>NC_079350.1:8137987-9337987 GCF_029582105.1 Oenanthe melanoleuca
CCGTGGCAGGTTCTCACTCGGGCAAGCAGGTCCAGAGAAGGTGACTTGAAGGACTGCAGGCTCCTTCCTCCTTCCCTGCCATTCCCATCCTCTTGCTGCTGTCCTGCTGCCCGCTCCCACCTGGGGGCAGGTGTCGGGGTGCTCACCCACCTATGCCGTAGCCGCCGGCGCACTGCAGCTTCAGGTGGCTGTTGAGCTGGGTGGGCAGAGCACACTGGCCCTGCATCTCCCTGCACAGGTGGAAGGAGCCGCTCCACGTGCCATCCTTCCTGCAGTGGATCACGTTGGTCCCACGGCCCTGGGAGTGAGGGAAGGAGATAATGAGGATTGACACAAAAATAACAAGGAGAGGCTGGGAGGTGGGAAGCGCTGAGCTGGGAACAAAGTTCTGGAAAAGCACTTGGTTGGGATTGCCAGCCCTGGGTGGGGCAAGAAGGAGTTTTCTACAAAGAATAAAGAAAAGGAAAGCTGCAGTGTTCACACATACACACACACACACACACACACATCTCTTCTGTGCAACTCAAGTTCTTCACAAGCCCCTTGCAAGGTCTACACCTTACAACAGCCCCACTCCTGTTGCAATAAAGGTGTCTTCACCCCATTTGCCTTCCTTCTTTGCTACAGAGAGCTTGGTGTCGAATGCAGACAACCGTTTTCCTCTTTGCATTTTCTAACCAGTTACATCATCTGTCTTGAAGAAGAAAGAATCCCCAATGGCCATCTGAAGTAGGAAGGGAGAGCAGGACATGAGCTTAGCAGGGCAGAACGTGCTCTTTAGAGCTTGGCTGCCTTGAGTGACAGCAGGCGAAGGGGCTGAGATGGACACGCACAGAGGCAGGTGGGAAGGACAAAAAGAATCCTCTGGTGTGGGAATGGGCATGGAATAGAATATGACATTTCTCTTATAGAAGAGATTCTCTGTATGATACTGAAGAATGAATACCAAAGTCCGAGGGGAAATATCATGCCCTTTAAAAACAACAAAGGAGCGCACAGGCAATCTTTTGTCAGATCTATCCTCATGGCAATGGGGATTTCTGTGCAAACAAGCTGTTCTGTGGGATCTGCGAGCCCAACTGCCATGGGGCAATGTGGGACAATCAACAGGAGGATGTCTGCTGTGGTTGGGCTCCAAAACTCCTGTAGGGGTCTTACTGGGTGGGAGAATCATGCAGGATCTCTGCTTCTCTTCACCCGTTTTTCATGCCAGACACGATGCCTACAATCTACCCACCCTGCTTTTGGACACTGTGCTGGATATCTTTGGGGATCCTTTAATGTGCTGTACGTGCTGGGATCCCTGCAGGACTGCTGAACTTTTTGGAGGAGCTCTGCCCACAGCTCACACCATTGTTGCACAGGGACCAGCACAAGCCCCTGGTACTGGCATGAAAGAGAGCTCTGCCTTCAGTGGTAATCTTGTCCTTAATATCCTAATGCTACCCTTATTTTGCTCAGCTTTGTTGATGAACACTATGTTTAGTGAGATGCAAAGTGGTATTAGCAGCAGACTACGGTGTGGGACCTGCTTCCCCTTCTCTAGACATCTGGCCATTGCCAGAAGTAATAAGGAAATCATATGAAAGGAATAATGGAGCAGATGGACTCAGGCTGAGATCCAGCTTGGTGATTCTCACCTAAGGGCCAGTTTGGCAGACATTGATTAATTTAGATCTGACTGTTGATATGATTTGTGTACAATATGCAGAAATGCAAGACCTTTGCTCTGGTGCCAGGGGAGGTGCCTGCTTAAATGACCATTACCTTCCTGGTGATTAAGAGATGCTGTATGTGCAGCCAAGTAATGATCTTTCTGCATGGTGACAAAGTCAGGAATAAATTGCTAAATTATAATTGAGCACAATTTGCTGTTTTAGCAAGTGTGGTGCACTTCCCTTGCAATTTCCATGCCAGGGCTCAAACATGATTCTCAAAGATGAGCCATGAAACCTGATTTATGTTCCTGGAGCTGGCTGTGCTCGAGGGTACTCTTGTATAGTTTCAGCAACATACTCAGAGATCCCAGGATATCCATTGCTATAGTAACATACTGTCCATCATTCCCTGACCTGCAAAATCTCTTGTGAAAATCCCTGCTGGGTTTCTTGCTTGGATGCAACGTGTATTATCACCTTATATAGCTGAGAGAGACTTAGTGGGGTTTAATCCTTAAATAATTAACACCTCTCAAGTGGTTCTGGCTTGCGACAGGAGTCCTCACTCTTCTTCTGCAGCCTATTTTCTGGGATATCTGAAAATATTTTTCACTGTAAATCCCCTTCTCAAGATTTTATCTGCTCCTTCGCCCAAGGTGCTTTTGCAGCTGAGCAGTCACTCCTCTCCCTCTCAGTGAATAGACAGAGTTGTATCTCTCCCTTTCCAGGGCTCACTTCATTACTGCTGTAACCCTGACTCCACTGCTTGCTCCTTTTCGTGTTCACCTCATTTAAAGCAAACACAAGCCCGTTCCACCAGCTGTCATTGCCCTGGTTGCCACAGTTTCCCTGCACTGGCAGTGCTGGAACACAGCACAGGCCATGCTGCCCCTCTGAGCAAGTGGTGGATGCACAAAGCCACAGCTGCTGTGTCCCAGAGCTCCCACTCCCTCTGCACCCATGCCTGCAACTTCTCATTTCACACTGCTCATAACCTCACTCCAAGTCTTAAACAAGGAAAACTTTTCCAGGTGCCCTGATGTGAAATGCTGGGGCTCTGCCTGTTGCCCCTGTGAAGAAGACAGGCCAGAGGACAGGGAACAGGGGCTTTTAACATGTGGAACAGGTACCAGAGGTGTCTTTCACATACCTAGCCCTAGGGCAGGGTTGGAACCTTTTTAAAGGTCTTCAGATTCTGGAACGATATTAAACAGCCCTTGTCAGAGCACTCCCTGCTCCAAGCAGTGCCTGCAGTAGCTGCAGCTTCCACATCCCCACTTTCTCTTCCCAAGCTTCTGGGAGAAGTTACTTATCTCACAAACTATAATTATCTCTGGTGAGGAAAACTAGGCATTTCAAATAAGATAGTAGAGGCCAGACCGTCTCATATCAGTGAACACAAAGCTCCCAGGAAGCCAAAGGCAGCATGCTGATTTGTGCCAGATGAGGATCTGACCTCTGATGCCAAATGACACCTTCACAGCCAGAAAAACATGAATGTTGAGAGAGAATTCACCTGAGTAGTTGTACGTCCTATGGTGTTAAATTATCACATGGCACACAGACATACAAAGGTAAGAAGTGGAGAGAGAAGCAAGGTAAAACAGAATGAATAAATGGGATAATTGTAGATCACTCACATTTCACTTACTTTAATTTGTTGCTCCTTATTTTCTAGCCAGATCATAAAGCCACTGTGGCACATTTTTCTGCCGCTTACTGTCCAGAAACAGTAAGTCAGTCACTTCTAGTGCTCTAGAGGTAATAGTTAATACTACTACTACTGTCATAAAAATATTATTTCCAAGCTCTCCCTCAACTTTAATTATGTTTTTCCCTTTGCATTTCCCTGGTTTTGGAAGAGTTCAATGTCCCTCGGCCCCTCCAAGATCAGTGTCCTCAGGGAAGACATGATAAATTCAGACTTGTGTGGGCTGAGGAAATCTGGGCAAGGGACACTCACCGACTGACTGTCATCATCCTCACACTTGATTCGGCACTCGCTGTTGAACTGGAAGCCGTTGGAGCACTGGTAGAGCCCGTGGAATTTGGAAGGAGGAGGGTCACAGGTGACGGGCACGCAGGCGCCTGGCAGCCATGTGCCATCCTGTGTGCACTGGATCTTAAAGGCTCGCCTTTTTGTGCAGAAAAAAAGCGACATTTAGTGAGTGGCTGAGTCAGCTGGGAGCCTCTAAAGCCTCTGAGCTAGCAGGTTGCAGGAGATGGGTGTGCATGAGCTTTTAACACTTGGGGAACAAGTTGAGAATCTGCGTCATGAGGTCTCTGAGCAAAAATAACGATTATTTGCAAAACCAACATTGAGCTGCCCAGCCTAAACTCCTCTTTTGGCCTTGGACACATCTCCCAAGAACTCAGCTTCCCAGGCTTGTGGGCTGTGGTTGGTTTGAAGTGGGTTTGTGCAGAGTCAGAAGTATACGACAGCACTAACCCTTTTCTGCAGAGTTTCAAAGGGGACTCCCCAGGCTGCGTATCAAAGGGGTATTTCTAAGGTAAAGTCTGTTTTTTGAGCACTGGTCAGGATTTTCAAAGAAGCCTAAGTGAGCTGGGTGCCTAAACTGACACTGCACAGCTATCTGCATGAAGGAATTGCTCCATGCCTTTCCCTGTGGTGCACGGAGTCTGTGACAAACAACCCTTTCCCAATATCATTTTAACTCATGGCTTTCTGAACCAGGCTGATGGCATAGCTTTAGGGTTTCACGTACTTCCTTGATTTTCTGGAGGATCCAGGGACGTGGTAACCTGGTTTGCATTTGTACTTGCAGAACGAGCCCACTTTGTGCTTGTCTTCTCGGCAGCGAGAGGTCTGGAGATCTGCGTTGGGGACGACGGAGGGTGCTCGACACATCAGCTCACACAGGGCCTCAGGAAAGGACCACAGCCCGTCCTCCATGCAGGTCAAGTTGCTGTTGTTTCCTGGGAAGAACAGTGAGCAAAGTTAACAACGTTCAGCAGGACTATTTTCTTTTGAAATGTCATTACACCCGTAAGATATCAAAAAAACCCCTTGGCCGATTTGACAAATTCAACTGCATTGAGCATTTGTATGTCCTATGCGTTCTCTCGCTCTAGATGATGTCATTAAATCATTAAGGACTCTGCTTTCAGGTGACAGGCAGGCAGTGCTTATTTCAGGAAAGGCTATAGCATAGGGGAAGCCACACGGGCTTTGTCATCTTTTGTATTTCTCTTCCTTATTTTGTTCATCTCTGAAAGGAAACTTGTTTCATACACCAACCCCCTCCTCTCCAAAGCCATGGCTTTAACAGAGGGTTTGGTGCCATCACATTCTTCATTCTGCTTCTGTGTTATATCTGTTGCCTGAATCTGTCCCTTTTATTTCAATTTGGAACCTTTTGGAGCAGCATCTGTTAGTATTAGAGTCACTACTCCAACACAATGAGGAGCCATTCTCAGCTGGGGACTCTCAGTCCTTGGGGACTACTGTGATAAATATGATTCATAATACTCATTAGAGACTCATTTTCCTCAGGAAGCTTTCTTGGCCAACACCTCAAAGGTAAAAGGTACAATAGATCTATTTGCCTCTGCTATGACCTACTTGACTTCAGAAGGTTAAGCTAAAAGTAGCCTAGTCTCAGTATATTTTACATTCTTTGTTATTTTATACCATATGTTGAAAAGGAATAAGCTTTTCCTAAGAAACAAAGCACAGCTATGAGCCACTAACCCTTCAAAAATCCCTAATATTCCATTGAAATCCCCGAGCATTGCTGCAGGAACTCTTCTCAACCCACAAGGCATTTTTTCAACAGTGAGCCAACTTCGGAGTTATCCGAAATAATACTGACAAACTGCTAACCCCGGAGCAATGCCATCTCTCTGCTAAGGGGAGGAAGAGAGCCGGGGCATGAGGCTGGAATTCAAAGAAGAAAACAAAAGGCTCTGGAGGGCTCAGGAAGGTATGTGGAGGAGCCCTCCTGCCCTGCCCTCAAAGATAAGAGAAGCTGCATTAAATCAGCCCCGGATTTCTCTCTCCCCTCCCCAACTGCAGATGATTGCAGAGGTATTTTGTGCAGAAGGGAGCTCTTTTCTGGAGCACCAGCGTGTTCCTCTGCTCTGACTCATGCAGCAGCTCCCAGCCCAGTGTGGTGATATCATACTTGCCACTGCAAAGCGATAAGCTGTGACTTTACCAACAGTGCCTGTCATGACGTCAGTGATTGAATTAGGCATGAGTCATTGCAATGCTGTTCTCCAGAAGCTCAGTGGCAACATTTATTAGTCATCAGTGATGGCTCTACACCAAACGGTGCCTTTACCTCCCAGCTCAGTGTTTCTGGACAAAGGTCAAGTGATGCCACACACCAGAGCTGCTTGGTTGACATCTTCCAGCTACCCCTGCCTGACTCATCAGCTCTTGTTGGTCATGATGAGTATCATTATTTTCACTGCCCGCTCAAAAAAATTGAAAGCACTTAAAATGAAAAAAAAATCTTTTGTTGAAGATGGCCCTGAGAGTGTATAAACAGAAAATGGGAGGTTTTTGTTAAAAAGAAGTCTTAATTTTCTCTACTTAACTATCCCTTGAGAAGTCATAACTTTGACTGTGTGTTGGCTGTTTCTGGTTATCTCCCATCAGAATTAAAAAGAATTAAGGAATTTTCTTGTATATGAATAAACCAACATAGCCTTTCCCTGAAATGAAGAATACTTCCCATGCCTTCCTTTTTGGGGTTTGCAGTAAATCCCAGCAGAAAAGGAGATACCAGAGGTATAGAAAAAGATTATACAGTGTTTGTACCTGAGTTGACAACAGAAATTAAGTTTTTTCCACTATAAGATGGACAAGTTCCTTCAAATTAACAATTTTCTTGTTTCCTGAGGACCAGATCAAAAAGGGAAATGTGCCAGTGAGCAGAAGAGTTGATGGTTCTGAGAAGAGGATGGGGATGTTAGCAGAAAAGTAGTAGGGAAGAAGATAGAGGAGGAAAGGACAGAGGATGGCAAGGTATGTTATTTCTAGGAAAAAAAAAAAAAAAAAAGGAAAACATAGCAAGTGCCAAACAAGAAGAGGACAGGAAGGTCAGAGAAGAGCAAAATGAGTGTGGAAAAGGAGAAGGGTGATGGTGGATTAGAAAAAACAGTGATGGGAGTCTCTGCCACCAGAACATGGGGCTTTTCAGTCTTCTCTTGCTTTTCCAAATACATGGAGGAGGCATAGAAGGGAGACAGACAGTGGAAATAGACAAAGCATGGGAAAGAAGGTGAGAGAGTTCAATCTGATTTATCCCCATGACTTTTCCATGTTTTGGTTGTATGGAAACAATATTCCCTGCCATTACTGCCTGGCCAGCCACGATCAAGGAAAGGTCAAAGCAAGGTAATAGAGAGATGCAAAGAAACTTAACTTCTAATATAAATAAACCTTCCACAGAATCCCATAATTCTTCCTGCTTAAAATATCATGAATAACTCTAAACCAACAGCAAGAGTAAATGTATTCCTAGGAGCAGTCTGTGTTAGCTGTGTCTCAGGTCACTGCAGACACCCCCAGTACCTTTCAGAAGAGCAGGAGGTCGGCAAGTGAAGGAGCATTTCTTGCCAAAGGTGGTGCCCTCGCTGCAGTTGAAGGTGGCTGGGTAGACATGGTACTGGTCTGGGATACCACAGTCCACGGGCTCACACGTCACCTGCTTGTTCCACTTCCCATCCATGCAAGTCATGGTGACACTGGACTCCGTCTGGAAAAAGACACACAGCTACAGCCACCACACCAGCGAGGGAGAGATCAAAACCATTCAAGCCTAATAGCCATTATTTTGGCTCACAGGTTAAGCACAGCCATGTCTGGTCCCTACTATTATCATTTAGACAGCAGCTACCAAACCCACCAAAATTCATAAGAAACCAAAAAAAGGATTTTCTGCCACCTCCGGAGCGACACCAAAGTGTTTCCATACAAAGAGTGGAGCTCTACAAATAATCCAAACTCTTGTCAGGTCTCCTGAGATGTGCAAGGAACCTGCTGCTCTGTCCTGCCATCAGAAAGGAGCACAAACCTGAGCTGTTTGGAGCTGACAGCTGTCCCCCATCCCTGTCACCTTTGCGGTGACACAGCCACTCCAAGGGGATCCCCCTGTGCTTGTGAGTAGTGAAATTCATTCCTGGGTTTGAAGTAAAAGCCAAGCTGACATGAAGCCATTTGGGACTCTCATCTGAGGCCCTCCTGAGAGGTGTCAGTCACCCTTGGATGGGGATCCCAGGAGAAGTGCCTCGGGCCACATCAGCATTGTGTGCAGATACTGACAGCTGCTGCTGTGGCTTCTCTGGCAGAGCGACCCAAGGCTCCACACAGAGCCAGGGCCCTGCTGTCCTGACACCACGGACACAAATACCTGAGGGACAGACCTTTTCCAGGAGGAAATTTGCCATAGGCAGATCAAGAGTGTCCTGCTCGTAGCTGGCACCTGGAACTTGAGAGGATGTACACAGAGTCAGTGCCTGTGCTCTGACTTCCCCAAAGTCGCTCTACTGTCACAGCTGCACAGAAACTACACTTCTATGGATCTGGGGAATAATCCAAACTGCACAGCACACTGGAATCCTGGAATGCTAGGGGCAAAGAAGAAAAATGGGGGGAAGTCAAGGAGCCACCCATGTAAAGTTCTAAGATGAATTTACTGGGCGACTGAAGGACAAACAGATGTTGGCAAAGAGAACTGAGTAAACAACATATCCACTTTCTAATTAAAAATGGAAAATTATTAGAAGATAGAAGTGAAGAATCTAACTCTTCCCTCCACACCAGAATAAAGAGAGGGACAGAGGTTAAGAAATGTGAGAAACCCAAACACAAGAAGGGGAAGACACTGGTGAGCAATCTGACCAAGCCATACAGCAGCACTCCTCTGCCTCCAGGGAATATTTTATTCAGGGCTGGTATGCTCACAGGAGATTTGCACCGCCGGCCATTGATCTGGGTTTATAAAAGGAAAGGGAATTTTTCTAGCACACATCAAAGGGACCTGGATTCCCTTTTTGCAAAAACACCCTAATGGTTTCAACAGAAGTTCAGACCTGTCTCTCTTTGATATATGGTTGCATTCAGAATGGAAAAAGCAGTCCCTGAGTTGAGAAACTGGACACTTCCCAAGTGGGCACAAAACCCCTTTTCTAGACTGTGGAGTTTATTTAAACAGGGAGCACTGCTGATGGAAAAAAATGTCTTTTCTACAAACTCAGAGTAGCATATTCTGGGATACTCAGAGCCATCAGGTGAAGGGATACTGTGTGCTCTTTCCCAGTTATTTCACTCCCCAGTGGCTGTTAATCCTGCCTTTGTTGCTTATCAGAATCTTTGTACCATTAAAAAGTGTATATAAACTGTAGGCAGTTGATATCCTGAAGATTCCAGGGTGTTGCAGTGTGATGGCCACAGGAGAAGGGATAATACAGCATATTCCATGTCTTCTAAGCCATCAGCACTCCAGGATGAGCTGCTCCAGCATCCAGCAAAGCCTCCATTTCCCTTTAACAGATGCTATCATCAAATAACACAGCAGCACCGTGGCTGCTGGAACTTAAAACATAAACCCAGGCTATTGATGTCAATAAACTCAAGTAATGATGTCAGGGGCTATCCAAATGTTATGGAAAGGACATAGGTCTTGCACAGTTTCATGCTGGATACTGGATCCATGCTGAACACAGGGAAGCTGTATCAACGAGAAGAGATTTAGCTCCAGGAATAAAGTTACTTGTGTTGCTCTGATCTAATTTAGGAATAAATTAGTGTTCCTACTAGCTGCTACTGGCTGCTGAGACACTGTGTGATGCACCAGGAAGTTTCTCTAATGACAGGGTTGCACATCGGATGTACCTCTGCAGAGCACCAAAGAAACTCAGAATATAACTCTGCAAACTCAGAAACCAGAATATAACAGAAAAATTTAAACAGAAGCAATATCTGTGCATGACAGTCACACCTTACAAAAGGAATGTTTTGCCCAAGCCACACTTGTGAGAGTATTTCAGCTGCAGCCTGTGGCCTTTGGTAGCAGAAAGCAGCAGGACACCAGAGCCTGCTGGAAATGCCAAGGGCCTGGAATCCCCTCTCTTTGGAAGAAATCCCTCTCCACAGCCATGCTCCCACTGTCTTTTGTATGTGCCCCTGTTCTAGACCTTGATATCAAAATGTTAGTAAGTAGTGTCTCCACATTTTCATCTCTGAGTTTTTCCCCATGGTATTTCCCTACAAACCCCCTAACCTAATCTGCAAGAGTCCTCTCAGACCCCAGTGCCTTTTCCTCTTCCTGGCACACTGGGAAGGCTGTTCCCAAGCAGAGAAGCTGTGCCCATGGGGGTAAGACCCTGGCCACTCAGCTTTTCCCAGCAATTTGTTCCACGTTTGGTATGATGGAAGCTGAGGTTTCCAAGGTCAGACATAACAATGACACATTTTAGAGGATGTCTATCACGTCATCACTTGAAGCACATGTAATTCTGCAGCAGGACACAGCAGAGAGCATTCCCTGCAACGGGGACAAAGACCAGTGGCTCTGACTGGAAGCACAGACCTAGCACAGAAATTATTGCTGATGGCACCCACCAACTTTTGACTTTCCCCTCTTTCAGTGTCCCAGCTGAGGGTGGGATCACTGCAGTGCCCAGGGGCAGCACCCCTGGCAGCTGAGCAGGACTCTGTCCCTCCTCAGCCCGATGCCACACCCTGGAGGGATTTGTGATAGACTCAGCCCTTGGATCTGGCGCTGGGTCTGCGTGGCAGCATCTGCCTGTGCCTCTGCAGCTCTCCCACCCGGAGCTGAGCAGGCACGTGCCTGTTTCGCCTGTCTGATCTGACAAGGTCACCCAGCTCACAGCAGCCCACACGAAGCACTTGGCTTTCTCATCTGGTTTATTAGCTGTCACTTTGGGCACTTTGTGCTGCTTTGACTGGCATCACAGCAACTGCTTCCCTTCATGTCCTGCCTTCCAAAAGAGGCTTCAGCAGGGAGAGAGGGTGGGCAAGGAGGAGAGAGGGGGGAGAGAAAGGGGCCTCCAAAGATACAGTGTGCAGTACAGTGAAGAGGATGCAAACTTAAACAAATCTGGTGCCAGAAAGATTTGTTTCTCGGGACTTTTAACAGCCTGGGAGAATTCATGTCTCCTTCCTGCTGCCCGAGATCCCAGCCGGCTCCTTCTTCAAGCGATGCTTCACGTGTGAAGTTTCCTCTCCTTAAAAATGAACAGCTGTGCCCTCCCCTCTAAGTATTCTTCCACTTCTGCCCACTACTGTGCCTCTAATTGAACCCACATGAGCCGTGCTTTCTTTTCCTGGCATGATTGATGATGCCTTTGCACAACATTAGGGAGCTGCTGGGTTTTAAATAACACCTCTTGACCAGAGCAGCAGTGGTGGTAGCTTCAAGGAGAGATGACAACAAGTAACTGAATGAGCAGGGCTTTCAGTGAAGGACAAGGGGGAGGAAACCAGTGAAAGACAAAGGGGGAAAAGAGGAAGAAGACAAGAAAGAACGATGGAGTTGTCAAGGGAGGGGGGGGGTGGGAAGAAATCAGGGTGGGAGAATGAAAACATCCCCAAGATCTTCTTTGTGAGAAAGATACATGAAGGATTTTGCTCCATCACTATGCAAAGCCCTTTGTTGTTGTTGTTGAAGTCCCTAAATGAGGATGAGAGAGAGCCCAAGAGTCTGTAAACAGCTCAGCTTTCTTTTTCTTTTCAAGCAGCAAAGAGTTTCTGCTGCTCAGAGTGCTGACGAGTTTTAGGGTTTGGTGATTTTACAGGATTTTAACAGAATTTGGGAATTGGAACTTCTCAGAGAGGGAATGAATGAATGTTTTGCCCTAAAACTGATTAAAATGGTGGCTTCAGAAGACAGAGTCTAGAAAGTGCAGAAACTGTTACAAAGATTTTCAAAGACCCTTTAGATGTAAGAGATTGATTTGAAATGTGACTTGTGCCCCCTACATCACTGAGGTGCTTTTGAAAATGTCACTTTTAATTCTCTTTTTGCCCTTTTTTTCTGTCTTTCAATGAAATAGGGAAGACAAATGTGGTTCAGATGCTAAACGAAGGTGTTTCCATTGGTCTGTGGATCACCTTCACCAGCATGCAGTGGTTGTGGGCCACTGATGGTCAGTCTGCTCTTTCAGATATTGCACTCAGCCCAGCCTCCTTTCTACCCGACACTGTGAAACACCAACATGTGCAAAGTTATTTCCTTCCTCCTCTTCCTCAGGCAGCCACACACACTGACAGTTAAATGAGGAAAAAAAAAAAAAAAAAAGTATGTCTAGACCTTCAAATCAGTCAGGCAAATAAAATAACCAATTAAATTACAAAAATGGAACAAGGAACAGCTTCGTGCAAGGTTTCCCAGCCATGACAGAAAGTCCCTGTGGCCGTGGACAACAACCCACGTGCCCTTTCTCACCCCCAAATGCTTGGACTGGAAGAGGAGCTGAAGCTGGGAAGCAAACATAGAAGAAGCACAATGCCTTTTGATATGAGAAATCCAGACCATGGATTCTGGACTTTTTCAGATAATTAATTTCTTGCCTACATGTTCCACAAGTTCTAGTTTGATGCACCTGACATGAAGAAATTAAACAAGATGACAGTGAAAGAAACTGTCTGTTCCTTTCCAGCAGATCTCTGAAGCACAGTAATAAAACTTTAAAAGCATGTGCTTAATGTGCTTAGCTGGTCATGGGTGTCTTTAAGATGCTCCACTCCTTCCCTGATTTGAACAGTGGATGCACAGCACTGAGCAAAACAAAGCCACTGGCCTCAGGGGGTTTTATTGGTGGAAAAAGACAACGAAGTGCAATAGCAGAGCAGGGTGAGAGGAAGCATGTTGTAATAGGCAGTGAATCACGTTAGTGAGGGGTGCTAAAATCCTCTGCTCCTGTCATATGAGTCTGATCAAGGCTCTGAAACCAAACTTCTCCCAGCAAAACCATGCCCAGCTGGCTGAACCTCCCCAAAAAGGTAATGCTTGCATTTAAATAATTCAGGGCTGGTGGAGAATGCTCAGGCTGTTTTATTTGGTTTGTGATCCCTGCCTGCTCCATGTACCCCATGTACAGATCCCTTCCAACAATTTCCTGGTTCAGCCATGCAGGCTCGTTTTGAGAACTGGTTTTCTGTTCTGTAAAAATGCTCAGCTGGAGCTGGGGTTCTGGTGCTGATGCCAATTAGGATGGAAGAGGCCCAGCTCGCGGGGTCCTGTATTTGTTTTGTAATTGAGTTGAAAGGGCTGACTCATTCCCCTCCACTTTGTCTCCCCCCTCTGCGAGCTCATGAAGAACACAGTATTTCACAAGTACAGACAGGCTGCTGAGTGTGGCTGCCCCAGCCCCCGGCCCAGATGTGAGTGCTGCCCCAGATGTGAGTGCTGCCCCAGATGTGAGTGCTGCCCCCACAACCAGGGAGAGAAGGTGCTGATGGGGGAAACCACCCCCATGTCTCACTCAGAGGATGTGGCAGGGCACAAAGTGGGGTGTCAGCCCTGCATCCCCCTGTCCCCAGCATCCTGCTCCCTGCTGCATGTGCACCTCATCCACCTTCCCCAGCACAAAACACCTGCATTATTTTTTAAATGTTTAAACAAATTTCTAGTTTTCCTCAATACCCCCCTCACTGCATGAAGACATGCTGCTTTTGTAGGACTGGATTATTAATGCAGGGATTAGAGAGGATGGGGAGCATTTCCTGCCCTGCTTGGGAGGTTTTTGGTGATTTCACTGGAAGCAAAAAGGTTTGGGTGCTTCTTCTGTGCCCTCCATGCTGTACATGTTAGTGTGTTATTTGGAGCAGTTGGACTGAAACACTGCAAAGGAGTTAATACATTGTTAGCCTCAATCCAAGGCCTAACAATTAGGTATTTTGCCCAGAAATTGGTTGTGCAAAAACACAAGCACCCTATTCTCAAAACACCAACCCCACTGTTTAGCTGAGTAGAACCAGTGAGATCAAAGAGGGACTCAACACAAACTTTTTGGTTTGAAAATTTCTAAATTTGGGGAACATCTGAGCTTTGCTCATTGCCAGTAATTCTTCCTACAGAGTCAAAGGACTCCTGTTCTGATGACAAGCACAGACAAGATCTTGTCCCAAGGCTGGGCTGAGATTTTAGCACCTAGCCTGAGTTGTTTCTCAATTTCTCCACAGCCGTGCTCATCCTGATCTTGTGCATCATAAAAAAAGCCCCACCCCAGCAGGACAAACCTGGCTCTTGAGGAGATCATCATCTCTGTGGATGTGCAGGATGTAGCCCGTCCTGCAGCTGACGTTGCACTGGGCGCCGTTGTCCCAGCCGGTGCCGCCGCTGCAGTTCAGCACCGCGTTCTCCATCTCCAGCCTCTGGCAGTCACTGGCCTCACAGGAGTAGTGGACACAGCTGGGAGGGAGACAAGGAGTGCTGGTGTTATTTTTTATTTGGTTGTTTCAGTCCATTTCACCAATGTGTGACTGACAGCCTTTGGTCAGAGAGTTCTGAGCCCGGCTCAGGACAGGGTTCCACAGCCTCCTGGTGCGTGTCCTGAAGGACAGAGGCAGTGGACACAGTGATAACGGCAGCAAATGACAGGTTTTGTAGCAAAAGGAGAGAGCCTGCCAATTCTGCAGAAGTACCTTCTATTCTGCAATGCTCAACTGCACTATGACCTCCCTACTCCTGTATTAATGTCCATTTATCCACCCATCCATCCATCCATCCATCCATCCATCCATCCATCCATCCACCCATCCATCCATTCCTCCCTCCCTCCTATGAAAGCATCCTCCCTCAAATAGCAGACCTCATGCCCCATCCAATTTTAAATCTGCTGAATTCACTAGTGCTGATATTGGCAGTGATAAGTGTGCACATGGGAGGAGGTTTCTGCGATAGACACTCTTATCTTTGAGAAGCTCGATTGAAATCATCACTTTCATTTTATTCCACTTCACGAGGAACACCAAACATCAGCTGTGTAGCTGTGTTGATAAGCTCTTATCAAGCTCAGCAGCATGCTGTCATTTCAGATCTCTCCAGTTACTCTCCTGTCATCCATAAAATCTTTCCCTCATAGAAACTGTCTGTTCTCCCTCTGGAAAATTATTATAACCTTATGCACAACTTGCAAAAAGAGATTTTTGTTTAATTTTTGTATACACAGAGATGTCTGATTGACACAAAATCTTTCACCATCTCTGATGACCTGAGTTAAACACTATAGCACATCTTCAAATGTGAGTATGGGGTAGTACCTCAACAAAACAGTAGTAAAAATGTTGATGGCCATGAAGGGAGATTTAGACTAGAGAGAGAGAAGAACTATTTTTACAATGAGGCTGGTAAAACACTGACACAGGTTGACCAGAGCAGCTATGGATGCTCCATCAATGGAAAAATTCATGGCCAGTTTGGACAGATCTGAGCAACCAGATCTAGTTTACTGCAGATGACCTTTAAAGGTCCCTTTAACACCATTCCATGATTCTATGTGCAAATAGTTTCTGGATTAGATATGAAATTTCTGAGATAAGGACCACTACAAGGTGATATGTCTCTGCTGAAATTGAAATTTAGTTCTGAGGAGGGAAAACATTGAATTATTCCACCATCTCCTTGGGTAGCAAAGAACTTGAAGGAAAAAAAAAATCTAGAAAGCAGGGAAAGCAATGTATCAATGCACATATTTTGAAATAGATTAGAAGCAGTTATTCCTGTCTCCTAGAGAAAAGGGTTAACAGCCACCAAAGTCCTGTTCAGTTTAATAAGCCCTGACTTAGCATGTACATGGCATTTTGCTGTATTCAAAGCACCACACAGACATTATCTAATTAATTTTCGTGACACCCCTGCGAGGCACCTGGGCTGGAATTGTTATCCCCACGTTACTGATAGAGAAGCACATGTGTGCATGTCTCTACTGAGCTCTAGATCAGATTAAATGACAGTATTTATGTACCTGCACAACTCATTTCTCTGTCCCAGACTAGTGCTAATATGGGAAGTGCCCACTGCTTGTAATTTAAAGTTGCTTGTTCAGTGTTGGCCCTTCCCTGGAGTGTGATGAGCCATAAACAATTCCTACATCCAGAAATACTTTATTTCCTCATTGTGCACAAAGCATCACTGCTGACAGAGCTGAGGAAGGAGAATTCCACCTCTGTGTTGGCCAACTCCATACCCTTGAACGTAACAAACCACTGGGTATCAGCACAACTTTAATGCTCATCACTTCTGCAGAATGGATGATCCTCTGCCAGAGGATGCCAGTGGATCCTCTGCCAATGGATGATCCTCTGCCTGGCCTATCCAGGGTGATCCTGCTTTCAGGAGGATCCCACTAACCAAGGATTTCACATGTTTTCAGTCACTGCATCTCCCAGCCTGGAGTACAGATTTAAACTGCCATGGATTTCACTCAGTAAGGATCTATAATGCTGTGGATGGAGCAGCAGCAGAACAAGTGAGCAGCACATCCTTGTGCCCAGGTGGCCATCACCGAAGAGAAACGAGGTGAGAACAGCCAGGTGCTAATGCCTTGCGAATGCCCAACACGAATCACCCAGGAGTGTGACCCACAGGCTTTACACTCTCTTTTACACACCACAAGCCTCACAGCCTGCAGGTCCCCAAGCACAGCAGGACTTTACCAACCTCTTCCTAACCCTACCAAGCTCATGGTACTGCTGTTTGAGTAGGTCCTCAGCTGACATCAGCAAGAATATCTGAAGCTGGATGTTGAGTGAGAGGGTAAACGATGAATGATGCTCTGTGGAACCCTCCCTGTTACACGTCCCAGTTACACTGGCCCATGAGGGCCAACTCTCACTTTGCTCCCCTCCATTTCTCAGATGGTGAGGCTGCAGCACGAGTGCCTCCTGTGCCAGGGCTGCAAAGCTGTCAAACTTGACTCACTGGGGAAAAAAAAGAAGAGCACTATTGCCAAGCCACTCTCAGAAGCACATACTGCAAACCTCGATTGCCTGTTGCAAAACTGCCTCAAAATCTGAAAATCTTCTTCCATCAAAGTTGGAAAAATAAAATAATAGCAGACTTATTTAATCTAATACTTATGTGAATTAGTGCAGCACTGAATTCAGCCTTGAATGGCTTCAGAGGGAAGGGTGAGCCCAAGAAAAGCCCTGTAATTTGCACAGAGGGAAATCTGAAGCAACGTCACCGCAGTCAGTGGCATCGCTTTTCATTTCCATCAATGTAAAGGAGAAAAAGAATCTGGTTTCTGGAGTTCAGATCAGGACACCAGATGAGCAAGCCTGGGCTTAGAAGTCCTACAGAAACGCCACAGACAAAGGCATTAAGAAACACTTATTGTGATGTTCTTCTTTCTGTTTACAAGTCCCCTTGTGGTCTTCTGAAATGGCCAGGGAACATTTTTAGCCACCCCCTCCAGGCTCCAGATTATGCCTTGGTTAGCAGATCATCTGGGCAGCTCTCTCTGTCTGTAACTCTATATGAATGACTTCAGTGACAAACAATACAACCATTCACTTTTTGTAAAAAAACAACCACTGCCACCAAATGTTTCTAATTTAAATATTTCTGGTTCTCTAGCTACTGGTTCCAATTTGGTATCAGCTACTGTCAGCCATAAATCCCAATGAATTTTGAAGTCATGATCCTGAATTGAGCTCTGCAAATGCAGAATTAGGAAGGAGAAATTAATATCTCCAAGTAGGAAGTTTAGACAAAGAACCCATCACATTCATTTGTGGATTACAGAAGCTCTTGCATGGGTACTGCCATTTAGCAGTGGTCAATCATCACATGTTCCAGAAAATGTGCATTCCTCAGGAAAGGAACAATATAAGAGCATCTGAGAATGAAATCACTTCGGTTTTAACTCATGTTGACTCCTGGCATAGGACAGTTTATCCCATTTTTTTTCTGTCAAAACTGTGTGACTTCATCAAAACTGCCTATTTCAAATCATTCCTGGTCTATCCTAACTCCCAAAAATCCTTACCAAAGTACAAAGTAGTCTAGAGCAAAGCTACACAAAGGACCCAAGGACGACTCTAAAAATTCACTTGAGCAAGTGTTGGTGCCTGGGACATTCCCTGACAAGTGTTTATTTCTCCTTCAGGATTCACTTGTTCCTCTTCTTGCCCTGGCAGTGCACAGTTTCCTAAAACATCTTCACACCGAGGTGAGTGGATTTCTTGCACACATTCCATTGCATGTTCAAAACAGATCAAGACAGACTGTTTCAATGATGTAAAAAGCCCTGGACTGAGTAAGCTTCTCATGTAGGCTGAAGTTCTGAGCCAGTTCTTACTTTATTCAAATCCATTCTGCCCATCCCAAATCTAAATGAGCTCAGTCATTAGGCTCTAAATCTGTATTTCTCTGTGCCAATATTGGCCCCAATTCAGCAAGGCACTTAAATATGTGCTTAACTTCAAAAGCACAGTTAAGTCCCACTGATAGATTTGACTACAGGGGGATGTAAGCAAATAGCTCAGGGCTTTGCTAAATTGGGGCCTTTGTGGCACAATCCTAGAAACATTTGTATTTTAACATGTTTATAGAAAATTATAACAATTAAGTGGAGCTCTTCCTTCCTCACATAAAAACAATCCAGGACTTCCTCTTTTGAAAAGCTTACAGCAGCCAAACTTTCTTTTCCTAACCCCGAGGTCAAGCACTTTTCCAAGAACTCATCTTAACATGGTGCCTTAATTATTTGTTTCCTTCATGATGGCTCTGACACATATCTAAGTTCAGGTAAGACTAAAAACTCGTGGTGGGCATTTTTTAGAAGTGTCTCAACATTATCTCTTGGACACAGTAAAAAAACTCCCTTTTCACAGCCTGGGCTGCAGATCTGAAATGCAATTTGGTTTTGTCCTACGCCCCCATTCACACGACTCATACACGTGTAGCCCTCTGAGGGTTTTTCTAACGTATTTATCCTTACAATGGGTTTGTGTTCTTCTCTCTAGAGGTTGCTCTAAAGGCAAGAGGAGGTTCTCTCTAATCCAAATATACATGCAGAGGCTGCAAGACATATTTCTTGTTGTAGAAATTAGGAAAAAAAAAAAAAAAAAAAAAAAAAAAAGAACTGAAAAGGTGGCAATGACTTCGTCTTCTTCAGTCTTCAGCTAAAGCACATTGCCTCTGGTATTAACACAAAATCTTGAAAATCTACCCAAATACATGGGGCTGGATGAGGACTGATGAACCTGTGTTGACTGGAAGAAGGACTAAGCCCTTTCTTAAAAAGGTGTTTGCCTTGAAATCTGATCCATGAGAATGACAATGTGAGTGATGTCACCTAGGGTCCCTTCAGCAATGTCACCTCAGTACTGCTGGGCTTGACTGACAGCGATCCCAACAAACCCCTATTTCCAACTGAAAGGGTCAAAATTAAGCTAAACCCAGATATTTACAGAAAACCCTTGCTCCAAGGTGAGCCCCAGGAAAGGAGAGGCACGAGCCAGCACGTCCCCCTCATTGTCCCCATCACTGGCAGGGCAAGTTCTCCTTGGGGCTGGGCTGTGCCTCCAGCCTGCCTGCACCCCGTGGCGTGAGCTGTTCCTGCCAGGGGGGTCCATATTGAACTGATAAAGCTCTCAAAGCCCCGTCACCCTGCCAGCTTGGAAGTGGGACCGTGTCCCTGGGCGTCAGCAGCCCCACAGGTTTTCTCCCTGCCAGAGTCTGTCCAGGCAAACAAAGAAAATGCAGTGCCTTCCACTTTAATAAAAGCCAAATGATGCCGTTTGCCAATTACCAAAACGGGGCGAAGGTTAAAAACCCATTGAATTATAACACATGTCACGGACCAAAGCTTCTATGATTAACAGTTCTGTGAGAAATTCATTAATTTCACCCGAAGCAAGCTGACAGAGATTGTGCTTAATGACAGAATGCAGGGCAGGGGAAAGGCGGCCGAACTGGGAAAGAGAAAGCTGCATTAATTCACAACAAAAAGAGACGAGGAAACCCTTTTTTCCCCTTTATGAAAAGAAAAAAAAAAAAAATTAAAAATAACCAGAGTTGTAAAGAGCGGTTGCATTTGTTCTGCTGCTGAAGATTTATCTTCATCATTTCTTGTTGGGGAAGCTGACAGCAGGCAAGAACAAGACAAAGAGAAGAGTTGGAGTGGGCTATGAATCCCTGGGGCTTGTTTGGGGCAGCAAAGGGTGCAGCTCAAAGGGAACTCTCCACAGAGGCCAGAGCAGGTGATGGTGTGGTGGCCAGGGGTGGGTGTTGGTCCACAGTGCCAAACATCCAGACATGCACACTTACGAGGGAGGAAAACCCAAAATCTGCCCTGCAGAAGCAATTTTGGAGATTTATCAGTGAGGCTGTGCCAAGGTTTAACCAAGGAAAGCAAAGTAAAATCTTTTCGCTGCATTCACTAGAAAGCATGAGGTGGTGACAATGTGAGGCAAGAAGACTGGAGAGCTGTGGGCAGCCAGGGGGACTTGTCTTCAGTATGAACACAGAGTTAATGGTGGAATAGGAAGAGGGAAGCTCCTGAAATGCCCAGTTCTGTCAGCTGAATTGGGTGAACTGGGCTTTCCTTCCTGCAGTCTGCAGGAGAGGAACAGTGGCACCAGGAGGGGTGGTGGAGGGGACAGGTCTGGTGACCATGGCAGTGAAGTGCCACCAAGGAAAAGCAGCACTTCCCAAAAACTGCTTTGCCAGGGATGGGTGACCCGCAGCTGATGTTTCCTACTCAGTGAAAAAACCTGTTTTTGAGGAACCACTGTCAAAGGCAGCCATAGCACACCAGGCCTTGTTGCTGCTCGAGTTGACTGCGGGGTGGGAAATTATCCCTCTGCTTCTGCACACCCAATTTCACCGTCCACTGCATGAGGCTACACAGGAAATAGTAAAAGTATAATAATTCGAGCTATAAAGCACAAGAGAAGAACTAACCAGGCCATTATATCTGGTCTAAGGATTCAATGTGAAAATAAAGAGTGTCATTTTTACAGCCCATCTCCAGCAGTGAGGTAAACTTCTGCTGGAGGAAAAAAAAAAAAAAAAAAAAAAAGCCTGTACTCACTGGCAGCAGAAAAAACAACTGGAAGAATAAAACTGGAAAGGACAGAGTAGGAATTTTCAAACTAAAAATGTCTTCAGGAGGATAGAATGGATTTTCAAAACAACTAATGATGACTGAGGACAGCTACCTATAAAGTTCAATTGGGCTTTTAGATTTAAGCCCATTTTTCTCTAAAATATTAACTATAACGCATATTTTGAGAAAGAAGAGTAAGTGCATGTTTTATATTTGGTTATTAAGTTGTCACTAACCCATGGGAGGGATCCATTCACCTTCAAAATAAAAACTGTGTTAACTTTTAACAGACAATATATTTCTTTTCCCTCACAATTTTAAAATCTGCACCCTTGCCTAGAAATATCTGTATCTGGCTATAAATCCTCTCCAAGCAAAATAATTCTCCCTGAAAGAGAGAAATAATACCTCTTGTAGAGAGAAGCCAAAAAGCAGGCAAAAAATATCCATGCTGACCTAAGGAAAACGAAAGCGGTAAAATGGATGATCACACATAGGAAGGCAAGTTCCTTTAAAAGTTCAATAAATGCCTTAAAAATCATATTAGGCAAATGCAACCAGTGAGAAAAGGGGAGAAGGGAAAGATGGACAGGGTGGAACTGGCACCCCAAGGGAATCTGATGGGCAGACTGTGAGCAGGGGAGAGAGAAAACCCGTGACCAGCCTCTGAGCTGGTTGAAAAGACATTTTTAAAATCTATTTTTCTCTGTTCTTCCTGGATTGGGTAAAATAACCAAGGAAAAAGACAGCAGGTGACAGCAAAGGTGTCATCTATTTCCTGGCTGCACAGCTTAATTCACAACTTCCTCTACATCTTGGGTACCCGAACTGCTTGGTGGCTTTTGTACAGAAGAAAACAGATCTGCTCCCCCCAAATGATCCCACCACAAGGCAAACTGGGGGCTGACTCTCCACTGAAGCACTGTCATCAGAAATAATTCCACTGATTTCTATTGCCTTTGGACCAGGGCTTTACTTTTGAGAGCTTCAAGTTCCCTGACAGACATGGGAAACTTTATGACCAGTCCAGAGCTGGAACCTGCAAGACCTAAAACATTACTTTGAGCAAGTGAGGCTCAGATGGGAGTTTGTGAGAGCAGGGGCTGAGAGGGTTCAGTGCATCCCCAAAAAAAAAAAAAAAAATTATGCCAGAAAATCAAGAAGTAAAGTAAGAGACAAAAGGCGGGTGATTCTTCCTCAGGGGATTTCTAAAGGTTGGGTTGCTGGGCTGCAGAGGCTCACTGAAGCTTTGCCTAAGGGGGATGCAGTTTTTATTAAGGAAATAACTTTCTAAACACAGAGCACTTCTAGTTCCATAAGTGAACAAATGGTTCAATTCCTACTGAAAACTTGAGAGGATAGTGGAATGTAGCCCTGTGTCTCAGTCCTCCTGAGCTCCCTGTTGCTTCTCATCAGCTCCTTCCACTGGGGCTTTCTTGCCCTTTTTCTGTCCTGCTTCAGCGCTGGGATTTGGCCACACTTCCACCACCAGACTTCTCATCTGAAACTTGATCCTGCTGTCTTTGGGCCTCTGAATTTATACAACCTATTGCACAGAATGATCAGACGCTTTGAATCTAGGTCAGAACACACTGACTGGATTGATTTAGCTATAGATATACTCCTTTTTTTTTTATTTTATTTTCCCCTCCCTCTCCCCCTTCTCACCCTCCCGCCTTTCCTGGAATAAAAGCAGGTCCTAAAAACAAGCCAGAACACTATCAAAAAACCTGACAGCTTGCTTAGGAGGCTGAGCAGAGGTTTGCTGGGATATGCAACTTGTTTTACTATTGCTGCCGCTATGGTATGACAACAGCTCACAACTTTGAATTCACAAAGGAAGAAAAAAATATTCTTTCAGGGGTTTTGCTAAATTCTCTCCTTTTCACTGCCTCGCTGAAAGGATCCATGAAGCTGCTGCACCAGAGGCCATGAAAGGTCACGATCTCTGTGGGATGCTGTAAAGCAGAGGCTGAGAGGGGTTGGTGGTGATCTATTGATGTGTCTGTAATAACAACAAGAATAAAATGGTAGCCATAAACCTTTCATCCTGGGGGGTCCCACAGAGCTTTTCAGAATGGGGGCCGGATCCAGAGAGGTGCTGAGGGTCTCACCCAGCCATAAAAGCACGGCAGATGCTGATGGCCCTGCAGCCCAGGGCTGAGCACCTGGCAGGATCCAGCCCCTCCAGGGCACAGCGACACTCTGTGTCCACGCTGTCCCTCCCGTGGGAGGTCCCCGTGGCACTGTGGCAGCACAGAGCAGCTCAGATTGAACTGGTGTGTGAGCAGCCAATGCCACACCACGCTGGGGAATGTGTGCTGAGTGGACTGGGCCCCATTCCAGGCTCGGCATAAAGGAGGGAGGAGAAAGGAAGAGGAAATAATTCACTAACAGCATCCCATGTGGGTTAAATGTCCCATCCATCCTGATCAATGAGAACACTGCCGGTTTTCTAGCCGTGACACAAAGGGGTCAGCAGGGTTCAGCTGCTGTGCCCCTCGTGGCCCTCCCCAGCCCTGGCTGGCAGGGGGAAGCAGGGCTGACACGCTCACCTCTGCTCCGCAGGGCTGTAGGTCTGTCCTTGCTGGCAGCTGCTGATGGTGATGGGGTCGAAGTTGTGGAAGGAACGCAGGGCCACCCCGGAGATGGCCACAAACTGGGAGCTGAAGCTAATGAGGACAGCCTGGGTGTGATAAAAAGGGTGACTGAGGTCATGGATGACGGGGATAATCAGGGGATTGTTCCTGCAGCTCAGGACGTGGACACCTGCCAGAGGAGAGACAAGATCAGAGGAAGGGTCAGGCTTAACACAATTGCTTCCCCAAGCCGTGGGCACTTCAGAGGCATTTCACCCAGAGGAATGGCCCTATAGAGCTGAAAAGTTATGGTAAGCTGCCTGGAGGGGCTTCCCAAATCGCTGTGGAGAGCTTAGCCAGAAGCAGATCCCTCCAGACAGCTGAAGAAAGGCTGCCATTCTCCCCAGGCCCTCGGAGCCGCTCCTTTAGACCACAGCTACGTTTCTATTGTGCTCTGGTAAATCAGGAGCAACCAGCACGGGGGAAGCAGAGTCACACTATTGTAAAAACGGGTCCTGGAGGACACTTGGAGCCTTTATATGCAGGATCAAACAGCGCCGGCAGGCTGGGGGGCTTTGTGCACCAGGGCTGGGGCACCAGCAGCTCTTTGGAGCTGTGCATGTCATTAGCACTCAGGGTAAAACTTCTTTTTTTTTTTTTTTGCATGAGCTTTCCACTAGATTTGTCCAGATTTGATTTTTTCTTCAACACTTTTGAGCCTTAGTGTATCTTGTTCTTTGCAAGAAAAGGCAGATTTGGTCCTGGAGACAGAAATGAGTGTGATGGAGCCACTGAGGATTTTATAGGTGATCTCACTCTAGAAGAAAAAAAAAATGTCTTGGGGAAATAAAAGTATCTCAAGGCTGTGGTGCACAGAAGCACAGAGAGGTGGCAAAGAAACTTCTGAATCCCTTTTGTCCAGTGACAGCTGGGAAGAAATTCCCACCTTCAGGTAAAAGCAACCTGAATTCAAAAGGGCCAAACCCATCTCAGGGGGAAGGCAGAGGACAGACAGCTGTCGGCTGCCCTCAGAATCCATTAATTGAGATTCATGGCCTGCTGGCTGCCTGCAAGGCTCTGCCTCCACAGCTCCATGGCATCACTCCGAGGATCAGCTTGGCTCCAGATCCATTTGCTTCACTGGAGCTCACCCAGCAATGGCTTTGGCCCAGGCCCCTTGGCTACTCTGATACACTTTCAAATTTGAAAATAAAATAAATTCTATTTGCATGTTTAACTGGCTCGGGGATTTCTGTTATTATTTTTTTTTTCCTAGTTTGGATTTCTTGACTCAAAGGGGAAGGAATAAAAAGGCTTTCATTTTTCTCCTTAGAAAGTGATTTCCTGTGAATTAAGACACGCTCTTTAAACATCTATCTCCCACCCTCTACTTAAAAAAAAAATAAAAATCTTCTTGTAATAAAAAAATGAAATAAAAAAGCAAGCCTCTTTTTGTTTTGGTCTTCACCTGACCCTGAAATAACCTCCCTGTCTACTTGCCTCCCACAGGTCTTTTGATATCAGCTCCTTGTGGAACGGTGCACGTTTCTCACTTACAAACAGGTGCAGTTAATACTCAAAATCCCGGGTTCCCAAATTCCTTGGAAGTTTCTGCCTTCTCTGATGGAAAGCCAAGAAAGACCTTATGGTATGAGGCTGTTTATTCACTTCTATTTCATTCCTTGTGCTCAGGTGGTGTCCACAACAGAACAGACCCTCAGAGCTGTGCTGGTTATTTCTGATCCTCACCAGGAAAAGTGGCTGGACAGGTCAGGGGTTTTTCACTCCCCTGCCATAACCCACGAAGAAGGTGCAGGTGCCCATGGGGGCAGTCAGAGCTGTCTCAGGATCACCCCTGTTTCTGTGGCTCTGCACCCACCTGTCCAGCTCAGCAGCTGAACCCTGGTGTCTACGTTGGCCCTGAACCCACAGCACTGATGTGTTTGGCATCCCAGCCTCTCCATCTCCTACCAGGACTTAGAAGAAGCTTCAAGTCATTTTCTGGGACTCCACTTTCTCTCATCAAGGCAGGAAACTGCATGTCTGGATAGGCTGTGCTTTGCTCATGGCAGTGTCTTTAGCACACTGAGGACTGATGGAGATTTAAATTATTGCTGCTTCCTTTTGGATGTACTTTTAGTTTGCCACAAACTTCTGCTTAAGGCTCATTGAGTGTCTCAGTCAGTCCTGCCCCTGGTGCATGCCAACATTTGCATCTCAGCTGCACTTTCCAGCTTGCCATGGTGATAATTCAAACACATGAAATACAATATCCAGGAAAAGGACTTCATGTCACTTCACTGTCAGAACTCAGGCAGAACAGCAATGGGGAGTGAGAACTGCTGGGTAGCCCACCTACACCTCTCCTCTGCTCCAGGCAGCCTCTTCTGAAAGGTCAAAGGGGCTTTTCCATGATGAAAGCAGCATTTCAGCTGGGAGGACATCCAGACATCAGGCTGAGCCATGCTAAACTCATGTTGCAACTCCATTGAAGATTTCAAAACCTAACCCTCAGTTTCCTCTTTGCTCCTCTTTCTTGTTCTTTTTCTCTCCCTGTCTGCCTGTCTGCCCCTATAAAATGTCACATTAAGTACTGCTGGCACGCTCGTGTCTCCATCATTTATTTCTCAGAGGGGTACAGCTATGTGCCACTGTTTTGCAAAGGAGGGTAAGATTAATCCAAGGGCTCTGGCAAACTGTGAGCCATCCTGACTCAACCTGCACAACTTGCTACAAATTTCAGTTTGTTCTTGGACAACAGACACCACACGTATTTCCTTTGTTTCCCTCCACAACCCACCAAATTCTGTGTTATGCTGGATGCTCACCCAACACCTGTCACTCTGTGTCCCTTCTCCTTCTCATCACTGGTGGGAAGCTCATTTGAGTTTCAGCTTGTTAAAATTGAAATGCTATAGTAAAACAGAAAGCTGAGGGATGGGAGTTATGTTTTCTTAAAAACTGCTCTCAAGGTGACCTGGCCAGATTTCTCCTCAGTGAAAAAAAAAAAGGCAGAGAACATCTGGAAAGGGATTATGCAAGTCCTACCCCGACACAGAGCTGGGAGCTAGGGAGAGCTCCTGGGTTCTGGAGCTTAAATGCAGCCTGGATCAATTCACCAGACACAACTTCCCCTGTTCAGGGCCCTGTGCCAAGGATAGAGACAAAACCTGTCTGTGCTGGCACTTCAGCACAAGCACAGGTCCTACCTCTGCTTGAGGCCACACCAGGAGCCTGGATTTCACCACCTGAAGTACTTCACCTGGGGAATGTTGGCCATTAAATGGCTCTGGAGACCTCCCTGCAAGCAGGACTAGAGATCACCCAGCACTCCCTGTGAAACACTCCCTGTGAAACACTCCCTTTGCTGCAGGTCCCTCACTCCCTGCTCCCAGGGTTCATCTGTAGCACCATCAGTGTCTCTCCAGGGCAGTGCTGGGTGTGAAGCATTGAGACAGTCCTGATTGTAGTGACTGAAGAGGAGCTAATCACCTCTGGACAGATAGTGAACAGCTATGGAGAAATGTCTGTATAAAATAACACATCATTGTCAACAAACTCGAGTGAGACTGAGGGCTTGGAGCATTGAGCAAGCATCTTTTTTGTCTAATTCTGAAAAAACTGAGCAGGAGTACTGTTGAATTCGGGCAGCACCAAATTAAGCAAGCAGTGAAGAGGGAGTATCATACAACACAGTCTTACCAAGATCGTGGCTTTGCTCTTTGGTGTCAAACAGCTGCACACCGATGGTCTCCTGCTTCTGGTCCAGGTAGTAGGTCCCATCAGTGACCAAGTGAACAAGCACTGCTGCAGCCACCATAGGCTGGGAAAAATAAGCCTGGGAAAACACAAACCCCACAAAGCCTGAGGTGGAGAACTGTGGTGGGCTTTAAAAAATCCCCAGGAGTCAGTCCAGAACTTTTAAAAGAAAAATTTCCATCCCAGGTCACACAGAATCTTTGCTTCCAATTTCTCCTACACAAACTAGATAAACTCAAGTCAAACAACCCTGAAGCTGAACCCTCTCAGAAATTCAATAGCCTTGTCACACATGAGGGGACTTCACAATGGACTCTCCAGACAGTGTTTAAAGGCATTGTTTTGCTGTTTTGCTCTAAACATACTTCAAAAAGGAGCAGCTTGGTCCTGGGAAGGCTAGCCCATGATATTTTGCCAGCTGGAGAATCTTTGTAGAGACAGGCAAAGAGGAAACTTCTGAATGATGTGTGCACTTCCTACCTTCAGCCAGAAAATGGTCTGTGTCATGTGGGAGTACTGGAAGTTGGCTGTGCAGGGGTACCAGGCATACTGGGAGACACCATCATTCAAATCGATCACCTTGGTTCGACACATCTGCAGCAGGAAAAAAAGAAACACCAAAACTGACACAGAGGACAGCAAGGAAGGATTCTGAGTGCTTGAAGTGGGGAAACAAAGTCCAGGTGCACCCCAAGGATAAAGTAATGCACAATAACTGCGCTTCTAAATACCATGAAATTATTCAAAATAAAGTTTCCAGGTGTTCCACCCCAGTAAGAAAAACTGAAAGATGAACAGGAGCTAAAGACTCACAGCTGGATGGCAGCCAACAATCTCTGAACTTGGTAGCAGGTCTTTGACAGCATTTGGAACAACTTTGTTCCCACCCAAATGGACCAGAACTCTTCCCACTGGAGTCCAAGTGAGGATCACTTCTGAACACCCCAGCTCCCAGCACAGACACTGTGGAGGTGCTCCAGCACTGCCCTATTTAATCCTGATATTACTGGAATCCCAGAGGAGCCACACATGGCCCTGTAAATGTGGAACCAGGTGTAGCCAGGAAAGTCCTGCCTCTAGAACCCATTTTAAGCAAACTGGTTTCCTCTTTTGCCAACCAGTTATGTTAGTGGAATCACCTTCTTCCTACACCTGCAGCAGTGAGATTGGAGGCAAACTGTTCTTTTCAGTAAAACACATAATTCCCAAGTCCTGTTATGGATGAAAAGCTAGGAAAAAAAAAAATAAATAAAAAAAGCCAGAATCTAAGTAACAGAGAGCCTTGCAGTGCCATCAGCATATCAGATGTGAAAATGAAGCTGCAAAAAATGGTCAGATTTACCCTGAAAACACACTGCTCTGTGAAGCTGCTTCAAAAAAGAAGTATGAATGACCACAGCCTTCACCTCCACAGCAAACAGAAAAAGGGGAAGGTCCACCATGGAAAAAGTTACTACTTCATTAGAGGGATACTTTAGCTGAGGCTCCTGGAGCATCTGAGAAGTACCTGTTGGGTTCACAACCCTTTGGTGAACTCACTGACTGTCATTACCATAGGAATAGATAGAATTCCTTGTGCTGATGTTCTGTCACTAATGCTGTTCCCATCAGAATTTGATTATTAAACCAAAAAGAGAATCCTGAAGTGAAACAAGAGAATTAACAGCCATCCAAAATTCTACGTCCACACGATAATTCTGCATAGAAATGCCCTCCTGGTCTGGCAGGCAAAGTCTGGGCACTGCAAAGACAGTCTGGGATGCCTGGGAATGAGAAACCAGATTGGCTAAAAGTGAGGTAATCCCCTTTAAAATCTGAGTCCCTCAAGATCCAGCACAGAGGAATCTTACAGGCAAAACATAAATCAGCTTTAATGGGCTGGAAGAAGATTTTTAGTTTATTTATTTTTTGAAACAACTGGGACCAAGCTTCATTGAGGCTAGCCAGTGGATAGTGTTACATTTTACAGCAGAGCAAGGCTTTACATAAACTATCTTTGGCATTTGAAATCCAGGCCAGCAATTCAACATGTACCATTTCGCAACTCTCCCTTCTTGTACTTTCAGCAGCCTGTGTCTTGTTGGGAGCACGGTTTTTATTTTAATACCTCTCCAGCTAGGGAATTTATCTTACCCACATCTGCAATATATATGGTCAGGGAGCTCTTTGACATGAACAAAGGTCTCATTACTTTTATATGATTTTGTTCTTATTCTTACTTCTCCTCCTGCTCTATTAGCCCAAAAAGGTGGCTGAAAGAAACGCAAGCACTGAGTTTCAGGGTTTTTTAAGTGCCACTTAATGGATGAGTGAAAACTTGTACTAAGAAATCACCCAGACCTTCACCAAAAGTTTGATTCTAACCCAAAATAAACCCCTGCTGAGGTGGGCTGGAAATCTCTGATAACTTTTAAATGCCTTGTTTGATTTGTGTGCACTTTCTGCTTCTGTGGGAGAACGTTAGCAAAAATCTGAGTATTGCATAAAGAACCTGTGTTCAGGCCACGTGGGCTGTCAGCCTGGCCTGCTTTGAGCAGGTTAGATAAGCTTCCCCCTGCTGAGGCTGATCCATCACTACCCTGACAAGTGTTTCAAAGTGGTCCTGGGGTAAAAGGTTCCTTTAGAACAGTCTAATTGAGAAGTGTGGGAAAAGTCTAACAGAGATGAATGGCTACAAGAGCCTCTTCTCCACTAGCTTCTGGCCAGTAAATTTAGCCATTGGCAAAAAAAAAAACGTTCTTTAACTTTCTCTGAAGACAACTGGATTGGATAAACAGCTCCTGTCACCTACAGACTCCACCATCTCACCAGGCTCCAACACACCTGGTAAATCGATCCCACTGAATGTCACATCACACCTGCCAAGCCTGAGGATAATCTACTGAGAGTCTTTCACACCTCTGCTTTTAAGGCACCCCTTAATGTGGCAGCAGCCCGAAGACCCCTATTAATTAGGTTAATGGTTGGACTCAATGATTTTAGAGATCTTCTCTAAGCTAAATGATTCTGTGATTACTGCAGTACTAACACGTTCAGAACAACAAGTTCCAATGGCAAGACAGAGTATAATCTCTTATCATTGCTATTCACGGGAATTCACACTTTTGAGAAACAGATTATATCCTAAGGTCCTCCAGTTTGCTACAGTGATGCAAACCAGCAGCTCAAGCACCTGACAGCTGCAGAGCTAAGAACCGTAGAGACACTTCTCATTTCAGGGTGTTACCAAACACTGAAGTATTTGCTTTGAAGAATGACAGCATCACACAGTGCTCCAAACTTCACTCACTGGGGCTTATCCAGATTCTCAGACCCACACAGCAACTGGGATATCCACAGGAGCTTAGTATGTGCTCCAAAGTATGCGGCGACTATTTGTGTCTAGTTACTGGAAGCCCATGTCATTCCCCTCCCGAGGAAGCTGCTTTCAATTAGAAGAGCTGATGTCTGTTCCTCTCGGAGGTTCAAATCCAGCTCGTCTCCCACCCACACATTTTGTACACAAACATCGGCAGACAGAACGATCAAGGCCAGGGAGCACTGTGGGATCTTCCCACAAGAGGGAATGCCTGGAGGATTCCCTTTGACTGATTTATACAACCTCTTGTCAATCAAAGGCACAACATGTTCTTCAAACCGCCTCTCCTGTTTTCCTTCTCTACTCAGGGGGACCGAGGAATGTGTCAGCAGAAAGGGAAAAGTGATATATTGGGAGCACTTAGCTTTTTGCCACATCAAAAACACATTTACTATTGCAATCAACTCCATTTCCTTCAAAGTAATATGGGAAAATTTGCTGAAGAGCAAATTTTGGAAGGCGCCCTTGTGAATGATTCCCAGCCATGCCGTGACTGCAGGCAATGTGAATTCGTGTTGATGGGTTCCTGTTGCAGCTGAACTACAGGTTAAGGATCACAAATCCCTTGGACTGGGTGCTGGACTAAAACTCAGCCCAACTGTGGCAGAGCACAGCCCCAGTACAACCTCCTGGGCAGCACTTGGCTTCTCCAGGCTGAGCTCCCTGTCTGGAAGATGAGGATGATGCTCCCCCACACCACACAGGTGTGCTGACAATAAAAGCTACGAGCCACAAAAAGATGCTCAGATGTCACTGAGGGCACACACAGGTGTGAGGATACAGCTCCCCTCAGGAGTGGGCTAAACACAGATCCCATCCCACTCTGACCTTCCCACCGAGCAAGCTCAGTCAGACACCACAGGCTTTGCACACACTGGTGGGTCTCAGCATTGTAACATCAAAATAAATCTAAATGCAGACAGAAAGCTGCTCTTTAAGCTGGGATGCTGCCCTAGTCAGCTCTGGCACCGTGGTTGGAGCGGACGTGCCTGTCTGCATGCCCGGGGCGGCTGGAACAGAGCAAACCTCCAGTGCACAGATCTGTCTGCTCCCAAAATCCCATCTGGAGAACCATGGCAGGGCTTCCTCCAGACCGTGTCCTCAGGCTCGCTCTGGCTCTGAGGGGCATCGTGGGCACTTGCTCAGGCAGTGACGAGATCCTCTCTCTGGAGAGGAGGGTGGAAGTGGAGACTGTGCTCCAAAAGCTTCCTCTCCTCACTCCTTTCTACAGGGGACTGTGCTCCTGACACTTCTGCACCCAGACAGACAACTCAGGCTGTTTCTGGGACGAACGGGCTGTACCCTGTCCTGCTGGCAAAGCTGCAACCACGGGGCAGGCAGGAAGAAGACCTCTTGGTAAAACCCACAGTACCAGCTATTTACTGAGCACAAAACATCCTCAGTGAGGCTGCAGAAGTGCACAGGAAAACTCACAGACTGATACAAAACCCATGGAGGCACAAACAGAACATCTTCACTTCTTTGAAGGTCCAGCTAAAGAACAGATTTCAGCTGTAATAATGAAACCTAATTAATCTACAATATTTATCTGTTTGCACTGTAGAGTGTTATTTGTGTTTAACTCAACACATGCCAGAGGATCCCAGCCATGACATAAGCAGCATTTTAACACATCCCTCCCTCCCTTGCCAGACCAGGGTGCTGGCAAGCACCCAACCCTTTTATTCTTAAATATATTATTGTTCTTGCTGACCTAAGGTTAATCTTACCCAAGGATGAGAAACTATGGTGCAGTTGCTAAATATCAGAAAGGTTCCTGCTTGTTTATTGCCCAATATTGTAAGGCAGCTTGGCTGTCACATGGACACCACCCAGTTTGCCAACTGCAGCACAGACCTCCAATCTGTTCTCAAAGCTGTTGCTCTGCTTTTCTCATTTAGGCTGGGAATTGGGTTGGAGTTAGGGAAAAATGAAGTTGCTCACATGAGTGAGCACTGAACCATTAGGAAGGCCCCCATTTGGGCTCCAACAAACACCTCAAACCCCAGCCAGTTTCTCTGACCATTTCAAACCTCAGGAGCCCACAGAGCTCAAACAGAAATTTTACACACATCAGCACAAGGAATTTTGCTCTGTGTTTTCTTCTAGATTCTGGTCAGAAGTGCTTTTGGACAAGTGTCTTCATCAGATGTCTTTGTCACTGGACTTGTCCCATCAAAAGTCTGAGTCCAGAGTTGCCTGCCTAACTATGAATGGCAGTCTTGGGTCATTCCAGGTTAGCCTCTAAAACTTAAGGAAAGCATTCAAAGCTACTTTTTTATATGCACTAAAAATGGGTTTCTGTTGGAGAAAATAAAATAAAAAACTAAAACCAAATCTGAGATCCAGCAGCAGAAAGTCTAAGCATAAAATGAGGGAAGAAACCTGAGTCTTTCTTTTTTCACACCTTACTTTACAGTCCACTGCTACTTTCATAGCAGAAACTTTCCCTCATCTCTGTTGCTCATCAACTGCAGCTTCTCCCCCAAAACTCTCCTTGTCCTCTGTGTCTGATAACACAGTTTTACTGTTTCATGCTCTTTGTCTGCTTTTGCCAGTTTTCATTGGGGTGCCTAAAGGTCTGATGGCAAAAGATGAAACACAGCAGCGTGTCCTGCTCCAGGACAAAGGCATGTGGGCAGGTGATCCACAGAAAAGCTTTATCAACTGGAAGCTGATGAAACTCCTGGGGTAACACACTGATGCTATATTGCTCCCAGATTCAGTTGGCTCAGAAGTCAGGAAATCTCATCTGTCAATTTTCCCTGAGTAATGAATAACAGGATTTGGCTGTGGGATTGGGAAGCAGCTTACATCTCCTGCAGGATGAAATAAAGCCCTGGTGCCAGTCCCTATGTCCACTCTCAGCACAGCCACTTTGAACCTGGAGCAGCTGATGTGTCTGGACCTTGCAGACTCACTATTCCATTAGCATGATATTACAGCTTCCTTAGCACAGAGCCACGATTTTCAGCTGAAGATTTGGCTGGATTTTTTAGTAATTGCAAAGTGACCTTCCAGTGGAAACACCACGGACAGGGCACCAAGAGTCTGCCTGCAATGTGACATGATGATAAATTTCTCTACTTTACAACAATAGTGTTCATCTCCAAAGGGAAATTTCCTCAGAGTTTTGGGTGTAACACAGGGCTGCGATTCAGAAATGAGTGGGAGATGCAAGGGCTATTTAATTTTGTCATCTAGGTTGGTTTAGTTCTAGGCAAGCGAAAAGGAGCTACAGGGATTTCCATTAGATGATGGCCCAGATTGCATGTGTATTCAAGGTGTGTTATTAACTTCAGCTTTCTCAAAAATGCAGTTATTTCACTTCCAAAGAGCTGCTATGAACAATATATTTCCATTTTTAAATCGTGCAGACCTGCATTCTTTGAGCTTCCCTTTGAATTTCTGTTATCTCCAGATTCAAAGCAAACTTCATTTAAAACCAGTGAGTTCAAATCAAAATCACATCAAACCATAAACCTCACATGGCATATCTGAAAAAACTGTAAATCAGTTCTGACTGGCCCTATCCCAAACTCACATGGGCTTTGACAGCCAGCCAGGTGTAATCAAATATCTAGGATGCTTGCTGGACTCATGGAAAAAAAAAAAAACAACAATATGGAGTTTTGATTTTCCAACAAAACCCTAACCAGATGATTTTTGCACGGTTCAAAGGATCACCACGAGGACGTTGGTTAAGCCAAGGCCAGAAACTACAGAAAAATAGATTGAGAAAAAGAAAAAATAATTGCACTAATGGGATTTAAAAATCAACTCATCTTTTACAGCAGCTCACAAGCAAACCCCAGTATCTGGAGCTCCTGGGTGCAATTTGCACTTGCAATTTGCACTGCTTCTTTTGCCTTTCAGAGATGCAAACTGAAGGGATGCAGAATCAAGAGTTAGTTCTGAGTGAACAACACAGTCTCCTGTGCAGCACATGAAAGTTCAATCCAGCAATTTGACATGTGCTCCTGTTTATTCCTGTCAGACCTCAGCTATTTCTTCAACTCCACAGTAGGACATAAAGATGCTGCTCTCAAACAACAGCATCTTCCACACCAGCACTGCCAGGATCTCACTTCAGAGCAATAATTCCTAGAGTGAGCCCTGAACTGCATTCTGTTATTATGCTCAAATTCACAAATACACCTACCAGTAACAACAGCACCCCATGCAATGGGCTAGACAGACAGGATCAAGCAGCAGCACCCAAACAAGAACTTATGTCTTCAGTTCTGCAAGTATCAGCCTCATTAAAGCTAAAAGACATTCTCAAGCTGCAGCACAAGCTCCTGTCTACAACTTCCACATTACTGCTCACAGAAGTGTGAAGGCATTATAGACTGATAAGTGCTTTAGCAGACTGTATATCCATCCACTGGAGAGCGAGGTTAAACAAATACAGGAGCCAGAACATTATTGTTGGCTGAGCGCTCGGGCTCCCGAGCTGCCCGTCTCGAACTGGCCAGGTCCACTGCAGCACAGCTTCGTGGAGCTGCGGGCCAAGGCTGGCCGTGGGGTGCTGCAGCAAAGCAAAACAATCCCATCCCATCAGCTTTCATCACTGAGGAGCAGAGCAAAAGCAAATTTTTTTGTTTTTCCTTTGACTGGAGCGTTTCATTCGGGAGCAGCTGGCACCAGAAAATCAAACTGTCGTAGGCAGAATGTGTGCCACACTTTAGGAGGATCTTAAATATATTTTTGTTATTACATTCATGGTTCTGGCTCGCTAGATTCATTGTACTTTTGCAGCTCCTATACTTGGTAACATCCCCTCCTTCCTGCCCAGAGCTGGTCCAATACATTTGTGTGGATGAAGAAAACACATAGCTAGGTGGAGAAAACACAAAAGCAATAACAACAAATCCCTTAAGAACTTGAGTTCTCCATCAAGATAACACACTGGCTAAGGTGGACAGAGATGCTTAGAAGCACATGGACAATGACACTGATAAAAAGAGAGATGCATAAGAAAAAGAAATTAAGCCACAAATTTTTCAGCTTTCAAGCAGGGAAAAAAACCACATTGCTTTTGGTTCCAGTACAGTAGGAGCAAAACCTAAATATTTCCATAACTCACCCCAACACCTTGCACCACCCTGAGTGCTCAGGGGGCACAGGAGCCACTTCCCAGAGATGTGAGCCAAGGCAGGAGCCACCCTGAGCCACTTCCCAGGGATGGGAGCCAAGGCAGGAGCCACCCTGATCTCCTTCCCAGGGATGGAAGCCAAGGCAGGAGCCACCCTGAGCCACTTCCCAGAGATGGGAGCCAAGGCAGGAGCCACCCTCAGCCCTGCAGAGCCCTGGCCAAGCTTTGCCTGTGCCTGCAGCAAACAGCCATGCAGTGGTTAATGTCAGCCCCGACCACATGATCACACTCGGAAAAGGTCAAAAGAGTGATTTTTCATTTAAAAACATCTGTGTGTTTAAAGAACAAAACTTTCTCATGTGCAGAAAAGCAGGGGTTTCCAGTACTTTTATTTCCAGTGAAAAGCTGTGCTTTTCAGCTTTGTTTAGGGTTATGGCCCGTGTAAACACGCTGTGTAACCACTCAGCACACAGCATTTCCACAGGCAGGGATAACTGGGGGTGCAAATCTCCCTCTCCATGGCTCCTTTTCCCTCTGCAGGCTGCTCAGCTTTCCTGCTGTGCTCCCAGTGAGCCAGCCAGACACCCTGCTGTTGTCCTTCCCTATATGAAGACATACACATGCCTCTAATCCTAAGGGTGTAAGCCTGCTCTGGGCTGTCAACAGGCCTTAATTGGATGCATCCAGGGAGATGATACATTGGGAAGAGGCCCTGGATTTAATAGGAAAAGGGAAGGCTGCAGAGAGGCGCCAGGGGAATGTGGAAGGGGCTCGGAGGAGCTGCCCTGTGCTCCAGAGAGAAGTCACACCTCAGCTGGCAAAACCTTTCAGTTCCCATCCAACTATCAGCCCTACAACAATGGGTATTAATCAAGATTAAACCCTCTAGCTTGTTTTTCAATACCTGAAGACATGGCTTGCACTACAAAAATCAAAAGGCTCCCCCTTGCTTCAATGGGCTTTTGCCACAAAACTGCAGAGTAACCAAACCACCATCCTGCAAATAAATTCCTCTGAATGAGCTGGACCATCCAGGCAGAGTCCACAGAGCAGCTGCTGCCTCCAGCCCGTGCATATCTCCACCCAAGAAAAAGACTTGTCTGGGGAAACCGGTAAGTCCCCTCTGACCTTGGAACAGCTCTGATTGCTCTGATAAACCCCAAACTCCAACAAATTAAGCCAAAGTACTTGGAGCATTTAGTCCTCGATTTAGTCCCAGGTTTGTTGAGGATTTCACAGGAACTCTTAGCTGCTCCCAGAAGAAGTCACTGGAGGAATTAACGTGTTGTGTGGAAGAGGAAGCTCACAGCTCCTTCAGCCTCACTGCCTTCCAGGAGCAGGCTCTGAGAAGATGGACTGGGAGCAGAGGGGATGGAGGAACACCCAGCTGCAAGGCTCAGCCTTTCTCACCGGGAACAACCACTGGGAAACAGGTACATTTCCACAGAACGAGGCTTTCCCTCTCCAGCTGCTCCAGCTCACAGTGTACACACAGTGACAGAGCAGCTCTGCTGGAAGGACAAAGGTTTCAAAGGGATTTGGATGGAGAAAAGTGGGAAGAAGGTCTCTATCCTGTGCTTCACCTTCCCCTCTCTGCAGAGCGACTTCTCTTCTTTCATGATGATGCAAGGGTTAATTACCAAAAAATGGAAAAATGACATTCATGGCCAGCAGTTCTAAGTGTAGGATTTTGGCCCAGTGACCAAAATGTCTGAGCAGAACTTGATGTTCTCCTGAACTGAGGGCTTCTCCCAGAGAGGAGGTACATGTGGGGACAGATAATAGCACTGATCCTGCAAATAACCATTTCCTGGCACATGTGAGAGCTTGGAGCCAGACCCCGAGACGACAGTGGAAACCCAGTCCCCAGGAGACTCCTGCTGATAGCACGGGGGAGCTGGGCCACTTACCAGATGTGAATTTGAATTACCAGGGTGAATCATGTCTTCTTATCAGATTCCCCACTGAAATGACCTCAGAGGCAAGAGCAGTCCTCCAGCTTTGCAGGCAGCATTCCAAAAGTGAGCACAGATGTGGGGTTCCTCCACAGTTACAGGTCCAACTAAGGCAGCACAGTTCAGGAGCAGCTCAACAGTGTATCCAAATGGTCCCCACTTTGTTGTTTGGTTGCTTTTTGTATTTTTTCTTTCTCATCTGTTTATTATTATTATTATTATTATTATTATTATTATTATTATTATTATTGATTCTTATTTCCAGGTGGGGACAGAGGGATTGACTCTGCCTTCAGAACAGTACTGGGCAAACACCATCCTCCAAAACCATGCCTTTTAGAGGCATCTTTAGATGAACACCCTGAAATTCATTGGCATTCGAAATACGAGGTGTCTTATGACAATGTGGGCTAAAATGCCTATGGTACTCCAAACAAGTGGTGCAGACAATCCTTCATTTACAAGAAAAAAATAAATTCTTTGCTCCTGGCATGAGAAAGTTTACTTTCAGCTTAAAGAAACGACCGTGTGGTTTTGGGGATGGCATTCCGTTCTGCTGGAGAGCAGCACCCTGCCTGCCTGTACATCCGTGGTTTTGTAGCTACATTACAACCCTGGAGAGCTCTGTTTACATATTTGACATGTTTCCTTGTGCAGAACATGAAACCAAATTACAGAGTAAAAGCCATTATGGCTTTGCTCTTGCACCCTTTTCCATCCCCTTCTCCCATTGCTTGGTTTAGATCTATCTGGGCATTTTTAACTGTGCCGGCTCGCCTGGCACTGCTTCAAGCAGGTTTATTTGCTGTTGCACAGGGAAATCATGGAAAAGCTGGTGAAGCCACATGCCAGGGAGCAGGGAGAGGATGGCCAGGCGGGGGTGGGATGAGAAATGCCGAGAACCCTCCGTGCATGAACAAAGCAGACGTGTCGATGCATTTATGCAAAACCATTCTGCTCTGAATGGAGAGGGACCCAAGACAAACAACCCGGATGGGATGCAGGGGAGCTATCCCACGCTCACTGCTGGACATGCTCTGCATCCCAAGGCTTGTGAGCAGCAGCAGCAGACGGGGAGAGTGGCAGGTTGAGGGGCAAGGGCCGAGGAGGGGGGTCTCCTTTCAGAGCAGTGCATGTTAATGAGCAGTGCCTCTGTCAGGGGGTCCGGCTGCCCAGCTCGCCGATGCCAGGGGGGTCCAAGCTGTTCTCTATTGATGCCTCTATTCTGGGTGGGTGGCTGGGGGTACAGCAGATATGATCATAAAATGGTAATTTGCTTCCTAAAGAAGCACATAATCCCTATTGCTGCCCAAGACAATATTCCTTTCTTGCCTTTCTTCTTGCTTCTAGAAACAACAAATGGCATGGAATTCTGCTCTTGTTTCATTAGTGGTAAATCTCTCTTGGTTCTAGGAAGATGGGACCAATTTCCGGCACCTGAGGATTTTTGGTTTGACCTTCATCTCTGAAAAACTCGGATTGAACCTCTCTGAGAGTACGGTTGGCTGCTTTGCTCTCTGCATCATTCTTTGTTTCTTTTATCTATTTTCTCTACAGTACACAAAGGGAACACAGTGTACCAGCCCCTGGTACTCACTGTTCTGTTTTCCTTAAGATGACTTGCATATGTGCTCTTGAAAAATTATTCTAAAAACCAAGGGGGGGAAGGGAGTGGAAAGAAAGAAAAAAAAAATCCCTTGAGTGTTTGTCAAAATTGCTTGGAATCTCCTCTGACATCTCATTGTGTTCTCTCCGTCCTCCCCTTACACAAATCAGCCAGAGGCTACGACATCAGCCATGGGGTCTGAGCTTTACTCCAGCCAGAAGCAGAGGAGCACTGGAAGGCAGGGGAATGGAGGAGATCCCTGTCTGTCCTGGCTGGGAGCAGGCAGCCAGGTGAGGGGCAGAATCCTCCAGCCAACTCTGAGCTGGCTTTAAGGGCAACGCTCTTCCTCAGCCAACTCTCTGCAAATGAGCCTTCTCCAAGCCAGCCTACCTAGAAATCCCATTTCTCATTGCATTTAGCTCCCCAGAACACTGAGATCATTCCTGAGTCACAGCACTGATGGCAGATGACACATCCTTGTAGCATCCCTCACCTCAGACCCTTCTCATGGAGCACCTCCTCCAGTGAGGCAGAACAGCAAAGCAAACTTCAGATAAGGACCAGTGGAGTTCCTTTGGCTGCAGAATCCAGATTTCCCAGCACATCAGGTGGAAAGCAACGTTTCCAGCCATTAAAGCAAGGAGATGGTGGGACAGTTTTTGTACTGGGAATGAAACTGTGCTATGATCAAGAATGATTAATCCACAAACAGGATGATGTGAGGGGGGCTGACGGAGCTGAAATGCAGATTTAATGACCTCAAACCCCTCCAGGGCTCTGCTCCCAAGCTGCAACTCTCAGCAAGCCCTGAACAGTTTTCTTTTTATCCAAGATAGGAACATTTCCCTTTCAAGACATCCTGAACTTCCTAGTCCTTGGGAGGTTTGGGCTCAGTAATGCCCAGTGCCTGCAATGTCTCTGAAGAATTTTGAGGTCTAAACCTCAAACAGTAGCTTTACCTTTCCATGCTCCCATTTCCACCTCTATTAAATGGAATAGAAGCCAAGCAATGTGCCTGTGATAAGGTTTAATTAATCACTGCACATTGAAAAAAAAAAAAAAAAAAATCACTTAATCCAAGGAAGGAGCATTCCAGCCTGAATTTGCCTGACAGTCAGGGCCAGGCTTGTGACGCAGCTCTCCAGCCTCAGGCAAAAGACCAAATTGGCTGGTCTGTAGTTTCCAGGGGAAATGAAGACAAAATTTTGGACCCCTGGAACTAACTTTAGACTTGGAGACTGTGTAACCTAAGCTGAAGCCCTCTGGTAGATCAGCCAGTACTGGAAATGAGCTCAGCCGTGCACAGCAAACCTACATTCCTCCTGTGACAGCCTGTGCACAGTGTCCAGTTCATCTTTTTCCAGAACTGGTCTCTGATCACTCATGGTTCCTCCATTAATGGTTTTTCTTAGTGGGATTCTGCCCTCATCCTCCAGAGCTTAGTGGTTCAAAGTCTGGCTCGGCTATAAATAACAAAGACATTTGCAAAGCAAATCATCTTATTAAAAATGGGGATTTTTTTATCCCTCCAACCACAACAAAACTCTTACCGTTGAAGAGCAACAGGACTTGGCTGTGAATTGGGAAGTTCAAAAAGGGCCACTTGCAGAGCCGACAGACAGACACCCTCCCTCTTCTCAGCAAGATCACCCCAAAGGAAAGGAATGGCTTCTCCATTAAAAGTTGCAGGTTTCCTCTCTTTCCACTCCTGTTCAGGATTACTCTATTTGCTGGCTCTGCTGGATCTTTGGGGAATTATCTTCAGCATTATATTTATTAGACAGAATAAAACTGCATGGCAAAGAACTTCATCATATTTCTCTTCAATTTTCTTATAGTATTTTCTTACCACTCTTGGAGCCCTTGCCCTGCCATGTTATTTCTTTTAGTAGTCAGGATATTTTTGTGCTCCTGTCTTCCCCTTTTGTGGGCTATTCCAGACATACTGCAATTCTAGACATCTTTTCTGGTAGAAGGTTTGCTGCAGCAAGTCTGGATGAGTGCAATTGTGGGAACAGTAATGGGGCAGGAGGAGGCCTCTGTTTGTGGGAAAGATGTAATAAGAATCCTCTTCCAAAACTTCTTACTCCATAGAAGCCCCTGTGGGGTACCCAGAGGAGAACAGGGTGTGTTCTTTAGTCCGGGAATGAAAACGAATCCCAGGATCTGTCTGTGCCCAGCAGCCTTGGGAAAGAGTCCCTGTTCTGTTAACTGTGCCTGAGCTGTGTGGCTTTCTCCATGCACTGGAAAATCAAGCTCAAACAATGGCATAGGGATAAAAAAAGTTACTTTTATGTATGTATATATATATATATGTATGTATGTATGTGTATATATATATATATGGTTACTTGGTCTAAACAACTTCTACACAGCTAGGAGGAAATTCAACAAAAGTTCCTGGGAGACTGTCCCTCTAAATCAGCAACCCACACCAACAGCCAAGTCTTGAGCACACATTGCTGTGACAGGAGTGACAAGGTCAGGAATCAGCCACCTAAAGACCCATTAGTCCCTTCCTATAATTCTCTGTTGAAAAGGCCCAGAGGGAAGCAGCAGGTGAATCAGTTCTCCAAAAGCAGGAGAGCCACCAACAAGAGGAAGGAGAAATGGCATCTCCAGTGTCCTATGATCAGCCTGCACTCACCTGCCTGTGCTCTGCTCACCCCAGCTGGAGCATCCACCCTGGAACAGTCTTCCTCCAGAGGCCTTAGAAAAATATCCAAATCCTCCCTGCTCAGTACAACTGACTCCAGCAAGAGACACTAACAGGAGCTAATGCACTCACCCAGCATAAACTGTGGCAAAAGAAAACTGATGTGCAAGGAGAAGCTGTTTGCAAACTCACAGCAGAAGCAGTAGGGAAAAGAAAAAACAGCTCAAGAGTGAGCAAAGCCTTTATTGCTGAATTCTTCCTGCAGCTGACAATAGGTAACTGAGCAGCATCTGCTTCCATGTCTGGGGAGGACACAAGATTAGAAATCAAACTGCAAAACCACCCTGCACTGGTGTTTGCATTTCTGTGCTGGTGCAGTGTTGCTGACTGGCCCTCTTTGGCTCAGAATATGATGCTGTCAGTACTGAGAATATTTCTTAATCAGCACTGAAGGGTGGCTGCCAGAAAAGTAGAAGTGGCTGTCTCTCAGTCTTGCTTCTGCAGAAAGGGCGATTGTTTAAAGGGGGGGCTGTTTGACCTTTCCATTTTTCAAATCTGTATCTCTTCGCCAAGGCTATGTCATTCTTTGTAAGCATTTTATTGTTCAAAACAATTCTTATACTACAAACTTTCTTTTTTATCTCCCTTACTATGTTGCCATTCGGCAGCCTCACACTAACAAGTGATGTAAGAGCCATCTCAAACTAACAACTAACTGCGGGTATCTGAGGAAAAGCCAGCTGCAGACATGGGCAGTGCCTGCAGTGAACTGAGCAAAGAGGTCACAGAAACAGCCCTACAATAACAGGAAAGTGCTCTCCAGCTTGTGCTTATCAAAAATCTCCCAACAGTAAACAAGGCACACGGGCAGATATTGCTGAGATACCACAATGACCAACCAACCCGGGATGCAAACTCCTCAGAAAAAACCTTGACAGAACTATGACAGTCATGCAGAGAACCTGGTGTTGAGATATCTAAGGATGAGAAACATTTTAAGTCAGGACATGCTTAAAATGTTTTAAAGTGCCTTGAGAACGCTGGGGCAATGATGAGAGGCGGGGATGGCTGACAAACAGGCAGCTTATGTATTCTGTATATTGCTGGGCACTGCACTCAAACATATCTTTCATGGCATTCCTGATGAGAAGCCAACACAAATACCACTCTGATTAATCAGGAAGCTACCCAGCAACAACACGAAAAGTTTGCCCAAGACCAACAAGCACACAACCCCCTCTGCAAGGTATCTGGGTGAGGAAAGGTGCTCTTTTCATCAATACAGAAAACCCCTAAGGCTCAGTGCTTGTGCAGATAATGAAGCCAAACATGTTTACACACCAGTGATCATTACATGCAGTGATTAGAGGAGATCTTAGGTTAATTTTCATCTCCACAAGCTAACAGACTGATGACCTGCTGCCCCACCTAACCTCTCCAGAGTGACAAGTCAGGTGCTTTCCCAAGCCAACTCTCTTGTTCATGGGGGAAAAAAAAACTTTCCCAACATCTATATGATTAAAAAGGTCAATGAACCCCATGCACTCAAACTGGTGTAATAGGACCAGCCAAGCTAAAGCAAAAATTCTTTTTGCTGGAAGTAAATAGCACACTGTTATCTCCCCAGGGGCCAGGCAATAACAGGAGGCATGTTCCCATTCATTCTGCCAGTGTGTGATATGCCACTGCTCTGCCTATAAATACAACAGCTTTTTTTTTCCTCTTTTTTTTTTTTTTTTTTTTTTTTTTAACAAGACTGTGACAACTTCATCTCATCTGGGTACAACAAACACGCCTGAGTTGTGGCTACACAGCAGGGATTTCTGCTGTGTGTGTGCGTGGTGGTGGTTTTTCCACCACAGGACCATATGTTACCTACTGTGTGGTGTGGCTGAGCTCCTACCAGTGCCTCAGAGAAAATCAGGGCAGCACTGGAGCAGCTGCAGGGGGACAGAATGCCTGGGGACATGCCCAAAAAGCAGCACCTGAACTGTAGACATTGGTCTTTGGTCTGCACAGGGATCTTGAATGGGAAAGAAGTTGTGAAGGCACAAGCAAGGGTCCAGAGGAAAGTTCGTTTTACAGTGTGAAATAATAAATGAGACCATGACAAAAAGTCAATACTGGGCTCAGGATTCTGTCTTGATACTCTGCCAGCTAACCACGCTTTGTGCATTTAGAACTGACCTGGTCATTAATTTGTTACAGACTTGTGCAATGTGAGCAAGGCCAAGTCTCTTGCATAAAGATGTTTTCTCTTGCAAGCCAACTGGAAATGCTTAACATTTACTACTCACAGAGAGATCTGTTTGTCATATCTGTGACACGGCACTCCTCTCTGCACTGCCCACTCAAGACACCTCCTGGATAATGAAATTCTTAGAAAAACTTTTCTGCATCCAACCAGAAGTCAGCCAAAGTTGATTAGAGTGATAAGTTCTCTGTCTCTAGTAAGGGACAACTGTGGGGGCTGAAGGAGGAATATACAAAGCAGCTCTTACGTATGAAGATCTTTTCCCTCTAAAAATCATCAATGAGCAATGTGGGCAGTCCCAAAACAGGTTGCATCTGAACTGCTGCATCTGCATCATGCACAGCTCTGTTTTCCAGACATTTATCTAATGTTTTTTTGAACTCATTGGATCTAATTCTCTCAAAGAGACAAAAGGTAAAGTTATGGTAACTGGAGCTATTTATGTTACAAAGGAGACATAGGAGAAGGGGGTTAAAGCTAATGAATGGCTTTGGGAATGGACAGGACCTTTCTCAGAATAGAACAATAAGCTGCTTTTATGGAACTGGGAGGGAGAAAACACAAAACTATTAAAAAAAGAAAGAACACTCTTTTGTATTATTCGGCATTAGCCTTCAGAACTCATTGCCACAAGCTCGTCCCCTGTGCTTGCTGTGAAGAGCCTGTCTGTCTCTGAGGTGATGATGGTTGGGAGAGGTGACTCCTGCACAGCTCATTGAATCAACCCAGCCACAACTTCAGCCAGTTTGAGTTGGGTGACTGGGACTGAATTTCAACTCATCACTTCTAATCAGGCCCAGAAAGAGAGAAACTGCTGCCAGGGGCCATCCTTGGTGAAGCAGCAAGCGAGCAGGCAGGGGTAGCAGCACCCTGAACGCTGACCACTGAGCTCCCCTGAGAGCATTGCTCCTTGCTGGAGTTCCAGGAGAGGAAAAGGAACGTGCTATCCTTACCTGGCTTGCTGCTGGCTGACCAATGACCACCCACCCTGGGCACTGCTGGTCACTGTGGTGTGAGACAGAGACGTTGGAAGCCCACTGATCCAGGAAGCCTTTGGGAGTGTAAACGCCACAGTCTTTGATGCTGGTCATTTGCTCAAATTCCTCACAGACTCCATCACCATCGTGGAAATAGCATCTGCTGGGCTCATCTGCAGGGGAAACAGAGAAAAGAAACCACTTGTGTCTGCAGGGTAGTTCCTAGGACCTGATAGCATCAGTGGTCATGTGTCTGCTGTGTCAGGTCACTGGGAGGTGGAAGCATTGGTCACTTCTAGGTCATACCAAGGTGATTTAAATAAAGCCAAGCAACAATAGCCAACTTTTGTATTGGGCAATTCCCTGAAGATATTTCCTAATGTTAGGGGGTTTCTGCTTATTTTCATCTATCTCCTTTTAAAAGGAGATAGAAGAAAGCAGTGATAGAAAATATATAGAGAGGCAAATGTGGGTGTTGGCATAATTCCACCAGCTGGGATGGAAAAATGCCAGTGGAGGGTTTGGTCTAAAATGTTTTCCTTTTTATTTTACTTTATTTTATTTTTTTTTTAAGATATCTGCAAATCAACAACAACAACAGCAACTGTGGCTGTAGAGATGGTGAAAACTGCCAAGTTCACAGTTGTAGTGACCAAAGGGCCAAAGAGATCTGTTTATCCAAGGCAGATACAGTATACACAGTGTGAGGGTGAGTTTGCCACATAAACACACGGCTTCAACCAACATGACTCAGATTTGACCTGAAAGGATCAAAAGCAGCAGGAGACTTTATTATCCTTGCCCATTTATTCTGTGGCTTCTCTAATGAGACTGCCAACAAAGATGCCAAATTTTTGAGGTTGTTTCTGTAACACTGGCCCATTAAAAACTGAACTGAGATCCATCTACTCTTTTCAAACAGACTGCATAGCAATAATGACTTTCAGTCATTAGAGTACTCTGTGAAATGGAAACCTTTGACCTGTTGGTATCCTATTTTGTATTGTATTATCATTGCCAGTCCCCAGAGGTATCCAGTTCTGACAGCCTGTTGTATTTTTGTCTGGCAAATAAGCCTGTTGAAAAAACAGTAGGAAATTAGCCAGAGCTGCTAGCTGGACTGATGGAAAGGATCCCTAAGGAGAATCCTATTGGTAGCATTGAACTATCATGAGCTAGGTGTCAGAAAATCCAAGGACTGCTCAGTTTTGAGCTACTTCCAATCTACTAAATCCCCTGTTTATTTTTTTTCTCCTGGTTTACACAGTGAAATACCATCATGAGCCAGAAAAATCAGTTTATTGCTATTCAATTTTTTAATGACTTTCACTCCTTTTCCTCCTGTGCAATATTCCAGGTCTTTAAGAGAGAGTGGCTTTGAAAGAATGGATAAGTCTATCAGGGAAAAACATCATTATGGTTTGATTTCATCACAATCTCTGTGGACAACTTGTGTATGTGGATAAATGTAGGGAACTGTGCATTTGTCAGGCCAGAGCTCTGAGCTGGTGAAAAGGAGCACAAGTCTGGAAGTGTTTCAGCTGTATGAGTGCAGTCCTGAATGAAGACTCCCAGGGTGGCCAAATTTCTTGCCCTTACATGTCACATCTGAACATCTTTCTTTGTCTGGGAGCCACCAAACATATACCCCACCCCTCAAAGAGCTGGGAGGAAGGCGTGGGGGAGTGTTTCTCAGACAAGAGATGACAGTGGCTCCTGGGGTGTCTGGGTGGATGTGCTGATGGGCCCTAAGGCAACCCAGCAGTGCTACCCCCATGGGGCTCATTCATCCCTGGGAGAGCCGTGCCCTGTGTCTGGCCAGCTCAAGGAACGGGTGGAATGAGAATGTCACTGTGATGGCCATGGAGACAAACCCTTGGTTCCCTCACCTTATCCTTTTGTATCTCTAATTCTGCTCCTCTCCCACATCAAGGCATAAGTCAGGTCTCAGAACAGTAGGATAAAAGTAATTGGTTTACCCACTATGTCCCAGTTTGAGTGAGAGACCCAACAGAAATCTCTGAGAAATATTCAGACCTAAAAAGACTGAAGTCAGCAATCAAAAATCTTCAAAAACAAATGCCAAACAGATGAAAATATGCACTTTTTGAAAAAAAAAAGTGCTTCTTTGTAATTTAATGAAAAGTGGCTTATTTCTGTAAAAGCTGGGGGAGGGTGGTGAAGAAAGGAAAATACCTACTGTATTAAAAAGATCTGACCTTCAGCCTATAAACACATGCACAGTCAGATCTGCACAGGTACAGTGACACATCACAGCCCTGCTGCACACCCACACTGACAGAAGCACTGACACACAAACGCATGGGTGCTCCCTTTACACATCCCCGACTCAGCCACCCCCCAAGCAAACACATGCCCACAAACTCAGCCTAAGTTTAGGCACATGCATTTAGACAGTGTTCCCCGGCCTTCCCAAAGCTCTGACTTCTTTTCACGACAGGCACTGAAGCAAGCACAATGTTTATAGAGCAACAAACTCCTGCACTGGCTCCAAATGCTCCCTCCTAATGTGATGATAAATGTAATGGGCTTCTGATAAGATCATGTGTTTGGGATAAAAGAATACTCAAGGCCTACTTCAGCCCGATGACTTAATTCATACTCACGTGGAGGGGAAAGCAGCCTTTGAATAGCTGTGATCCAGGACAGTGTGTGATCCTAACAGAGGCTAATTTGTTCCTGATTAAGCCTAAGACCCCAATAAATCTGTCTGCTTAGAGCCTGCAAAACCCGAGGGAGGAACCAAATGGAGAGCCTGAGATGTCTGAATTAAATGGGGGCTGCCTAAATGATTAACCAAGTCCTGTCATGAGCCCTGGGGATGTGCTGGCCCTGGAAAGCCAGCACATCTATGGGACAACACTCTGCACAGAAGCTGAGACATGAGGCACCCACTTGCCTTCATGTGCTTTGAAAAATGATGAGGGAAACTGGCTTCACAACCCTGGTCACTTTTAAGGAAGATCAGTCGGTCTCATTATTGACTCATCACACAGTGTGCAGTGCTCTGCAGTGAGGGGAGTGCTGGGGAGAGGAGGGGGAGACCTTTCCTGCCCATGAGCTTCCCAGTTCTGAGTGATGGCAAACAGGGGATTGTCATTAAATCCTTCCCAAACATGGATGAGGGCACCAACCTTCAAAAGCCAGATGTGGTGCATTACTGTGTGAGCTGCCAAAAGTTAGCAGAGGTTCTTCCTTCAGGTGTTGAGCACCAGCTCTGACTCCAGATTCTTCTGGTGGTCTTGGATGACTGGCAGGTTACCTGTTGAGCTTTACATTTTCATGGGCAAAGCAAAGAACAACCAGATTGTTTCTTCCTACAACTGCCCTCACAAAATTAGAACTAGCAGGCTTTTCCCTTTCTTCAATGGTGGGAACAGAGCTCCATTATATTCATAAAATCCTGAGGCTCAGAGCCAGAGAGGACAGTGTCAGGAGTGGCGTATTTCTAGGAATAAATAACTAATGGCTTTATTCCTCTAATGATGCAAAATGTTTTTTCTGTTCTCTTCTTAACTACTGTGACACTAAATGCATCTGTGGCCTTGGCAACATGAGCTAATTTTTGTCTCCACAGAGGTCCAGAGGCTCTCAAGACCTGGTGATGAGGACAGTGATTGACCTGCACCATGAACTGTGCTTATCAACACCATGGACTTCACACTCCAAAGATGAATCTGATTTGAAGGAGATAAGGAGGAAGGGAACATAAGGGATATTTGATTTGTCTTCAAGGAAAAAAATACTTCAAAAAATTAAAAAGCAGTTGCCTGGAAATCCAGGTTAAATCTAGAACAGTAAAATGTCTGCAGGCATAGCACCTGGCAGCAGGAGAGAGCGTCTCTGGGGGATTGACAACAGATGCTGGAGGATGCTGAGCTGAACTCAGGAAACACATTTTCATTCAGACAGCCCAAGCTCCTTTTTCCTTAGAAAGTTCTTACTGAAGGCAGAAAAACATTAGGGTCAAACCAAAGTTCTTGTCTTGCCCTTGTTTTGGGAAAAGGCTGCCTCCAGTTCAGCAAAATTTCTGTGACATCTGGGAAACCCTGAAGGAGACTCTGTGGCAGCATCAACCTGGAGAAGTGTGACTTGAGGAAACAAATTGACAAGACCTGCTTTGCTAACTCCTGAAATCAGGCTTTAAGATCCAAAATAGTCTTGGGGCTCTTGTGCGTTGCACCAGAAAATGATGCAAACTCCATCTCTCCTTGCTTCCTAAGCTGCCTGAGCACAGTGCAAGAGGCAGCTTTTTGTACTGAAATACAGATTCTTCTTCTCGGGTTCAGAAATGAAAAAATGTCCGAGATAACAGAGGTGGTTTAGTGAGCACTGGGAAGTATGTACCACATAAGCAGGTAACTCCCCATTACCTTTAGTTTGAGGAGAAGCTAGAAAATCAACAGCAAAATGAGTGAAGCCTGATAGAGGCCAGCAAGCAGACATGCAGGATATCTGTGATAGGCAGCCTTCCACCTCATGGAATAAAGAAGAAAGAGGGGTAAAGAAATCCAAGTCATAGCATAAGGCACATCCTCAAACGAGGCTTTGAATGTCCAAGCAGGGTCGACAAAGTGCTGGGGACAGACACTGGGGGCAGCTTCCTGTTTTCAGTCAGGACGCAGTGATTGGCATCGGCATACTCTCCTTTTGTGCAGTAACTACCATTTTCTTAAAAGGCCAGACAAAAAAAAAGGAGCATTTTTAAGCTCAGCTATTTACTTAGGGATGTTTCCAACTATAACAAGCCTCATGCCACATAACTATTTGTCCAGAAAAAAAAACAAAAGTTAAAAAAAAACGGGGGACAAAAACGCAGAAGCATTGTCTCAGAGTAACGAATTCTTGGAACAGAACAAGATTTGCATTTTAACCCCTGAAAGGTCTGTCCAGAGGTGTGCAGACCTTTAGACACAGCAAACCCCAGGCTCACCAAAGTCAGCAGCTTCTGCAGAAGCAGGGTTTTACCAACACGTCACTTAATCGGCATCTCCAGCACTGGTGTTTATGTTCACACAGAGGAGAAGAAATGTATCCAGAGGTTTCTATCACAAAAGGGGAAATAATTCCACTGTAGATCACATGAACTTGGCGGCTGAGTGACCATAGAACCTGCTCCATTTATTTCTATGGGAGTTTCACCTTTGGCTTCAGTGGGAAGAGAGTGAATAACATGGCCTGCTTCCAGGATATCTGCTAATCTCTTCTTTAATATTGAAGAAGGCAGAGACAGAGATATTTCCTGCTACAGTAAAATATTCAAGAGTTACTTTCCTTCCTGGATGTTCCAATTGAAAGGAGGAAAACCATTACACGGAGCTTGGGCAGACCTTTCTGAATAAAGTCGCATATCAATAAATGGTGACGTCTTCCTTCAATGAAATAAAACAGACACCTTGGAAATGAAGGCGGCGTGGGTGTTGCAATCTTCTGCGGAACATCCAGGGGCCTCACAGGAGGCTTTTTTTCCGTGGAATATGACAATCATGTCTGAGCATCTCCTGAGCAGAGCAGGCAGGGATAATGCCTTTGCAGAGTGTGGCTCCCTGGTAATTCAGCTGCCTCGTGGAAATGCATTCCTGGGTGTGACTGGCTTTCTTTGTGTGGTGGGACTCGGCTCCTCGCTATGATATAGCAGTCGGAGCACCAGAATTATGCAATTGATCTGCCTGCTGCAGACAGATACAATTACAATTCCCTCACAGAGCCCGGCACTGAAATTTGATATTTCACCTCCAAGAACATGAGTCTTTGTCACTTAAGAGAAAGGATACTTCCCGTGGCTGGCAGTGGTAGCAAGACCTTGTCTGAGCTATCACTGCCAAAGTGGCCATCGCCAGCCCTGGCAACCAGGCATGGCCAACAGGACCCAACACAACCATTCTCATCCTCCTGGCAACCAGGCACGGCCAACAGGACCTAACAGAGCCATCCCCAACCCTGGTAACAAGGCATGGCCAACAGAACCCAAAACAGCCATTCTCATCCTCCTGGCAGCCAGGCATGGCCAACAGGACCTAACACAGCCATTCCCAAAACTGGCAACCAGGCATGGCCAACAGCACCTAACACAGCCATCTCCACCCTGGCAACCAGATATTGTTGTAAGAGCACTTACACATATGTTCTCTTCTCACCTCACCTCCTTTCCCTCCCTGGATGGTTGGATAAAGCAGTGCCAAGGAGACGTTTTGACATTACGCAGATTTATCAGCTTAACTTGGAAACTGTTCAAGTGAAAGTCTGGAGATTTCTGTCACACAAGGGAATAACCATTATGACCATGAGAAAGGTGGCCAGCATGGCCCTTTGAGACACCTGGCACAGTTGTTTGGGAGGAGGAGCACAAGAGTAAAAACCCAGAGGTGCCCCTTCCCAGGGAAAACAAAGTGCTTGTTTGTGCATGTGGTTGGATGTTACTGCAAAGGAAGGTCTTGTGCTCAGCCTCATCCTGTGAGCACAGTTGCTGTTGAGTCACAGAGGATGCTCTGAGGATGGCAGTGTGTGGATCCACAGAGAGTAATGTGTGAGGGATGCAACAAGCAGAGGAGTAATTCTGCTGGACTCTCATTGTATCTGTGTCCTGAAAACTAAAGCTGGATTGAGCTGGGTTGGAGTCACTGGCCTAGGGAAAAATGCAGCCAAATACCACTCCAGCCCACATTCTCCCCCACAAAAAAGCATCTGTCCTTTGTATTTTGCTGCCCAAGATGTCTGCTCTCTCTGCTCTGTGGCTCGGCTGGCCTTCCTAGGATTGCACTATTAATGATGACAGTCTGAAAATCACTTTAAGAGACTTTACGAGGATGCTGTGATTACTAACTTGCCAAATGACTGCTTAGACATTTCAGAACATGTAGCCACACTCCCGCGAGCTGCAGGAAACAGTCAGCTTCAAAGTATTTGCCTTAAGCTGAAGGAGTCACACAAATATCATCTGAATAACCCTGGCCAGTAAATTCATGACTATTTGCCATGAAATTCTGCTATAGAACTTCAGCTGCTTTAACAACAGCAACACTCTTTCCCAAGCTCCTTGGTCAATGCTTTCACCTTATTGATGCCCTGGGAGATGCTGAGTTTCTCTTGCAAGGTGGCTCTGTTTCTCCCATGCTGTTGTTCTACTGAAAGCCCCTGGCAGGGTCAGCCAAGGCCTATTTAATGCTGGTGAAAGAAGGCAAAATCACCATTAGCTGCTGCATGGGGCCACGGTTTGGGCAGCCAAAGCTGTGTTCATGTGCAGTAGTATGAGGAAGGGAGGGGGAGAGGATGGGAGCGCTCTCAAAGCATGCCCACAATGAATATGGATGGTCATCCATCAATTTATTTTAAGCACATTACTTCTCTGTCAGAAAGGGAAAAAAGGAAAAAGAAAGAAAGGAAAGAAAAGACATATAAAATTAGGTTTGTGTCACTCATTTAACACTGCAATTTCCCCAGAGGATTATGCACCAAACAGAGATAGCAAGCTCATGAATATTAATCATTTCCCTGAATGCAATGCAGCCCGCCAAACAATAAGATTAGGGGAAAGTGCTATGCTTAATTTATGGATAATGGGAGAGGTAAAGGATAGAGCTCCCACAAAGGTAAGGCTCACAGCTGGAGGGAGAGGCCTCTGAGGAGGAGGAAGACAGATCCAGATTTGTAAGGTAGCAGAAAAACATTTGGGGCCAAGCAGGAGCAAAAGAAAAGGTGTTTAAGGATCATTGTCAAATTAAAATCATATTTCTCCCTGAACAACCACTGGTGACTAATGTTCCAAGCATGCCAGAAATTGGTGGTAAATTCAAGAGCTAGATATATTTATTTTCTCTTTGCTTTAGCTCTGTCTTTTCTTTGTATTTTATATCCCTGAGGCCCTGATCCCACACACCACTGAGATGTGTGTCTAACCTGAAACATTCCCGTTCTTCAGGGTGACCACTCCCATCTGGAAGTCAGTGGAAGTGCTGCCCTGTTTTGCTGTAAAAAGGCTTTAGTCAAGAGTCCCTTATAAGCAAAGGAGATAAAGTATTGCAATAATAACACCAATAAGATGTGACTGAAAACCCCATAAATTACCTGGCAAACTTAAGGGGAGATAGAAGTTCTGGAGCTACTTCCCAGCTGTGTTTCAATGTGTCTATCAGTCTTTACTCATCTCTTTTCATATTACTTTCTCTCCCCCTCCCTCCCTTTTTATTGATCTCTGCATCTTTTTTATTATATCCTTCTCTTTCTTCAGCACTGGTGAGCTAAATCAATGCATAATGCACATCCCACTCCACAAAAGGAATGCAAATGAAAGCCGGGCTCTTTTTCAATGTCCCACATATATCTGGGTGCGCAGTGTTGGTGTGTGGGAGAGTGCACGCCAAGGACAAGGTGCTCAGCTGGGCCTCAGACACCCATTTCTCAACACTCCGCTGGGAATGGATCAAGTGCTAAGCCCCGGGTTCCCAGCACTGCGAATCATAACTCTTACAAATGGGGTCTGTTTTACACAGGACACGTCGGGTTGAACTTGGCTGAGATCCGCGGTAACCGCAAAAATCAGTTATCCTGGGAGTAATCAGGAGCAAGGTGAAAGGAAAGCAGCCCAGAGGTAGGAGAGGGGTTCATCAGTCACACGGACATGGCTTTGAATCACCTGTCTCATACAAATCAAAAGGCAAAGTGAAACTTTCCCCGTGAGACGGAATTCTGCGTGGAAGAGATAAAAATACGCAAAATGCACTACGTGAAGTGGCTGTGTGGGGAGGGGGGAAAGGTAGAGATGATAAATTTTACGATGGGGAAGGACGAGACTGCTGCAGAACTTAAAAAAACGGAGCACTGCCAGATGCTTCCATTAATTAATTAATTAATCTCACTGTCGCTCTTCAGCATGTTGCAGGAAGAAAACGCTATTAATCTTTTCTGTTTTCTGTTACTCGGCTTTGTGCTCGGAGAAGGCCAGGACAGCCTGACAGTGAGACCACACAGTTTTCTTCCCTGCCTCCCGCCTTCCTTCCCCCACACCCCTCCTCCCTGGCAGAGCAGATTGATCCACTGTTATCTGATTAGAGAGGAAAGAAGGAGGAAAAACAAAAGCACGACAAAAAATAAAAAGAAGTTTAAGTTTATTACAGGCACTAGCGCAAAGTGTCTTGAGAGCCTTGTGCCATTTAGCCAAAGGAAAGTTGGACCAATTTAAAAAAGCCCATAAATGCCATGATCCTAAAAGGCAAAGGGAGGGAGAGAGGCAAAGGGACACCTGCAAACAGGCTGCCTCCATCCCTGGAAATATCCAGAACGCAGCTGAACATGACCCTGAGCAACATGCTCCAACTTTGAAGCTGGCTCTAACTTTGAAGTTGGCCCTCCTTGGGCCAGAGACCTCCAGAGACTCCTCTGAACCTAAATTATTCTGTGATTCATGGCTCTGAATCTAAAGCCTGGTGGTGCTTGCGGGCTCTGTTGTATTTCTCTCCTACCAAGCGAGGTGACTTGCGTGGTCTCTGCTTTAGGAAGGAGGCAGGAGCCCACTTGGGCTTTGCTATCAAACCTCCTCCTCTGGAACCCGCCCACGACGCCCCTTCAGCCCCGTCTTTAGCAAACAAAATGTTTAGTGGTTCTTTCCAGCCACGTGGGACCCAATCCTGCAGACAATTTGTGACAAGCATTGCATTCACTGTTGTGGTTAGATTTGCTGAAGTCTAAAGAATGCCTTGTGGTAGTTCAGAAACATGCCTGGAAGAAAGCATTTGCAAGATCAAACCCCGAGGCCCCCGATTCAGCAAAGCCTCTGAACATGTGTTTGAGGCTCACTGAATTCTTTGGTGAAGGGGAGTGATTCCCGGGGCTCTAAAGAGCTACATAATACAACAAAAACATCACTGAAAAAATAACACTCTCTGAAATAACTGCTTGTTGTTCTACAGGATTATAACATGTGTTAGCCTTGTAAACATGGAAATAAATTACACTTATTTTTCTGTGCTACTCAAATGAGGACCCAAGAATTCTGTATTTTCCAGGAAAACACCTCACCAATATCAAAGAAGATTTTTGTTCAGCTTAAGGCAGTGGATTAGGTCTGATATCGTTATATTGTGGAGAATGCTGAATTTCTGTTCTTTTTTACTATTATTTATTATGTAATATGTACAGCCACTCACTTCCCCAACATCTTTATATTTTCTGGTGAGATTTTAATGCTTGATATACCAAGCAGAGTATAAATCAGCACTGCTCATTTGTCTGAAAGACAAACTAGCAGTGTCTCCTAAGCTCTTGGGGTCATAATTCATGGTGGTCCATCTACCACAAGAGCCAACAGGATGTGTTTCACAGGTATCAGCTCCTCTGAACCTGGCCTGGAGATCTGAAGGCAGTGTTTGCCTGAAAACAGCAGTGGGGCTGCCCTCACAGACCCTGCACAAGCACTGAGCCCATCACCACCACAGCAGTCACACCAGCACAACTGTAAAGTCACACAACCAAACATTTGTAAGGTCTCTGTTCCCGCACCTTCCCTTTGATTCAGCTAATTTGATTCATCTGAGTCCCTATATTCAATATTTCACAAGCAACTTGATATCATTTGTTTTGTAATCCAGGATCTGTGCAAACCACAACTTTCAAAGCCCGTGACAAACAAACAACTTTTTTTGCCCCTGGAATTCCCCTCTCCTTTCCAACACAAGCAAATCTGAAAACCCACTTCCTCTGTCATGGAGTAGAAAATTCTGTATGTTTTAGTTGCTTCATTTTCTAGTCAGACTGTTGTCAGCTTGGTCCCACACTCTCAGGAAGCCCTGTTGCTGCTCCTGGAGTTGGATGGGGGATGAATGGTTGGATGATGGTGGGTGGATGATACAACTGGACTACACGATCCTAAAGGTTTTCCCAACATAACCAATTCCATGATTTTATGTACAAAGGCATAAAGCAGACTCTTGCACACCCCTGGAAGGACACCAGTGTGTAGTTCAAGGCTTGGAACACTCCACTTTTACTCCTGTCCTTCGACTTACTTGGAGCATTTTGCAGCTCCCACCAAGCCTACATCACCTGGTTTCATGGAAAACCGATGGACACGGGAGGACCTGGGTCATGTGCTATTGTAACACTGGGATGTGGTCAAAGCACAGACCTGGACCAAGGAATTCAGCCCTGTTCTTGAGCAGGGTGACACACACAATCATCCAGCACCAGCCCAAACCTTTGCTGGAACCGGCCTCACACCACGCCTGATGTCCGGGGAACCCAAAACATTTGCGTAAGTGTTTATCCCACTTTCAAAATATTATGACTAAAATCTTTCAGTGCTCGAGGCTCTAAGGCAGCAAGAAACACAAATGTAACTTCAAGACCACCACTTGTCACAATTAGTCGCAACCATAAATATGCCTGATTTCAATGGAACTATTTACATATGTAAATAAGTACATTACCAAATCAGTTTTCAAGTCTCACAGTGTGGGATGCTGGAGTAAAAATGTAGTTGTTCTGATGAGCCAAGCAGTCCCCAGTTTACCACCCAAGGCAAACATGGTGCCTGTGAGGTCCATTCCACATTGTTCCAGGCACAAGAGATAATGGTCAAATTGCCAAAAGGAGCAAATTTCAGACTTGCCAACATTACATTATGTGCTGAGGACTGATGCCCTAAGCTGAAGGCATGGGATCACTACATGGGACAGAGTGTTTGCTTGGGCAGTCCAGATGAGGAATCTCATAAAATGTCTTGAGAAAAATCTGACGCTTTACAAACATTAACTTTGGTTCCTGAAGCTCTGCATGTTTTGTTCTTTCCCAGACCTCACAGACCCCTGGGTGGAAAAAGCAACTCCACAACATGGGGCTACTCCACCGAAGGTGCAGTGCAAATTGGTCTCCATTTCCCTTCTCTGTCCCCAGCATTCCTAGAGAGTTTAATAAATATGTAAAGCTTGCAACTGCAGCCCCGATAGCTCGAGCATCTTCCGGCCTTTGTGCTTACAGGTTTTGCTAATCAGAGCAAACCAGGCCTGCAAATGAAATCTGATTAAGTAGTTTTCACCTCTGAGAAAGGGGATTAGCCAGACCTTTGATCCTCAGATATTGATTTGCAACTCAAAGGAGGTGTGACCTCAGCTGGACTTGCTTCTGGTCTCAGTCCCTTCCCCTTTCACTCCTCCTCCTGTTTACCAGAAAAAATCAGTTCATGTCTTCTCACGTAGTCAGATCTAAAGCCTATTGAAGCCAGTGGAAAACCACCCACTGACTTCAATGGGCTTTGGATCAGTCCCACAATGGCTGACTTAGCCCTAAGTCCTGGGCTGTTTCAAAGCCAGCAGAACCAATTTCCCATCAAAATGACCAGAAGCTGGGAAGATATGTTCACCTTTCAAACCTACAAATTCCACCTTCTTTCCTCTCTCCCATGACAACTCTTCAGCTGGAAATGCTGAAAGTACTGCTGGTTTTTCCCTTGCACTCTGCACAGAGCTGTTGCCCACCGTGGGTCGAAGGGCTGTGAGCCAGACTTACCGATGCAATTAAAGGACAACTCCTGCAGGCAGAACAGGGAACAGCCATCGCCGTTTATCTTGTTCATGTCATCGCATTCTTCCCCCAGTTCTCTGCAGGCAGGGCACACACATGCAAAAAGCAGTCAGCTGGCAAAGTAGCATCAACCTGATGGTCTGTGCAACCCCTCCAAACAGCCCCAAAGCCCTGATACAGTGGCTTTGTGTGCCCACCCCTGAAATACCTCTCCCTTCCTCCTTAAGAGAGGACTTTCATCATTCCTGGTTCACAGGCTTGCCTGGCCAATTCCCTCCTGTACATGTGGATACCACTTGCTGTTCTCTGATGAGGATATGAGCAACTTCCTTCAGGCTGGTGTGGCTGTAGCTCAGCAGGTGGGGAAAAAGAGAACAGGAATCTCTGGAACTCTTTGTATTAAATCTGGAAGGGCCAGACTGTGACTCCAGCATGGGAATAAAAAGGCATAAAGCCTGGAGCTGGGCTATTCCAGGTGGCAGCACTTGGAGGAGAGCAGTCAACAGGGATCAGGTGTGTTGGGGGCAGGGTCCTGCCTCATCCCAACCCACATGACTGTGGCAGCATGTGGGGAGAAGAGTGGGAACCAGATGAGAAAGGGGCTGCCACAGCTGTGAGTGGGGCCACAACCAACCAAGCTGTGACACAGTCTGGTTCCTGCTCGCTTCTGAGGCAGCTCAGCTATTGTTTGACACTTGCTGCAAAGCCACAAGTGATGTTTGAGGAATGTGCAAACATAACAGTAGCAGAAAAGTTATGTAAAGCAAAATTAATCTGTCTTTCTCCACCTCTCTTTCCAGGATTGCCCTGGATTCATATGTTGTTTGATTGTTTTCTTTGCTTTTCTTGCCTGTTGGGCCCTTCCTGCAAATATTTGCTGCCAGGTATATCATCTGACAAAGTTGTGCTGTGTGATAGCTGATCATCATTATTTCAAGCAAATAATACTGACTGGATTAAGCACTTGCTTGTTGTTACTTCCATAGTTTAAATAATTAAATTACCTAATGCCAGGAAGCTTTGAAGCAGCAGCCTTAAGGGCCAACATAGTAAAAGAATAAACTCTAACATAGTTGTGAAGGATTGTTTTACATTTTCAGTGGCCTGGGGACTAGTGAGAGAGGGGAGCTGATTGAGAACATGCAATTCCCAGCACTCTCCCTCAGAGGCCATATCTACCTCCTCCAAATGTATCCCAGCTCTGCTGGTCAGTCAAACAAGGGGTTGCACCAGGAACTTGGCCCCAACATGTGGCAGGGTTTTACCCAGCTGCCACACACATGGGACAGCACATCTCAGGACAGCAGTGATGGCTGTGTGCATTTTTCCAGGTCTGTGTAGGAAATGTCATATACATGTATAAAGATATGGATACATGGGAAAACAGCATAAACAGCACGGAGCGTCCTTGCCTATCGATCCTGCTGTCTGGACTCCATTATCTGTATCTCTGTCTGCATCTCCTGGTGCCAGGAGAGAAGGGCCTACGTTACAATTAAATGTCATCATCCCGGTAATCATCAAGCACGTGAGTCATTATCTCCAGATAAGAGCCAGCCTAACCTAAGGAGACATCAGAGGTCATCAATTCTTTCCTGATCTCAGATTCTGGCTGAGGAGATGTGCCCCCGTTTATCTGTTTGCTCGCTGCAGACTTACATTTGGATAATCCCGTCTCCGCAGTACCCACTGCCGGAGACGTACACGAGCGCGGGGGAAGGCTCGCTCTGCTCCGTCCCGGACACAACCACCACCTGGTATCTGTACGTGCTCCTGTCGCTCAGCTCCCTGCCAGACAAAAGGAAACTCGGTGATTCACACAACAAAGGCAGCAGCAGCAGCAGCAGCAGGGAAAGAGGGGCTGGAGCAGGGTTTGGCTGCCAAAAAAGCAAGGTGTAGTTCAGTCAGCTCCTCCCAGCCTTTCTACCTTGTTTTGATGGAATTAATTTTTGGTTGGTTGTCTTATTTTTTTGTGAACACAATCTGCACTACCTTTGTCTATACTTGATATGGGTGCAGCTCTTGAACACCTGACAGCTAAACCATGTCCTGATGAAAACCATGCATTTTGGTGAGCTGCTGCTTGCATCTCCACCTGCTGCAGAGTTGGCATTGCACTGACACCATGGCAGAGCCAACCCTCACCATGAGATGTGGGAAACACTGAGAGCATCACCAACAGTACAGCCAGCAGTACTTCAACACTGAGGAACCAGCCCTGTGCCTCACTGTGTTCAGCTTTGGACATTTCTTCTCCATGTCAGGGACAGCACCACCAGCAAATCTGTGCCACAGTTCTTTTAAGGAATTCAAAATACCCTGTTATTCATTATTATTATAAATACTCATTATTTCCTGAGCAGCCCTGAGCTCAATCTAACTGCACCTGGAGCCAGTGGGAATGTAATGATTAGTGTAAGCTGAGGATATTTCAATGATGGACAAATAAGTTATCCACTTCACATATGGGCATTAAAACAGTAGAGTTAAAAGGATGGTTTCCTCCAGAGCAAAAAATAGGATACACACCATAGCACCGGATCAAGGTATTAGCATCGAAATATTCACAGAAAGAATTAGCAAACTGTTACATATTTATGCAGCCATAATTACTTAAACTTGTGCATCTGTAAATGAGGAATAATATTTTTCATATGCAATATGGGAATAATATAAGCCTAATAAAAATGTTTAGCTCTTTTACACTATCAAGACTCAAAACCTTCCTCAAAGAAACTCATTGCAGTTGTCCTCATTGTGCCAATTTGTAAAGCCATGGAGTGGCCAAGGCAAAATGATTTGCTCAAAGTCATCAATCAGGTTAATTGCAGAGCAGGAAAGGCAACACAGCTCTTCCCTCACCCTGCCAGTCCTCTGCTCACTGCACTCACATTGCCCCAATTACTGACAGCAATATACATGGCTTTTTGTCACAGGAACTTGGTCAAAAAGCATCTACTAATGAAGTGTGTACTACGAGGAGATAAATCTACTACTCAGAGCAGCAAAGCCATTCAAGTGGATATCAATGAGTTACTGAAATCTTTAGGTTCATGAAATAAGTATCTCTTTACAACATTCATTAAATTAACAATCATGACTTAAACTCCAATATCCCACATTATATTTTACAACAAAGCTGTTTCTCATGGATACTGTGCCTGCAAAATAACTGGCATTGAATGAATTGCACGCCAACAGCACTGGGATCTGACTCTTTGTTACTAACATGGCAGTGGAATGGGAGTGAAAGTCAGTGGAAGGAAAACAGAACTGGCTTTCTCATTCCTTCTGCACCTGATTCCTGTCAGCAACAGTCTGTGGCTCCTATGAGCTAAATTTGAGAGTTCATGTAGCACAAACAGTATGTTAATTCACCTACAGGCTGGGGAGATGCCTACACAGATATTGGTAAGACTGTTTATTCAATCAAAGTGAAAAGTTTCAAACTTCTGCCTCTTGGGACTTGTTTAAAGCAGCTGGTTTTCTGGGAGAAAAAAAAATAAAAATATAGGAAGTAACTAAAATGGCCAAACACTCACTGTAGTAAAATAATGAGGGTTTTTCTCTAGATTTCACTCCCAGATAAATTCACTTACTAAGATGGGAGGTTCCTCATATATACTGATGAAATCAAAGCAGAGCCAAGCTTTGATTATTAAAGAGCAGTTATTTCTCAAGTTCTGTCTCAAAACCATCTCAAAACCATTTGTGCAATATTTAAGATTAACAAGTACACTTGCAGAAATGTGGATTTTGTCACTGGGGATCTGCTAACCACAAAAAAAAAAAAAAAAAAATTCAATATTTTGAAAATAGTAATGAATGAACAATTGGGTCAGCTACAATGTAAATAAAGCCACTCTGCTTTCTGATGCACTGAGATCATGGTCCTGAGTGCAAAACAGGAGTTTTCAGATTCTGATTTTTGGTGTGATTTCCACCAATGCCTCCAGGTGATGGGGCAGGCTATGTGCAGTGAGTGTGCCTTGCACAAGGTTTTTACTGGAGGAAAGTATTGGTGTGCACATGTAAGCAAAGGGACAACAGGAAAAGCTTGCATTTGTTGGGAAGTTTGCAGAATCCAATGAAGGAAAATCTAGAACCAAATCAAACAGGAGAGAGAATGTAGTGGTTATGAATTACGAGGTGGTTGGAGATGAATGTGTACGTGGGTGAATAAGACAGAAAATTAGAAATGAAAGTTATTTGGTGGGGAGAATTCTGGCCTATTTAATTGTATGGATTAAGAATGGAAAACTTTGTGTGGACATGGAGTACATTGGCTGCTGGCTTTGTGGCACTGTGCTCTAACCCTCTCACCTGCTGCACATCGGGGAGGGGAGATATCCAACTGCAACCTGCTCGAAGATGGAAAGCTCTTGGAGCTTTGTGTTGTGACAGGCAAGTGATCCTTCAAATTTAGTGACACAAAAAAAACCCTAAACATTTATTCTCCGAAAAGAAGGTTAAATCTCTGGCTCCTTACACATTATTTGCAGTCTGGTTCCCCTTAATCCTCTGCAGTTTGGGTAAAAAATAAGAGCTATTAAGTTATTTATGCTTGTGATACCCCAATATCCTTGTCTTAGGTTAAAATAAAAAGAAAGGGAAGACAAGTGCCTGGAGACATGTGGTCCCTGTAGACCAATGGCAGGCCTGGGATCAAGTCTCCAGTGGGGCCAATCTTGCCCATCCTCATCCCAAATCCCCTTCTGAGCAACCTGAAGATTCACAATCTTCTCTACATTGGGGGCCAGCAGGGGAGCCCCAGGGTGTGACATCCAGGGCAGCACCAACAAACCAGCTGTGCCCAGAGGAGCTCAGAAATGGGATGTCTGCTCCAGAGGGGCTCTTCAGCACCACACAGGCAGAGCTGGAGATGAGGCTGGACTGGAACATCAAAAAAACACCTTAGGAACTCAAAACTGAAGCCGTCATGCATTCAGCTAACCCTGGCCTCACACAAAGAGTGACGAAAAGCTGACTGAGATGCATGTGGCATTTCACGATTCAACAGCTGGAACGTGAGATACTTATATCCTCCTGAACTGTAAATGTGTCATATTGGCAGCAACTGAGAGTTTTAGCATTCCTTCACAGTGCCCACATTTTGAAGAAATATGGATGCTAAAAGGATGATATGTGCAGTAATCCAGTCCCATAGTGAGGGAGGGAGGAAGGAATGCAAGAACAGGGAAGGGAAGAGTTTATTTCCTCTTTATAGTTATAGGATACCAAAGTCAATAGTACAGACTATCTGGAGATGTCAGCAAGGCAAGCTGTGCTCCAAGTGGTGACAAAAGTGTGATTTTTGATCATTTATTCCTCTCCCACCTCCCCTGGGAGCTGGTGGCACAGTGACAGCAACAAGGGACACTTTCCACTCTGCTGCAGGACCCAGCACACGGCAGCTCCGTAAGATGCTGCTTAAGGAAGTGAGAGAGAAGAACATCTTTAACATCAAGGATGTGAACAAACACTCTTCAGATGTATATCTATGGTCTTATAATGACCTTTTCTAGAACTGAGTAAGCCACATTGATTGCTGCAGCTCCCACCTGTGGGGAGGCAGTCTTATTAAAAAGCAATGACTCAAGCCCTCTGCTTAGAGGGGGAATTAGGACATGCTGTGTGAAATACCAGGAGGGCAACTTCCCTGTCTGTTGTGGCAAGTGACAGATCCAGGGTCAGGGATATAGAACCCTCTAATTCTTTTCCTGTTTTTACTGGGGAGGTTGGGCAGTTGAGTTAATCTTGCTCTCTCTCTCCCCTAGGCGAGGGACCTCTGCTCTCATTTTGGGTGTTCCTAGAAAACTTAACAGGAAAAGTTATACCTGTGGGAAGTTGTTTTTTTACTCAGACCAAGGTGGGTTTAAAGGATCATTGAATTTACAGAAGAAACACTCATGCCTTTGAGTTCCAGCAGACCTGCAAGGGCTGACACTGCCCCAACCACATCTGCTCTGTGCACGCTGTAGGGTTTCAGCATCTGAGGACACACTTGAGATGCAGTGAAAGCATTGAGGGAAAGCAAACATCCCATGCCTCTTTTCCTACTACCATGGCATATATGTTTTTCCTACTACAAATAACAGCAGGAGGGTTTCTTATACAGCAAAGACTTGTTTCCAACAGAATTTAAAATATCCTTAAGGCTGAATCCAGCTTCTGCCCTATGAGAAGACAAATGGTCAGACAGCAATGAAAGCAGATAATGCTCCTTTTATTTAAGGACAAGATGACACAGGCTTAAGCATCCCAAATTAAATTATGGTTGTCACAGCCAGTGTCGTGTAAAAAAGGCAAATTCTACACCTGAAGTGTCCTCATGAAGGACCCATCTGTCTTTGACCTTAAACAGACACCAAAGACTTGAGACAAAAGATGACATTTCCTTGCTGTCTCTGCAGCCCAGAATGAGCCCTGCTCTGCCTGTGACACCTCTAACTGGGTTTCCCAGTTTCCCTCTAACACTGCCACCTTTGCTCTTGTTCTCTAGCAGGGAAGCCTTGCAGAGCAAAACAGGAAATCTGCTGGCAGCAAACAGCATCAACCCCACATCTTCCCTCATTGCAATGCCTTAGATCAGCTGCCAGAGTGGACTGAATTACAACCACAAACAGAAGAGCTGAAGGTCTGCACCATCCCTGTCAGACGCAGCCTGGAGCTGTCCAGTCTGTCCCCACATGCTGCTCACAGCCTCTGAATGTTTCAATTCCCGAGGTCCTGAATTACCTCAAATACCCACTAACACCATGGTGTTTAGAGGTTTTGCTGTCCTCAGGTGCTCCAAAAGCAACTGATGAAGAGTAAGCCAGAGGGATGAGGACACTTTAGGACAACACAAACAGATCAGCTCCCAACTTCTATTCTTTTCCTTTCATTGCCACTGACTGCAAAAATACAACTGTTTTCTTCTTCTTCTTTCCTCTCACCCATGCTCCCCCTTGCTCTGCCTTTTTTTAATAAAAATGGCATGAGAAGCACGGCAGAAGATAATGAAGAGAATTCCTGCCTGGCTCTGCAGTCGGGAGAGAGGAGGGGCGGGATGCTGTAAACACAAGAAGGACGTCAAAAATCCCGAGCTCTTGCACCAGGCTGTTATTTCAGCTGTGGTCCGAGCTCTCCCTGTTTGGATAAGCCCAGCAACATGGCAGGTGCAAAGGCCTCAAAACAACTCTCTCAGAAGACACAAATGCCAAGGAAACAGCCTTGAAGAGGCTTTTCTCTCTCTCTCTTTCTCTGAGGGGAGAGGTACCAAACAGGGGCCACAGCTTTGCTCTGTGCCCTCCAGCTTTTTTCAGATTTGTTTACAAGCACAGGAAGACAGGATAGTTGGAATACTAAATGGATGGGAGACTTGGGTCTGTATGGTGGATTTCTGCTCCCAAATTCAACCTGAACTGCGTGTTTCCAAGGAAGAACGATGGAGCAGCCAATGGCCTGAACAGATAATCTCAGCTGAACACTTGGTACATTCTGTACCAGCAGGACTCTGCTTTCTGAAGCCCAGACTCAACTTTTGCTTCTGGCTGTGTCAGAAAGTTTAACTAACACCTAAACCAGCTTACCCACTCATGCAATAACCCGCGGGTTTGGGACTGAAGTCAGAAGTTAAAGGATCCAATGTATTAGAAAAGGAAAATATCCTTTAATCCTTGGAATATTTCTAGGAACCAAAGCCACCACCAACTCTCATAATCACCACAAATCCAAACCAGGCAATTAGTCTGCAGATCTGCTCTCGCTTCCATTGGTGTAAATCTTGAGTAACTCAGCAAAACACTGCAGGCCTAAACCTGCAATTTAAACTGCAATTTAAGTTTTATTTATACTGCAATAAAATTTAGTTTTTATTAAAACTGCAATTCAGCTGCTCATCTGTCCCTCTGAGGTGCATTTGCTGCTCAGAGCAGCTCCATGTCTGCACAAGATGCCCTGGGGAGGATTATATGTCTGCCTGTAGCACCTCTGCTCTGAAACCTGGGTCCTGTTTAGGACCTTAAACACATTTGACTTTGTACATTTTTTTTTACACATGCTTCTCTCTGTTTTTCATGCAAGGACTGTTCTACAAGTAGTAAACCTATAGATATATATGCAATTATTAACTCCTGCAGACTTTGACATAATCCTTCAAGCATTTGCCCTGCTACCAGTTGAAAACTAACATATTTAGCAAAAAAACAAAGTTTGGAGCTAAGGCCTTAAAGATAATTCTTAAAAAAAATCCCCAACAAACAGAAAACAATGTCAAGAGATGATTTTCTCCTCTCATGTTTAACAACAACAAAAATATGAATTTTAAAGGTGGCTGATATAAATGGACAATCTCACTGAGATTAGGTTACAAATCCTGGGATAAAGAAAATCCTGGAGGCCCTGGGCCTCACATGGGTGTTTGCACTAGACAGGCAATTTCACGGCAGCACACAGGTTAAGTGTCAGAGCACCTGGTTGCTATTAGAATCAGGGAAGGAAGGAAAAAAATCTGTTGTGTTTTTCTTCTTCACTGCTGCACTCAGACCCTGAGTGAGATGGGAGCACTTCTCAGCGTGAGGCTCAGATGTGGCCACTGCAGGAGGGGAGGCTGGTGTGCTTTAGCTGAGGAAGGAAGGACTGGGGACATGAAATGCAGAAAACCCTATTTCCAGCTGGAGGAAGGCAGCAGTTCTCCATTGATTTCGAGGGAATGATGGCAGTATCCTCCACCTGAGGACAGTGCTCCCGGTGCAGCAGGAGAAAACAGTAACACAGGCAGCGGGAAGGCTGGGACAGGATGGCTCTGCCAAGGCCATCACTGTCCCTGAAGAAGCTCTGCTGTTGCATGGTGCCTGTCTGTGAGCTCTGCCTGGTTCTGACACCCTGAGCCACGTCCCAGCTGTGGTTCTGTGTCTCTGTGCCAGTCCATTGTATTTGGGCACAAGTCTCTTCCCAGTTTAGGGTGGTCAGCCTAGCAGAATAATCTTTGTCACCTTCTCCGAATCCAGACATGACTTCTTGGATTTTTTTCAACAGGCCTGAGCCAAGACCTGATTTTCAGAACTCAATACCCTCCTGTTTCCCTGTAATCCCACTAAAATGGTGAACAGAGCCATGGGAGCAAACACTCACAGTGTCTGATCCGAGGGCTCCTGGAGCCAGTGGAAGTTACTTTGTGCATTTTGAGTAGAGCTCAGATTGGGCCCCAACTGAACACAGATGTTTGCAGCGTTCTCTGGTTTCACATCCACCATCCCAAATCACCAAGACCTATTTTGGGGGGTCCAGGCAGGAGGAGGGAGGGATAACAGACAGGGCTGTGCTGTCACACCAAGAGCAGAGCAGAGCACAGACAGGGTGAGGAGATGAGGCAACTCTTCCAGAGGAACATTTTGTCATTTCCCTCCTCAGGGGTTCTGTGTTTTGCCGTAAACTGCTGCAGATTATGAGAAATCCTACTGGCTGGTCTCCAGTGGGATCTCTAATGGTTTAATAACTGAACATTATTGAACATACTTCCACTAGCCTCTTCCTAAAATCCCATCATGAGCTAATTTCCTCTATTGTCATTACATCTGCAACTGGTCTCACAGTTTAAAAAAATCCTGTGCCACTGTGGATAAATGATCTGGTTTACTGCACTGGGCTTTCAGGGACTGATAATTTGGGGTATCAAATTCCAGGCACTGTCTCTGAGGTACAATTTGAAAAGAAGAAGGAGCTTTCATTCAGCCTTGCTCTTCCTATCACAAAAGGAAAATCTGTAATTGGGATATCAGCACAGAGATGCCCAATGTCATCATTCATTTAAGAAGATCCTGACCACAAAGACTGAGGGAAGTTTGGGTGACACAATCTCAAGATGGGTGCCTTGGGCCTGCAGCAGGATCAGCAGAATATACACCATGCTACATGTAAAATCATGGAATTCCAGAATGATTCTGGCTAGAAGGGACTTTAAAACTCATCTCATTTCAAGCCTTCCACTAGACCAGATTGCTCAGGGCACTGTCCAACATAGCCTGGACACACTTGTGTCTTTTCTGTCACCGGATCCCACAATATAAAAAGGAAAACACAGGTATTTCAGTCTCACTGCAGTGTTCTTTCCAAATCCTTGCCTGCTTCAGTGTAGATTCAAATTTAACAGAGACTTGGAATGCATTTCCTAGGAAAATATATTAAAATAAAATGCCCAGGAAATGATCAGGCCAATAGTTCAGCAAAAGTAGCTGAGAAAAGCTGTATTGGCTGACTGATAAAAAGGTAGGTAACACATTTCTGCTACTTCTGCGGTATTTGAGGTTCACTCCAAGTTTTACAAGAGAGTTATTTTTAAATTCTTGCATAACACATGTCTGTCCAATATTTCTTTCCTCAATCAAGCAAAGAAAATGCATTTGTTATTCCTGGGAGATTTCTGGTGCTTCTTATCTTGTTTAGAGCCCAAAATAAAGATGCACACAAGAAGGCAAACATCAGAGAGAAGTTATTATCCATGAGATAATGCACAACCTAATTTACCACATATCTGAGACAGTTTCACCCACAATAAATTATTTTGCCCAGCAGGAAAAGTCCTGTTTGACCTTCTATTTTTTTTTTTTTTTTTTCTTTCTCATGCAGCTGAAAACTCTGCTACTACTTCTAGGTCATGAGTTCAAATTCCACCCTGGCTGGGAGTGATTAAATATATCAATTTCTAATAGTATCTATTTGGATAATAATAGGACAGCTGTTAATGTTCACTTTTTTAGGGACACTTGCACATGGCTAAGTTGTAATCTACAGGTTGATCTCTCTACAGCTTCTGTTTATTGCCCAAGAGGTACTTTGGACTTGGGAATCCAATGTAGCAGCAGTCCTTAGGGAGTCCCTGTCTGGAGCAGAGCTGATCCCAAAGGCAAGTGTCACTTCCCAGATGGGGCAGTCCCTCTTTCCTGAAATAATTTATTTAGGACATTAGGGATTGGTGGGGCATTCAGAGAAATCCCATCTTTCAAAGACAGACCCAGGCTGAAATATTCCTCTGGGCTGCCTTGTGTTGGGATGACAAACCCATAAAGATATCAACCCGCCCTTACCACCTTTATTCTTGCATCATGTGCAGCCGAGCCAGAACAGGAGCTACGGATTCTGTCAAGTGCCAGCTTTAGTTACAGCGTTACATAAGAAACCGCAACGGCGAGGAACCACAAATCTATCACTACAGCTGGCACCAAACGGCCTCTCTGCACAGGCTTAGTGGAAAAGCTGCCTCCTGAATGGGCAAAGAGTGTCAAATTGTTCTTTCTCCTCTCCAGGGCACGGTTAAGGCGATTTGGCAGAGGGTGGTAAGGGAAAAAATTGCTCTGTGTGTGAGGTCAGGAAGCAGGTTTTCTTCTTTTGCAAAGATAACCTGGCACCTTTAATGAAGAAAGCAGGGAAGAAGGAAAGCCATCAGAATGTGGCTTCCAGCTGTCAAATCACATCAGCCAAGTGGAGATGCATCACCCCCGAGAGCAGCAGCACCATTGGCCCCCAACACTTCACTGGGAGCTCTTTGGATGAAGGCACTCTGTGTATTTCCTCTGTGAAACTCCCAGCACGCTACTGGCAGCTATAAATAATAACAACCACTACCTCGGGATTTAACAGCACGGCATGTGAAGGAGAGGGGCAGGAACAGGAGATGGAACAGAAGCAGTTATCATCTTTTTCTCTTGCTGGCTCACTGAGCCCTCAGTGCACAGCAGGGCTGTGTGCTCCTACCTGGCACAGGGAGCAGCATCAGTCACCCCTGTGCCTCCCTGCCCAGGCCCGTGCAAGCCTCAGGTGAGGCTCCACTGCTGGGAAAGGAAAGAATTCCCCCAGGGGGTGTTGGCAGTGGAGCTGTTACTGGGTGGAGGAGTCTCCTTCCCAGAGCACGTCACCTCTGCTGGGGTCAGGTGAACCCATGACCAGTTTCCCGCTGCTGGGAGGGAAGGTGTGGGACAGGCAATGGTCCCTTACTGTTCTGTTCTTTCATCATGGGGGATTTCCAGGTTCGTTAAGCAGGAACAGGGCAATCTATCCTGGCTGCATGAGGAAGGAGCTGATGACACAGCCAAGGCCAGGCACGGCCTCAGAGCAGCACGGGGACAATGCCAGCTCATGCTGAGCATCAGGATTGCTACGCTGTCCTACACCAGCTGCATAGCAAACATCACAACTTTGCCAAAACTGACCACAGGCAGCTCCAACACACTCAAAACTCTTCACTGACAAGGGTTTCGTACAGTGACAGCATGGCCACTATTCCTGCTGGGAAAGTAGGATCTGCAAGGGAAAAAATATTTATTCCTTAACAAAAGGATGCTGGATGAAGATCTAGTTCTTGAACCTGAAACTGGAAATTACAGGGGTAAGAGAAACCTGGTGGGACAGAAAAGTGTTTACTTCTTGGGAAAGTTCAAAATAGCTTTGTCCATGGAAAAATAGCGTGGAAAGCAAATTATAGGGAAGTTCTTAGAAATGAGCAAGTAAGTGTGAATAAGAGTTAATCTGTTCCTGCTGAAGCTTGGTAAAAGTGTTTCTACTGGAGAGGAGCTGTAAAATGCCATATGGATATAGCCAGGGATCTCTAACCTATTACTAAAGAAAAAATTATATGGAGAATTGTGCAATTATGGGAAAGAAACCTCCTAGTTGGAGATTGGTGAAAAATTCTTTAATAACAACAGTTCCCTGGTAGCACATGATGTGAGAGTGGGCATTAAATACTCAGTGGCTCAACATAGACACACCATTTACATATAGTAGCAGTAATAGGTGGGATAGAAAGATAAATTTATATGAAAATGGATTTTTTTTTTCATTCAGTTACCATTTTGAGGCTGACTAACAAACATTTCCTGGGGAAAAAAAAAATCAGAAACCCAAAAGTTCAAATATCCAGAGACATACAAAAATAGGTAAATAGGCTCAGTCAATGCAGAGAAAGATGGAGTTATTATGCAGAAATTAATAACTTACAAATTTGGATGTCTTTAAATGGTCCATATGTTGGTATAAAACAATATTACACATTGGGACCAGGAAAGGCAGAATAAACTGGGAATTTTTTATTACAAGTGAGAGGGAAAGAGAGCAGTTAATTGGAAAGTTGTGCTGGATGGAGCTCTGAGCAACCTGGACTAGTGAAAGGTGTCCCTGCCCATGGAAAGGGGTTGGAATGAGATGATCTTCAAGGTCCCTTTCAACACAAACCATTCCACATTTCTATGATTATATTATTCATTTAATTGCAAGGCAGCTATGAACCATCAGGGGGATGAAAAAGCATAGGAGGTCCTTGCACACATCAAGGCAAGGCCTTTCCAGGGTAGCTGGGTAAGTGTTGGTGCACAAGGACAGCTGGAATGCCATCTACAGCTCTAAAGCCAGATGGGAATCCAGATGTGCAGCACACCTGTATCTCATGGACAACCTGGCAGATAAATCTGGGCATGCAAAGTGTTTTCTTAATATTTCAGTCCTATCTAAGATACTCCCCAATATTTCCTGGCATATTGAGAGAGGTTTGGCATAGTTACTGTGAAGGAGAGATCAGCAGAAGATGGGTGATAATGTGGGCTTCAGCTTTTGGTGTCGGGAGAAAAACCACCCAGTGATCTGTATCTTGTTTGGGTAGAAATATGGTGTTAATTATCTTCATGACAGATAGATTTGGCAATTCATTTCAGCTGCTTTAGATCATACATTCCTCTGGCTGGTAGACCTCCAGAAAACAGAGAAATAGATCTTTGAGGTGAAGGAAGGAATGCCATAATAAGGACAGATGTCACTGTGAAGTTTTAGTGTTGCATTCTACAGGGACTTGGGTTTAGATATCATCAGTGTGATATTTGTAATTTCCTAGTCTGCTCAGCTGTGTCTGGGTCAGACAAATGCTCTCTTCTTCTTGAGTGTGGGGGCTAAAAGGCACACCAATAAGGGAGGAGTTCTTGCTCATTATGAACAGCTACTGCTGATTCTCCAGCCTCTCTGCTTGTTCATATTTGTGGGAGCCTTCAGACTAAAGAGTCACTTTCCATTCCAACTTCTCCTCATCTGGGATTTCTGACGAGTCACTGACCATATGCCCCTTCCAACTGGGGACCAGTAATAAATGGTACATGCATCAATAAGGTAAATTATAGTGTTGGATAAAGTAGAGGGCTAAAGCACATGAACTGCTAAGGACCCTTGAGCAATGAAATACAAACAGTGCCATAGGAGCCCTCCAGCCACCTGCCATCCTGAAGCTGGCAATTCCTCTGTCATTCTGCAAGCACTCCAAGAAGCCAGAGTGAGATCTTAGTCCACCACCTTGAGGTGTTAAAACAGAGTTAAACCCCAAGAAATGACATGGAGTTTACAAGTTCAGCACTGAAGTCCTGATTCTAACAACATATTTAAAAGTATTGTACTTACTTGAACAAGAACTGCTGTTTACACAGATGATGATCAGTCCCCTCCAACTATTATCAAGCAACAGAAAAGTTTTAGCCATAGAATGTCAGTGCAAAATAGCCAAAATTGAGAAGAAAAACCTATTCCCTGTACAAGAAAATGCAAGCTTCTCTCTCAGTATTTCTTTTTTGAAGTCTGAATGCAGGATCTCTATGTGCCAGCTTGGTACCAAAGCTCTGGTAGGAACAGCTCAGAATAAGATATCACAGGACTGCAAACTTGCTTCTCAGTGAAGCCTCAACTCTGCAAACCCAAACCTTGTACCAGGGCTTCATGCTGAGATTCTTTCTCAGGTTATTTCAGTCAAAGCCTTTGTCTTGAAAAAACTCTACTGGTTAACACCACAAAGACAACCTGATCCAGTGCTGTCCACCACACTTTGAGGCTTCTTACGAAGTCTGTGGCAGAAAACTTGGGAAAATTTCCAACTCTCTGAAACTTTTTCAGTTAATCTGACAACTTTCCAAAACCAACCTCAGTGTCTCTTGGCTCGGTCTGCCAGAGGGGAGCAAGTAGGTCGTGTAAGTGCACTCAGCTCACCACTGCTCACAGTCTGGGATGCTGGGAGTGCCATGGGGAACACGGGCTGCTCACCCCAGACTGACACCTAACTGTGCCTCTGACACCATCCAGAGAGCTCTGGGCACTGACTGCTCACTGAGCTCTTCAAAATCAGCAGTGATCACTCTCCAACACAACCACGTGAGCATAAAAAAACCTCCAGTATTGGCAAAAAGCCACCACCTCAATTGCCATTGTGGCCATGTCACTGAGTATTTCCAGAGAACAGCCTCTGAGCATGTGCACAACCCACACTTTGGATTAAATTGTGAGCTGAGACTTTGAGACTTGCAGATGAGGCTCCTTCCTTATCAGTTGCTGTGGTGTGAAGACTCAGCAGTTCTATGCTGCACCTGGCCTGACCTCTTTTTTCCCCCCATGACTTATTTAGCTTTCTGATCTCCTCCTAGGCTCTGACTCTCATTTTGCATCCCAGATACCAGCAATTCCAGCTGATCACACTCAGTGGAATTGAGTGTATCTTGCCTGGTTTCTGTAAGGTCCAAGGATAACGTCCTGGATAAGGTCTTGTCCCTCAGAAATTAATGTTTAAGCCTCAACTTGAGCCAAGAGTTGAGATTAAAATTCAGCTTGAGAACAGAAGGTCTGGCATTATTATTATGCATTTCTTAATAAAATGTTTCCACTGTTCTAGTTATTTACTCTCCTCTGTGGAGCACCCAGTGCTGACTAGGCAAGGGCTATCCATTAAAGGCTGTTTCTCCTCTCAGCTTAAAAGGAAGTTTCCTCTCTTTGACAGGAAAAGGTAGGAGAAATTAATTTTTCTTTCAGCATCGCCACACCTGGGGAAAGGATCTTGCTCACAGATAACAGCACAAGCAAATATTTTCTTTGGGAGAAAAAGAGAAAGTGAAGATCAAGGTCAAAGGAGGCAAGAGTAAAGATATGTCACTGCCTTCAAAAAAGGCTTCCACAGAACATGTAGGGGTGTTGTTTTATTTAATATGGAAAACATGCAAGAGCACCAAGGAGGGGCAACTGGCTTGGGGCTCACAGGGAGATAAAGAGGCTGCAAAGTCTGGCTGCACAAATATGCTGAATTCCAGTGGTGCAGAATGAGGTAAACAGGCAGATGTGAACAGGATGTACCTCTACACACGTTCATAAGTAGGAGCATGGCCCAGTGCCTCTGCCCCTGAATTCCCTGGTCCTTTCCTTCCTGCTTAGGGTGTGCAAAGGCTCTGAAGAGTCTTTGCACTTTGCACAGGGTTCCAATTGAAAATTCATATTGCTTTTGCCTCTACCAGAAAACCACAACCCCATGCAGAGTTTCAGGGAGTTTGTTCTGCCTCAAGTTATGGCCCAGCAGCAGCCTCTGAATCTCCCCCATCACCAGGGGATACAGATCAGTGCTGTGCCCAGAAGATACAATAAAAAATGCATCTCACTTCTCAAGAGTTGAGACACATGCAGAAATCTTGAATCACACAATCAAGGAATGGTTTGGGTTGGAAAGGATCTTAAAGACCATCTTGCTCCAAATCCAATGCCATGGGCAGGGACACCTCCCACTGTCCCCAAGCCCCAGTGTCCAGCCTGGCCTTGGGCACTGCCAGGGATCCAGGGGCAGCCACAGCTGCTCTGGGCACCCTGTGCCAGCCCTGCCCACCTCATTGTAAATCAACCAAAACAATCTCAAAGCCAACTATGAGTGCTTGAGAATCTGCATATCTCCTCACCCAGTGACTAAAACTTCACTTCCCAAGTGTCCTGTCAGAGCTCACTGGCAGGATTTTCCCTGTGGTCCCTGGTAAGACACAGAGTAAGTGAGCCCAGCTAGCCCGGAGGATTTGGATGGGATTTGGTTGTGAAGTTGGCTGTGCCAGCTCCCATTTCTGTCCACTGATCACAGGTGGAGCCCAGAAAGACTACATTAAATGCTCTGTCTGATTTTTAGCTGGCTGTGTAACTACCTGAGACATACAGACAGGGACAGTGCTGTTACCCAATGTGACTTAATCAATGACCCTCAGGAAAACTGTAATTAATTCCTGGCTACTGATTTAATTCTTAGAGCACTCCTCCACTTGAGTTAGCTGTAAGCCAGAAGTGATCCACAAAATCATAAAAAAAGGTGAAGAAATACAATTCAGAATGCAAGTTATGTTCTGGGCTTCTCTTTTTTCTTACACATTGTGTTATGAAGTCAAAACTGGACCTGTTTCTGTGGGAACTTGTGCTAAGGTATGCAAATATTTCAAACCAAACCAGTCCCATTTTCCAATGAGAGTGGGCTAGGTTTCAGGCAAAGATGCTTTCACAGCAAAATCTTGGGAAAATTCACCACTTTCCACTTTTCCAATATGCCAATATCATCTCATGCTAAGTGCCAGCAATTGTTTGAACAAGGCTACAACCCAAGAAAGCACTTAAGTACATGCTTAACTTTCAGCATATGAGTGATCTTAGTGATGTTCTGGGTTTTGCTCTTAGATTCACTATTGTTAGTTACCCTAAATTTTTAAATCTGTGGGGACAATTTGCATCTTCTGAGATGCATAATTGGGCTATGAAAAGGGGTGGCAGCTCATGATTACTGAATTGTTAATTAATCATTTTTATTCTATTTAAATATGCTTTAGAAGAGCATAATGATGTATGCTTCCTTGATATTAGCTGTACTAATTAGATCATCTTTTCTAAATTAGAGTGCAGTTTTCTTAGCAGGTTTCCTTTTATCTGCTGTTCATTTTTCAAAAAGCTTCACGTTGCTCCCACAGATGAGTGAATCATTTCCAGGGAATCATGTTATGCAAAAGATGCTTTTCTTCCCGTTGAATGCTTACACGTAGATCATGGATCTCCTAGAAATCAGTAAATATTTTGAAGTTGGACTTTCCTCAACAGTAATGCATCCCTTTACTAGATGACTGTAACTGTATCTGGGATGAAACTAATTTTTTACAAGAAACTAGAGCATTTGCCATGTTTCCCATTTCAGAACAATCTCACACCAACACAACTTGGTTTAGTGACCATTAAAGCAGAAAATGGAAGTGGGTGAAACACATTTATATATCTGAGCATGCCTGTGTATTTCTTTGCACACTTTCTTTAGCAGTTAATTGGTGCTCCAGCACTGAAAACCCTGCTCTCTCCTTCTCCACAAAAACATTACTTTCAAAAGATTCCCAAGAAACTGATGACCATGTTATTCCAGAGATCCTCACTTAGGTTAGCTTAAATATTTAATTTATCATATCTTAGATAGATTGCATTATCCCTTCTAGTTAAAGAAAGCCTGAATGACACATCTCTGTACAACTATCCATGAAATCTCAGGCTATCTCATTTGGGTTTAATGCTGCTGGTTTCAGAGACAAACTCTGGGGTCATCCTGTCTTGGCATATCTGTCTAGCTCAACATCTTAACAATCACTTGAAGTGCTGGAAATTAGAAGGATGAGAAGACCAGAACATTGTTTTGATCTATGCAGCTACTTACGTGTCAACAAATCTCCTGCTGAGGTTTGAGATGACCACTGGAGACCCAGACTGGAAAGGGGGGTCCCGGACGACTTTGTACTGGATGGGTTTGCAGCCTGAGCACAGGCTGCTGTGGGGCACAGAGCTCAGCATGGCAGCGTCGATTTCCAGGTGCTCGTCCAAGGTGTAGATCTGGATCCCATAGACCTCCTCTCCCACTTGTCCCACATCCAGCTTTATGGTCAGTGGGATGTCACAGAAGACATTCTGTGGCCCGAGCGAGATGTTCTTCCCGCTGACGGTGAGCAGCTTGATGTCATTCACTGCTCCACTGGAGTCCCAGTCCGGGGAAACGAACGTCACCCAGACTGTGAGCGACTCTGGGGTCAGGGGATAGCGAAATTCCAGCTGCAGGTAGCAGCCCTGGGGCTCGGGGCAGGCTGGGGGCACAGTGTGCTGGTTGACAGCTGAATTGGGACTCCACGTCCTGACACTGGATTTACAGGGCTGCTCAACGTCAGGGTGCCCTGGAAGGGAAGAAGGAAGCAAAGAGAGGGCACAGAATAAGTTACAGAATGTGAGTTTTCATTTGCATCAGTTTAAAAGGCAGACTGGTGGCAGGAGAACATACCTGTCCAGGAAATCAATTATTTACTTCATCGGAACAGGCATGGCCAGCATGGGGAAGAGGAACAGAACACCAGTGTCTCCTGGCCAGGTGAGAGACACAAGCCCAGTTTGGGCTGGACACTACACAACACACTCTGTGCCAGTGCAGCTGGGCTTGCGTTTCTTATTTCTAGTGCTTTTCCCTGTGCCAAACAATGGGATTTTCTGCCCCTTGCACTTGGTAATTTACCTGATAAACAGAGTCACTTTGCCTGCAGTTAAACTCCTACTTATTCCCTTGCCTCTTACTTGAAAATACAATCCTTTTCCCTTTAACAAAGACAAGAAAAGAGCCTTTGTTTGTTCCAAGAAGTGGTTGTGCTGTTCAGGGGCAGGTCCTGTGGCATTTACAGGTTGATCTAGCATGTTGTGCAAGGCCCCTTTTTTTTTTGGAGGCACATAGAGCACAGGTCTGAGCTGCCTCTTTGCTCTCGTTGTGATGAAACAACAGGCACTTGTGCTTTTACTTTTCTCACCGTTGGCTGTGTGCAACTACATGGGAGGTAGTACTAAAAAATAATGAAAGCCACAATGCTTGCTGGGTTCCCAAATACTATGGTAACATTACAATTTGGCGTGGAGTCATGGACTGCAAGATCCAGAGGGGTCAGATGGGTGGAACAGTTGGTAACAGAATCCAGTGAGAGCTATAAATTTCCTTTTCCTTCCAAAATAATCACACAAAAAGGGAGGCAAGCATGACAGGGAGAAGGCAAAGTACAAAAAAAGAAGATAAAATAGGTAATGAGAGGAGAGAAATGCAGAAGGCAGAGGGTAAAAAAAAAAGGACATCACAGCTGTTTGCAACTGAGGAAAAAAGCAAGATAAACTACTGGGCATACATGGACAAACAGGACATCACTACTAATTTAAAGAGAAAAGGGCAACGTGCGAAGGTTATTCTGATTGTCTGTGATTCAATGAAGTGTTAGAAATGTGTCTCTTTTGTCAAGGATAAACAGCTCAGGGAATTCTCCTGTTCATACCAAATGAACCCAGATGCAGAATAGATTTCCTGGCAGCCTTCCTGCGATTCAACGCTATTGTCCTGCAGATGCCCAACTTTTCATGCTTCTCCCTCACCTCCCACATCCCAGAGCCCTTCTCTCCTCCCCACATGACACAGAGCAGCGGGAATGCCACTAAGATCAACATCTGGAGAGACCACAGCAGTGATACATGTTGAAGAAAGCCAGAGGTCCATTTAACAGAGTTTCCCGCCTGGCAAGTGTGCGAGCCCTGTGGATAATCACTGTGAGCAGCAATACCCCGTTCAGCTCACGTTATCTCACCCTCATTGCTGGCTGGGTGTGCTTGGCTGAGCCCTCTGACGACTTTCTCAGACCCACAGCAAGCTCCTGACTGCAGCCCTAAGGTCTCTTTTAACTTCAGTATCTCAGAGGGCTTTGGAAAGATGTGTGAATTTTACCACTGCCCTCTCGCAGAAAGGAAAATGGAGCTAATGGCTCACAGCCCAGCATGTCCCCACCTGGGATCCTGCAAATTCACCTCTGTCAGTTCAAGGCCTCGGTAAGACTTAAATTCCAAACAAACCTACACATTTGGGTAGATCAGTGTGTGATCCCTGGAGATGCATGAATTGGACTCAGCCTCCAGGGAGCTTAGCACACAGAGTATTACCCCAAAACAGGTGGCAGATTGTAGTCATTCATAAACTAAAAACCTCAATGAAGCTGAGATAAAACGATTCTTCTTAAATATTATCCAACACCTAGACCTCGGTAAGAAAGATTATTTTAATTGTGGAAGAGGACGAAAACCTTATTTTGCATTACTGGATTTCTAGAAATTGGTAAATACTCTAAAAATGACAAATATTTGTATGTAAAAAGAAATGGTGTAGAAGTTATTGTTCCCCTCTGCACTCAGGTTCTGAAAATCCTCTGCCTTATGAGACGGATCAGACACAGAACAGCATCTCATGCAACATCACATCTTGCCTAGCACAAAACCCCATGTCCTGGCTGGAGAGCAGGGATGGCAGGTTAGAAGAGTGTCTCTTTCCCTAAAATGCTGTCCACAACTACAGCCTGGTGTGTCCATCCTTCATGGTGCAGTTAAGTGCAGTGCCTGGGATGAATTCCCTGCCACAGGGACAGAGCCTCAGATGCCACCTGGCATCAGGAATCTCTCAGGATATCACCCCTGCTACAACTGCAACTCACCTGCCACATTTCTCAGGTGGTCAAGATAAAGGAACCACCCAGTGGAACTCAGATGTCCAGCTGGGACAATTAAGATACAGAAAGAATTGCTCTAGAGGGAAATATTAAGCCCAGGAAAAAGCTGAGCTCTAGAGCAGCAACATTATTTATGATATTCTCACACTTCTCTCAGTCAGCAGTGAGCCAGGCAGGAGGAAATGACTGGTATATGCATATATTGCACAGCAAGCAAAGGTACTCACTGGGCTTGAGCCAAAATCACCTTTCTTACATAAAACCCCCCTTTTACAGAGTTGTGGAGGTGCTGTAAGGTTTGTTGATCTAGCTGGTGTTGCTGGTGAGAATCCAGGTAGGTTAGAGCTTTCTGGCTCTCTGGTGAAGATAAAGAGTAAATCAGAACTGCCTGATCTCATGAGCCTCCCCACAACCCCTGCCAAGGAACAAACAGCCCCTCGTGCAGGGGCCACAGCTGGCTGAGAAGGAACCACGAGATGTCTCAGCCTGGGGGTCAGATCCCACCACGCTCAGGAATAAGCAGGGAATTAGGAAGGACAGCAGGGTTTTGCAATGGGAACAGCTCCCACATAGCCCAGACCACTGCTGGTGCTGCCTGGGGCAGGAGACCTCAGGAAAATGAGATCAGACCAAGCAGAGCTGCTTCAGAGACACGTGAGGAGTGTGGTTTTCTGCTCAGAAGCTGGATGAGCCCTACAGAACATTTTCCACGAGTGTCATCTCAGATTATAACAGAAATTCATTTTGGCTGTGCTTGTGCCTCTTTTGTCTTCATTTTCCATGGACATTCAAGCAGTGGAGATTTACACCCATGAACCCCTGCAGAAAGTGAATTTAAAACTTGACGGTTTGAGTACTCACAGATAGACAATTAAAGAACCCAGACAATGATCTAACTGCTGTTTGTAACTCAAACCAAGTGCAAATAGGCAGAGGGCCTGAATGTCAGGGAGTGTGGCAGTGGAGACAGAAAATCATGGAGCAACAAACACCATACACTTGGTATATTTTCTACCCTAAAGTGGCAACAACTCGTTAATCCTGAGAGGATGATTACCAAACTTCTGTTCCATAGCAGTGGCACAAGAGCAGCTAACTGAGACAGATAAGGATCAGACTGCACCCTTCATAGCTAAGAACATGCAGGCACACACAGCAAGAAGAGGAAATTAAATGCAAAATGCTGCTGAGTAATAAATCTTAGAGTAGCTTAGTTTCTCTAGGAATGATGCTTCTGGCAAGACGTGTGAGATCCAGAAGTTTTCAAATCAAGTGAAGAAATTTTGATGGAACTGCATATTTCAATGGAATATGCAGTCCTTTCAAAATAAAAAACACTTTGCAAAATTTGGCTTATTTGGCCAAAATTTTATCCTGGAAGAGAAAATGGCAAGAAATTTCTAACACTATTGGAACATTGTGTTATGACATTTTTGTGAGAAACCTTTTCACTTTTGCCCCTGAAACATTTTCCATTTTGATAATCAAAGTTGCTTTTGCCCTAGATTCTATACTAAAAGCATATATTTTTAAATGTCATAATTTAACCAAAGTTCATGAGGAATTACATGAGCTAAACAAAACATTTTGGCCAGCCTCAAACACTTTTTGTTTTTAATTTTCCTTCATGGAGAATTTCAAAAGTTTCAAGTTTTGTTCCAAATGAAAACAGGTTTCAAAGTCTTGTAATCCTTGGCTAAGTGGAAATTCCACCTTATTCTCTGAACTAGTATTGCAAGTGATCCAACCTCTGCTAATGCTGTTTACTGGGTGATCCAGTCACTCTCATACCCAGAGTGCTGATTCCCAGGATGAAGCTTGCACCCAAGGGCCAGGTGTGTTCTGAGCTGTGCCCAGCAGCTCTGGATGTCATAAAATCATGGAATAGTTTGCATTGGAAGGGACCTTAAAGCTTCACCCCTGCAATGGACAGGGACACCTTCCACTATCCCAGGATCCAAGCCCTCTCCAACCTGGCCTTGGACATTGCCAGGGATGGGGAAGCCACAGCTGCTCTGGGCACCCTGTTCTAAATTTAGGAGGTGAGTCAGAGTGAAACACAAGCTCTGCTGGGCCCCCACCCTGGGACAGGGGTGTGTGGGGCAGAGGACACTGTCCCATCAAGCAGCAGGGGCACAGCTCCTTGCACGTGCTGACCTTAGGACAAGGGAGAGCTCCGGGTGCCAGCCCAAATAATATCCCTTGCAGAATAACTCCCACGTGCTTTAGCTGCAGGACAAATAAACCCTTAGCATGAGGAGGTATTTGTATAATGAGTTTGCAAAACCCAGGATTGTCCTTGGGGCTTGGTGAGCTCAGCGTGTGCTCACGGTGAAGCGTGGGCCCGCAGTGTGTGCTCCGGAAGGAAGCTCGTGGGGGACAGGCTGAAACAACGCTCTGCTCTTTCCAACCCATGATTTGGGATGCCTGACCTTTGCCTGGGACAATGTTAAATATGCTCCACCACATCCACCCAGGGACGTAACGGAAGGAGAGTGGAGGAGAGTTAATGATGGAGATCTAATGGCACTGCACAACCAGCCCTGCAGACCATTCTCCTTCCAACACGCTCCAGGAGAACTTGCAAAACATCCTGAACAAGAGAGCTTGACGTGGTCACCTGCATTCCTGCTGCAGGGCAACCTCCTTCCAGCCTGGCTGCTGCTGCTGCAGCCCACTGCTACTCACCACAAGGGATGGCAGCTCAAATCAAATAAATAACAGCTCTTCACTTTTGGAGTTGGAGTAGAGGGAGTAAACAGCTCCCCTGAGGAATTCATCTGGCAGATGTGAATGGTCAGCATTTCTTGGCACTCTGCTGCTTTGTGAAATTCATGTTCAGCTCCTGGAATTCACTTAATTCATGGGCAGGGGCAGAACTCAGGGGCCAAAACATAGGTACTGAGCCAGTGGCATTTCTTCAGGGCACAGTGCTCCTCTGCCCGCTAGTTCTGTCCATGTTACATGCAGGTATAATCAATCACTCCCAGATTTTCCTACCAGATTTTTGTGGCTTTCCCTTTGCTCTGTCCCACCTTCTCCCCCACCATGTGTTTGTGTTTGTCCCCATCCCTGTGACTCACCTTCTGCCTCCCGTGGGCTCCAGTGCCCCGAGGGGTCGCAGGGCATGGGAGAAGAGGCGCTGAAGGCGTATTGCACCAGGACTCTTCCTTCTGCACACAGATCACATGCTGATCCCACTTCTCTAGGAGGCCAGGAAAACAGGAAAACACACCAACTTAGTAACAGCTGAATGAGCTGCTTATTCAACTATATTAAAAGCAATAAGACTTAGAATTCAGGTCCACTTAACCCTCTTTTCTCAAGGCACTGACAAAAGTGTTTTCTGATGCTGACCTTCTGTAGATTTAAGTCAAGAGCCTTTGTAGAAAGCATTTCTGAGCCCTTGATCCAACAGAAAATGATAGCAACCTGGGAAGTCACATTCACCTATGCTTTTTTTCCCCCTTGCACTGGAATAAACCAGACAAAAGAAAACACATGTTGCTTAGGGGTTGGAGCAGATAAATTTGCATCAGGAGTTTTCAGATCTATTTCTGCTCCCACCATGGATTTATTTATTGCTTGAACTTGTAGTATCTTTAGGATTGCCCTGCCAGCAAGATTAGCTGACCAGGGAAACCCAGTTAAACACCAATTCACAAATTACAAACTGGTTTGGGTTGGAAAGGACTTAAAAGCTCATCTCATTCCATCTCCTCCCACTGTCCCAGGTTGCTCCAATCCCCAATGTCCAACCTGGCCTTGGGCACTGCCAGGGATCCAGGGGCAGCCACAGCTGCTCTGGGCACCCTGTGCCAGGGTTTCACTACTCTCACAGAGAGTAATTTCTTCCTAATATCTAATCCAAAACTACCCTCAACCTGTTTAAATAGTTTTGCTAATCCATTCACAAGATCAGGGTTTAAGCTGATGTAGACTGGAGTAACTCTAACATCCTCAGGTTAAGCTGATTTATATCAGCTGAGGATACAATTCACACAGTTCAGCCCTATGTTCCTTGAGGGTCACAAATCTGGAACCTTGTATGACCCCAAGAACATGGTAATTTACACCAGTAAGCTGCTTACTATTCAGAATTAATTATTCTGCTTTAAGGAACACTTTCTGCTGAAATGGAAAGTTAAAAATTAATTATCCTAATGAACAAATGTACCTAGGAAACGACAAAAGTTTTAGGCAAACAATTTGTGTGTAACACAGTGTACTCTTTATACTACTCTAGTAAGAATGGCTTGAGTCAATTATTAAATAATTTATATCAACTATTATAATAAGCTATGCAAATTTTAACCATCATAACCATCACTGGATGATTTATTTCAGCACTGCTTTGATGAGAGGACTGTGATTCTCAGGCAGAGGTTATTTGGGATCCTCAGTGGCCAAGCCACCCTATCAGAGACAGTAACTGGCTGAACTTGTGCAGTGCAGGAAGGGATACACCTGCTGGGAGCACCTGAAAAATACATCATGGTAATGGGGTAGAATAAAGAAGAGGGAGACAAAGGTGGGCTCCTCTTCCTTTCACAGTCTGTAACACTGGTAATGAAAAGTGTGGGCATGTTGTGAGTAACTTCTCTCCGTGTCTCACTTCACCCACCTGCACCAGTGGCATGATACTGCCTCCCTATTTCATTTCTCAGCTGCCTGTTTAACAGAGGTTTAGGTGTCTGACTCAGCTTGCCTGAATAATACATGAAAAACCAAGATTTAAAAAAAAAAAATCAAGAAAGCTGAATAAATGGTCCTGAGAAATCAAAATGTAGAATTATTGTTGGACAGTTGTGCTTCAGACACTTCCATGAACAGTCAGGATAGAAGTCCCTGCAATAATAATCTTTCAGTTTCTCTACAAAGAGACTCCTGCATTAGCACTTGGTCCTGGATGAGGAGAAGGCTCTGGAAGCCAAGTTTCCACAATTAGGACTGCTTTTTACTCAAATTAGCAGCTATACTATTTCATCACAGGCTGCCATGGTGGAAAAAAACTGTAGGCTTATGGACAAACATTTCCTTTTACCAGTGAGGACTTGGAGGTAAGAGAGAAATCACAAGGAGCATCATGTGGGAAAGGCTATGAGCAAACTTTCTCTTTTTACTTTTCCAGTTTGGGAGCCAAACTCAACCCTGATGTAACTCCACTGGCTGAAAGGACTTACACAGGGGATGACTCCTGGGTTAAAGTTTTTGGTCTGCGGACTCTTGCACACAAATCCTATAAAGAGCCATGAATGTCAAACTTAATTATGGAACTGCATTTACATGCTTATGAAAACCTAAGGTCCTAATACCTTATGAAGCCATGGACAACAAGGAAAAAAAAAAAAAAAAGAGCATAAATTGGTTCAAAAACATTATTAATTAGGAATTATATCCATATCTTCCACCTTATACAGTGGCACATGACTGCCCAAAGTGCAGGGTAATGGAAAATCTAGACTTCTCTGTTTTCTAATAAGCCAAGTACTGGGGAAATTCCAGCTTATGAAGTTCAGAGCACAGGAGGAATTCATTCCTACAGCATGATATTTCAGTGAAGTGGGTTCAAAAAATCTAAAGATTACTAGTGAAAAACAGACCATTTCCTTCAGGGCCAGCACCAGTTCAGTAGGCAACTCAAAACCACTAAAATTCTGTCATTCCTTTGGGTAAAGAGTGCCTGTTTACAGACTAAATTTGAGCTGCTGTATTTGAAATTCAGGATTGGTCCTCTCCCCTCTAAGGCACTGAAACTTTCCAGCAAGGTTTAACAGAGTGATTATCAAGCACAGACATCTCTGGGACACCACACTGACCAAAATATTTGCTTGCTAAGAATGAGATAGAATCAGATTCATGGAAATTAATGCTGTCACCTCAATGAAAACTTGGAGAAGCAGATGTATTCAAAGATTTCTGCCCAAATTTGCTGCAGAGCCCCATGACAATAAATGTTCACATCTGCCCACACATCTCAGACAGGAGGTGCATGAATGGATGCTCAGAGACAGCAGATGAACACATCCAATGGATGCAGTCAGGAAATGAAGAGACTTCTCTTTTTCTTGCTTGTTTTCACTTGTTTCATTTGCTTTATTGTTATTTTATTATTACATGTTATTGTGCTTGCATTTTTTCATGCTTTTTTGAAAGGGAGGATGGAGAATGGGAAGGATTCCAATCCTGTGGGCAGGGGCTACAAGAAGAAATCCTGGGTCTTGATATATTTGATTATTAGGGATGTCTGGGAGCTCAACCAGCTGCTGGAACTTAGGGTCAAAGCATCTTGATAAATTTACATGCAGGTAAGTGACTCTCCAGAGTGAGAGAGCAAATATCAATTGAACACTCTGAAGAAGCCAGGCGAGTGAGGAAGATTTTACTGCTGTGCACAACTCTTGTGTCTACTTTTGCCAAATTGTGAGAACACAGGAGAGCCACCCCCAAATTTACAGGAGCTAGGAGATAACATTGCTTTCTGCCCCTAAATCCACATAAGTAATCACATAATTTGAAGACTCCCCTGAGGAAAGCATCTAATGCACCTATGGCAGAGTTGCATCTAAGCAGAGTTAGGATAAAGACATACAGTCTTTACTTCCATGCTTCATCTCCCTTCAACCTGCCAGGACCTCCCACAGATACAGCCAGCCCAGTGCTACGTTTTTAAACAGAAGGCTAAATTTTCCCTCCCTGACTTTCATTAAGCAGAGGTCACTGCCTGTGCACAGCTCTGGAGAATAAAAGAGACATGAAAGGAACTTGAGTTACGCCGAGCACGCCCACAGCAGCATTGTAATTGGGATCAGGAGTGAAATTTCTCCTCTCCCAGTACTGGAACAGTCCTGGAGCAGGGATGCTGGACCCAGCTTTGCCAGGAAGCAGAGTGGAGGTGTGCTGCAGGACCACACCTGATGTGCTCCTGGCGCTGGTACCCCCAAGCCCCCGCAGTGTTGACGTCAGGTCTTCATTAACAACTGTTTTGCGCTGGAGATCTGCTTCTATTGGGCCACAACACTTGCTAATGTAGCCAGAGCCATTCATCCTTTGAAGGCCCTTTTACACTGTCAAAACAGCAAGGAAGGGGCCTCTGTGCATTAGAAACCAGGCCCAAGGCACTCAGCAGCTGAGTATCAGTCTTCTGTTTTTTACATGAATAGTCCCATTGAAGTGAATGAGTTTATTCATTCAAGTGAGGCAAGTAAAATTTGGGCCAATGGTGTGCACTTTGTGTAAAAATATCTGCAAAGATTTACAGTATTCCCACACACAGATAAGATTATACTTGGCCAATTTTACCTCCTACTTGTCTTGCACAGTGACCCAATTTCACAAATTGATACAGGCATGAGTCTCTGACCGAGCAGCGCCGGACACGGCGGTTCTGGAAGTTCAGCACGTGGGCTTTTCCAGGATTACTCACTAGAATAATACTATCATCCTTGTTTTGATTAGCAGATCAAAAATTTGGGCATGTTTTAGACAGGATCATTTATATGTTTCAGTGACATTTTTAAATGGTCACGGCAACATTTCTGTATCTGTTAGCAGTGGGAATCTCATTTTAACAGGGAATTGGACTCAAAGTATTTGAGGCTGTCTCTTTAAATCTCTTCAGTAATACTGAGCACACAGATTTGAAAACCCAAAGGACTTTTTTTTCCTGGAAAATCACTCTTTATTTAACATATGATAACTCTGTTATGAAATTTTAGATTTAGCAGGCTATCCACTGTGTGTTATTTAAGAAGCAAGTAACTAGAGGTTATTAAGAACATATTGATTGAGTTATAAAAAATATGTAATAAAGTCATATTTGGTTACATGACAATTAACTCTGCATCAATGTGTTTTTTAGAGGCAGATGGCATTTATTTAACACACAATAAGCATCTTCTGAAATCTAAATTAAATTGGAGAAACTTAATTTACCTAAAAATGATTATGGGCTGAAAAATTTTGAATTAATTTTCAGAACTACATGAGTCCTTTTCACAGGTAGGGAATGAAAGGATTCGGTTACAAAACTGTAATTAAAGCAAACACTGTTCAGAGCACAAGACCTCTCTTTATCAATTCCTAACAGGATGTGATTTCTCTCCCCATATTAATCTGCAATAAGGGTGGAAAATCTCATCTGAACAGAAAATAACAGCTCTCTGCCTGGTGGGATAAAGTGCAAGCTGGCCACTGAAATGGCCACGGTGTCCTGGCAGTGCTGGAAGGAGTTTCATCCCTGATGGAGGCAGTGGTTTCAAGGTGCTCTCCCAGCACAAAGCAGCAGTGCTGAGGCAGCTTTTTGGGTGCTAATACGCTTGTAAATTTGGCCTCCTGTGCTCTGAACTGCTGTGCTCCTGAAGGACACTCCAAGCTTGCTCTCAATAAAACAACAAAGCAAGAGGTGGAGAAGAAATGCAAACGGGGATGTGAGTTAATGGTAATGCGAGAAGGTCAGCGATTTGGGAAGTTCTCTGCCAGGGCTCCCATAGCTCCTGCAGCTCATCCAAGAGCTGCATAAGAGCATTTAGATGAACTAGCCAGTTACTCAGGTCATACTGGGGCAGAACTGCTCTGAATGTGGACTGCAATGAGGTGCAGCTCCTGCCCAGAGCCCTACATTTTCCATTATTGATATCACATGGCTGCTTGCCTGCCAGACAGGAGTACACACTCCTAGGCTGCCCTACAGCACAACATCCACATCATAGCCAGGGGTCTTGGACCTTGACTCTGCCTTGCTCAATTCCCATCTCACATCTACAGCTCGGGGGAGGACGGAGCGTTTGTCCCTGTCCCCAGTGCAGCCACCTCCTTGCCCATGAGCTCTGTGTTGTAAAAACAAGATCCACTTTGTCCTTGCAAAGGGAATGTGCAGGGGGAGGAGGGGGGAACGTGCAGGCACAGCCAAAGCCCACAGGTATTCATGAGCAGCAATAACAGCAGGAATCACAGGGCCGGAATCTTTGATTGAAAATTCCTCCCCTAACATATGGAGAAAGATTTGCCCTTTACATGGCAAATCAATGGCCTTCAACTGAGTGCTACAGGCTGAGAAAGGAAGAGCAGACAACAGATCAATAACCTCCTCAGTATGAACCAATTTAGGAAAGAGCCTTAACCCAGGCTGAGCACAGCACATGACCAAGCTGCGCTCTCTGGTTCTCCCCACTTTCCCAGCACGAGAGTACAGAGCAGAGCATGATCACCTTTCAAAGAAGTGGCCATCGATGGGTGGAAACCACTCCAGGGTGACAGAGGAGGAGCTGCGAGCCACAATCTGGGGGGCAATTGCGACGGGAGCCGGTTTCTTGGTGGGCTGCCAGCTCTGGTAGACCAGGTCCAGGTAGCAGTGCATCCTGGCCACCTGGTTGGGAGTGAAGGAGTCGGTGCAGTCGTCATCTGCAATTCAAACAGAAGCCACATCAGCCACGTGGGAGAGGAGGTGGGAGCAAGGGGAGGAATTATGAGCTGGTGAGTGGCAGCTCCTTGGAAGGGCTGGGGTCCCACAGCACTCCAGAGTTAATGGTGTGTGAAGGAATTAGCACAGCCATCACTTGTGGAGGCAGGTGAAAGGAAACAATGGTTAAAAAGGAAGGAAATAAATCAATAAATGTTCCCTCCCCCTGACCTGGGATATACCTGAAGCACCCAGGGATCATCCCTAAATGAGACAGAGACACAGAGGGGAAAAAACAGAAAGTTTCAGTGCAGCACATTCTGATCAGGATTTGGGCTGCCAGAGGAGCTCTGGGTTTAAAAGAATTTCACATTTAAAAGAACATCTCTGAGAAAGGATGAAGGGTAAAGGATGGTAGTGTAAGGAAAACGTACTGACTGGGATTCATGCAAACTATGGGCAACAGACTGTCAGATCTCTTAGATTAAAACACCACAGAATTTTGAATTACAATAACTTTTAATGTTTTTGAATTTTCTAATGAGCAAATAAAAATGTTCTGAAAGATCAATTCAAAATTTCATTCCAAACACTGATAAAAACGTACATTTTTGGTGCAAAAAATAACTTCAGTTCTATAAAAAATCTCCCCCATTACCACTATGATTCTAACCCCTTTCTGAACTTCTCACAAATATTTCTTGATATTTCATCTTTCTTTTTCATTCAAAATAGAGAAATAACTATGCTGGATGATTTCCCATAAATATCCATTTCTCATTTCATCTTGTTTTCCTCAAACATGATTTGGCAACAAGAACACATCCAGTGCCCTCTGAACACCATACAACTTTACAACTACAATGCCCCAGAGAAGCAGAAAATTGCTATTTTTCTATTGTGCAGATCCCAGAGGGAATAAATCTGTTGTGCAAAGTCACCTAGCAAAGCTATGCTGAGGAACTCGATGCTAAGCACTTCAACCATTTTTTCTGGTGTTCTTCCCATCAGATGAAAAGCTCTTGAAAATACAGAGTGTTTCTTCACATGTGCCTGCAGATTCCCAGCCCAGCAGAGCTGGGTCCCAGCTGGGATGCAAACAACAATGACAGTTCTGCACAGGTCAAGTGCTGCACTTCTCTGGGAAGATGCAGGTCACCCGAGGCTGCTCGGGGCGTCGTGTGCAAGTTCAATATTGTCACAGCGTTAGGAGGTGCTCTGGTGTTTGCAAGTCTGTGCCCTGTGGTACTCCAGAGGAGCAAGGAAATATGAATTCCTTCTAAAGACAAATGAGTATTTGCTGGTTAATTTAAAACCTGGCCACATCTTCCCAGAGATGCAGGCAAAAGGAGACAGCTCCGGTCGGGATCCAGCCCTCCCACAGCAGGGACACACCAGCTCATGTGTTTTCCTGTGTCTCTCCCTATTCCACTGAGAAGTGACCCTCCTCTGATCAAACATGCACAGCAGATAGACAGACATCACCCACTTGATAATATCTGCAAATCCCTGTGGGTATGCAAAAAGCTGCTTTAATGTGACATCTCTGGATTTCCTCAATAATTATCGATGGCCTACCCCTGAGCACGCTGTAAAAGCCATAAATATCCTTCACGGAAGCACAGAAGGAGACAAAGGCCCTTAATAGCCATCATAAAAGAACAATAAAATATATATAGGACAAAGCAGTGGGACAATGGCACAGGAGAAGGATGACCTGCATTCTCAATCTGTTTAAACATCAGCACAGGCTGTGTCTGGGGAAGGGGAAAGGAGGACAGGTGAGGGTGAAAGGTGTTCCACTCAATATCAAGACAGATTCCAGATCCTCGGATAAAGTAATAATTACAGCAATTCTATACTTTGCTGGGATGATTACTCCAACGGAATTCAGAGGAAAAATTCATAATGATTTCATGAAAAGTCAACTAAAAGACCAACTTATCTTTTATTTGGGGACACCACAGCTATTTGGACTTGTAAAAATAATTTACAAGTCCTATTTCTCACACTACCTAATCTTTTGGCCATTGCAACTATTATTCCAGGAAAAATAAATATTATCAGTCAAAGTCAGTGCTTTGCTCAGGACTGGGGGTAACTGGACAGATAGATGGGACAGGAGCAGACAGACAAATACAATATAATCAAGCTGTACACGAGCAGCAAAACAGAAATGAAAGAAAGGCAATTCCTAGAACTGCATGACCTCAACCTACACATTTCAAAGGTATTTTGACAGCAATTTGATATCCTGATATATTTTACTCCACTGGCAACAACAGAAAAGCAAACAGATTCATGCTTGAGCTCTAGAGATATCTATCATGCCGCTTCACCTAATTTTTCAAGGAAAAAAAGAGAGGTTTCAGCTCAGAACACCAGCACACATGTAGCTCCCAGGAGCAGATGGGAATCTCTGTGGTCTGCCTCTGCCTCAGCTCCCGAGTCAGCTGGCAAGGCAAGTTCTCTTTGGAAGAAAAGAGCTCAGAGTTTTGAAACAAACACGCTCCACCCCTCGCCACATCCACACAAGCAGATTTGATGGGGGGGATTTTGTCATCTGGAGTGGCCCTGTCTTATCTGAGGGATGAGGCTGAACTGGGTGCTGAGGCTCCCTGCCTGGCCACAGGCTCCACAGCAGAGCACATGGAGGAGCTGACTTGCTGTGTTTGTCCCTGAAAACACCCTCTAAACAAACAGAAAAGTAGAGAGAAAACTCAGCACTGCTTTTAGCTAGTGCCACAAAGGGCATAAAAGCATTTTGGTTATAAATCATTTCAATCCATGCCCCAAATGACATTAAACACTTTGCTTCTCTACAGTTTTATTACAGAATAAGCACTCCTGTGACCTTTTGAGTGGGAAATCTGTGTTTTTGCCTGGAGTATAAAGGTGCCCTTCAGTGTCTGTAAGTATATTGGTTGCCTTTAAAATGTTGTTGATGCTGTCAGCTCACTGTCATAGATTGTCACTGCAGAGAGACCCTGCAGCCCAAAATAAGGGCAAATACGAGTCAAGGTATCTCCTGAGAAATAACAGAGGAGCTTTCAGCTCCCCTTGAGCTTGCAGAGGTGCATCAAGGACCCCACTCCAGCCTCATGCAATGAGACAGGGTCACAGGATCAAATGGCCTCTGAGATATGCTCTGTTGGGAGGAATGCCAGAACCTGGCAGAGCTGTGCCTGCAGGGTTGGAACCACATCAGCTTTTGCTTTGAGGAATGGTTTTACTGCACTGATATGGAGCCTGTGTTGTTGCACTCCCAGTACAAACCAGCACAGAACACTTGTAGTCCTTGAACAAGCAGAATCCCACTATTCACATTGTAAAGATGGAACTGGGATGTGAGTGACTCCAAATCAAACCTAAAGGTTTGATTTGTTTCAACAGACACCTGGAGGCACGAGCAGTGCCTCATTAATTGTCCAATTGTCACAGGGTTATCCGACAGCCTTGATGGTATCAATATTCATCTGACATTCTATATCTCCTCAGGAGAGTATAAACAATCTCTGGATTTGAGTTTTTCAAAGACCTCATAGATCAGGCATCCAAATCTCAGAGAAATAGGGTGTCAGGTTTGCTGTAGAGCCTTTAGAAGCTGTTTTCTTGATGCTTATCTCATTTCTTCCATCCCCCAAACCTTCTGCCTTGTCTTTGCATGAAACTGTGAATTTGGGGAAAACTGGGATAGAAGGAAAGGAGAACTAGAAGGGGTTCCTGAGGCTATCAAGTCTGATCCCTCATCAAGCTCAGTCCTAGACCTTTACCAGCATAAAACCCCACAAGATATGGACTGAGCAATCAGGAGTAATACTGCAATTCTTTATTCCTGCCCAGTCACAAACCCCCAGAGCAAAGCCCAGTACCTGCGTAGCTCATGAAGTTACTGAAGGGCGTGTTCAGGAAACTGTGGAACCCACAGGTGTCATTGCCAGGCCCAGGGTCCCCACACAGCTTGTGCTTGGGAGCAGGGTTGGTGTCCCTGCACAGGTCCCCAGTCTCAAAGGAGGGCTCTGTTTCCATGCACGGGTCGCTGCAGGACAGGATCTCGGAGATGCCCCGGAAGACGTGGTAGAGCCCCAGGCTGTGCCCAATTTCGTGGATCATGGTGTGTGTGTGGCCAGGGATTCCGTAGAAGGAGGGATTCAGCACAATGCCACCTGCAAGGGGAAAGAGAACAGATTCTGTGTTTGCCTTGTGTTCCTCAGGACAGCAGGAGAAAGGGAAAAGAGCATCTTCCTAAGGGCAGATCCTCTGCAGTTCCTCTGTAGCACAGAGTTTTTTTTGCAGAACCAGACACATTTCCTGCCCAGCGAAGTTTCATCTCTCTCTTAGAGCCCTTAATCTTGGGCTCTAGGGAGAAGGAACTGTGGAACAAAGCTCAGCATCCCAAACCAAAATCACTGCAACAATCAGTTTTTCAACCGAATAAACTCAATTTAGGTTTTTTGTTAACTTAGAGGAAAATCCTGCATGAAATTACTTCTTACTGTGCAATTTTAGATAATTCCACGTGCTTAAAGAATATAACTCTGTCAAGATAGGTGTAAGCAACATATTTGCCACTAAGAGTCAAACAAAACACACCTGGAGCAATCTATGCATAATATTCCACAGGGTAAAGGATGTGAAAAAAGCCTATTAACTTCTGAAACACCCTGAGAATTGCAGAAGACTCCACCAATACTTGTAAATTAAGAGCTGGGCAGAACAAAGTGAGCACATCCAAGCTGGAGCAGTTTTTTCAGGGTGTCTGGAGGCAGCTTTGGAGTGACTGTCAGAAACACACTGTTCATGTACTCAGACCAGCCTGGCTTGATCTGAACTGTACAGTCCACTAATGAATATGCATTAAGTCTAAAGTGTCAAAAAATATGAAATCCTGACATGTGATAACCCTAAAAGAACTATGTGGTTATTAAATGTTTGCAAAGAAAACTAACAGTGTTTTCATTTGTATGAACTAAGGGATGTGCAAATAAGCAAATTGCAACTTAATGAGGATTTGCAGCACATTGAAATAATAACATGAATTATGTTTTTAGCTCAGTCAGATTACTTTTATATCTAAGATATGCTTGATATTTTCATTATTTAGCTTATTGATCTCAACTTTTCCAAATCTTTTATTTAAAACTCTTTTTGTGTCCTGCCTATCATGAGAAGAGGAGACTGTTTCGTAAAAGTTATAGTGGGAATATAAATCTTGGACATGGTACTCAAATAATTTAGTGACAATGAGGAGAGAAAAGGTTTTGGCAGGAGGAGCTTTATCAGTGACTCTAGCAGAGGGAAGATGAGATCACCAGGTTCTGATGCACCATATACCCTTCATCCTCATCTGCCTGGGGACTTGGTTGTAAAAACCATGAAATTAGAGGAAAATGAGACCATGAAGTTCTTAAGAAGTCCTCTAAATTCCACTGTCAAACAAAACAGAACCAATTAGGTCTATACCATCCTCCACACACTCTGGCCTGCTGCCTCTTCACAACCCCTGATGACATGACTGCCCCAGCAATCAATGTCAGCACTCAGCATCCCTACAGCTGCAAGGATTTAACTCACATCTAATCTGAATTGATTTTTTGGCAATTTAAGTTCATGACTTCGAGTCCTTCCTCGCACGGATATGAAGAACAGAAGATTCTCCTCCCCTTTCATCAGCTTTTATGAGATTGTCATCATCCCCTCTTCAGGCTCTTTCCCTTCAGTCTGAATCACTGTAATCCCTTCAGCCTTCCCTTGGAGCTCAACCCTTTTCCTAGACCTCCCTGACTGTGGTTCTGCTTTGATATTCCCCATTACCTCACGTTTTCCTCTAAGAACAATGTGCAAAACACAACATGCAGCACTTCAGTTGAAACTGTGTCAGTGCTGAAGGGAGAGGAAGGAGCACTTTGGATGTCCTGAAGGGACACATGAACAAAATAGAGAAAAAAGATCTTCCTCTGAGCAGGGGCACGTGTGACAATGTGCACAGGGTGGAGAGGAGTTCCATGGGCATTTACAAATACATAAAAACTATCTAAAAAAAAGAGAACAGAAATTTAAAATACACACACAAAAGAGTGAATAAAATCTGCTGTGCTGCAGCATCTTGTGCACTCTGCCACACGCAGCATCTGCACCTCTTTTTCACAGCACTGAACTGCTCCTCACACCAGTTCTCCACATTCCCAATTAATTATACACAGCCCTACCAGCACACAGCTCCACAATAAACCCAGGATTCCTCTCTCTCCCTCTCTATACAATACAAGCTCTGATTCCTCTGGTGCTCTGTCTCTACCCAGGTGGAGCCATTTATTCCCAGAGAGTACTTTTTGGGGTTCTCTATCCCTAAAAGAATTCCAGAGTTTGTTTCCCAGTGGCAGGAATATTGGTGAAATTCCTCAGCAGGATATGCCTTCAGTAAAGGCTGGTTAAATTGTTCTGGCATTGGAGAACCCTGAGGCAGCTGGAGAGGGAGATTTTATTTTTGCCTTTGTTGAAAATTTATATTTTTTATAGCTGTCAAGAATCTAAATCAATTGCAGTTTTACAGAAAAGATAAACTCCCTCACCCAGACAATCTCTATCCCAGCTTTTAGATCTGCACCACAGGACATATTTCATATTTTTTATTAAGTACATATTGGATTTATAGAAGAGAGTAAAAAAGATTAAAGATGAATTCTTACCAACCAAGCACAGGTCTGGGAGGGCTATTATGACAGGAAATTATGAGCATTATTTATTTATTTTTTACTTTTTATTTTTTCCTCCCTGGCAAGTCAAATTTAATCTGTTGTCCAATGTCTATTTTTTTCTTGCGAGATCTTTTTTTGGTCAATGAACTCTGTCAATGCTCTGTAGGAGCTGAATTTAAATTGTTTTGCTCAGGCATGATGCTGACAATTAGCTTAACGAAGTGACAGAAGAGCTCATCAGGGCTTTGGGCAAGCCCCAGCCCTCTTGCAGAAGGTTCTTCTTGGCACTCTGGAGCTCTCCCCTTGTTCTCTGCTCCCTCCCATGGCAACACCAAGGGAAGCTGTGAAAATCCTCGTTTGGGGAAGGTGCAGCTATATTGGAGCCATATCCCACTTGGGCAGTGCCACTAATGCTTCACAGAATCACTGAACCTTCTGGGGTGGGAAGGGACACACAAAGAACCATCGAGTCCAGCTCTTCAGCAAATGACCCACACAGGAATCAAACCCACAACCAGCAACCCACGCTGGTTATCATCCCAAAAATCCCATCACTGTGGGTGCTGGTCAAGGCTGGGGTTAAGATCTATCCTTGTTTTTGCCAGATGCTGTCCTGAGGAATGGTCACTGGTGAGCATTTCCAGCCCGCAGAGATGAGGCTGCAGGCAAGCCAGAGTGGAATGGTTTCAGTTCCAGCTGAGCTCAGCAGGAGTGTCAGTGTGTAAGTGCTGGTCCTTGGGAAGGGGAGTTTGCTAACACTTCTTCCAGAGCAGCTGCAGAGCTGGATGTTGTAATAAAACATTCACTAAACTGAAGGAGGGCAGCCAGTTCCAACTGCTTGGTCTGACCATGGAGCCCCTCTCTGCTGTGGAGACAGGTGACCATAAAGACATGGTAACATCTCATTTTTGGGGTATTTTTGACCTTAGAAAACCTCCCCTGACTGATGGCTATTCCATATAGATCAACAATTGTATGATTTAGGATAATAAACACTGCTTTTTCTCCTCATTTAGGTTTATAGTCACCATATCTTTTTTATTTAGCCCAACATGGGGTTGGGTAATACAAAAACTGGCTGGAACAGTCTGTCACAAAGATTTAACTTTGCTGAAACTGGACTTCACTTCCAGCCTAGGAAGATCTGGATGAGCTGGAGAAATATCTGGAAAACCTATGAGAATTCCTGCTCAGAGGAGATGACCAGACCAGGTTGGCAGCTCAAGGGAGGTTTGTGAAGTTAGGAGAAGCTCACACTGACTCAGACAGTGCCTTCTGAAGCTTTGGAGCTCCTCTGACAGTTTGCAGGGAGCACAGGTCCAGTGGCACTGCAGGTGGCAGTGAGTCATTTGGGAGGCTGCAGAGCTTTGGATCCCCAGGTTCCAGCAGCAACCTGGTTATGAAACACGCCAGGAAATCTGCAGGGTAGTGAACTCCTTCCAGTTCCACTCAAATGAGCATTAGAAACACAATCCCTCAGCTGTTTGCTCTTTTGCACATTCGTAGAGAAAAAACAGCAGCAGATTTTAGCTACAGTCTGTGAGCTAATTGAATACTTGCTAATGAACTAAGGATCAGAATGTAACTAAGGTTAAAGATTCACCTCTGTCTCATCCCCACACCTATCCCCCAATCTTCTGCAAACTGCTCCCATGGAATGAATGCCCTGTAAAGTAGCTTCACTGAAAAGGTGAAATACTTTCAGCTTGACATCATCTACAAATACCATAATATGCTTTGGGTTTATAACCTAATATTTTCCTGGTCGTGAGCCAGTATCTGGGAATCGTGAAATACTTTTTTTCCCTTGACTATATATTAGAGGAATGATAAGAAATCAGAACAGAGCTTAGTGAATATTTGTCTTTCCTTCTTAGTGCCTCAAAAGAATGCTTTGCAAAGAAGAAACATCTTTATCACTCACCTAGATGCATCAAGGCTTCTTTGTCCCAGGGCCAAGTTGCCACTCCAGCCAGCTCTTCCTCAGAGGAATTGGCAAAAAAGATGTTGAGGTGTGTGGATCCATCCAGTTTGAGTATGTTCTTAAGTTCATTGACATCCAAGTATGCCCTGTAGAAAAAGAAAAGAGTTTTTTTTTTCCCAAAGGTGACACAAAAGCAACAAAACACTGAAGAAGTGCTGCAATCCAAGCAAAGGTCTTATAATACCCTGCAGATCAATCACCTGAAATGCTTAATAACCCACTCCCAAACTTTGATTACTTTGCATTCATGTAGTGAATCTCATCTAAAACCCCAGGCCATTGATTAACTAAGGCCACAAAATCCAAGGTAAATACATAAAGCTGTCCACATTCTCAAGATAAGTATAGGAATCTATTTATTATGAATGTAATTAACCAAGCATTATGGTCACTAAATCTTTTCACACCAGCAGTTAGCTTGCACATTTCCTCTAAGCTGTTTGTTGTTGTTACCTCTAATTTTCCTTCACAATAACGAGTTTCACATCCTCAGGCTGGCACCACAACTAACACCAGCTCACAGAGTCACTCCTTTAGCACCAGTGGCAGTCACTTGTGCTGAAACCCATGTGGCCTGACCCTGACATCCCACAGCTGGCTGGGAATTGCTGCTTCCAACAGGCAAAACTGTGTCAAGAGGTTTCCTTGCAAGAGGAGTGGTACCATACCATGGCATAAATTCCTTAGGTCTTCCCAAGGTGAGCAGGATTTCTCCTTAGCTTTTGGGATGCCTGGGAATCACAGAGCAATCTGTTTGCAGGCAAGCTAAGCCAAACTCTAAAGCTTGATGGCTGCTGGAGGTACTTTTTGCTCCTTTAAAGGAGTAGATTTTCTAATACTGGAATACAGGAGCTGCTTGCCAGTGCACATACCATGGTGCCACACTGCTTGCACTGCTGCAACTCACAGGAGAAAACAAAATGTAAGATTAAACCCACTGGTTCTCTGTTTCCAGCTCACACTGGCTTTTGGTATGAAGGGTTGTGATAAGACAAAAGCCAGACGGGGGATATGTTGTAGTGTCTTCACTAGGCAGGTGGAGACCCCAGAGAGAGAGATCACACTGAGCCAAGCAGGACTCAAAGGCTGTAAGGAAGGAACAGAACCACCATGGTCTTGAGCAGGCTGGTTCCTGCTTCCTGGAGTCCCCCTCTGTGAGTGTGCATGCATGTAAGGTTCACATAGCTCTCCCAAACCACACACCCCCACAAGCTCTGAGAAGGGTTCCCTGCATACTTTGCAAGGCTTTTGCTCCCAGAAGGGTGAAGAAAAAATGGGGGAGCTGGCTCAGCACCAAGATCTTTTTGTCCTTCCCCGGAGGACTCCCAAATGGAAAACACATTCATATTTCCACAATAGCTTCCCCTGCCACTTGCTGAAGTCATTGCCTCCAAAATAGATCATGGCTGGGTGTCCCCAGGCCCTGGCTGACTCATGGAGGAAGATGTGCTCTTTGGGGACACCAGTGGAAGGGGATGTTTCCGTTCCATACAGTGTTTATCTCCCAGTCAAATGGGGATGACATCCTGAAGGACAGGTCAGCACTGTGACCCTTTACACATTTCTCATCTCTCCAGTGCTCTCAACACATCCATGGAAAACACAGAGACTTTCCCCTTAGCTCCTCAAGCTTGTCCTGCCTGGATCTGCACCATTCTCTGAGGCTCTGCTCAATCTACTCCCAGGACCTTCTTTGTGCCTTAGAAAAGACATTTTCCAAGCATGGGCTCCAACTTAGACCACATCCATGAGCAATAGTCTGAAACAACATGTGAGAACTGATGTGCATTTCCAAATGTCCCCAGTGCAAAAGCCTCGGGGGAATGTGTGACAGGGGGTGTGACCACGGGGAGGGGACAGTGTGCCTGCACCTATGGCAGCATCACTGACAGTGAGCAGAAGTGTGAGAGAGAATGTGAGAGTGATGTGATGCTTCGTGCAAGAGAGAGGGGCAGAAACAGAAGCACCAGTCTGACCAGAGCAGTGTTTGTGTGTTTGTGTCACATCAGGAGGGAAGGTCCTGCTGCCTGGCCTGACTGTGGCTCTCGACTCAGGGTGCAGATGCTTTATGCACATGCAAATCCCTGTAGGAGTAACCATAATCCAACTCCCCTCCTGAGATTACCATTTTTATCCTTCCTCTTCTCTCATGGTTTCAAATAATCTAAACTAATATTTCTTTATTCTCAGCTGTCTCTGGTTATTGTTTACACAATCCAATTCCCATTTATCTCCTCAGTGCACAGCCACAGTCTCTCTTTCTCTTCCACACAGCCCATGTGCTCCAACATCCAGGGCTACATGGATTATTACAGCAAAAAACATCCAAAGCAGACAGCATTTAACTAATTGGCCAGTGATGGCAATGCTCCACTGAGACTGGACTCATGCCTCATGTAAATCCATCCCACTAAGTCCTTTGGACATGGGTTTCTGATATTTCTCTGACCACTTTTCTCTGCTAGCCAGGGGAAGGCTGTGAGTGAGCAGAATGTATTCAGTGGTGGAAGCACAGAATGCCAAGAGGATTTTACGCAAAGGATCTGGGGTGTAGGTGTAAGTAGATCATGCTTGGAAGGCAGCAAATGCAAACTCCTTCATGGAAGCAGCCAGCAACCCCCAGCACGTAAACATGCCCGAGCCCTGAGCTCAGGCAGAGCCCTGGGAAGAGTGTGAGTATGTGCCTGTGCAGGAGCAGAGGTGTGAGTGTGGCAGGGAGGGCTTGGACACTGCACACACGTGGGGCAGCCAGGAGAATGTGAGGAGCCAGCGTGTGCGTGTGTAAGAGATAAAAACACGAGCTGGAATTCCTTCCTCTCCTTCCTCCCCATGTTTCTAATAACCTCCCATCCCTATCCATCATCGCCACATTCCTACACTCAAGGAGGCATAAATTAACTACTTTTGCAGTTCATGTCCAACTCCGTAGCCGCAGGCAGCAGACCCAACATTTACCAGGTCAAAATAGCTTTCAGTTATTGCTTTGGACTAGGCTGACTCCCCCCTGCTTCGTTATCAGCCCAGACTATCTGACCCAGCCCAATCTGTGAGCACTGCTTACACTTCTCAAGGTTATGTGGGTCCCCTGACAGAGGACATTATGTCTGTCACATGGGCTCGTGCCAGAGAGAGCCAAAGAGCCCAGCCTTTCCAGCACTGCCAAACTCACATTTCAAAGACATGAGTGCAGTCTTGGAAAAGGATCAAAGCCTTTCCAACTGTCATTAGAATATTTCCTTTATGCATCTCTCTGTGAGTGCCAGCAACATATTTCATAAAATTCATTGGCTCGAGATGGTACCTCCAATATAAACCTGAATGGGGGAACTGTCAGGGCAAGTCTATGTGGAAAACAAAACAAAACCCAAAGCACAACAAAACACATGTAATTCCTGTAATGGAAAAAACATATGATGCTGTGAGCGTGCCTTGCTGGAGAAAGCCTAATGAGCCTATTAGTGCATCATAAAAGGTCTCCTTTGCTGGAATCTGTTTTAGACATAGAAATTCTATGGGCTGTTTAAGGCCATTTGGGACACCAAATCGTATTAGGCAATGCTCACATTCCCACCCAGATCTTTTCATCGACTTATTTGTTCAATGCACAGTTTTTGTTTTCTTTTTCCCTCTGCTGCAGTGCTAAGAGACCTCTGAGAGTGTTCTGTGCAGCAGCTCACCCCTATCCAGGGAGCCCCAGCCCTCAGTCAGGGATATGGATCCCATGCAGTGCTCCAGTTTCAGTCTAATGGAGTTCTCAGCTCACCCAGCAGTACCCATCACACAGCCCACCCCATCAGTCACCCAGCCATTATCCCCATGCCTGTCCCATCTGTCAAACCCATTTCCTGTCCATTTGGGCTGTGACTTGTCCCCAGGCAATGAGGTGAAGCCCTTGGCCACCAGCCCCACCTGCCTGTGGGAGCCACTGTGAGGAGTTCCCTTTGCTGGAGCTCAGCTCCACATCCAAACCCAGCCACAAATCCCCGTGCTGAGCCACAAACACATTTGGCAATGGCTCTTAAACTCAGCTGATATCAGGTTTAATCATAATATATATAGTTTTGGTGACTAGAGTTGAGCAGTTTTGTTGGGGGCTGGCAATCCATCCTTTTTTATCTTCCAGGTCAGAGAGTTGTTTCCCCAAGTTTCCCTGATGTGGCTGGGCTGCAGCCTCTTCCACTCCTGGCCGTTTTTACAAGGAACACAGAGTCCCAGACCTTATTGTTAGGAAATTTTCTGCTGTTTGCTCCCTGTAATTCTCTACTTGCCTTTGTTTTGTTTTGGTTTGTTGGGTTTTTTTGGTTTTTTTCCTCAAAGACAAATGTCACTTTACAGCAAGAAAGTAAACAGGGTACTTTAAGAGATTATTTGCAAGATCCCACCCAAACACAGAGTAGGAACTTTGCTATCTGCTCACTGTGGAGCATGGTCTGCAACTACTTGGTGAGTTTGTTAGGAACAGAGGCACTACATTTCATCCTTAAACCCAACCAACAACAACCAAAACCAACAGCAACTCCTGAATTGGGAAGTCAGCTTCAAATATCTCAATTTTCAATTGACATACAGTGTGCTATCCTTTACCTGCTGGGTTCAGCACATGGCAGGACAGGTAAATCTGCTGGAATCACAGGGACCCAGTGAATCACTCCTCCTTTCCACTCCTAGAAGTGTCAGCCCAGCCTAAACCACAGTGCATAGTTTAGACAAACAGAAAGTGTATTTTTTTTTTTCTTGGACAGCCCTGGAACACTCCCCACCAGCCTGTGACAGATCCATGGTGGTGTCCCTCCAGGTCTCATCCTGGCCCCAGGGCTGAGTGGAGCAGCAATGACCACAGCAGTCAGTGTGTGAACAGGCACCCACCACGTCTGTCCTGGCTGTCCAACCACACAGAGTGCCCAAGGCTTCAGGGTGCAGTGTACACCTAGAGATTCCCAATATCTGCAGTGAAAAGCAAGAAGAGTTTGGAGATAAAGGATGTTCTTCTTGAAGATAATGGCAAAAGCCACGACTGAAAGCTGACCTTGAAATGGGGCCATTTGGCAGATGTGCACAGCTGTAATTTATCTTTTCCTCCTGTGATTTCTCAGTCCTGGGTGGTTAGACAGCCAAATGTCCTTTTGGAGAGGCAGGGTTGATGCCAGTGTCAGAGCTGCCTTTTGCCCTCTGTCATAGAGTCACAGAAAAATGAGTCTGGAAAGGGTGTCCAGAAACCAGGGCTGCCAGCCCTTCACCCCAAAGCTGGGGCATCTTTGTGTGTCACCAAGCAAAGTTTTATTTAGCTCACTTAAAACCACACATGACAGGGACTGTGTCACTGTCCCAGTAACCCACAGCCCTTGTAGCAATTTCTTTATGGTCAGAAAGTTTTTATCCCCCAAAGGTCTGCCTAAATCTTTTTTGCTCTATTAGAGGAGTATTTGTGCCATTCAACCACTGACAGGGAGATTGGATTCCCTTCTACTTTACCAAACCTATTACTTATTTGAAATCCTATTATATCTCCTGTGCACCATTTCATTTTTAGGCTGAAACCATCTTATTTTCTCAGCCTTTTTCTCTGCTTTTAAAAACCTCTGCTTGTTTCTGATGCTCTTATCTGCACTCTCCACATCTTTCCCAAAGGCAGGTCATCAAAAGGCGACACAGCCCTCAAGCTGAGAGTTTATCAGTTCCATGTAACTGCTACGTTTGTCCTGTCTGTCACCTCCAACCTGACACAAAGACACACTAGATATTTCAGACCTCCAAATATTTTATTTTTTTTAAAGCCTAAAGTGTTACAGGTCTATAAAAAACCTGTATAAAATAAGAATCTACAAACTCTCTTTAGCAGTGGATGTGCAATAAAATTTGTGTCTGACCTGATGTTAAGATTTGCCTTTGCTGGCAAATTCAATTTTGCTCCTCATTTCAGACGGATTGCCATAAATCATGTGCAGCAGGAAGCGTGCCTCATCTACTCTGAGTTTAGTGTTAATTTAAGACACTGGTGTAAGTGTAGTAAAAGTCATGATAATTTATTGATAAAGGTATAAATCTTTCAGTGATTGGGACAGAGCCTGAAACAGAGCAGAACCAGAATACTACAAGTGAGAGGCTTCAGGTCCCGGTTTAGATCCAGATCACTGCCTGTGTTCACACTGAAATCCAAGTGTGTAACTCTAATTCCAGCCACATCCAACCCAGGCAATTGCTAGGTCATGTCCACAAGCATAAATTGCAAGCACTGTCAGCACATGCAGGCTTGGCAGCTCTGAGAGAATTTTGGTTTATCTGCTGTAGCAAAATGTCCTCTCCAGGCCCCGAATCTGATCTCTTGTTACAAGAGAGGAGAAATGTTTTGGCAAAATAATATAATGACTATAAAGATCCAAGAAAAGCCACTTAGGATAATTGTTCAAATGTAAATCCAGCTCCTTGGGTAGGTTTGTAGTCCCTGCTGAACTCTGTGTCACTCTCTGGACACTGTTAATGCATCCAGGTGAGCCTGCTAAACCTGGACCAGGGGTTTTACAACACTGACAGGTTTTACAGTTAAGACTGACCCCTAAGCAAAGAATAATGCAAAATAAAAAGCCAAGGTGGCTATAAAACTCTGGGTGTTCATTGATCCCAAGTTTCCTTTTTCCAAATTGAATTAATTTACCACTAGGATAGTGACTCAGGCTGTACTCACCCAATTAAACAAATATGTAAAAAAAAAAATATATATATAAAGAGAAGGAAAATAAGAGCTTTACTGTATAAAATAGGGGAATCATTTGGCTTTGGGTTTTCTTTATCCTGCAACAGAGACAGAGAGCACCTCCTTGCTTGAAAGCAGAGAATTTTTATAATTGTTAGGTTATCAATTTTATTCTATTTGCTTTGAAACCCAGACTTTCCAGCAGGACAGTCCTAGAAATACACAAATTTCTACTGTAACAATAAATCAAACAGGTCTGAAAGGAAAAAACAAAAAACAAAAACAAAAATAAAAAAAACCCATAAAAAACACCACCAATACATAAAGGAAATTATTCTAAATCAGTATTTTCATCTTAGAATCCTAAGGGTGCATCCCTGCTCAGCCCTCTCTGACCTCAGAAAAATACTTTCAATAAATGATACAGGTTTATTTCATGCAATTACTCCTGGAGATTGTTAATGCAGGATGTACTGAACAGGTTGAACCACAGCAACAGGTTGGAATAATTTTGATGCCTGGACTACTCCAGACTTTGTGCTGGGTCCTCTCCTGGTTTGTTCATGTGAGCCTGCACTAGGAGCCAGCCTCTGCTCTCCCTGGGCTGCACACAAATATCAGCACTGACTGTGATGTACTTGCTCCAGTGTAAATCTACAGTTAGAGCAAAATTTGATTTTCAAAGTGCAGTTTCAGGTTGAAATCCAAAAATCTCAAAGGAAACATCAGTTGAAACAACCAATTTTTGCCCAATTTCTGGCCAAGGCAACTTGCTTTTCAAAGAAGGGAGGCGGGTTTCCTCAGATCTCCACACGGATTCTCTCAAAGGTTTGTAAATCCTTGCCAAATCCTTCACAAACCTGGGCTCAGATTCAGAAATACAGTGAAAACAGATTTTTTTTTCTCTTTTTTTTCCCCCCGGCAGTTTTGCTGCTGGTTCTGGCCAGGATAAGAAAGAGCAGAGGCTCAGGGAAAAAGATAATGCAAAAACTTTCAAATGTCTAACATGTTCTGTCTGAGCTCTGGGCAAAAATTTGGGATGGCTATTCATGTACACAACATTATTTGTTCCTTCTCTCTATCCTTCCAGGCTTTACTACCCACCAAATTCTTACAACCCACCTTTAGATAACCTTTACATGGATTTAGAAAGAGTTGCAGTGCTGCAGACCATAAATATCTGGTCACTGAGCCTTCTGCTTCTGCAGGGTCTACGTCCAAGAATGGAGCAACTTTGAGTTCCCTCTGGCAGCAAGAACTGAAAAGCCCCATTTCCTTGCATGACCATAACAAATTATTGAGCTATACAGAACTCCATAATGTACTACAGAAAATAACCAACTGCACAGAACTAGGAAAAGATACACTGGCTGGCCAACTCACAGGGAGAAAAAAAACCAAAAAAACAAAAAAAAAACCAAAGGGAAAGCCTTGGCAGAGAGAATTGTGATCTTACTGTACAATTAACTTCTGAGACAGTGAGTAGGATTAAAGGATGGAACATTTCATTTAAAACAGCAAAGCATTATTAAGCATATATGCACATTTCATAGGCCTTTGAAATCAGCAACACTGGCAGGTTTATTTGTTTTGATTGTCTCTTTTTCTTTCTTTTACTACTTTGGTTTTTTTTTTCCTTCTCTTTTCAAGACTAGAGCCAAATGACCCATGAGAAATGTTCTGTAATTTGCCTCTTATCTATCCCTCATCTCCATCTGATATTCCCTCTGCCCTGGTTACCCTGATGTTTTTCCAGACTCTCCAGCCTGAACCATTGTAACAAGGAGAAAAGTCAAACCATAAAGAGAGAAGTGGTGTAAGGATATTTTCAGGAACCTGTTCTGTTAAAACAGATTTCCTTTGCCACTTCATGAAAACCTCTTTTGGCTGCAGCCAACCTCATTCACGTACACAGGAGAATTTAAACCCACAGAGGAAGGTGTATAAATTTCAGTCTATTTTAACTCTCAGTTGTGCTGCTTGGCACTTGCACACTGCTTCCCCTCTGGGCCTCAGAGAGCTTCCTAAACATGGAGAGAGAAATTCCATTCTGGTCAAAGCCCTGACACCAGCCCTGCACTGCTCCAAACCCCATCCACCCCCTGAAGTGATGCTGAAACAGGACAAAACCCCTTGTGCTGGGCCTCCCCTCTAGAAATTTTACTGTGAGTGAAGAAGTCATGAAATAGGCGAACAGAATATTTTTCCTTGTCTTCTGAATGGGAAAACTGACAGCAAGGATTAGCTCCTCTATCCCTTGAGCCTGCATTCTCTGATAATATGGATCATCTTTCTTTTAAATAAGTGGTGTCCTGTGTTGCAGATACTTGAAGTTTTCTGCTGGTGGCCACTAATCATATTTTACGAGCCTTCACTCATATTTTACAATCTTTGGCTTGTATTTTACAATCTCCAAAAAAGTCCTGAAGGTCTGGTGCTCCACAGATGGAACATCAGCGCTCCCTGCAATGAGCTGGTCCTTCCTGAATCCCTCAAATCCACCATTCCTGAAGACAAGGCAGCACATTCACATATTCATAAACAGATTCTGCTCTGGTTTCTGTGAGGGAGCAGCCACTGTTCTAATATTTGGCATCTACCCACTCTCAACCCAAAGCTTTCACAAAGATACAGGCACAACAATACTGCAAAACAGCTCAGGAAAGGGACATTTTGGTTTTAATCAACCTGATTTTTTTTTTTTATGAAAACACCAGAAATTGGGAATGCAGCCTGTCATAACTCCCTTGAACAGGAGCAAGAGTTAGGTAGATTAGGGATCTGGAGGAAAATTGCGACTTTCAGATGGAATTTTCTTTAACTATGAGACTAACTCAGAGCAACTTCTATATTAAAATTTTCTACAAATTTCTAATACTAACACTCAACTCCAGCCTGTCTTCCTCTTCTCCATCCTGGGTCAGGCTTGGGATCACATTTGCAGCCTGCCTAATCTCCCTTGCTGTTGAGACCCATTGAAACCACAGTGACCATGGACTTTGGTTTGGCACTTCTGGAACAATGGGAAACTCTTTGTGTGCCCTCTGTAGAGTCCAGGAAAACACAGAATTACCCCATGGACACAGACCTGTCCTGTGCCCTCTGCCCTTGCAGCAGCAACCTTTTGTGGGTGGGGGTGGGTCAGGGTGCTGGGTGGGCTCCGTGGATCACATGTGGGAATATTTGGGATTTTTAGGAAGCAGCACACAGGCCTGGGTTGGGAGCACTGTGGCCATGGGGTGATTGCAGTGCAGTTGTTGTTCCTGCAGAAGGGGACACATGGCACTGTCCCTGCCAGGGCTGCTGGCACTTTAAGGGGCTGCTCCTTCAGCATCTTCCCTAATTACCACACAGCAAAAAATGTGGGGTGAAAAAAAGAACAAGATCAAATTCTTCACTCCTTTCATCCCACTTTTTGACACTAATCCTCCCTGCACATAAACCCCGTGCCACAAAGGGAGATATACATTGAGATTGGAATGAAGAGCGACTTGGAATCAGGCCGACATCAACAAAAAAATAAAATAAAATCACATAAAATCACAAAGGACCTAGCATGTTTATTGCAGATCCTTCTGGAGTTGATGGGCCAAAATAACCACTCCAAATATGCAGCTTGCAAAACATCCCTTTTGCTTTGGAGATACCGCTTCTTTTCTGTTTTCATTTTTACAACTCATGGATTTCCAAATCTCCTTTCTTAACCTCCTGGCAGGGTTGTGTATGAAGTGGGTCCTGCTGCAGTGGGAAGATCATCAATGGTTAGGGTAATTCTCAATCTTCCTCTTTTCTGAGAAAGAAATGAGGCTGGTTGAATTTTCCTCTTATTTCAATTTATGCAGAAAAGTGTAGGAGACACCCAAGTGAGATCACAAAGAACATGGTCTGGGGATGGAGACTTAATTTCAAGGAAACCAAGTGTCCTGGCAACAGAAGCCTCACATTTTCAGGTTCAGGAGATTTTTTTCTCTCTGTCAAAACAAAAGAATGATATTTCTCTGTATTTGGTTTCTAGGGAGTATTTTTTCAGGGAATATTGATGGATCGTAACAATAAATCTTTATCTTCAGCTGTGAAGCCTTGAAAACACTTTTTAAGGAAAAGAAAAAATTAAATAGTCAGATGCAAAGGACTACTAAATATTATGAGATTTACAAAAGCTTGTTACTCTTGTTTTTTCCCAGCCATGACGAGATTACAAGGAAATAGAAAATGTCAGTCGTTGAAACAGAACTTTTACATGAGAACATTTAGCTTTGAAGTTCCCAGAATCCACAGTCAATTGCCAGGTGATCTGGCAGAAACAACAACACACCTGCAGTGAAAATAGTTCAGAGCTGCAAAAAGAAAATATTGTGGACAGTGTATTTCCTAAAGCCAACTTTTTTTTTTTTTTTTTTTTTTATTTTTACTCTTGCTCTCTAGGAAAACAGAAAGAAATGAATGAAAAGCGGAGAGAGATGTAGTAGATCATACCTTTGTCAAGGAGACTGCTGGGAAGCAAAACATGCCAACAGAGTCTGTAACAAACATTATGAACTCCTTGACATGGAATTCCGCTCCTCATTTCTCTCTGCTGAGCCCGAGACAAGACACAGGAGGAAAAATGTAAATGTGCTTTTTTCAAACACTCAAGAACTTTCAGAATTTCTGTTTTTTAACGCTGTGCAGGACCTGCAGCTCCTGCACAAATCCCTGTTGCATGTTTTTGCTTCCCAGAGTGGACAGTTCCTGAACTGGAGGATGCAGCCAGCAGAGAATGAGCAGTGGGCAGCAGCCTCAGCCAGTGCCCAGGTTGGGAGCTGGGTGGAAGGACGTTTGGATTTCCTCACATATGGATCTGCTAACAACACGTGTACCAGAAAACAGGCACTATCAGCCCAAAACATAAGGCTGATTGTAAGCATTCCCTGGGGGACACATTTCCCAAGACCCTGCTAAATTGGACTGGCAGCTTATGAAACACACAGCTCTGATCCAGCATGTAACTGTAAACTATAGGAAATCATACCCATATATTTGGCCTTCAGACACAAGTGCAGAAATTGCCTGTTTTGGCACCACAAGCTTGTGGATCCACATGAATCAAACCCAGACCTCTCACAGAGGGCTGTGAGAATGCAGAGATCTGTTCTCCACTGTCAAATTTTAGCACAACAGGGGGAAAACTCTTTTTTTCCTTCACGGCACATTTCTTAACCAACTTTTGCCCTGAGCATGACTGCTATGGACAGGCCATGCAGTTTAATTTCTCCATAAATTTGCACTCTCTGTCGCTGTATTTGCTCATCTCAGCCACACATCAGTTTTGCTCTGGCTTGTTCCTGTAATTTATTGGTGATGTGTCACTAACCACTTCTACAGCACTTAAGATCTCGATGGCTACAAAACCAACTCTGCAAAGGGTCCATCAAAAACTGCAGGTTGTCATTTTTGTCCCTGCATATAGACCCTGAATTGCACAAACCCATACTTATAAAACCTTTGTTAGTGTGAGATGTCTAAAATCTCCCTGTCATAGGCAGAGGGGGCTGTTATGAATTCTCTCACTTCCACAACTCTGTGCCAGCTCAAGCACTTTGCAAAACCTGACATCCTGCTTTATTCAGCTGTGGGGAAGAGAAAGCATCCTGGAAGAACTATTGCATTATCTTCTCATTATGGTTTTATAGATCAAAACCTAAAAATTCTTCAGGTATTGTTCCCAGGAGGATATAAAAAAAAAATTGCGTCTGACCAAGATGAGAATAGTTAAAGGTTTGAGCCTGAATTAACACATAACCACAGAGTCAATTAAGTTGAAAAAGATCTCTGAGATCTTTAAGTCCAACCTATGACCAAACACCACTTTGTCAACTACACCATGGCCTTAAATTCCACCTCCAGACTTTCCTTAGACACCTTCAGGCACAGTGACTCCACCACCTCCCTGGGCAGCTCATTGCAGTGTCTAATCACCCTTTATAAATAGACATTTTACAGCACAAACACGAGAATAAATTTATCCCCAAAAGTAAATCTGTCAGAAGAATTCTGAGTGTATGAGGAGGGAGCCAGGAACCTGCAGCCCTTTTCTGAATCAAATTGGATGCAGGGAGGGAAATCAAAGAGCACAGATTTCTCCAGGCAAACTGGGAGAAACGCTCTGATGTGTCTGACGGAAGCATTTCACTCTGTGTTTGGAGGTTTATCATGACCGATCAATTCTGGAGGAATTAGTGAGTGTGTTCTGGGTTTTGGCACTGACGCAGTCGTGGTAAAAATGCTGGAGGCAAGAGGGAAGTGATTTTTATAATGCTGTGAACTGTTGCCATCAATCCTTACCCAGAACATTTCTCCTGCTCACTCCAGTGCAGTTCTGTTCTGTAGGAGCTTTCCTCTGAGCTCTTCATCTCAGGAAGGCTCCCGGCCTCACTTGTGCTCTGGATGGGAAGATTGAAGCCAAAGACCAAGGTCTTTGGGAGTTCAATCTTTCTGTGGACTTCAAAGAGCTTGGGATATGCAGCTTAGTCCAGGCAGAAAGCAGAACACCAATTTGGAACAACATTATATACTTAAAAATAGGAAATGTTAAATGATTGATAAGGAACACAGCATGATAGGGGAGCCTGATGCAAACTGTCAATGAATTTAAATTCCTGTTTCCAGGCTCTAAAGTTGGTGCTCTAAATCCTAGTGGAAGGATCTACCTTTTCCCAGCAATTATAAAGACTTTAAGATTTAATTCTCTCAATCATGTCTATACCTGCAGTGAACAGATGGCAGGAACCGTTCCCTAAGGAACTGAGAAACAACTACAAATAGCCAATGCTCATCCTCAGCTCCCAGTGCAGTAACAGTGACACCTCACATTTCGGAGGAATCAGCACCAAGGCAAAATAAAACCCCTTAACCAGAAATGCCAAGCCCAAACATATTCAGGTGTTTTGAATAATAAAAGTTTATGCAATTATGACTATTCCTCAGGCATGCCTGTGTTTGCCTCCAGATCCATTTTCAGGGATTGAGGACAGGAACAGAGCATCATCAAGCTCATGGAAAACAGGAGATCACAGAAAAATGTTGTTTTGTAATTGTTCTCAGCCAGTTGTGCAAACCTAAGCAATTCAGATAATTTGGAAATATTTCCATTCTCTCTCACACTCACGTGAACCAAACTAAGCTCTGGCTTTTCTGATGTCTACCCACATTCTCTAAATGAGTGTAGCACTCTTTATTTACTTGAAATTTGTCACCAGTTAATGTCTCCCTGTCTCTTTTTCAATTAAAAAAATCAAATTAAGTAATTAAGGAAACACAAAGCAACTTAAAGCAAAGTTTTTCAAAGTGTAAAGGGGATTTTGATACCCACATTCTCCCAGTAGTGGATCTTTTCTTGGCCTGGAAATATTACTCCCCACTGTGCCTTTGAAAGGTGCACAAAAACTGTGCAGATGGTTACAGTGATGGGTCTATTAATTGATATCATCTGGATTTTACGATATTTAATCAATGTCTGAGTTCTGACTTCAAAAGCAGCTTTAATTATCTCACTCCTTTCTGCTCAATGCTCCCAAATCTGCCACCTTCAATACACGAATATAATTTGTGAGTCTGGCAGGGCCACCAGTCCCATTACGTTGTATCGTGGAAATTAGAAATGAATCAATAAAGAAAGAGGCAAACTCCTGATCAGCTCCTTCCATCCACACAATGTGGAATTCTTCACATTTTACCTCTAATCCCACATCTGATCAAAATGAAATGTCTCCAGGGTCAGGAATGCCTCTGCTTCCTTTTGGCATTTAATCACATCTCTGAAAAGCTGGTATTTCGTGTCTATGTGTCTTATCTTCATCCTCTGTACACTTTGTGCTGTTTAATGTTGAAGAAATAATTCAGCAACATGTTTCATGTGATGGGGCAGATCCTAAATGGAGGAGAAATGCTGGCATGGCCCAAAGTTACGGATTAAATCCCCTTCTTGGCATATTCATTTTTACTGCGTCTTCCAGCGTAATTTCAACATGGAATTTTCCTGACATAAATCCCACAGGTTTCCCTCTTTCCCTCCACACCAGGCTGCGTAGCTCCGTGTTTTGGTAAATCTCATCTATTAATAGTTGCCCTCTGTGGCTATAAAAAAATACCTCAGTAGTCAAAAGGCAGCCCTTGCTAGGGAGCAGCTGTGGATGCCTGAACACACGCAGGACCCAGCATCACACAGCAAAGCCCTTTCTTGGCTCCGTGTCAGAGCAAACCGATTAAATATGGCCATGGAAAGCTAATGGAAAAGGAGCCCCTTCCCTGCAAGAAGGAGAGAGAGGCTGGCTCCAGCACTAGGCTGGAGAACATCAGGGTATTTCCATTTTCTCACTGACATTTTATTTTTCCTTTTTTAACTCAGCAAACCCCCTCCCGTGTCTTCCTCACTTCACCCTTCTGCCAAGTCCCAATAAAATCCTGCACTTAAAGAAATAGGACAAAGACGTCATTGCAGCAAGTAGCAAAGGTTGCAGGGTAAATTTTAAGGTCTAGACTACCTTTCTTTTTGTTTGATTGATTTAACTGATTAAAGCATTTCTGCTCTTCCTGTGCTTTCAGCAGCATCCTGGGTAACTCAGGGGAAATTCAAACCAACCAGCTGTGATCTGTATTACAAAGTCGAGGCTGGAAATACAACACAAGGATGTTGATGGGGCCATACTGGAGAGGGTGAAAGGAGAGGAATATCATCTCCTGCTGAAGTGACAAAGTGCTTTTAGGTGCTGGAATGAGAAATACTCAGCAAAGGATGCAGGGAAATGCTCCTCCTCCCTGGTGCTGCTGGTACCAGTCCCAGTGTGGAGCTGCTGGTGGGGGACAAAGGACCTGACTCCCTGTAGCAGGACTCATCCCCAGATTTTAACTTGAATTTTCATTTGCATGAAGTTAAGTTCTTGAAGGTCCTCAAGAACTTCTGAATTTCAGTGTTATCCAGGCAAAATGTACAATAGGGAAGGGAAGGGAAGGGAAGGGAAGGGAAGGGAAGGGAAGGGAAGGGAAGGGAAGGGAAGGGAAGGGAAGGGAAGGGAAGGGAAGGGAAGGGAAGGGAAGGGAAGGGAAGGGAAGGGAAGGGAAGGGAAGGGAAGGGAAGGGAAGGGAAGGGAAGGGAAGGGAAGGGAAGGGAAGGGAAGGGAAGGGAAGGGAAGGGAAGGGAAGGGAAGGGAAGGGAAGGGAAGGGAAGGGAAGGGAAGGGAAGGGAAGGGAAGGGAAGGGAAGGGAAGGGAAGGGAAGGGAAGGGAAGGGAAGGGAAGGGAAGGGAAGGGAAGGGAAGGGAAGGGAAGGGAAGGGAAGGGAAGGGAAGGGAAGGGAAGGGAAGGGAAGGGAAGGGAAGGGAAGGGAAGGGAAGGGAAGGGAAGGGAAGGGAAGGGAAGGGAAGGGAAGGGAAGGGAAGGGAAGGGAAGGGAAGGGAAGGGAAGGGAAGGGAAGGGAAGGGAAGCCAGGCTGGGGCTCTCCACACTCCCAGTGCACCTTGTCTGAGGCCCGAGGAACTCATAGGCCTAATGCCACATAACTTCAGCATTTTGCCAATTTCCCTGTAGACATCTTGCTAAGATAAATTCTTCTTGCAAAGCTGATGGGAGTGATTTGAAAAACAAAGAGAGTCTTGAGCTGGGAAGACTGACTGCCACAGCTTCTCAGTGAAGCCCGCAATTTATTGCCACAATAAGGTTATAGCATGAGAAGCAAAATTATTCTGTATTATCTACTGGCAATGTAGCTCCAAAGATGCATTTGAGGCAGCAGAAAGAATTTTATTCTCCAAAGCCTTGTAACTCAAGCCTGCTGAAGCTGCCCTCACACAAATCAGCGATGACACATCTTTTCAACATCTAGGGCCAAAATTATTTTTAAAAGCATTGCAGGTAATTGCCACTGCTCTCATTCCAAACCACTGCTGTTTCCACTCTTTTACCATCACTGATGTAACCCAACAAGTGTCAACAGCAAACATGGGTTGCTTCTGCAGACTGAATTAATGGAAATAGTGCATTTCACAACAAGCAGCTCACCCCTATCAATGGCCATGGCCAAATCCTTAACTGCAATTTATAGGAGATGTTCTATATTTCTGCAGTTTCTTATATACTACTCAAACATCTGGGTACCTTCTAAAATAATTGGTCTGCAGGGTGTGGATTTTATTGATCTTTTTCACTGGGGTGGATTGGCCACAAGAGTCTTTAAAACAATGGTAGAAAAAAAAATTGCTGAAGCTGGTTCTCCTGAAGAATTTCAGAAAGATCCAATTAGGCCAAACCCTCTAATTTTGGTTTCAGTGGGGTCCCTTTTAGTAGGGGTCCTTCTAGCAGGGTCCCTCTTTTAAAGAGAAAGGAAATTAAAAATGAAAAACAGCACTGGGGAGAAGTTAAGCACGTACTTCAAACTCACACATGCCAGGAAATTTAGAGTTAAAGGTGAAACTCCACCCTAAAGAGTTCCATACTGGAGATATTTCAGTGAACAAACGTAACATGTTCTGAAATACAAAAACCCAGTAGGGTGCACTAGGTATGGAGTTTCAGCCTTCACTCCAAATTTCCTGGCTTTTTGGAGGTTTATTAGAGTTTCATATCCCAAGCATTTAAGTACTCCAAGAAGTTTCTTCAGTGCAGCTCACCCTGATCCTTTTGGAAGCAGAGAGCAAGCACTCTGATGGTGCAGCCACCCATCCATTATTAATGAACCCGAAAACAACTTCTTGCAAATTTATGGTAATTTACAGTGCTGAAATTACATGCAAACTAGATAGTCTCAGTTGAGTTACCCTGAGAAACTTCAAAATTGCAAATCTGCTCCGAACCAAACAGAAGGACAGGATTTCATTGACCCCAGCAGAGCACATGCTCCTAATCTTCCTCCACAGTATGTGGGTCCTGGAGCTCACAATTGCTTCTGACAGAGGTGGTTTGTATTCCTGGTCTAAACACTGCCCTGTTATGGAGTGGGGATATATCCATCCTGCTTCTCAATGAATCTGGCTCAAAGGGAGGAAGCATCACTGTGGCTATCAGCATCACACTTTCTTACAGCACAGCTTTCACGAGCACGGTGCAAATATTGAAGTGCTTCCTGCATATCTCATTCAATATCAAATATTGAAGTGCTTCCTGCATATCCCAGTAGTCCTGACAGGTCTGTTTGAGGTTCTGCACCACTGCATCTCCTCAGAGCTCTACAGAAATTATCATCAGCATCTCTCTGAAGCTCCTCCATCCTTCTCAAATCACCCACAAACAAAGTTTTGGGAGTAAATGATGATTCCAATGGGTGTCCAATGCAGAAGACATCACATATTTTGTGAAATTTGCCTCACCACTGGCTGTGTACAAGCGTGTCTTCACAGTGGACAGGTACAAAAGTGATGGGACAACTGCACACTGTCCTGATCCTGGGGTGTTTGAGGGACAATTAATTCACTTCAGTTAAGAGAAGATAAACCAAGACATCCACTCAGTTTCCCCAGCCTCCTGCAAAAAAAACAAAAAGCCCAACTGAAGCACTGTTTGCCCAAGTCCAGCAATCCATGAGAGAGGCAAAGTCAAATGTGCCCTGTTTGTGGATGCTGTAAATGGAACACAGTGGAGGTAGCTGCTCTGCATTTCCCCAAGGGGCAGCTATTGCTTGCGAGAATTGGGCTTAAATCCCTATCAGTAAAGAAACCTGAGGGATAGAATGGGAATTGCAAATGTGTTGCACCTGGTTGAGTTTGCCACAAAACTATACTATGCATCTTTTTCAGTATGAAGGGTGCATCCTCCTGAATTTACACAGGAGGTTCAGCTGCCATTAATTAAAAACACAAAGGTCACCCACCCCACAGCCAGAGCTGAAGAGAGGTTGTACACAAATGCCCATGGGAGAAAACTAGGGTGATTAATGCAAGGCCCCACAGCATTGAAAGAGCCTTGTTGGACATGATCAAACTGTGGGTCTGTGTGAGAGATGGTACAATTGAATTGATCAACGAGAATAAACCAGCTCATACACATGGCCACATTGCAGACTGGGCAAAGGGATGAGCTTCCACCTCATTTGCTCAACCAGAGGCTGGTCAGGTGTTGCTGGAAAGCATCCATGGGGCAGCTGATCCTAGAGGATGTGGTGTTGCCCAGCAGCAAGGGGCAAATACAATCCCTGTCAGACCTGCAGACTCTGCATTTGCAAATCTTCCATGTGAGGTTTCGAGACAAATGGGTCTGCATCAGCACTGGGGGTATAATAATACTTTAATCTGTTGTGTCCCACAAGGATTCTTAATGATCTCTGATAGTTTACTCCATAAATTTTATAGGCCCCCTTCATCCTAAGCATCCTGCAGTTTGACCAGACAGTGATCTTTTTCCTTAATGGATAACATCCATGAAAGAAACCATGAGTTCTATGAGTCTTGGGGAAAAAATGTTCCTTGAAAAAAGCTGTTGGAAAAGTTGACTGTAGGTCAAGCTAAATTCCGCAAACTCCTACTGTTTCTAGGATGTGCAATTGTATAGAAAAAGTTTCTTTAGCACTGCAGTCCTGTCTGTATCAGAATTCAATACTAGACTTATAAATGTCAGTTGCTAGCATGGGAACAGATGCAACTCCTCCCAGCTGATTAACATCCCTGACATCTGGAACAGAGGACAGAATAAACAGAGAGAACAGAGGATTTCCTGTTGGGACTTGGCTTTTGGGTGACAACTACCAAGATACAGCAGCTCCGTCCTTGACAGCGTTACTCTTCGCCTTCTAAACAGTCCTGGAGCTGCTAATTAAAGAACTGGACATTTAACACTGAATCCCTAGACAAAAACTCAGGTATTTGCTATATGTCTGTCTGATACCTATGTGAATGCAGGAATCCTTGATGTCAAGAGCTGCACAATGGTCTCTTCGAGGCAGGGGATTAAGTTCTCAAGCTCCCGGAACTGAAGAGCTTTGAAGAATTTCTTCTGTTCTTTTTAGTGTTTAGGATTAAGTGGAAATTAGTGCTTTATTGGGAATCAAGGAGTGTTTCTTACAACTCTAGCTCCTGGAAAAGGGCATTCAGTGTGCCTCCCTCCTCCAGAGTAAGCTGACCATATTTTTCAAGTACGTTCTCATGAAGAGATTTCCAGCAGAAGAGGAGGAAAAGAGGTTGATCTGATACTCCATGGAAGAGCTCTGAAGTGCAGCCCAGTCACCTGGGCTATGGATTAGGCACCACCTCCTCCTTCTGATGCTACTGCTTTGGCCCACATGCCCTACCCCATGTGCTCATACACAGCTCTGTCACACCCACTGCAGCTCAAAACCACTAAGGAAATTCCTACAAATGGTTCAGGCATGTATTTTAAGTCTAATTTATGTATGCCTGGAATGTGCCAGTGCCCATAACCCTGGCTGAGCTGGTGTGACACAATATGAACAGAGCTGCTGTCCCATACTGCTGGAACCCTGGAAACTGGGAATTTTGGGCTTTCTGTGCAGTCAGGCACTGACCCCCAGGAAAACACTGCTTTTGACTTGAGGCCATGGAAAATGCTTCCACAATTGAATGATAGAACTAAGATCATGGGTGTGTAGCTTGAACAGAAGTGTAATACCACATGATGGAAAACTTAGAATGTAAGGTTTTAGAATATAGTAATAGGTATAAGGCAAGATGGAGGTTTTAGGGCAGAGGTTTCTTTCTTCTTCACCTTCTTCTTCATGGCCCTAGGCTGTACTTCTGTAATTGCATAGAAAATTCTGCATTGTGAGCCACGGGTGATTAGTTTTTGGGTTAAAAGTAAAAAAAAATTTAGATGGCTGTTCTTAATTGCTAGAAAAGGATGTAAGAGGGTGGGATCAGCAGGACACTAGGCTCCAGCTCTCAGGGAGGGTTGGAACTAGATTATCTTTAAGGTTCCTTCCAACACAAATCATTCTCTTATTCTATGATTCCTTGTTTTGGTGCCAACCTGAGTTTGCGGCAAACGGACCAGAGCTTGTACAGTTCGTCCTGCCCCTTGTTTAGGCAGAAATGAAGGACTGTGAGCCTTTGGGGCCCACATCTGGATGTTGCCAAAGTCTGTCCCCAGGACAGTTATTCTGGGGGGATTTCCAGCAAGTATTTGGTAGGCCATATGGATTGAGGGAGTTTGAAGAGACTCCAGTACTTTTACTGCTTCAGGAATTTCATCAGCGTTTTCCTAAGAAGGCACCAAGGGGAATGCTTCCTTATCTGTCCATGAAATCCTGTGGTGAAGCCTGATGTGCAAGCCCAATATTACATAAAAGGAACGTCTCAGTTAACCATAGGATGGTGCAAGAACTCACCACATCAAATGGCATTTACCAAGCATGGTTTCCTATGATCCCTTGCTGCTTCTTTCAAGTCCTTTGAAAAGCAGCCATGGTAGGTGTCATGAGCTCAAAGTCTTCCCTGTTTTGTAACCAGCAATATACCAAATAACACAAAGAATGAGTCTTTTTGGCAAGAGTGTTTATTCTTTCTCCTTCTCTTTGTATTGGGCCAGACTGTATGATCTTAGCATGTTCTAATTTCCCGGAATTGCAGAAAAGCAGAACAATATTTGTAAACCTTCTGCTGGGACAAAATACATTTTGTCCCACTCTCATGAAATTAATAAAAAGAAGTGAGGCAGATATTCTTGGATAAAGCCTGCTGTGTGGCTAATGATAACCAGTCCTTTGTTTTTTCCCTGCAGGCTATTAAAAAAGAGCAGAGATGATCTAGTTGGTACCACAATGTTTACAGCTTTTCTGCTGAGCAGTTCTGAGAGCAGAGTCCCCACTCTTACTGTTGTCCCTCTGACAAACTTAAATGTCCTTAAATCTCTGCCACCTCACTACGGCATGGAACATCAGCTTTTTGCAATTAAATATTTCTGGAGAGGTGCCACAAAGGCAGGAAACAGAAAAGAAACCAACCAGCTGTGCTGCTGGGATCAACTCTGAAGTCACCTCAGTTGCACCACCACAGTGACTGAATGACACCATCAAAGTACCTGAGCCCTTTGTCCAAAGTGCCCAAAAGGATCACAAGAAAATTGTAACACAGATCAGAGGTGTCTTGGAATTGTTCCAGGGGTATCACTTAGTCACAAAGCACCCACAGTGTTTTTTGTACCAAGGCTCAGAGCAACTCTGTCCCAGGATGGAGCTTCACAGACTGGGACTCACAATCAGAAGAAGGAAAGTGGCTGGGAACAGATACATCATCTTTTGGGGATAAAGAGGCACTGAGGAGGGTTCCTGTTTATTACAGCATTAATCAAGCATTAGCACTTTTTGGTTGGCTCCAGAGGACAGGAGTATTTCATGAATAAGCTCTGCTTGGTGAACAGCTGGCTGCAACTGCTGACACTGAGGGTGTGGAAAGAGCAAAGCAGTACCAAGGAAGACTCTGAAAAGTCTTTATAAATAAAGTTTAGGAAAATTTTATTGGTACCGTTTCATCTTTCTTTCTTCCCTCCCTTTTCTCACCAGACTGAATGATCTTTCCCCTTTCTTCTGCTGTTGTTGGGCTGAACTTTGGCAGAAGAAATACCTGAAATGAGATGTGAGCTCTCCATGGCTGCAATGTCTTCACTGCTGTGGTGCAAGGTCTGCACTAGAGGGGACTGAGGACTCTTGGCCAATGGAAGTGATGACAAGAGGGGCTGGGAATGCAAAATGGGCCCAGATGGTGCCAACCAGATTTTGCCACTAAGTGACAAAAATTGACATGGAAATCTCTCTCTCAAGGGATGATGCTGACAGCAATACCAAAGCCAAACACAGGGTTTGAATCTTCACCCCTGTAGTCAGTTGCTGCCAAAATCACTGCCTTAAACCTGTATTTGTTAATAAATACCCAAAGCAGTCTAAGTCAGGCTTACAAACTCCAGTGATATGTCCACAGACCTAACTGCTCTATTTTGCCTTCCTGAGTACAAACACCCATCATAGCAGGGAGTTTGAGCTCAGCCAAAGCACATCAGCCACCAAATAAAGATTCCAGAAACATTGAATTTCTCCTACTGCCCTCTGTGCTATCATTGCCCATGATCAATGCTGCGTTACGTCTGTGCAAAGATAAATAAATTAAATAAATCTTTCTGCTAAAAAAAATAATTAAAAAAAATAATAATAAAAAAAGTCTTTGGAGCATCTCTGGATGTTCTGAGGCTCTTAGCTGTGGAAGAATCTTCAGGCCTTCCTCACTATTTCAGGTCAAGAGGAGGTTTTTTTCTCAAGTCAAAATGAACCTGAAGAAGATTTGTGAGCTCAAGGCTGTGAGATCTAAGTATTCCAGACTAGCTCAGCCAGGTGGTTGTCTCCAAAATGAACACAAAATTGTGCATGAAAAGCAACTACATGGTGCTAAGGTAACTTAAAATTTTGCAACTCAATGCCTTGCTTGGACTCCTGCAAGCACATTCTGTGCAGCAAAAAGGCTTCATTTGAAATAGAAACATTTCTGTACCTCAGAATAACTTCATGACATGGCCTTAAATCTGTGAACTATCATTTACAATGTTTTTTCTTGTTTCATTTTATATGGGCATTACGCTGGTCACAGAACAAGTGATAAAAGGGCACTATCAGACTAAAAATAATGTATTTTTTCCTAAAAATTGTACAAGTTGCTATAACTAACACCTCAAGTTCTCAGAACTACAGTGTTAAAGCAATCTAATTTGCATTATGCCTTTGATGATATTTGCTTAGTTGAGTTCCTCTCCATTTGAACAGTATTAAAAATTGGTATTTTTCCTTTCAGTGTTTTCAAGCATAAATATTTAAAGTATTTCCCCATTTGAGCTTTGTTCACTGGTAAGTGACTGAAGTCAAACTGAGCTAGAAGGATTTTTAAACAACAGCCTTGCATGAGTACAAAAAAAGCTTTTCTTTCCAACTTAATTATGTGTATTTAAAGCTCCAGTAGAGCTGATAATGTTGTTTAAAAACTTCTCTCTCTTAAGGAAGCTATAAATATAGCCTGAATTGCTGCAATGGAAGGGACTCCTGAAGAACTCATACTTTCCTTCTTAACCTGAACTCTAATGTTGGGTGTTCTGACCATTTAAAAGTTTCCCCCTATGGCTTCAAGAATTACTCTAAAAAGGCTGTAACATGGAGTGCTGATGACAGAATTTCAGCTTCAATCTTCATCTTTTCTATGCTTGTATTTCTAACTCGTTCACAAGAAACACATTATTACTTAAACACACAAACTTGTCTGAATTTGGAGCAATTGTGGGTACATGGTACCCACCTGGTGCAAGTTGTTCAATGATGCCACTCCTCAAACTGCAGCCTAAAGATGGCTTAGCTGAGGAGATGAGGATTTTATGAGCTCACTTCCACCCCCAGAAAGCTGCCCTGCAATGAAGTGGCATTACCCCTGTTTTCATTTATATGCAGAAAGGGGCACAGAACAGTTTCATCACCCACCCAGAGTGTGCAACAGCAACCTGGTACCCACCTCCCTCCTCACAACCCCTGGGCTCAGCTGCCCGCAGCAGTAAGAGTACAGAATTACCTACCTACCTTCAAAGAAGTGCCCCAGAATTAAGTCTACCTAAGAGTATTCATGTTCTGTTTCATGCCTGAGGGCCTTTTCCTTCTCCAAATACACATGAGCTTTCTGTGACATCCAATCCCCTCTCCTCAGAGTCTGGAGTTAAAATAAACTGTGCACTGCTACAATATGCTGCTCATAGCCAACAACTCAAAATTGGCTGCTTCAGTCTTTAGCACAGATTTTCCTTAGCTGAGCTGGAGAATACCAACTACAGAGTAAGACACTGCTGAGACCATTACTGAGATTGCATTTGGAGAACTGCAATGTGAGCCAAATACTGAGAAAAAAATAAATTCATTAAATGCCAAAGCCCATAATAGCAACAATGAAAGGGTTCAACAGCCAGCAGGATGATCGATACCCAGACAGATATTCATCAACATGATCATAAAAAGAAATTGCCTACCTGTAAGGAGAATATGGGTCAAAGCAGGTCTTGGTGACTTCTGTTATCTCTGGGTTGCAGCACTCCCCCCCATCGAAGTTGTACCTCTCGTAATTACAATCCATGTCACACACCCCGTTCTGCTTCTTCTTGTTGGAGAAGGTGTGGCGGACGTGCCGGCAGTCCCCGCCGTCGTACCCCGTCAGGGTGTGGTTGCACTCGGGGTCACAGTTCTCGTCCCCAATCTTGCTGATGTCGCAGTTGGCCAGGATGAGCCGGTGGCGAAGGGAAGAGTTCTTCACCTCCAGCACCTCCAGCTCCCAGGTGATGTTGTAGCGGCTGAAAGCCTCGTTGAGGTGCTGGTGCTGGAACTCGATCTGCTGCTGGCTGACGGTGGGGTTCTGGTGTTTGTCATCGTACAGGTTCACCACTCGGTAGCGCACGGTTTTGTTGCGGCGGAACCTGGGCAGTTTGTTGTAGCTGGCGATGACGTCCGTGTTGTCACACACGGTCTGTCCGCAGAGAGGAGGGTCCAGGCTGGTGTCCAGCAAATAGCCGTGGTGGTAGCTGAACTTGGTCTGAGGGCTGCTGCCATCCTTCATGGGAGACCAGCTGCTTTTCACATTCAGTAAACTGTCTTGAAGAACGAGCTGAGGTAGGGGCGTGTCGTGCCTGTGAATCGCCTGCTCCATGTCCAACAAGATCTCCTTTTGAGACCGGGCTGTCCTCCAGAGGCTGAAGTGCTCCACGTAGCCCCGATAGTTCTGGTTCAGGGCATTTCCTCCCAGCATGAGCACCTTGCACTTCAAGGTCAGCAGACTGAAGACGCTGCCCACTTGCTCTCCACTCGTGGCCACCTGGGCGCCGTTCACGTAGAGTCTCATCAGGCGCCCGTCGTAGGTGGCAGCCAGGTGCACCCACTGGTTGGGGAGGTAGCTGCGATGTGCTGCAATGGTGGTGACTTTGCGAGCACGGTCCGTCTTCAGCGAGAAGAAATAGCGGGGGTCTCTGTTCCCCTGGTCACTGACGGTGTTAATCCCCAGGACCCAGCCTCGGTCACGGGAGGTGTAAGAACATTTGTCATACAGTCCTATGTGCCCCCAAAAGAGAAATACGAATAAATAAGGATGACAGAATGAAGGCGTCAGCCTTTAAATTGTGTAAATATATCTCTCTAAATGTATATACACACACTCACCTACATCTGTTAGATAGTTAATGCACAAGGAAGACTTTAAATCATCTAGTGCACAATTGTGGGAGGTCTTGTCAAGACATCCTATTAAAGGTAAAGATTTGCCAGTGGTGTGTACAAATGGGATTCCCTTTTCCTGACAAAAGCCCAAAACTTTTCTGCAAATTCCTATCAGCAAAACGTTGGACTATGCATTTGGTTCTTCCCTTCCCTCAAGCCATTCATCAGTGGTTGAAAACAAAAACCTTGAGAACCAATCCCTGTTGATGTCACTCATCCCTCATATCCCTGAACCCTGTATCTAATAAGGTCCAGAAGGGAAATAAATACAAAATCTAAATTTTGCACACTTTGAGAAACACTGAGCAGCTGCAGTCATCTTGATAAGTTCAAGCATGCAAATCCTACAGAGAGTGAGTGGGATGTGTTCAGGCTGCCTTCAAAGTCATACCCAACAAAAGCCAGTAAGCACATGGCATTCACTGGGAACACCACACTGGGAAAGGGCAAGAAATACACACAGATGGACATCCACAGGAAAATGGACATTCAGACAGATTTCTGCCTCCTCACTGGCACACTTCATAACAACCATGAAAAGATTTCCCAAAGTGTAGCTCCATTCTTAGAGCTCTCTCCCCCAGCCCTCACACAGATCCAAGCAGTGGACAGAGCCTACTCCTCCCCAGTTTGGGACACAAGGCTCGGCGAGTTAAAGACAGACATTTCCATCCTTCAGTTCTCAAAGGCCAAGGGCTGCAGGGACACCTCTCACCAAAAACAAAATCATTGGAGCTTTCAGCACCAAATGGCCTTTCTACTATCAGCACATAGAAAACAATCCTTCCCCAGAGCCTCCACTTCCAAAAGCCTAAAGGAAAATCATAAATCTCTGACAGTTTCAGTCCTCGTGAAAAGACTAAATATCCCCTTACCTCACCCCTGCACCCTCACCCTCCCCTCACTACAACCAAATAACATCTTCTGCTTCTGACTAAGTTGCTCAAGAGCCATCTGTTAACAATCACTCATTAACAGTGCAGTCTTGTCTAGTATCAACAGAGCAAAGGTTACAGGAGCATTCACTGTATTTTTCCTCCCCTCTCCCAGCACCCACCTTCCCCCCTTCTCCTCACACCCTGCCCCTCTCCACCTCCTCCCCCTGTAAAAAAAACTCTTCTGATGGGAAAGTTAAAAACATTTAAACGGGCCTTTTTTCTGCACGCTGGTATTTTGCTAGGGATTCTGAGCTCCCCCTTTTCCTGTTTCCTTTGGAAGAGAGATCCCAGGGTTCGGAAGGTAATGTGTTTATTCATCTGTAGGGTGCACTCAGTTCAAAACCTTTTCAAGACCAGCTTCTGGTTTATACTGCTACTTCTGATCACGAGAAAGGAGAGGAGCAGAACCAGGCAAGGAAAAAACAAATGTGTTAAAAAAAAAAAATGACATTTGCTGGGATGGATATTTACCCGAGGAACTTGTGATACGAGAGCCAAAGCAACCAATAACCTTCTGGAGTCTGTTTCTGAAGCGTTTTTAAGTTTTTCTTTATGAAATAAATCCTTTTACAAAGCATTCATTTTCAGATGGAAGAGAGCCCATAAAAGTCTGTATTTTTATGCATCTCAAATGAAGGTATTGTCCAACGATAGTGGGTGGATAATACTGCAATGAATAAGAAGACAGCTGGCAAGACAAGTCCCTCTCCCAAATAAGTCATAAAAATCTCAGCTTATTGTAATAAGACCATTAGAGCTGATCAGGCATTTTGTAAGAGAGTTTTTGCCTGCCAGGAAACGCCAGCATGGTGAGAGAAGAAAAAGTGATGCAGAAATGTGCTTGTCCCAACAAATCCCTCTGAGATTCTGCATGTCTTCAACACAGCCAGGGGAACCCCAGGGACTCCCTGAACTGTTTTGACTGAGGCACAGAAGGACAACTCACCCCTGGCACAATCCCCACCATCTCCTCTGCCATCCAGTGACCAAATCCTCCAGGTCTGTGGATCACAAAGCAGCTGCACACACATAAGCTCCTCCACCGTGTCTTCAAGATCCCCACGGTTGGATGGACAGTTGGAAGTCCTTTAACAGGTCTCCAGTTCCAGGGAAGCCCACTATACACTCTTTAAGGGTCAAGAATTTTTGCTCTTTACACTGACCAGGGCTAGAAATATTCCCCCAAAGAACTGATGCATTATTGTGGGATGGAAATCCAGTTTCCCAGGCAGTATTTAAAGAACATATTCCTCTCTCTGAAGTGCTGCATGATGCTGGTGATTGACCTCTGCTGAGCACGAGGAGCTGCTGGAGGAATACTACAGAATAGTAGCAATCCTCCTTTGCCTTTGAGCCTTTAAACCCTGATGTGATGCAATGTGTCTTGAGTTGGGCTCAAAGAGCTGCCATCAATTCAAGATTTACAGGGAGCCAAAGGAGGACAGGAAAAGAAAAAATCCAGTGACAATAGGGACACCACTGAACACACCAGTATGAAAGCTGCTGAACTAAAACACTCTACTATTCCAATTCCTTGCATTTTCTAGTTTAGGGCAAAGGTCATTATTGAATCCTTATGCCACGTACAGTATTCTTTTCTCAAACTTTTACTATTGCAGACATCCAACTCTTGATGAAAAGATGGATTGAGCACAAGCCTTTCAGCAGCAAGAGTTGTTTTATTCTTAAGAGAAAGAGAAAAAATGTAAAAAAAGGGACAAGAAATCCACACTCTCTTGTGCTGGGATAAGAAACCCAACTCCCTTGCAAGTTGTATCAGTTCCTTCTGACCCTCTTTTGCTTGAATGCTTCACCTATTTTCCTTCACTTTACTTTTGGCTTTGGACTGAGGATCCTCCAGGCTAAGGGAGTGTCACTTTTCCATTTTGTCCCCAGCACAATGAAACTAATTTCAGCTGGGACACTGGATGTCATAATAAAAGAATTTATTACTTCTTCTATGACAACTAATAAGGGCAAAGCCATTGGAAGAGGGACATGTGAAATAATTGCCAGAACTTCTGAAAACTGAATAATTTGATGTTTTCACAATTTATTTCAATTTAGTAAAAGGTTCCATAGCTGTGAGTTATTTCTCAGACGTAATTAAGAACATTTTAAACAAGAAGAGGCCTCTTTTACCCCAGCAAGGCTGGTTTTGAGCAAAATCACCCCACATAATGGTTGACACTCCAAATTTCAAGTCAGCTGTGACCACAACCAACATTTACATGAAAAATGTACAGAGTTTAAATTCTCATTTACACTGAGAATTCTTTACAATAATGTGGCAACGGACATTTTTAGCTACTTAATATCTCTTTACCAACCAAAGAGGCCTCATGGTAAATGAGACACAGCCAATGACTGAAAAACCACAATTCGGCGAATGTGCCTGAAGTTTCTGAGCCAAGAAATGGTGTGAAATAAAACTGATGTTTGTTTTCCCCACACCAATTAGATTAAAAAAATATGTACAAGTTTCATACAGCAGGAAACAGTTTTCTTCACTTCTGCTTGCCCTGAGTTGCTAGAAAGGGATGGAGCTCCAGCTGAGGGGAACACTGACAGCCCTTCTTGTTCCTTTAGTCTGAATGATTTTTTCCTTCTAAAGCTCTTGTTCCTGATGCTCAAGGGATTGAAATGGAATTTTATATTTAATTAAAAAAAAGAAAAAAAAGAAGAGGTGCTAGTTCAGCTTTCCAGCAAGAGGCACTGGAAGCCTCTCTTCCCCACAAAGGAGTGAGTCACTTCTCAGAGGACTCTGGAGAAGTGCATGAACAGGGGAAGATGCCACATTCCTTTATGCTTGGCCAGAGACAGACTTCAATGGTCCCCAAAACTTCTTCCAGTCCTATGAGGTTTGTCCCTTATAGGAAAAGTAAATTCCTAGGCATCAAAAGAGTGGTGAAAGCTGGATAATTCAATTCCAGCAGCTCAAAGCCAAAAGCCAAACATGGAAAATGAGAAAGACAGTCCTCCTCTATTCTTTTACAAGCAAAATCTCAGTTCTTTGGCTACTGACCCACAACAGTTCCACCATCACTGTCCATCTGACCTCCTCCTGGACCCCCAAACCAATGCCAGCATTTATGAGCCACTTTGTTTTCAGGACTTTTCTGGGTGCTTAAATAGAGGCACATCCTTGCGTGGGCTCTGTGCACTGGGCAGGGTTTGGCAGCATGAGCACAGCACAGAACATCAGCTGCTGAACTTGGGGGAGACAGCCCTGGGTGAGGACAGGATGCATTGCTGTGTCTGGGATGGGAGCAGAGGAACAGCAACTCACAGCTGGAGGCTGCTGGAGCCAGAAGCAGCCCTCTGTGGGCAGAGTTTGACAGAACAGAGGCTGGAGTAGCCCATACAAGCTGCTGCAATGTTATAAATAACATCCTCCAGGGTCTCCCTCCCTCACTTTGGTGCCATTTCTTATGTCTGGATACCAGCAATCTCTGCAGCAACCAACGCAGCCATAGAATGAACTAAGAATTTCATTCTTCATGCAGGAAAAGTTTCCTCACTTTGCTGAGCAATGGGAAGTGGGGGGAGAGGGAGACAGGGGAAGGCAAAAGTAAAAGTAAAAAAAAAAAAAACAAAAAAAAAAAACAACCTTGTTATGGTTTCATTTCCAGGAGGGTGAGGTGGGGGAAGGGGAAAAGGGAAGTTTGGCTTTGAACACATCAGGTGCTGTGGAGCCGTCAGAGCCACGCAGGGCAGAATGGAAAACAGTGCCCTGCACTTCTGAAAGTTGGCTGTGCCTGTTTTGCTGGGAGACTCCAACCAGAGGTGACAGGACTCAGTTATGAAAGGGGAATTTAGGTCAACAATCAAAGCTGCAGTCAGGGGGCCCAAGAACAGGGAGCTAAAGGTTGGGGCTGTTTTTTCCTTTAGCATGCTTTAATCGTTTAGTATCAAAGCGCAGAAGAACGCTTGAAAGAGCAAATATTCTACAGGAACCTATAGAAAGCTTTTATCTGTCCACAGGAAAATAATTAAAACCGACAGATTTGGGTTAAGTATCCCCATGTTCCACGCAATTGGATAAGTCAGTGAAGATCCACTGGAGCAGTTCTTGAGTTCTGCACTGGATATTTCATGGTATGATGTTGAACCCAATATAGTTGTACAAAGGGGAGAAATAATCTCTCCTTTCCTTTGCTGTGCTTCCCCCAGCCCCACTTCCTTCCACAATAGTTAAATAATTCAAAGTCCAGAGTACTTAAGGCAACATCTCTGTCTATACCATTTCCAACATAGCTAAAAGGCCTCCTGAGGTCACCCCCTGAGACAAGGAGTGGTTCAAGAAAACCACCTAAGGCTTGCTCAGGTGGCAATGTACTACTTAAAGAGCAAAAAAGGGGATGTTTGCTGCTGCTATCAATCTAGCTGAATTCACACCAGATTTTATCCTTTACAGGCTATGCCAGAGGATTCAGACCTGAGAGAGAAGGGCAGAGTTCTTTTTGTTCTGCTGTGAAAGACAAGAACTTCATCGTGTAGAAATACAGAATCTAATAAAGCCATGCCTAATTAACATTTAGAATTTAGCCCAAGGCTCTTTAAAATCAAAATCTTTATATCAGTGTAATTTAGCATCAAATTAAGCATACATTGTGTACTGTTTCTCAAATTCCCAGTCACTCATTTGCTCAATGAGATACCTTAAAGTCTGAACAACAGCAAGACATGAATTTATAGTGGCTGGTAAGTTATGAACATTACATAAATCCTTCCCTGTTGATGATAAAATCATGTGGGCTGCAAGAGAGCAGCCACTGGCATGGACAATCATATTAGTGACACTCCAGCGAGCCTATTGTGGGAATACACCCGCTCACAGTATAGAAGAGCTTACTGCAAATACATCTGGTAGGCTGGGCTTAGTGAGAAATTACAGATTGTGAGGGTTTTGAGGTGTAAGTGAACACACAGCACTGTAACCACAGGGCAGAGAGAAGGAGCTGAGTCCTTACATTGTTAAAATAGGGCCAGCCCGGGGCTGGTAATGGCTTTTCCAAGGGTTCCTTCATCAACAGCCTCAGTGTAAATAAAGGGTAGTGGGAAGGTTTAGTCCTTATCTAGATCTCCTCAAGCATTTCACAATTAAGCTGCAGGACAGTGGAGGCTGGTGCTTGGTGAATAAACTGTTTCTGATCTAATAACCAGCTTTAGGCAGCCTTTTGGATGGACAGAAAAATGCACATCCTTCACAAGGGTCAAACTTCAGTCCCTGCTAGGAAGTCTGGGACTACAAGAACATTCCAGACAAGGATAAGGATATTGTAATACATGCAAAACATTTATTTCTCCTGCCTTGTTCTGGGAAAAAACTGAATATTTTTGGATGAAGCTTGGAAAACCAATATGCGTCCATGTTATTAGAGATTATTTTAACACACATAGGTATAGGAATAGTGAAGATAGCAGAGACAGGCTTCTCTTGCATCCTGCTTAAAGTCAAACTCTGATGTTCCATCAGGGAACCATTGCTGTATGTTACAAATATGGAAGACTTTGCATCCAGCTTGATTCAGAACAAGAATTCAGGTTTTTGGTTGCCAATTTTAGACACTCTAGTGTAGCCTTATTAAAAAGTTTAGTTTGGTATTTATGAAAACCCAGATAACCTTCAAATATCAGGAATGGATAGCACTCAGTAAGTTTGTTGGTTTGGCTGAAAGGGATCATCACACACCTCTGAACTCCCAAGCTTATCTCTGCTCACTGCCCAGCAGAACCAGATTACAAATTAACCCTCCCATTGTACCTGAGGCAGCTGATTCACCTCCAGAGAAATCCAGCATCAACACCATTCCCATTTGAAAAGCAGGTGTTGCAAAACACCCGGATACATATCAGGAGGAAGGCATGGAAACCATCCATCTTTCACAGACACATGCACAGCACACACAAACCTGACAAAAAGGGCATTAAGATAAAGGCACAGCAGCACAAGGGTCACTGGGCTCACACCCAGATGAAGGTACCCAGTTTGGTGGAACACAAGTCACCTCTGCTTCCACATCTCCTCTTCCTCCCTGTGCTGTTTGCCAAACACTGATTAGCTGTCAAAGCTCTGCAGAGAAATTTACTCTTGCCCACACTAACACAGAGTGGCTTTCCTCCCCTTTGTAAGAGTTAATGCTTGAGAGAAACCACAGAGTATCTTCTGTGGAAAGAACAGACATGTAATACCATAACTTCCAGGCAATCTAAATGATAAAGAGATATTTCTGGGCTCCTTTTAGATAACAGCAGAGAGAATTGATCATAAACTGGGTCAAGATAGGTCAGCATACCTCGGAGCAGATCAGATGGCCAGAGCATCCCAGGAGGAAATATTCTCCTGGAAGGATTATTAGGGGCACATCTGTGCCATCAGATGACCGTGCACAATACCCATCAGCTCACGGGGAGTTCAATATGGCATTTCCTTTCAAAATGTGCTTTGTGTCTGACAGGCAGAGCAAGTCCATCAGCTGCGGCAGCGCCCGAGCGCCCGGCACGCTGCCCTGCACGGCCACAGGCACAGGGCTGGGACCAGGGCAGAGGTGCCTTGTGGTGCTGATCAAAACACACAGCCAGGATTAAAGGGGGGGACAACAACACAGCTTGTTTTGCTTTTTAGAATTCCCTTGTCTCTGACCTTTACAGAAGCTTTAGGGCAGCGCTGGAACCAGCTGAGCAGTTACTACTCCCAGCTGCAGCCAGGAGAGCTTTTACACCAGTGCACAATGCGTGTGTGTTTGCAGGGGGGAGGTTAGGGCTGGAGAACAAAGGAGGAAATCTAGTGGCACCTAAATCAAACATTATGATCAATGAGGGAGTGGGAAGAGAACCTGGGGAGCAGGGACAACCTTACAACCTTTCCAGGATCAGACAGATGGCCAACATCCACATTATTACAGAAACAAAACAAAAACAAAAAATTCCATGAATGCAAACTAGGGCACCCTGCGAGGAGACTGTAAAAATCACATCATGATAGCTTAGACTTGTCTTTGTAATTGAGGGGCATTTCCACATGAAACAGTTCTAGTTATTTAATTGGATTTTGAGAACATTCTTGGGCAGACACTTTGTGAGTGCAAAACTGAGTAGTTCCAGTGCATTTAGGCTGATTTATACCCTGCAAGGGCTTTGCCTTGTGAAAATTAAATATCTTATTGTAAAAATATCTTCGATCTTATCCAGACTCAAATATCTTATAGCATCTGGCTTCCCCATATGACTGCATCTTTCCTGTACTAATAGAAACAACTGAGGCATTTATCAGCCTTCAAAGAACTGACTCCAAAACAATCCACAGAGGAGGAGACTGCAATAGCAGCGGGGAGAAGGGAGCTGATCGTGCCTGTTTTCTGCTGTTATTATGAAAGGGATCTGGGCCTTCACTAATCCTGACTATTTCATGCCTCAAATTCCCTGCTCCATACTTGCACACAAGTTCCAAACCCATACACAAACCACAGAGATATTTCTGCTTTCTAGGAAACGTCCTGCTGAAAAAAAACCTGCCTCTCTAACATGATATAACTATTATAGTATGCATTCCAGATAGGCTGGAGTCACCACATACTAACCTAAGTATATAATTTTAGAACTTTATTATTCTGCTCGGTTTGAATCCAATTTCATTCGTTTTGGTATGATTTTCCTCCTGGAAATACCTGAGCCTCTATTTCTGCTCTACAAATACCAGTGATCACTTGATCTGTGAGCACAAATAAATAGACATCTAAAAGCAAATTCTCACACAGATACTCACGATGCCTTAGAAGTGCACAGAAACAAATTCACACCTATTAAACCCAAGACTGTAGCTGTGAAAATTCAGCCTTTAGCTCTTAAAGGACAAGATGGGACAGTGATGGGCAAACCTCCAAAAGGTCATAATTCTGCTTCGCTTTCCATAAGTGTTGCCAAAGCCAAATCCTTCTCGAAAGTAATTGACCTTCTCAAGTCTGCAGAACTGGGAGAAAAATGTAAAAGAAACAAGCTACCTTGGAAGATTTTTGGCAATTCTTGTATTTAGCTGAGCAGCAGGAAATATCATATGTCCAACCTTTCTTATGTTATTTCAGCCCTTCTACTTCTGGTTAAATTTGGAAGCAGAGCAATGAAGACTAACAAAATACCATGTACAGGCACGATTTTCTCTGTGCAGGGGCCTATATACACATGCACATGGCTTGGAGGGAGCAGACTGGGGCATTTGGAGCACTTGGCTTAAATTTGAGTTTTGAGGAACAGTCTCCAGCTGGGGATGGCTCAAATGAAATGAAATCCTGTCTCGGAACACTAATTGCCTTCAACAGGGTTTTTGGTCAATGTTTGCAGCTCAAGTCACAGGGATAGGTCATTCCAGTATCATGCATCCCCTGGACTGGTGTTCTGCCCTGAGACTGGGGCAGACCACCCAGCAAGGGGGTGGCAAGCTGAAGTCACCCCTGGTTTATCCTCTGCTTTCTCATCCACTTTGTTTTTAAGGGTCTGCTGTGTTGGCTTCACATTCCTGGCATTGTCAAAGGTCCTGCTTCCACAGGGAAACCTTAATTTTGCTCCCTCAAGTCTGTTCTGGAGATAAACTCTCGGCATCATTGAGGTCGACTATAAAGCTCCTACTACCTTCAATGAGAAAATATTTCAGTCTTGTTTTTCAGGTGGTTTTCAGACTGTGCACTGGACTGTTTCAAAGGGGAGAGGTCAAGCCACTGCTCAGCACATCCTTCTGAAAAAGTTGACAATATCTAAACAGGATTAAAAATATCATATGAGACAGAGCCTTACAATTCAACTGCAGTGACAGTGAGGAAACCCTACAACAAGATGGAAATATTGTGGTGATCAGAAATCAATGTCAAGAGAAGCCAGTGGAAATTAAAAAGAGAGAAATTAAAAGATTTGAGATTAGCATCTTAGTCCTGCTTGTGCTTTACTGCTGGCTTCAATTATTTTTCCAGTAATAGCAAAAAAACCCAGAATACTCTGACATTAGAAGTTCTTAGACACAATATGGGTGACCACTGAATTAATTCCTCTTTAATGACCTTGCAGTTTGGAAAAACAATTAGTTCTATATTGAAAGCTATGGTGACAGATATTCCACCACTCTACTCAGAAAGGTTTTTCAATTACTGATTACTGTCAAGGCTAAAATGCTGCTAAAATACTCTGTTCTAAAGTTGCTTAATCTCCACTGGATCCATTGGATTTACTCATATCCTCTAGCATTCATTTCCAAACCACAATTATCAATTTAATATTCCCAAAACATTCATTTTTGATCATGGCAATCAAGTCACCTCCTAATCTTCTTGAGTCCAACACTTCAAGATTTGTCACAAATCATATAATTATTGCCACCTCTGATTGTTTTCTCTCCAAATCCTCTTCCAACATCCTTTTTAAACTGAAGACACCAAAATGGGACAAAGTGCTTTGGCAGCAGCTACTCCAGTGTCATTACAGGGGTAACACAACCTCCCCAGTCCTGCTCAATATCTCCTTGTTTACCCAGCCAACGATGACTCCAAACCTTTGGCCACAGCCTCGCATTGGCAGCTCACATTTACATGCTTTATCTATTCCAACAGGCAATAACTGCTCCACATTCAGCTTCCAGGTGAAAGATCCTTTCCCCCATCCATCCTTTGTGTGTGACCTGCCGCCCCTCTCTCTATATGAATGACTTCACGTTTGGCTTTGCTCTAATGCATAGTTTGCATGTTCTCAGCTTTTGAAAACACCCAACTGAGAGTGCTGTTTTGGTCATTGTTTACCACTCCCTGCACTCTGCAACATCTGCAAATTTTATCAGCACTGATTTTGTTTTCTTGCAGGTTGTTGACAGAAAATATTAACTAGTAAAGAGCCAAGATTGCATTGTGCTGAATAGGAGGGAATGTGGCCAGAGTCACACTGTTTAGGCAATGGCTCTGTTTTTCAGTGGGGGAAAATAAATACCTGTGATACTCATGAATACGAGCTTACACAAGTCAAGAGAAAAAAGATGGGACAAATAGATAAGTAGGAGATTGGCAAGATGTGCCCCCTGTCTTTCTGTCTCTGGCATTCTACAATCTCAGTCTTCCCTTTACAGCAGCACAGGAACCCAGCACAACCCCGGCCAACAGGGCTTTTTGGCTGAGCATTCCAACTTCTTGGTGCAAAGGAGTTGCATTTGTCATTCACAAATTCACTCATGAAGCACTGCACTAATGACATTTCCTCATCCTCACAAACAGCATCTCTCTGCAGGCTGCTGAGAGTCATTATCCCACCTTTGGAGATGGAAAGGACAGAGCTGGAGGCACCTTACAGCAATTGCAGAGCAGCAACTAAAACCCCAAAGCAACCTGTGCACTTCCACTCTGTCACAGAAGCAGCAGCTGGAATTAGCAGGAGAGGGAGTCTGCTTCTCTCACACAGGAGTTGCATCACTGATGAAACAAACACCCTTTCTTTCTCCCCAAGCATCTAATTTATCGCTGAAGGAAATTTCTGTTCTCTTTCCGAAAGCACCAGCCAAAAAGAAACCTCTACCCTTTGCAACAGCCTCTGTTTTCTCCTCTGCCAACTGGTCTCTGTCTCTCCTTTCCTCATAGAACATCTTGTTGCAATGCCCTTCTAGAATAATGTTCACATAAACCCGTGTGCCTGCTCCAGCTTGTGCTGTCACCAGTGTGTGACAAGTGTCAGAGTAACCCATAAAAGCCAGGCTCGACAGGGCAAAGGACACCATGTGTTGAACACATTGACAGTTCTCAATAAATAACAGCCCTGCTGAACAGCTGGTGGGGTTGCTGGGGTTTGGAAGAATGTTGGCCACATTGCCTACTTGCGTGCGTCCTCCTCAGCGAGGCACAGACGATCCTGCGCATGGGGAGAGGAAATACATCACTTCCAGAACAGACCAAAGAGGAATTTTAAAAAGAAAGAATCTGAACACTAGTTAAAATCTTGACTCAAGTTTTATGGCCAACTTTGGACATAAAGAAGTGCAATAAATTGTTTTGTTGATGTAGGTGCAAAAGATGTTCCTCCTGAGGGAGTGGAGAGATGGGCGGTGGTGGGAAGAACTGTCCTAATCTCATTTCCTTCTTCCTTCTCTCTCATGGAATATATAAATCCCATTTCATTCAGTCTGAGCCCTCTTAAGTCTGAGAGCCTAGAAACTGTTCACAGAACAGTTTGGCCTTCACAGTGTGAGGCAAAACACAAGGTTTTGGCAAAAAAACTTTTGCTTCTCTGTCTCTACCATCAATGTTTGAGGCTCAGAGAAGAGTTTGGACCAACATTCGGCCTCCTCCTGCTGCAAGGTCTCTTCCTCCAGGAGTGCAAGGGCTCCCAGCCCACCTTTGCTGCCAAATCCCAGCCCTGCAGAAACCTCTGGAGAAGAAACACGGCCCCCTTGCTGTCTCATTTTGTCTCTGTGAGACACAGCTGCTGTTGCCTCCCTCTCTGGCCTGCTCCATGGAGCCTGCAGGTGTTTGCAGATGGCCATTTCCCAGTAAAACTGGTGGTATGCCGATCTTTAAAACAAAATAAAATAAACCCTCAGTGCTACAGTGTCCAGTTGAAGACCACTGCTGTTTGAGCACTGCCTCTGCTGAGACACAGAATGTAAACAGGCTGTTTGATTAAACCATCCCTAGCAAGAGGACTGTGGGGAATTCCAGCCTTTCCCAGCAGAAGATCCTCTGCTCTTCAATAATTCAGAACTCCTCAAAGGGTAAGAATGAGCTCAACTTCCCTGCAAGGAGAAGCTGTTGATAGTTATGCTGGAATTCTTGGAGGAAGCTCACCAATATAAACCAGGTCCATTTCCACCACCTCCACCCTGCTCCTTTATTTAATCTGCTTGCAGGCAAAGGGACCGTGCAACAACTGATAAACTCTGTCCATGCTGCAATGCAAAATGCTCACTTCTGATTACCTTCCCCCCACTGGGATGGGAGGTGTAGAGACCACACTGGAGTAGCCTTACAGATAAGACTTGACAGAAGATATTTGTTCAGTAAGAGAAACTGTTCTTTCAACAAAATAGCAATAGATAAGACTATTTTAAATCATCCCATTTTAAGGTATGGAGATTCTGCTAGCACTGGACACCTTTTGTAGTACACTTCTAAAATTTCTGTGCTCTCAGAACTGCAAGTGGAACCACAAGTTCCACATCTATTTTATCTGTAAAAGCTCTCTTAGCCCCAGTTCCAAACACACTCCTTATGGAAGAGAGAGAGCCTGGAACAGTGACATGAGCACTGCATTGACACCCCACCTCTGCCCAAGTGAGCAACCACAGCCCTGACCAGGCTGCCTCCCTTATTGCCAGAGCTTTTCTGTATCTGATGATCCTCCTTTGCACTTGGAGTGGCCAAAAAGACTTATCAGAGGATCCAATGGTCTCATGGAAGGAAACAAACACCTAATCCACTCACCTTGTACCTGAGACCAAGGTGCAGTGCTAAAGAAACAAACCAGGAGCAGCCACAAGAAAATGGGCTATTTATTCTGTGCTGCCAGAGATTTGTGGGACCTCTGGAACAAGTCAGAAAACACTCTGTGTTTTCCTGCTGCCATCACCATCACCATGCTTTGCTCATGCCCACGGTGACCACAGTCCTGTGTTACCCACTCTCCTGGGTCCTGCTCACTCCTGCCTCCTGAAGGGGTGGATCTGTGAGAATGGTGTGCAACACCAGATGTACCATCAGCCCTGTGCTCAGACTATAGTGGACAATTATCCTCTGGGCTATTTTAGTTCTTTTACAGCCTTTGCGCAACTCAAGAGCAACAGTTTTGCCAGGAGTCAGAATCTAGATTTTGATGTTAAAAGAACAACAACAACAACGAAACAGACAAAATCAGTGGATTTACCAAGAAGAAAATCTACAGGGTTAGTGAAGTCAGCCTCCCTGCTCGGGATTCCTGAATGCTGTCCGTGCTGATTTCAAAGCAAATTGAGACCGCAACTCTTCCCCACTTCTTTTATATTTTCCACGATGATGGGAAAAGATGAGGAAGACAGAGAGTTAGACAGACAGGCAAACATCTCATCAAAGAAACTCCTACAAGCAGATGCAGGGTAGGAAACACCCAGCAACCCTGCTGGCTCCAACCCACAGCCCGGGCCTGGGTGCGTGGTTGATTTTCACTAACTAACTTTTCTTCCCGTGAACTTCCTCTGAGAGTGTTTGTTTATAAACAGAGGAGGGAATATTATTGCTGGAGAGGGGACAGTACGGGCGGGGGTGAAGGAGTTTAGGCCACAAGCCTGGAGAGCAGAGTTCAGGAGTGTTTGTTGCCGGAAACACAAAGGGCTCACTGTAACACTGGTGCATGGCCCAGTTCCACAGTCTGGAGGGATTACGATATAGGTACATGCAGAAAATACTTCAGAAAGCAAAAACAACCCCACGCTGTGCAAATGTTTCCCACTGCATCACCATAACCATTACACACCCAAATAAAACCACTGATGGGGGTTGGAGGTTGTTCTCCACAGCATCCACCTCGCAGCTTGGTCACTTTCCCCATTGCATGCCTCTGTCTCTGCCCCAAATTCTACACATCCACAGGTCTGGAGCAGCCCCCTCCCCCGGTTTCCTCTCCAAAGGAGTTACTCTAGGTTTACATTGGTGTGTTCAACAGCAGAATCTGGCTTGTATTGCTTGCCCTTCCCTCTGCCAAGTATGTTTCAAAACTGTGTGTGTAATGCATTTAGTTAACATTTGCTTTTTCTCCCAGTACTCCTTTTCTCCCTGAACATCTCCATTCATGAGCTACAGCACAGGAGGCTTCCAATTCTTGTCTAGTTTACACTGAAAATAATCCTCATTAAATTATCACTGGTGAAAGGTGCTGTTTTGACCTCCGAGAGGCTGCTCTGTTTATCCACAAGACAGATGACATGGAAGACAGTAGTAATGCAAGCTCCAGATTTCAACTTTAGCACCTCAGACTTTACAAGCACAGATGCTGCTGCATTCAGAACAAACTCCTGTGGATTGGATGTACAGCCTCCCTGCTGATGCTCCCAACAGAAACACTGGTTGTTCAGCCATGAGGGTGTGCACTGGGTGGTGATCCCTCCCCAAAAATCCTCTGGGGGCTCTTCTGCAACCTCTCACCTGGTCTGGATTTAACAATGGGGTAAGCAAGTTGCTTTTGCCCTTAATTTAATAATCTGAGATATACAGAGGCAGATTTTCAGCATTTCCTAAGAAGATAAGCAGCTACAACTTCCATGTTTTACAAGCTATTTCAGCAAGTCAATACAATAATCAATGTGCAGACGGATAAAAAATATCAAATTATTCCAATTTAAATAGGAGCACTCTGAACTAAGGGGCTTTGCTGACATTTGTTTTTCTCTCCCATTGTGGGCTGCACAGACTGCTCCATCTGAGAAATACAAATAATTTGTGTGAATTCAACCATCACCAGCATGTCTGACTCAGAGATACGAATTCCAAACCATCTGATTTTCTGCCATCTCCAAAGAGCTCATGTCACAAATGCCAAGTGCCTTCTTCCCTCAGCCCCTGTGTTGTTGCCAGCAGGATGTCACCTGGCAGGTGACAGACTCCACCACTGGCTCAGTACTGCCATTATCCACTGAGGAACAACTACAAGGAAACATCCTACAGGGATTAGGGCATGGAGAACAATCTCAGCTGAAGAATAGCCATCATCATCCCTAAAAGACAATAATAAAAAGTAACAATGGGCTTGATTGCTGACTTTGTTACCAGCACACTGCCACATCCAGGACAAGCCAGAGCATCCCTCCTTTCCTCAATTTCCCAGATTTTAAGAGATGTATTCTTTCACACCTGAGATTTATCACCTCCAGCAGCAGGAAGTTTCGTGGCAAGTTCAAGACTATAAAACCATAGTCTTGCTGCAATGATAAAGAAAAATAATACTAGGATACATTTGTACAGGAGGGAAAAAAACTCCATTCAAAACTAAGTAAGAGTGGTAACAGCAAAGGCCTTTCCTTTCCATTTCTTTCCCTGTCTTAAATAAAACAAACAAAATAATGGTGATAAAATCTGCTTCCTCAATCCAGTGGATGATCTTTGTGAATATGTTTCCAACACTAACAGCAGAGAACAGGCAAGGAAGACAACGAAGGAGGAAAGGAGCCTGCAGCTGATGCTCAGTGTCGGGAGAAGGGCTGCTCTGCTCCCAATTCCATGACGACAGAAGACTCCTGGGAATCAGATGAGGGAGGGGAAGATGGGTCAGAAGAGAGAAATCCATATGGGAAAGTGATTTAAAGCAAACAGAGAAACAATAAATTAGATAAGGAAAAGGAGGAAAAACACGACAGAGGGGAGGAAGGAGAAGAGATAAAAAAGCCCTAAATATCACCCAAAAGGAAGACTCAAGAGCCCATCAGGCCCCAGGAGGTGCCCAGCACAGAACAGAGTGGTTTGTTTCTCTAACACAGCGATTCTTTTGCTTTCATGAGCTGGTATCATATCTCTCAGCTGCTGCTTCACCAGGCCAGCTCCAGATGCTTCTCAGTTTCACTTCCCCCTCGCTCCCTCTCTGTGCGAGCGAGCGCTCGCTCCTTGTTTGTGCACGGCGAGGATGGATATTAAACAGAACAATATCAATAATTCCCGGAAAATAGGCGAGCCCACGAGGCTGGCTGAGCACAGCAGCACTCTGCCTGCTTACCCTGTGTTCCCACAGCGCTTCCAACGCCAGCTGGCCGCAGCCACCAACCTGTGGCCACCCTGGGAGGGGACACCACCCTCCCGAGGCACAGGCGACAGGAGAGGAGCAGGGAAGCAGCGACTGTGCAGAGCAGGAAGGAGGGAAAGCAGGGGAATCAAGGACACCAGATAGTAGGGGAAAAACTGAGGCTAGGATGGTGATAAGAGAGGGTGGAGGGATTGGACGGGAAAGTCACTTACATCACTCTGCAGAAGAGAAAATGGGAGAGTGGGTTTGGAATAAGGGAGATTTTAACATTAAAAAAAAAACTAAAAAAGGAAAAAAAGAGTGAGAAAAAAAATGGAAGAAAGGTTGAGAGAGACAGAGGCCAATTTGGAGATTTGGAGTACAGAAAAACCAAATAAACATGTCCCCTGTTAGGGCTTCACAGTTTTTCTTCTCTCATGCCCAAAGCAAAAACATTCTGCGAAATAAAGGATAGTGAAGCAAGGACCACAGGCAGGTCCAGGCTGTAGAGAAGGGGTACAGAAAACTCTCTGAAACCACAGCCTTTGCCAGATTCAGCCCAGCTCAATGGTATTTTTCATGATCTTGACCAGGTTTAGGATCAAGTCCATGTTTCCTGTGTAACCATGAATCCAGCCCCATTCTGCCAAGGGATAATTGACCTGTGTTCATATTTGCTCATTTCTAATTATGATACACAATGTACCCTCACTTAGTGCTGCAAACTTACAGATGCTCAACAACCCTCAACTTGTTCTGATCACTGTCAGCAAGGATAGCAGAAAGCAAATTTCTGTGGTAAGATACTCACTCCTGTTCTCTTTTTATTTTGCCTTTTTGAGTTCTGCTCTGCTCCTGCTCAGAGTAAGAATACTTTAACTTCATGGATGGCTTTGGGGAGAGTAAACTTTATAATAGGCACTAACATCAAATCAAAGCAGTTTACAAGATGTGCCACTTGTGTCAGAATATGTGGGGAAATAAACAAGCTGCTCCTCCTTGATCATTGGAGTTTAAATGCTCTATTGATCTGGGAAGAAAATCAAAGGTGCTTTGGAAATGGTGTGTGTGTGCATGCATGCTCACAGCAGAGAAAAAGAAGAGAAATGTGGAGAGACAGAGAAAATAGCACAACAATCAAGTATTCCTTCTCCTCAGAAAGGTGAAATAAAATCAAGAATCATATCCAGATGTCAGCAACCCCCAGGTGGGGAAATGGGCACAGAGCAATTGAAGGGTGAGGTCAGGGAAAAGGTACATCTTCATCTTCAGAAACCTCTTTTTGGGAAAACAAAGAAACAAAACACACAGCACAGCACCTGTGCCCAGAACAATGCATGAAACAAATGCCCAGAACCCAGGAAGTAGAAGAGTCCAATATATTTTGAATATATGAAATAGGAAGATTAATATATACTGCCCATGTAAACAGTACTGGTTGAAAGATTGATGGCATTGAGAGAGGAGGGTAAATGAAGAGAAAGATTATATTAGACTTGCTGATACACTTGGGAGAAAAAACATAGAGGATTTAGATCAAACAAGTATTTTCTGATGCATTTTCTAAATCATCTGGAATATAAGATGTGAAGAAGTAAAAACGCAATCAAACATTCATTTCTGCTAAAACGGGATGTAGGAACTGCCACACAGGCTAAGACCAGAAAAGGGTGGGAAATGTTTGATAAAATATTTTTCTCAGGAAAAGGGGAAATTAATCAAAACAGACTATCTGTGGGAAAGGATCAGTTTTGGCAAATATTCCAACTTAAAATTTCAATAGAAGTTTCATAACTGTCAAAACACCTGATTCATTTTAACTCTCTGAAAATAAGAAAGCTGATACCTTTTACCAGCCAATGTTTTCTTTTCTCATACTTAACAGTTTTCTAAACCAATGTTTTGGATTTTAGGTACTTAAGATGTTGTCGATCTGTCCTTCTCTTTTCCTGTCTTACATTAAAACGGTGACTCTCAGACTTAACTAAAGAGCTTTGGTTTACAGTAGAGCACTGGGAAATCTTCTGTGGCCTGTGCTATATCAGAACCTACAAAGTGGATTTTCTGTGGATGTTTGGACTAATTATCTGCTGTTATATCCCTGACACTGCAGGGGATGGAATTTGGCAGCCCAGGTGGTCCCTTCTCTGCTTCTGCTCCTGTAATTCCTATTGGAGAAAATAAGAGCTGAAAAAGCAACAGATAAAATTAGAAGCAAAACTATTATATGGGAGCATTTCAGCTGACCCCAGTCATGGAAGGGTTTATTCTTGATTTTTTCAACATGTCTTTTTGGAAAAAAAAAACACTATACTCTGGCTCTTTTTTTTTTTTTTCCCTGGCTCGGGTCAGCATGAAAGTCCAATGTGAAAGCACATGGTTACCTGTGGCCTTGAGAGCACCTAAACCCTGTTGGTCCTGCAGTATTTTTCATAGAATAGTTTAGGTTGGAAGGGATCTTTAAAAATCATCTCATTCCCACCCCTGCCATGGCAGGGACCCCTCCCACTGTCCCAGGTGCTCCAGCCCCAGTGTCCAGCCTGGCCTTGGGCACTGCCAGGGATCCAGGGGCAGCCACAGCTGCTCTGGGCACCCTGTGCCAGGGCCTCAGAGCTCTCCTAGGGAACAATTCCTTCCTAATATCTGATCCAAACCTATTCTCTTTCAGTGTGAAGCCATTCTCTCTTGTCCTGGCACTCCAGGCCATTGTCAGAACTTCTTCAGGTCCTGCAAGACCACATTGAAGTCACCTTTAACACTTCTCCTCTCCAGGTGAACAATCCCAGAGCTGCTCCATCCTCTGCTCCCCTGGTGCCTCCTCTGGGCTCTGCAGCAGCTCCAGCTCCTCCCTGTGCTGGTTCCAGCTCTGCAGGTGGGGTCTCACCTGAGCCCAGGGCACAGGGGCAGAATCCCCCTGCCCTGCTGCCCAGACTCCTCCTGACACACCCCAGGACACAATTGGCTTTCTGGGCTGCCAGGGCACAAAACACTTCTGAGGGTGCTCCTGCTTGCATTGTGGCTTCACCTCTCTTATGACAGACCCATGTCCTGGCAGAGCCAGACCCAGGCTCCAAAGAAGGCATTTCTCCACCAAACTCCCTGCTCCCTTCAGCCTGTAAGCTGAGTCAGGCCCCAGTGACCAGTGAGATGTCCACTGGCATTTGGATCTCTGCTGTTCAATGTGCTCAGCCAAGGATCTCTCCAACCCTTGGCAAAGGTGAGTGGACTCAAAGACCCTGGAGCTGCCTCAGCAAACACCTGGGTCAGCTGTGCAAGCACAGACCTGTCCTGTTGAGCACTGGAAAGAGGCACCTGCCTGGGTTGGGGCTCCCAGGGAGCCAGCACCAGTGAGACCCTCTGGGATTTGGGATTCCAGCTCATCCCTCCTTGTGCCACGTGTGGCTGGGGCTGACAGGGGACACCTGTGCTCAGTGCAGCCACAGCCTCAGCACCCCTGGGCCACATACAGCCCCTCCTGGCACACGTGGGGTGGGAGTGGGGAGCTGGAGAGCAGCTCCAGCCGGATCCCCGGGATGCTCCAGCCCTGCCCAGGGCTGTTTTTGGCGATGGCTTCGCGTGAGAATACTCTCCAAGGGCTTCCCCTCGCCCTGCACAGCTCTGCTCTGCCTCCTCCAGACATCTCCACCAGTCCCTGAGGACAGCCCTGCTCCTGCTCTCTCTCCAAACACCATCCTCGCCGCCTGCTCTCTGCCTCACGCGAGTTGTTCTAACTGAAACAGGCTGGATTGAAATAAATCAGGCTGAAATGAAGCTTGGAGAGGCAAACTCGGCCTGGGACACAACTCTCTGCCTACAGGAGACAGCTATACATCATTTAGGAATCTGAATTTGCCATCCTTCACACACACAGAGTCAAATTGCCCTCACTGTTTTATTATAATTTAATTAATTAGAGCAGCCTACATATAAGTGTTTTAAGTGGGGGGGAAAAAACCCCAACTTTCTTCTAATGGTGCTGTTCTGACTCTAAAATGTAGCTGGTCAAAAGAATGAGACCAGATTAAATTGGAAATGTTATGGAAAGAAAAATCAGTTTCTGATTCTTGTCCCAGCTTCCACAGGCTGAAGGAAATGTGCTGTTCAAATGCAAATATTTAGTAAATGACAAGCTGTGAGGGTATTTTGTTCAGTGACCTATGAGTCAAGCCATGTCCAGATCCATAGTCATGAAGTGGATAATCATTTGAACCCATCCACAGGGAAGCCAAACCCACACAGCTTCCCCCACCCTTCAGCAATGGTGCTTTAGAGACTTGTCACCTTGCAGGAACATCTGGGCAGCTGTTCCAGCTCCTGTCACCCCACTCTGCCCACCATGGCCAGCATGGTCCCACCTGGGACCTTGCACATGCCAGCACTAATTAAACAACAGAACTACAAGTTTTATATTTGACTTACTCCTTCATTGTAATTCTTCATTACAGAACACAATTAGAAAATTCATGCAATTGAAAGGCAACAGGCTGTTGAAAACGCCATATTATCTACCTGCCTTTTGTTTTAATGCTGGTGAAATTCTGAGTAAACTCTCTATTGAAAATATCCTCAAGTTCCCAGCACACCCAGCACAAGGATCAGCTCTGGAGATAGGACACAGCTCACCAATTCTACCCAAAGTTTATTAAACCAATATCAGACTCCAAAACTTCAGGAGGAAACAATTCCCCGAAGTAAACATACATTCTCTAACTCCATAGAGGAACTAGACCTATGCAGTGTCAATTACTTATCTTTATAGGTGCCAAATTATTGGACCCTGACAAGGATGTTTCTCTGTGTCTTACATGCAAAAGCTTTAAGTGGCTTTAAGTGAGCTCCCTCATGCTGATTTTGGCTTTTCTCTCCCTTTGGATTCTGCTGCTGTTTTATGTTCATCAAGAACTGAAGTTGGGAAAACATAGGCACTCCCTTACATATGCAGCTTTATTAAGTTGGGATCATGCTCCCTGTTGGCAGGCTGAGGAATAGAGAGACAGAGGGGAATGAAACCAAGAAGTAGGAAAAAAAAAAAAAAAATCAAACCAAAATACAAATAACTTTCCCTCTTCAGAGCAGGCACGCCTTCTTACTCCGGCTCCCGCTGCCGATCATTCATCCCGCCCCTCTCAGCTCCCAGCCAGCAAAGAGTCAACATCTCGCTCCTGTGAAAACATGAGCCACCCCACACCCCAGAAAACACCCTGGCAGGGACTCGGCAGGATCCTGCTTCTTAGGATGGGGTTGCGTTTTCACAGTGGAACCGAAATACCTTTGATTACACCAGCAGCAAGGTCAGCAGCGCTTTGAAGCCCTCGTTTCCCTGGTGTGTGTGCATTACCTAACCCAGCACACCCCACCTTAACCCTTTCCTGCACCGGCATGCCCAGAAGGGGCCGGCTTGATTCCACGAGCACATGTGCGTGTTTACAATGGGATGTGCTGCGGGCTAGGTGCGCACAGACCAGCAGGGTTGGTCCGAGAACTCTGCGGCCCGGGGAGGGAGCGAGGGAGGGATGAAGGAGCGAGGGATGAAGGAGGGAGGGATGAAGGAGCGAGGGATGAAGGAGCGAGGGATGGAAGGAGGGAGGGATGAAGGAGGGAGGGATGAAGGAGCGAGGGATGGAAGGAGGGAGGGATGGAAGGAGGGAGGGATGGAAGGAGCGAGGGATGGAAGGAGGGAGGGATGAAGGAGGGAGGGATGGAAGGAGGGAGGGATGGAAGGAGGGAGAGATGAAGGAGGGAGGGATGAAGGAGGGAGGGATGGAAGGAGGGAGGGATGGAAGGAGTGAGGGATGAAGGAGGGAGGGATGAAGGAGGGAGGGATGAAGGAGGGAGGGATGGAAGGAGGGAGGGATGAAGGAGGGAGAGATGAAGGAGGGAGGGATGGAAGGAGGGAGGGATGAAGGAGGGAGGGATGGAAGGAGGGAGGGATGAAGGAGGGAGGGATGGAAGGAGGGAGGGATGGAAGGAGGGAGGGAGTGAAGGAGGGAGAGATGAAGGAGGGAGGGATGGAAGGAGGGAGGGATGAAGGAGGGACGGATGGAAGGAGGGAGAGCGAGTGCGCAGGAACCGGGAGCTGCTCCGGGAGCCGCTCCGAGGAGCGCAGCCCAGCCCCGACAGGGCTCCCGAGCTTTTGCGTAACGCAGATCAATGGGTCAGACTTCCAGTTTCCCAACAGCTTTCCCTCTGACAAATGCCAGAGCAGATATCGCTGGAGTCAAACAGGGCGGCAATAACATCGCTGCCAAGCAGCGTGAAAATTGGCAGAGCCTGGCACCAGGACTGCCTCTCATCAGAGACAGGGCATGGCCCGGCACAATGACGAACCCACTTAACAGCGCTGTAAAATTAGCCATTTATGAAAACAAATTGAATACTGCAGCAGAGGGTGACGTAAGGAGAGTTGGCTCCAGACAGAAACTCCTGTAGCCTGGATTAGCAGAAGAACTCCGTTATGTCAGGGCTCAGGCGCAGAAGCTGATAACAACTTGGGTCCTACACCAGATTTTTAACAGACACAACAGGTTTTCCCTACAGGCACACATGGGGCTGCTCTGCACGACTTGCAGTAATTTTTTATATGGCAGCAGGGAGGGGTGCAAGGGGAGCAGTCGTCACGGGCAGAAAGTGGGGGGCAGAAAGTAGGTGAAGACACAAGAGCAACTCTGAAAAGGAGGTGTATTCCAGACAGTCCCACCACTTCCCTCAGATCTGTACAGCTTCCCACTTTGCAACTCGGATGAAAGTTGGGGAGAAACTCATTTCTGGCACTGCCAGCAAATGTGCCCCAACCCCTTCCCTCCCGAACACCCAGGTGGGCTCTTGATTTCAGTGGGGTCCTACAGATGCAAATTCAACAGCAGAACTGAGCTCCTCAGTCTGTCACATCCCAGAACAGTGGAAATGTGAAAGCCAAGAGTTTTGGCAGCCAGAACCCTTGATTTCCTCATTGAGGGAAGCGTAATCTCTCCCTAAGCTTGCTGCAGGTCTGGGAGGCTGTGGTGTGCAGAGGATACTCCAAGTGAGTTCCTCTTGGACCTCTTCCAGGTGTTTACACACAGAGCCAAACCTGGCTCCTCTTCAAGAGTGCATGTGAGGGGGGCAGGGGGAGCTTAAAAATAAAATAAAAATTACAAAGTCCTCCCGAGCTGAGCTGAAGCTCTACGGTGCAAAACTGGGGCATTTCTCTTCATTTTTCACAGTGGAATGTTATTTCCATGTATAAAATGGGTCAAGTGTTTTATACAGGCAACAACCCAACCTCCCCCATCCAATTAAAGTATTTTACTACAAATGATCTTTGTGTGTGTTTGTCTAGGTTCCCTGTTGTGAGAATTAGAGATACTTTGCACCAAAGACAGACATGGGGTCCTAGGTGTTGGATTAAACACATTAAAAAACATACTGACCCTGTTTTGGTACTGCTGAGATCTGTGTAAACCCCAAGTCTGCCTTTCCTAACTTGAAAGGGAAGCACTTTGAGCCCTGGGGTTTAAGTTAGGGTTGGGAACCAGAAGAGCAGAGTGTGAGAAAGCCGTGGGGAATAAAGCAAGCAATAATGCGGTTCACCTATGAAATCACTGCTCTGAAGGCACACGGGACCAGCCCGTGCCCGGCACCTCCTGCCCACCCCGGCACAAAGCGCGGCTCCCTCCTCGCAGGCGAGCGGAGCAGCCGGGATCTGGGAAAGTTAAGGAGAAGCACGGCTGAGTTCATCTCAGTTTTTGTTTTCTTTAGGACAAAGCAACTTTCTTGCGAGACAGTCGGGGAGGGGGCAGAGGGAGGTGGCAGGAGGGAGGGAGGGTGGCAGGACAGCGAGCGGGGCAGCGCCACCGGCACAGGCAGCGCTGCCTCCTGCGAGGAGCGACTGCACGCCAAGGGAGCGGGGAAATCCTCCCTGTCTCTTTAAGGCATCCTAGGACATGGAAACCTTGCACTTTCAGGGAATCTCCTTGCCAAAAGAACTGTAAAACATGTCTTCCCCCCGCCCCCCAATACCCGCTTCTCTTTCTGACTTATTTCCCTTTATTTTTTTTTTTTTTTTTTTTTTTTTTTTTTTTCTGAGGGGCATTTCCATTTTCTGTGACTTCCTTCAGAGCAAAGATGGATGTGGCGACATTTGTAAGGGTTTGTAACCCTCCGAAAAGTATCCGATTTCACGACAACTTCGCTGCACTTTATCACTAAAGCGGGGAAAGGGCGGGAGGTGGAGGGAGGGAGGGAAGGGAGGGAGGGGGAGAGGGAGCGAACGCGGGGAGAGGGACCCAAATTCAGGATGGGCTCATAAAATTTAAATAAGAAAAGTGCAATGCTCCTTGTTATTGTCCAGCTCAGACAGCTTAGACTGGTAGCTGCTTTGAGTACTAAATGATTTTATAGGGCTGTTTGACCTTAGAATCATTGATGTTACACTTGCCATTTCTAAGGGGAGACAAAAATACTCCACACATCCTCTAGCTGCAGTGCGAGTCCCAGCCGTAGCCGAGTGTCGAGGGGTTGGGAACTTTATAAACTCATTTGATTCATTTGAGGTTTCACAATAGCCAAAAAGTTCCTTTATAGCTTTTTGGAAACCACATGCTAACACTGCATCTAAAGAGCGAACAGTGGAGTACACTAAAAAGCCAATAAAACCAAGGAAATCGTAGGGGGACCTTAGATAGGCGTTTCTTTGCAGCCACACACCAGTCACATACATTTCTTTCCATACATACAAACAAGCCACTTTCAACCGCTCTACTTACAGTTCTCCAACCCGAAAATTAGACAAAACCCCACCGGCAAGAGCTGCCTCTTCTACCTGCACCTCAACCCAGAAAAGACAAGCAACCACCCCGGGGCACTGCCATTCCCCCTGTGCAAAAAGTTTACATAACTTTTCCCGCGAGCCCGCAGTCCCGGGCGGTGCGCGGAGCCCGGGATGCGGCGGGGCTGGGGCGAGCCCGGCGCGCTGGCAGAGGCGCTGCGGTGCCCCGGGCGCTCCCGCGGGGCTGGGTGCGCGCACCCCGCGCCCGCACACACGCACGCCTCCAGCGCCCGGCTGCCGAGCGGGGATGCTGCAGCCGCGGGCACGGCCGGACCTACCTGCAACGACAGCCGGAGATCTCTGTCCGCCTTCGGCTTTCAGCCACACTTGCAAAGTGAAGGCGTCTCGGGGCAGCTCAACGTCTGCCTTCAGCCGCAGCTGATCACCTTGGCCACTGAAATAGAGCGCCCTGCTCGGGGTAAGGGACTCCTCTTCGTCCTTTACCTCCCGCTGTTGCCTCCTGCGGGGGACATGCCCAGGCTCCAGCCCAGCAGTGGAGCGCCTTCCTCGGGCTAACCTGGTGGCACAGGTGCCCGGGGCAGTGTGGAGGAGCTGGCGGCTGTGCCTGGTGTCCCTTCGTGCCCTGCGGGAGCGCTCGTCCATCCCACATTCGGGTCCACTGGCTAGGGCTGTACAGAGAAGCGCAAGAGGCAGCAGCAAACTCCAGAGCTGCATTTCCAATCTTCCCCCCCCTTCTCCCCTGCAAATCCTCCCGATCTGCCAGCTTTGGGCTCCTCCTTGCCTTGACTTTCTTCTCTTGTTCACCCTTCTTGGTATTTGCTCTTTTTATAACCCTTCTCAGTTGCTTTTTCTTTTCTTTTTTTCTTTTTCTTTCTTTCTTTTTCCTGCTTATAGATTTTTTTTTTCCTCCTTAAAACAAATAAAAATCAAATAAATCAAAACTCCTTCTTGGTTGAAATGTATTTCTCTGTTCTTCCTTCTCTATCTGTCTTCTTCTCCTCTATTCCTCCACAGCTGGAACTCCTCTCTCTCTTCTTTTCTCTGCTGAATTTTCTTCCCTTTATTTTTTTCTTCTTAAAAAAAACACACACACACACTCTCACACACACAAAACAAAACAAAAAACCAAAACAACCCCCCAGCTTTCTCCAAGACTCAGACCCACTGATTTCCCTCCCCCCAAAAGATGCTCTAATCTATTTATTTTTTTGGCCTCCTTTATAACATAAGCCACAACCCCCTCCTTTCCCCCAACCTCCCCCCCTCCCTTCTTCTCCACAAAATGAAAGAAAAGAGAAAAAGCCCCTCAGAAGATGAGTAAACAAGAATATGCTAATCTACTCTAGGGTGCTCCACCTTCCCAATTGAATGATTCCCATTAAAACTGCAGGGATCATGACTAATCAATCAGCTTGAAGGAGCAGATAGCTCCAGAGGTTCAAACACTTTTGCTGTTTTCCTTTTCCCCCCTTCTTTTCCTCTCTTCCTCTTTCCCCCTATCACTTCCCCCCCTTATTTATTTTTTAAAGCAATCAGGATGAATGGATCAATGTGACAAAAATGCTGCACCCCCCTTTTTGCAATCTCCCCAGCTTTCTTTCTCAGTCCAGTCCAAAACACACATTCCTATTTTTTTTTCTTGGCAAAAGAGAAAGCTATTTCTCCTCTCAGACTCCCCGTTGCACTTTGCTGGTAAACCTTATGCTCCTCTGCAGCACATAAAGAGTCTTGAAACTTGAGTCTCAGATATTTTTTTTTAATTGCTCTCTTTCTTTCTCTCTTTTCCACTCTCTCTCTCTCTCTCTCTCTCTCTTTCTAATTCCTTCTTTTCCTCTTATTATTTTCTCAAAGTTATGCAATCAGCCAGGCTCCCCCTTTTGTGGTCCCCCTCAGTGCAGTTGTGTGCAGCTAATCCAAATGTTGCATCAAAGGTCCCCATCGAATCATCAGGAGCTAAAAGGAGAGAAGCTTTTTGAAGAGCATTTGCCTTCCAGAAGCTGTAGCAACAGAGTAGGATCTGGCTTTTGAGTGCTCCAAAGACTCCTGGGTTATTTTTTGGAAATAATAATTTATAAAAAAAAAACCCAATTATTAATTTTATTGGTGGATTGAGTCAAAAATTCCTCTCTCAATATTGTTAATTTTTCAGCCTAAGGAATTCAGCTCCCCTGGTTTCCTTGGCTTGGTTGTAGCCACAGGTAAGCTCCTGGCTGCTTGCTGGTTTGTAGATCTCTGTTTCTGAGCTGGGACGTTTCTTTTTTTTTCTCCTTTCTTTTTTTTTTTTTTTTTTTTCTTTTTTTTTTTAATTTTTTTTTTTCACTCTTGAAAGATCTCAAAAGCTCCCCCTGATGGCAACAAAAAGGATTTTTCTAAGTCCTTAATCAGTGGAAATGACTTGGCAGTGGCGCTCACGGAGTGTCCGGGCCACTGCTCCCCTCTGGAGAAATCCAGGAAAACCAAGTTAAATCACACCAAACTCAGTCACAAAGCACTCACATCATCCTCTTCTTCCTTCTCTCAATTGATGACTGTCACATCTTACTTTCCCATAAATTTTCAACAGGAATCATGCACCAGAGTTTTCCTGGGACTGGCATCTTTCTGCTTTCTGCAGACTCCCCTGTTATCATCGATTAGTTCTGACAACTCCCACTTAAAATATACATTATAACAGTAGTGAAAATCAGTTTTTCCAATGAGGAAGTGCTGTTGTGCGCTCACAAGTCTTCCAAAATATGTTATTTTTAAGTTTCTTACTAATTTCAACATTCCACAATACACAATTGGCATTTTCTGTGGTGCTGGGTTTTTTCACAAAGTCCCACCAGAAGTTAACCAGAACCACAGCCTTAGAGTCCCTCTCTATTCTCCAGCCCATCCTTCCACCACAGCTCTTCTTATAAGAAAGACAAGATACTGGTAGTACCTACAAAGTTTTTAACACAAGATCTCCAAGCCATGAAGCCTCTCCACAACTGAGAGGAAATATTTAACTGGGAAATAAATGGTACAAACTCCTATAAATGTCCCAAAGAGCTCACAGGGATGTGAAAAAGGCACTTCTGTGTCTGTGCCTGCTCGGCAGAAACAATTTAAGATCAGAGCTAAATGCTGCACTGCACTGTTCTAACTTAGCTCATAGAGGACACTGCAAATCAACCAAAAAATCCAATGAACCTGTTCAACTTCAGCAAGAGCTAAACCAGGAGGAATCCTGCTGCCAGGACACCCCTGTCTCCACAGGACAACTTCTCTGAAGTCCTTGGGAACTTTGCACATGTCGAGGCTGCAAGAGCAGGCTCTTAAAATAATGCTGCTTCCAGTTTTTCCAGGAGGAAAAGCTCATCCTGTGAAATTGTGGTGTTTCTTAGAGACATAATGATTTGGCTGAAATCATCAAGGAAAATTACTGAAACACTTCCATTTGATAGCACTGCATCATTTAATTTTGGACATACTTGACTTTCTATATCTTACAAAAGGATTTGTGACCAAATCACACTTCAATGCATCAGCCTGCAGCTCCAGTAACAAATTCTGGGATATTCTTGCTGCAGAGAAAAGCCCAGAGCTCTGCTTTGTGTAGTTATGGAAGACAGAAGTATGGAAAGATTGGATTTACCTCTAGCCCATAAATTACATCTTCAATCAGTTTTATTCTGAAGACATATTGAAAGCATAGAGAAAACGTAATGTATAAACTCTAGATGTGACAGAAAATGAAGTGGAAGAGAATTGATTTTAGGAATAGTGAGTAAACCTTGGATTCCTTAAGTCTGTGGGTCAGATCTAACTTCTCTGACCAGATGAATCCTCCCCTGCACAGATGGACATTTATTCTTTGCTTAAGCCAGTACTTAAATGATGTACAGACCTGGCAGAGAGGAGAATAATCCTACTTCTGCACTTGAGGGGAATATTCTTCTCAGGAAAGGGAGCAGGAGAACCTTGCATCTAGAGGTATTTTTCACGAAAACGGGAAAAAAAAAAAAAATCTAACCCTAGTTACACATATAGAGAAAAGAATTAAAATAGATATTTATGACACTATGCCAAAAAATAGCATTGAGCTAAATGCTGTATGCAGTCATTATAAGGAGAAATACTCAGCAGGAATCTTAGCTGAAGCTGCCAATAACTCCCAGGTTCAAGACTGGAGCTGAGTGAATAAATCATAACAAATAATGGTTTTGTCAAATTTCGACTTTTTTCCCTCCTATTTGCAAGCAGACTGCAAAACCTCTCAAATATGTTTGAAATTACATGCCCATTTCTTCCTTGTCGTTAGTATTTCTCCAAGGCCAATTAGCACACAATTTGCTGTAATGTACACGTTTTCACATTTGTTCTGTGTTAATTGGGCAAGGAAGTCACACAGCATTATTTTTGGCTCCCTGGTGGTCAGGTTTAATCACTCATGATACAGTAAAATTACTAATTTTACATACGATGGGAGTTTCCATGCTTGAAACTCTCCTTGCGAAAAGCGGCGCTGGCTCTTCAAATTACTCACACGAAGGTCAATTAAAAACAATATTTCTTGAAAGCTGAGCTGAAAAGTCTGCCAGATACAGCTGAATTGAGGCCCTACTATTCTGGGTAAGTATTTGTGCATATTTGTCCTCTCTGTGCACAACTCCATCAATCACAGCAGAGGTTTCACGGTCTTTACCCCTCACCGATATCCCAATCAAGTCTCTCCCAACTTGGCTTGGGTTGAGGATGGCTGGAACACAATCCAACAGCTACTCTGCTCAGAATCAGACAGGACCCAGACACCAGATTTTAACACAACGTGTTGGATTCAGGGCATATTTTATGCAATCAGCAATGGTATGATTGGAATCACGCTGCCTCCACAGAGCAGCACGGAATGAAACCCAAAGAGCTGAGAATAGCTTCAAAGAAAAGGGGATTTGGGTTGTCAATCCCATGAAGTCCAGCACCTTTTAGGAGAAATAGAGCCCCTTGCTTGGTGACATAATGGTGGTAGAGGGGCTGCATTGGGTGGAATGTGACCACAGCTCCTCGTGAGCCTGAGGAAACACTAATGAATGAAATGCTAAGAACTGAAAAAAAAAAAAAACAGTGAAAACATGTGAAGCATGTTCTGTCTTGGAAAAGACTTAACCAAAGACTTAACATGGACTCAGTGTAAATCTACCAGGTTTTTCAATGTTTTCTCTATCTGTCTTCCCTCCTCTTGTTTTAAACAGAGTGATTAAAGGTCTGTGTTCTGCCTCCACTGTCGCACTCCGGACTGATAACAATGCTGATTTTAGGGATTTATAACTATTGCCTGCACACTCATCATCCCACACGACTCCACTCACTCGAAATCACAACACCAGCTCTGTGTTCCTTTATTAGTGGATCAGAGACTCTTCTGCTGCTGGTCCCTCAGCTGCCCCTTATGTAAAATACTCTGTTAATTTACATCCATAAAACAGCCTCATGTCAATTTGAAACACACTCTTTAATCCAGAAAAGTTTACTGAACAATTAAGAAGTGCAATAAATGACAATCAAGACTAAATGCATAACTGATGACTTTATGAAGGTTTCAGTAATTTTATAAGGTAATTTGCAGTCAGTGGCTATAAATTCCTATTTAACCTGGCATACCACTCTTTTTTGCCCTGCAGAGAGCTGTATTTCCTAACAATACTGATGCCTGTTAGCCTGGAATTCGGTTACTTTATCCTTCAAATTTCCCTCATGAAATATTGTGTTTCCAGAAAAAGTTACATATTCTTTGTATTTTTTCCACTGCATTCTTGAAATACATTCTGGGGGGTGGGGCAAAAACCTCTGTTCTACATTGTGGTGAGTGATAAGCCACGGTAGATGATGTAAGCAAAGGGGAACAATCTTCAACCAAACCATGAAAATCCTGATTAAATTAGTGGACACATTTTGATTTGGACTTAATAGTCTCATTCTAGGTGCTCAGGATGGGCTGTCCAGGTGAAATCCTGACACTGAAATCCTGCCCTGATTGAAATCCTTGCTCAGGCATGAAGAGAAATCAACTGTGACCTCACCTGCATGGTGTCACCCCAAGGCCACGTCCCTGTGACCCCAAATATGCACATGGGGATGCACCAGGTTTATGGGAGCAGCCCCAGAGGGTCTCACAGGGTGAGTTTTGGACCAGACCCTTCACACCCCGCTTCTCCAGGGTCACATTTTGATGTGGGAGAGCACCAGGCAGGTTCAAAACCAGCAGACTGTTGGGGGCAGCAAAATCACAGCCTAAAGCAAAAGGTGCTGAGAGGGGAGGAAGGACCTCGTGGGTCTCAGAAGTGCCCACAGCTCCCTGCCCAGCCAGCCCCCCACCCTCCAGCCCAGGGCATCCCTGTGTGCCCTTGGCAGGGACAAGCTCTCAGCACCTCCCCAGGCCTCCCTGGCAGTGCCCCTCTATCAAAAGCACTGCTTGGAGCCACCTGCCCCTCTCACACAAGTTTAAAATCCCAACAAGAACACAAAACCTCTTTGCCTTGCTTTCCCCTCTCAGTTAAGAAACCTAAAATTACAAATTTAAAAGTCTGCTCACCCAGAGATGTAAGGTTCCCAGATGAAATCATGATGGTAAGAGCCAGAATGGCAGAACACTGTGTTTATCTCTTTTGCACTGTTTGGCCCATGAGGAATTCTGGAGAAGCCATGAAAAAACAGGGAAAACCCTGTGGAGTGCGTGAGGAGATCCCCTGGTTTTCTGCAAGACATGGTATGTGGTTCCCAAAACATCTCACCTAAAAGCCATACATCTTCCAGCATTTCTGGGGTTGGATCAAAAGCTGGAAGAGAATAGGACCTGGTTGGGAAGGAACAGGGAACAAGACAAGCAGTCAACTGCCCAGGAAGGAAAAAAATCCTGGTGGTTTCCATCTCCTGATGATTGCAAACACTGGTAGCTGGTTTATGGCTGGCAGGAGAGGGACAGAGCCACTGCTTTATTGGTCCCTGAACACTGTCACTGTGTTTGGGCTCCCCTGAGAGAGCAGTGTCCATGACAGGAGCCACAAAACCACCCTGACATCTGCAGGGCCACCTCTGGAACGAACAGGAGTATCCAGGCTCCCACAGCAGCCAACACCAGACCATGAGGGTTTGTCAGAGAAAAGACTATTTCACAGAAACAAAGATGTGTCTGACAGCACCGACACTCAAGGAGCTCTGCAACTGAAAAAACGTGGTTTTGCTTTTCACCCAGGGGTCCGTGGCTTTGTGAACACGGGGTGCATCAGCAGATGTTCCACCCGTGTACCCACACACAGCCCACACCACTGCAGCCACTGCAATTAGTCACCTCCCCACAGCAAGTCTCAGCCCAGAGGTCAAGGACTGGCTGAGCTCTGGAGCCTGAACTCTTCCCCTGGACTCCTAATGCCTTCCCCACAAGATAAACAGCTTGCATGGGTACAGAGAGAGGAGGGGGCTGCCTCGGGAAGGCACAGGGGGCCTCTGCTGCCTGGGTACCTGTTCAGAAGATACATGGGAGGCCATCACTCTTCCAGGGCTTTGCTCTGACATCCTCAAGCCATACATCACTTTAAAAACATTAGTGAGAGCAAGGTCAGCAGCAGCTCTGCTGGAGGAGGAAGGCAGGAGAAGCAATGGGGTGGCTCTCCAGCCCCCCACACCAGGGTGGGCTCCCTTGGGCATCACTGGGGGAGAGGTGGGTCTGGGAGATGGGGATGGAGAAAAGGGTTCTGCTTGTGCTCTTTTCTCTGTTTTTCAGCTCTGAAAAACAGAAGGGAAGTTTGGTGCTGGCATGAACATACACACAGGGAGAGACGAGGAGCAGGACCCAAACAGATGGAAATGCAAGGCTCAGGAATAATCTAGAAAATTCAAATGCATCAGGCTATGCATGATTTGGTATTATAAGGCATCTTCAAGAAAGTTTAACATACCCAAATGTTTTTCCTAAACCAGATTTCTGCTCCAAAGCCAGTACTAACAGGATTAACAAAAGAGACCTGCCATGTCTTGCTATTGGAGATGATAATCAAGCAAACTATAAACAAATTGATCAAGAGGAAGACACCATGTGTCAGTCTGCAGCAAGGAAGCCAAAAGACAGAATTCAGAGGAAAAGCTGCTCGGCATTTGAGAGCTATTCCCAGTGAAATGGGATTTCCCCTCTCTGCTTTCATTTGAATGGCATTTGAAAAACACAGCTGCAGAGTCCCATGCACACCAGGGATGGAGCCAAGAGGGGAACCCTCCCAGCCCTCAGCAGCAGATCTGCAGGGAGCAGTTTGTCCTGAATTCACAGCACCCAGAGCACAAGCCAAGGCCTTCCCTGAAACCTTCCCAGACCTTCCCAGGCACCTGATCCCCAGCCACACCTGGCACCCTGAGATCCCCATCAGTCAGCAAAGGGCAGCCCAGCTTCTGCCCCAGGCTGGCACAGGACCAAAGATCCCTCCTGGCATCGGAACCAACCTGTGCCAGCTGTGGATCATCCCTCAGAGCCAGAGCTCAGAGAAAGGCAGCATCTGGCACTGCACAGCGAGGTGCTTGCCTGCCTGCCTGCCTGGAAGGTAGAGCCAGTCTCTGCAGTCATGTGCTCAGCTCCAGAATTCAAAACATCTCATAACTTTCTGTGTCATCCCCTTGCACCTGAAGCAGCCCCTCCCCAGTCCTCCCTTCCTGATCCCAGCCAAGTTTCCCCATCCTCATTCCAGCCTTGCATCCCAGCTGCTTCATCTTCCTGTGCCCCCCAATGCTCTGCCCCCAGAACCCACAGATATTGATTCGTCAAAAGAGAGTTTGGGCAAGGATGTATTAAATCTGAGCATTCCACTCATACCTCCTGGGCTTCCCAGTGCAACTGAGATTCCTCAAACATGGTAAAAAAACAAAACAAGACAAAACAAAACGGAGGAGGGAAGAACAGAAAGAGTGGAAATAGAAACCAGACAGATGAAAAGCAGAAGGAAAAAGAAAACCAACAGCAAAACACAAATAAATTGGAGGACAGCCCTCACTAAAAGCTGCAGGTTGGGTTTTTTTTTGGCTAAAGGTTTGGCATCCGTGGCCTCCTGTGATATGTCAGGGGATGAGATAAATACAATATAGCAAGTTTTATAGGAAACAATTATCATATGTGAGGGTGGTGGCAGCCTGTGCTTTCCCCAGCACCCCCTATTGCTTTGGTCTGCACCAAACCGAGTTTAAACAAGTGAAGTCCATCTCTGTCTCGATGTATAAATACATTTCCAGCCAAGACCCACCACTGGCTGCAGTTGAGATGTCTAAGCAGAGTTTTGACTTTATCCCCAGCTCATTGTTAATGCATTTAACACATTTCCAAAAACTCCCTTTGCTCTCGGAGGTGATACCCAGGTCTCCAGTGAGACGTGGCAGATCCCTCTGATGCAGCACAGCTCAGCAGTGAGTGTCAGCCCCTGTTTGCCCACGAGCGTAGAAAACCAGAAAACATCATATGGGCAGCTATAAAAGCTGCAGAGAGCTGGATCTGAGAGAGCTACAACCTTGTTTGTGCTGGAGGAGATCTCCTGAATCCTTCTTTTAATGCTGATGGTTATTGCACGAGCACATCTGTGTGCAGAACTGGACACGCTGCTCAGGCTGTGCTGCTGAAAAGGCAGCTCAGCTCTGCTGCTCAGGCAGGTAATTAAACCCATCAGTGAGTGAATGACCTGGTTAAGAATCTCAAGAAAATAGAAAATTCCTCAGGAGGCAAAAGCTGGAATTGAAATATCAAAATTTATCCCGGAGCAAAAAATAGCCTCCTTTCATTCCTTTGCCACCAATGCTTTAAAAAAGGCTGAGGAAAATGAAAAGTGCACCAAATAATACATGAAAACATTCTCCCCAACTAAATAGGCATAGAAGCACAAAGCCCTGTATATATTCAGTACTATTTTTAGAAAACATTTAAACCTACAGACTTCAAAATTAATTCTCCAAAGTACATTTCTATAGTGCAATACAAATCTCATTAAATTCCATAGTTCATAATATTTATACAAGAAGGTACCCTTTGTTATTAAATGCTATAGGACCTGCCCAGAAAGGTTAGTGACTCTTTCTAGGATATCAAAACCTTTTCAGATCAGTTCATCTCTAAAAAAAGCTGGGGCTGATTTTAATTTGATCAGCCTTGAGTTGTTGTCAGAATAGTTTACTGAGCGGTTCCTATGAAAAACAGTGAGGCTTTTTATTGACAAATGAAATCAATTTTGTTAGGAGTATTCACAGTATTTCAGCCCTTAAAATGTCATGTGCTCCAATTCAGTGCAAGCTTTGTGGCAAGGAGTGCATTGCCAGCTTTTAATAGGAAAAGCTGCCTGTGGAGTTCACAGCAATGACTTCATGGGGAATGTGGGGAACTTTCCCACTAAAGGTGAGTAGGGTGATGAGTCCTGCTGCACAGGTTGGGACAAATCAACCAAAATCAAGGTATGCTGGTGCCTACTTTTCCAGGTATGTCAGTGGAAGAGAAGAATTGAAATGGGAGGTGGCAGTTACATATTCCATGCTAATTTTCTACCAGGTCACAGTGAGAGCTGGTCTTTGCTAACCATGGCTACACTTGAAAAGGGGATGGAGCTGAGATATAGAATCCACCTGAACGTGGGAAGGAGCTGGAGCTGCTGCAGAGCCCAGAGGAGGCACCAGGGGATCAGAGGATGGAGCAGCTCTGCTGGAGGAAAGGCTGGGACAGCTGGGATTGTTCACTGGGGAGGAGAAGCTTTGGGGAGAGCTCAGTGTGGCCTTCTGACAAAGGCCTGGAGTAACAGGACAAGGGGGAATGGCTTCACTTTGACAGAGAATAGGTTTAGATCAGATATTAGGAAGAAATTGGTTATTTAGAGAGTGGTGAAGCCCTGGCACAGGTTGCCCACAGAAGCTGTGGCTGCCCCTGGATCCATGGAAGTGTCCAAGAATAGGTTGGACGGGGCTTGGAGCAATTTGGGATAGTGGGAGGTGTCCCTGGCCATGGCAGGGGTGTTGAGATAATCTTTAAGGTCTCTTCCAACCCAAACCATTCTGCAATTCAGAGGGACCAGGGCAGAGATGCAGCAGACAAAATCCTGTGCTGACATTGATGACACAATTTCAAGCCTCCATCCTATGTGTAGCATCTTCTGCCAACACAAAATTCACCAATGCTGCCATCAGAGAAATGCAATTGAAAACTGAGAAAGATTAGCAGGCTCAAGAACCAGTTCTTCAAACCGCATCCTATATTGGGGTTTTGTTTCCTCATTCCACCAGCTTACTTTTACTAAGGCTGATTGTAAGAACAGCGTGAAATTAGGAGAGGGAGAGGGGAAAAAAGGGGGAAAAAAGGAAGAAAAAGCACTCTGTCTGTTTAGATTGGGTCACATTGTGAATTTAGGTTTCATTTTTCTCTTAATTTTTTGCAAAGATTGGCCTTAAGAAGAAACACATTTCTGGAATTGGGAACCTACAGCATGGTACAGCTTTCAAGACACCATGCCAAAGTGTCTCTTTAATTATTTTTTAGATGAATTTTCCTTGTTCTGAGCTAATGGGTAACAGACCATGTCACAAAAATATTCCACATCCCTATTTATTCAGCAGAGGAGAACTTTTTCTAAGAGTTTTCAAGGGGTCTGAAAAATAAAGGCAGAGACTCCTTGGAACAAATTCCTATAGGCTGTAGGCATTTGTTCAGGTTCACTGGAGCCCCATTCAGCCCAGGATTTCTCATTTCAGCTGCAATTCAAGATTAAGCTCAGGATGCTCATGAGGCAACACCCCTGTTTGTGTTCCTGTTCCCAGAGAAAAACCCTAAGAGAGCTCCCAGAAACCACAGGTACAGCTTCACCAGCCCTTTAAAGTGTACAAAATAAACCTGCTCGAGCTATTAAGACGTTTTTGATGTTGAAGATCACTGAGTGCATGAAAGTTAACAGATAGCCCTGAGTTGTGCTCAGCCATAAGAAACCCTGGAGAGCAAGGCATTTTTGGCTTCCAGAGGCACCAAGGTCCATGGCAGGAGGGACTGTGGGAAGCTGGCTGAGAAAACTGGCTCTGGGAATCTCTCAGCTCCTGCAGGATCAGCCCTGACCTTCAGGAGCACTGTGTTGGTTTGGGACACCCCACACAAAGAGGGATGTCCCAAACTGGTGTTGGATGCTGGTGCTGGGGAGAGGGAGCCCCAAAGCCCCAGCCAGCCCCGCTCTGAGGGACAGGGTGGGATCCTTTTCCACAGGAAATACAACTTTTCTCTAACAGAAGCCTTTCCCAAAAGGGCTGCAGAAGCCAGGCTTGCTTTTTGTTCTCAGTAATCACTTTACCAATATTTCAAAGGCATTATGTAACTGAAACAGTGTAAAGTTATTGCTACCGACACTGTCAATAAATCATTAACATTTCTTAACAGGAACAGCACGACTGTTCATGTCATGGCTGTCTCATTCACTTTCAAATCAAAGCTTTCAAATTAAATATTCATTTAATATTAAAATATTAATGCAGTCCCACTGTTTCTGTAATATTAATTTCTTATGGCATTTCCAGGCAAATGCATATATTATGAACTTCATCTCCCACAGGAGGTCCCTCAGCCTTCCCTTTCCTTCTTTCAGCATTATCCTGATCCTGGGCCAGGAAGGGACTTCGAGAGAAGGAGGGGCTGCCTGATGAAGGGGAGGCAAGGTGGATAATTTAACTTCAAGTATCCCATTCCTCCCCTCCCACACAAGCTCCCCACCCTTAGATCAGGATATCGAAGGCTGCCATTATATCTCCCGCCTCCAGAATGACTCATTCATACATTCAGCAATTCCTGTTGGAAAAACAGTGAATGCCTCTGTCACCAGAGCCCATTACAGAAATTAAACTTTGCAAATCATCAGGGAGGGGCAAGATTTGAGGCATTTCAAGGCACACTCCTGGTCTCCCCAGGCTTGGCAGGAGCAGAATTGATTTGACAATAAGATTTTACAGCCTTAATGCCTATGGTAGCAGGAGGCACACACCCAGGTGGGAAGCAGGTCAGAGGAAACACTGCTGCTCTCCTGGATAGTTTCTTCCTTTTTTTTTTGTTTTTTTTTTTTTTTTTTTTTTTTGTTTTTTTGTTTTGTTTTTGTTTTTGTTTTTTGTTTGGTTTGGTTTTTGGGGGGGTTGTTTTCAGTTTTGTTTTTAGGGTTTTTTTTAGTGTTTTGTTTTGTTTCTTGGTTTTTTTGTTTGTTTTTGTAGGTTTTTTGTTTTTTGGTGTTTGTGGTGGGTGGCTGGTTGGTTGGTTGTTTTTTGTCTTGGTTTGTTTTTATTTTGTTTGCTGTTGTTGGTTGCTTGCTTGCTTGCTTGTTTTTTTGTTCTGGTTTGGTTTCTTGGTGTTGTTGGTTGGTTGGTTGGTTGGTTTTTGTTTTGTTTTTTGGTGGTGTTATTGGTTGGTTGTTTTTTGGTATGGTTTGTTTTTTGGTGGTATTGTTGTTGGCTGGTTGGTTGTTTTTTGTTTTGGTTCAGTTTTTATTCTTTAATTTTCGTTCCCAGTGGTTCATCTCAGGCAAAACGACACTGAATGGAAATGCAGAGAGGCACCTCCATGGCTCACCCCTCGTCCCCAGAGGCAGGAGCTGGCAGGGAACCTGTGGCACCCCAAGGAAAGCTTGGGGCTGTCAAGAGTTTCACTCTAAATAATTCTGCTTGGGAGGATTCAAAGGAAAAGTCAGGGATATTCACTGATAATTTGTCAAAACAAAACCCCTCTCAGAACAGCTGATTTTCTCTACAGTTATGCTGGTTTGGGCTGGGGGAGGAGTTAATTTTCCTCATAGTGGCTGGTGTGGGGCTGTGCTTTGGATTTGTGCTGCAAACAATGTCAATAACTCAGGGAAACTCTTTTATTTGTTATCCCCAGCAGCAACTACCCATCAAGGCCTTTTTATACTTTCACTCTTCCCCACAGAGGCCCTTTCTGCCTCTCACCCACCAGTGGAAAGGCTGGGGGTGCCCAGGGGGTTGGGGGACACACCCCAAGGGACATCCCCAGCACAGGGCAGCAGGTCAGCACACAAAGCTGGGCAGAAAGAAAAGGGGAACACTCAGAGCCATGGAGTTTGTCTCCACCTTATACACACCACACTGCTGTCCTGGGAACACCTGAACCCCTGCTGGGATGGGAATGAATTCCTCCATTTGCTGTGCTTGTCTGCATGGCTTTTGCTTCACCTATTAACTGCAAAATCTTAACCCACGAGTTCCTCTCCAGGCCAGGACACCTCACTGCCTCAGGCCCCAGGAGATGGAAACAAAAGTGAATTTTGGGGGGAGCAAACTTGGGGTAAATGACTTCATTACCTGAAGCTGTAATTGGAAGATTAACTCCCAATAACCAAGTGCACCAAACTTATAAAAGGATGAAAATCGTGACCCATTGTCCATTTTGGGTGTAGTCCCTGGAGGGGCTTAGTCTGCTCAAAATGTACCTGAAGGCCCTTCAATAAACAGAACTGCTTTTTATTCCCTTGATTTTGTCTGGGCTCTGTTGTTAGGTAGCCCCAAAAGGCATCACTCTCACTTTTCCCATTCTCCCCCCATCCCCACACAGGGCTAGGAGGGAGTGGCTGTGTGGGGCTGAGCTGCTGGCAGGGGTTAACCCACAGCAGTTTACTATAATTACTTCTGCTGCCTGGAGCTCCCTTATCCCTCCTCCTGAGACCATTAAACCTATGCTGCTCTTCTTCAGAGCAGGGAAGAAAAGCTCTTCAACCTTTAGTCTCCTCCTCTCACTCTTTACTTCCCCACTCATGAGACATCCTGAGGTTTGTTTGGGGTTTTGGGTTGAGGGGCTTGTGTTGCTCTTTTAAACTTAAAATCTGCATAAATTTCATTCACTTGCATTCTACAGGGGAAGGGAAATTATTTCTTGTCTCAGTTGGCCAATGGCTCCAGACCTCCTTATCTCTACACCATGTGGGGTCACCAAGACAGGGGCAGCATTATCAGGGCTCCACAGCAGCTTCTAACAGGACTGGACACAGGTTGCAACTGAAATACTGTGGTGCTGAATTGCAGATTAGTTGCTGATTGCTGACTTTAAAATGAAGGGAAATTCACAGAATCCTAAAATGGTCTGGGTTGGAAGGGACATTATAGACCATCTAATTCCAACCCCCCTGCCATGGCTGGGACATCTCCCACTGTCCAGGGTGCTTGAAACCCCAATGTCCAGCCTGGCCTTGGGCACTGCCAGGGATCCAGGGGCAGCCACAGCTGCTCTGGGCACCCTGTGCCAGGACCTGCCCACCCTCACAGGGAAGAAAAAAATTCTTATCCAATAAAAAGAGCAGGAGGTCCCAAGATGGAAGTACCACATCTCTGTGTCCTTCTAATCCTGCTACATGCCAAGACTTTGTGTTTGGATATTCCTGGCCTGAGTGCTCAGTGGGATTACAAGAGCCACTTTCTCATTTATTCTGGATACAAGAAAATTTGTTTACTCAAAAGTGTTCTTGCCTTTCTTTGAGGTTTGTCATCACAAGGCCTGTTGCAGAAGCTATTTCATCACTTAGAATTAAACCCACAAAGGACTATTTTTGAGAGTGATAAATTTTGGTATTCTAATCTCTGAGAGAAGTCTGGAAGCTTGGTCTACCTGAGGGTTCTTCTGCTTATCAATCTTTCTTTCCATGTAAATCCCATACAGAGATCATCTCTGGAAACCAGCATTCCTGGTACAGAAACTAGTGGCATGACAAATAAACTTAATATTGGAACTGTGTATTCTTAAATTCCCATGAACCACATACCAGGGTACAGCCACCACCTCAGCAGAAGCTGAGAAACCCACCAGTTCTGTCAGGAAAATCCTTCTCCCAGCCACCCTCCCTTCTTTCACAGCCCTGTCCCTCTCCCTCCCCTCTCACTCCATCCTTCTAGATTCCTGCCAAAAATTCTTCTTCCACATCCAACCCCAAATCTAACATTCACCTCTCCTCTTCTTTCTCATTCTCTAATTGCATCCTTTAACTCTTGTATTGTCCAACTCCTCCACATTCATTTTCCTTCTTCCATTACTCTCACTTTCCATTCTGCCTCCCTCATCCTTCCCACTTGTAAATGCTATCTGTCCTTTAGATACCACTTTGCCCTTTCTCCCTCCAAATCAGCATCCAGCCCCTGGTAGCACTCCCTGCCTATTTTATCCTCTCCCTTTAAATTTTTTTCCTAATTTTTTTTCCTTCCTTTTTATTTTATTTTTTTAAGGATGCTCCATAAAAATAAACTATCTTCTTTTTTGAAAGTCCCTGTGACCATTAAACCACCACACTCAGCAGTGAGTTTTTACAGCTCCTCATAAAGCCTCCTGCAGTCCCATTATAGTTGACTGAGGGAATAAAACATGGTTCAAAAATAATCCCAACTGTCTCCCATTACTGATTTCCTCCTGTGCTTCTTAACCAGTTTAAAAAAAAAAATAAATAAATAAAAAAATCAACATATAAGAAGCATTCTGTCCCAAAATTTCAGAGCAGTGCCTAAAAGGGACAGGGGAAGGAAGAGCAGAGCCTTCAGGGTAACTCCTGAAACCGTTATGATGGTTACCAGTCCTTGCCCAAAACAGGGAGCAGACAGAACACTCCCAACTGCTCCCCTTGTCCTGCATCACAGAGGTGTCACCAGGACAGGAGTGGCACTGATCAAGTGGTTTTGGCCACAGGTCATGGAGAGGAAGAGACTCAAGACACTGAGAATAAAGGAAGCAGAGGAGCAGCTTCAGGCACAGAGGCCAGAGCTGGAACAGACCCCAGGCTGGGCTTCAGGAGCAGGTGGCCAAAGGCAGAACCCCATGGATGTGTTTTGGGATGGGTGAGCAGCAGGAAGTGACACAAACACCAAGGGTGAGTCAGAGCCACACCTCACAGGGGGCTGTCCCCACTGCTGTGCACAAAGCTCTGGCCTCTGCAGTTTTCTTGGGTATTAGGTGTAACAGGATGTTTTCCCAGAAAGGGCTAAAGGCACAAGTTAGCTCATTGCTTTGACTTCCTTTCTTCCACACCTCCAAGAATCCCAAGGTGGGAAAAAACTTTGAACATGTAGTCAGCAACTGACTCTCCCTCTTTTTGAACGAGTTATTTAGAAGTACTAATAACTGCATTAGGGATGAACACATTCTCCAGCTCTCTCTCCCTCCCTAACGCTGATGTTCCAAATAGACTGGTAATATATCTGGTAATATAATAAAATAATCTGGTAATATACTAGATTAAAAGGCTGTCACAGGCAGCTTTGATCATAAATACAGGTGATTGTATTAACTGAAGAAACCCTCTTTAAAATAATGATGCTTATAACATTATTCTCTGCAGTTGTGGCAGAGAGCAGGAGGGTGATAGACCCATAGCAGAAGGTGGGTAATGTCAGCCCAAAGTTTCTCTTAGAACCACAGAATCATTAAAGTTGGAAAAGACCTCCAAGATCAAGTCCAACCTTTGATCAAACACTGCTTGCCCATATCCCAAAGTGACATATCCACTCATTTTTTTAACACTTCTGAAGATGGTGACTCCACCACTTCCCTGGACAACCTTTTCCAATGTTTAACCATTCTTTCAGTGAAGAAAATTTTCCTAATACCCAACCTGAATCTCCCTGGTGCAACTTGAGGCCACTTCCCCTTGTCCTATCACTAGTCACCTGGGAGAAGATTGATTAATGGTAAGAAAAAATATAATCTTCAATCAATTTGCCACTTCTCAGCAATTGATCTGCAAAGATAAAAGGCAGCCCCTTTCTGCAAAGAGTATTTTAATGACAATTATGATGGGCAGACATCATTTGGAGCAGGAACATTCTTCCCAACACCTGGGAGTGAGGGGCTGCTCCCTACCTTTGTTGTCTAGATTTCTCTAGTTTGCTTGTCCTTATATGAAAATAAGGATATTTTCCTTAGATCATTTATAACCCCCAGGGAGTTCAGAATTTTGTTTTAAGGACCATCCCCAACATTCAGATGTTTTGCTGCCTCTGCTATAGGCTCTCCACAATTCTTCAAAATTCAAAGGAGGGCAGGGAACTTTTCCTAGGGTTTATGTCTTTCCCCTTGCTAACTCTGACATCATCCAAACAGCTCCTGATGTTTTGACATTCCTGGTGCTGAGAAAGTCAGGAATTGCACTGGTTTATGGAAGCTGAAGCTTTCTGCAAAGGTAACATGAATCTCCTCTAAAACACAAGGTAAATTAAAGCAAAGATTTGGGAGGAAAGTTGAATTTCCTTTCTCTAAACTTGCACCACTTATCCTTAGCTGGCAGCCTGCAAGAAAGGCAAGTTTTGCTTCCTCCTGTGCTCTGTCAGCTCAGTGTAGGTTAAGGATGATGATGATCCACATGAAACTGCCATGGCAGAGCTGTAAGAGTTATTGCAGCAATGAGTGGCTACAGCCTAAGAGAAAGCAGTGAACTCTGAGCTATCACCAAATATCAGCAGAGATTTTACAACAGTGGTTAAGAAGATTGTGTCTTATAGCCAGGTAATGCCAAATGTATATTTACATCAGAGCCTGACACTTCCCACAGTGCATAATGTTACAGTCCCCAAGATTCTCCGTTTTTTTTTCCTCTTTCAGTTTTTTTGCCTCATCATGGTTTAAAAGCCCAGCCATCTGTTGCAATTACAGCACTGAATTACACCACCACAGATGGGAGAAAATTCATAAGGCTGCAGAGTCAAGATTTCAGTGATTAGGAAATCTCTGAATTATGCTCCACCAAAATTTGTTCCCCACGCTACAGCACCATCACCAACTCTACAACCACGTGCTCTGTTACCACATTGTCCTTAGGGCTGCCCCACTCCCTGCACAGACCCCTGATCCAGCAGTGGACAGCACTGCAAACAAAGCTGGTTTTGGCACATGAATATGCACAGGAGGCTCTTCCTCTGCCATGCTCTGATAACTCAGGAGCAGGGGCTCCAAAACCAGGCACCAATGCACAGTTGGAGGATTAGCTGCAGATTTAGGATGAGAGAAATGCACGTCACAAGAGTGAGGCCCCCACATCCTATCAACAAATGTCAAGTATTTTTTGTGTGGATGTTTGAGAGTTTCACATTCAAACAGCTGTGAGTTTGTTTGGGCTTTTTTTTTTTTTTTTTTTTTTTTTTTTTTTTTTTAAATGGGTAATAAAAAATAATTTCCTCCCAATTTGTTCCTGGAAAGAGAAGATGACTTTGGCTCAAATGTTTAAAGAAATGAACCAGAAGGAAAAAATTCAGCCTGCATGAATAACTGAAAAAAAGTCATAGTTTTATATTGACAGCACTGGAAAATCATAACTTTGGCCATTGTCCTGCACCTGGCCCATGCTCAGAAGCAGCTACACCTGAGGGTATTTGTTTTAATGCAGGTTTGGGGTTCTGCTTTGGTTTTGTTGGGAGTTTTAAGCTGCAAGTGGAATTCTGGACCATTTACAATTCCTCTTGAAGCTATATAATATTAAACTAATAGTTCTGGCCAAAAGAGATGAGAATTAAGAGAAAACAAAAACTTTTGAAAGAGACCAAATATTTCAGTTCCAACTTTTCACAGCAAAGGGAATCAGTTTTTCACTCCATGTGAATTTTGGAGACAAATTTACCTTCATTTACGTTTATAGCACTGAACAGCTACATTCAATGCTTTATTTGGAGCTATGCAAAAATTGTCATCTAGCTGGATGCCCTCCATATCTTGAGGGAGAGGCACTTCACAGGGTGGCAAGGACAAGAGGCCATTGCATCAAATATCAGCAGAACTCTTCTGCAGGCTGCAATCTTTTCAAGATCTGCAGGAGCCTCTTTCCAGGAGATTTTGCATACATCTTAGGGAGAGAGAAATATTTCCAAGACTCTGGTTATCTGAGGCTCTGCTTTCCCTCTTTGGGTGTGGTTTGGAAGATGCTTTCCAGAGGCATCCTCCTCAATCCTGCAGGCACTGCTGTCTGCATTAACACCTCCATATTTGGCTGAATTGCTGGTCCAAGGTACTTTCTGGAAGTTAATTTTCCACTCCTGACTTCCACAGTGGAAGGAGTTTCTGCCCACGGCAGGGGCTGGAATGAGATGATTTTTAAGGTCCCTTCCAACCCAAATCATTCCATGACTTGCAGCACTGACTGTTCTCTGCAAGGGCATTTTGGCTCATCTCTGGGAAGTTTCCAGGAGACTGGGGAAAAGGTGTTCATTAAAAACATGTTAATGTGGTGTTTGGCCTGTCCTTGGAGCAGCCCAGAAATCTTTTATTTCAGGGGTAGTTTCTTGTCTTCCAAAAGCTACATCAGAAGTTATTTTGGTTTTTTCTCTCTGGGAGGGCAGAAATTTCCCAAATTCATTGAATATCTCTATCATCCTGATTCTAATTTGAGCTACTCATTAACAAAGGCATCTGTCACCTTGCAGGAGAGAGCTCAGCCCCAGACTGAGGGAGGATGCTCCTTGCCTTTGCCATGCAGGAAGCACTGGTCAGATTGTGCTCCACTATCAATGCACTCAGTCTCTTTTTCAGGACAAACTATAAACTTTTCCAGCAAGTGCACTTATTACAAGTTGGTTTGCCAAGTGGAGTGGAGTTGCCTCCCTCTTTGATTACGGTGATATAAGTGTTTTTGTTTCAAATGAGAAAAAACAAATGGAATAGATTCCCTGGCCTTCCAACCCTTGCAGGCACCTTTGGTAGGAGGTTTATCACTCAGCAAGGGTGAGGGGGAGGAAATAACTTTCTTGGATACCCCTTGTTATGCTATGGACAGCTGATCATGCTACAAGGTAATCCACAATGAATTATTTCTGACAATGTTTTACAAAAGTGACACAATGGTATGCAAGTCAGAAAAGAGCTCTAGGCCAAACCCCTAGAAAACATAAATTGATTTATACTGGAGAAAATGCCCCTTTGTCTATAGCTCACATAGTTATTCACATCAAATCTTTTCATGGAGAAGTTTGGGCTTTTTTTCACATTGCTGGGCAAGCTGCTTTGGAATGGTTGTGCTGGTTCCTGCATAAGAGGAACCTCATGATCAGAGTCAGTCTCCACCCTATCCAGCTGTGCCCAGCACACAAGGACCAGAAGGTTCATCCACATGACAGAGCAACAGGTGAGACCAAAGGCAAACCAAGGAGCTCTACTTTATATCCCAAAGGAAAAATGAGCCAATACCTGCACCACAGTGTGGCTTTTGGGGTGGCAGCCCCCAGGGAATGCATTCCATATATTCCCACCAACTTTCCTTTACCAGTCATGCATCCATTCCTGCCTGTCACCTTCTGCTAGATCCCTGCCCAAAAAGTCTGTGTGCGTGCCCATGGAATGCCACGGGCCCTCACTTCTGGGAGTTAGGGTGGAACAACCATATTTCACTGGCACAGTTAAAAGAAAGCATTCCCTCCTTCTCTCATCTGAGACTGTAAGGAACATTCAGAGTGGGATTTCTTATCTCCCAAACATTCCGAGGCCTGGCCTGAAGGACACGGGCCCCATCTCCTCGAAATAGCACACAGCGTATTACATCAGGCTCGCGCCTGTCCCAGGCTGAACTGCGGAGTAACTGGAGAATGGAAAAACGCTGCCAGCGCCCAAGTTGCCTGTTGCCACCTCCCACTGTAAGCTCCTTATCTGGGAAATGCCTCGTGAATCGCATGGCAGAGTTTCAGCTGACGAGTCCCTGCCCCTTCTCGTGCCCATCCTGCCCAAAACTGCCCCCCACGGCATCAGAGCTGACCCCAGGCAGGACAGTGCTGACCCCACAACCCCACAGAGGAGGGTCAGCTGGAGGGACAGCTCTGTGCAGCAGGATTGTCCTTTCTGGGCTTTCGTAGCTTTACGTGTAGCACACCAGGATTCTGATAAGGAGGGAGGGGGAATGGCTATTTTGCCATTGGATGGAATAAAATTAGCTTAGGTGAGTAAGGGTGTCTGGCTGGCAGGCAGCCTATTTCAAATACAGCCCAGTGAGCTCAGCTCCACGGCCAAGAAAACAGAGGGATTTGTATTTTAAAGTGCTTCGTTAGATCAAGTGCTCGTAGCCAAAGCCGAGAGAAGTCGGAGGGGGAGGAATGGGGTGGTGGCAGCTGGGAGTCTGGCAGCTGTGTGATCTCTGGGGGCTACAAATGAACATGTAAATTTCTATATTAAGCAGCAAAAGCATCTATTAGAGTAAAATTGCTCCAGCTTAATTGTTAGATAGGCATGTTTGTTAAAATACAATTTAGGCAAGATCGTATCATTCTTCCTCACTCAGGAGCATATTCTCGATAACGCCGTTTGTCAGCAACTGCCTATTATGTTAAATAGCTGAGGAATTGCTGGATAACTTTCTGCTTAGATAATAACATTAAAGTTTCTCGAAGCATTTTAGAAGTCTGACTAATCTCGCTGTCTCTCTATTTTATTTTTCTAAAGTGAATTTAGTGCTGGTGAAAGGTTCCAGATTGACAGCCCTGGAGACAGGAGCTGATTGCTTATCCACATAATAGGTACGGTCCAGACAGCTGCAGTGCATGCATGGCTCCCTCCCAGCCACAGGCTCTGGTTCCTGCACCTTTCAGAGTCATCCTGAACACTGGAGAGTGGCTTCAAGGCACTGCTGGAGGGGTGAAGGTGATGGGTGCTCACACAGGGCATCCATGGTTTTGTCAGGTTAATCTTCTTGGGTTTCCTTTACAGACAGATATTTTTATATATATCTGTGTGTATATATTTATTTATATAACGATTTACCCTCCAGAAAAGCCAGCAGGAGCCTAACTTTGTCTTATCCATCTCCTTTTGACCACTGAGGGAGCCTTGAGACTTCAGGCTCACAAAGCTGAAGCCATCTACATGGCTCACTCAGACACAGGGAGTCTCTGTGGCTCTCTGACCATCTGGGGACTGACAGCTTTTGTGCCTTTCACCACTTGCAAGCAAACAGCCACAACCTCAAAGCAGTCTTGAAGCCCAGACCTTGAGAAACACCTGCAGCTGAGAATGGACAACGGCATGGAAAACAGTCTTTGGTCAAAACTGCCTAAAAGTTGGAAAAGAGTCTTTGGTTAAAGCTGCCTAAAAGTGCAACAACCGCAGCCAGACAAATGACAGGGGATTTGTTTGCTTCTGACACATCCAGAGCTGAAACCACCTGGGTGCCTGGACAATCATCTGCTGGACACGAGGTTCAGACACCAACCCAAGATGCCTTTGAATGACAAACTGGTTACAGGAAAATTAATGGCATTTGCTGCTAAAGCTGTCCAACACAACTGTGGACTGTGTCCAAGCTGACTCACAACCTTACTTCCCATTCAGCTCTCATTCCTGGGCATTCCCACATACTGAAAGATGGATGCATTCATGAGAACAATATCACCCTGCAGGAGACACAGCAGCTTGTGGCAAAGCACTTGGTTAAGGGTGAAAGGTAGAAAAGGGATTTCTGGAAAATGCATTGAGCTAGAAAAGTTCTCTTTACAAATTGCGCTGACACATTTTCTCCTGCTGACAGGACTGGAAGGTCTGCTTTGGCAAATCCTATTCTATCATACAATCAGTTAGGTTGAATCCATGCATCAAACAAGCTAAAAAAGCAGCACATCTAAGCAATTTGGATAGATCTGGACGTTATTCCAGATAAATGAGGGGGATTTTTCATTTTGCTGTCATTCCTGTTCTCATTCGTAGAAATGTTTTCTCTCTTTGAATAGTGACATGGCAAGCAAAGAGGTGATGAATCAGCCTATGGCTTCTTCACAGAGGACAAGGTCTTTCCTCTCTCCAGCCAGCTGCCTCCAAGCATCCACATCCAAGCTCAGTGTTAGCAAGTCATTTCTGCAATGAATTAGAGCAGTTTCCGGCATCAAATCCTTGTGACAACCAGGGTGAAAAGCAATCCTAGGGAAAGCCATGCTAGATAAATGACCTTTACTCAACAATTCTTAGGTTGCTCTTGAGAAACTGTAATTGTTGGAGGAGGGAGGAGGATAAACCACAAGCCTCAACAAGGAGAAAGGGTTTACGCAACAGTTCCTTGTTTTCCAAAATTCCCCCAAACAAACATCACAGAAGCAAAGTCTATACTTTCATTTCATACTCATTTGGCTCTCAGAGGGGGAATATCTACATCCCCAGTCTTGTAAAGGTGTATGTACATTCTTAATATGTACCTTATGATTGCTGCTTCTTGCAGCTACTCCCAGGGTGCAGAGCTTTGTTTACACACAAAAGCCTTTACAGAATTGGGGGTTTGTGTTCTTCTGTGCTTATTCAAATGCAATCAGACATTATCAGTTTCATTTCCTACCACTGGAACATTACAATTGCAAATAATTTCTCTTTCATCCCAAATATTGACTATTTCAAGGCACAGAGTGAAATTGCAAACATTGGAGTTATAACTCTAAAGAGCACACACAGCATAAGAGCAATGAGCTGAGCTCAATCCAGTCCCAAAATTGATTTGGCCTCCACAGTTTTGCAAATTAAGTTACGTATTTCCATGCTCAAGTGAAAAAACCAACATGTAACTTTAATGCATAATATTTAAACAAAGTGCTCAATGTTTACACACTAAGCTCTTTTTTTTTCTTCCTAAATTTAAGCATTTGCCTAAGTTAGACAGAAAATAGTAAGAGGTGAACCTCAAACCATTGGAAGGTTGGGTCCAATTCAGAAGCTTATCCAAACGCCTTCTGTGTTTGAAAAACATTGGCTTGAATACTTGCAAGAACATGAGTCATCTGGATGTCACTCTGACTTATTATAGACCATCAGACTTTGAGAGATGGTCTTCAAATTCTTTCTGATCACCAGTTTGGCCATTGCTTTCAAGTTTAATGATGCTGAGTCACACCAATGATAAAATCTTCTAGAAAACCACTTTCGTCTGTTGGCAGAGCCACAGCCAAATGAGGTCTGTCTGAGCCATGCCCCGGGTTGCTCCCATCTCAGCCTATTCCAGTCCACCCTGGAACATTCCCCAAGGCTGTGCCTGATGCAGAGGTGATACAAAATTAATAGATCTGCATTGGACTCCCCAGTCCTGCTGTCACCAGGGGTATTCCAGAAAGCCCTAAGATTTCACCTGCAGCACCTCTCTGTCAGTTCAGCTTACGTTAAGAGCCACAGAAAAAAATATCAAACCAAACCTTGTGGCTGATGCAAGATGTAGATGTGAGAGAGTTACATAAAATGATGAACAACTACATTCACCCCAACTACACCCCAGGGCTGGGCAGTGCACCATGACAAGAACAGTTTTTCTCCAAACTAAATGTGCATCCATTCTGAGGAGGAACCTTCATGGTCTTATCTCTAGAGACTGTCCAAAAACATCACGTGGATCTCTTGTTCTGTTAAAACTCACCAGTAACCCACCACGTTGAGGCTCCCATCTCTCTTTATCTGTTTATTGTAGGATGATGTGATCCACCATGAAAATCACAGCAGCCCTCATAGACCAATAAACAATTGAAATATTCTTAGCTCAACAGTCCAGGAATAATAACCATTCTTATCACTGAGAGATAAAGGGAGACAAGAAAAGATAATAAGAGGATAACCAGGGTTTCTGGAGCCTAAGCAAAGCTTGATACCACTCAGAGTTGCAGTTAAGTCATGTTTTTTTCTGCTTTAGTCTAAGTGAAAATAAACCTGAGTGCCACTGAGTTAACAAAAACCAAAACCATCGGCACAGAGGATGTTTTGCAGAGAACAGTAAAGCCTGATTCTTAAAGAAAAAACAACCAAAACAACAAAAAATCCTGTTTATGCTCCTTAAAAACTGCATTCAAGTCCATCGATGTTAACAGAACCTTCACTGATTTTATCATCCTTTCCTTCAAAATTGCTTTTCCTTCATAGAATTACCTAATTGGCACCCAGGCCAGCCTCACCTCTTGCTGTTGTTCAATTTAGGGCAGGAGATTCTTTCCACTGGCAGACCACTGGGTTGCTTTGACATGGGGAATGAGCTGGGGATAAAGACCACCAGGGTGGGAATTTACCTTTAGGCATTTCTGCTTGCAGTTATATCATTCCAAACAGAGACAGAAAAGACCAACAGAGAGAGCCAGAATGAAAAATAATAAATAAATAAGTGCCTTTAAGTAATGGCAGTAACTTAAACCAAAATTATCCATCACCTGTGATGTTCCTCCAGGAATTTCTGGACTCATTCCTCTAACAACTTCAGAGAAGAAACCCAGGCTATGAAAGGACCAAAGCTGTGTCCTCTGATGGCGACATCACAGAGATCAAACCCAATTAAGGGAACCCAAAAAACCTCCTATTTTTTTTCCTGAAACCTCTGGTAAATTTTATTTCTGTGTCTTGAGGTGATTATTTTTCCCTTTTGATACCATTTTCAGTGCATGCCCTTCATCTCCCCTGTGGAGCCAGCCCAAATGTCACTGAGACTATTAATGGTGTGTACTTAACACACATACTTACAGTATGTTCATTCTCTGGGAGACTAAACATTATTGAAAGGTTACAGCATTTATTTTGATGTGTGTCTGTTTAACCAATTCTAGCAAATGTTACACAAACACAAAACGGGTTTTCCTTCTCTGTTCCTCACTAGCCACCCTGAACCAGAGGTTTTCAAAGAGAAACCCTCCCTCAAATCAATTAGGAATTAGAAAAACTCTGGTGCCATGCTATGGCACATGGAGATATTTTGAATATACAGCAGAGATATGTAAAGGAGAAAGAAATATTTCATCCTTGCTCCCTGGAGCCTTGCTAAAGCCCCTTTCCAGCTTCAAGTCCACCAGTTTCTATCAACTTCTGGCTGATTTCAGGGACCACCTCTCCAGCAGCCATGTAATATTAGGAAGAATGAGTAGGTTTGTTCCTCATTATCTTGATTCTCATTTAATGGAGGACATTTGGGTGGATTTCTTGTGATTCCTCAAGATTTTCTGTTTCCAGTGAAACTGGACACAACAGTTGGTAAGTACAGCCCTTTGGTACAAAACTATGGAGAGAACACCAAAATCACTGCAAACCACTGGTGAGAATTTCAGTTTTTGATTATCCTAGCTGCACTTTAGAGAGGATCCAGCCATGCCCCCATCCTTAACAGTTGCCACTGCTCTGCAAAAGTGGGATTAGTAATCCCCACTGCAGCTGCTAACAGCTCTGTTGACTCTTATGTGTTATTTCAAGAGAGACCTTTAGAAAGAAAAACCAAAAAACCACAAACAAACCCAACCAAGCAGTTTCCCCCTTCTTACCTCAAACTCTGTATAAGACACAAAGATTTAGTGCAAGGGAAACCCCACCTCACACCTCATCTGACTGCAGAGAGGCGAGGGCATGTGAGGCCAGAGCAGAGTCAGGTGTTTGTGTTTATCATGTGCTTGTTCCACCTTGTTTCACTGCACCTCAGGGGCTGCTCCTGGGGAATACATCCAATGCCATCAAAGCAGAGAGCTCACATAAACACTGCTCACACGAAACCAGAATCAGAGAGCAGCAGCACCTAATAGTCAGAATATTAGGAGAGCTAATGAATAGGTTCCCTCAGTGTACAACCCCAGCCCAAAAATGTGACTTTCCACTGCCAGTCATCAATTAAATTCAGCGTCTTTTCTTTATGCTGGAACAAATTGGACTGACTGGATTCTTTAACCAAAAGGTCAAATGTGAAAATAAACTAAGGAAAACCAGGCTGTCCCTTCCTCCAGCATCCCACTGCTCTGACACCTTCTTCTTGGACTCTAAACTGCTCTTTTTCTCAGCAACTCTTTTCCCCACAACCCTCTGCTCACTCCCTGGTTCTTACCTTCCTTCTAGCTACCAGCCAGCACAGACAGCTGCCCAGCACTCCCAGACCTGGAGAAGCTGGAGCAGCAAGGAGATTTGCTGCTGCAGGCAACTGGGAAGGGTGTCAGAGACCTCAGGGCTGCCTCTAACTGCTCCCAGAGAGCCCTGTAATCCTTCTGTGCCTTCTCCAAATGGATCACAGCTCTGTCCTGGGTGATGTTACGGAGTAAAGGAGGAGCCTGGAGTAGAAGTAGTATGAAAGAGCAGCTGGTTCTCCATCTCAGCCACTCTCTCAGCTCCTCAAAGTGTTCTTGAGTTCATACCATCATGTGCCAGTTCTATCAGTGAGCCAAACTGGGAAGATGTCAGTGCACAGCCTGCAGCCAAGCAGCCTTGAAGGAGGAAAGAGAAGAGACTGTCCTCACCTAACACAGCAATCCTTGGTCCTCGGGAGATGGCCTTGATAGAAATTTCCTTCCCCAGGGCAGACAGCCTAGAGATGCTCTGGAAGGGAGCTCAGCAGCTCCTGCACAAACAGTCACTGGCATTTTCCTATCACCAGGGCTGCAGCCTGACAAATAAGTGAATAAAATAGAGCCCTGAGACTGGCCATATCTCCATTCCTTGGCCAGTCCTCAGAGTAACAGAGAAGGTTCCACACCGTAGAAGAGGGTCACTGGGGCAGCAGTTTCCAGATGTTTTGCCATTGGCTTCACTTCCACCTGGAAGGATCATTTCATATGAACTTGTCTCAGATTTATGAGCACCCATTGTGCCAGATCTACTGAGAGCACACCAACCTCCCCTGGGACCAGTGCACAGGGAGTTCACAGTGATCCTTTCTTATCATGGCATTCCATTCCCTGTTTATGAAGGACATGGGGGGCTGGACTTGTGGGGATACCCCAAGCATAAAGAAATGCCCTTCTCTCACCTCGAAAGAGAAATGAACCAGAAAAGCACAAAAAACCTCAGCCCAGTTGGGATAAACCAGGAACTATTCCCAAACACGACACCAAAGCTCCCACTGAAAGTTTAAAAGCAAATATTTTCAGAATTCATTTTTCAATTTCATGCCACCTCTCCACTAATTACTTGTGGCCAGGATCCTGCCTGCCAAGACGTTACAAAACGCTACCAACCGATGCTATGAGAGAAATCTTCGGGGGGAATTCTCACAGAGCAGCCCCACAGCCACAAGGAACAGTGGAGACAAAGACACTGAAAGAGCCACCAGACCACTCTGTGGACACCTCTCCAAAGCATGTCCCAGCCCCTGGAGTGCCCTCCCTGTCCTGTCCCCCGTTTGCAGCAGGATGGGCCCTGGCAGAGGCTGCACTGCACGGTCTGTAGGGCCCTTGGGGTGTCAGAGCTGCTCAGGCAGAGGAATCAAACAGCTGCAGAGTTTCTGAGCATCTCAGCATAACAACCCCAAGTCAATGCGCAGGGAGGAATGCAGAGACCTCGACGGTGCCTCTCAACACCCATCTGTTTTTTAGAGTCAACTGGCCTGAACTCCTCTGCAAGCTATTAGCTCTCAATGTCCAGTCGAGGGCTGTGTTCTCTGGGTGTGCTTTAATTCCAAAGTAAACTCTTTTGCCTCAAGAAACATGCAACACAATAAACTAATTTGAGTTGAGCTTAGTGTAATCTTTCTGGGCTTTTTGTTGTTTTGATCTGATCCCAGAAGTGGAAGTCTGGTTTAGGTATCGTGGTTTTGTTTTGTTTTGGGGTTGAGGGGTTTGGGTTTTTTCACTCTTTCTGGGATCTGCTCTCCACAAGCCAGATTCCTGGATTTGACAAGTTCTGTTTTATTCTACTTACACTGCCACCTGCACAGCAGAGAGATTTAAAAGGCTGAGTTCTCTGTTGGTAAAAGCAACAACAAGCAAGCAGAGAGCTGTGTTCACAGCAGACTGAAAGGAATTCTAGCTTCCTTTTTTCATATTTATTTACAATTTGTCCTTGCCCATTTTCTTACACTATATCCTTGTACCTGGTCAATGTTTTTCCTCCATACAGTGCACTTAAGTTGTTCTCTTCACACACGAAATTTGTTCAATAATCATTCTTTTTTTGCACTTAGTAGTCTTGCCACTGCCTGCAGATGATATTACAAGGAGCACACAGGTACACAGGCTGCCTCAGGGCCACTGCTGTGCTGAGCAGTGTCACCTCCATCCTCCCACCAGGCCAGGAAGACCCAGAGACTGCAGCAATCCCATCGAGAGCCCGGTGATGTCATCCGACGTAATCTGCCCGATATTCAGAGAAAACGAGGCCAAACTTTGCCGATGGTGAAGTGACTCACGTTGTACAGAGAGTCCTGCACAGGGTCAAAGGGAGGTTCAGGAGCCCTGATTCAGGATCTCTTGTGTGGCTGACCAGACCACAGCTCAAACAGGAAGGGTGGGGAGCAGAAGCGACGGAGCAGAGAAGAAGCAGTTTCACTGCAGCCCAGACCCAGCAGCACCAGCCTGGGTTTTTAGGCGATAAGCCCAAGGTACACACTTCTGCTGCAAATTTTAATTTTGGAAACCCAAAGGTCAAGGGATTGGAAGTTTTACTCGGCTCTGCTGAGGTCTGCCAAGCACTGCTGTAACAACGCTGCTTTCTGAATATGTTGCAGGCACGGTAACGCAAAAGGGAAACCAATATTAATAAAACAGAAACAAGGAATCCCTTCATATAAAAATAACAGCAAATAATGCACTGTAGAAGCTATTTGGCGAGGTGAGAGCTGATGTTATAACTCAGTGGGATCTTCCAGCCCAGTGTAAAACTCACAAAACTTCTTAGGAAAAACAGGGTTTTCCTGGACTTTTCATCATTTCACAATTGTATCACTATTTAAAATAAGTCCATGAAGTAAGAACCTAAAAAAGTAAAGTCCAACTATTTCTAAACATAAGCAGGTCTTTCCCTTCAATCTGTGTGCCCTTCTTACTCCCTCCAGGTTCCCTCCCTCCCTATTCAGATAAACCAAAGTGAATAAGCACACCAGGATGCAAGAGCAGAACAAAATGACTAAGACTGATGTGTAATAATATGTCTGTACTGTAACTAGACATAAACCTTTTAAAAATTCAAAATAGGTGACTCAAAGTTATGGAGAATTTTCCAAACACCAGATGGAACAAAGAACCCCACATTAAGATATTTTCAGTTAAGGCAATTACATTTAAATAAAGCTGCTTATTACTGTAATTGCAGAAAAGCTCTACAATGCAGCTTGGCTTTGTTAAAGAGGCTCTGCCTGAGAAGCATCCAGGGCACAGTGCCTTGATTTGACATGTGTCTTGCTCCCAGTCATTCATCTTCCCTCACTGGAGAACAGAATCCTAAAATGGTTTGGGTTGGAAGGGACATTAAAGATCATCCAGTCCCACCCATGCCATGGGCAGGGACACCTCCCACTGTCCCAGGCTACTCCAGCTCCAATGTCCAACCTGGCACTGGGCACTGCCAGGGATCCAGGGGCAGCCACAGCTGCTCTGGGCACCCTGTGCCAGGGCTGCCCACCCTCCCAGGGAACAATTCCTGCCAATATCTAACACCAATTTCCCCTCTTCCAGTTTGAGTGCATTACTCTTTGTCCTGTCACTTCAATTCCTGGTGCAGAATCCCTCTCCAGCTTCATTGTAGCCCCTTCGGAATAAGAACAAGACTGCTGTTTCAAGCAACTGCAAATTAGATGCTGTTGCAAAAGAGCTTTGATTTTGGACATAAATCACACCTCCTTGTCAATATTTTAATGCCTCTGGTCTGCAGAGAAGAAGACAGTGCCAGCAGGTAGAAGGGGATAAGGGTACTGTTGTGCTGCTGATACTGGCTAAACCAGGGACTAAAAGCTTGACTAGTAAGTCTGAGCTCAGTGCAGGATTGAGACTCAGAATTTAAGTGCCAGACATGAGCAGAATGCAGCACAGCTTGTACTATATACACACCAAATCCCTCACCAAGGCAGCTTCAGAAACCAAATTCTTCTACCATTATCAGCTTTCAGTTAAAGAACTCATAGGATGACCCAAACCTACAAACTGCAGGGCAGAGAATAACTGTATTCAGTATCAGTTGATCAGATAGGCCCTAAAATACCTTTTAAAAAAAGGAGTAGTGTAATTGAATATTCAATCTACAGTTGACAAAAGATAACTCCACATCAAGGTACTCCTGGAACACAAGAATGCCAAATATTCTGCTCCAGGCCTAATCCTGATTAGGTGCCTTGGGCTAAAAGGAAATACTTTTTATTTCTGTTACAAAACATGTATAAACAGAAGGCCTGGGTAATGCAACGTGAAAACCCCTGAGCAGGGATTCCAAGATTTACCCCATTAATCATAAATTACTAAGAAAAACAAAATACAGAATAGCTCGCTTTGTTTCCTTTGGTTTCTGAAAGAATCAGCAGCCACAAACACGTAGGTAGATGATAAACCCGCGGTGATGGTGTAGAAATCCCATCCAGAGTGCGCAGGGCTGATTGTTCCCGGGGGTGGCTCATTTCCGAAGGGGAGGGCCAGGTTGTGCAATGACTCCTTTGCCAGGGGAGAGTTCCCAGCAGAGCCGTGTCCCCTCGGCAGGGCTGGGAGACGCCCAACAGGAGCGTGGGGAGCTCTGGGTCTGCCCCAGCAGGGCCTCAGCTCCCCTCCTGCAGCTGGACACGCATCCAGCTCCTTCCCTGCCAGAGCAGGTTTGTCTTCAAGGACGTTTTCTAGGATTTTGTCCAGCTGCTCTGAAGAAGTCCTAAACAATGGGATTCCACCCCTGGTTTCATAGCCCAGCACCTTTTGCTTGTAAACATTTCCCAATAACCAAAATTGTGTTTCTCCCCTACTTTGCTCCTTTATTGACTGTCCCTCTCTGGCATGGGCATGGCACAGAATGAAAGTCCTTCAGGAGGCACCTGGTTGGGATGGCAGCATTTTATCCCATGGTGAGAAAGTTCCATTTTTTAAGGAATACACAAAATATGTACAGGATTTTGCTCCAGGAAAGCAGATGTCCGCTGAACCTTTATGATCTTAGGAGAGCTTGGTCATCAGCTCAACAGGTCTGGAAATGGTTGCTGCAATTGCTTTTTTCTATTTGACATCTTGCCCCCTTGATTTTTAGAATAGTTGGAGCTTTTTCTTCTCTTCCTTATATATCCGGGACATCACACTCTCACCTTACACTTCTCACTGTCTTTACTTTGCAAAGCCTCCTTTGGCCATGTCATTCCCAAACTATTTTTTTTTTTTTTTTTTTTTTTTTTTTTTTTTTTGGTTTTTTTTTGGTTTTTTTTTTGTATTTTGCTCTGGATTTTGAATTCACACCCAAAAGGCCAGTGCACACAGTGCAGCTTCCTCAGGCACTTTATCAAGCAGTTCTCACCACAAGGCTGTATGAATCCTCAAACTCTGACTGATAAATAATGCATTCCAGCAAAATATAAATCCATTTCCTCCTATTAGCTACAATTACAGCCTAAAATAGTAATGGAGGGATCGGGTTACTAAAGCAGCCACGCTTTCATTAAGAGCATTCACCATTCATGTCGCACTTGGAGTCCAAATAGGATAATTTCACATTCACCTTTCCTTTGGTCATCGTCTCCCTCCACTTATTGGCACTGAGAGGTTTTACCCGGTTTTCTCCTGCACTGCTTCCAGATCCTTGTGGGGGCTAATGACTGAATCAAGCCTTCCTTTGCCTGGGTTATTTAATCCCACCTGGGCATAATAAATGGGAAATCCCCAGCTCTCTTTACAATATTTGTAGCACTAGGACGCTTTTACGACATTATTACAACTGGAGCATTGTTGTACCTTGAGTTTTTTTAGAGAGGTCTCACTACAAGGAATTTTCTCTTGATATTTGGCCTGAGTTTTACTTATTTTCCTTCCGCTGCCTACAGATTTGCTTCTGTTGGCTCAAATGAGACATTTCTGTTTCTCTCTAGTATTTATGTGTTTGAAGATAGTTATCATATATCTACTTAGTCATTTCAAACCAAATTTAACAATATTTAACTCTTTTTAATCTTCTACTCATAAATCATCCCTCCCTGGTCTCCTTTGCCAATGTCAGGAATGTTTTCCTACAGTTCCAGGAGAGAAATATGCCCCTGTTACAAAACAGCTTATATCTGCTTGCAGCAAGAAGAAAAAGATCAATTCAGAAATTACAAGAAAAGGAAAGCCGAGTATCCTCTGGCAGGTAAAATTCCCAGGAGCCCAGAGCCTCATGCCTTATGTTCCCTGCTTCAAAATCCTTCAAGAACCTCAGAACTAAGCACCGGCGTCTCAAAATACCCAATAAGGCACCTAATCATTCATGTCACTTCTGACCCTTGCCACTTGAGATCAGGGCACTTCCTTCCTTGCACTTTGTTAAATGTGTTTTTAATCTGCTTAAATTGCATGAAAACATGGCACAGTGTGAATGGGCGCCCGGCCCAGGGGATTTTTTAAGGCCCTTATTACAAAGGTGGCTCTTTCCCTCTGGGTCAGTGAGATGGATTGGGCCACATCTTGCCTCAACCTTGTTTAGGGTCTGAAAGAGGGAAGGAAAACAAAGTCCCCAGATCCTTTGTTCACGTTGCTGACCATGTGCTGCCTCCACCTAGCCTGGGATTTGCTGTAGGATCTGGCTCTGCCCTGCCCCTGGAGCACGGCCAGTGCTGCCCCAGGACACAGGGACTGCTGCTGTCCCTTCCACGGTGTCCACAACACGTCTGGGAGGCAGAAATGTTTCTGTGTCGCTCTGCCCAGCCCCAGCCCACTTGTCCCGCTGCTGCTTGGATCCCTTCCCACCTTTCATTCTCACTTCTCTCCTGGGATGGCAGGTAGGGAGCTGAGTTCCCAAGGTAATTATTCAGTAAAATAAACCACTCTATCTTTCCTTTTCCCCCTACCTCCTTCCTTTTTAAAGAGTTAATTCACTGGATTTCCGTCTGCCATCAGCCAAACATTGCAGTACAACTCTAAAGACAAAACAAGGGGTTTTTTTCTTAGTACATTTCTCCCACTGTTCACTTGTTTATGGGATTCAGTCATTCTCATCGAGCCAAACCTGGCACGACTAACTCTGATCCCACGTTCAACAAAATCTCTGCTGTGTTTATATATCCAGGGGGACTTTTCAGAGGGGGAGAAAAGCACCTCTAGTATGTTAATTCCCAAGGACTCAACGATTAATGAACTAATCTTATTACACGTGCCGGGGGCGGAATCCTGGTAGATGAAACCTGAGCTAATGAATTAAAGCCCAAAAACTCCTTTGGCTGCATAAACGTGCTTTTAATTTCAGCTAACCTTTCAATAATAATCCTTCAGGATTTTTTTCCATGATGCTTATACTTTCTGAAGATATGTGACTCCTCTTGGATACAAGCTCCTTTGTTATTTTATTTCTTGGAAATATTTAGCAACGTCCCAATAACTTTCTTGTTAAAAGTGTATTTGCCTTTCCTGTCCTGAAGGTTGTAGCTGAGTTTTCCCCTCTCTGTGGAAGGCCCTTGGCTTTTTACTGAATTTTTACTGCTGGGAGTAAACACAGAAAAGGAGAAATGTTTGCCATATGTTGATATAATGGTCACATTGTGGGAGGGGAGCAGAGAGGAAGGCTGGGCCCCTGACATCATGGTAGAAGTGCCCTTTTTTCACAGTTAAAAGTAGGTAAATAAATTACGGTAAATAAAAACCAACCTGAACTTTCACTGAGAACTTCAAAGGAAACCTAAATACCGTGTGATTACAGAGGTTGAAAACAGCTCAGTTAACATTCCACAAGTTTAGAGACATTGGTCAGAAAGACACTCGCATTTGGAGCAACATATGTTCACACAAGGACGCCTAAAAAAAAGTCACTTTTTCCTACGAATACCTTAGATATCATATTGGACAGCAGCAGAGGAAACACAGAGGGAGAGATCTTCAAATATACTTCCCATCTCTCTACTTCTGTTCAGTGTAGATCCTTAGTGATCTCCTTTGATTCACTGCCTGATTGTTGTCCCTCAGAAAGCACACAGTAGTCTCTTAACCCTTCTGTATATTCCCACCATAAACCATGATTGATCTAAGGACCTGTACCAGAACATATTGATTAACCTGCTGCCTTGGTCTCTATTTGACACAGTCTGAAATTTTGATCTGGGAGCATCAAAGAAATTTTAGTTTATTACTGCACAACACAAGAGGTCAATGAATAATAAATATGAACAACCCTCTGCCTCAACTTCATCCATCAGACTGCTGAAGGATTGGCAATTTTACCATGATTTTACCTTCCCGTGCTATTTTACACCAAGACATCAGCTCCCATTGATGTGCCAGAAGCCAAAGCTCTGCTGCCTGTCTGGGGTAGAGCAGTGGTGGGGAGGTTCTGCACCCCTGAGCCCAGCAAACCCCACAACAGAGCAGCACAGCCATGCCAGGCCCAGCAGCTCCAGCAGCACTGAGGAAACCCCCTCACGTGACATTATCTGTCCTGCCACACACACATTTCTTTTCCAGGCACATCACTACAAAACATCACTTAAAAAGATGCTACAGAAGGTTACAAATCATTCTTTCAGGTGGGACAGTGGCCACCCCAAGCCCTTCTCACAAACACTGTGTGGGCAAACAATGGTTTTTGTTGCTAGCCCCAAGGTCTGAACCCCTCGTGTTGGGAGGAGGATGGAGGGGGAAGTCAAAGGCCAGTGCAGGCTTCAGCAGGCTTGTGGCAGCTGACCTTCCTCCCAAGACCTACACACATATGGGTTTATTCCACGTGTTGCCATTGGCTATTTTGGCTATTTTTCCCCTCTAGACTGCCCTTCTGTCAGCTCCATAAAGTAATACGTGAGTATGTGATACCTCAGAATTTGGATGGGGAGATTGCAAGGCAGAAAAAACCCCGCTATTTTGAACTCTGTGGAAAAACAGCTTATAGATTCTATATTTAAATAAAGGTTAGAACAATAAAATGGCCGGGTTTTTCCACAGTAACTCTCACCTCAGACAGCAAATGCTGAGTAACCACTCAGCCCTCCTCACTTGCTCCCTCCCGCGCCCCGACCGTGGGGCTCCGGCTTCCCCCGTGTTTACTGAACGTCTGCAGCGATGGCGGGGCAAAGCCACAAGGCCGCTCTCTCTTGGAGCCAGTTCCACTTTGTCACCACGTCAGGAAAAACACAAAAAGGGGGAGGGAGGCAGGAGCAGCCAGCCAGAGCCGGCCCTTCCACACGCCTCCAGCCGCGATGGGGCACGGCGGCACTGCCAGCCAGGAGCGCGGCAAAAGGATCCCTGTGGACACAAGGGGGGCACTGCCTATTTTTAGGCAGCTGGAGTTTCCACGAGGATTCCTAAATCTCTAGTTTCATTAGGGTGTGTGGGGCTTTTTTAAGAACAGGTCGTTTAAAGTTGTGGTTGCGCCGTTCCACTTCTTTCCCTTCCACGGCGCAAGGCTCGGAATAGAAATAACAAATGGATGAAATCAACGTGTGAGCCCAGCGTAGAGCAGGGATAAGGCCTGGCCTACAGGCTGAAACCAGGCTGAAGAACGAGGGTGACAATGGAGTATGGCCTGGCACAGGGACAGGGTGGCAGTGGCTGATGATGAGTGGCATATGCAGTCCCTGGCCATGGCTGGTTGGTTCAGTGAAGGACCTTTCCCTGCTCTGGCCTGTTTTTCCCAGGCCACAACAAATTCACATTTGCCCACTCAAACAACTCACAGTGCAAACCTAACGGTTTACCATATGCACACAATTTCTGTACACTTTGAGATAAACAATGTGCATCAGGCCCAAGATCTCACGCCAAGAACTGCAACGTTCTCACTGGGATCTCCCAGTTTTAAGGCCCGCACAGCACTTACAACTGTGCAGTGATTTGGCTTGTCAGCTCACTGGCATAGCCACTTGTGCACATTACCCTCCCGACCCCAAAATAACAATTCCCCCCCTTTTATTTTTCATTCCCCCCGTCCTTGATGAAGCTAAACTGTCTACTTACTGTTCCCCACACAGCAGCAGCAGCTGGGAGCATCTGGCATGGGACATATGGAATTTAATTTCCCGATATTTACATAGATTGAAACAATTCCGACTCCAGACTTCAGAAGGCCCATTGCAGCAGACCTCAAGGCAAAAGCTTTCAGTTCATTTCATTTTCCTCTTCTTCTTTTGGCAAATGAGCTGGGAATACCAGTTTAAAGTCTGCACGGGCCTTAGGATGTTGAAAGATACTCAAGTCCTTGATCTATAAGGCTTACAGGGTAAATGCTGCTTTTTTACTTCTGGGGAATCCAAAAGGACTTTTAAGAGCTCTAGCCACTTTAAAAATATCTTTTTTCAGTGACCTTGAGTAGATTTGAAACAGTCCATTTGAGAGTTTTGCACATGTGGCTACAGATAAAAGTTTCTTTGGGAAAAATAAAATAACTGAAGGGAAATACTCGGTCATACAAAGGAGAATGAAAAGGGACACGTCTAGTACTGAGTGCAGGACCAGTGTTGCTGCTTATGCTGCTGTTGAGCATAGAGTTAAATGAGGACTTGCTCCGGAGCAAGACAGATGTTGTATGAAAATGGCAGAGCAAAAATATGGCTGAAGCACCACACTTCCCTAAAACAGTTGGTTGTCTTTACTTTGTCTGTCAGTTGCCATCCATGACATTTCCAATAATTGCAGAAACAGAGACTTTAGAGGTGGCGGAGTCCATTATCAACAAAGAATTGCCAGGGATGGCAGCACACCAGTCCAGCTTTGCAAAATCCCTCTAAAATCCCTCTTATAACAACATTTGAAGAGAATGGTTTAAAATTCCCACCTTATTTTAAGGACGTCCACAACAGATTCAATGGCTAGAAAAGCTGAGAAGATGGCTCATCTTCTTTATGGCTACAAGCAACCAAATTATTCAGATGGCAGTGGTGCAAATACAAATACCAGCAGTATCAGTCATGGAGCTCCTCCAACATGCAGCATCTGAGGACCTCACACATTGAGTCATAATTTGCCAGTAAAATCCCAGTGGCTGAGCTAGGAAGATACTATGGTTTCCTGGGAGAGTTCATCCAACAGAAAATATGTCTTGCTGTATACACATTTTTTAAGACGATGGTAATTTTTTGAGTGCGTCAGGACAAGGCCAAAATAGGACTTGGATCTTCAGATTTAGATTGTGAATTTGGATTCCCATGCACAAAACATTTCTGCCAATCCTAAAGGCACCTCCCTTGGTTCCTTTGAACTCACCAAGCTCATCTTGATTTTGCTTCTTTACTTGTTCAGCTGTGCCATGGAAAATGCTTTAACAGCCTTGGAGTTAGAGCTGGAACTCAGGTCTCCTGTCATTGGCAAAGACACTCTTACAAGGCCTCAGGTTTTGATATTTTTCCCTCTCTTCCTTATCCAATGACTCCTGCATTCTGATTCAGAGACCAGTAAAACCCACTGCCATACTGGAAAACACACCCAGTGCAGAGAAACCAGCTCTCTGGTGAAAGATCTTTCTAGAAAGAAGGAGATTTAGGTCTGAATCCTCCCAGGCAAAAGAGAAAGCTGAATGGGGGTCTCCAACATCCTGGGTAAGCACTCAGACACAAGGGTGGTATGGAAGGAAGGGTCACTTCAGGGAATCTGACCCACCATGAGAATCAGGTCTTTCCTTTTTTTCTAAAAATACCAATCTCTGGTCTGTGTTCAGGTACAGCCATCATCAGTGAGAGTTTGCAAAACACAAGGCAGATTTCCACTTGTGCTGAATTAGAGCAACTGAGACTGGAAAGGAGTTTTAAATCCCCACTCCTAATTGCTTATTTAACTTGCTTGTTAAATTTGATTTTGTACTTGTGTGCCAAAGGATCTCCTTGTTATGGACTTCTAAAAAAAATCTAATAATATATAGAGTTTTAATACTGTGTTTGTTCAACTTTTGTTGCTCTATTTAGAAGACCTTATTATACTTTTATTGCCATTAAAGAACTGTATACTCCTTATGATTATTTTACAGGGCTCAAGACAGTTGATCTGGATGCTGTCTTATTAACTGTACCAGGTGGTAGAAATACCATTTAATCCTCTTTAATATCAGTAATTCAGACTACATGGCAAGGCTGACCTCAGCATCTCTTATGCCCCAGGAGGAACTACATTATATCACTGCATAAGGGGTCAGAGATGAGAGTGCTTTTGGCAAGGGACTTTCACTTTGTAGATGAAACATCCTGATTAAAAATGATGCTTCCTGCATAACACTGCTGTTCTCAGCTCACAGTTTCCAAACCCACAAAGGCTGCTTTCTAAAGATGGGTAAAACGATCTGTCTATGGTTTATGTAATATATTTGCTGTGTAGTTTTAGGGTTTTCAGGATGAAAGTTACTGGAGTGCAGTCAGCCTTTTTGGACAGGTCATTTTGCACCCAAAACTAGTTGGCACTGAGGAGGAATAAAAAGCTGGAGATACCCCACGGCTGCTCTAAAGTGCATGGGATTTACACTCTCTATTAGCTTAGTTCCCAAACACCATTTATAGCATTAATGCATTTTTAGTTCCCAAACACCATTTATAGCATTAATGCATTTGTCCTCACAAATCCATTGGAGGCAAGAATTTTAGAAGGCAAACAACCAACCCAAGAAGTCAGAACAAACCAGCTGAGGAGGCAACTGAGAAATGCCCACGTGCCTTCACTTTCCCCATCTTATTCAGGAGATATATTAAAGAGCACACACAGGTCTCAAAACCAAGTCCTTTCAGAGCATCTTACTTTTAGGACTCAAAAGCTGCATCTCTTCCTTTTGGCCCTCGAGCAGCCTGAAACTGCCAGGCAAAGACCCTGCAGGGCTTTGTGGCAGAGAGGGGAAGGAAATTCCTGCCACAGCATCCTGTGGGATGCCATACTAACCCCGCGTGGCGTCACACGGGTGGAAACCCCACGGCAGAACCAACCCCGAGGTATCCCCAAACATTCCTGTTTGTCCAAGAACAAGAAATTTGAGGCCAGTTGTCTGCGAGCCTTGAGCCCCAGAGTAGACGTGAAATGTAGACTCTATTTTCACAAGTGTTCGGCACGCAATCTGTGGAGCTCTTCTGAAAATCTGGACCTTATTTAGACGAGTAAATGAGAGCCAAGCTCTTTTTTAAAAAGAGGGTTTAATAGAAATGTCTGCCGCCTCCTATTCTTAGGCCCCTAAGTAAGTGGTGCTGGCTGTGGTGGGAGCTGCTGGTGCATGACTGGTGACTGGCTTTGTCATCCCAGGAGTTCTCCTGGGTTGCTAAAACGTTCATGAAAAAAAAAAAAAAAAAACAACAAAAATGTGCACGAACGGAGCAGACAGGGGGGAAAAATCAGCTTCACGCTACAGCAAATGCTCAGGGAAAATGTTTGCACAGGTCTAATGAGAACTGGTTAAAAGTCAAACCCAAGTACTGCTCTCCTGGCAGCTGAACACGGATTACAAAATCCCATTGCCTCAGTTCACTTCAGAATTGTCTCAGCTACTCATTCCTGTATCAGTGGGAAATTTGGAAGTGACTTTGGATTTGCAGTTTCCTTTTGATAAATGTATTAAAAATACCAATATAACAGCTTTTTATATCATAATAAAAATACATGGAGTATTAAATCCTGCCTAACTCTTGCTGACTTGGAAGCAAGTTTGCATGCTTTCCTCACATCCAGATTCGATTACACTAACTCTTAATGCACAGCTTTGCCAGAAATGTTTTTATTAGAAGAAATTGCACTTGGTCCAGAATGTGGCAGCAGGAATGATCTCTGGCATGCATGGTAACAGGCTTTTTTCACCAATCTGAAATCTCTACATGGGTTTCTAATTTCACTCAGAATTGAGCTGAAAAATTGACTTTTGGATCAGCAAGAGATTGGACATGATTATAGGTAATGCTGGACTTTGGAAGTCTTGGACAAAAGAACTTTTGGCCAATAGGCCTTTTGCATTATATTCCTCAGCTCTCTGCCAGAGTGTACTCACATTCACTCTGGACTTGCCTCCTCTAGTTACTAGTGTGTATTTTATTCCTTAAAACATCTTTTTTAAACCCTTTCTTTCCCAAAATAATTTAGTTGGATCTGGAATTGTGCTATCTATCCCTAACAGCTCTTAGAAATATTGATAACTTTTCAAAGGGCTTTGAAGTAGCAGCTGTGAAAGATATTGCAGAGATGAAAAGAGATTGTATGATTGACTGTCTTGCCTTTTTTTTTTTTTTTTTTTTTAATTGGCTCACTTTGTCCTTAATTACTCTATCAACCAGACATCTTTCCATAGGAGTTTTTGTCCATACACCTTTGGCATGCTACACAGACAATATAAAGTGACCCAATGATGGATTTGAATATGGAATGATGATTATTGCATTCATCTTTCCATCAGATGTGTAATATTAAGTAAAAACGTGCTAGAATCATTCCCATTGCATTGCTGGAAGTAAGTGAAAGCCAAGGGAATTCATCTCCATGCATTTGGCACAGTGATTCTTCAAATCTCCCTTGGACAGCAGTCTACTACTACTACTAAAATGAGGCAGTTGCAATGCAAGACTGGAGTTAACACAGAGCAGAGTGAGCTCCATCTAAATCTACCTAAATTCTGCGTGGTTGTAGACTCTGAGGAGGCTGCAAGACCTGCAAGAATCACATTGGGAGTTAAGATTAAAATGAAGGACAGATTGAGGTTTCTGTAACCAGACAAGGAAGCCTAGGTCTCAATCTTGCTGGATTCCTGAGGTGGGCAGAAGACACTTTAATTACATGATCAATACAGTTTCAAAGTAAGCACAGAAGCCACAATGACTCTGAGGGCACAAACATTATTTGAAGGGTAAAGTGAAATCCCGTTGAAGGAAAATGAGAGATCTCTGCCTCACAGAAACCAATCAATGCCTTCTCAGTCTCCTATGTGTTAAGTTTAGAAACATTTGAAGACATCTGAAATGGAAGTGCTAAGACAATTCTGCCAAAGCTCAGCAGTTTCCCAGATCCCTGAGAGACTGTGCAGTGGAACAGTCGATCAACAGCAATGAATTCATCTTCTTGAGGAAAAGCAGGTGCCTGAAACATTACATTGCTTCTTGAAAAATCATGGGACTCCTCTCATGCAGAACAAGGCTTGAGAGTGGCTTGTCCACTTCTGCACAGGCTGTTGGACAAATTAATGAAGATTTTCACTGAGAAAACTCTGGAGCCAATATCTCAAGAGAGAAATTAGACTGAGATGCTGCAGGAGTGAATTCATAACCTGTCCTGTCTCTACCAATTAAGCTGATATTCCATAATTACAACATCTACAGCAGAGAAGATAAAGGAAGAATATCAATGATTCCTGTTGATGTTTATTTGGTTTTCAGAGAAAATCTTGATTTCCTGAAATAAATACTGTCGTGATAAATTTCAGCTACACTATTGTTTTAAAAGAAGATCAAGATGGAATTCATAAATCTATTCCAGAATGCCCTCTAACACGATTAAGGTACCCACCTAGATTTGACTCAAGGCCCAGATAAAGAAGACTCTGAATTTGAGTCATCTCAATCCAAGCCACTGGACAGTGATGGTTTTGGATGGATGTAACTGGATCCTTCCATCTCCCCCAACCTGAAAAATGTTGAAAGATTTAAATCTGAGAAAAAATGAAAACAAACATTAGAAAGTCAAAAAATATTTTCTGTTGAACTGAGTTCTCATTTTCGGGCCAACTGTAACAAAAACATTGTAGAAGTACATGAGCAAAGCCCAGACTTTTCAGGCTGGAACACAGCACTGGTCCATCAAATCCAGGCCATCAGAGTCTGGTCCTCCTGTGACATTTGCATCATTTGCTCACCTGCAGAAATCTATCCTTCTCCAAACAACAGCCACTGTGAGTTTCAGCAGTTAAGGGATGCCATCACAGTGAAATGCAGAGCAGACGTGTCAGAAGACTGCCAAGTTAATACAGGCTCAAGAATAAGAGAAATTTAGTTGATAAGGTAAAAAAAAAAAAAAAAAAAGCCAAGCTGGTATAGAGATTTTTTCCAAAATACAAAACCCTCTGACTCTGCATTTTCTCTTTTGGGTTCTGCCTACTTGGGAAATAAAGTCTTTGTGGCAGGGACAGTATCAGACCATATGTCTGGAGCAAACAGCTCCATCCAACTCAACACTCCAAGTCAGTCCCAAAAAGTCTTCATATGCCCAAAAAGATATATACACGTCCTTGGTCATGCCCCATGAGGTTTTGCTGACCAAGACAGTGGAACTTCCCCTAAAATTCAATAGGATCCAAGTCCCAACTTCTTTAGGCTTCTCAAAATACCCCCTGTAAGTATAAAAAGGTCAATGTACTTTTTTCTTCACAGTTAATTTCTCTTACCCAAAACGAGTCCAGAGTTAAATTTTATGGACTACAGGTTTAAGGGCAAATACATCAACAGAATGATAAAACATGTCCCTCCCAAGGTGTCCCTAATTCCCTGCGATTACAGAATGAGGACACTGCAGGTTTTTATTGCTGATGCACTCCAAGAGCAAGAAATTTCCTCTGTACTTATTGAGAATGATAAAGATGCAAGAGTGATTATTAACGCGCATCTCATGCATTTGCAATTATGCAAATACACATGCAAATGAAACACAACCTTTGGGCTCCTGTCATGTTGCCAATGCTTCCCTCTGTGGCGCAAATTTTGGATACACTCCTTGCTTTAATATCAGGTCTTACACACAGGGCTCAGGTGCCATAGCATTCTGAGCATCATTAATGGCACAGGGCTCCCTGTGACTTCACCAGGTGCTCAAGGCTCTTCATACCACCCCCAGGTCTCAAAACTTCTCTGGGGCAGATTAGGAGGATGCAGAAGTCCCCACTTGCATAGGGATCTGTGAAGTAAATCACTGCTCTGTGAAGAAAAGCAGAGAGCAGTGCCCCAGTTTGCTGACTCTGACATCATTCAGATTAGTTAATGCTGTGGCTCCCAGTGAAGCTGGAGCGTATGCCCACCTTTCTGTTTAATTAAGGCACAAAATGTAATTGGTAATTTATTTGGGAGTTCTCCTGGGATGCTGAAGAGCAGAGCTGCTAAGGAAGCCAAGCTTTGCAGTGTGAGGTGAAGCTCATCAGAATGCACCTCACAGCGAGCTGCCCTGGGTGTGCAGGAGCAGCTCTCCTGCTTTCCCCCAACCCAGGAATTGCTGAGGCAAGATTAACTCAGTTCCTAAAGGAATAAATGTGTTGAGTTTATCCTTCTCCAGCCACACACACATAGGAAATCTTGATAAAAGAGCATGTTGTTGTAAACTTCCTGCAAGAACTGCTGCCTGTACATCGAAGTTTTTGTGCTTACATCATCCTGGGGTGGGGGGAACCATTTTTGGGGCAGACCATAATCCTCTACATTCAAAAGCCAGGAGGAGCTGGAAGCATGTCCCAAGCAGGTCTTTCTGAGGGTGAGGGGCTGATTAAGTGACTTGGGCTGAGCCTGAAGTGGTACAATGTCCTCTCTTCCATTCTTCAACCAAAAGCACAGGTGGACTCGACACACAAATCTCAAGCCACTCTTTATTCCAGAATTTGTGCAAAGCACAAGAAAGCAGAAGCAAAAGGCTTCTTGTTTCACCAAATGATTAACTCCTCTGACTTTTAGTCACAGCTCTGGTTCAGTGATGCTGCTCCTAAACAGGGGCAGGTGGAGGTTGGTCCTTTGACTCAAGGAGCAGTAAAAGCAAATTGAGGAACAAGGAGTCAGTAGGCACATGACGTGCTGGGATTTTTCCCTGCAATGCAGTCAGTGCTGTGCCTTCCCTCTCTTCAGGAGGTGTTGAAATCCAACCTGATTTGATTCCCATCAAGAAGTGCTAAGTAGAACTCCCAGATCACAGAAGTGCACAGAGAAAAGCACGGCCTGTGAGTACTTGCAAGGTGATAACTGCTAAGGCAGTCTCTGTACAAGTCTCCTACACATCCAATGCCTAAGGATCATCCCCCAGAAGGGAAATTTTCTTAAGGGACAAAGCAAATCAATAATCCAAACAGGGGTTAAATACCAAAAGGCCTAAAGAAATTAACTGAGAAAACATTTGGCAGAATATTTTAAAACTTTCTTTGGTGACTCTGGGACTGCAAGTGTGGGTGGAGGTGGAGAATAAGCCCTAAAGAAATCCTTTCCCAGCCAGTTATCTCCGAGGCAATATCAGTGCACAAAGTTTTCTACTGTGCTCAGGACAGCAAGGGACTTCAAATCCTAAGCCAGGGCCAGGAAGGATTGTGCAAGAGTACTCTGGACCATGCTCACTTTGTCCCACTCATCACAGCACTGGTGGACCAGCCTCTTATTTCTTTGGGTGAGAAATATGCTGAGAGTTTCTTTTTAAAGTGTCCTGGATCTGGGAAGAGCTCTGCTCTCATAATATCCCCCACAATTATGCCTGGTTCCTAATTCCTGCATGTCTGGAAATCTTCCCTGCTTCTTTAATGCCCATTACACCATTGTTTTCCCTCACAGTGCAGGGGTGACCAAGAAGGCTTCCACACTCACCTCATCCCATCAGATCAGGTAAAAATAGACCAATAAAATCAGTGACAAACTGAAGAAAGTAATCCACATCCTTTCCAGAACTTTCCCAATCATTCACCTTTTAATGCTGTTAATAATGAGGGCTGTTGGACCACAACTCCTTTCTCTTGCTTTCCCCTGGGACTGCCACAGTGCTTCTTGCCCCTGCAATAGTGTCACCACAAGTGACTGCCCGGGCCATCGTCCATCAGCAATGCACAAACACATGGGGGAAGGAGGAAAAAAATGCAGAAAAACAAGCCAGGAGCCAAGAAAGCCTTCTCACACAAAGACCAGATACACTGCTGCCAACTGCACTTATTCAGGATGGTGTCTTCCTCAGCTATGCAAAACAGCTGAAAGGAGAACACCATGCACCGGCCAAAATTCTTCATGTAACAGGATGTCATCAGTAAGGCCAGAGCCATCAGAAATGTGCCAGATGACACCAGAATTTGAGCTCTGAAGCGCTGGCACGCATCTGTCAAGACAGTCCCTTGGATCAACGTAGCTCAGCGTGTGCTGATAAAATTGTCATAGGTTGAAATTCAGAAGAAACTGGCTCTGTCTGCTGATATCCTTTGTTGAGTCTACACTTCACAAAATATGCAGTGGCACCATTCAAAGCACGAGCAGAAGAATCCATCATTAGCGTGTGCTTGAGCAAAGGAGATGATTTTGCCCCCACAAACCCAGGTGCAGCAGTGGCACATGCTTGCTTAAAACTGTCAAAAATGTACTGCCTGCTATAAATCAGGGCTTGAAATTCTAGATAGAAAAACATCTTACTTTTACACTGAGCATCTAAAAACCTCTGTCTATAAAACTGCTGTTTTGCCTGTGTCCCTTAAAAATATATCAAGATCAGAAGAGAAAAAACAGGGCACAAAACGAGATTTTCAGAGCTCTTCCAGGTCTAATTTCAAGAAGTTATAACTCATTATTTGCATTTTCAAAGGATCTCAGAAACAGAAACAACCAGACATAATTTTTTGGGTCCCATGCAGCCAAATCCATTAGTCAATCATTCCTCTTGTCCCAGCAAATGGTGTAGAGTGCTGAAACCATGAAAACACACGGATGGTTTCAGAACATAGGGTTGGGAAACGCCAAACTTATTTTCATCAAAGCAGTTGAACTTTTATAATTTTCCCTTTAAATAAAAAGAAATAATCAGAACTTTAAACTGAACCACCCCCCATCTTCCTTCCCTTTCAGAAGAGTTTGATCTGGTCCAAATCATCCGGCTCAGCTCCTACCACCTCCTGTCGAGACAAGACCTCACGTTCACAAAGAGCCTCAAACATGCAATGCCACACGGACTTTGCTGGAAAGAAAGTAAAACTTCAGGAACCAGAACAATGCCAACTTCAGCCTTGCAGCTCTTTCAGGTTCACTTTCAAAAAGGAAAAGTAACAAGCCTGGGAAGCTGCATTACCGCAGGCACGGGTCCCTCAATATGCATGTGAACTCAAGTAACCTCCTATTCATCCAGGCCCTAAAATAGGAAGGCACAGTTCTGGACAAGCATATTGATCTGGATTCCTGTAACTATCCCTTTGAAACACAAATAAACTATTGTTAAAAAACCCCAACAGATCTCAGTGTGTGCTCTGGTTCCTTTGCAATGTGTACTATCTGACTACAATCCATCTTGGCAGTGGAGCAGCTACGCAGACGTTCTTCTGAGCCAGCTCTAATGTAAAGGGATGCCAAGTATGTCTTCCTTTTGTATTTACAGTAATAGTCTCAGCTTTCCCCACCGCTGGGAGTGCTGTTGGGGATCAGCTGGCAAAAGTACACTGATCTGAAAGGACCACTGTAATTCCACTTGAAGCTGAGCTGTTTTGCAGGGGTTGTCTGCAAAGATCTTCTCCCACATTAATCTACAACAAGTAACATCATGGTGCTGTCACTGGCATGGAGCTGACAGCAAATCCTATTCCTGCCTCCTCCCAAGCTGGACTATCTGTTGACAGACCCCTGGCCTCAGTCTGGCTCTCTTACACTGGTCTATATTTGGAGTGAGGCTCTCTGGCATGTCTGAACTGTGCTGTCTGCTCTGGAAATGGAAAACAAGGGTGATCTGTCACAGAATCGGGTGCTTCAGAGAGGCAGGTACACAAATGTTGGAATCAAAGAGTGCTAGAAAGCAGCTGGGGTATTCTGGAACCACCAAGGAGCAGGGAGGGATGCAGGATATGCACCCCTTCACTGAGAAGCCTGCAAATAGGGTTAGTTTGTGGTAGGAAAATTCAGTAGCTTTAGGGCTGCTTCACACTGCAAAGCCTCGAGCAGCCCTCCAGCTGCCCTGACAACACAGCTGGCAGGTCACCTCGAGCAGCCAGGGCTGCCAGTGACAGCAGCACTGACAGACAAACAGGCCACTGATTCATACAAGGATTTAGAGTATCTGAGTATAGGAGAAGGGTTTGCTGCTGATCACAGAACCCCAGGATGGGTCAGTCTGGAAGGGACCATAATGGGTCATCTGGCCCAAACACCCCACACAGACAGGGAGGGCACAGGGCACAGGTTTGCATCCAGATTGTTCTGGAATATCTCCAGTGAGAGAAACTCCACACCCTGTCTGGGCAGCCTGTTCAGGGCTCGGGCACTGCCCAGGGAAGAAGTTCTGCCTCTTGTTCAGGTGGAATTTCCTGGCCATCAGTTCTTGCCTATTGCCTCTTGTCCTGCTGAGCAGAGCCTGCTCCAGCCTCTGACATCCTCAAAGAAGCAGAAACTGAACCCAGAAACCTCAAATGGTGGAAGGAGCTATGAGGAGTAGGGGAGGTAACATTGCAAAGCTTTCAATAATTATAACAATTGTCATAATTACATGAGATGGTGGCATATGCTTTAAACTTCCTGGATATCCAACTTGGATGCAGTCCAGTGCCCTGGTGCTCTGGGATGACCCTGCCTAAGTGGGGTGCTTGTTCAAGTTCCACCTGAACAAGAGGCAGAACTCCTTCCCTGGGCAGTGCCTGAGCCCTGAACAGGCTGCCCAGACAGTGTGGAGTCTCCCTCACTGGAGATATTCCAGAACAGTTTGCCTGCAATCCTGAGCCCTGTGCAGTTCCTGCTGTAATTTCCTGCTGGTTCCTCTTGTCCTACTGCTGGGCCCCACAGAGCAGAGCCTGGTCCCTGCTCTGAGCCCTCCCTGCAGACACTGACAGACACTGATGAGGTCCCCTCTCAGTCATCTCTTCTTGATCATCGCCTTTAAGACTTTAGCACTAAAAACAAGAGCTGGAGACCAGTTTTCCTTGAACTGTGGATGGGCCCACAGGTGTCAGCACTGCTCCAAGCACAGCACGTGACAGACTGTGGGTTTGCCTGCAGGAGAACGAGCTGCTGGTGAGGGCTCAGATTTGGCAGATGGTGGAACAGGATTAGGATTGTCATTTTTCACACAACATAGATGAGCAAATCTGCTCTAGATCTTTGGGGACACGCTGCAGCTCCCCTGCACACCTCTGTCACATCTGCCCACATGAGCATTGCATTCTCTCTTCATAAAACAAATGGAAGATTACTCTGCATGGGAACCTGAAGGAGGGAGAATTTATTTTATGTTTCCAGGATATATTCCTGGGTGTCAAAGCTCTGCCCAAGGCACTGTTGAACAATCACTCAAGTGTGTGGAAAAGAATTGCAAGGAGTAATTTCCCACTGCTATCAGCAAACTCAGAAGAAGTTTGGAGTGCAGGAATTCTGAAATCACCATGGAATCACAGAATGGTTTGGGCTGGAGGGGACCTTAGAGATCATCTCATTCCAACCCCCTGCCATGTGCAGGGACATCTTCCACTATCCCAGGCTGCTCCAAGCCCTGTCCAGCCTGGCCTTGGGCATTTCAGGGATCCAGGGGCAGCCACAGCTTCTCTGGGCACCCTGTGCCAGGGCCTCCCCACTCTCACAGGGAAGGATTTTTTCCTAATATCCAATGTAAACCTGCCCTCTGTCAATTTGAAACCATTCCTCCTTGTCCCATCACTCCATGTCCTTGTTAAACATCCTTGTCAGGCTCTCCTGTAGCCCTTCAAAGTACTGAGAAGTGCTCCAGGGTATAAGAAACCAGCCCCTAACCTCTTCCTTAAAACAGGTCACACCTCTATAAGACTGCCCTGTCTTCTCAATACTGTAGAATAATGAACAGTTTTTGCCACAATGCTAAAACTCCCACCAGGATTTCAGAAGGACTTTGTTTGTTTTTTTAAGGTGATAATTCATGTAAATAAACCACCCCTCATGACCACTTAACATTTAACTTATTATACCATTATCCTAATTTATATTTTGTTAAGCCTTAGGGGATTTAGCTGAGAGCACAGATCCATTGCAGCAAGTGTTATAAAGACACAGTAGAAAGCAGTCCTTGCTTCAATGAATTTACAGTCTGAATAGACAAAAGGCAGGAGAAAAGCAAAATTATTCTCCAGGCCCCACCAAAACAGCCAATAAACTTACCCTCACTTCCTGCTGACTTGTGCTCCAGAACGTCAGCTTTCATTAAAAAAAGCAACAACAACAAAAGCCATTTCTGGCTCCTGTGGTTGTAAAAAGACTCATGAAGACACATTAAATCAGTGCAATCTCATTCACCCAACTATGCAAATGACTTCAGAGAGAGACACAGCCATTCATCTCTGACAGGGAGCAAATAATTACACATTTCTGCAGCCCCAGAGTTCTCCACTGCAATCCAGCAACTCTTAATCCGTATCTCCCTGTCTTACTTCATCCAGCCTGAAGTGGTGACTTATTCTCCAGTCTTCCCACCCCCAATCCACAGGAATATGCATTTTTCCATCACTATTGCATGCAGTCAGAGACTACAAGCTCTGTCTGTCACAGCTGGTGTCCTTCTTACCTTCTGTAGTAGAAGCACAGCACAGTTAGAAGAGGAGTCTGAAGTGAACTGGAGCCAAGGTCCAGGGGAATAGGCCAGTGGGAACGTGCAGAGAGGGAAAAAACCCAGGGAAGACCTCCACCTTCTACAGCAATATCCCCTCCTTAGAGCATGTGTCCATGAAACTCCCAGTCTTGGGGACAAAGGGAATTACATGGGAAGAAAACAAAGCAACCATTGCCATGTTCATAGACTCACAGAATGGTTTGGGTTGGGAGGGACCTTAAAGATCATCTGGTTCCATCTCCTGCCATGGGCAGGGACACCTTCCACTATCCCAGGCTGCTCTGGGCACCCTGTGCCAGGGCCTCACCACTCCTATTTCTTCCTGATATTCCATCTAACCCTGCCCTCCTCCAGCTGAAGGCCATTCTCCCTTGTCCTGTCACTCCATGTCCTGGTGAATGGGACACTGGTCAGGTTTGTACCACACAACATGGAAAGCACCTTCAAGCATCCCCACAAGCAGAGAGAGCTCGTGTGACTTCAAAGTCATCTCTTGTGCCAAAACTTGATCTTCCTGAGTGAAACCAGTGGGGTCCCACTCCCTCACCCCCTTTCCCACTAGCACATGTGCATTAACAAACTTCCCTACCCATGCAAGTATTGAGAGCACAGGCAGGTCTTCAAACAAAACCAAACCCCAGCCCTGACTTCTCATCTTGAAAGGATGTGGCCAGTCAAGGTGGTGCTGGGAACACTGAACATTTGGGAGCAGACTGGTGCTTCCCCCACCTGCTGGCATGCTCCAGGCAGATCCAGCTCCGAAAACTTCACCTCCCCTGCCAGCAGGAAATAAATCCTGTGGTTTTAGAGTTGGAGAGTGAATCCATATTCAGTTAGGAATTTATGGTGACTTTATGGATCCCACAAATGCTTCTCTACCACCATTTTCTGGAAACTGTACAATTCCTGCAGTTCATTCACTCTGTTCAATTGCCTTTTTTTTAAGGGAAGCACTTCTAATTGCTTTTTTACAGATATGGGTTTTTGTAAAGAATAGAACATGCTCATAGTGCGTAAAATGTTACCATTGCCTTTTCAACTATATATAGCTTTAATAGCCAGTTTTAATTTCCTCAGAATATTCAGACCAAAGGGTCAAATCTGTCCCTCCTGTGAATCAACAGATGAACACCAAAGTGTATTTGACACAATAATCCTGTTGCTAAAATTCAAACAAAAATTTCCCATACAATTCCTACCATCTCACAAGGGTCCTTTCCCTTGAGCTGCAGTGAAATGTAGCACTAAGCACAAATACCTGTGCAGGCTGCTCTGATTTATAGCCATGCAAACAACTGTTACCAGCCCCTACATCCCCATGGCTGTTTGTTTGTTGTTGGGTGAGTTTTTTTTTGGCTTTAATATTGCATCAGATTGTTTCACTCTTTCCCTGGGAAGCATTTGTACACGTTTCTGCACCACAAACACTGCAAAGCCAGTATCAATTTTCTTCCTCTCTATTAGCCCCTCTGGTACCTTTACATTAACCCAGAATGAATCACTGGCCTCCCAGTCATTTCTTGCTACATCCAGCATTTGACAAATGGTGTAACTCACATTTTGGAGCAGGCCTGGTTCCTGCAGACAGGGGTGTGATGGCTCACGCTTCCTCTGAGGACTCAGCCCCTTCACACAGCCCCTGGCAGCTCCTTCCCTTTTTCTCCCAGCTCTGCACCCACTGTGCTGCCAAGAAATCTCCACTGCAGCCAGTGCCACGCACACAGGGGATGGCGAGGTGACTCCGGTTCTCCCAGCAGCATTATTTGTTTCCACCAAACAGGGATAGCTTGGGGTGTCAGCTTCCAGAGCCAGCTTGGTGTCCTTCTATCCAAATTGCACATCCTGTTCATCAGCCCACTCTGTCACCCTGTACAAAGAGAGACACGTGTACCCTGTGATGGGGACAAAACCAGACAAAAGGCTCAGCACACACAAGCTGAGCCAAAGTTTAACAAGCTGTCCATCCATGAAAACTCTGGGCAAGCTAATAACAAAAAAGAGCCCTTAAATGCCTGTATTACAGCAGTTAAATGTGAATTTTGTTTAGATTGTAGCACGCTCAACGCCTCCTTCCCAGTGGTGGAAGGAATGTGGGAATACACAGGATGTATCAGTGACCTGAGCATTCAGATTCTGCTTGGTCCCATCCTGCCTGGCCAGCAGAAAAGAAAAACCCAGAAGTGTCTGCTCTTCTCACCAGGGACTCAGAGCAGACAAAAACCCTTGACAGTAAAGAATTGAATATTTATTGTCTTCCTCTGCATCACCACCAGGTATCTGCAGAAAGATGCATATCATACTTGTTAAATTCAGCATCTCCTCTTGGCTCTAGAAATGTCACCCTCAACCCCAACAAACACTGTCCCAGGTGACTTTTTCCTTCACTATGGGAATAGTAGCATCAACAGAGAGATCCACTAAACAACCCACACAAAGCTGGAGGTTGTCAAATAGGTGTGTGCCCTTGCATACCAGAACACAACTGAAAGGAAATTCAGTCACTATTTCAGGAGCAATGAAAACAGCAAAAGGGAACAAATTCATTTAAACAAAACAACAGGGCCTAGGAGAGAAAATACAATTTTTTCCATCTTCCTGGGCAGTAGTCTCCTTATTTCATAGGCCTTACTTACTCCACTCTTAGAAATGTTGCTATCCCCACGTAACTCGTGAGAAACTGGGGTGGAATAGAAGTGAGTTGTTTTTGAAAGGCCATGCAAGGTTTGTATGGCAGAGCAAGAATAAAATATTTACGGTGTTAAACACCCAGGCCTTTTTTCCTTCAGGCACTGGTGGGCTGAGGTATTGACTTCTACAGCAAATCAGCCCTGACAACTCCAGTAAATCTGTCTCACGACAAGGGTATTAGGATCAGCCCACTACAAAACATGGCATAAATCTGTCCCTTACAGCCTGGGAAGGTGTGGATTTGGGTATTAAAACCATTGAAATCTCCCATTAGAGACCCCCAAGCCTCATGAAACACATCTGTTCCTCTCAGGGCCTGACTTTCAGATCGCTGAGGTCCACACAAAACTTAATTTGAGTTAATACATTTGGAAAATACAAGACTGAGATTCAAGAAAGACAGCTTTGGTCCGCAGTTGTGGCATGAATGTTGTGTTGCTTTTGGCCAAGCAAGCCCCCTCTCCTGCCAGGCTGGAATAGCTGCTGTCTTGTCTCCTCTTCATGGAGAGGTTCATCCCTACAGGAACACACAGGCACCAGAGCTCGAGTCCTGAACGGGACGATCTGGGAGTCAGGTCACTTAAAATACAGTTTGAAATGACCTCAGACACATTCTGATATCCCACAGAATTCTAGTGTTAGCTAAGGTTTGGATCAGAGGGTTTTTTTGGTGAAACTTCTGGCTGGAGTCTCATGGAAAATGCCTGAGGGCTCCCCACGATGAGGAGTCAGCGTGAAGTGACAAAACATCACTGAGCCCACACTGGTGCCTCAGCCCCTCCAAAGGCACTGAGCTGGTGCCTCCCTGAGCCCTCTCATCTGCACAACACACCTGGAAAGGGCTTTTGTCAGCATCTTTCCAGGGGTCCAAGGAAACAACCCAGCACATTTCAGGTGAATGTGCTGCTAGGAATGTACACTGCATTACAGAGCCTGTGTGAGCACTCCACTGCCAACACACTGCTCACATTTGTCACACAACACAAATCCATTCGAGTGGATTCCTTGTGGCCTTTTATTTATGAGGGGAAAGTCTCTCTCATTCTCTGGGCTGATAAGAGCTTCTGCTTTCACTTCTAATCCTGACTGCCTATTATTAGCAGCCCCATTTATGGAATACCCCTTTGCCTTTTATATCCCAAATACCCCAGTTTTCCATGGGCACGTGGCAGAGGAAGACACAGAGCACTCAATTAGTGGCATTTCAATGTGCCTTTTGCAGCACACTCCTACACTTGGGATAATCTAATTACACAGGGCAGAAACCTCACACAACCAGATATATTTTCCTTACACCCTGTTGCCACCAACTACTTTTACTCCTCATTGAAACAGAGTCCCCCTCTTTTTTTTTTATTTCTTCCTCCTTTTTTTTTTTTCCACATCGTTAAAAATTTATTATTTAGACTGATGATGACATCATCTGGAAAGAGACCCAGGCTGTGGTCATCAGGGCCCTTTTCTGCATTACAGAGAAGCAGTTTCTCCTCTCTCCCTTGCAGATCATTAATTTTTAAAGTAGAGATTTGCTTTAAATATATACAGCTCATTTTGCTTTCAGCTGATGAGTCAGAGGAGCTGTCTTTCAACTTTCAACCAGGTCAGGTGCCCCCTGTGCCATGCTTCCTGCCCAAACCAGCACACACAGACCCCAGTGAAGCTCTGGCTTCAGGGCCCTGCAAGGAACAGGAGGGAGTTTCTGTGTAAATAAACAAATAATTGTATTTACAGGCTGCCCAGCTTTGCTCTGCCATTCATGCTGAAGCGCCTTGGAGAACACAAGCCTGGCCCTGCAGGTGCTTCTCAGGGATGGGATCTCATCAGCTTTGCCTGCAGATATTTTGTTTAAGGGAAAGCTCTGAAATATGGCTCTTCCAGCAGGAATGTGAGCAGGTTTCAGCCCAGTATGGGTGTATTTCACCACACCACATTGAGTTTTCTGGGGACTCTCCCATGAATCCATGAATGAAACACTGCCCTTTTCAGTGCTGTGGTTTCCCTTCCCCTGCAGGCACCAAGTGAGGTCTCTGCATTATCTGGAGGATTACACCAGGGGCTGACAAAGCGAATGTTAATTGTGGGATGCACTGCTGGCATCCTGAACCACATCCCTTCCGAGCAGATGGAGCAGGCAGACGTGCACAGGAGCATCTCTGCTCTGCAGGCTGGCTGAGGGCAGCCCCAGCCCCTGAGGCAGCACACAGAACCCTCCAGGAGAGGATGGCATAATCTGACATGGGCACCCCACAGCAGGGTCTAGGATGGGGCAGATGGAGCCTGCAAATGGAGAAGCTGCAGAGAGAGGTTGCATTTATCTTGATTTTTTTTTTTCAAGTGAAATGATTCTGTGATTCTGTGAGCTGTGTATCTGTAGTGTCCTTGTTTGCAGGGAAACACCTCTATCCCTGCAGAGCCCATCATCCAAATTTTGGCTTGATGGAACCAGAAGCTCTGGGAAGCACAACTGCATTCAACCACCTAAACTTTAATTCAGACCTAAATCTGCAGGTACTGGTTGTTCCTTGTATTACCTGGGGGGAATCCACAATTTTTCTCAACTGCAACTATTTCTTCACTTCTTATACACACAAATCCCTACAAGCATTTCTCTATTTAAGGCAGTATTTTGCTGCTCCTTCAGACAAGACAGATTTTATCACTCCCATGCACATGCAGGTATTCACAGAAGCACACAGAATCAGGATGGATGTGCAGCCACCTTGAAAACACTTTAACAAGACACAGCAATTGAGGAGGAAGGGACAAGATGTATCTTAGCTGAATGAGGATGCAGTACACACATACAGAATTAAGTGTAAACGCCACTTACATTTAGTACCTACCTTAGCCTCCATTGTGAGACTCTTGTACACTTAGTGATGAGAAAAAGAAAACAAACTTCCAGGAGGGAAGTAAGAAAAGAATCTTAATTTAGATATACTCTCCCTTCATTGACTCAATGGAGAAAGAAAGTGATGGAGAGAGCCTCCTAAATAAGGTGTTATAAATAGCTGCCATCAACACACAGGAGAGACTCACTTGAATATGTGTCTGACCAGGGCAAGATTTGCTCATCCAGCACAGTGAAAGCAGCCACGAGTCCTCTAATGAGTGCAAGTGGCTTCAGCTTTGGTTTTAGGTTTACTCCAAGCACAACACCAGTCCTCAAACTGTGCTGGTGCACGGGTTCAGGACAGGTCCAAGAAGAACAGTGCTCCCCATTCAATCGCGTCCAGCTATTACCTTCTTTAACGCCTTGTTTTTCACTGAATTTTCCACGTCCTAGAACAGGCCCATCCCTTAACTTGAGAGCTCTCAGAAGCCTCTGAAACCCTAGCACAGAATGCATGGGTTCAGGTTTAAGAAAAAGAATTTGATAGTGCTTTATTACGTTATTGTGCTATTTTCCATAACTCTCCAGAAGACAAGGAAGGCTGTCAGAGCACATACATAGAAACCAGTGTCACACTTCTCTTCTGAGAAGCAAATGAAAAGGTCAGAAGTATGAACTGGCTGTTACACCGACATGTGTTGTAATATTTTCTTGGCCTCAGTGATCCAGTAACACAGTTCAACAAACTCTGTCAGAACAATCCACAATGCGTTGCTCGCTCTCCAAATCCTGCTTTCCCCTCCAGCATCTCCACCTGACTGCTTGCAGGTCCTCAGCTCCCTCCCCACCCTCTGAGCTTCCCAGGGATGGGCTGCAGAGCATGCAATAACCCATCTTTTTGGGCTGAAACAAAACAACACAGATGGGAGGTGGAGATGAAACAAAGAACAAAAAGAGACAGCGCAGTCAAATGCGTTTCACTGCACTTAAAAACTACAAGAAGTATTCTCCCAACACAGTTTCTCCAGGGAAGAGCAAGGGCAGCGAAGGGAGGGTAAAATGCCATATGGAAAGGAGCTGGCTCTATCAGGGTAGAGGTAGGCTCTATACTTATGGACATTTTTAAGGAAAAAAAAAAAATCCAAGTCAGACGATAGCAGTGCACGCCTTTCAAAGCCTAGCATTTTACCTGCACCTCCTGGCTCTGATTTTTCTATTGACTCCTCAAACTTTGAGTCCCTCTTTCTTAGATGTCCTGCTGTCCTGCACAGAGACCTCTGCCACCTCTACCACCACCCCTCTGCCCTGGCCCAGGGCCTGCTGTTCAAACCCTCTCAGCCCCACTGTGCAGGAACCCTCCCATTATCTGCCACAAGCCTGTGAATTGGGTCCTAATTGTGCTGCTGGAGGAGAAAGGAAGGTTTTATACGCAGAAAAAAGAAGTTAAAATGAATTAGATTATGGTCATATTAATTCAGGGCACCCACCCAATCCTTTCATTAGCTTGATTCTCCTGCTGCTGTAGCAATCTATAAATGTTACAAGCTTTAAATGCTCTATGTACTTTAAGCTTTATAGGAGACTACTACTATTAACAGTTCCACAAGTTGGGAGGAAAAGGAGATGCTGCTCAGGGTTATATACGAGCCTGTCAAAGCCATGAATGTACTATCTTATGCTAAATGTTCCCAGAACTTGGGATGAGGCTTCCAGATACTTCATCTCCCAAGGTGACATCTAAGGCAACATTTCCAAGAGTTTCAGGTCCCACCAGCAGTGTGTGACACTTTCTACTCTTTTGGCCACTCCTTGCCTGGATTGAAGATGTCACATGAGTGTGACCATGCCCCAAGCACCGAGCGATTCAGCCAAACTCTTCCCCCTGCAGCCCAGACAACCACAAGAGTGTGGTTTTCAGGAGAGCTCTTGAACTTCTGAACTCTACTTTTTTTCTCTTGGTGGGGGAATTAAGTGGACTTAGTCACACAGGGCTAGTCAGGGGTCTTTGAAGAGAGGAGCTGGCAGTGATAACACTCCGTGTGGATGTGTGGGGAGGCATTTTTTCCTTTTAGTCCTAATACCACATTCAGCTTCTCAATGAGAAATAAAACAGGGATGAGGGCAGCAGCCTTCCCATGGAGATGACATCACTTCTTCCTAATCACCGTTGGAGCCTCAGCAGCAGGAGACCATCGGGTCACCACCTAATACCTTTTCCAGTCATAAATTTCTAGATATCTCTATTAATGGGATATCTCAGTTTACTGGAGCTGGGCTTTTGTCCGTTAGTTTTTTTCTCAGAACAATCTTATGGAAAAACAACTTCATCACAGGCACCAGCAAGAATTTAGAGGAGCTTTATCTCAGCCACTGACCGACATAAATTCCATATTTACACCTATGGCCAGATGGGTAAACAAGTAAGTACAATCATTTGAAAAGTCAAATCTACATTAAGTTTTCTGTAACTGAAGATGAGATGGAAGCACATCAGCATCAAGTCTCAGCATGCTTTCCAGGAACACAACTCTGCTGGTTTTTGTTACCTTCCATACACAAATCAGGACAAAAATTAACCAGCAATAGTTTCTCTCCCATTTTATAAATGAAGAGCATTTCTCCAAGCCGGTATTTTCTGTCATTACTGCATTATAATCAGATGCCCATTCCAAAACTTCCACCTCAACACGAGAAAGTCTCAAAACACCCGTTTCAGGGTAGGGTAAGTTTCATAACCAAAACACACAACTGCAGTAGGGGAAAAAAAACAGAAGCACTTGCTCACAGTAATAACTATTTTCCTTTCCTCTTAAAGCAACACAATGAAGCAATTACTGTACTCTGGGCTTCCAAGGGCTTCTGCAGCCAAAGCAATTGGCTGGGAGGCTCGGAGGGGGCTGGAGCTGTGGCACAAGGAAAAGAAACAACTCCTACCAGATATGATTCACTGACAACAAAAACATCCCCATGGTACCTCTTGCTTTTCATGGGATGAGGGCAGGTTTTCCACCAGCGGGGTTTTTCAGATTAGAGGAATTTTTCTGTAATGGGAGTGATGACATAGGTGTCGGTATGAAAATAGGAAGGACCTCAAAGGTTACAGCTAAGCTGGGAGTCTCCTTGTACCTGAACCATCACAGATCCTCAGAAAACTCCTTGTGGTCCCAGGAGGACGCCCTGCATGGGAAACCCTTTAATTTACTTGAGAAAGGAGAATACGTTCGTGGGTAATTATCTCTGTGGAATTACGGAGAACGTAACGGAGAATATATGAATAAACACAGACTGGTCCTGCTAGGAGTCTATTGCTGGACACTCGGCACAGGGAACCAACCCATTAGACCAAGGAACATCATATAAATTAGAAATAGATTAAAGAACACCATGTAAATGTATTCTGTCTCCAGGCAACAAATTATGTGACTCATCAGACCCACTTTATATGTATATATTCTAAAACATGTCTTCAGTTCCGATGGCCTTTGGCACACAGCTTTGCTATGAGTGTGCCTCTAAATCTGTATTTGTTTTAAAAGTATTAAAAAGGCAGAATTGGCAGCAACTTCTCCATTTAGCTTGCTTGGCACTTTCTTTTATAAAAGGTTCATTAAGTCTTTTTTTGGGAAACTTCGAAAAATTATGAGACAACCGCTATAAAATTAAATTGAAGGACAGGCAGGTGGGAGAGAAATACTATTACCATTTTTCTCCATGTCAGCAGGCACTAATAGTTCACTGTTTTATATTATAACACATGAGCTTTCGTAATTGTCTCCCAGAGATGAAAGTCTGATGAGACAGAGCCGAGTCTGGGGGGTGTTTGAGGTTTCTGCCTGTCATCCTGTGGAAGTTTTCTTAATATCCAGGTTGTTGTATCTCAGTGGGGAGTCTGATGCCGCAACACTGGATGCAGTTAAAGGTTGTGTTGGTCTGACAAATGATTCAATTATTGTATAATACATTTGAAGCAGGATTTCAACATGACGTTACGTGTTTTTGTGACTTTGACTCACACATGGTGCTCCCAGCTCATGATGAGTTCAACCAGAGATGTGAGTGGCTGGTGTGTCTTGGAGCCAGACTTTTTTAAACCATCACTCAGTGGGTGAGTGAACAACAGCAGATCATTTCTTCTACCCCCCAGTCATGCCAAGACAATAAGTGGAATGGTCATTTTATACCCAAAATGTGCTTTGGAGGAGTAAACAAAGAGAAGCCTGAAACTAAGATACAAAATGTTAATATTGCCTGACTTTTTTTTTTTTTTTTTTTTTTTTTTAATAGTCAATGGAACAATGTCAAAAAGCATAAACGTTTATTTAACTGTCCTTTCAAATTAATGAATTAATTGAAAAGAGTAGGTTTAGATTAGGTAATGGAAAAGAATATTCCCTGTGAGGGTGGGCAGGCCCTGGCACAGGGTGCCCAGAGCAGCTGTGGCTGCCCCTGGATCCCTGGCAGTGCCCAAGGCCAGGCTGGACACTGGGGCTGGAGCAGCCTGGGACAGTGGGAGGGGTTCCTGCCCATGGCAGAGATGGAGACAAGATGATCTTTATTGTCCCTTCCAACCCAAACCACTCTAGGAGTCTGTGTTTCTATGAACCTGCCATGGAAGAAAGATCTATTAACTCCAATTTTCTAGTACTGGATAAAATCAGACCTAGACAGAACAATTCATTAAAGAGAAACCCATGGCATTGGCAGAAATAGTACTGGCTGTGGAAAAAGGGCAGGAAAATGCATAAAACTGCTGCAATAACATAGATAATAAAGACTGTTATCTTATAAAAATATGAGGGAATATAAGAAATTACAACAGCATACAAAAGTTGAAGCTAAAAAATGCACGCCAACATTTTCCATCCCATCTGACACTGCTCACAAATTTTGTACATTGAGAAGCAGGAAAGCAGAGAAAATGGGAAATATTTTCTTACCTTTTTCTTTTCTAAAAATCCCATAATTTTGATGGTATTTTGAAGAATGAGACATTTCTATCACCTCAGCTCATCAGCTAAACAAGAGTCAGTGTAGCCTAAACTTGACATTTTTCATCTGTGGATGTTTCCCACTCCTAAAACAGATGTGAAGGACCTAAAAGATTCTTATGCAAATGGATATGACTTTCTTTTATAAATTTATTTTTGAAAATGGTACCTTAATTGAGCAGCAAAAATCCCATCTGCCTGTCAGCAACACGTCACCTGCTAATGCCAGACTGAAGTGGAGCAATACACAGAACTGCCTTAAAAGATCTGCTGATTCATTAATGAGTTGTACTTTCCCTTCAATAGCAAATATATTCTTTTGTCTCAAATAAACACATGGAAATAAAGCCACCCTTAATGTCAATAAATTACATTTTGTGTACTTCATTCTCATGCCAATGGGAAAGATGTTGTGAGAAGAGTAGTTTGAGAATGGTCAAAGAGAATTGCAATTAATCTGCCAGAAAGAGTTATGGTAAATATTATTATTATGGTTATTAATGATTTGTAAAGCACTGTAAATCTCCATGACAGTAATTATGATGCTCTGTATATATAAATTTGGCATTCTGCATATACAAGCACTTGGGCTTGAACTCTTCCTAGATCATTAGGAAATTAGAGGTCATATCATCGGTCACTTGAAAAGCAATTTCCTGCAGATTTTCAGGCCATTCTCAGATTTATCCTCGCTGTAAAAAGGTACCAATGATTTCTCCCCAGGTGAAGGAGCTCACACAGAGGCTGTAGGAAAAAGACTTTTCAGTGCAGCCACCCAGCCCAGCACAGGACCCAGGGCTCTGCATCCCCTCTGTGCCAGCCACAAGGAAAAACAGGGTGGGTAGGGCCTGCCAGGGATGAGGAGGTGGCAGGCTAAGGGCCCATGCTCATTTTGGTAAGGTTTCCCAAAATAAACTGACTCTGTGGAAAGCATTAATTTTCAGGGGCCTGCTCTAGGCTGTCTGTCACTTGATGCATTGAGAGGAGCAGTGGGATTGTAATAATCTGCTCTTCTCATGCCAATCTTCCATGTGAGAAAATTCTCCAGAAGGGGGTTTTCCTGCTTCCCAGATCCAATTCTCAAGGTTTGGACTCAGACCTCTGGAAATCTGTGATTCCAGGTCAGGAATTCCCATAAAGCATGACTTGCTGTTCAAAGGGGTGCCCAGAGCAGCTGTGGCTGCCCCTGGATCCCTGGCAGTGCCCAAGGCCAGGCTGGACACTGGGGCTGGAGCAGCCTGGGACAGTGGGAGGTGTCCCTGCCATGGCAGGGGTGGGATGAGATGAGCTTTAAGATCCCTTCCATCTCAAACCATTCTGGGATTCTATGAAAGAGGCAGTTTCCTCTCTCCTGCAGGGCATCAATAACCTTTCTGCTGGCAGTGGTTCAGCTGAGTTTGGTGCTCTGCCCTCTTTTTCAGTAGATTCTTCCTCTGGTGATAAGTAAAAAGGACATTACAAGTCAATTCCATTGCAGATTAAACCAAATCACCCTCAGCTCAGCTAAATCAGCAATTTCTGCAGTCTAAATGCCAGCCAGAAACAATTCCTCTATTCCATCTCATCCACTAGAACAACCTACCTTTCATCCCAGCCAGAAGCTCTGCTCCCTGCACTCCAGGGACAGCCATGGGATGTGCAGGGAGATATGGAGTTTGCAAAAACTCAACAAAATACAGCTTCTATCAAGGAACATTCACTTGGAGGTACAACCCCAGGCAGTGACTTAGAAACCAAGCACTAATTCTGATGTTGTATCTCACTATTCAATGGCAGGGAGTGCCCGAGCAAGCTGCGATCTGACATGACATTATTTGTCTATCAAAAAATAAAAATATAATAAAATCAAAACCACTGGGAGCACTTTACCCACTCTATTATGACCGAGTTCAATAGCTCTGTGATTCCAAGCTCTGGAGTGATGGCTTTATGAGGACATCAAAAGCACTGAGCCTGACCAAGCCTCCTGGATACACGCACGCTTCTCCTACAAGGAGCTGCAGGCAGTGTCCACTGGGAGCTTCCCAAAAGAGAGCCCTTCCTGAATTATGAGGGCCCACACACACACACACACACTCAACTTCACAGCCCATTGCTTTCCCAGGAGCGGAGTCTGTGCTGTCTGCACCAAGGCAATATATCTCTTTATGGCCTGCCAGTGACTTTACAGAGAGATAAACAAAGCTTTTAAATCAAAAGGAGACGGAGCAGAAGAAAAAGTTTGGCACCCCAGGACATAACGCCACTGTTTGTGCTTTAACCCTTCATGAAAAACAGGCAAGCAGGGAGTTTCTTAAGCAGGATGTGCCAAGGGAATTATCACAGGAGAAATGGAAAACCCAAGGCTGGAAATTCAATGGATTCTCCTAAATGTTTACAATTATGTTAATATTTGTGTTCAGTGAAGGGAAGGACCTGCATTCATTTAATATACTCTGAGAAATGGATATGGCACCAAACTGAGCTGTAGGATGTGGCAATGGTTTGAGCTGTAGGATAAATGGCCTTACAGCAGAATAGCCAGAATTTTCTATTAACCAAGGACATGTAATAAATTTACCTTACCTGTATTGGCTGTAAGTTTGTGGGTGGGCAAGTAGGAACACCAACTTCATGTGCACAGCATCAAGAATGATACTGCCATCAAAGTAAAATCTGTGGGGGTTCTGTGAAGTAAAAACCCCAAAATAATACCAAATCATCCCTCTCCTGATCTGCTTTTCAGCTGTGGAGCCTTTTGGATGGCCAAGGTCACATAGATCCTCCAGTAGCTCCATCAATGAATGGGTTTAATCATTTCAGAATTGAATGGAAAGTTGAATTTTTTTAAGTAATAGAAATCCAGAGCTACTACAAAGAAAAAATCAGGAGGACCCAAAGTATTCTAGAGGCTCATTTCTTTAAAGCCTTCATAATTTCCAAGCCACACAAGCTGTTTCATGTATCTGGGCCACAATGTGTACATTTGGTGTTTGGAGGTTTAAATGCATTAAAAAATATCTCTCCCTCTTCATCCATAGTATCTGAAAATTTCTTCACTATTTCACTGAAAAGTGAATGTGCTTGAGGTTTCCTTTCATTCCCACCAAGAAAATGCCAGTCTGTAAAGACAAAAAAATTCTCCTTTGTATCCCAGGAGGAGCTAGTCCAAATATTGCTCAGCAGCTTCTGCTGTTGAAAAGAAAATTTGTGTGGACAGATTTCACAGGAGCAGTTCATCCAACTTCAGGGGAAGAAAAAAAACAAACAAACAAGAAAAAGAGGGTGGGAGATCTGCACTCATATAAGGCAGGGTCTGCTTTTTTGTACTGACTAGACCATGCCAGATGCTTTGAGAGGTGTGCATAAAATGTTTGAAAAGCCACCAATGTGGACATGAAAAATGTTATTTATGCTGTTATTTCTTCATCTTCAGCCCCTGATAGCAGGCAAAAAGCCTTCCATGTACAAGAGAGTATTTTCTAAGAAGGCAGGTGCTTTCACTAAAATTCTAACCTATGTGAACCTATCCTACACCCAAATCCCAAATCCCAGCCCAGGCCATGCTGCCTCACTAAAAGTCTTGTTTCAGACCATGTTCCTGCATAAGATGATTTGCAAAATTCAGAACTAGAATGGGAATGAAGCTGCAAATCCTTCCCCACCTTCTGGGATGCTCAGAGCTTTTCCTCACTCCAGCTGCAGAGCACCTGAACCCCACCAGCTTCAGTGGGGACAGATCCTGATTCTACCTAGGTAAAAGTCCAAGACCAGAAGCCTAAACTCAGACCAAAGTAAAACAGACTTTCCCTTCTGGCTCTGACCACAAATCTCTCCAGAGCAATCTCATCACCTCAGCACAAAAAGCTGATTTTCAGTATTTCTACCTGTTTTCACAAGTGTTTTCATCCCAAACTTGAAACATAAAAGCAATTCCATATTCTTCTGTCTTTTTGGATTTTTTGTTTATTTTTTTGTTTGTTTTTGCTTTTGTTTTTTTTTTTTTTAATTTTTATTTGTAGAATTTTGGGGTGATTTCTTTCTCTGTGATCACAGCTGAACTTTCTACTGGCCCAGGGGACTAGAGAGCAATAATTTTAAATGGCCTCATAGATGCAGCCATGGCCTCAAGCCAGAACTCATTTCCAATCTTGTTATGCTAAAGAAAGAGGGTGAAGGTAAATAAATTTAAAAAAAAAAAAAAAAAAAAAAAAAAAGAAAAGAAAAGAGAAAAGGCAAAAAGTATGAATGCAAACCAGAAAAACCAGAAATATCCCATAATGTTAGTGAGAATTGGAAAGTCCTGTCAGTGGTTTCAGTGACAGGTTTAAGTTTCTACTAAAAAAAAAAAAAAAAAAAAAAAAAAAGAAGCAGAAGAATTTGGACTGTTTAAAATGAAAGTGAATATTTTTCCTCGGACACAGAACATCCTTGTGACATTCAGGTCTTTGCGTAGTGCAGGCAGGATGGAATTTTACTGACCAAATACAGCATCGTCACTCCATGAGTACAACAAACATTTGTGAAAACACATTAAACATGTCATAAATTAACTGAATTCAGGAGCTGTAAACACTCACTTGAACTTACAGCTCTTTGATTTCACCAGCATATCCAGATACGTGGATACCTAAATTCACTCCTTAACTTGGAAAAGGGGTGAATTTAGCTTTTTAACTCCTTTTGCATTTTCTGAACTCCACTGGGACCATTTAGTCTGCTCCCCAACCCCTTCCCTGCCAGTGGATGAAAATTAAACACATTGGGAATGAGGAAATATTCTGCAAGACTTTCCCAAAACCTCCCACTGTCCAAACTCAGGCTTTTACAACAGTGGGGAAAAAAAAACCAGATTTTCAGCAAGTGCTATTTAAGACTAAGTAAAACTTTATATCACACGAGGAGCAGACACAAATCAAAACAAAACTCCAAGAGGAATTTAGCAAGGAAGTGTGGAGTTACCCACATAGATATTTGGCCAAGAAAATGGAGATAGTCTTGTAAAGAGCAGCGTGACCACGGGCCAGCAGCGCCATGGGCTCAGCTCTTCTGTGCCAGAGGAGATGGGAGTCTGGAGCTCAAGGTGTGGGTTATGGACAGGAGGAGCAACATTTCCCTCCCAACAGGTCTCTACCACGCCCAGGTGGTGGGAGGATGGCTGGCTCATAGCACAGGACTAGAAAATGTTGGATCTTCCCATTTGTTTTTCCCCACTGCTGCCTCCCCTCCACCTGCACATCCAACCTTCCCATCCAGCACCATGGCCCAGGAGGAGCCAGCACTGCTCAGCTTCTGGTCTGGATTTCTGTGCATGGGTGGAGTCATGGAATCCCAGAATCACTGAGGTTGGAAAAGACCTCCAGGACCAATGAGTCCAACCTGTGACTGATCCCCACCTTGTCCCCAGAGCACTCAGTGTAACCTTGGCCTTCCTTGGACACTCCAGACCTCCCTGGGCAGCCTGTTTCAATGCTTAACAGTGAAAAAATAGGCAGGGCTGAAGCAAAACAAAAGTTAGAGTTCAGCTTAATGCTACAAACACAACACAGAGTTAAATCAAAACTGAGGAGGTCTGGCAGGTAATTCAGATTTGGTCCAAAGGGAACTACACAAAGCAGCATAATATGCCCAAAGGTGTGGGGAAATGCAGAGTATAAAAATTAACAACTCTTTCTACAGTATCAAATAAGGGGCAAGGAAAAGAGAACCCCTGTTCTTGCACTTTGCTTTCTTTCTGTCCTGCCTTCAAGCTTTCCAAATTCACTAGAGAGAGACTCTGACAATAAATGTTTTGGTTTGAGGTTGCATGTCTTGCATCCCCTGGAAAAGACAGCAAGCCACATTTTCTCCTTTTAATCTCAACAATTAGTCTTCCAGGCCTTTTATTGCCTTAGGTGACTCAAAGCTGAGTCTAGATTCTTAAATCAGGGACATCAGATCCAAAGTTTAACTGCAGATGAAACAATCCGTGTTAGATCCCCCAAAGGCTGCCACTAAAGTCAAGGAAATTACTGCTACTGTTTTTAGTTCAAAGTCTTCCTGTCTGCCTTGGACAACCCTGGTGAGGACTAAGAGACCCAGAACAGCAAAGCAGTAAAATGTGGTCAGAAACAACCACACCAAGAGCTCCCTGGAACAGAGCTGTGGGGCTGATGGACAATTAATGCTGGGTGACAAAGTGCTTCTGCATTGTCAATGGCACAGGAGCCACTTCCAGCCCTCAATATGAGAGCAGTTTCCAGTCATTTCACCCTTATTGATTTTCCACTGATTTGAATTGGAATCAGAGCCCAGGGAGCAGTCAAAGAGTCCCTTAAGCTTAAAGTGCATAAAGAACGTTTTAACATGGGGACAGAAAAATCTCAGGTGCCCAGTTCCCTGCCCAAACTGCATTTTGCTCCATGCTTTCTTTCTTCTCGACTTATTTGACAAAGAATAACAACTAAAATCTGGGTCAGGGTACCTCAACCTCCCCAAAGACCCCACTTTGCACACAGAGACCCTGCCCCACATGCAGGAGGACAGTGCAGAGGCAACATTTCTCTTCCATGGCAGGAACGTGGCCCTAGGACCAGATGTTGCCTCCTAATGTGCACATGCATCTTTTCCCTCCAAATGCAGATTGCTTCTGTTGGTCTGATGTCAAAACCCCCCTCAGGAGACACACACACACCCCCCTCCCCTGCTTTTCACCTCCCTGTGCTGGGCTAAGCTGGGAGTAATTTTTTAAACATCATAATTGCCCGGGTACAACTGCAAGTAAATCCAGCTTGGTATGCCAAAATGAACTGCAGGCTTAGGAAAATATATAAATAAATAAAATCAAAACACCCAAACAACAAAAATAGTCATAATTTCTCAGCATTTTATATCAGCTGTGGGCCCATGCAGCAACTAAGGCAATTTGGTCAAAAAACCAGATGTTAACTGAGGAGACGCATCCTGCACTGCAGGTCCTTGGCAGTAATGAACAAGCTGTGCTAAGAGTCTTGTGCATCTAAATTGCCTTTAGAGGAAAATTATCCCTGAGAGTGAAGACTGGAAGATATTTGGGGCAGGGACTGACTCAATTGCTCTTTGTATAAGGATGCTGATGTCCAGGGTTTAATTCCTAATTGCAAACAAACAAACAAGCAAACAAACTGGTGTCAGAAAAAAATCCCATTGTAGAGACATTCTGTGAGGGAGGGTTGGGGTTTTGGAGGTGCCATTCCCAGTCCTGCCAGGCACCCTTTAAAAATCACTTGGACACTGAACAGGATGCTTGTGTGCAGCCTCATCAGATGGCCTCACTTCACTGGAAATCCTGGGAGATTTCTGCTCCCAATGTGCTTTGAGATCCCCAAATAAGGGTGCTCAGTGTGCACAAACAAACCAGAGGATAAATTACTGCTCACCAGCTTCAACTTTCTGCTTGTAAACCAACCCTGAGGAGCACAGGAGATGCTGCCATGTGAGAGTGAGCAGGGGCACATCCACCACAAAGCCCTGCTCAACCAGGAGCTCACCTGAGAGACACCTCCACCTCTCTGATTTTTTGGAAAGTGCCTTCCCAAGTCCCTACTTTGCCAGGCTGATCTGAGGCCAGTGAGGAACATGGTAATTGTTCCTTTTATTTTTCATCTCTCCCATACATCTCCTCCCTAACAACCTTGGCTGCAGCCACATTCTATTTTTTCCCCTTACAATTGTTTCAATAGATTCTTTATGGTTTATGGGCTGGTTTTTGGTGTTGCTTCCCCCCCTCCCTTTAAACTGAAGCCTGAAATATGCTCTGAATTAAGAAAAAGCTCCATGTCACTGGGGATTGGACTGCTGCTGAACTGTTCCGTGTGTGAGTGTGTGTGTGCACAACCTCCCGGCCAAAAATGCCTCAGGGGCTCTCCCTAACTGTTGGGGTCCTAAAAAGGGTCCATTCCTCCCGATTGGCCACCCCCTGAACCGGCTGGAGGGGGGCAGAGCTCTCTCCACCCCCACTAGCACCACGCTCCCTCTCTAGCACATCTGTCCAAGCTTGCTCGCTGCTGGCCCTTCCCTTCCCCATGTGCTACAGGCGTTTTTGGCCTGGCTGAATCCTCAGTGCATTAAGCAGGAGGCCCCTGGTTCAAGAAATCTCCCCCACTTACAATGTGGAGTGCAGCAGAAGTGATGTGTGCAGCAGCAGGGTGAGAAGGAGGGATCAGCAGGAAGGAATGGAAAAAAAAAAAAAAAAAAGGTGCATGTGGGGAGGGGGAACATCTCGCCTGTTATCTTTACCCAAAAAGCAGTAAATCACTGCAGGAAAGTTACACACAGCTTTGGCTTTTAACCTCTTGTGTTCCCCAGGCAAAGCTTGAAGGATTCTTTTAGAGAGTCTTGGAGCTTGGGAGCACCAACCCAGGGATCCAGAGATCCTCTGTCCACAGTGCCTGTCCCCAGTTAGGGCAGTTTATTCTGGGATGGTGCAGCTGTGCAGCAAAACACACATGAACACTCACTGCTAGCCCCCCAAACCAGGAAACTTCTGGACACTGCTGGTCCCAGGTTTGAAGCTGGAATTTGGGAACTGGTCAGCACAGCTGGAAAAGGTCCCTCCTGGACAGTGCTGGTCCAGCACTAGTGAGGGTCGTGCTGGGGCAGCCAGAAATGCTGCACCACTTCCCTCCAAGCCACCAGCAGGTACCTAAGGCTGCAGCCCAGCTCCCCAGGCACAAAATCAGCAATCCCAAGGCTAAACACACACATCAGGGCTGCTGCTCAACACAGGGTGCTGTGAAGGCAGAGGAGCTACAAACCTCTGCTGCCTCTCCCAAATTGTCCTTAGGGTTGTCTCCTAACAAAAAAATCTTAACTCCAACATCCACATATCCAGCACCCTCCCAGTGCTGTGGCAACACAACCACAGGCATTTTGTGGGGATGGAAGCCTTGCTGTGTCTCAGCTTCCCATAACTGCACAGGTTCTGCTTCACAGAGCCATGAGATCCCTGGGGAAAGGCAATTTGGAGTGGGATAACAGAGCCAGCCTGGCAGCCCTGCTCAGCTCCACCTCACTGGAGAGCCTCCCCACCACGGCAGCACAGACCTGAGGAAACAGCACAGAAACATGTCATGTTGAAAGGGCACAACTGTGTTTTCTTGCTTGTTTTCTCAACAGCATCGTGGAATTTCAAATGCTGATGGTTTTAGGCATCTGACCTTTCTAGAGGCTGCTCCCATGGTTTGACTCGAAACCATGCACAACAACTGCTCACATTACCTTTGTGCCAGTTTTAGACTCTGGGACATGAAAAACAAATCCCACCCCATAACATACATATTCTAGTCACAGTTCTACAGTTCCAAAACACAACTACATCCTAAATTATCCTCCTTCCAGCAATGAGCTGTTCATCCATCTCAGGAAGTTGTAGCTCTCTGTTTATGTATCTCTGCACCCCTTCCACTCTCCACAGTTATCTCACAGTCAACTTTAAATAACAAATTAAGCTATTTAAAAACATAAGCATGTTAATTACCAATCACAGCAACATGAAGAAGTAAAACAAAGGTAGAGAAGCACATGGAAACTACAACTGCCAAGGAAGACTATGAATGTAGGGAGCAACTATTCCCAATTATCTACTGTCCAAATAACCAGAGATGAAGAGCAGAGCTCTTCTCCCAAACCTGAGGATATTTAGATCAAAAGGCACGTGGCTGGGTTACACAAAGCAGTGAGCTGATATAATACAGATTAACCTTGATGAAACCACTTACTCTGCCTTGTTCCTCACCTGCTGTGAGAAGAGGAGAATTCCCCTTGCACAGGTGTTGGTTGAATAAAACCTTTCATGATTGTATGAACTCAACTACAACTACAGCATCATGTCCCTGGAAAGCAGAGTGGACAAACAATCAACCCTCCAGCAACCTGTCAGCTGCTATTATTATATTCAGCCTGATCTTTAAATGCATTTACAGACAAAGATATACAAACCAGCAGATAGCCAAAGCTGCAGCCTGTTCTCTCACACAGAGGGCAACACAAAATCCTCCCAGGCCATCCCTGACAGATGAGTAACTTGTTTTTAAAGACCTCCAAGGAAGCAGCTCCAGTAACCTTCTCACACAGCTTATTTTAGTGCTGAAATGGCCTTGAAGCTGGGAAGCTTTTTTCTAATATCTAAACTAAATCCTTTCTGCTGAAAATTATGTGAATAGTCTCCTCATTGCTGCTCTGAAGAACAATTCATCACCATTCTCTTTCTAGCAATGTTTTACATATTGGAGGAATGTTCTCACATCCTGTCAGTCTTCCCTTCTCTAGACTAAACAAATCCAATTCCTTCAATCTTTCCTCATAGGTTGAGTTTTCCAAACCTCTTATCATTCCTGGGCTCTCCTTTAGTCCCTCTCCAACTTGTCAAGATTTTTGTTGAACTGCACAACCAAAGGAGAGTGTAGCCAAGGCTGTACGAAGGTTGCCTGACAAGTAAAATTTACCCCTTTTATTTTACCTGCAAGCCCCACTCAAACTGTCTGCTGCATTAATTGTCATTTCTGAAGCAGTTTTATGATGTTATATTCAGTTTAACATTTTCCATCACTCTGCACAGTCTTCATTGTTAAACACTGCTTCTCTTGCAAAGTATTTTCTGGTTTGCAATCTATTCTGCACTTTCATTTATTTAACTAACTGCTACAATTTGATTTGATCCTATTTCAGGTTGCAAATTTCATATAACCAGGTATAAAAATTATTCACAGCTCTGCTTCTCTTTTCCAAAACGCTGAAATGCCACCCAGCATGACCTGAGGTGGTTTTATTAATGTGCTCTTTGTAGTGTCACACAAGACAGCCACTAAAATCCTGAGATCTTCCCAGCCCAGGGCAGAGTCCCTTTGTTGTGCCTTCCCACCTTGACAAGAAACAATCTACAGCTACTTTTTGAGCCTTAATTTACACCTGGTTGTGCTCTCATTCTGAAATAGAGTATGTACCTCTGCTTAGACTATGAGGATGCCATGAATTCAAACTCTTACTAAAATGCCAACAAACATCATATTCACCTCTTGGATTTTATTTACCAGTTCATCTTTCCTGCACAGAAATTGTACTGGTTTGATGTGATTTGCTCTTGACAAATCTGTATTTGCTGTTTCTTATTAACTTCTAATTCTCTGAGTGCTTGTAACAGCTAATTCTAGAAACTTTTTGGGTATTGAAGTCAGTTTTACTGTTCCATAATCCCCCTGGTTCTCATTTTCCCCCTATTTAAAAATAGACCTTGTGATTACCCTTCTCTGGGCCTCTGGCTCTACCTTGGTCATCTTGAACTCTGAAAGATAATCTCTGATCACTCTGGGATTGTTGCAGCTAGAGCCTGAAGTACTCCAGGGTCGATTTCATCAGGTCCTGCTGAATTGCAGAACATCTAAATTACCCAAATTTTAGCCAGCATAGTCTTTAGCTTTTTCAGATGATCCCCTTGTTAAAACTTAATGCATTAGTACACAGCCACAATCAACTTTTTTTTATTATTATTATTATTTTTGGGAGAAATAACCAAAAATGGCACTGAATACTTCATCCTCTGCATTTGTTATTTCCTCTCCTTCCTTTTTAAGTCACAGGCTAACTTTCTTAACTCCCATTGTTTTTATGTTTGCATTTATGTTTTTAAGGGGTTTTGACTCACAGATGGATTTATGGGGGGTAATGTAATGTGAGAGCAGGATGTGTATTATCTTGAAACTCAGACACTGTGAGCAGATGAGTTTATGCTCGATTTTTGGCTTCAAAATTAATTCAGAGCCATTTAAAAAAAAAAAAAAAGGACATTTTCTTAGAAATTAACAGAAGTCTAATATAAATAAAAAAGCAAAAGTTTTTGCTGTTCTTTAAGAAAGTTTATCGTGCTGTTTTAACCAGTGTACACAAGCCCATGTGTGTGTTTGAATCTCTGTGTGAGCTGATGACCCAAAGCATTTGGAAACCCAAATTCACACGCTAATGTACTCAATATATAATTTCTCATCTAACTGACCAAATCATCTCCAAACACATTTTGTCCACAGATGTCACAGAAAGCAAAGGAAGATGAGGACAAAAGTACACAGTGCACTTGGAAAGCAAAATAACTCAAAGTACTTTTCTTTTCTTCCAAGAGTGGCTATTAGCAAGAGATCCTTGGAAACCTTGAGGGTTTTATGAGGTTTGATGAGCTCTTAATTAGAAATGGCTGAAATTTGAACTGAGGACTTCTGAACACTGCGTCTGGCTGGAAACAGAAGGTTTGTTTCTGCCTGATTTCCTATTTTAAACAGGCTTGTGTGCAAATGTGAATAAACCTGGCTAAGAAGGATGATGGTGAAGTGCTCTGGTAGCACAGGGCCACGTGTTTCTGATACAGACTGACTAAAAATAATTTCTTCCCAAACTCAGACTGAAATATTCTTTGATCAGAAAAACAGGTAAATGGTTCAAGAAGCAGGTTAGAGGCACCGAGAAAGGAAAGAAGGATAAGGCTGGGTCAGAGGAGGCCAGGGGGGAAAAAATGGAATTTGAGAAATGGAGAGTCTCCTCTCTATTAACTCACAGACCTCAGATTCAGGAACCAAACTGAGGAGCCCCTGGAATTGCTGCAGCTCTCACAGGAGTCAATGGATGTGCTACTGAGAAAATTCCCTCGTGGGTCTGATGGGCTTTCCCTGTTTCCAAGCTGTACCTGAAATCAATACATTTATCTCCTTCATGAACTTCTTAACTCTTCTCCTCTTCTTTGAATGTCAGGTTGTATTTGATTAACTCTGCAAAATATTTTGGGTTGTAATGGGCCTGGAACAGCACACACAGAATAGATGATTATACAGGGTGAACTGAACATGGGCCAGATTAGCAGCTACACCAGACAGCCAATATATTCAAGTCTTCTGCATTTCATTGTGATTTAATTTAATTAAAATGTGGTGGGGGTTTTTCCAGACTGTTACCTAAAAATAAGATTTCTTGTTTGTCTGGAAGATTTACATTATTAAAGGGTCCTGAAAAAAAGCACTCAATATTTTTGGTTAAAACTCTACATTTTCAAGTAATTTCATCTTCTAAAAATTATACCTCTGATGAGAAGAATTCTTGTTCTCCCTCCTAAGCTGAAACACAAATAACCTTAGATATTCAAGGTTAAAGTGATAATTAGTGAACGACTTCTTAAAAAATCACAGTCCTAGAAAGGAGATATTGTTATTTCTATCAGAATACTAATGAAAACCATTTGCTAATTTCACCCAGCGCTTTGGTGCTGAAGAGCTGCACTTGGTGCTTTCAGAGCCATCTGCATCTTAAAAACTTCTCCATTCTCTCTCATTGTCTGAGCAGAACCTGTGATCTCAAGGGAAGGGATCTCAGGGTGGTGTTTCAATGATGATGTTCCGGCTTTCCTAAGGACAGAGTTGTCCTGTTTGCACATGGATGCCTTTCCAAACCTTTCTTCCCCTCTTCAGGGCACACTAATCCACTGCAAGCTGCTGGAGGTGGTTTAGGGAGACCCATTTTGGAGCAAGACGGGGCATTGCACAATTCTCGATTTCAACCTTTTACTTCAGAAAACTGAAGATAAGCACCAGCAGCTGGGCCCTGAGTAAATCCCAGCCACGGAGCTGTGTAAATACTGAGGTTTCTGCTGGGTGAACTCATGCCAAGGAGTTTTGTGCTGGGAAAGGGGGCAGGAGCAATCTGTGTTGAGAGAGAAACTCCCTCTGGTCGAGTGGTCAGCGGACGTGTCCGGACAGGCCTGAGCTGGCGGGGCCAAAGCCAAACAAATCTGTGCCCTTTCAGCCTGGCCCCTGTGCTTAAATCAGAGCCATGAGCTCAGAGGGAGCGAGGGTGCAGGGATGGGGAGAGCAGGGAGCTCAGCAGCTCTCACACACCAAATACCTTGGCTTTCACTCCTGGCAAGAAACCCAGCGCTCCAACCACGGCCGGAACTGCAGCGGGATTTGATTAATGAGCACAGACACCTATGTGAGGGGAGGGCTGGGGAGGAAGGATGGGAACGTGTGCTCTGCAGCTCGGGATTAATTAAGGACTGCTCCCCAGTGCAGTACCCACCTGCAGAACCCTGTGCCAATGGCAAGGCCTCCCAAAACAATGCCAGCATCTCCTGTCTGTGCTGCTGCAGTGCTGCACACCAAGGCAGCCAAAGCTCCCTGCCAGCACCTCTGTCCCATGGTCTTGGGGTCACACAGCAGGGCACACTGCAGGGATTTTAGGGAAGAGGGGAGTTGCTGTCCCTGGAAACCCAGGGCCAACAATCAAAGGCAAATGGGAGTCAGGCTCCCAATAAAAATAAATGAGGACTGGGGCATGGGCTTTGTTGTCCTTAAATGTGCCCTCTGCAGCCCTGTGGAAGGCTTGTCCACTACAAGTCAAACCCAGTTATACAACTTACAGGTTTATTAGGTTTTTCTTCATTTGGGTACACATCTACACCTGGCTGGAACTCTGAAATCCAGAGGAATCCGTACAGGAATGGGGTCTCCCAAACGGATCCTGTTTCAGGTCTTCCTTGGCTTAATGTCAAAAAGGATTATTCAGTTGTTGGAGTTTCTTAAAATTTCATTTTACTAGAGTTTCCAACATCCCTTATGATCATGGTAGGATTAAGCTTTACCTGTTTTGTAATATTTACTCTGCTATTTTGCAACATGCTGGGCATTAATTACAATGTGAGGGGAAGTAAGCCAGCTCCTTTTTTCTATCATTTTTTAAAATTATTTTTTGTTTCTTATAAAAAGACAACAGACAAAATCTTCTTTAAAGGGCTGCAAGACAAGTCCTACCCTTTCATGCAGAATACAGCCCCTGAGAAAGTTTCTCTAGCCCAAAAAGGTCACTTTTTGTGTAACATTATTCTAACTCAAGAGCTTTATCCTAATTGTTTTGATCAGCAATAACTTCTTCTGCTTTGCCATTTTATGGATATTATGTAAAATAAAAGGACAATGAAGTAAAATGGATTTTGTCAAAGCCACCAAACCATTACAAAAGATTCATTGCATAATAGATGCCCTTTTCCCCATAGGGAAAGAAAAATACCCTGGCTTCAGCTTAATTTTTTTGTTTTGTCTGTTTGATATCTGATGCCTACCAGAAGGATTTGTAAAGAAACCTAAGGCATTTAGCCTCCAATTTAATGGGATTTAAGCATTTATTTCTGCTGGAAATGTTTGAAAACAATATGCTAAGGACCAAATGAACTATTGAGTTTTAATCACCTTCAAACTCTGATACCTTCAACAATAACACATTGAAAAGAGTAGAAAATTATGGGGCTGGAGGTAGCAGAATGCAGCTCGTGCCCTGACTTTCTAAAACATTTCAAGCTATTTAGGCTCAATAATTTCAACTGGGGCTGCAATTACTAAAGACTTCTGAAAGTCAGCTGTCAGGTTTTAAAGTGTTTTGTGGTGTTTTTTCCCCAGTAATAGCAGATGGTTTGGAGACACAGTGGCTTTAAATGCTCACTTGAGGGGAACCTGAAAATTCCAGAAGTAGGAGATTTTTAAAGCTGACAATCAATTGATAAGATTTCAGACTATTGTGTGAAGCTGAGAAAAGGTGAAAAGATCAGGAGGAGACAGCGAAAGAGAAAATATGAACAGGCTCTCTCAAAATAACCAGAGCTCTGTGGCAGTAACAGGAGAATAACAAAACCTGCTCGGTGCCTGACTCGGCTCCTTCTGCCCTCAGTCTTGTTGAGTAGTAGCATTAGTTTCACTGAAATCAATCAGGCTGCCCCTGGAGCTGGCTGTTATTTAATTTCACCGAAGAGAAAAGGGCAGAATCAAGCCAGTAAATACTATCACGTTCATAGATATGTTTTGTTATGTTACATGAGAAATAGTAGCATGGGACTGCTGGGAGTTTTCAGACTGATAAAGCTGTTATCGGATTTCTATTTTTCACTGGGGAGCTGCAGCACCAAGAGATCAAGGTCATGTTTGGTAGAAAGAGCTTAACGGGTATTTTACATATGAAGAACTTAAAGGGTTTGGTTAAGTGTTTGTCTGAGCCAGAGTCTCTGCAAAGGGCCTCAGACAATAGAGACCAGGCAGCAGAGAGCCCCAGGTAGCTGTTCAGGGCTGTAATTGCAAACCCATAAACCTTTTGCAGAGCCAGCCCTATTAATGTCACCATCTTCTTGCCCCTAAAGAACATTCCTGCCCCTTACAGCCCACTCAGCAAAGGGAAATAAGGAGACACGAGCTCCCAGTTGCTCTCCATTTCTTATCTAAACACAGCTCTTAGTTCATCAAGAGCATCACACTGTCCTAAGCCTCCCATTTAACAAGACATGAGCTTTACCTGAAGTGCTTCAGCGACTCTCTTAGACAAGTCTGAAGCTCTTGAGACTAGTATTAAATGCACTAGGTGTTTCTTGTGCATTACTGAGATCCTTCAAGGAGTCAGCGGGAGAAATGAATATGTATTCCATATGTCAGCTGGTTATATCACAGCCTATCTATGCCTAATTATGGAAAACAATCTGCCTATGTGAAGTTAACGGGGAAAGCTCTAAACAGATGTTGATTAAAGAGTGCCTCTGTAGAGTACTTTTTGAGAGGTCATTTTGCTGAGTTTAGATTGAGATGGATGAAGGTGAGGCATTTGGCAGGGAATTGCATCTTTGAAGTGAGTGACGAGATCAGGTTTGGGGGTGGCAGCACAGAGGTTGCAGTGACATTCAAGTGGAATATTATGGGAATGAACAAACTAATTCAGGTGAGTGAAAATCCTCTCTGCAGTTAGTTGTTGCCTTTCCTTTAAAGGTAAATGTGTATACAAAGGTCACTCCGAGCTCTGGGAGAGAAAATTAAGGAACTTTTGCTGGATATTCTGTTTCCAAGGAAAATCTCTTAAACTATGAGCCTTCAATTAAGAATTAATTCTTCCTTACCTTGCCCAACATGAGAGGAAATATGTTACATTAACACTTCTTCACAGCCCTGAAGGTACTTTCAAAGGTCAATCAGCTTGCCCAAGAAAAGCTATAATATTTTAATACCCTACACAACTGAAAATAAAGCATGGTGTGACCCTAAACAGTTTGCAGAGGAAGGCCCAGCCCTTTGGTGCTGGAAAATGGTAAATCTGCTGGCCAGAGGATTTGGTCTGTATATTCAAGCCTTCGTGGAGATGATACCCGAGATGGAACAAAATAAATGCCCACAAGTTCCTCTCTCTCAAGTGATGTTGGCACTCCTTGTGACTATCCCAGCAAATTTATTACTTCTCTGAAAACATCCTCCTGTGCTTTATACCTCCTGGTGGAATTGCCACCATTTACTGGTAGCCAGAAGCCATTAGGTGGAGATGTTCCTTTCTCCTTCCTTTGGTTTCCACAAACAGAAATCCAATGTACAACAAAGAGCTGTGGATAGGAACTCCACTGAATGTTTGACTGTAAATGAAACCCTCAGTAGCTCATTGCTTGGAAGTAAGAGCAGAGGTTGAAAAGTAAATGCACTTTGTTCAGGGCAGAGCATTGCTAAAATAATTTCTGACAGCCTGTGCCAAAGAACTGAAGTCAACAGACTTGGCTAATCCACCCTGATAAATGCAACAGTTACAAAAATAAATATCTTCAAAAAGCAGCTGGGAGCTGGCCAACATGAACAATCAGACAGCCACACTCGACACCCCTAAAGGCTGAAACGGGAGACAGGGAAAATTACCTTTGCAGTGACACTCCTGTCAGGCATGGACAGTCCCTGCCCGCCACCAGCCACAGACACCTCACCTGTGACTCTCCTATTTCTCTTCCACAGCACTTTCCATGGGTACCAGCTGTACAGTCAGGCTTATTTCCATGAGTTCCTGCATCCAAACAATCACCAGCTCTAAAATAGATCCAGTGTTCAAACTGCTCCGTGGGACCCTCTGCTGCTCTGCCACCTCTTCGGTGCTGTCGTCACCTCATAACTTACAGAGATGGGCAAAACAATTTGAGGTGATTCTTGAAGCCACTGCAACAACACTGGAAACAACGTGATGCTCATATGTACTAATTCTGCTGTATTATTTCACACAGAATGGAGAATGAAAATATAACTTAACTATTTTCTGGCAGTTAATCCTACTTTTTTGGCAATCCAACTTACTTCAAAGCATATTTGACTAAGCCCAGTTGCCATGGGGAGAAGTGTATAAAGGAGAAGAGTGAAAAAGATAATGTATTTAAGAACAATCTTCCCTTTGGCCTACATCCCATGGAGTTTCTCCACCTAATTTATGTGGCACTATGAATCTCCAAAAAGTCAATGGACCTCTTTGCAGCTTCCAGGAGAAGCCAGGAAAGAAAGATGCAAGTACTTGTAAGGAAACCCTTGAATTTCCAATAGCTTTCTATGCAGTGGCTTCATGTCTAGACTCTCTTGGAATGAAAGCTGTGGATGATTTTCCCTTTTCCCCCCCCCAAATACTGCCCTGCATGATAAGCCAGACTCTCTCAAACTGTATTCAATGTTTTCAGTAAACTCCTGTCTCACTTTCCAACTTTATGAAGTGGAGTTCTATAACAAAGAGATATGGAAAGCCAGAAGAATATTTTAATCACCACAGATTTTAGACTTCTGACTAATTCTACATTATACAAACTTTGAGAATATCACCATTCAGCAACTGGCTACCCTCTCATAAACTGGCCTTTGTTTCATGAATGATTTTATATCTTTTCATGTACGATTAAGCTGTAACTATCCACACGGTGCAGCTAATCTCCAGTTCATTGTTTTAGAGCTTGCCCATGACAACCACTTCAGTTCCACATACAACACCCTCTTGGTGTTGGTGTCAGTCTCCCTGAGTCCTGCTGACACAAGGCTTTACATCTGCTGCTGCACTGGTTTGGCAGCTGCACCTCTACACCATAGAGAGGATGAGAATGTACTACAGTTTTACTCAGACTTCACTTTTTTCAGCAAGAGCTAACAATTCCTGCTTTAATACTTCACAGTCAAGTGCCCAACCCACTCCAGTTCAGGTCAGCCCTGGACAAAATGCACTCTAGCTGTCACCAAGTTTTCCAACCACCATCAGTCCCCACCCTGACCCTTAAATCCTGCCTCCAAGTATGGAACCAGAATATATGGGCATGGTAATAGCAGGAAGCACCATTTCTCAATAAGATTCAATTGCAGAAAAAGCCAAAAAAATCATATCTAAACTCCAATCTCCAAAACCTCAGCAATCTATCACAACACATCCCTGCTGCACTCACAGAACTGGGTCCCACCAGAATAACTGAGCCCTGCAAAGCAGTTTTATAGACATTGGCAATCGTGGCATCACTGTGCATCCCCAGTAGGAGCTTGCGATGATTTAACAACCAGACGTTCCAAACTATTATTTATTTTTCATGGTTTTCAAATTTGAAGTGTAGAACAAAGTCATGGTGGCAATGGGAGAACATGATTTGTCAGGCAGCCCTAAATCTGGGATGCATTAATGGTGGTTGGAGACAGACTATTTATGAATTCATACTGTAAATTCAGAGTTGTTGCCTGCTAATCTGTCAATTCAGGGAGATGTCACTCTGAACTTGGAGGAGTGTGGGATCATCTGGAGAGTGATTCCTGTGACTAAGGCAGTGATGAAAATGAGAGGCTTAAATCTAGACAAAACTTGTGTCAGCTGTGCTGGAGGTGCCCATACTTTGGCTTTATTCTCTCTTTATGGCTTCAACAGCAAAACTTTTCAGAGCTTTCTCAGCCATTGCCTCTCTTAGCCATAATCTTTACCTGGGATATTAAACCTGAAATAGAATAATCAAGTTATAAAAGGCCAGCCCAAGGTATCTCCTGCCCATGATGCACTCCTTGGGATGAGCCAGAGTGCCAGGACAGAGCCCCAGAACACATCAGGCATTGTGGATCATTCCTTGCCTCTCAGGCACTGCATTCTGACATCACTCCTTCGAAGGAGGCCTGACAGAGGCACTAATATATGCATGTCTTAGCCCAGGGTGTAATGCAGTGAAGGCCTGACCTTGTTCAAAGTTACTAAGTGCTATTAATATATATAATGGAAATAAATATTAGCCTTGCTTTGCAGAGAGAGCAACCTGAGACACAAGGCCCCTGAGTGGTTTGTCAGGACAGACAGAGGAGCCAGGTATCCTGACAATTCCTTTTACTCTGAGCACCTGGCAAAGTTCATTCCCATCCATCCCAGGGCTCCTGCAGAGGGGGAGAAAATCACCTCTAAAAATGTTCCTGCTTTATCAGCAAAATGAGGGTGATAACAAAAACAGCTCAGGCCAGACAAAAGCTGATTGAAGCACACGGGCTTGTGCAGATACATAGAAGCATGGCCTTAAAATAGCCCAGCCAGCCCAGGATGAATCTTCCTCGAGCTCTGACAAGGAAGCAGCAGTCAGCAGAGAGGCTGGAAATGAACCACAAGGAAGGATACAGGCAGGTCAGGCACCTGCTTCAGACTCACTGGAAGGAAAACAGGGCCCAGGGCTCTGAAAGGAGAGGTGAGAAAGGCCAAGGGATGCTGCTGATCCCCTCAGGACATGGGAGAAGGGAGTGGAGCTGCATCTGGGGAAGTTCAGAGCAGGATCAACAGGCTGGATCCCTGGAACAGGCTCCCCCCAGCACTAGCCCTGTCCAGGGGTCAAGGAGCATCTCGGATGATGCTCTTTCCTGAAGGAAGCCAACAAGAAAGATGGACAAAGACTATTGGCAAGAGCATGTAGAGACAGGACAAAGGGAATGGCTTCAAACTGACAGAGGGGAGGTTTAGATTAGAGATCAGGAAGAAATTCTCCCTCTGAGGGTGGTGAGACCCTGGCACAGGGTGCCCGGAGAAGCTGTGGCTGCCCCATAGCTGGAAATGTTCCAGGACAGGTTGGACAGGGCTTGGAGCAGCCTGGGATAGGCGAAGGTGTCCCTGCCCATGGCAGGGGCTGGAACCAGATGTTCTTTGAGGTTCCTTCCAACCCAAACCATTCCATGATTCACCTAGGCAGTCCTGGGAGGAGCAGAGAGTAGAACTCAATGATCCTTATGTGTCCTTCGAAATCCACATATTCTATGATTACTCCATGAAACAGCTGCTTAAACTTTCTGCTGGGTAGTCTGAGTCCTACCATGCTCCTGCCTCAAATCTATGTATGAATCACTGTATGGAGGTGCTACTGTATGGAGTGACCTTCCCTAGAACCTTCAATATAAATATAAAACACCATAGGTGACCAGAGAAAAAATGTGACACATTGCTTGGAGAAAGAACAGACTGTTTCAGTGCTTGGAGCAGGAATGCTGCATGGCAGTAAGCAATAGGCAGCATCCATTAAGCAGGATCTCTTCAGACACAGATCTGGGGGATAAGTTTTCAGTGTGACATTGAATTCTTCAGCCACTGTAGTAGGCTTAGCTTCTCTAAAGGAAATTTGCTCAGAGGAATATAAGCCATTTCCAAGCATGAACAGAGTACATTAAAGCACTGACTCAGGCTTTGATTCAGAAAAGCACTTAAGCACCCTTCTTGTAAAGGGATACTGTTTGGTGCTCGGACCTTGGAAAGGAAGGTGGATTGTGGTCTCTTTGGCTCAGCTCCACATTTCAGAGCATAAAATAAACCTCAAACTAATGCAATTAAGGAAGAATCTTTCACAGTGGACATATTTAATCCATTACTGCCCACTGCAGCAGTTCCTGCACCTAGAACTGGTCACGGCCAGGAGCGCACGCTGAGTAGACAGAAGAATGACCCATTTTGATAAAAGCATTGTCTGAAATATTTAGGAAAAAAACTCACCCTATCGCTTTGCAGCGTGAATTTGAAAGGAATGACTTGGCTTCTCAGCTGTGACAGTTTTGCATAACACAAATAGTTTTTCATGATGTGGCACACACAGAAATGGAGCTTCCATGGACAAAGGAGCTTCATGTCAAGAGAATTGATGGGTAACAGAGTCCCAGGGGTCTGTAGAATTTTGTCCATCAGAGATGAGGTGTGGGAAGAAAGGGCAGAGGTAGAAAAAGATTGACTTAATTTAAAATATATATATATTAGAACTAGAAGAGGGAAAAGAAGCAAGTCAGGGTGGAAAAGGACAAAGCCACTCTTATTTCATAGCTAACTGAGCTTTTGGGAAAAGGATTAATAAAAACCTCACCAAAACTTACTTTCTAAAAATTGTGCCAAAACTTCCAAAGTAGAAGGAAAATCTGACAACTGCAGTCCTCTTTACTATGAAAGCATCAGTGCTATTGATGTCAAAGCTTTTAAATCACAGACTCATTCATCCTAAGAGCAAAATTCATTTGTAATTCCCCAGCATTTTATTTTGTGATGCACTCGTAAGTGTTCAATAGTGCATTTTGCAATAATAATAAACTAAAAGCAACATGAAATGTGTGCTGTAACTTGGCTGTTAAATCTTTCCTTGAAAGTGTGATGAGCTTGCCAGAATACTCAGTAAGAGATGTCAGGGTTGCAAATTCACTCAAAGAATGGACCAGGTTCTATTATAACTACAGATTTTCTTGTAGATGTTTCTGTTGTGATTAGTCTCCCAAACCCTTGTAGAAGTTTTTTATTATAAATATCATTATTGACTTTAATATTGTTAGTGCAGGACACTTCTAGTTTCAGCACAAATTCCATTTGAATGTGATCCTCATCAGTGGTGCCATAGACATGACTTCCTTACAGCTCAGTCCCTTCAAAATATAATTGACACAGCAATATTATGCAATAAAATAAAATTAATAAGGTAGGAAAAAAATTCCTTTTAGATGAGAAAACTGATCTTCAGTGTCATAACCAGGGTTACATGAGGAGTTAAGAGCAGAATTAGTTATTCCTGTTCCAGTGTCTTAATGATGCAATCATCCTTCCCTGGCAGTTAGCTCTCCTCGTAATTACTGTGTGCAGTGACGCATGTTCTGAGAGGACAGACAAGCACTGAGCTGAGATCAGGGTAAGTGGGCTCTCAAGGAACTGCATCAGCTCTCTCCAAGTCTGTACAGGCAGGGAAGTTCTTAGAAGAGTGTGGCCAGGGCAGCTGTGATGAAGTCAAAGTCTTTGCAGCCTGAGCTCCGTTCTGTAGTTCCCAAGGGAACAGAGGGGGTTTTCTCCAAAGTGAGAGGAGGGCAGTGCAGCTCTTCCCCTTGGAGCACAGGTGCAAAGTCAACTGATGCTTTTCCATGGAAAAGAACTCCGATTTAACCATGTCCTGGGAAGTGCACGGACTGAGCTCACCCATCTGTCACCAGGTGCTCATCCATCTCCAGCTTGTTTCACATTTCTACTTTTGGCCCTGGCTGATGCACAAGAAGGGAACTTTGGCTGTGAACGCCTGAGGATCCGTCCCCTATTTTTAAGTTCACATGACAAGACAGAGCAGTGCAGCTGAAGGTAATGTCCTGTTCCACGAGCAGGAGGATCCTCTTTCACCAGCAAACAGTCCTGGGCACAATCTACCTGCTGGTGAGAAGTGCCAGCTTAACAGCTCCTCCAAAGTCATGAACCCAGATGAACCTTGCTGCCTGCATTGACTTTCAGCCTCTTGAAATACTGTGCAAAGTTATTGGCATTTCTCTTTTAAATGCTGCTTTAGAGCTTGGCTGGACAGTATCTTCTCTTCCCTTCCATGCCAGCCTGCCAGGACCATCCTCACTGGCCTTGGTGATGCCTCCTTCAGCTTCTGGACACAGACCTCCTTGCAATTTAAATTTACAGCTTCCTGCCCTGTTCTTCTCCAAAGATAACACTTTTTTTTTTGCAAGTACAAGCCTTTTATGCATTTGAAGGCTTGTCATATTCTTTCTTCCTTTTTTTTTTCTCCTTAGATAAAACAAGCCTAATATTTCAGGATTTCCTCAGAAATCACACATTCTATCTGACCACCCTGCTGACTAAACCAGATTAACTGGGGAAATGGGATAGGAAACCATTCATAGCTTTGCCATGTTATTAAGAATTTCTAATGTCTTTGCTGCCACTCAAGCTTTTGCTAAAGGTCTCTGCAGAACAATTTCTTTCTAATTGAACTTTTAATAAACTTTTCATGCTTCTGACTTGGTCCCCTGATCATTGATAGCCATTTGTCTACTTCTGTAAGCCCAATGAACAAACATTAATAGAAACTATTTGATTTGCACAAAATGAGATTTTACTGCTATAATAAATGGATACCATAATAAAGGCTGAACCAAGTTATATTAAGTGCTGTAGAAATACATGGAAAGGAGAGCTCCTTCTAAAAGATTTAAACTAAATCAGAAAACACAGGAGATTTAAATATCATCATCACTCCAATTCAGCAGGTGAAGAACAATGGGACATTTAAAAGGCTTGTAGGCAGTCAGGATAACAGGTAATTTCCTAATTGGACCCTAGCCTTAACAAGTTGCTTTGGAGATCTACTCAGTCTCAGATCAACACTTCAGCCACACGTTATCCAATCCTCTGCAGTTTCAAGGGAAAAGGTTTGTTTGATTCTTCATGAAAACAGCTCCATTTTCAAAGCCCAAAGAGGCTGTGAAGGCCATAAAATCTATGAAGACCACACTGAGGAAAGCAACACTCTACTGAAGCAATGAAAGGTATGAAGATCATCTTGTGAAAGGCTGAACTAAGATCGTGCCCTGTGTGTCAAAGAAAACTCTCTCAATTTATCTGTCAATTTTTATATCCCATTTCTTCAGGCTTTCCGAAGCTCTGCAAACCAAGTCCAGAGTTTCATTATTTATTTGGGATGCTGTGTGTCACAGTGACACATTGAGAAACTGGCATCTGCAATTTTCACATGTCAGAAAGACTGTAACTTGAACTGACAAAATAAATTGCTGTTCACACACTCCCACTGACTTTGTTATGTCCCTGAAGCCCCAGGCCTATTTTTTCAATTAAGATCCCCCCTTCTTTCATCCCCCCTCTTCCTACTGCAAAAGCACAATGAGTGTCTGGCAGGAGGGAACGTGCCTTCCACAGCTGGCAGTAGTTGACTGGGAAAGGCAATGGCATTGCTGATAGAGAGAGCAAATAATTCTCCTTAGCTTTTCAGGAAAAGGCACACGTCCTTCCTCCATCAGTTAATGCCACCAACCCCCTCCAAGAAGACAACAGGGATCTGTCAGGTTTGCTGAAGCTTTTTGGCTCACAAAATTAGTGGAGCAGTTCTACCAGTACAGAGCAATTCCCAGTTAAAACCAGTGGAAAATTTCCTCATGAGGAGATTAAATTGATTTCTTGATCAGAGGAATGTCAGATATGTGAGTTCAGTGAGCAACTACACTCATCTCCCTGGGAGAGGTGGAAATAAAACCTCACATATGGGGACATCTCATTGATTGTATGGTCCAGCATGAGAAAATAATCTTAAATATCTTAAAGACCTGAGAGCCCCCTAAGCTTGGCTTACTGAAGGCTCAACATGAACATGAATCCTCTGTCTGATTTCCATTAGTGAGCCTGAACCATGACCTCACTTCCAACTCCTGCCTTCATTGCTCCTCATCCTGTCACAGCAGACATGGAAAACATTCCCTTCTCTGCAGCAGAATAGGCCAAAGAAAGCAAGGAGAAATTAATTTCAAGCACCACAACTAGTAAGGCTCATGAAGCAACTTACTTAGGCCTGTGTAGTTAAACCTCACCTGAGCCCCTGACTTAGACTCCAAACTCTCTTCTCCCCGTGGTAAAATGCACCACGCACTCCTGGATGCTACTGAAGGAAAACATATTTTGTTTAACACTCCAGGTTGACCCAAGTTGTTCCCTCATTTTGTAATCCTTTCCATTTATTTGAGCTGAATTTGGAGCAGCAAAACCACATGTGGCTTTCGTGACATTTAATTGCAAGTACTTCACACACTCCTAAATTCCTTCCTTTTGTGTGCAAGCACTACATATTTAGTCAAGGACACATTGGGGAAGGTCAGAGGGAGGGAAGAGAGGGAAGAGCAGATCTTCTGATGCGCTGGCCATTCCAAAAAGAGCCTTGCTCACCACAAGAGCAGTCATCCCTATGAACAATCCCATATTCCTACGAGCTGAGAGGGTGCACTCAGTTATCCACAGCAGCCTCTGGCTGGGCAGTCACCAGCTCAGGGATGTGTCTGGGTGTCTTGTGGCCAAGGAAGTTCTGAGAACATCCCTGGATTGCAAATGGGGTCACTCAGAGGCCTCAAGGTTTGCGGTCATGACGAGATCCCAAAAAATCCTCCTTTGGGGCTCTGGGACTACAAACAACAACACGGCTCTGCCTGTGCCAGGAGAGCCAGAACACGGAAAAGAGCAAGAGGAAAGAGGAAGAGGGAAAGAGGAAGAGAGCCCAAGGTCCCCACTCTAAAGCTGTGGAGTACAAAATACAGGAGAAACGAGTGATATTGAACTAATGGCAATTATTCAGTGAAGTGTGCAAGAACAGTTATTGTGTTTCCTAATTGTAATTCTAAAATTACATGGTCAAAACCAAGGGGAAAATCAAAGAAAAGATTTCATACTCCTGCACAGCTGAGCCCATGCCTCAGCTCAGATTTCTAAGCTCAGGAGTAAATGACTTAGTCTCCAGTTCAGCTGTCACCCTACAATTTCCATGCTGTCAGCTCCTGCTTAGCTTCTTAAGGACTGGTCAGGAGCTTTCCAGCTTGTTTCCATTTCACTCCAATATTTCAACGCGTGGCAAGGAGGAAGTAAAATGGGAGCAATTGTTTTCCATGAAAAATTTCAAATTTCTATAGTTTTGGTCCAAAGTAGATGCAGATTTTTCTCCCTTTAAGGCTTTCCTACCTAAGAGTTATTAACCTGACAGTAACTCTTGTCTATTTGAGACTCCTGAGCTGAACCTGCCACTACCCAAAACTTCCCTGTGCTCCTTTCAGCTCAGCCCCATGTGTTGGCCCAGACAGATCTCCTCTGGCCTGGTTCTGCCCTGATTTCCACCAACAAATGGGAATAAACAATTTTTTTGTCAAGTGAAGCTTGCACAGGAAGGAGGAGAGATGGGTTATGAACAATGTGTTCTGCTCACCAAGGTGCCTGAGCAGGAGCTCAGTACCTGCAGCTGAACAGGTGCCTGAGAGAGAGGAGAGATCATGGGCAGAGACATCTCAAACACCTGCAGGAGCTACATTTCACACCATGGAAATGGAACTTTCTTCTCAAGTGGGCATCAGCAGGACCTTGGAGACTTCTGGTTTCCTGCTAAGGAAGCAAAGTTTTCTCTGCCTCCAAATTTGAAGTGAATCTACTAAGAACAGAAATTGCCAATTTAGGAGTGGATAAGAATCTATTCCTCTGCACCTACACAGCAGGCAGAACAAAACCAGCAACAGTATGAAGTTCTAACCATCAAATCTCCTCTCCTCATCACTCACCTTCAAATACCTGTGTGTTTTTACTGTGCAGGGAAGGCTTGTCTGTGTTCCCAAACCCCCACAGGGATGGTGGATCAGTGGGAGCTGCACACAGGAGAACAAGAGGAACAAGCACAGACTGGAGCAAACCCACAAAGCCCCCTCCTGCAGGCAGGCCAAGGCTCTAGAAAATTCCCTGAGAGCTTCTGAGGTCAATGTATCGCTGTTCCCTTACTCACCCCTCTCTGATGCACATGAAAAAATTGTTCCCATATGAAAGCATGAACAGCAGATGCACAATAGAAATTTAAACAAACTTCCTCTGCAGGAGGACTGCCCAAGGAAGAATGGTCTGATTCATGCAACTTAATGATGACTAAAGCCACTGTTTGTGCTTTGAAAATGTGCTGAGGTATTGGCAGCCATCTCAGGCCTTTGTAGCATGTCAGCAGGTTATGGATTTGAAGACCAACATAAATCTTTCAAACTTCCATTCCAGAGGAAGGCCTTAACATTTGACCCCTGCAACATTCACTAGGAATATTTGAAAGAAAATACCAATTTGTCAAAACCAAAGCTATTTTCCTGAGGTTCTGCAGAAGCAGAGAGATGTTCCTTCCTGCCCCCGTAGTCATATTGAGCAGCAGTAGCTGAGCAATTACAATACTCAAATTTGGGCAGGTTGAAGATCTGTCAGGTTTGCAGAAAACACCTGAATCCAAGTGTTCACCACGTCAATGTCCTGACAGTCACCACAGAGCTCATTGGGCTGGGGAGTGGGGGAAAAGAGCAAAGATCCTCTTTGGAAATAAAAGGATGGAAAAGCAAAGAGAAATCTGGTTTGTGATCTCATTGTGCAGCAGAACATGTCTGAACCTCTGACACCCAGCTAGACCATGTGTTGTTCAAGAGTCCCCTGGAGCAGAGGCACAACTTTCCCATTAAGAGGGCAGTCCCTGGGAATTCAGCAAGGCTGAGACTGCCCTGAGGTGCTCCCAGGCAGCAGCAGGCTGCACACAAGAGATCCCAGCACTACTGGGCAACTTCTCCCAAACATGTTCATGTAATATTCTCCAGGATGCAGCAAATTTTGTTTTCCAACTGCAGTGTAAGTTACACACAGATGGTAGTTAAAACAGCATCTCTTCTCCACAGAAAACACTCATCCTGTCCCAAATTTTCCTTGACCACCTCCTCTGGAATACAAACACTGCAATAAAGGTCTCTGTTCCAGGAGAGCTGGGCTTGCATCTGTTCATCTCCAGAGATCCTGCTAAATCTTATTACTGCTTCCCCCTCTCCTTCCAGAGCAGAGCTGATTGAAGAACAAAAGAGAACTTCAAGGTGAATAAAAGCCCTGTGTTAAGCATGAGGTTATACACAGGGGTTGCACTATCACAGCAGCCTTGGAAATGTCCATGAATCCCCAAAGCTTTGATTTCAGCATTAAGTAATGCTGGCCTGAACATTCATCCGGAAATGTGCACTGCACAGAATTTTTTATGCATAAACTTTTCTTTTTCAAAAGGTTCACTTCTCCCTTCAGGTCGGGAGACTGAAAAAAAAGCCAAGAACATCAGATTCACTATTGGGGTCAGTCCAGCAATACATCTCCTTCGGCTCCCTGCCTGACAGATGAGGTGAGCCAGCACCAGCTGCTCCAGTGGTAAATGTGAAACTCTGCAGTAGGCAGTTATGAAATAACCTTGGTGAGAGGAGGTTTCTTGCTAGCCTTATCCTAACCCCTATCATTTAGGAGTTGGCTTCCACCCAGAAGTCCTCAGCATCCAGAAGGAGCATATACACCTTTCAAAATTATCTTCACAGAATTGGATGTTCTCTCAGTAGCCTTATGCATTTCTATTGTGGTCAATCGTCCTAGAAATCAAAATGCCAACTACTTATTTACATTTCGGGGCAGAATATTCACAATATTTAATAAACATCAAGTGTTTATATTCCACCAGGCCTCCCAGTCCAAGTCTGGCTATGCTTTCCACAGAGTGGGAGACAGTGTCTGCTTGGGCAGGAATAAACTGTCCTGCCTGAACAGCCAGAAGGGAGACACAGGAACATTCTGGGCAGAATTTGCTGCTCACAGAGCAAGAAACTGGTCAAGAAGAGCATTTCCCACACCATCTAAACTAACAACATTTTTGCACACTTTTTGTGGCCACCTCACCACAGTTTTTGGGAGCACTTTCCCAGCCTGGGGACAGCTGGTGTGTGCAAGAGCCTTCCCACCCCATGCAGTAACCTCGAGGCAGACAGGCAGGGAAATCTGGGAGAAAATTATGGACAATTTGGCAAAGCAAACATGATTTAAGACACCAGGAATATTTTTCAGAGACGGTTCTGAAAAAAGCTGGTCACAAATGGAATCAGACTTGTCAAATATATCCAGAAACTCCTGTGCATACACGTGTGTGCATGTGTATATCTGAATCTACACGTATTTATGTGCCCTGGCTTTCTCAACCAGGTGAAAACTGTCCAAGCAAAACTTCATGGTGTTTTTCTCTGCTGTCATGTGCATGTTAATGCTGATGAAAAATTTTTGCTGCTTTCCTCCTTCTCAGAAAAGAGTTAGAACTGGGTATTTCTCTTGCCTGGTGAAACCCTGACAATTACCCCCCATTTATCTGCAAAAATCCTAACAAACACTTTTAGTGGTTTTTAAGCAAGCTTTTTTTATTTCCTCTGCCTTTCACTCCTTCTCCAAAGCAGAGGCAAAAATAAAATTATTTTCACTCTCTTTCCAAAACAGGTAAGATTTTCCTTTGCTGGCTGGGTGCTCCCCCACTCCATTTAGCACTTTTTTCCAGTACTGGGAAGATCCATCTTTCAGCAGAGCTACTTTTCCTGCTTTACATGGAAAGTATATACAGACAAAGGCAACTACCACTGATAAGAAGAGTTGGGATGAGAAAGGATCTATCAGAAATTCAGCATTTATATTACAGCAACATAGAAGAATTCCTGGGACAGGAATTTGTAATGAAAAGAGACAAGAAAGTAAAACAGTGAAGCCCATTCTCATTGTAAGCAGTCAGTATTTCCACAGTGAGAAACTTGGTATCGTTTTTTGGGGGCAGAACAGGCTTCCTAAGGATTCACTCAGATCTCCTAAATGCCTTATTATTTCATCCTGACTCAGAGGAGCAAAAATCTTTGAATATCCTGCTCTGAGTCTTCTTGCCCTGAACATAAAAGGCTGAGCCCTGGATCAGAAAAATCCTGGAAAGTACAGAGAAGGTCCAGCTACAGCAAGTTCTGTTCACCTTCCTCTATTTGTAAGAAAATAAATAAATAGCCCTTAAAGCTTTGCTAGAAGGTTTGGCTTCACAGGTCAATCCTTCCAGAGAACCCCAGTTTTAGCCAGAATTGTGCATGCATGGAAACCAAGCAAAATGTGACTGGAGGAGGGAGCAGGAGTAGGATGGGGAAGAAAAAAATTAGTTTTCCTCAGGATATGAACGCACAAACTGAAAGAAAAGAGGCTGTGAGGTGCCACCATCACCTTTCTCGCAGCTCTGAGGCTGCATCCCTCCCAAGGCAGGGGAGAAGCAGCTCTGAACAGCTCCAGTGTATTTGCAGATGCAGAATCAGTGGGAACACCTCATGAGCACAACACAGCAAACATCCCATCGCTGCCATCACTGCAGGCCTGGGAGCTGAGAGCAGAACTCCCCCTCGCATCTCTCCAAGACCTAGAAGGGATTTCAACCTGGCTGTAGGATTTTTTTCCCCAAGTCTCCCACCTCCCTGCCGTGTCCCTGAACAACAGGAGCTGTTTTCCCTTTAATCTGCAATGCCACCTTGTGGCTATAAACAACGAGAACACGGAGAAGGCACCGAGGTTTAAAACAAAATTCTAGGTCACTTTGACCACGGATTCAAGTACCACATCTGCAGAGAGAGACAACGATGCAGGGGGGCAGAAGTCATCTCAGAATGGCTGAGTTTTGCCAAAGCTGGTGTTTGCTCTGTGTGGGTTTCAGTGATCCAAATTCACAGCAGCACGTGGAAAAGCAGCTTCTAACATAAATCCTGGGATGGTTCTATTGTTTGGATCCCAGAATGGACTGGTTTGGAAGGGGCATTAAATGTCATCTATTTCCAACCCCAGTGCCATGGGCAGGGGCACCTCCCACTGTCCCCAGTGTCCAGCCTGGCCTTGGGCACTGCCAGGGATCCAGGGGCAGCCACAGCTGCTCTGGGCACCCTGTGCCAGCCCTGCCCACCCTCCCAGAGACGAATTCCTCCCAGCATCTCATCTAAACCTATATTCTGGCACTTTGAAGCCACTCCCTCTTGTCCTGGCACTCCAGACCCTGTAAATTGTCTCTCTCCATCTTTCCTGCAGCCCCTCCAGGCCCTGCAAGGCCACACTGAGCTCACCCCAAAGCTTCTCCTCCCCAGTGAACAATCCCAGCTGTCCCAGCCTTTCCTCCAGCAGAGCTGCTCCATCCTCTGATCCCCTGGTGCCTCCTCTGGGCTCTGCAGCAGCTCCAGCTCCTCCCTGTGCTGGTTCCAGCTCTGCAGGTGGGGTCTCACCTGAGCCCAGGGCACAGGGGCAGAATCCCCCCCTCCCCTCTTGCCCAAGGATGTTCCACCTGTAAAAACAGCAATTACAGACACATTTTCATCTGTGTGCTGCAGAAAGCTCCAGCTCCAGTCCTTCCCACCCCTCCTGGATGCAGGCTGTCCCATCAGCCAGGCTGGACCCTTCCTTCTTCCATTCTCTCTGAAAACAGTCTAATTTTGAAGGAGTCTCTGAAAACAGCCTAATTTTGAAAGAGCCTAATGTGCTGCCTTCATTAATGGTTCCTTCAACCCCAGACTGAGTGGAACACCCCCAGTCCTTGTTGTGTTATGCTGGGAGAGGCCCTGGGTCCCTCTGGACTGAAAGGCCTGGCTTAATCCCAGCTGGACACTGCTAACCTGTCGCAGGGTCCAGTATCTAAAAATCTGAGTACAATTCAGCACTTTTCTTCTGAAGGCCTCAGAGGCATATTTTGAAATAATTCAGCATGTCTCTGAGTTGCCTCTTGAGCAGACAAGTATTCTTCCCCTCTCACGGCTGGCAGGCCAAGGCACACAAATACTAAACCCTTCTGGGTAGGGAGTAGCTGCCCTGCTATGCACAAAAATTATTGTATTTTTAAGCTTTAAAATATGATTCTCTCAGGAAAATTAGGAGCAGCTGTCCCTCCCTGGGACAAGCTGGCTTCTCACAAATATTTGGCATTTGGAATACTCTTGTCCTTTGACCACTGGGCCTGGTTTTCAATTAGGCTTGATTTTGAGACTGAATAACCAGGCTATTGCTCGGGGTTGCTGGGGCACAAGAGGCAGCACAAGGCTAAATTCAGCAAGAGTGCAAATCAGGGCATTTATACAATTTAGAGCTCACACCTCGCTGTCTCTCCAGATCCCCAGTCCAACAGTGGTTTTGTTCCCTGCTCCTTGCATCCTGGGGAGAAGCTGGTACAGATTATTCGCATTCACACCTTAATACCTACTCGAGCAAGGTGCCTTCACCCCCTGTCAGGGGGCAAGCACAGAACACTCTGAGAGGAGTTTTCCTCTCTCCTGGGGAGCATCCAGCACATTATAAATGGATGGAGGATGAGGCAATCTCCACTCATGGTTCTGCTGGAAACTCCATGGACTTCTTTCAAGTGACAGCACTAAATACTGGCCTAGATTTATCCCTTCTCACTTTACACACTTCCTGAAGCCTTTAAGGTCCGTGAGGCAAAGCCTGGGGTAAGCCTCCTAGATCCCCACTCTAATCAATAAAGAGACAATAGCCCTCCTGAAAGTAATTAAGATCTTAGGCAGACTAAGACAATGTTTCTGTAACTTATGATGTCACTGAGATGCTGCCAAACCCTCACTGAAATCTCAATACACAAATCTGCTGCTGCTCCTCTGTCCACAAAGCCGAGTGCTGCCCTGCACAAGGAAGCTGGATGGCTTTGAGGAGATTTTTTGGCATTTTAAAAAGGTTGCTGGAGTACTTGTTCATGTACTTTTTCAGAAACTGATGTTAAGTTGGTGGCTTTCTAGCTCCCCAACTCCTCCTCTTTCTTCTTTTTTAGGAACACTCACTGTGCTGGTCTTTTCACAGGCTTCTGATTCTCTCCTTTGCAAGTTAACACGACTTGCAGAACTGAAATACCTTTTTTTTTTTTTTTTTTTTTTTTTAAGTATTCTAAAATTAAATTCACAATTCCAACCCATTTGAAAACACCTAAATCATCCAGGTTGGCCCTAACCCATTTTCCCACACCTAGGTTGGGACCTTACTGTTTTATAACTAGTCCTAATTACAGAAATCATCTAATTAGTGTTGAACCTCGAATGAAGAAAAGAGATTAAACAATTATCTGCAGTGCTGATGTGTTGATAGCTCCCTTTCCTGGCTGCAGAGCAGAGCAGCCTCCTGTCACAGTGATACTGAGCTGGATCTCCTTACTGCCAATGGCTCTTAAATGCTGTATCTTTATTTAGTTCTGTGGCCTTTCTGATTCTGCCTATGCCCCTGCTCCACTTCTGTTCTCGTTCTGGGAGCCTGACCTAGTTTCTCCTTATTGCATATTTCTTTCTTTCATTTGAGGTCAGCGATGAGCTCATGATTAAACCTCTCTTGTCACCTGCAACAGTTTCTGAATGGGATAACTTGAACTTGGAGCCTTCAGGCTCCCTAAGGCTCTGCCAGTTTTTCTTATCTAACTTTTCCCTTAGCTCACCCTCTCAGGAGATATTTTTTCCCAATCCTACAGTGTGTTCCAGTTACCCTTCGCTGCTGAAAGCTATTTTTTTAAGTTTTACTGTGATTTTTCACCATATAAATACACCTGTTTTGCCTTTACTGTCTCTATAAATGACATGCAATCAATAAAGCTTTATTGACATGTAATACATGTTTAACAAACTGCAACAAGGAGGAGTGAAAGAACAGTGGTAAGGAGCAGTAAGAGGTGATTCTCTGAAGAGCCGAGCACTTCAGCTCACCAATAAATGATATTGTAAAAGTGCAGTGTTTGCCAGAGCCATTTGTTAGGCACACACAGAGAACAGCTTCAAACTGGCAGCATGCAGTGCTCTGGCCAGAGGAGAAAGCTCCCCAGAGAAGGAATCAGTCATACCCCTAATTCAGGCAGTGTCATTCTGAGCACTGATATTGGAAGCAAACTGTGCAAGAACAGAGCAGGGAAAAATACCCCACTGAAGTAATTGATGTAATTAATCAATTTATCCATGTTATTCTTGCTGAGCATCTGAACAACTGGAGGGGAAGTGAATTTTAACAATGCACACAGAGAATATTTAAATCATGGGATAGTGGAACAGTTTAGGTTGGAAGGGAACTTAAATCCCATCCTGTCCCTCCCCTGCCATGGGCAGGGACACCTTTCACTATCCCAGGTTGCTCCAAGTCTAGTCCAACCTGGCCTTCCAGAGATCCAGAGGCAGCCACAGCTTCCCTCCCAGGGAAGGATTTCATCCCAGTATCTAAGCTCAATTTCTGCTCTTTCAGTTTGAACCCATCACTCCTTGTTACTGCAGCTCCAGATGTGGAGCCACTCTTTGGTTTCCTTGCAGCCCCTTCAGATACTAAAAGGAAATTTGCCCACATTTAGGGTACACTGGATACACAGATCCACAGAGAAGAGTAGCAATGAAAGGAATCTGTGTATTGTCACACCAAGAATTAAAAAGAGCACATGGTCTTTCTCAAATTATCCTGCATCAATCCAAAACTGAAACATGAGGAGCCACACTAGTGTTTGAAGGCTTATTCCACTTGCCCTCCTGAGAGGCAAATAATCTTACTGGCTGTAGTGGAGTCAGCAATCCCCTGCATTACCTGGAGTGGAGCCTTCCATGAGGCTGTAAAGAAAAAAAAAAAAAAAAAAAAGGAAAGCTAGGTAAATTCCAGCTTTTTTTGAGGAAACTCCCATGGTCCTTAGGTAGTCCCTCTGCCCCACTGATTCATTCCTGCATTCACCTCACTGGTGCTGCAGCAATTTTCCTCTCCAAGAGAGCAACATCTCGTCTCTAATTAAAAATCAGTAAGATACTCAGCTCAGCTCACTCATTTACTGTGATTTTATGCCCTAGACACAAGTAAAGCTCCTGTTTTCCAGGTCTCTGGATGAGAAGATGGCAACAACCCTTTCATCCTCCACCACCTACTCTTTGCTCTGACCCTTATGGCTTTAACAAGTGGGTTGATTGCCATAAACTTCACAGATAAAAAACACCTTCTACTGCTGTTTTCATTATTTCCCTGCTTTTAAATGAGCACCCTCAGACTTTATTCCTTATCTTCACCTCCTGTCAGGTTACTCAAGTCCCCCTTTTCCTCAGGGACAGGGGCAGGCAGAGCTCAGCCCCAGGTTGGGTGGAACCCTCAATGAGGATCCAGCTTCACAATTCAGGTGACCTGTGCACCACCAAACTGAAAGATTTACCAGCTTTCTATAACCTCCTTCAATAGCTTCATCCTTCAGAGGGATCACAGAAGCAGCAAGAGCAACTGCTTTTTCTCACTTATTCTGTGATTAGGCATAGATGCCAAATCCTAGACAAACAAATGAGTTATTTGGATAAAGAAAAATCGAGAGCCACTCAAATTGGCTGAATTACAGCTGTTGTCAATGAAGCATCGAAAAAGTGCATCTGGGGCTGTACACAAAAGTCTCTGCACTTTACAGTCACTGAACGTCCTTTAGCCTCCCCAAAGAGGTCAAGATGAGATCGACAAATAAACGCCAGGCCAGCAAATGAGCATATTTACTTTTTCCCAATGTGTTTTTTTTTAAGTGCTGGATCAGCCTTGTAAACTCTCTCATGCCGAGTGCACTTATTTATGCAAAGTTTGATTGGTCTCAGCCTCCCAGAGACACCTGAAGGGGATGCTGAGATGAGCCAGCCTTGGCGTTCTGCTGCATCCCTTATAGCAAAAACACGGAGCAAAAATGAAACATTAATTCTGAAACCTTCAGGAGAATGAAGCAGGATACATTCACTTGTCACTAATGTCCATACTGATTAATATAAATGCACATGGCAGCCAATATCAGAGTGTGCTGTGTGGATTTATTTACATAATTATTTGAGAATTCGCCCTCCCCTCCTTGACTTTGATGCTTGGTACATATTTATTTACACAACACTGCACTGCCAAACAAGCCAAATGTTTCCCAGAAAGACATCAGAAGAATGACAATTGTTTGAGCAGTGGTTATTTCAGGATGATAAAAAACAAACTCAACTCAAATCCATTTAGCAACTGAAGTGCTTTCCCCAGATGACAAACAATGCTGCTGCTGTCCTTGCGTGGTCACTGACCTTGAGTGGCTCTGAAGGCAGCAAGGCAGCTGAGGAAGGAGCTGTTGTAGGTGCAGCTCAGGCAGAAAACAACTGTGGTGGTCAGCAAGGTGGACAAAGCCCCAGTGCCCACAGGTGGTTTGGACAGGGAAGAAATTCTGAGCTGTTCCATCATATTACAGGGAGCAGAGATGAGAACTGAGTGGTTTGTATGAACCTGTGTCTTTACCACAGGTGATCTGAAGATCTCCCACACCCAGCCAGGTGATTTAGAGCCCAATTTCCATCAGTTTCCAGATGGACAGTGGCAGAAATAGATATAGACAGAGATAATACCTCACCAGCTACCAGTGGACTCCCATTACACCAACAGACATCACTGCTTATCTCTGGTTCTTGACACCTTATCAAATCAGACCACAGGTATCACCTTCTGATAAGGGGACATGCTGTATAATGCCCTTTCTGCACCCTCATCACTGACAGGATGGAAAAAACACACTCTGATGGTCACAGCCCCACTTTCACAGCACACATCAAGCCTAAAGCCACCTCTGCCCAGCAAAAATCCAACCAGTACAGCACACAGAGCATTGTACATTCCTGTCCTGACCCTGAGAGGAGCACCCAGCCAGCATTCACTTGATACTTCATTATTCTATAATATGTCTCATTCATTTGCAGAAATCAGGGAGAAAAAAAAAAAAAAAAAAAAACACCACAAGCAAAAAACCAACATCAACAAAAAAAATCAAATCTCAGAAGTCAAATCAAATAGAAGGAGAAAAGTTAACTAAGCTTTACATAACTTCCCAAGGTATCAGTTGGAGTTTTTGGCAGGGGAGACTCTGGTTTTACATTCATCTGGACACAACATGTGTTTTTTTCCAGATCCTAACAGATCACTAGAGTTACTCAGCACACAAACAATGCCTGTTGTTTTGGAGCTGATTTCTCAACCTATTATGTGTATTCCTGTTTACAAACAGTGGCTGCAGCATGCAGAGAATCTGCAGGCAACTTCACTGCACCCACTTAACTCTTCTGCCTGCATGTGGGCAAGCCTCAAGTAATTTTCCATGGCCACACAGAGCAGCAGAAGCCAAGGATGGGGCAGGTTGGGCCACTCAGGCAGGACCATCCCAGAGCACAGGGCACAGGTTTGCATCCAGACTGTTCTGGAATATCTCCAGTGAGGGAAACCCCACACCCTGTCTGGGCAGCCTGTTCAGGGCTCGGGCACTGCCCAGGGAAGAAGTTCTGCCTCTTGTTCAGGTGGAATTTCCTGGGCATCAGTTCTTGCCTATTGCCTCTTGTCCTGCTGAGCAGAGCCTGCTCCAGCCTCTGACACCCTCAAAGAACCAGAAACTGAACCCAGAAACCTCAAATGGTGGAAGGAGCTATGAGGAGTAGGGGAGGTAACATTGCAAGGCTTTTAATAATTATAACAATTGTCATAATTACATGAGACGGTGGCATATGCTTTAAACACGACAGACAATTTATATTGTGGAGCATATGTGAGCTCCTGGGGAGAAAAAGGCAACCAAGACTTCAAGACATCCAACCTACAGCTGGAGACATGAGGAAACAGGGAACAAAGCTGTATCCATTTGCTGGAAGTTTTGTGTTGTTCAGGATTGTGGGCCCAGAGTTTCATCCTCAGCTCAAATGAGAACAGAAGTGCTCAAAAGCCGAGTGTGAAAAATCAGCCAGAATCATGAAGTTTTGCCTGGCTCAGGAGAGGGATCAGATTCATGTAAAATTATAGTTCAAATTGGTTTCCACCCAAGATCATAAATCCACCTAGGTTTGCCAATAGGATTCTGACTGTCAGCAAATCCTTTCTTTTGGCAATGCTGGATAATTTCAAGAGCTTCAGAGGAAAACTCCGAGGCTTTGCCTGAGCCATTGGTCTATGGGGGAGAAAAGGGGGTGAGGGCCAAGGACAACCTGAGGACAAACACCCCAATAACTCCCCACACTGGGAGTTCAGTGGCAGGGATGGTCTCTGGAGCATGCCAGACAGGACATCTGGGGACCAAAGCCCTCTGACATTTATCCTGAGCTTCTCCTACCTCTGCTTCACCACTGGCATCTCTCCCTGGCAGCATGTTCAGGTATATCAGCACCTAACTCCCAGGTGAATTAGAAAGCCACATTTTTAACCTCTCTGAGGTCCTGTGAATATAAATGATAGGACTATTTAGGTTGGAAAAGATCTCCAAGATCATGAAGTCCAGTGGAACCCAGAACTGTTCTAATCATCACTAATTCATGTCCCAGGGGCCACATCCACACAGCTTTTGGACCCTTCCACTCCTCTGTGGCCATGAGCAGCCTGTTCCAGTGCCATTCAGGGAAGTGGTGCAGTAAAATCCCGTCCCTTGAATCCCACCAAGAGATTTTCACCCTCAGAAAAATACATCCAGCACCATCATCCCAACACAGACCTGGTGCATTTGGCCAGTGACACAGGCCAGCCCTCAGCAAGGGAAATACAGATTGGGCCAATGGGGAGAAACTGGGAGTTTGAAATGAAGGGATGATTAAACAAAACTAAAAAAAAAAAAATAAAAAAAAATAAAAAATCACTTCTCAGAGCTACAGGGATTTACTATTTTGCCTGTAGCTTTGGAGGCTGAGGGAAGAAGCATTCACAGTAGTATTCTCTCCTGATAAGTGCAAAGGGCCCTCTCATATTTCTCCTTTCTGCAGTTCAATTCACGGGGGCTGAGGCTGTGACCATGACCTCAGCTGTCTTACAATGCTCCCCCTCCCCGGGGAAGCCCCACACTTATCCTTTAACCAGGAATTAAGTCTGCACGCAGCTCTGTGCACTCAGGAAAATCCCAGCACACATTTCTCCTCTTCCACCCAATGCAAAACGAGGATTGATTTTGCTCCAAGCAAGGAGGAGCATTTGGAATATAATGAAGCTGGAAAGGGTGGAGTGGGAGTACAAAGAGATGAGTCCAAGCTCAGCATGACAAATGGTACACAGGACCACTTGGTTTTATTATACACTATCAAATATCCCTAACTTAAACAGCAGAGCTAATAAGCATGCCAATGTATATATTTACATTGCCTGAAATGTGCACAACCCTGGACAAAAATTAGAGTGCAACTGTTATGATCAAGCCATTAGAGAAAACAAAATCAATCCACAGCATAGACCAGTCTTGCTAACGAGCTCCCTGCTTTGCTGCCTCCCTTTTCCTCAGAAACTTTGCAGCAGAGTGAAAGTTTTCTGACCTCAGAATGAAGGAACTTGCACAGGAAAGCTGAGGAGCTAATTGTAATAGTACTTCATCAAGCTAAAATGCAAATTAAACAGCAGTGCTGGAAATGCAGTCCATGAACCAGCATCAGGGGCAAGAGGGAAGTTAATTCTCTTTGCAATTCTGTAGACAAGACTTTGTGGAGTATTTGGGTAGTGGGCATGTCCTTCCTGCCTCCTCTCTATGAGCCAGAATGATTTCTCCTTGCTCTTAGCTCTGGACAGAAAAGGGTTTCAGCATTTTGAAGATTCCCCTATCCCCAGAAAAGTTGAAATTGCAGAAAGTTTCTATGGAACAAAAAGCTGACGAGGAAATGGAGAAAATGTAGTTTGGCTAAAGTAGAATGCTCTCCTTTTAAAGTTTAAAGATACCCTGTTTTGCTTTAGATCACTTTTACTTCATGTCTCTTTCTCTATATTTAGCTTAATTTCAGCTATTATATAATTTAAAATTCTTTGTTGTTGGATAAAAGAATATCTATTTAAAAAACCAGAGCCCTTCTCATGAGAAATTTGGAAGAATCCAGATTATTCCTGTCCATGAAGATATTAATATTTTTACTGAAAAATTTCCAAACCAGTCCTGCCTCTCTAGGCAGAGCTCATCACAAGCTCAGTTTTGCCCACATGGCCTTTCAGTTCTTTAGGTTTTGTTTGCAGTAAGTAACTTAAACAGTGCAAACCTGTCAATAAAACCCTCTCCAAAGGGGCTGAGGGGCCTGAATGTTTTACAAGTTCACCTGCAGCTCTGGAGAACCTGGGGAACTCCAGATGAGCAGAACTTGCCTGGACAATGCTGTGGAGAGTCAGCACTGTGAGGAGAGGCTGAGGGAGCTGGGAAGGGGCTCAGCTGGAGAAAAGGGGAATCAGGGGGAAATTCTGGCTCTGCACAACTCCCTGACAGGAGGGGACACTGGGGGGGTCGGGCTCTGGGAACAGGGACAGGGACAGGGACAGGGACAGGAGGAGAGGGAACAGCCTCAGGCTGGGCAGGGGAGGCAGGGTGGACACCAGCAGGAATTTCCTCATGGAAAGGGTGGTCAGGGATTAGAAGGGGCTGGATTCCCCATCCCAGGATGTGTCCAAGGAATGACTGGATATGGCACTGAGTGCCATCCCAGAATATCCTGCTCTGGAAGGCACCCACAAGGATCATCAAAGCTCAGCTCCTGGCCCTACAGGACACCCCCAGCAATCCCACCCCGTGCTTGAGGACATGGTGCAAACACTTCTCCAGCTCTGCCAGACTCAGTGCTGTGGTACCACGGTCTGGGTGCAGAGGTGGGGATTGGCCAAAGGTTGGATTTGATCTTGGAGGTGTTTTCCAACCTGGATGAGTCTGTGATTCTGATTTCTTCCATGGTAGGCTGACAAGGATCCTTGCTCTAGGATATCCTTACTCTAGGATATTTCCAGGCTCTCTCCTGACATGAAGATGCTGCAGCCTCTACACAATAGAGTCCAGGGGACAGCATCCAACAACATCCAAGGGGCAAATGGAGAACAATGAGCAGCTTTAAAGGTTACTGTCTCTTAGGCCAGCCAAGAAAACCTCCTCTGGCCTCAAAAGATGGTTTAAATGAAGGAGCAAGTGCTGGACAAGGAAGCCAGAGAGAGGTTCCTGGCTGCTTACACCTTGAGATATCCTAGAGGGATTCTTGGCAGATAGAAATGGGCATTCACTAATTTCCATCTCCTGAGGATCTGCTTCTCTGCTATTGTGTCAGCTGGGATATATATATATATATATATATATATATATATATATAAATCTAATGTAAAGAATACATTTCCATGGTACTTGTCTGCAAGAATCTTGGAACCCATTTAGCATTTTTCCCATTAAAATGTAGTTGCCATGAAGGTCAAGTGAAGCAGCTTCTCAGGTACAACACCATGGATGAAGTTCATCATCTCCACTGGAAACTGCACCAAGGAAGCATGGCACAAACACAGTTTGTAGCCTCTGGAACTCAGCAGGTATCCTGGGACTAAATCTTTGACATTTGGAAAGACTTCTCCACAATCTAGAGGACAAATTTTGATTTTACAGAAGTCCAAGGTAACTCCTACCACCAGATCTGCTGATGGAGCATCAAACCACGAAGGAAAATAGTTTTGCTGCTCAGTAACTCGTGCTCCCCTCATCCCATCCATAGCTCATGCTGCAAACATCTCCTGTCCCAGTCCTGCACTGGCTGTGGTTCAGGCTCATGTGCAAGCTAGGCAAAACAAAACACATTTACTCCTGGCTCCAGCCATATGCCAGCAGATGTTTGAGCTGAGATTTTCAAGATGCATGTGGACTTTTGGGTACGTAATCCCTCATGCTCCAAATCCCTCCTTCCTAAAGCAAGCCTTTGAGCCCTGGAATCACACAGTGTCCAGGAAGAGGCATCCAGTGCATTTTAAGGACAAGGTGTTTTTATCTGAAGCACTAAATCATCTTTTCACAGCAGTAAATTACTGAAACTGTTATTGAGCAGTTCCTGAAATGAAACAGAGTTCTGACCTCTACAGTGTCTCCAGCAAACGTGAATTCAGGCCAGCGAGTTTGACCAAGAATCACTTGCACCCTTTGCATTCTCCCAGCTCATCAGGAAACCCTGCTAAAAGAACCCTACAACAAGCTAGTAACTGATACAGAAATTCAGGGGAAAAGAGAATATCAGGCAATTTCATCTGACCATTATCCTCAAGGAGTGCAACTCCCAGAACAGGGCCCTGGCTGCCTGAATTCAGAGGTGCACTGAGAAGGGCTACAGGGTTCTCAGATCCCTCAGCAGTATTTTCTATCAGTCAACTTAAAAGAAGCTTCCACAGGTTAATATTCTTTAACTTCCTGGGTCATTTCCATCTATTACCCAAATTGATCTAACTTGTTATCATCCCTGTTTTTGATATATCAACATAACACCATAATATCAAAATCAAGCAAAAGTGTTTGCTGCAACAATGAACAACCAAAATAAAGAGATGATGATCTATACTTGACTATAAGTATTCCTATAGAAAAGTTTAAGGCCTGAGTTTCTACAGATTGAAAAACAGTCATTGTCTGCAAAGCCAGTCAGAATTCTGTTTTCAGGAGATTCATAAACTGAAACAACACTGGGCAATGTTTGACTCACATTTTTTGGCATTTCGTTTCGATTTTTCGTGGCATTAAAGGTGAGAAGTAAATTAGCCATTAAGCCATCCATTCTGAGCAGATGTCATTTATCTCTTCCACCAGATCTTGTCCACAAAGAATTTCTTGAGAGATGGGTTAAGACAGACAGAAAATGTCCTGATATAACCTTAGTGCAGAAATAATTTAGATAACTGCGGCAGGAGTAGCTTGAAAATTCAACTTTTTCACAAATATCTGAAAGTCTGGCATTGCAATGACCTTCCTGAGAGATACAGGGTTGAGATATTTCAAATATGGTTTCCTAAATTATATTTTCACACCAATCTGAGTCCTCCTGGTGATACATCTAACTCAAAAGAAGTGGCACTAATGGCCTGGACTTTGATCCAGCTTAGCCCTTATTATGGCTTTTTATCTATAAAGTATTTATAGAGTTAAGTTCTAATAAATGTTTAATTACTGCTTAAAATTAAGCTAAACCAGGTATTTAACAGCTCTCAGCTGCTATTAATATTCATACCAGAGCTCTGTGATTAATGCATACAGGGTTTTTATGACCTTTAATTCAAATTTTGAATCACTGTTTGATTTGGCCATTGTTAACATACTTTTTGTTGGCTACTCACAGCTTGTTTTACAGTTTTGAAAGCATTTGAGAAACACTGTTTCTCTGTGCAGAACAACTCTATTCAATTAGCCCTCTTTTAAGAATGCAGTCTGCTTAAAATTTGAAGAGTCTGAAAGGCAACAAGGGACAATTGTTGTTATTGCACAACATTTCTTTCACCCCAGTCCTAGAAATCAATTTGATCAGGATTTTCACAATGCTAAGAGCTGTATAAGTACATAATAAATGGAAGCCCACCTTGCAAAGAACACATCTTCTGAAAAGAACACAAATACAGAATGTCTGCTGAGACAGCTCTGCTTTGGGCTGGGCTTGGCAGAAGCAAAGGACTGGTATTAAATGTGACTCCAGGCAGAAATGGTGTGTTAGAACACATGCTGGCTTATAAATATGCTAATACCTTAAATTGTGTTGCTATCAGAGCAGGGACTGGACAGTTTACAGGGGATAAATGGAACAAACTTCCTTTTTTATGAAAGAAGAATGGCTGAGCCATCACAGCCCAGCCCCTGATTGCATTTAGGAGTGAGGAGTAACAGCAGAGAATGCATTGGGCTAAGCCAGCACAGCACCTGCATGATCAATATATTGAGTGCTACATATTTCACATACAAATGTATGTATAAATCTTTAATTGTGCATAAATTCTGGTTTCTTATAGATACCTTTTTGGCCACAAGGGCTCTTCAAGGATCCCATCTGTGGAGCTCTGACAGTCTGTGCCACGGGACACCCACGGGATTGACTTCACCAAACACTCTGGGAAAAACAGCCTGGAAAAAAGGGGGTTTGGGGTGACCTAAATGGGGCCTTCCAGAACATGAAGGGAGCCTAATGAAAAATGGAGAGGAGCTGATTACAAAGGATGGAGTTCCAGGACACAGGGAATGGCTCCCACTGCCAGAGGGCAGGGCTGGATGGGATATTGGGCAGGAATTGTTCCCTGGCAGGGTGGGCAGGGCTGGCACAGGGTGCCCAGAGCAGCTGTGGCTGCCCCTGGATCCCTGGCAGTGCCCAAGGCCAGGCTGGACACTGGGGCTGGAGCAGCCTGGGAGGTGTCCCTGCCCATGGCAGAACCTTGGAATGAGATGAGCTTTAAGGTCCCTTCTCACCCAAACCATGCTGTGAGATTCTGTCACTTTTGGAGGTTTGATCCTTGCCTCTCTATACCACATCACAACCTGCAAGTTATATAAGGAAATAAGTAACTAATCCTTTCCAGATTTTTTTTTTTTTTTTTTTTTTTCAAGAGAGAATGCAGATGTCAATATCTATACAAAAAATAAGTTACTGAAACACAAAGCAGTGCACTTGTAGGAACAGCGTAGGAGGAACTGTGAGAAACTATGTCACCACATTGCTCTCTGGTTTTGGGCAGTTCCAAGTTCCCCTCCCAATTTTTGTTTCAATTCTAAGCATTTTAAGACTCTCAACATTAGATGAAAACAATACTCAGCATACCAAAGGCCAGATTCCCATCTGGGACTCAATGATATTGTAATAATCATCTCAATACTGAGCGATATTATAACACAGAAACCCAGCACGATGGATCTTTTCCCGTCCCTGGAGGTGTCCAGGCTTACAGATAAGAGAAACGTGGGAATTCAACTCTTCAAACTTCATGTGTCTCATTAAAGAAGTAATTTATAGTCTCTCATTAGAGAAAGTGATTTTGTTTTAAATTGTTGTGCATGAGAAAAAGCCAACTACGAGCAAGGGAATTACTGAAGGTTATGCTTGCTCCTTTATCCACCAACTCCAAGTGGGATTAAATTGCCTTGATACAGATTCAAATTTAATTTTGGAAGAATGCAGCATATTTCTCTGTGCAATACCAATCTGAAAAAAAATAAATTATAATAAGCAAAAAGGATATAAAAATATGATATCAGATATGACTTGTCTCCACTTCAGCTGAATGACTTTATTGTTGGTCAAAAAAAGAAGCTGAGTTATTTCTCTGTGCACTGAACTTCTGACTCTGATACATTTCAAACTCTGATGCAAAGGGATGGAGCCCTGGGTGAGTCCATCTGCCTCCCTTCCTGGAAAATGTTGAGGTTTTGATGAGGACTATAATGACAGCAAGTTTGCTGGTGCTATTTATTCAATCATCAAGTCAAATATTCCCTCCATAGCCATAAATCTGAGCAGATTCTCTGAAAAGGCTTGACTAGTTTAGCAAATGATTGGCACTTTTCACCACCACAAGAAATGATTTAAGGAAAAAAAATGCATTGCCACAGTAATTATACTATTTGTGTGCTACCATTGGAGAGAATAATAATACTTCTTCATGCTTAGAAATATTCATATTATTCCTTTGCAGCGTTTGTTCAGACTTGGATTTAATTCATGATACAGTTCAACAGCCTCAAAGAACTGCAACTAAAACAATTTACATTTGGAATTGCCATGTTTGAAGAATCTGCAGTGCGCCCTTGGTCCTGCTTCCTCAAGTTAAAGATGACACTGGGAATTGATTTTAGTGCTTTTTAGTTCACTTGAGGACAGGATTTATTCCTGAATCCTGATTATTCCTACCTCAAACACCTTTGCTCCAGGAGCTACCTGAGTGAAACTTGCCTAGCCCACAGAAAATTCAATTCCATTCCTGTTCCCTGCTAAAGGGTATTAGTTTAAGCCAAGTAATTCATGGTTTTAGTTTCTCCTTCACAGTTATGGCCTCAAGCTTTTGGACAGAGTTTCAATTTCTACTAACAGCTCAAATTGTGTCCATCACAAGAGTGGCTGTTGCAGAAAGAGAATTGCTGTGGAATTCAGTAAATTAGGATTAATTTCTTTTGCCTAAGAGAAGCAATAATTCCAATGTCTGTGAAATACTTTTCCCACCCCCACAAACTATGTGCCATGGAAAATCTCAGTCAGGCATAACAGCTAAAGTCACCTCCTAAACTAGGATGCAACTATACAAATTTTGATCCCAAATCCCACTATTCACAAGCAACATTTGCACATCACCCATGGCTTTTCCATTTGATTCTCACATCACCAGTGGCTTTGCTCAGACAGGAGAAACAGCAAGGCTCTAAAACAAATAAAAACTCAAAATACACCAATGTTTGAGGATTGCAGGGTTGTACAAAGGTTCTGTCCTGGCTGTCTGCACTCTATGATATACTGCTGTTTATTTTTCAACAAACATGCAGTAGTCCCAGAGAAGAGATAATAAGAATTTTTAGTTTCCAATACACTCAGGTTATTGCAGAGTGAGGTTTGTATCATACCAGAGATGGCTGAAATGATTTCTCAGATTAAACAGTTTTCTTATGGCTGGTGGTGCTAGGTTGGACTTGATGATCTGAAAGGTTTTTACCAAGCTTAATGATTCTGTGATTCTAAATGCCTTTCTGAACAGAAATGTTTTATTTTGTGAAAAATTGTTGACACTGTTAAATGTCTTCATTGGGAGGAAGAATTGCAGCTTCAACTCCTTGAAATCGAAGTGCAAAGCTTTATAAAGGTTTCACTCTGCTCGTTTTGGACTATTTTGCTTTTAACTGCTTGGACTCCTCCTTGGGTTTTGTGGCAAGTGTTATAGAAGATCCACACACAAGCTGTGACCACTACTGGGACATGCTGAAGTACCTGCAGAAGTGAGAAAAACTAACCTGCAAGAACAAGTGTGAATATGCACATATGTGTAGAAGAGACAAGGCTCTATATCCAGCTCTCACCCACCTCTGGAGTGGCCTGGTGGGTCAAGACACTGAAAATTGTGTTTACACAAGACAGAACCACAGAATGGTCTGGGCTGGAAGGGTCCTTAAAGATTAACCAGTCCCAACCTCACCTTCCACTGTCCCAAGCCCCAGTGTCCAGCCTGGCCTTGGGCACTGCCAGGGATCCAGGGGCAGCCACCGCTGCTCTGGGCACCCTGTGCCAGCCCTGCCCACCCTCACAGGGAAGGATCTCTTCCTGATATCCAACCTAAATAGCCTCTCTGGCAGCATGAAGCCTGTTGGGGAAGGTAAAATTTTACCTTCCCCAACAAAGCCACTCCTCCTTGTCATGTCACTTCAGGTCCTTGATTTCCATGCAGACTTAGGCACACAATTAGATCTCTCCAAAGCCCTCTCTTCCTCAGGCTGAACAATCCCAATTCTCCCAGCCTGTCCCCATAGCAGAGGGTGCCCCCTGAAGTCACTGGGTGGTGGGCAGGAGTCCTATGGGTGACCAAAAGCATACATTAAAAAGCAATAATGTTCCACTGTGTCTGCCAGAATGGGCAAGAGCTCAGAGCAGGATCCCCCAGAACAGAGTTTGGGATCACAAACAAACTGCAGCTCTCAGCACACAGCTCAGCACTAGAAATCTAAGTTTTGGTGCATTTTACTGAAGCATATGAAGAAAAAGCTGCTGTCAGAATTGCTGCTCAGGTCACAAAGCCCCAGGGCACAGGAGGAACAGGGTGGCAGGAGCCAAGAGCTCTTGCACATCTCTGGATAACCAGCACACCCAGCCTCACAGCTCCCTGCCCTTCCACAGGGCGACTGCTGGGGAAATCAGGGCAAGCTCATGAGGAAAACAGGAATATTTGAACTCAGAGCACCCTGCAGCGCTGTGAAACCAGCCTGGGTTTAACCAGCCTGGGCAAGGCTGCCCTGACCTTGGGGATGCTTCAGTCCCTGGGCACCACTGACGTGTGAGCAAGATGCAGTTCAGGCACCAGGAAGGAAAAAAACCCCAAGGAGCAAAGGGAAACAGCCTGGCAGAATACAGAAAATCTGTCTGGCTCTTTCCAACAAAGCAGGAAACTGCCCCCCAAAGCTTTGCCTAATGCAGACTCTCAGAAATTGCAGGGATTGGGATTGGCAGCCTCCAAAATGTGGCTGGCAGCTCACAGCCAGGGCTGCAACTTCCCTCAGCTCTGCACTCTTGGCTCAGGGAGAATTCTTTGTGCACAGAACATCCAAAACGAATAAACCCTCCCGGTGCTCAGAACGGGACTTTTCCCTCTCTTGCTGCTTTGTGCTCTCTTCCTCCCTTTCATACTTTCAGAAACAGAGAATATGTATTTTTAATAATACAGATTTCTAAAGAACTGAGTATGCAACGTTTCCTTTTCCCCCAGGAGCCGCTGCACTAACACCGACACGGAGGAGAACGCTTTGGAAATCCGTCTGCCAGGAGAGGCAAATCAGAATTACATTGACCATAAACGCGGCGATTGTGCCTTGGGGCTGAGCATTAGTGCTCACCTGAACAGTCTGTGCACGGCAGGGATGGCGTGACTGCAGAAAACCCTCCACCTCTGCAGCGAGCTGGGCCACAGAGCCATGAATGTTTCATCTCCCTGCGCCCCAGAGAGGAGCCACGGGAGCTCCAGCTGTTAATGAGCATCGCTTCAAACCCTTCTGCTGCTCCAAAGGGGCCTGCAGGAAACCAGAGAGAGCCCCAGAACAGGGGGGGACGAGCCCCTAAGCTTAGGAGATGGCTGCACAGCGAGGAGAGCGATGCCAAAGAGTTAAGCTTCGTCTTACAAGTCTAAGGCTTGACCTGAAGCTTATTAAGGTCAGTGGAAAACCTTCTACTGATGTCTCTGAGTTTTGGTCCAGGTATGCAATGCACTAAATCTCAGCTACCATCACTATCATTTATTTTTGCTGTTGCAATTTCACGCATTTAATTCAAGTTGTAGTTGTTGGGTTTTCATGACCTTCCTAAGCTGAAATCCAAAGTTGTTTAGGTAGAAAAAATGGCTTCCAGATTTTCAAAGACAGTCTGGTTGTAAGGAAAACCAGAGAGCTGAAACTTTTACCCATGATAAAAACAAGAAAACTGAGGGGAAAAAAACAGACATTAATCCTAAAAATCTCCCGTCTGTGACAAAGAAAACAGAGAAAAAAAACCCAAACCAACAAACCCAAAGAAAATAAACCAAGTCTTTTCTCTGGTATTTGGCTAAGGAATTGGTTTCAAAGGTTCTCCTAAAGCATTTTTGTGCTTTTACACTTCATACTATAGATAGTATTGGCTCAGTGCTTCCATACCAGAAAAATAGACTAAAACACCTTTTAGCACATCATCAATCCTGATCAGAAAAGGATAAATTAGACAAGTTGCTGGGGAAGACTCCAGTAAACAAACTGGAAAACTTCACTCAGCTGAGATTTCAACCCGGCCACCTGGGTACCAATGCAGAACACGCAGCACTTGTGTGGCTTGAAAATATATAATTTTTTTTTTCTTTGGGAAAGAAAAATCAGACAAATAGATACAGTCTGTGCAAAATTAAGCCCTAAATTTGAAAAGCCAGGAAGAGGGAAATGGGTGGGAAGAGATAGATAATTCTATACAAACAAAAATATATGTCAAATAGCCAGAAAAAAGTTCTGAGCTCAGAGAGGAGAGTGGGGCCAGATCCTCAGCAGAGATAAATCAGCTCAATTCCATCAAAATCAAGGGAGACACAGCTCATTGCACCAGCTGCCAATCTCATCCACCAACCAGACTCTCCACCAACTTGCATTTTGGGTCCTGCAAAAAAATTTCCTCTTGGAGTATAAAGCCTGTATTTATCCATTGGCCTTGGAAAGTATGCACAGCTGTGACATAAGTAACCCCTGCTCTGTTTTTAAATGTATGCAAACATAAAACGAAGAAGAAAAACGACATTAAAATAATGTTAAGGATTTGGCTGGGGGCCATCAAAGCTAGGACATTCCAAGTTAAAGCTGAAACGACATCCTTAACCTTAAGTCACCCCATTGTGCCTGGGTATTGCAGCTGCTGAAAGGGGAAAATCAGAGCGGTTACGGTCTGGCGTGTGAATGAGAGCTGAGGGACTCTTAAATCCAGGATTATTTGGCTGCCGCACACCATGCACTGCAGCCACGTGCTAGCAATCCTTATGCAATCTTTGCTGGGAGAGGGGGGAAATACATCCCTCAGGCTGTGTGTGCACACTGAGGGGACTGGGGCAGAAAGGGCACTTTTAAAATTAAAGCAAGAGCTGTAGCTGGGTTTGTGGAGGGTGAGGAGCAGCAAGGACCTGACCACCAACTCAGTTAGCTGAGCCTGGCAGGGAATCTCCTGCACCAGTGGTTCTGGGGAAGAAGCAGGTGAATCCCTCACCACAGGAACTTTTCAGAAGAGGATCTTTCTGACCAAAAAAGTTCCACTTCCCAGATTTTTTTTTTTTATTATTATTATTATTCTTCTTCATGGTTTCAAAACACCAACGTCAAATTTCCTGAAAATCAGAACTGCTTTTTGTTTCCAAAAGGAACACATTGAGGCATTGGACACACTGGTTGAATTGGATTTTTTGCTTCCAGGCATTTACTAGTTTAAGCATATGTTCCTTCTCTTTTCTCCCTTTTTCTTTTTATATCAATGCATCTCTTTCTTCTTTTTCCATCCCTAAAATGGCAGAAATAAAGACAAGGAACAGAAAATGTAAAACTATAAGAAAGCATCACAGAAATCCTTCCAGTCCAAACTTTGTCTCAAGAGTGCTGGAAGTTGTAGGTAAAAGCAATTGTAAAAACCACTTGTACACGCACATCTGCACGCAAATAAAGAGCAATACATAAATATTTGTAGTTTAGACTAATATTTGCTTGACTTGAGCAATAAACAACTGGGACAAAGCTGTTTAATATAGACTTCATATTTTTTTGAAGTAGTCCAGATAGTCCTCGAGTTAAAATAGTGGGTGAATTGTCAAGCTCAAAGGCTCCCAAAGCTCTCTCCAGCCCTGGTTTTCTGCAGTTCTCTGACCCATGGGTTTAGCACATCCAAAACCACTCAGGTTATTGGGGACAGTCATTAAGAGCTGTGGCTGAAGTGCAAACTACTGTGACAGTCTCCAGGAGTTTGTTTCTGCATCCAGTTTGCCTTTGTTTCAAGCAGCTGCCAGCACCCACCAAGGGCAGGATCCTTGGCCCTGCACTCTTGTTTTTATTTTTTCTTTTTGCCTTGAGATATAAGGGAGATGCTTCCCAACAACTGTATTTTCCAACTCAATGTTTCATCTTGCAGGAGAAAGCACAATAAAAGGTAAAAATGTTGTTTCCATAGAACATGTCACTATGTCTGAGCTCTTCTGCTCCAAAGAGATGGGAAAACAACCAAATGGGTACAATAAACTCTCTCTATATTCCACTGCTTGCACAGTACCAGTACATTTCTGCCTATGCAAAGTCAGCCTTGATCTCAGGAGGGAGAAGAGACAAGGAGGAATGGAAAGACCTGAGGGTTCTGATATTTTGTTTTGCCACAGCTTCCAGCAGGATTGTGCCCCTTTGAATGCTGTGGTAATGAAATTGTTCATCCTGAAGAAGAAGAGGTTTTGGGGTGACCTGATTGTGACCTTCCAGAACCTGAAGGGAGATGACAAGAAAGATGGAATGAGAATTTTAACAGGGGCCAGGGGGAATGGCTTCACGCTGACAGAGAGGAGAAGCAGATTGGGTATTGGGAAGAAATTTTCCCCTGCTGAGACCCTGGCACAGGGTGCCCAGAGAAGCTGTGGCTGCCCCTGGATCCCTGGCAGTGCCCAGGGTCAGTTTAGATGGATCTTGGAGCAGCCTGGGACAGTGGAAGGTGTCCCTGCCCATGGCAGAGGTGGAGCAAGATGATCTTTAAGATCTCTGCCAATTCATTCTGGAATTCTGGGAAATTAGAGTCACCTCCATGACACCTACACCCTGTTGGGTGACACATTTACCAAGGAGTGGTTCATTCATTTAAAAGATTTATGCAAAATTTCTACCACTTCCTCACTATTTTTCCTTCCCAGACTCTGCTGCTGCTGAGAACACTTCACTTCAATATGAAGGTAGGGGAATGGCACAAGGATGAATTGCAGTAATAATTTAATCATGAAAAATAAGCTCCACTGGAAAATACTGATGAGTGGCCATATTTAAAAGTCTGGTGATTATGTTTGATTAAAGTAGAGTGCAAAAATATTAATTAATTGGGCTAGTTACATAGACAGCTTTATGTCCTGCAGCAATTCATGTAATAACAAATTGATTTTTAGCTAAGCAAGCTGAAGGAAAGGAGGAACTGGAAACAGTGTCTGAATGCATTAAAGTAGCCTGAGTGTGAAGTTATAATGTATGTCTGGCATAAAATGCTGGGGAGAAACACAGAGAACAGTTCCTTCAGTGAGAGAATGAAAGTTAATTAATTTAGTGCCCTTTGCCTGTTTAAATTCCTCCATTTCACACTCATGTCATTTTACTCTTGCTAATACTCCATACTGGGCAGACTGGGATATTAAAACCTCAAAATAAATTTGCAATACAGCGACAAGTCAAAGAAGTTTTCTGTGAAAATGCCTCCAATTGGAGTAAGGGACAGCTCTATTTCAGCTCTGCACAACCCAAGTCACTTCCAAAAATAACAGCACCTTCCACCACTCTCAACAGGCAGAGCCAGAAATAAAGGTTATATAGATAGAAAATTGGTCCAGGTCCCTAAATTGAGTTTAATGGGTTTGTACCCTGATTTCAGTGGGATCCTGAGTGAGTCATGGTGGGGCTGCAGTGCAGAGACCCCACAAGAGGCTGTGCCTGCACAGAGGAATCCCATGCCAGGCCATCCAATGGATATGTGAGGCTGGGGCAGCAGAGCACAGCCACAAATCTGGATTTTGCCACATTTATGCCCTGATCCAAGTCCCTGATCTGCTCTTGAGAAGCCTCCAACCCTTGAGAGCACCTGAGGGAAAACCCCACTGTTATCCAGAAGGTGGGAGATGGGTGGGGAACAATGAGAAAAGCTGCAGGATTCTGCAGCACTGGTGGTACAGGAGAAGGAAGATGAGAACAGATAAGCACGGCCAGGGCAGCAGGCAGCTCCCTCCTTCCCCCAGCCCTGCCTCTGCTTCCCACCAGGATATAGGTTTTATTTTTTTTTAAGAGAAAACAAAGAGCACTGAGAGTCCAAAGAGAAAAGTGAGGGGTTTCAGAAGAAAGAGAGCACTCATGTGAAAAGTGTCACAGCTACTTAGGAAATTGAAAATATTTTCCATCCCTGCCTGAATGATCATTTCCAGATTTTAATTATTTCCCGATTGTCTCCAAGAAGGATACATGGTCACTGACCTCATTTGGGCCTGAGGAAATAAGACTGTCAACATTTTAGGAGAGATCTGATCAGATTAAGAGATATTTCGGATATTGAACATAAGAATTTGACAAGCAAGCTAGAACAGTGGATGTGTTTGGATACGTGCAAAACCCCAGAGTATTTCTGCAAGCTCATGCCTACTTCCCTGGGCTGCTTGCACTCAGTTATGAGAACAAACAGTTTGAACACATTTTCCTCTATATTTGATTCTTTTCTCTGTTTCTACTCCCAGCAACAGCCGGTTTCAAACAATCTGAGCAGAGCTGAGCATTAGCAAAATGAAATAACAAGAAAAAGCCTTAATTTATACTCAGCTAGAAATGGGTCTCAGGCATAACCATGGAAAGAGGGAAAGCCAAGGTCAGTAAATTGAGGCTGAGCTGGACCAAGGTCAAAGGAGAGGTTCTAGGATGGTAACAGATCACACATGAAAACAGAAGTACAAAGAGCAGTGGGTTTGCTCTGCCTGGGGCTAAAGGCACATCTTTTCAATCTGCAAGCACTGAACAGGAGAGAAATAAGGAGAAACTGAGTCAAACTCTTCCTAGAGATGCACCAAGAGCAAGAAGAAACACACAGGTTGCAGCAAGAGAAAGCTCAGCTGGAAAAGGGGGAGAAACAGCTGTAAGAGCAAGTACTGGAACAAATTTGCCCAGAGAGACTGCAACCTTTGTCCTTAAAGATAACCCAATGCCAGCTGTACAGAGCCCTGAGCGAGCCCACCGAGCTCCAAGGGGTCCTGCAGAAACACCAAACTCCCCCTCACACCCAACCTAGTTACACTTTTATTTCATCTTCTATTGAGACAGTACTTTTCCTAAAAGAAGAGGGAGTCAGTCTTTTAGCAACAGAAATGAATTTTGAAAATGCCTTGACTTGAATACAAGAGAATGGAGTCCAGCCCCCCCAGCCCCTTTGATGTGGCTCAGTGAACAGCAGAGCCCCTGACTGTGAGTACACTGAACAGAACCTCCTGTGAAATAAGGATTCTCTTTCTAGTGCAATTTGATGCCTTTGGTTTGGTGATACAGACAGGGCGAACAAAAGCAATTTGAGGAGAGATTGGCAGAGAAGCTCAGCTCTCACATGTGCCTCACAATGGCACAGTGGTTAGTTCAGATCCTCTCTGAACAGCAAGAGCACAAAGTCCAAAACTGCATGGGCAGGCACTGGCTCCACTTCAACAGCAGCCAGCACAAAGGGAGGACATTTAGGGAGTAAATGAACATTTCTGGGGGGCTCGGCATCTGATGAGTTTGATCAGAAAGCAAACAGTAAAGCTTCCATTCTCAAGGCTGGCCCACAGCAAGCCTTCCCAGAGAGCTCTGATGTTATATATAAATAAGGCCTGTGCAGAAAGGAATGTGGTGCTTGGGGTGCATTGCACAAGCCCTGCTCCTGCACCCTCCTCCTCACGCAAGGCCTTCATTCCCCAGAGGAATTTTCCAGTCTAAGGAGCAAAACAAGCCAAGAATGTGTTAAAACAGGTGTTCCAATCATCTCTGAGTGCAATCTTAGCACAACTGAGGTTAAAAATATTTGGGGATGATGTAATATAAAGATAATCAGTTGTTACAGTATATTCCCCTCCACCCACATCGGAAGAAGGTCTGGGTGGAGGTTGTCAGGTGTTTCTCCTTTCCTAAAGCCTGAGCTCAGGTTCAAGGGCCAGCACCAGCTCTGAATTTTGCCATATTAGGCCAGACCAGCCAATGCTGCTGAGGAACCAGCAACAGCAAGCCCAGACTTGGGAGGAAGGAGGAACTTTGTGATAAAACAGCATTGTCTGGGTGCCCTCCTGTGCTGGCTGCTCACGCAGGAGCAGCAGCAATAGCCAAGGAAGCATTTGGAGCTGGAGAGCTGTTTCATCAGCAAGGAATAAGGAGGCACCCAAACACACCATGCCACGCGTTTCCAGGCCCTGTGTGCTCCAGTTTCAGCAGCCAGCCATGCCCCTTAAATCAAACATGATGCTCCTGCTCCAGTGCCACTTATTATGCTGCAGGAGAGAGGTGCTGCTGACTGGCCTGGTTAACATGCAAGTGTGCTGCTGCTCACATCACTGTGGCTGCTACAGAAATGCTGGCAGTGCCTGAGGGATGATCTCTGTGCATGCAGCTCAGGAAGAATAATTCTCTTCATATTCCTCCTCTCTGTCACAGGAGATGAAATGCTTGTGGGCTTGCAGACAGTTTTCCTGGGGTGTGGAATGTGCAAGTCACAGTGTACCCCCAAACCAGTACTGAGGTGCTGTGTGCATTATTACTGCTCCATTTTTTGCCTCCATAGCTGAACTATTGTGTGTTTTGTCGTGGCAAAGTGCTTAGGGGAGGCTCTCAGCACAAAAGACACAATAGCAAAGCCAGTTCAGCTGAAATGAAGGTTGTTAATAGACAGATCATTTCCACCCTGTATCCTGGTTTCAAGAAAGATCAGACTGCTTCACTTGGAAAATATCACATCACTTTACATTCCACTCTCCTCAGCTATAAATCATTGTTTAAGACCTACCTGATTTAAATTTGGAAAGCATCCATCTGTCAAGCTCCACATCCCCAGCACCTTCGTGCCAAACACCCCCAGGTGCTCTTATCAAATACTCACATTAACAGCTCAATTAATTATGAGTTAGCCAGATCAAACAGGCCAGTCTCAGGCTTGACAGGTATCTGATGTTCAGATATCCTACCTAAGCAAACTTTACAAAGTCGAGCAAATTCAAATTCCACAGGGCTCAGATCAATACCACATTAAGATGCTGAACTTATCTCCTCCCTTGAAAAACTCGTGAGAGAGTGTGGAAAATCTGTTTGTCAATTCATCTGTGGAATTAAAATGGAGAAACAATCCACTAGATCTTAACAGTTTGATGTGGTAGTAAAGGACACAAACCAGGAGGCAGAGAAGTACAAAACTCCATGAAGCCAACAGAAAGCATGAAGTGCTGAGTGAACATGGGGAGGAAAGTTGTTCTCAGAGATATGGAGCAGCTGGAAAGAAGGCAGGCACAGGATCTGCCCACCCAGCTCTCTTCCCCTCCACAAATCTCAGCCTAGAGAGAGGGAAAAGCTTCATCTGCTTTCCCCACCTAAGAAACCCCCCTGGGGGCATTTCTCTCACTGCTCACCAAAGCTTCATGAATCAAATAAAATCATCTCCTTCTGAGCCCATCCCATTCCCCCTCCAGGCTGGTGATGCTAGGAAGGGGATCAGCACAACACTGCTCCAAATTTATGCTTTCTACATGATACAAAAAACCCAAAAACATACAGGCTTCTGCAGCTATCTACTGCTTATGGTTCTGGGAACCTTAGAAACCCTCAATGCTCACAGAGTTTGGGATATCCCTTTGTTTAGATAAGAGAGCAGATAACAGCCAAACTATTAACATGGGCTGCAAAGAAATGGTAGGAAAAACATACATTGAGATAGAGAGCTCAAAGTCCTCAGCATTGCAGAGCTCCAGGTCTCAGACCTATTCAGAAATTTGAGGATCTTTTTCCAGCTCATGCTTTTAATTACTTAAGCTTTGTCAATTCAAATTTGTCAGCTACAGATCCGTAGCTGAGTAAGCCTTTATGCATTTATTTTGTTGTTGTTAATGACATGGGCTTTTATTTATTTAAAACTAAGGAACTGAGTCACAGATGCCACAGTAAGAGCTGTACTTGGCATTTATGGCAAATAACGTTTCCCAGCATTTTACAGGCAAATGCTGATCAATCTTCCCAGCATACACATGAGATAAGGGAGTATTATCTTGGTAATGTATTATTGGTCAGATCTCACACGCTTAAGGGTACTGAGCAATGTTCCTTCATTTCAGTCACTCTATCGAATTGCACTGAGGAAAACCTCAGGGGAAATCACAAGTGTTTACACATTTCCATAATCTCTTACACTGTTTGGGTTGTACCTCCCAGCTGGCACAAACTAAAGGTAGGATTTGTGCAGGAGCTGAAGAAGGGGGGAAAGGCTGGAGGGCAGACAGAGCAGCAGAGGGGCTGTGCCCTGTGGGACTGTGATTCCCTCAGGAGCTCCACACCTGGCACAGCCCTCAGCAGGGGCTGCATCAGCCAAACCTGCTCCAGGGCTTCCCAAAGAGAAACACTCTGTTTCCCTGGCTTGACCTCAGGTGAGTTTGCTGGGTGAGATCTCTACCTGCAGCTCCACCTGCCACACCCCCGTGCTCCTCCTGGTGAGGGAGTTCCAGCTGCACAGCTCCAGCTTCCACTGTCAGCCTGGACTTTATGGCAGAGACCAAATTTCCATACACCTCTGATCTGTCAGAAAAACTGAAAGGGGTGAGGGAGCACAGAATGTTTTGGGTTGATATGGACCTTAAAGAACATCTGTTTCCATCCCATCCCATGGCAGGGACACCTCCCACTGTCCCCAGTGTCCAGCCTGGCCTTGGGCACTGCCAGGGATCCAGGGGCAGCCACAGCTGCTCTGGGCACCCTGTGCCAGCCCTGCCCACCCTCCCCGGGAACAATTCCTGCCAATATCCCATCCATCCCTCCCCTCTGGCAGTGGGAGCCATTCCCCCTTATCCTGGCTCTCCATCCCCTGTAAATTATCTCTCTCCATCTTTCCTGCAGCCCCTCCAGGCCCTGCAAGGCCACACTGAGCTCTCCCCAAAGCTTCTCCTCCCCAGTGAACAATCCCAGCTGTCCCAGCCTTTCCTCCAGCAGAGCTGCTCCATCCTCTGATCCCCTGGTGCCTCCTCTGGGCTCTGCAGCAGCTCCAGCACCTCCCTGTGCTGGTTCCAGGGCTGGGGCAGCTCTGCAGGTGGGGTCTCACCTGAGAGAATCCCCCCTGCCCTGCTGCCCAGGCTGGGCTCAGCTCAGGACAGGGAGGTTCTGGCTGGCAGCAGACACTCCAAAAATTCTGTGTTTTATTGCAGTTACAAACACCAAAATTAACACAGCTCACCCAGTACTTGGGTCTGAATCCCTCACAAGCAAGGATACAGAGAGAGCAGTGACCAACAGCTGAGCACAGCAAGGTTGAGACTTCTGCAAGGTCAGTCAGGGATTGTGTGGCAGACCCACCATCCATTCCAGGGCACTGGTGTCCATTGCTTTGATCAACATCATCCCTTTTCCTAATTCCTAGGATTTGATGCCACTGCTATTCACTATTTAAATGCAATCAAATGCCAGAGCACTTTGCTGGATCTGGGTCTCCTGACTGACCCTTGCCATTGGCAGCTGCGTGCTGAGATAACAGAGAATGAAACACACAAAGGCTGGGAACATCAAATGGGGCTAAGGTATTTTTATGGCCAATTTTTGCCAAAAAAATGTGGAATCCCCACTGGGCTTCTTGAAAATTTCAGCTCAGAGATTGCACAGCAGGGCACAACAGAGGCATCAAACCAGCCTGGACCAGAGAAAGTTTCTGCCTTACAGGCAATAAAGAGAAAAGATTGTCCACAGGGTGATTCAGAGCTCTGGTGGGCCCTTAAATCTCTTTTAAAAAGTACTTTTACGACAACAAAAGATAGTCACAAACATGCTAATTCCACCAGAGACATCAATTTCGGCTGCCACGGGAAAATAAGTCAAGTGAAATGAAAATAAAAGGAAATAATTTTCTGTTAAGTTTAGCTTTTCCTCATTCTTGGTTGTTTGTTTTATGATGCATTGTCTGTTATGATCTTTCACTAAGAACCTCTACTTCATCCACCAGGGCTTTCCTCGAGGCTGAAAGCATCATGGTAACTGTTTTCCTCTTCCATTATCATTTATCTTTTATAAAGAGGTGTTAACTATGACACTTGCCTATGAAGGGCAGTTTTTCTTGCTGAAAGCTTAGCTCAGAATAATGGGAAAGATTAGCATACCTTTAAGTTGTCTCATTTCTTTACAAACCCATGACAGATAAATGATACTTCACAGAGCCGATTCTCTCGTTTTAAGTGCTGCATTTAATTAAATGAAGGAGCACAACTGTATTTCTTAAAGGAAGCTTTTGAGTTTCCCAGCTACAGGTTACTCTCAAGAGCCTCCATCTTCAGTTTGCTGGTCTCTAAGCCACAGTTCTGGAAAAGAGAGCTTTTTACAAAAGTCAGGAGTGAGAAAAAAAGAAATTATCTATGCCTCTGTGAAAAACACAAAAGGCCAAACACCTTTTTGAAATGGAACAAGTAGAATATCTGTTTCTTCCCTACAGAAAATTGTGATGACCAGACGTGAATCTTTCAACACACACTCCTTTAAGTCTGTCTTTTAATCAAAACCATCTCAGATGAAATCTTCTCTAAAATTACTTTTTTTCTTTCCGATTTAGGGTTGTTTGTTTCTGTCTCAGGAGGGGAAAATTGAGGTTGTACCACTTGAGGAGCAGCAGCTTAGAGAAAACTGTAACTAGATACATCAGACTTGTAGGAAATAAAGAGATGGGAATGTGATTTATCCATGTACCTTCTCCAAGGCAACTAAGCAGGACATTTCCTTTAGGAAATTTGAAATTCTCATGTCTACCCGACCCGAAACACCATGCAGAACTATTTGTCACAACGATTCCTAAACATATAGAAAATAATGTGAATGATAGCAAGGAAAAAAGCAATAAATCGGAAATTTTAAGTGGCAACACAAAGAATCAAATTCAACACACTCAGGACAAGCAGGACCCACAATACCAATACCAGGCTGGAAAAGATGCATCATGAATTGAAGCTCACTGCTAAGAATTTTCTTTGATGGACATCACAAGGGTGGGAAGCCAAGAGCTTGGATATAAAACCGATTCCAGAGACAGAACAGGAGCAAACTAAAAATACAAAACCCCTTTTCCCCACCCCTCCAAAACCTGAAGGTCATTTGTACCAAAGTGTTTCTGATTTCCAAGAGAGCTCTGAGTCTCTCAGTGCATCTTTGTCTCTGCTCCATGAACATTGTGTTACAGTTCTAAGGCACGAGGCATTGTGACTTTTAACAATGGGATAAAAATCACTGGGATCATAAAAGCTCTGGAGCATGGGGCATCTCTTTGGCATTTCTACAGTGCCAAGTACAATGTGGGGGTCTTGTCCATGGCCAAAGCCCCTCAGAGTGACAGCACAAACAGAAGATAAACTCCCAGAAAAGTCCAGGTTCCAGCAACACCAAGCACCTGCAGCTTCAATTAGCACAATGGGGCAGTGTGGTACTAATTATTGTCATGCTTGGAACGCTTTGGTTGCCCAATGGGGGTGCAAAAAGGATCCCACGTCACCGAGGGGAATAGGAAACACATTGGGACCCCTCGGAGCTGCCTCCAGCAACTGCACAACAACAAATGCTCTGCAAGCACAGCAGCCCTGATTTGCGACCTCTTAATGACAAGAAAAGTTGTTAATCCTGGTTGTAATGAGGGGTTTGGCCCATTCTAAGCTTGAGCATTCAGGGCTCTTGCAAACAGCTCCATGATCCCTGCCAAGCTGCAGCTCTGCTAATTTCTTCCTTACATCCATACCTCCCAACTCCATTATTTGTAGTAAGTCAAATGCTGAGCTGGAATAAGCCAGACCAGACCCATTCGTTTATGGAAATACACTAATTTTTACCAGCTGAAGTCTCTGCTCTCTGTGATAAATGGTAACTACATGAAAAATGACTTAAATTAAGAGAACCAGTGCTGGCTTTTTTAAAACGTAAAATATTCATCACTTCTCCTATTCTGCACTTCCAGAAAATTTGAAGCATTTTCACTGAGCTAAAGCTCACGTCCCACTTTTTTTTTGGTTTTTTTTGTTTTTTTTTTTTTCCTGGATCTCCTTATTCACAGCCCAGTGGAGCTGGCACATGTGCTGTGCTCACCACAGAGGTGACTTGAAACCACAGAGGCTGAAAGAAACTCGCTGTGTGATGGAGCTCTCACTTCTACACAGGATATCTGTTTTCATCCTGCTTCAGCTAAAACCTGGAAAACAGCAGACCCCAAAGTTTCTCTGGCTCTGAGTTGTTAGGCAAGCCACAGAGACAGGTAAATAATGCCATTAAAAGGAATTAGAAAGATCAGGCAAGAATGAAATGAATAGGAAGAAAGGCCTGGATGAGCAGGAGGGGAAGTGGGAATCATATATTTGACTGCAGAGAATTCATGTGGTTCTCATTGATTTTTTTTTTTCCTTTTGTTAAGAACTCAAAATTATCTTTTTCAGTATGGGGCTCTTTTGGCAAGCTTCTTTGTTTTAGATCTTTCTGGAAATTTCCTTACAGTTTCTGTAGAATGTAGAATTAGTAAACAAAATAGAATGTAATTAAAATTAGAATGCAAAATTAGTAAAAAAAAATAAATTCTTTGCTAAGATGCTTCTCATAGCAGAGAATTAGGTACTAGGACAGGAGCCACCTTTTATGGCTTTCAGTTTTATCTTATTCCATAGCTTTATGTGTCTAAATTTTAGTATAGAGAGGGGCTCAATATTCATCCAAAACCTGTAACAACACAGAGTAAACACAGTTAAGGCAAAGGGAAAAACTGCTCCAGAGCTCTAAATATGCAACTAAACACAAAAGAATCAGGAATTTGCTGGTAGTGCTGAGGGAGAAATTCACCTTTTCTCCTGGCAGCCAGCAGCCCCAGGAGCAGCACAGGCAGGGCTGCTGTGCCCAGGGGTGCCTGGAGCTGCTTCACAGCCAGCTCTAAAACACCAGTGACTCCAACATCTGCTCTGCCACCGAGTGCTGCTGGCCAAGCACTGCTGCCTCCTCAGCTCCAACAAACTGCTGGTGTGAAGAAATGAAGGTGAGGGTGAGGATTCTGCTAAGCTATGAACAATATGAGTTGTCTAAAGGCCTCCTGGCACATTCCAGACCAAGTTAAAGCAGCAATAAATAAGAAAAATACAGCCAAAGCTGTAAGGTGCAGACAGTAATACAAAACAAACAATCCCAAGCTACCCCTTGGCAACACTGCTGTCCCACCACACTCAGTGCATTCCCTGCTTTAAGGAGACCACCTCCACAACTTAACATACCTTTTTTATGATTATTTTGAATGCCATTATTGCTTTAAGCATTTCAGGGAATAAATTTGCTAAGGTGGATGTTCCATGACACAGCACTGATCATCAGGCTCACAGAATTAAAACCCTTGAATATTCACCCAACCCTTATGCCATCCCTGTCTGCCAAGATTTTGACAAACAACCTTTAAAAACTGCCTTTCAGTGCCTGTCTCCCATTCCCAATAAACTGAAAAGCAACACAGAAAAATAAAACAGAGATATATTGAACCACAGTTTTGTGAACATCAGTCTGAAGAGAAAAAGAGGAAATGATCCCCATTCTGGAGTAGCTCAACTCTGTATTTGTATTTCACTCTGCACAAAGTCTGTCAGATTCTGGGAGCCCCTGACATGGTGAAGTGAGGAAGGTGCCCAGCATAGTTTAACCTCTGGATGAGGGAACAGGATAATTCCTCAGCTCCAGAGGAAAAATGTGAACCCTCACCCATGCAGAGGAGTTCCCCTTAATGTACAGTCTGTAGGGAGAGTCCTCCACACGTTTCTGGGTCCTGGCAAGAGGCTGAGGGTCATGTTCATGCCCTGCAATGGCCTTTGCATGGCCAACATGGGAAATGAGTAATGGAAACCATTTTTGGCTTCCCTCAAAACCAGCTAAAAATAACAAATAGCTTTGTCAACTGACTAGAGGGAGAACCCCCCTCCCAGAGGATATGAAAACATGAAAACTATGGGGACAAATCAAGTGGATTCCCCAAATGACATCCCTGCTCCTCCCTGGAAACTCTTCCATTTTCAGAAACAAGAGTCACTGGGTAAACACGACACTTGCTGCAGTGGCACCTCTCCTCATTGAAAACTGACATTCCTGGGAGTCCCTGAAGGAAATGGGGAAAAAATAAAAATAAACACGCGTGAGACGTCAGCACTCAGGGGCAAAGGCAACATAACCAGAGTGGGATGTTTATAAAGAAAAATATATAGGGAAAAGGACTTTCCCTCTGACCTACAGCATCCCATCGACAGAGATGCCTGGAAAGGCTCCCCAGTCTTCCTAAAATAGAGTTACAATTATAAAGTACAAATAAAATAAAAAGTTTTAGGGAGAAAAAATCTTTGAGAAAAGATGCTAAAATAACCCCCAGGTGCCTGGAGAAATCCCCAGGCTTTGACCCATTCTCTGCAGAGGGGCGCACAACTGAGCAGATACAGAAAAGAGCTCATCAGCCAGGGCCCAGCAAACCAGAGCCTGCTATGTATAGGAAAGGAAATAAGAGTGTATGAAAGATGCAGGATAATCCCCTGCAGCAGCTCCAGTGTAGGAAATTATAAAGCTGGAGTGGGAGCTGCTCCCAAGCCAACAGTGGTGCCCCACAGAGCATCACTCACTCTGCACTGAAGGCAACATGGATCAGCTTCCCCTGCTTGTGCTGGGCATTCTCCTACCTTGGGAACATTTTAATTTTTTTCAGCTTGGTCAGTAGAATAGAATACTAGAATACAAATTCCAAATACATGCAATAGATTCTAACAATGATTTTCCCTTTTTTTCTGTGGGGGGAGAGATATTTTTATATTTATTGTTCAAATTTGGGCATTTTCCATAACAGAAAGATTTTGTTTTGGTTTGGTTTTGTTTGTTTTTTTCTGTTTTTTGGGTTTTTTTTGTGTAAATTTCCTACTACAAAACCACCAAGCTTATCTGCATTAAAAAGATGAGTAGCTGAGTCAACTGTGCAGGGATTCAACCCTCTAGGCTCAAACATGATGAATGCTTCCTCTCCCTCATTATCTAAAACAATTAGTAGGGAGGACAGAAAGCTGCATTAGAGCTGGTATTTCCCATGCTCATCCCTTCCTAAGACATCTCTCAGCAATGCCTGTATTTATGTGAGCTGATCTTAAGCCTCAGATATTGGATCCAGACTCAGATTCAGATTGCCATCAATCCCCTGAGCCAGAGGCTGGGCAGAAGTGATGCAGCTCAGGCACATCAGTGAAGGAGGCCTGAAATGCAGGGATTTGCTCCAAACCTGACTGGCATTTTTGGGAGAAGGGCTTTCTCACCTCCTCCTGTTGGGTTCCTCTTGTGGACACTGCTGAAGGCTCGAGAAAAAATCCAACTCAGATTTTTCCCAGTCTATTGGCTTTCTCAGCTCCAGCTCAGATCTTTCCCAGGCTGGGGACTTTTCTCAGAGAGAAACAAGAGAAGGAAGAATGAACAACATAAATTAACACCTGTTGTTGATCCCAGAGCCGTGTGTGTGACTCGGGATGTTTTGCACAAAGCATGTTTTCAAAGAGGTGTTGCCTTCTTGGACCAATGAGCCTTTTCTATTCTCTATTGCAAGAACTATCCTATATAAGTGTGGTGGACTTTCAATAAACCACTGCTGCCTTGAAGGAGTCATGTGTGTGTGTGTTGCTGTATTATTCACTGGTCCTAATCAGACAGTGACATCTAAGGAATCCCCCACCAACACACACTGTCAGACCACTAAAAATTCAGTACTGTCAAACCCCAAAAGCACCAGCATTCCAGGCAGAGAAAGCACAGCTACAGTTCAGGAGTAGCTCTGGGTCCAGGAAAACAACTGCTACAGCTCATGTGTTTTCAAGGCTTTTGCCCTTTGAGTTTAGCACACACCAGGTTCACTTAAACTCCATTCTGAAGTTAGGAATAGAACAACTTGGGCTACAGGATAATATTCTTGATGAGGTATATGTTGAGGATGTTTAGAGACATCAATGCTCTGATAAAAAGGGAATTTTAGTCCCATTTAGAGCAATAAAACCACTTAAGCAGTATCTTTCTTGGAAGGCTGAATCATTGCTCAAACTAAGCCTGATAAGTGTATTGCTTAAAACTGCCTCTTTCTGCATTTACAGTTGGTAAGCAGAAAATAGAGCCTTCATTTCTCACTGAAGGCTTTATGTCCAGTCCTAATTTACTGCCTTGGAAACTATTGTCAGGAGAGCATCAAAGGCAGGCAATGAGGGCTGTCAGAGACTGTCAATCTTGAGAACATCCCATTAACTGCCCTGCTAGGACAGGGAGGATAGAATTTATTCTGAGGCTTTAAGGAAGGGGATCTCCAGACACATCTTTAGCTGAAAGGAAGCAGGCTTTAAGGTCTCTGTGCTGGACCTGGGAAGACTGGACAGAGTTGCCTTTCCTTCAGAAAAGGGCTGATGAGGCAGGGAGCAGGATAAGGAGTTGGCCTGTGGTTTGTTAATTATCTGCAGATTCCCCAGCCTCTTTTATTACCCGGGCTTAAAACCTGCAAACCAAGAGCCAAAGGAGGTTTGAAGTTCACTGAGCAGACCAGCTGACTTTGATGGGAATTACTTAAAGTTCACATAAGGGCTGCAGGACTGGGCAGCGAGAGGGGAAGGCGTGGAGGAGGATATTACACTCCTGGATGTGAGGGGCTGGCTAAGGAACATGTGAGAGGTGAACAGGCACTAAAGAGCACACTCAGGCTGCTGAGAGTTCTCCTGAGTCCCTTTGCCCCTTGGCTGGCTTCACATTCAGGTCTTCAGATCTTCCTTTGGGTCTCCTGAGGATTTCAGTAGTGCCTGGATTTTGATAGAGCCTAGGCAGAGAGATGGAGGTGAAATTTAAACTCTGAATAAGCCTGTATGTATCATTATTTTAACCTCCCCATGAAGGGCTTTTTACTCTTGAGGGAATGCTAAAGAGCAGAGCCTTTGCACATTTAGCAGCTTCATGTGCATAGCAAAAAGGTGAACTTTTTGCTGGTCTATGCAGCCTCTCTACTGTTTTGGGAGAAGCTTTGTTATGGCCATTCCCACAATATTTTTCACACCTCTGCTCCACATTAATGTATTCCCTAGAGAAACAGCAAAATATAGCTCATATTACCCTTAAGAAAGGTAGAAATAAAGCAGAAAACAGTCAGACTATGAACAAAATAAATAAAATAATACACTAACCGGAGGAGTTTTTGCACAGCCTCTGTGCAAGCCTTGCCTGCAGCCTCAGAATTTGCACACAGGCACTGACCCTTAGCCTATGGGGCCAGAAGCAGCAGCACTGAAGCACAAGACGTGGGGCAGCTCAGCATCCCTGGCCAGCCCCAGCACTCCCAGGGCTTTGCAGAGAACAGGAGGTTTGAGAGCCACCGGTTCATGGCCACTGTGCTGGAGTTTGGGGGAGAAAATGTGAGTTAGGAAGTTTTATGTTGCCAGGTTTTGATTCCCATCCTGAAAGAGGAGCAGTCTCACCCAGGTGGGGTTTATCTCTGTTTGTACACACTTGCATCCATGATTTGCCAGATGTTTTCCAGGAATTCAAGGAGATTAAACCCGGCTTTAAGAAATTCACAGTTGAACAGCACAAAGGGATATGTCAGACACAAGAAAAAGAAAAGGTGGCAGTATTTGCTTCACAGTAATCTCCACTGTGAGTCTCCATGAAAGTGTATCTGTTACAAGGAGGGGGAAGGTGTTCGAGCAGAGATACACACAATATCCTTAATCTGGTTTGCTGGAATACTGGGAGCAGTGAAGCAGAAGCTGCCAAAATTAATCCTGCACATGCACAAAGCCTCTCAGACTCACTCTGTGCACCCTGCATGGAAGCCTGGACCACTAAGGCACAGATTTATCAGTCCTTGAGCTGCCTGGACTAAAGACACTCTGTGTGTTTGATTCCAGAGTTCAGTCCCTTTCACCACAGGTGGAAAAAGACTTGGAGTAACTGCACTGAATATATTTTGCAAACTCAGTTCAGTTAACCTTCAGTTCACCTATTTTTTTGTCTGTATTTCTCCATCCCAAGCTCAGACTGCTTTTTACAACCATCCTAACACACAGGGAGCCTCCAGCAGCAAACACCTGCCCAGCTGCTGGGCTGGACACCTAAAACTGGGTTTCCTCTGATGCTGGATGTGACTGAGGCCTGTGCCCCACGGCAGGTGCAGAAGCAGCTCTTCTTGGATCCTGAAATTATCCCTGTCACCAAGAGAAGGGCTGCTGAGAAGAGCTGTGCTGGCCCTTTTTGACGATTGATGCCACAATAAAACTTTTGTCCCGTTTCCTGGGGAAGGCTCTGCACTGATGCAGGTACCATGGAATTCTTCAGGTGTTCATGCTCCTTGGATCCCTCCTGGCATCTTTTATGAGAGCTCCACAGACAGGCACACATCTTCCCCAGAGATTTAAGACAGTGCCATTAATAATTTTATTTCTTCAACCTCTTCCACAGCAGATGGCTTTAAAGAAGCCACGTGTGATGCGAGTGACCCTCTGCAGATACCCTCTCCCTCTGCTGACTCTTCTCAAACAATTCCAACTTCACTGGATCTGCAGTGTGGACTCTGCCACCATTCCCAGTGGGAGAGCATTCACTGGTGTCTCTATCCAGGAAAATCAGGTGCAGCTGCCCTAAAACCAGGTTCTAGAGCTGTATGTGCTGTTTATGTTTGTTTTACTGCAGAGCAATTTCCTGGTTACCCTTTTGCCTCACAAAACATTTTCCTGTGTGCTGGGGCTGGCTCAGAAAAGCTGCTCTGCAGTATCCATGTATTCCATGCAGGTGTGTGCAAGGGAATGTACCCATATCACTCATAGAAGGAATCACTGCCATGCCACGGTCATGCCAGGCAGGTGAAGAGGTTAAATCCACCCTGCTCACCCCATCCCCACACAGCTCCCTCAAGCAATTTGCCAATTGAACAGACAGAAAATTATTTTTTTCTGTACTTGCTGTCCTGAGGAAGGCAGAGTCATGATATTTTTTTTTTTTTTCCTCCAAACATCCAAATCATAATCACCCTCTCTAGGAGACAGAACATGTCCCTGCAAGAACAACTGACAAATCTACAACTTTGATAACCCCAAAGATGCCATCAAAGGTGCCATCAAATCAGAACAGCAAATGAAGGCAAAGACCACTGCCAGGGGTCTCCAAGAATTCAATCTGTGCCACAGCTTGCTAGAAGTCAGATATGAAAGACTTTATGACCTGCCACAAATTTAGGGAAAATCTGAGCAAGGAGCTGACTAAAATTTTGGTCCAAGCAAGTTTTGATGCCTCAGTTTTAGAAGAATGGATCTTTGCAATCTGCTTATGGATTTTATAAGTCAAGCTGGGGCATGAATCATTTCAACTCTGTTTTGTAATGCAATAACACTTAAAGCTGAAAGAAAGAGTCTGCATTTCAAATACTGCACTTCAATGAAAACCCCCCATATTTTCTCTTTTAAGTCTTCTTACTTTCCATTTTCAAAATCCAATAAATGAAAAGACACTAAATGGGGCTGATAGTGGGGAGCTATTGATTCTAAGCAAGATCTGCCTGTGAAAGAGAGCTAAAGTGGGCTAGAAAATGAGAGAAAATTGATGTCTGAGGCTTCAGACAGGCATATTTCCAGAGAAATGTAAGCCAGGCAGGTAATGCTGGCCAGCAAGAGAACATGTGTATTTTTTTGTCTACCTGACTTGCCCTTAATGCAACATTTAGCTCTGCCTCACACTCCAGCTGCAGTATCAGCTTTTTCAGCCCAGCCTTGCTCACATCAATTCCAACCCTGCTCTCACGTGCAGGGACCAGCAGGATGAAGCCCTGGGATAATCACACTCAGGGCACTTACAAAGCCTGGTTTTTACTCTGAGCCAGCCTGTCAGGTGGTGAAAATTAGCAAAGCTTCCCCAAAACTGGGGCTGGAGTTTTGGTCCAACACAGGTAACAGAACCCATTCTGGCCACAGGCCCTTTGAGCACAGTTTTAAGGCAGTTTTAGGAGCTTGGTTTGGGTCTCACTGGCTCACAGTGAGGCAGAACTGCCTTAAAGCTGATTGCACAAATTCTCAGCTCATGTTCAAAGCCACCTCCTCTTGACTGCACGAGCAGTGTCCATGGAGCAGCACAAGCATGTCAAGACAAGCATTTGAGTTCCTGCCTCAAAAAAAAAAAAAAAAAAAAAAAAAAAAATCAGTGTATCCCTCTGTCACTGTGTTGGTGAATTTGAAGGCCGGGGAAGAACATCTGCACTGCCTCTTCAAAGACTTCTCCAACAAAACCATCAGGTAGCCAAGAAAACTTCCAAGCTCCCTAAATTGCTTTCAGCCCTGGGTTTGATGCTCGTTCTTACAGAGGTCTCAGTGCAGAGAGCTGTTCCCACTTTGTTTCTCAGTGCACAGAGTTGTTCCAGTTGTTTTTAATCAAACTGCTTAATTACAAAACACTGGGGAACTCACTGCTTGCTTTTCAAGTTTGCTCATTAATCTGTGTTAGATTCTACCCAAATGACTGTGGCACCAAGCCAGCCTCTGCCTCACAAACCCAACATTTAAGGAAGTAAATAACCGAAAATGGCTAAAAGGCATAATTATTTTTGTAATGCAACATCTAATTAATCCGTGAAGCTCACTGAAACAAGTGCTAATTGACGAGAATACCTTAACAAGCTTTTCAAAAAGAATGATTAGGCATGGTTGGGAATAGCTGAAATCAAGCTGCAAAGTCACTTTCCCATTTCTATATTTAAGCTGAGTGCAGGCAGGGCTGGGAAAGGCTCCTGTCTCCTTGCATGAGCAGCCTGATGCAGCACTTGGCTCCTTGCATCCGTCTGAGGCACGACACGTTCACCATTATCAGAGACAAGGTCCATCTAATCTGCCATCATTCATCTGCTTTTGCTTGTGGCAGCTCCAATATTGCTGTGTAACGTCAGAGGAATGTGATAATGAAGAACTGACTCATGATGAAGCCATCATCTCCCAAAACCTCCTATGCAGCTAAATGAATCAGGGCTTGCTCTGAGCAGTATCTTGATGTGACTAAGCTCCCACGATAACTCAACCATTCAGCCATTAGGAAGCAAACTGGAACAGCCCAGAATGAGATTTCTGGCAGAGCACCTTCAAGGTAATTTCCCCATGGCAGGCGTGACAAGCATGCCCTCAAGAGATGTGATCTTGCACGAGAAGCATCGCAGAGAGGACAGGAGTTATTGAAAATACAGCTGAGGTGCCTGATCTGCCAAAGCCCCAGGAGCTCTGCCATTTCACAGAGATCTAAAATCCTCTTCCCTCATCTGCAACTTGGCAAGATCCAATAGAGGATTTTAGGAAGCTTATGTGTAGAAAAATATCACCTCCCCATCATGAGCACCAAGTTTGGGCAGGGTTTCTTTGCCCTGTGCTGGGGATCTGCCCTTCTGATTGCCACAGCAATGAGTGCCAGGGATGTCACCAGCCTGTGCCACCTGCTGCTCCCATGGCCAGCTCACACTTTCCAGGGAGAAGAGTGAAATCTTTGAAAAACCCTGACCATTTGAAAGCAAAATAACTGCTACCAGCTGCAAGTATTCCTTTAGATTTTTTCCACAGGAGATTTTCCTCTTATCTTCAAATTCAACCAAGCAGTCCTTTTTTTTCCTTTTTTTTTTTTTTTTTTTTTTTTTTTTTTAAGTAACAACTGACATACAAGATCAAACCAGCCTCTGGTATATGGTTCTCATTTCAGCCACAACCCACTGATTACTCCACTTTGCTGCTACAAGCCAACTATTATGACACAGGAAAAAATACTGAAGTGAGTTCAAAAAATCTTAGAATACACACCCAAAGTATTAGCTGTTTTCCAAATGAGTAAACATAATAAAACAAATTTTGTTTATACAGTGCTGGAAATAAGGAGCCCATGGAATCTATGCTTAATTGTCCCAAAGTGAAGAAAAGCTGTGACAGATCCACTGGTGTTTGACATGCACACAAATGGATGGGTATCACTTGAGAAGCTGCAGAATTGTTTGTTTTAAAGAAGCCTGAAGTACAATACAGCATCTGAGTGTCTCATTGTTTTATTAGATTTTTTAGGTGTTATTATATCCGCGTTTCTAAGAAATGCTTTCCTCAGGATTGCCCTCCGTCAACTGATTCTGTCTGATGGTGAGGATTAAAATAAATGTTTTTGCAGATACAGCTGCTCCCTTCCAACCCCTTTTATCACAGAATTATTGGCTGTGAGGGCCCTCTCGTTGTCCTGCTCAGCGTGGGCCTGAGCCAAGGCTGGCTCAGGTTTAGCCAAGCTCCACGTCCTCCAAGGATGGCGCTTCCACAGCCTGTCTAGACAGCCCATCCCAGGCCTGGACTTCCTTTCTAGGGAAAATTCTCTTCCTAATATTCAACTTTGAGTTTCCAAGCAGCTCTTTTACAGCCCCTGTGCTCTTGTTTTACTATTTGGCATTGCAGCATCTCCCCCAGCATCTCCAAGGAGCTGTGGGGTGCTCGTGGGGATCTGCTCCATCCCCTCCAGCCCAGCCTGATGCCTGAGGACTTAGCTTTGATATTTTTCAGATCCTGTACTGCTTTAGTGTATAACTCTAAAACTCCATAGTCTGCCAGCTGCTCTTCTATCATTTAATTCAGAAAAAACAATTTCTCTCTAGGCTTGAAACTCAAGGACACCTCACTGTCTCAGGCCCCAAAAAATATCAGCAACAGTGAATTGGGGGGATAGCTTGGAGTAAATTACTTCATTACCTGAAGCTGTAATTGGAGGATTAACCCCTGATATGCAAATGGACCAAATTTATAATTGTGTGAAAAACTCGTGACCATCATCCATCTTGGGTGAAGCCTCTGGAAGGCTTTGACTGCCCAAGGTGCATCTATTGAAGGCTTTTAATAAATCCCCACTTTATTCTCTTTATCTGGTCCAGCCTCTGTTCTAGGGAGCCATCCTAGGGCATCAAGCCCAGTCCTTTTGTCTCCAACAACCTCAATGGCTTTGTCCTGGATCCTCCCCTTACACTTGGAGAACAGCAGCTCCCTGTTTTCAAGGACAGGAAAAACTTGAAGGGGAAGGAAACAGCACTTTCGCTTCAACAGGCCCCCACTCCCTGAAACTGAGTCTCACTGACAAATTTCCCACTTTTTAATTTGGGTAAAAGCAGGATGCCAGCAGCCAGTCCTGCAGCTGGCTGTACCTGACAGTTTGCTAATTGTGCATTATCATTTTACAATTGGAATTATGATGCCATTGGATCACCAAGTACCCAATCCATTCAGGAATGAAACAATGCAATAGAGCTGAAGTGGAATAAATGAGTGTTTATCCCAGTTTTCTCATGTGGGCCTTTTACAGCTGTTACAGTAACATCCATCTGTCTGTCGTGTTTTTTATGCCATTCTCTGCTCTGATTTTAACAGCCACACTTCTCCTTTTATCCAAATGAAGGATTTGTGTGGGAACAGCTGGACTGCTGCTCACAGCTCCCAGTCCATCACTCCCTTATTACTGTGGAGCAAGGAGAAGCAGCATAACTGTGTGTGCTGCTTCACAGGACTTCAAAGAGAAACCTGGCCTTCATCCAAAACCAGTTTATTGTGGTTTTACCAAACCAAAAAAGCTAAGAAAACCTCACAAATAAAGCCAGCCCCAAACCATGTGATTGATTTATTTTGATGCTTCATTCAGCAACTTTAAAATAGGAAAAAGATGCTGGAATTCTTCAAGGATCTGGATGCAAATACCTCACAAATGATACTGAAATCACCCTCTGCCAGCATTTAGGAAGATTTTTTTAGTCTCACTTTATGGATTAAGGGCTGAGTGAGAAATATCAACAAGGTCTGACAATTCTGGGAAGCCAGACCTTTGCTCCCCTTGATCTGTGTGCATCAATTCAGATCTACACTCGGCAAAGAGTCTCCATCCAAAATAATGGCATAACCCCAGAAAACCTGAGTGCCACTGCCTGATTCAGTGTGGTGATCTCAGGTAGAACTCCCCTTTGGATTCCTTGCCATCCATCTTCCTCACCCTGGTATAAACCTCCTGCAAGACCAGCTAAAGAACAATTATTTTTTTTAAGGAATAGTATTTTTAATGTATATTTTTAATATGTTTTTGTAGACTAACTACTTTTAAGGAGTATTATTAAAGAACTAGAGCAGAACAGGTATAGCTCAGCTTCATGCTTAGGGGAAACCACTAAGGACCAGTTCAGTACTGGTGTTACTGGTCCCACACACAGCAATTAATGCTGCTTTCACCAGCTAACACACAGGATGTTTCCCTGGAAAGTTCTCAGCACTTAAAAATTGGCTTGCAGTTATCAGTCTTGTGGCCCAAGGAAGGAACAGAGAGGATCAAGCCTTTTCTATTATTATTTTAAAAGGAATCCTCAATTTTGGGGCTGTCTCCAACACTTCCTTTGAGTTCCTTATTTCCCTTTGAGTGGAGCTAAAATTATGTACTGCTTTTGGGCCAGGATTCATGAGGTCTTAGGGAAACAAATTCCTGCACAAAGCCAGGCCAGAGGTCTGATATGGGATCCTGAAAGACTGAAGCGAGTCAACAACCATTCTAAGAAAAAAAACTCAAAAAAACACAAGATGCCCAAGCTTTTACCCAGCAAAAAAGCAGGCAGCTGGGGAGATAAACATCCCTTTACTTGCACAATTTAAAATGCAGACCAAAGATCCAAGCACACTTCTGCCCCTTCCAGCCCCAGCAGAGCCCACAGCAGCAGTGCTAACACACAGCTTTTCCAAGAGCACTGGGCACAACTAATGCTGCATTAATTACTGTGTGAGAGCCCGTATTAAATCACTAAGATTAGAGCACAAATCTGAACACTGCAGTAACCAAAAACCTGCTCAATGTGCACTAAGTGATCCATTTACCCAGCGTGGCTCAGTCTCTCTTACCCTCCCCTGACCTCTCCTACACTCACTCCATACATATCATTCTGTAAAACACAAATTAAAATTCAGTTAACATTCCTGGAGACTTCAATCACAGGGCTCCAAACCCCTACATCTTTCAGCAAATGCACTCATCTCCCAGTTCTGAGATGAGCACAATTTTTATTTTTATTATTTTAAATGTTCTTGCCAGTTTCCATTGCAAATCGTGCGATGTCTGGTGAGCAAAATGAAAGGGTAGAATGTTCTCATGCTTTGGGAGAGATATTCAGTGTGGGAGAAAAAGTTTCTTAGAAGAAGTTGCACTCTTTCTAAAAAGAAAAATACAGCACATGCTTGGAATGGAATGAATGGAACAGAAAAGATGACATTAAGACAGGGGTGTAGGGAATATTTTGATGGTGGCCATAAGAGCTGAAGATGTTTCTGTGCTACACTGGTAACAGAGAAACATCTGGATGGGGAAGGAATCAGAGAAAGGAGCCTTTATTACAAACCCTGGCATGAAATGAGAGTGTTTACTTGCTGCAGAGAATACAGCAAGTTTTTATGCCCTGTTCATACAGGAAATCATGATTGCCATCCTCACATTATGGCTGCCCCAGGCAGATACACTCAGGCTCCAATCTAAACTGAGCTGACAGAAATAAACTTCACTTTTCATGTGTGGCTTTGCACAGGGTTTCAGCTGCTGCCTCAGCTCTGTTTGTGCTTCAGGATCTGGGAACAGCAGCAGCTGGCAGCTGAGGGATGGGGAGGCTAGGGGTTAAAAAACTCCCATTTTCAAAGAATTATGGAATGGTTTGGGTGAGAAGGACCTTAAAGCTCATCTCATTCCAACCCCCCTGCCATGGGCAGGGGCACCTCCCACTGTCCCCAGTGTCCAGCCTGGCCTTGGGCACTGCCAGGGATCCAGGGGCAGCCACAGCTGCTCTGGGCACCCTGTGCCAGCCCTGCCCACCCTGCCAGGGAACAATTCCTGCCCAAAATCCCATCCATCCCTGCTTCTCTGTCAGCTTAAAGCCATTCCCCCTTTTCCTGGCACTCCAGACCCTGTAAATTGTCTCTCTCCATCTTTCCTGCAGCCCCTTCAGGCCCTGCAAGGCCACACTGAGCTCACCCCAAAGCTTCTCCTCCCCAGTGAACAATCCCAGCTGTCCCAGCCTTTCCTCCAGCAGAGCTGCTCCATCCCCCTGCTCACTTTGGTCTTTTGACTGCTTAATGTGCATACCCTAAATTAGGCACCATTTCTGAATTTTACTAATAAGCATTTACCCCTTTACTAGATAATCCCTGGCTCTGCTGAGTCTGGGATTGCAGGAGTTTGTATCAGGACCTGCTCTGTGGGGCCAATTCTCCCTAATGTTTATAGGGAGTTTAAGTGACACATCTTCACCCTGGGAGCTGCAGCACAGTCATTTACATTAAAGTGAGTTTAATTATCCACAGTCAAATTTAGAAACACTTCTGCTCTGATGGATGCAACTGCTACATGTGGTGCAGCAGAAAATCATGGCTAGAGCATGGTGAGGCATTCAGAGAACAGAACAGCAGGGTACAGGTTTAATGATAATTGTACAGTGATCCCCAGGACTTTCTTTTCAGCCCCTCCTTGTTTGTAACCAATGTATATAACCAATACCATGAGCCTCAAAAGTATTAAAAAGTAGAATATTCTGTAGAAGGTTCAGATTGGCATCTCCCAGCAGTAAGAGAGTGAATGAAACAAGTCATGTTTCAGAGCAGAAGCAGGGATTGGGGATGTGAGGTTTTTCCTGTTCAAAGCACTATGATCAGCTCTGGGAGCTAAGCACGGGCTTAGAGTAATTTCACATAAATACAGGAAGAACTGATGACAACACTTGGGAATAATCACAATGAGTCAAAGCTGCAGAAGTCTTCCCAATGCTGCAGGATCACTTGGAAAAACAATCTCTCATTTTCCAAAGACAGTAAGTGATGATAAATGAGAACTCATTTATTAAGAGGGAACTTTGCATCCAGTTTTCTTCTCTGAAATCACAGCAGAAGATGGGGGTCTCTGGATGCTGAGCACCTTCCTAATGCAATAATCCCAACTTGTTCCTGGGCCCAAGACTAGAGTAAATCTTATTGATAGCTTTGTTTAACACCTTGAAGGGCTCTGCAGCTCCAAAAAAGACAGCAAGAAGAAGGATATTTATTTTAAAAACAACTCTTCTTCTCATTTGACCTCACTTTCCCGAGGTTCAAATAGAAGAATAAGCACATCTCAAGGGATACCCTTAAACTCAAAAAATGTGTAATTAAAACTGGAACATATGTGAGTGCTGAAGGCTGTCCATTGCCTCTGCCAGGACAACCATGAGCTTTAGTCAATCAAAGGATTTATTTTTTTCCCCCTACAGTGCAGTTGAAGTACAAACCAACCCAAAACCAAGCAGGCAGCTGAGATGGCATCTCTCTCCTGCCATGGGCTGCCTCGAATTGATGCACACCTTCATCTCTCTCCCTCCTATTTTTCCTCACTTACAGGACATAATCACACTCAGTTCTCCATACAGGCCTGGTGTGAATTGAAATTCCTTCAGGCTGGTGCAGAGATGATGGGGAATGCAAAGCATCCCGAGCTGCAGCCAGCCCTGTGCACGGGAGGAGAATTACAGTCGGGTGGTGGCACAGGGGAAATTATGAAAGCAATTCAGAAGCATTGTAATAAAGTACAATGCACTGTAGTGCTGCTCAAATTCAAACCAGGAATGAATTCTTTCACATGTTAAGTGCTCCCTGAAGCACAGTGCTGCCTGCAGCACGAGGCCCTGGCTGGGGGCACGGTGGGACACGCTGGGGCTGGGTGCCTGACACAGGGCTGCAGCTCAAATTCAAACTGACATGCCCACAGCTCCTTAGCTGTCTGAGCCACAAAAGCCAAATTAAACATTGCTTCAGCTGCAGCTTGCCCTTTGTACCTTCCAAGCCATTATATTAAAGAGCAGTGTCATTTATGAGCTGGCCGTGGGGAAGGGCAGGTGTCTAACACTGAGAAATCACTGCAGCTAGGGGTGATAAATCCAGTCTATAAACTGCAAGCAACAGAAATTATTTGATCCCACCCCTCCCCTTTTTTTTTTTTTTTGCCTTTGCCTGGATAGATGCTGAGCTCCAAACCTGAACAGGCTCCTTTGGTGGCAGTGGCACAGCTGTAACCTGAGGTCACATCAGCATGATCCTGGCAGCTGGCTCCAATACCTGCTGAATTCAATGCAAACCTTTCAATGGGCTTCAGCAAGCTTTGGTTTACTCCCTAGGTGACACTGCATGTCTTTTTTTTCCCCCCTTCTTTTAAGCTTCACAGTATCAGGCAGTTAAAAGTGGTTTTTAATCTCTAGCCAGCTTGAGTTGTCTTCTCAGCAGGAAGCTCCATCTCACCAACAGACCTTGGAGCCTTCCCCTGTGAAGCAGCAGAGGAACATGTGTCACTTGGGGCTGCTTTAGTCATCCCTTCTTGGGGGTGCTTCAAACAGACCCTGATATCCAAACAACGACTTCAGCAGGGCACAGGAGGCACCTCCTCATCCCCCAGCTCTGCCCCTCAGGGAAGGTGGGTCATTAAAACACTCCTGGCTCTTGTCTCAGCACAGGGGCTTGTCCACACTCCTCCCCAGGCATTTAGGGGGTGGGAGGGCAACCTTGGAGACACCAGAGAGCACTTTACCTCCAGAAAATATAGCAGTGATACTGCTGATAACAACAGCAGGAGATGCTCAGCCCCTGGAGCAGCTCAGCCAGTCAAGGTGCTCTGCTCACATCCATCCTCAGGCATTCCCAAATCAAGCCTCACTTCCCAAGGTCCAGCCACGTGTGGCACAAGTGCTCCTCATGAATAGACAAGTGCACTTCTACTGCAGGGAGGTTATGAACACATAGAGCTTGCAGAAGCAGAGCACAAATTCTCTTTGCTAACAGCCTAAAAATTACATGGAAACTGGGGTGAAGAAGCAAACCTAACCTATGTTTTTCTTGGGGTTTTTTGGGTTTTTTTTTTTTTTTTTTTGTTTGTTTGTTTTTTTTTTCTATCTAGCAAGCTAGAGGAGTGATCTTCTTCCAGTTCTGGAAGCAGGTCAGCAGCAATACCAGCCATGCTCAGAGGAGTGATTTTCAGGCCATTTCCTGAGGGGACACCTCCCCAGCAGCTTCGTGCTCCTCTTTCCATGGTGCTAAAGTGAGGGAGATGAGCTTGGCTGCCTGGTGCACCCTGGCTGCCCCTGTCCTGCCACCTGCCCCAGCCTGTGACACTGCTGTCCCAGCACCTGCTCAGCTCCTGGAAACACCCACCACTGTTTCTTGAGCACAGGGCAGGAGTCCATTACCCACAAATTTCTAGGTCGTTCTTTTCTAGGGAGGAAACTCCCCCCTGGAGTGATCAGTATGGAAAAAAAAATTATCCAGGTCACTCACAGTAAACTACATTTATGTCTAGAAATAGATCAAAATTTGCCTGCTGCTCCAAGGATACTCAGATTGGTGTTGGTCACTCAGATCTTCCCAGATCATGAAGTCAACAGAACCACAAAACTGGGAGTGGATTTGGTTGCCTCTCAGGCTGTCACAAGAGAGCACAGAATCCTCTCCCACCCATCTCACACCCCCTGCATGACAGCTCCTGCTCAGAAAGGTGTTTGGGCTCAGTTTAAAATATGCTGTGCAGCCTTTCTGCAGCAGTGCTTGCTGAATAGTCACAGTGCCTGAGCATGGTCTGTAAAACACAAACTGTGTGTCAAACCACAGGGTTACATGGGACTGCTGCCCACTGCTCTGAGTCTGTAATTACTGAGTAGCATTTTTAGGTGTCACATTATGCCCATCTGCATGAGTGGTCTCATTTCCTTACATTTACAACCTGCAAAAACCATGAATAAACTTGGACTTTATGATTTTTCTTTTTCTTTTTTTTTTTTTTTTTTTGCTTTCCAGTAAATTTCAGGTTTGTAACTTGGCAGAGAGAGCCATTGTATTTAACCACCTGTGCAGACATTAACTAAACACTTGAGCTTTACGACCAAGAAAACACAAAGTGCTAACACTGCTCACAGAGATGTTTGGGCACCTTCCAGCTCTTAGCAGGACGAGGTTGGGAATGTGCAGCCCCTGCTCTCCCTCTCTGGGCAAGGGGTGGGAGTGCTCCTCATGCAGGATTTACAGGGTTAGAGCCATTCCCAGGTTAAATGTGCTGCAAGGAAAGGTGCATGCAGGGCTCTGGAGGGGTCACAGCCTCTCTGAGTGCTCTGCTTGCTTGGCAAAGGTTGCTCATGAGCTGGAAGCCACAGAGGTTTCCCAGCTCCCTCCAGAAGGAGTTTCCACTTGTGTTGTTGGTAATATTTCATTGAAAAGCATCCCCAGACCTGGACAAAGCCACAGCCTGGCTTCACATGCACTCAGGTCCCATCCCTGTGCAAAGAAAAGCTCACTGACCACATTTCCTAGGGGGAAAGCTGAAACCCTCAGGGAATAAATGAGTTTACTGATGGCAACAGGCAGCACCAGGGTCTGAATCCTTGCACACCAATTCCAAGATTCATCCCTTAACCCCAGCACTCTCCTCAGCTACTGCTGCAGCAGCAAAGGCCACGAGAGCTGGCTGCAGAAAAGCCCTCACATTCTTCCAAGCTGGAGACATAACACAGAGGGAAGCCTTAGGACTGCAGGAAAGGCAAACCTATACCATGGCCTGGCCTTTCTTGGACTCTCTCCAAGCCCTTGAACACTCCAGTAATTCTGATTTCAGAGCTGTCAGGTTTCAATTAATTCTCTGTATTTTGCTGGGCTCTGCTCTGCCCCGTTTCTCCAGCAGAACCCAGAGCAGGGTGTGCTGTGCCCACCTCCGTGACCAGCCCAGACTTCACATCCCAGCTGATTTGACAGGGACAGCTTTAGGGCTCAAAGCAGAGCCCTTTCCCTGGGCTGAGCTGGGCTGTGGATGGACCTCCCCAGCCCAAAGCCTGCTGTCCATAAAAAATCCACAAAGCCCGTGTCATTGCAAGGCCCTTCCCTCGCACAGCAGAGCCCAGCAGCCCCTGTGCAATGGTCAGTTCAGAGTCAGTACAAATAAACTGACATTGCTCCAAAGTGAGATCATTGGCAATTTATTCCTGCCCGAGCCCTACCAGAAAGAAAACAGTGTTTCATGTTGGGGCTTTTTTCCTCCTCGCTCCCGCTCTCATTTCTCATCTCTCTGCTATTTCCATGTGCTTCCCACCACACTGTGATTAATCTTTTCTAAGGCCTAAGGGACTGGAGGAAAGAGGTAAGTCAGACTCTATCAAAGACCCTACACAGAGGCAGCCAGATCTGCCCCAGCCTTTGTGGGGTTTGCAGCATTCCAAGGAACATTTTCCAGCCTCAGAAGTTATAAAGAGTCAGAACTTTTACAGCTCATTAGTAAATCATTAATGAGATATTCCCTTCACCTCTCAACAAGCTCCTTGCTGCCCTCCCCCAAACCAATCCTAAAAATCCTCCTTGTGAAAAGGTTTTCAAGGCCCTGTAAATGCCCAGCTCCTCCTTTTCTTCCACTCCCCAGCACAACATTTTCCAAGAGCTGAACTCAAACCCACCAAAGCTCCTCCAGGGAGGTGCAGAGCTGGAGCCAACCTGCCTGGCACAAGCAAAGGGATTGCCACTCATGCACCTACCATGCCCAAATTCTGGATTTCTAGGGGAAAAAAAAAAAAAAAAAAAAAAAAATAAATAAATAAATAAAATAAAAATTCAGAGCTAGGATGGTGGTGGAAGTCTGAGAAATGCCTGACTCCAGCATGGATCCTAAATCCACAAAGGGAATTTGCCAGCCTGACCATCAGTGTCAGCTCCAGTGAGGAACAGGAGCAGCTTTTGTGGTGTTTGTCAGTAAAAGCTCCTCCAAGGCAGCCCTAGGAAAATCTATTTATCAGCACTTCTCTTACACTGGGTGGTTATCAAGTAGCATCAGCAAAAGCAGTTTCTGTCAGTACAAATTATGCCTATTCCATGAAGATCATGGAAGCACAGGTGTTTCAGAGGAGCAGGTGTAAAACAGGTCTGGAGCTCCTGCACTGAGAAATAATTCCAGTGTTTTCAATGGAGCAGTTGCAAAAGGGCTCTGTACAACACAAGTGCTGCAGGAGATGGAGACTTGGCTGAAATACTTGAAAAGAAATGGGCTTCCAACAGATACTCAGCTCCATGAAAGTCTTCCACCCTATTTACAAAGATCTGGAGTCTATTAGATCCAAACCTCACAATACTCCACTTGGCTTTTTAAAAATAATAAAAAAAAAGAAGTTTAGAGAAATAACTTGCCTTCTTGTCTTGTGGCTTCTAGTTTTCTTTATTTTTTATTAAATAAAAACATCTCCTGTGTGTACCTCATGGCATGCTAAGACTTATTCCTGTGCTTGCCATGGAGTATCTGCAACCATTTACAGTGTTTTGGTGTGGTCATTCTTGCAAAATTATCAATAATCTCACACTACTTGACTGTATCCCTGTAGTCTGAGCTGCTGACACCCTCTGATTGAAACCAGAATTCCCTGATAAAGAAAAAAGGCTGTCCCTGGTTTGAGAGAGGGAAGTCAGAAAGTATTAGGTTGCTGAAAGATTAGAAGGAAAAGCAAAGAACTCCAAGTATGTTCTATATTTCAATATCACAGGGAATATGGTACTTGGCTGTAAAGTTTTAACATATCACTGATAATAATGGGACACGTAAGAGCTAAGCCCAAGTCAGAAAGCATCAGGGCCTAGAAGGTGATTAGAAATTCAGAGCTCAACTTCGTGTTTTAAATGGAAATCCAAACCAACTCTATTCCACGTAGATTTGCCTGAACAATTTGAACAGAGATATTGTCAGCACTGGAATATTTCACTCAGGACATGACTCCCATGACATGACCCCTCTCCAGCTCTTGCAGAGGTTCCCCCTGTGCCTGTGAGTTGGGAAAACGTGCTCAGATCTCACCTGGGACAGAGTTAATTCTTTGTGGGGCAGCTTTGGTGGACAGACCAACATTGTCACAGCAGTGCAGTGACCAAACAGCACATGAACGAGGGGCTTGTGTTCATTAAATCCCTTTCTAAATCTGAGGGAGGAGAGAAATCAGGGTGGAGATGAAGTGTTGCCCTACAGATCTCAGGAAGGAGGGTCTGGTGTGAACTGGGACCACATCTCAGTGCCACCTTCCTCCTTCTGCTCCTTCTGCAGTCCAACCTGGGCCCCAGGGCAGAAATTTTGCCCTTTTCTCTAACATCAGATTATCATCTTTACAGGAACAAAGAGCTGGAGTTCAAACCCAGCGAGGCAAAGGTCTTGTGCATCCTGGTCAAGTGTCCAGCAGCCATTCTACAGACTTCTCAACATTTCATTAGAGACTAAATCCTGCAGACTCCCACCTTAATAAATGAACAGCAGCTGCAAGTCAGCAGAGGCAGAAAAAAAATGTTTGCGATGCTTCACTTTGAGAACATTAAGACAGCAGCTGGCAGCCTTTTCTAAGATACTAATGAGATGCCCCAGTTATTCAATGGAAAATACACAGAAAAGCAAAATATTTCTTTACTTGCCAAAGTGCAAAGAGGGAAACCAGACAAGATTGAAATCAGCGATTTTACCCTGACAGTGTTATCAAATCTTTCCTAATGGAGCCACATGCAAGATAAAAGTGATCTACTGTCAGGACAAGTGTTCTGGTTGGTTTCAAATCAAGCTAATTCCAAACCCAAAGCCTGACTGGTGGAGCCCTTGTTTATGTGTGGCAAGAATTAAATCCAGAGCAACTCTCTGTTGGAAACTTCGTACTTCCTCTTGCCATCAACGCTTTTTGGGCCTTTCCTTGCTTTAATCTTTCTGGGTTTTAATAGGGACTGGGTTCTCTGGTAAAGCTGGACATAAACACTGCTGCACCAGAAGAGCTGACACCAGAGAGGACTCAGCTCCCACAGTCCTGGTGAAAACAAAAATGAGCTTTTTTTGGGCAAGTTGCAAGGTCCAAGCCCATCATCCCTGGTCATGGTGCCCCTGTGCCCAAGGATCCAGCACACAACCCCACTGCCTGTCCCTTTTCCCCAGGCCCCTCTGTCCCTCCAGCACTCCTTTGGGGCATGGAGGTGTCACCTCATCCACTGCTCTGTGTCCCTTGTCCTTACAGGGACATCCCTCTGTGCAGGGACTGGGTTTGGTGCTGGATTGGCACTGCCAGGTTTAGTCATGATCTTAGAGACCTTTTCCAACCTAAGTGATTCTGTGACAGAGGGAGGGGATGGCAAGGGGGACAACAAGGGAGGATGGAACTCTGAGCAACCTGGAAAATGTCCCTGTCCATGGAATGAGAAGGTTTTTAAGGTCTCCTCCATCCCAAACCATTCAGTGATAGCAGAAACAAAGAGGTGCATGAAGAATAAATAGTTTTGAATTAGGCCACGTTTATGCAAACCAAATGAAGCAAGAACAGCTACAACTATTTAACAGCCAAGCAAAACCTGCCCATTAAGAGATATTTGCATTTTAAAAGGGCCCAAAGAGACCTATTTTTCTATTTTATTTCTTCAAACATCTTTTTTGAGGGAAAGGGTAATTTAGCTCGAATTTTCCTTAGGTTTTTCTTTACTGAACACAGTCTGGTTTTTATTGGGAAGAGAATCATCTTTTCAGGAAAGTTATTAAAAAGAGCAAGCAATATATGCTCTATTAAAATTTTAAATAATATATGAATTCATTTGCAAAATGTGAAGCACTAATAGCCTCAGCATATTTTAGTCAGATGCACTTTAAGAACAATTCTTTTTCTCCACAAAAAGCATTTTCTATGAACTTAAATCAGCTCTATTAGCAGTTTTAGAAACAGGAATGTAGCTAGGAAGACAATTCCAGTCAGAAAAGAGCAAACATTTGTTGGGGGAAAATTAAGGGAATGTAAATCATTTTCCAATAAATATTCCATACAGAATATTCTGTTCTGTGATATACAATACTGTCTTTTTGCAGAGATATTGCATTCCCTCCCTGTGGATGCTGAAAGGGATTGCAGTATTAAGTTTCAATTGATTGTTAACAAAACCCTGAGCCTGTTCCTACTTTTGATTCAATCCACTTAGAATGGCAGGCTGAGCTCTTCTAATCTCATTTTAATTTTCCATGGGGGACTAAGTGTCCGAAATCCTTGTGAGGGGGCTGGAAATTTCAGCTGTAGGCTGCAACAACCTGATTTAAAATCAAGGGAGAAAGGCTCTTGTTTGGATCAGGTCCCTGATGGCCTTGGAATGCTTTGGAAAATGCCCTGAATTACCATTTTCTCCTAAACCAGGATATCATTCTGCCCATATCAGGGCTCCAAGCACAGTTAATGCTCAGCCTTTGGTAGGAAAAGGATGCCAGTGGAACAGTCCCATGTTACAGTTCCCTGGACTGTTTTCCTGAGTTTGCCATTCCTGATGCCAGTTTGGGTTCCCCAGTCACATCACCTTTCCAGCCTTTGAATATCTAATAATGCCTGAACCCTACCCCATGCTTCCTGTGCATGCAAGGACTGCAAGGAAAACACAACAATCATTCCCCAAAATTTTATTCTTGGCCTGCCCTGCTCTACCTGTATCATCTCATTCTTCTTCCTTTTTTTCATCCCCTGCCCACCCCATCACCTGGCAAGGTTACAGGGAGTTTCCTGTCTGGGCAGATCCTTTCTCCTTTCACTGGATTTTGCTTTCAAGAAAAACAAACAAAACAAAAACAGCCACAAAAGCAAAACAAATAAGAAAACATCCCAAGCACTTTGGCTTCTCAAGTCCATCCAGCCAACCTATCCCTGTAAATCTCATCCTGGCTATTTCACTCAAGCTGACCCCACCAGTCTCAGAAGTGCCAGGCTGGTGTTGAGGGATGGGCTTCACCCTTGGCAGGCATTTGGGGACAGCCTCTAAAGCCTTGTTTCAATATTCCATATCCTCCATTAAATATCAAGCCCTTAACCTGCAGTTTCACTGTCCTGCCCCACCTTATCTCCCTCCCTCCCTCATTTTCAACATTGGTGCCATAAATCCAGGAAATTCCTGCTGTGTGTTCAGATGAAGAGATTTCACAGTAATGGTTCAGACAATCATATTAAACTAAGAATAAATATATTTTACAGGTCAGTGCTTGACCCTGTACAAGACACACAACAACCCCCAAGTCAGTCAACAAGTCAAGAACCAATTCCAGAAACCCAGTCCCTAAACCCACACCCAAACCCTGCTCAGCCCCTCTCCCAGCAGCTTTATTCTTCAGACTTAATGAGACAGATGCAAACAGCAGGCACTTATTCTCTAATTAACCAATTTGGCTGCCACTTTATGATCATTAACCCAATGTTGCTGGGTCAAGATTGCACACAAAGTATTCCTTCCTTCTCTCCCTTTCATTCCTCATCTGTGCCAGGCTTGGAAATCAGCCTCTTCCTTCCATTCCCCAATCTGAGTACAAACCATCTTTGCTCACTCACTGCAGCACCTTACAAGATGCATTCCCGAGATCTAAAAATAAGCTTGTTAAATTATTTGACAGTCAAAAATTAAATAAAATTGGAAGTAGTAATTATTTTCTTGATTATTTAATGTGGGCCAGACTTTTATCAAAATATTTTGACATGAGAAGATTTGTGAAAATAAATAGGCAATCAGCAAGTCATTGCTAACGGAAAAGGCTTTTTTTTTTCCAGGCAAAGAAGTATATATTACCTGTCAGTGCCATGGGAGAGTCTCATGCTTTAAGAGATGATGTGATAACAGCACTTTATCTCAAAGACAGCCTAGCAGACAGCTCAGCATCACCAGGTGACAGATCCATGCAGTGCCACACTGAACATGGCAGAAACACAGCACTGCTCAATTATCAGTGAATTGTAAGAGTTTAGGAGGGGGGCAGAGGCTGGAATATGGGTCTGAGCTCAGCCTGATCAGAATCATCAGTGTAAGAACACTGGGGGAAAAAAATAAAATCACCATCATCCATCCTCCTCCTTTCTTATCCTAAAATCTCTCCACAGAGGAGCCACTGAAGTGTTTGTGTCAAACGTGAAGGAGGGAGCTTTGCCAGCCTTGTGCCACCCACCAGGCCAGTCCTGTGCCTAAACTTGGGGGGTTTCATCTCCTGGCCCTCTCCACGATGGGACATCTCCAGATCTCTGTCCTAGCTGGTTTGCTCATCTCCATTTGCCACTTGTGCTGTGAGTGAGTGAGTGAGTGAGTGAGTGAGTGAGTGAGTGAGTGAGTGAGTGAGTGAGTGAGTGAGTGAGTGAGTGCCAATGTTAGTGAAGCATTCTTGCTTCTTCTCCAGGCAAACCTGACTTTGGAGATGATCTTCTGGAGAGTCCTGGGATCTGCAGCAGCTCTGCTGCACAGTGTTAATCAGGAATACACAGCGCCAGGATTTTATAGCACAAACAGCTGCTAGAATTATTCATTTCTTTCTTAAAAAGAAGAGTAATAACATATGAAATGGATTTTATCTGCTTCAGGGATAGAATTAATATCATTTTCCTATGCTTGTCTCTTTTTTGGAACTGCTCTACATAACATTTCCTAGAAACACTCTCCATCTGCACACCCAGCTCTCCACACCAAGACATTTCAGCTGGGATGCAGGGGAGGAGGGAGCCATCCCCACACATTTAACACCAGCACACACCAGGATGGGCTGTGGCTGGGCCAGGTGAGTGGCTCCAAGACATCAGACTCCCACAAAGTGTGTCTGCAGAGATGGAGTTCAGCACACAAAACACACACACCTCACTTTGGAAAGGCCTCCTTCAGCATCTGCTGTGTGCGTCAGATTCCATGTGAGATACTGGGCTCCAGAGAGCAGTGGGAGAAAACAACACACTCCAGAGTCCGTGTGTAACATGAGGAGTTAATCCCACACAGGCATTCATCTTTTCAAAGCACATATTCCTGACAGCTTTGGAAAGCACGCTTACAATTTCCATAATGTTTGAAAACACACAGACACTTTCTCTCAGTGTCACAACGTCTTGAACTTCTGAGACCCTTTTCGTGACACCATAAACTTCTCCTTGGAAGCACAGTATGATGTCAGAGGATGTAACAGTACAAGAGGTGAAGAGGAAAGCTGTGGGAGCATTCAAATAACTTTTTCTGGCCTAAAAAAGAAATAAAATAAAAACTGGATTTTGATCCAAGAACATTTTGTTCATTTGCTATACAGGGGTGCCTTTTGTATGAGCACAGACTGTTTTGTGGACTCTGGTCCTCTGTAGTCACCATGAAACGGAAAATACACAATGAAGCTAGTGATGTGTTATCATCTGAGATTTCTATGAATGCTATTTCTGTCTTATGTTCACAGAGAACTGCTGGTCAAACGTTCATCCACTACAACTTGATAAAAACAGGGGTTTAAAGAATTATCACAGATATTTATAGCTTATTTTCTTTTCTCTCTTTTATCTCATCTGCACTGTTGGCACAATAATGCTCATTAGTGTTCAGGTTTAAGTGAATCATCCAAAATAGCTTGTTTTTGTTTTTTTTTTAAAGCTGCTTGTTTCTCACACATTCATCAGGGTTAAAAATATCCATATTTTTAATAAATACATACCCTTTGATATCATCCAGATGAGCCAAACAAGTTTTACACAAGCACAACAGAGCTGCTGTATCTGTCACCTTCAGGTTTGACTCGTGCCACGGTTCCAACAGAGATTTAATGAACAAGTCAAATTTGAGGCAAACTTTCAGAAGTTTCACAGCTCTAATCAGCAAAATAGAAGTATGCTAGATAATTACTGGAGTGTTAAGCTGATATTTCTTTCTGTAATCCCCCAGATGAAAGGACCAGATTTCACAAGAACAGTCTTTATTTTTAATAGCACATGCAAAAATAGACATTATAACTACTGATGCTAATGAACGCTGGGCTGCTCACACCTCCAGCCCTGCTCACCCCTGTGAAATGCTTCTCTCACATGACCACAGTGGCTTTCACCAGGATCAGGCTCAGGGCTAACAATATTCACATCTTCCCCTCCTTCAGAACTCTGCTTTCCCCCTTCCATTTATCTATTCCACACTCGTCAGCCTCCATCCTCTGTTTCATCACAGCCTTTTCTGCTGAAATTCGTCAGTTTAAGTGAAAGCTCACCAATTCCTGCACCTCTGGAAAAGGCCTGCTCCCCACTCAGAGAGGGCACTGAGATAGAAAATCATACCCATCACTGGGAGTAGCCTCCATTAAATTAAATTGGAAGAAGAAATTGTGTAGGGCTGGGATTGGCTTTGGACCTGCTCTGGTGAGTGTGCTGGCTGAAGCTGTGGCTGTTTGTACATCTGCAGGATGGAGCCTGTGACCAGCTGTCAGGGCCTTCCACTTGTTTCAATTACTGCAACCCCCAAAGTTATAAATATAATTTTAAATAGGGGAAAAACTACTTCTCTCTATCCATGTGATAAATAGAATAGCTGTCTCAAGATTGCTGAAAAATATCCTCCAAATGACTGCCACTTCAGTGCATTTATTGGCCTCCAAACACAAGGTACCATTGGTAACAGTACTGAACAACCTTAAAAGAATCTGATTTTGTTTTTTTTACTCAGTTTAACCTTGAAGTTTTTCACAGACTCACCAAAACCAAAGCCCTAAAGGCAGTGAAAACATTTTGGACACTTCAGCCTGGGGTCTTCTAAACAGACTGAGCACAGCTGTTGAGCACGTCAGCTCCACCAACCACCTTCCATTGTATCACTACATTGATATTCACACCTACACAACCACACAAACACTGGTGATTAAAAATTAAGTATAACTGAAACAAAAACAAACATCTCAGGGGGAGTATGTGGACTTCAGCATTAGAAAAAATGCCTCCATATGCCCAAGGAAGAAAAAGAGAGAACAGATGGCTTTCTTGCTTTGTCTTCATGCTGCTTTCATACTTATACAACTTCATGCTTTGGGTTAATATTTTAATCCAAACTTGGTGATTAACAATAGAGACAGACGGAGGATTGTGTTTCACTCTATAATTAGGCAGACACAATGAGGTGACTTCTCAGCAAGGTACAGAGGGATATAAAGTGCCTGTAGCTCCATTAGTGATATTCCCAATGCACAAGGGAATAACTTTTATTCCACTACAGGCAATAGAGATGAGATTTTAAAAACCCTCAGACAGACAGAACCCACAGGTTGCAGTGTTATTAGTGAAAGAAAATACCACAAGGCCTCCTTTCTAGACAAGACTTAACTCTTCCCTAACTTCAAGTTTGAGCTGGGCTTGTGGAACAGAGCCCACCACTCATGTCAGGAGATCCAGTGACTGACTTGTAGGGAATCCCACATGGAAAACCAGTGAAACAGCTCTGGGAAGGGCACAAGGACCTGCCAACAGGGCACAAGCCAGGAGCTGATCTGCTGAGACTCCCAGCTGTGCACAGCTGGGCTGGCTACCAGCACTGTGAGAGCATTTGCCTCTATGGGTTTGCCCATGACTGAGGTGCTAACACACGAGTGGGTCAAGAAAGACCAATTTGTGGCAAAACACCTGAGACTAAGTACAAAAACAGGAGGGGGGGAAAGAAGTTACATTTGCCACAGTAATGAAGACGTTTGTGGTTTCAGACCTGTATGTATGCCCTGGTTCAAGACACCTGGAACACACAAAGGCTGCACAATAGTGACCACCCTGGTCACCTGAACTCAGTTTAAAAATCGATGTGTAGCCAGGATGTAGAAAAATCACCTGTGAAAGGTTCTGCAAGACTCTGGTCCCATCAGAGTGCCCACACTGATGCTGGGGCAGTGTCTTGGGAAACTGGGCATGCATCTCCTCTGCTTCCCATGGCAGCTTTGCTCTTTAACAGCTCGTGCTTATGAATGACAGGGAAATGATGGGAAGTTTATTACTGCTAAGACAAGAAAAACACAAAGGAGGTGCCAAAAATAACACGAGCTGTGTTGTGTGCAATGGAAGTAGCAGAACCCACAGCCTGAGCAGCCAGGACAGGGCGGATTCGAGGAGCAGGACCAGATCTGGTGATTCACCTCTTCCAACAAACCCTCTCTGCTCTATTTCCAGCAAGAACATGGCAGAAGGATAGTGATCTCTCACACCCTGTCCTCTCCCCTCCTGGGAGCTCAGGGATTGTCACAGTGACTGCCTGGTGGCCCAACATGTTTAATAACCTGCTGCCAGCAGGAGCTGGTGCTCAGTGCCACACAGGCCAAGCACAGCAGCTCCAGTCCAGAGGGAAAGGTTCCCCCTAATCCCCTCTTGCCATTTGGGATTGGTTTATGGCTTCAGGAGCAGCAGGCTCAGAGCCTGCCCAGGGAAGGGTTTGAAGACAAACACAGCATTAAACATGGGTTTTACAGGCATGTGTTCAAATCTGAGAGACTTCAGTGAACAGAGCATTTCCCTGCACAGAGCCACGGTCCTGAACCACAGCTCAGGGGCTCAAAGCACGAGGGCTTGGTCTTTGCCTGCCAGAAACACAACTCCTGGGTGAAGAGCACAACTCCTGGGTGAAGAGCACAACTCCTGGGTGAAGAACACCAGTTCCTGGCCTGTAATGACAGCACATATGCAAAGGGAACTCTTGGTCTGACTCAGTCACACAAATCTGTGACTGCTCTGCTCTGCAGAGATGCACAGACTGCCTGGAGAACTCCCCAGTGCAGGAACTGGACATCCCTGCACATACACTCTTTGCAGGAGGAGGTAACCCATAAAAAGATATTTAAACTGGAGTGGTCTGGGTGTAGAATTTGTGTGGTTATCACTGGCTTTAGTCAGATTTCAAGGGTTTAGTTTTTGCCCACAGCAGAGACACATTTTCCATAGGCTCCAACACCCATAACCACGAGAAATCTGTTCTGGAAACCTGGAATTGTGTGTCCACACCAGCACCAAAGTAACAAACAGCACTGGCCCAGGCAGACACAAGAGGTACCCAATTCTTAAAAAAGTATTCTGGACCAAAACTCCTTTTCCAGTGGCGATGGAGAGCTCTCTAAGTCAAATAAAGCAGCATATGGAAAACCCCCAGCACTGCATGTTCTCATAATTTTTGGAACACTGTAAATATTTGAGTCAGTAGATCTTAATCCATAAACACAGCTGGACTCAAGAAACAATGATGGTAACTTATTATAATTTAAACAATTGTGTAACAAAACAAACCAATGATAATCACTTTGGTTTCCTAAGGACAATAGGCACAACCTTTGCAAAAAGTTAACACGATGGTACATGTAATTACATAAAAAATAAACTTACATATGCTAAGATAAATTATTCTCAGCTTCTAAAGAGCACAGTGGAGGAATGACAGTGGAAGAGCAAAGCTGTGTGGTGCAAAGCCAGCAGTTCATATAATGTACAGAGCTGGGATGGTAACTGCCAAAGGACATCCCCCTTCCCTTCTATCCTCTTCCAGGACACATTAGTTTAATTGCTTTATGAGCAGGAACATCATTCCCCCAAATTCACCCCCAGTGTAAGCTCTGGTGCACAGAGTTTACACACAGAGCACTGGTGGCTGATCTCTGCTGTGATTAAGGAGAGGAACATTTGTCCAAGCTGCATCAGAACAGACCTGGGCACTCATCTCACGTTTTATAGAAGTTAAATGGGGCTTAAGTTCTTTCCTGAGAGTTCAAGTGAGTTCACTTCCTTCTTATTTCTGCTTTGCATTTTCACAAGTGTTTGCATTCAGCAATAAAACCTAGAGACAGAAGTAAACACAATATGGTTCAAATCCATTTCAGAATTGTTCTAGGCAGGGTGCTGTTCTCAAGTTTTTACTAGACATGTAAAGTGGATTTGTCTACCACCAAAACACGTAGTCAAGACAAAAAGTACTCAAAAACAAAATAGGATTTAAAAGCACGCATGTTTTATAAGCAAGATCGTGATTATGGCCATAAACTCTTTATTACTTGGCTACATCAACACATTAATAAAAAAAATCCAGCTTTCATATTTTTACACCCAATAATCAAGAGATAAGATTCCTGCCCAAACCTTTAAAATCCAGAGTTCAAGTGAAAACTTCAAATAAGTCTAAAGTTCTTTAGTCAAGCATGATAAAAATTTGATATTCTACAACAGCAGCAGCCACACCAGAATTTGGCACTCTCAGAAACTGCCTAAGCCTCTACACCAGCAATATAGAAATACTCTGAGCCACAACTTCCAGCTCTTGAAGTCACCAGTGCCACATAAAATGAGAAAGCTGACATCTGAATTAATTCCTTATACCAGGAAAATCCCTACTTCTAAAATTGCTGGTTCAAAAACGACCACATGAACAACACAGGGTATTTTCCAGCTCCCTCCCTTGCAAGGAGACAGATGAGCCATATTAACTACAGCTTACCAAAAAAAAAAGAATCAAGTATGGAAAACGTCAGCTCCACAGAACAAGTCTGGCAAAGTTATAATCAACTAAAATCAGGTTCTTATAATAGGAACTGACAGGGAAATTCAAGCTACTTGTGCTGCTTAGAAAGTTTAACATTGTCTGGCAAAGGGATGAAGCTGTAAAGCTGAGATCAAGTTCTGGGCTAGAACTTCCCCAGCTTTTCAGGGAATTTTGATAAAGGAGGTCAGTTTGGTCAAGGTGAAAGTGTACATAAGCCTCAGAGAAATAAATAATTAAAATATCTGAAATTAAAAATACTGCCTGTGCTCCACTTGATTAGAGAAGAACATTCCTTTAAGAAAGGGAATAGTAAATCTAGAACAATGCATGCAGAGCCTGTTTGGCAGGGGCTGCCAAACAGCCACTAACAGGCATTTGTGCAAGTTCCTAAATGGAAAACCATCCATTGGTGATGTCACCCTTCAAATGATGGAACATTTTTTTGCCTTTTGTGGCTTTGCTATCCTATTCCCTCAGGGGTGCCAGGCAGGTAAACAGAATTTCACTTCAACAGCCTGCAGCTTAAGAAGTAAACCCAAATTAACCAAAAGTTTGTCCATTAAGGCCAGACATTTAGAGATGAGTGTTTAACATTAGCCACCTAAATGCCAATTTAGGAAGTGCAATATAGAACCTTTACGGTTTTTAAAAGTCTTTAAATAAGTATTTTGTGTTCCACAGTGTTTTCCTGTTCCATGGTGTTCTTCAGTAAGGCACTTGAGGGGAGGGTAGAGAAGGGGGACATGGGGCTGTGACAATTTATTGTCCCTCAGGATTCAGCCACTTGCATGGCAGCAGGACTAGAGAACAGCAATTCTGCTGCCCTAAACCCTGCAAGGTTTTCAAATTCATCTTCACATCACTGGTGCAGAACCAGGAGAACTGTTCTGCAAGAGATTCAGGGGGAGGCGAGGGTCATTGCCATGGCTGAGAGCAGAGATTCAATCTGCTTTAATCAGACAAGGAATTGCCTCTCACCCACCTTCCCAGGCCAATGCTTTCCAAAACCAGGAGACTACAAACACTAAATGATGTCTTAATTAAAGCATTCTTGGCCATCTCTATTTAAGGGACACAAGCAGATTTCCCAGTTGGAAGTTCACAGTTGCAAGGTGGGACCTGTCAGGAACAGCACAGCTCCAGCACTGCCACCACCACCACCAACTTGGATGCAGAAACATTTTCTCATCATTTTCTTCACAGCAGATCTGTGGTGAGGGCTCCAGGGAAAATAAAGGAAGTTGCTTGAATGCTGAGAGTGGGAATGTCAGAAGAACTCACCCTACGCCCACTGGGGCCAGAGGCAGGAGAGTGGGCCAAAACTTGCAAAAAATGTTCTTATTTGTATCAATTTCTGCAGTCAAGAGGCTGGGGGTGACCAAAGGATGGCCAGGATTTCCAAAGGATTTCCAGGAAAAATCCAAGAAAAATTCAGCATTAAAACCTACAAAAATGCCCAAAATTCACACGAAGAAAGACAAAAATCCCCCAGAAATTGCACAAAAAATGGGCCAGAAAAACTCCTAACATCTGCACCAAAAAAAAAAAAAAAAAAAAAAAAAAAAAAAAAAAAAAAAAAAAAAATCCAGTGAGATTCTAGGAATTTCTGAGGAAAAAATCTGGGAAAGTGAGTGGGCAAAATATCCAGAGGAAATGCGACTTAAAATGGCCCCAAAAGCCTGGAAATCACATGAAAAATGGCCCCAAAACTTCTGAAATCCATACTAAAATGCCTACACTCAGCCAAAATTCCAAGGATTGCTGGGAAAAGCATCAGGAAAATTCCAGGAAAAGTTGAGCCTAACAAACCAGAAAAGTCCCTGAAAATTCACACTAAGAAACTAAAAATCCCCTAAGAATCAAACTGAAAATGACCCGAAAATTCCCAAAAGTTGCATTGGAACACCCCAAAGCTGTCAAAATTCCAGGTGTTATTGGGAAAAACATCTGGAAAAACCTAGGAAAAATTCTGCCTTAAAAACAGGAAAAATCCTTTAAAACAAAACACAAAATCCACAAGAAATTGCACCAAAAAATGGCCAGAAAAACTCGCTGTCGGGGCAAAGCCTCGTCCCAAAGGATCTCCCCCAGGTCAGGGTGTGCACACCTACCCCATCCAGTACCCCAACACCACCAGCTCCCAGCAGCAGTGAAATGCCAAAAATTAAATTAATGCAGGTATGGGGGTAATTCCTCCCTCTGCCACGCAAAAAATAAATGTTTTTCTGAATCTGTACCATCAGCACTGACCCAGTTGTAACTGTCCAGGCATAAAGCAATGGGGATGCTGCTACTGCCTTCAGATTTAGGCCAAGACTAGAATTCAAACAAGAGTTAATTGGGCTACATTAGGTTCAAAGTACTCTCAAGCCAGTTGTTCATCACTTTGTGGTTTAAATGTTTAGTTGTCTAAACCCATAGATATTGCAAATGCAAACACTTCCAGCTGACCCTAACTTTTGGCTTCTTCCTTTCCATGTCTTGTACTTCTCCCTATTTAGTCTTCCCTCATTATTATTTCTGTAAATTATTCACATCAGGAGTAGTGAGCCACAAAAAAAGTACTTAAATATCTGCTTATGTTATCCAGAATCCCACAGTATTTTCAAATCTGGTAAATGACTGATTGTTGGGTTTCTTTGTTATTTCCAGAGTGCACTCACACAACAGCCCAGGCAAACCAAGCTGGGGAAGTGGGAGGGCATTGGTTTTTACTGAAAATAATCCAAAGCAAAACTTAGCAAAAAGAAACATTCAAACTTGAAAAATCTGTAATTGTGCATTGTCTCAAGCCAGCCAGATAATCAGATGCCATTAAGGAATAAAGTGAGAAGGAAACAATGCAGGGAAATGTGAAAATCCCAGGCTGGGTAGCTGAGAAAAAGCACATTTCCAACTCACACTCAACAGTGTGTGTGCAGCAATTTCTCTGTATTTCTGTATTTAAATGAATAAGTAAAACAGAGTGAGGAGTGTGGTATCTGCAAGTTTGGAACCCCAAAATCTTGCTTGGGATTTCACCTCTGCTTAGCTGAGCTTTGATCTCATGAGCAGCTTTTGTTTGCAGCAAATCTTAACAAGTTGACCATGGGTTTAGGAATTCACTTGTATTTTATGCTCTGAATTCCTACACGGTGCTTTGACTCTGATTTCCACAAGGGCAGATTTGGGAAGGCTGCTGCTCCCAACAGGATGGTCCAACAGGAGGAGGGTACAGCTGGGATCCCAAATGGGAACTTTATTTCCTGCTTGATCTCCTGGAGTGGCATCAGCTGCCAGCTGTGGGCACCACAGCAGCCACACATCCTTCCCACTGAATTCTGAGGGGAATTCCCTGGATAGGACTCCTGGGCTGAAATCAGAGGGATGCCCAGTCCCCCAGAGGCAATGATGGGATGTGATGGGATAACAGTGCAGTGGAAGCCTCCAATACCCAGCAGGATTGTGCTCTGACTTTGAAGGGCTCCCTCCCTTAATGCTTATTCCAAAATGATTTGCAGATTTTTATGGAAGTGCAGTGGGGAGGAAAAACTAAGCATTACCAAAGAGGGGGGGAAAGGGGGGGGGGGAAGTGAAAATACATTTTCAGTTAAATTTTGAAAAGTCAATGAGACAACAAAATATGGGAAAGTTGTTCCAGATGGCAAGAACATACTTGAGGAATTTCATTTAATCACATTCGTGCAAGATGTTTTGATTTGGATGACATATATCAATTGCATACTTAAATTAACAGCCCTTCCTACTGCAGCAAATGGAAATCTCCCAGGAGCAGGAAGGGTCTCAGTGCTTTCAGTTCACAGCCTGGATGGGGCTGAGAGTCTTTTTGTTGTTTTCTTGAGGAAAAATCAATGGTTCCTCTCCACACAGCAAGGAAGTGTGCACTCAGAGCAGCCTCAGAACCACCTGGGTCTTCAGTTCCTGGTCCTCTGAGCCACACCAAGACAATTCCCATGGACCAGAGAGGAGGAATGGACATCCCAGTGCCTTGGGAAGCATCTGATGGGCTGAGAGCAAGAAGGAATCCTAGGCAAGTCTGGAAGTTTCACCTCCTACAATCTGATTCACCTTGAACAAGCCCTCAGTGCTCCATCCCAAAGGAATTCTCCAGAGGTGTCACCAGGGCAGCCCCAGCCAGCAGCTCTCCTCAAACAGCCAGCCAGGGTGCACAGGGCCCCTCCAAACCTCCTGGACAGCTCAAACAAAACACTGAGCTCCACTTGGAAGGGAAATTTCATTCTCCACACAGGTTTTCCTCATCCTGCTGTTATTCAACCCATTGTACAGAAAAATCTGATGGTCCCAAGATGACTATTTTAATACACAAACACACATATATGAATATATATATACACACACACACACACACTGGTGAGGTTCCAAAGGTCCTACTTGCCTCAATAATTTAATTCATATAAGAAAAGGAAGGAACAGAGGTAAGAGAACCCAACATATGAACAGAATCAAAATTCTAGCACAAGTTTTCTACAGTTATTAAAAAAAATTAAAATTAAAAAAATCTATCTTTGAGGCCATAGCACCCCTCAAATAGAGCATTGCACACAGAATAATTATTTACCAGGAATTTTTCATTAGGAGTTGAAATTCAGTTTACACCTAAAGCTCACATCAAAGTTTTTTAAGATGTGGAGAATTTCAGTCCCATCCCAAGCACTGCAGATACAGAACTGTCTTTTTTTGCACAGCTTCCTCCTGCAGCTGTGCTCTGGAGGGAGCCATACATACACATACAGGTATGTATATTAGTTATTGCTAAAATAACTGCACTAAGGCCCTTTGTTTGGCGACTGTCTACTTCTGAGGAGTGAAACATGAGGAGCTGGAGCTTGCCAGCTGCACATTTCACTTTCTCATCTCCCCAAACAGAGATTGAAAATAGCCTGTTTATCAGATGTGGATCTAACTCCTATTCCACCGTGAGGTCTAAAAAGGAATTTCCAGCCTTACAAATGTGCCCCTGGTGGGGCGTTACCGTCTGCTCTGATCACTGCAAAGGGTCCCTCTCCCTCTCCAGCCCAAACCCACTGAGGCATCTCTTTAATCACTATAAAACAGAAGGCAAGAGGCTTGCTTGCCTCAATTTATGCACAAATACGATACCAATTAAAAGGTAACTGTGAAGAAGAAAGCTGAGAATTGAAAGCCTTCTGCAACTGAACTGTAGCATTGCTACCATGACATTGCAATAATTAGTTAATCTACCCCCTAATTTGTCTCAATTTGCATTGGCAGGCTGGAAGCTGCTGTCCACATGATTTCTCATTTAAAACTGTGGTAGAAAAGAAGAAAGGGGGGTTTCTTCCCACGACCCACCCACTCTGTGCATAAACTTTTCCCTCTTCTCTCCAGCACCACTGTAAATCTGGAATTCATCTCCATTAAGACAAGTGGAATTATACTCCAGCACCACTAGGAGAGGAGAATTTGGCTTAATACCCCCTGAAATACACCAAACTGATGCATTGAAAAATGTCCTTTCATTGCCCCCACCTGTGCCCAAGGTCCTGTTGCACTGCCAGGTCTGGCACAGGGAATTTGCAGGAAACTCCTTCACTTCTGCATCTCCATCCCTGCTTGCAAAGGCTTTGATCAGTCCATTAATTCTCTGTTTTTTCCCCTCTGCCACTGAAAGCAGCAGAGGCAGATCCCCACTTCTCCCCTCAGCTGCTCAGATGGGTGGTGGAACATCTTGGAACATCTGTGCACCCCAAACACGGGGGGCAGAGAGGGGCTCAAGGCAGGATTGCACACCTGGGGAACGCCCTCCTCTGACTTCATGTACATCTCCTTCCACCAGGAGTCAACTGCTCTGCTCCCACACCTGTGCAGCCAGATGTGGGACAACAGCAATTCAAGCCATTAGAAAGACATTTTTAAAATCTATTTGCTTGAAAATAAGGCAGGAAGACAAAAATTGGTAAAGATAATCCTTTCCAGCTAGCTCAAGACTTTGACAAAATACATCTTGCCTTTCCAGGAATTATATTTACTTATCTGCACAAGACTTGCAATACCCCCTATTTTTCAAATCAAGCTCCATTTTGCTCCCTTCCACAAGATGAAACCCACCATTATCTAAAAAAACAAGGACAAATTGTACAACTCACAGCAAGCATTTGCCAAAATGTTAGCCCTCAGCACTTCTTTTTAAACAAACATGAGGAAATAAGATGACCTTTAAATCACTTCTTGACATGTACTAAATCTACAGAAATTAGGAGGATTCTCTGGAAAGAGCTGTATAATTTTAGTACTCAGTGTATTTTTAGCTAAGAATATTTTGTATACAAAAGAATGCTGCGTGCAGTAACACTTCAGGGATTTTAGGGAGCTTAGAAAGGCTGGAGTTTAGGTTAAAGAGCAGTAGAAATTGTAGGTGGATGGTGTGAAGAAAGCAGAAAACAACCACCATGAGCTGATCAAAACTTGCATCACTTGGTCAATACATTTTTATTGCCCCCATCGTCTTATCCTTTAAAAGCAGAGCTTGGGGGTTGCATTAGTAAATGAATTCCTCCTTTCACTCATCCCCTCTGCCTCAAGACACAGAATGTGCAGGGCAGGTGAGCAGAGCCTGAACTGCAGCTGCACAGGTGGATTGGAGAGGGCAGCTGGATCAGAGCCCTGATCAGAACTGGATTGAGATCAGTCACCTTTTTTTTGAGTGAGATGGATTCCATAACCAAAGGGAGGTGGGTGGCAGGAGAACAAGTGTCCCAGGAACTGGGGATGCTGAAAGGAAGGAAAATAGGCAATGGATCTGCCTGGTGAGATACCTGAGAGACCTCTGGCAGGGACAGGCTGAGGTACCCACACATGCAGCAGGGTTTGCTGAGACCCTTGTCTCAGATTTATTTCATTGGGAAGGGAAGAACTGCAGCTGTCTGAGCACTCAGAGCACTCTTTTTCCATCTGCATCCCTGGTGGAGTGTGACGTTCACTCCCAGCTGAGCTGCACCCTCCCTGATCTGGGTCACAGCACCTCTGAGCTGTCTGACAGAGCTGTAAAGGGCATCTTATACCACAGCCCAGGGCACGATGGTGTGAAAACATCCTGGAATTCCCCACAAAACACAGGTGGCACCCAGATCCAGCACACTCTTGCAGTCACTCATACTCACTTCCCATCCCAAAAGTGCCAGCTGAGACTGAACTAGACAGCCTTAAGATCACCCCTAAATCAGAGAGACAGAGCACTGCAAGCCTGAAGGAAGAGAGGCAAGGACAAAGTAGAACACAAGGAGAATTTGAAAGCGGCCGCATCTCCCAGACCATGACAACAATTCTGGAGAACTGAGGAGCACAACAAGCAACTTTCCAGCTCATATCACTCCAGCCCAGCACCGTGAACACTGAGGCAAAGGCAGAAAAAGCTTTAGACAGCATCCATTGAATATCTAATTCTCAGTGGTGAGAAATTCAGGGCTGCCAACATGTTTCTCCCTATTTCTCGCTTGCACTGCAAAACTCACACAGACAAAGCTCACAGAGTTTGGAGAGATGGGCTGGGCTGGCATTTGCTCTTTACTAATGCCAGGAATGGCTCTGCTCAGTTTTCCAGGAGCAGAAGTGCTGACACACAGGTTTAGCAATGCCCAATTCTGCCAGTGGCAGCTACAAGTTCAGTGTCTATTTTCCTCCCTCTCCTCAGTGCAGCTCCTATTAAGAAACACCAGCAGCTCCCAGCTACTCCCTGCTCTGGTTTCTGTGAATCCTCCTAAGGAATTCCTCTCCTCTGTGCATACACTCAGGAATTTCACTTCACAGCAGATGTTTGAATAGGTTACTGCAGTGGGCAAACTGTACAGGCAAAAAAATAAACAGGAAAAAAACAAACAGGAAAGCAAGGGCTTAACTGCACCTGACGTGAGCAAAGTTTCAGTGGAATAAACACTTCAAGCACAATGACAGAAGTGTCACAGCTCTGGTTTTGCCCTGCAGGATGACAAATCCCATCTCAAGGACTCAGCTCAAGGCCCCCATTTCAGAGCAGAGCCAGCTCTCAGAGCCCCTTCAAGAGGCACTGATGGTGAACACAGGGGTGAAGTTCAGGCAGGGAATGTTTTGCTTGTTAGTTCAGGATGCTCTGAGCCCCTGGTGCCCCTGCTGGCCACTCCTGCTCTTGTTTGCCCGAGCAGCAGAACAAGCCCAGCTCCAGTGGTTATGAGTAAGAGAGGATGGAGCACTGCTGGTGACAGCAGCTTCCCAGAAATGATCCCCAGTACACACAAGCTCTTTGGAGCTTCCCAAACATGTATACACATCTATAAACCTCATTTCAGGCTTTCACCTGAAATGAGATTTGTTTTCCTGATCCTTTTGATAGCCTCCTGTAGACAGGAGATGTACAGAAGCTGCTGCTGAACACAAGGTGTGCTTATTGCACGTATTTAAGGGTTGCAAATAAGTGTTCCATAGCCAAATGTTTCCATCCATGAGGTGATGTGTTTACACACCCTGTGGTTCAGGACCAGCAGTGCCTCTCATGTTTGGAACCTCACAAGCCACATGCTGGGAATCAGGTAGCCTCAAACTGTTTGACTTCACTCCCAAGCACAGCTCCAGATGTGAAGCAACATCATCCTCCCTTTTTAGAGATGACTTCCCCCATGACTCCTTTTCTCCCCTACCCAGAAATATGAAAACCCAAGTTAGCAGAGGAACAGTCAGGAAATAGAAGCTTATATAGCTTGCACAATACGGAATAAATTTGAATAAATCAGAAAAAAAGCTACCAAAATAACTACAAAATTTTCAGTTCTCTGGGAAGAAAGGGGCTTATTTTCCAGCACATGGGAGTGAACCAACACATTCCTATGCCCAGGGATGCCCAGAGAAGGAGGAGTATAAATTTAAATTGATTTTGCCATCACAACCCCTCTATTTCTGTGTCTTTGGTGAGACAGAGCAAGAGGCATTCAGCTGGTACATGTTATGGTACATTCAGAAGGAATTTTGGGAACATCTCTCTTGTGCTATGGAGTCAGTGTTTCCACAGCAAGGTGCTCTTCCTTTCCATGCTCTGCACCAAAGTGCTTCCTCAGGGAAGGGGTGACCATCTGTGGGTGCAGGAAACTGCAGATACTCAGACTCTGGTAAAGCACTCACCCAGAGCATTTAACCTCACTTCACTTCTGAGATAAAACTGACACTGCCCCCAAATGACTTGTCTGAGCTCACAGAGTTCATCTCCATTGTGCTTCCCCATCCTCTTTTCCTGCCCAAGCAAACTTCTGGGCAGGCCACACTTCTGCCCTGCCAGCCATGCTGGTGTGGGAACATCAGTGTGAAGGAAAATTCCCTCTCCAGCCATCCAGGAGCTGCCTAGTCTTTTAAAGTCAGACAGACACCTGCCAGCTTCTGAAACCCCAGAGTTCAACCACCTCTGGGTCCTTGCCACCTCACCCAGATGTCCAAAAATATAACATTTCTGACTCTATTCAATACAGATCTTGGCACCCAGTGCTTCTTAAATAATGCTGCTCCAGAGGCTTTCAGGAATATCCTATGGTTTAAAAATCAGTGTTTACCTAATATCTGCACTAGGGTGCCCACCACACACCTTAACTGCTTAGAAAGGCCAAAAGAACTGGTCATAGGCACGAGAAAGGATTCCAAGAAGCTTGATTCAGGGAAGGCAGGAGCTTGGAGCACCCCTGGAACTTGTGGCTGAACTTTGAGGGCTCCTCCAGAGTGGGCTCAGCCCATGGTGCCCAGGGATGCACAGCTCCACACCAGGAGTCCCTGCTGCTCCTCACAGGGACACGAGTGGCAGCAGCACACCCAGCTCAGCTCTTGAGCTGCTGGCAAACCCAGGAACATCTGCAGGCATCCCAGCACAGCTCCTCCAAAACCTCTGAGCAGGAGAGGGCCCAGGTAACCCAGTCCAGCTGCCCAGATGAGGGAGTTTCCCTTGTGCACAGTCCCTGAGCTGATCCAGCAGCATCTGGCAGTGATGCTCTTGTTAAGGCTGCTATTTATAAAGCCTGATTGTTCCTTCAGGGACAGCTCTTGGCACAGGAGGCCTCAGGAGAGCTGCAGTGATCTGGTTAACAAAACACCCAGCAAGCTGGGAAATCAAGTCTGCTTTTGATTTATAACACAGCAAACTAAAATTATGATTTGCCAGGCTCGTTTTGGCACTCTCATAATTCAACTATAGTTCTGATTATTTTTAAAAAAATAATAATTAAAAACCCACGGAGTTTAATTACCATAATTATGGGAATACTCAGAGTGAATAGGACATGAAAATAGTGAGGCAAACTTGCACAGCTCCAACTCCACCAATTAACAGGATGTTAAGTTTGTGAGACAAGTCTTAGCAGGGATAAAACTTCTCCACTGGCACCGTTGCAGCAGAAGGGACAAACCCACCTCGTGTTTATGTTTTATCACAAACCTATTGCACCCTCTTGTGCCACAGAGACAGAATTACTTTGGCTTGGCTGGAAACAAATTTCTCTGCAGCACTTGACCTTCAAATCCACTCTCCTGCAGCAGAACCTGGGAAAAACGTGCAGTGGTGCAGCAGCAGCACGTTAAAGGCTGTTAGTGGTGAGCTGGTTTTCTGTGCAAGAATGGATATTGCCAACTCCCAGGCTTCTGGGGACTCCCTGGATGTCTGTTCTGCACATGTCACCTCAGGATTTTGTTGGACAATGGCAAGTTGGAGCTGAGTCAGCAGTGCCCTGGAGCCAGGAGGGACATCAGGGACAGCATCCCTGTCCTGGGGCATCAGGGACAGCATCCCTGGTCAGCCAGGGAGGGATTGTCCAGCTCTGCTCTGGCTGGGACAGCCTCAGGTGCTGGGGGAGTTTTGGACACCTCAATAACAAAAAGATCTAACGCTGTGAGAGAGTGTCCAAAGGAGGGGCACAGGGATGGGGAAGGGTCTGGAGGGGCCACTGAGGAGCAGACTGGGAGCACTGGGATGGTTCAATGGAGCAGACTGGGGGCACTGGGATGGCTCAGCTGGGGCAGACTGGGGCAGAGCTCCCCGGGGCTGCAGCTCCTCCCCAGGGGCAGCTCTGGGCTCTGCTCTGGGACAGGAACAGGAGCCAGGGAACAGCTGGGGCTGGGCCAGGGCAGGACAGGCTGGAGCTCAGGGCAAGGCTCTTCCCCCAGAGGTGCTGGCACTGCCCAGGCTCAGGCTGGAGCTCAGGGCAAGGCTCTTCCCCCAGAGGTGCTGGCACTGCCCAGGCTCAGGCTGGAGCTCAGGGCAAGGCTCTTCCCCCAGAGGTGCTGGCACTGCCCAGGCTCCCCAGGGAATGGGCACGGCCCCGAGGCTGCCAGAGCTCCAGGAGCGTTTGGACACCAGGGATGGACAGGGGGGAGTGTTGGGGGGTCTGGGCAGGGACAGGGGCTGCACTGGGTGATCCCCTCAGTCCCTTCCAGCTCGTGGTGTTCTATGATACCAGAAACTTTGTAAAATCACTTGGTAGATCCAGCATCCCACAAATCTGCCTGACCAGAGCAGAACTGGCCCTTTTTTGGGTTCTCTAGGAGAGAAAAGAGCTAAAATCCTACAAAGAGGATTCCTATAAAACATTGATATCTCATCCCCTGCTCAGGGAGACCAAGGCAGAGGAATATTTCTTTGCCTCAGGTGCCATATTCAGTGTTTGTGCTGCATTTTAAGCAAAGCAAGGAACAGGAGCAAGTTTGAATAGGAATAAGATGTACAGAAAACATTGACAGAGCCAAGGAAGAGCCATCAGGGACTGCCCTACCTAGAAAAGACAAACGAGTTCCCCTCAGCCCTCAACAAGGCAAAAGGGAACAAAACCCATTTTTTCACTCTGGTCCTGGTTGATAGGACAAGGAATAACAAGGCTAATTTGATCCATAGGAGATTAAGGTGAAATATTAGGAGGACAAAAAAAAAAATCTCCTCAATCAGTCTCTTCAAGTAGTCCCTCACTGCAAATTAAAAGCAGCTTAGGCAGGTATGTCAGGGATAATGTGGCTAAAACACATCCTCCAAGCAGCAGAGTGAATTACAGAACTTCTCAGCAGCCACATCCCCAGTCCCAGCACTGCCTCTCTCCTGCTGGGAGCACCAGGGTAATGCTGGTTTGCAGCTCCTGGTCTCTGTGAAAACACAACATTTCTAAACATTTCGCTGCCCTAACTGCAAATTTTAGCCCAAGCTAAAGCTGCTTTTGCTACAGCAAGGAAAAAAAAATATATTTCAGGTACAGGAAAGTATCTAAATCCATAGATTAAATAGCAAACAGGATCCTCAGCTGCTGCTGTCAGCACAGTGCCAGAGCTTCCCTCAAAGCTGCTCTGGCCCCTTCCTTGCTGAGGATGAAATCTAAAAAAAAATACTAAATAACAAAGCTAAAAAAAAAAAAAAAAAGAAAAAAAAGAAAAGGAAAATGGGAATAAAAAATCACCACAATGCCTTGGTTTAACAGGGATAACCTCCCCCATGTCTTTTCCTCATGAAGGCACGTGGCTGCAGCTGGAGTGGGGGATCTGTTTGGATTTGCCAAGTGCTGATGGGGAAGTTCCCAAAGCCTGGCTCAGGGGCTGTAGGACAGGCCTGGAACAATTGGAACTAAATTACACTGTGATCCATGAATCAAAGCACTGGCAATTACCATCTCAAGGCAGGTGAAACAATAACAAATAATGAACAGAGAGATGTTTGAAGCCCTTGCTGATGCACTCCCTGTGCTTGCTGCTCACTGGACACGTTTTACCCCGAGCCAAGGTGAGCCTGTGATAGCCCCAGTTAATCACAGCTGAGAAAATGAGGGTGTAATCTCCTGGACTGGAAAGCAGCATTTTAAACCTCCTCCAGCATGCACCCAATAAGGCTTTTATAGCCTCTGCTTAGATTTAAAATGGGAGAGCAGCAAACAGGTATGAATTGGGCCAAATTGCACGTTGGCTGAGAGGCAGCACAGCCTCTGAAAACCCCTTGGCAGGAGTTAAAAACACTCCTAGGCAGCACACAAAACACACATCTCAATTTATGGGTTTTTACTAGGCAAGATGAAGCTCTCTGCATTGAAGACATGACATTTTTGACAAGATTTATATAAAAATTCATATTACAGACTTAAACCACTGAATTGTTTTTTTTGTATTATTATTATTATTATTATTATTATTATTATTATTATTATTATTATTATTATTATTCCAGTTCCTCAAGCACAGCTTTCTCCCCCACAAGGCAGATCCCTGCATGCTGGTGACAGGTTCCTCTAAACATCTCTTAGCAACTCCTGAGAAGTGGCCACAAACCACAGGTTGAAAACCAGAGGTTTCAGTTATTTCCTGACCTGCTTTCCTTTGTCTCTCAATCCATCCAAGCTGTGGCCACAGCCCATCTCTCACAAATCAGCCACCTTTAACACTCCAACTTTCTCTTAGCAGCTCAAAAGAGCCACAGTTGGGAAGAAAATAAAATAAATTAAAAAAAAAAATAAATATATATATATATATATATATATTACTTACAGACAGCACCATGGGATCATGGAGTCACTGGAAAAGACCTCCAAGATCAGAGTCCAGCCTTTGACCAGAACCCCCCATGCCCACATCCACATATTTTTTGAACATTTTTTTAATATTTCCAGGGCTGGTGACTCCACCACTGCCCTGGGCAGCCCCTTCTAAAGTTTAACCACTCTTTCAATGAGTATTTCCCTAATATCCAACCCAAACCTCTCTGGTACAATCTGGGGCTGTTTCCCCTCATCCTATCACTGGTTCTCTGAAAAAAGGAATCAGTATCAGCCAACCTTCAAACTAGGATGTAAACTCAACAGCAAAGTGACAGAGCAGTGCCCAACTCCCTCAGACACAGAAAGGAACTGAAACACAGAAGGATGGAGGAAAAAATGAGCCTTACACCAAACTGGGGAGAAGGTTCCAAGATGTGAGTGGAGATACTAAGGGCTGCCAAAATTTGCCTGTTTTTACTTCCATGTGCATTGCAAGGGTGGCTGCTTGCACCACTGATGCTGCCTGACCCCACACAGCAGCTCCTGATCAGCAGTGCAGAGTGTTTTGAAGGGATGGAGATTCCAAACTCTGTTTTTGTTGTTGGGCTGAACAGAAACAGCCCCAAGAGTGGGCTTTTGGCAGGGCAGGTACAGAAACACAGGGAGTGTCACCCAGCCCAGCTCAGCCTGCCAAATTCCCATCAACAGCACTGGAAGTCATGCAGGTAAACTGGGAATAAAGCTGGGGCTCTTGCAGAAGAGCTGATGGAATAGGAGTGCCTGCAGGAGAAGGGAAACCTCAGGCTCCAGGGAACCCATGGCTGGGCCATCCTGTCCTGCTCCTGGTCTCCTGGACCATTAAATTCACATGCACAGAGCTCAGGCTGCTCTGGAGCTGGGGACAATGACTCCCCTCTGGCAGGGAGGGACTGGGGCTTCAGGACCCAGAGATGTCCCTCTGCAGCCCTCACCCAGCTCTTGGTTGCATTTCCAGCACCATTGCAGCCCCAGTTCTGCACTGGCAATGTGACTCCTGCTCCAAAGTCCACTTTCTCCCCCACTCCCTGAGCCCAGGGGGAGGAAAATGGGGGGAAAGGAGGAGCAGAGAGAAAGGGAGGCTGATTCTCACCACAGCTGCAAGCTCCAGCTCTAAACTGCTAACCCCTCTGCTCCTTGGAAAGCTGACTTCCAAATCCCCAGGTGTTTCATTATCTCTTCCACTCCCTCCCAGAGTTTCTCTCAGGTAATTGTTCCCACCAAAGCATCTGCTTCAATTTGAGCCTGTTTCCTCCCTCACTCCAAGGTTTTTCAGCACTAGTGAGGTGATGGCTTTGCCTTGGCTCCCTCGTTCCCTGCATAAGCAGAAAAAGGTCTGAGAGGCAAATAAACGAGTTTGTGCAGGGACAAAACTCCTGCCCAGGTAAGAGAGGGAATCACCAGCCCCTGGGGAAGCAATAACAGGTAACAGGCTAAGCACAGAATCAGAAATGACTTTATACCAGCCAGATAACCTCAGCAGACACTCATGGACTTGATCTTTAGACCCATCCTGCTCTCACTCAGCTCCAGGAGGAACAAAGGAATTGTCATTCCCACATCACTGCTGATAAAGTGCTGGTTTTCAGACAAGTCACCATTCCTGCCATGAGCAGCAGTCAAAAGATGCTGCTCAAGTTTGCATCTTCAGTCCTGGTTAGGTCATCATTACCCTCAGAAGACAAGTGAGGAATCATGAGCTCATCCTTTGGCAGGAAGGGATTGACTGTAGTTTGCAATATTCAGAGTAATTTGTGTAATTTAATGCAGAGGGTGAAATTCTCAGCCAGGGTAAATCAGAGCAATGTCAATTTTACACTATTGAAGCAGCTGGGTCAGCCTTTTAACAAAAAACTTCACTCTTTAAAAATTTCTTCCATTCACTTTGAAAAAGCCTCCTTTAAAGCCATACACTGTTTTTAGGTTTCAGGAACTGTCAGCTAATTGCCACGTGGTCAGTGCTGCAACAGCCAAAGTGTTTCCATCACATCTTTGATTGAACCTGGGTAGATGGAAAAAAGCAAAGCCCAGTGCAAAAGTATTTTCATCAATTAGGAGGTGCCTGGATAATCATGACTCCCATCAGGTAACTAATTACAGGGCTGATTCAATAACTGGATTTTTAAAGTGTAACAAAGTTCATTGGGACAAATTCAATATGCTGCAGATTCCTGGAAGCATCTCAGAGGCAGAGATGGTCTGACATCTCCAGCTTTTCCCCACAAACAGATTTAGGAGCAGGCAGGAAAAACTTATCTTTGTTTCTGCACTGAGGAAGAACTATTGCTGCAGAGCACTGCCCTGGGAACCCAGAACACACCAGGATATCCACACTGTGTTCAAAACTCTGAGGTGAAGGAGAACCTGCTGCTTTGGGCTGGGACACAGCTGGACAGGGCTGTGCCTGGATTTGTGCTGGGAGCAGTGCTGCTAACTCAGGGATTTTTGGATTTGCTCAGAAGTGCTCACACAGAGTTGGGGACTCTGGAGGAGCCAGCAGGGCAGAGGCTGAAGAACAAGGAGCTGGGGGGACACAGCTGGGACAGCTGATCCAAGGGATATCCCACAGCACAGGGCTTCATGCAGAGTGTACAGAGCCAGGGAAGGAGGAGGAGGAGGATGTGCAGGGGGATGGGATTTGTCTTCCCAAGCCACCACTGCTCATGGTGGAGCCCAGCTGTCCTGGGATGGCTGAGCTCCTGCCCATGGAGAATCAGGAGAGAATTCCTTGGCTTGCTTTGCTTGCCTGAGTGGGTTTTGTTCTACCTGTCAAAGCCTCCAGCTCAGCCCAGGAGTTCTCTCTTCACTCTGATGCTCTCCCCTGTCCCACTGGGGGAGAGTGAGCGCTGCAGGGCTGAGCTGCCAGCTGGGGCTCAGCCATGGCAGAGCCTGAGCAATGCAGCATGTGCTGGGCCACAAACAAATCCTCCCTTCTGGCCATTCAGGCAGCATTTCTGCTGCCACAAGGCAACAAATCAAGCTCTGCTCCTGGGTGTGTACAAGTCCATGATGTTCCCAGAGTCTGGGCGCACATCACTCAATTTGGACTTGGGTCCCAGTTGTTTCCTTCCCCGCCTCCCTGCTCAGACAGGCTCCTGTGGAAGCCAGAAGCTTTGTTTCCTGCCATGCAGACATGAGGAAAGCTCTGTTTCCTCCTGGACTAGCTCATGGGAAGACCATACTCTGGGCCAGCTCTCTTGGAGCAGCTTAGGGATCACCTCCCACTGACATGATTCCTCCCACCCCTGCCATCAATCCAACACCAGCAGCACTCCAACCATGGCAAAACCACCTCCATTCCACACTAAAGGCTCAGCTCCAAAGGTTTTAGACCAAGCCCATGCCCTACATCCATGACCTACAGCCACCACCGTGCCTGGGAGCAATTTGCTTTGGTAGAAGCAGGATCTGCTTTCAAACCCAAGTCCAGCAGCCAAGTAGGTGGTCACTTAATATCTGCAGGTACTTTCAGGGAAGATTAGGTGAAAGTCCAAATCCAGGTTGACATTCCCCCTCTCGGAGAAACAGGCCTGCAATAAATAAGGCTGCGTGCAAGTTGTTGTTCCTGCTAAACTGCTCCACTCAGCCACTTACAGCCAATATGTTCCTCATTAGCACTCGGGGAAGCTGCAGTGCACTGGGCTCTGTGTGCAGCCCTGTTCCCATTCTCCTCCCAAACACATGGAAACACTTTAAAAGTAAAGAGCCCTGGGACCTGTGCAAGGGCGACAAGTGACGAGATGAGGAGAGGAGACCAGAGCCAGCCCCTGACAAATTTGAACCATCCAGGCTTTAATCCACAACAACCCCCCAAAAAAATTGATGCTAAACAAGCTTTGCCTTTTCCAGAGAGGAGATTACATGTGTAATGGAAAAATTATGGGTATGGGGAGTCTGGCCTACAAAAATTGGTTAATATTAAGAGCCTTCAGTTTTGCTTTCCATGATTAATGGAACTTCCCCTACAAGTAACTCAGTCAACATTTCCATCCCCCTCAGAGCCTATTGAGAGCCCCCTATTTTTTTTTAACTTGAGGAAAATGGAATTTTAAGACTTTGTAGCATTTCCATAAGTTGCTGGGAGCAGGTGATTGGCCATTTCCCCTTTCAAAAACACCATCCCCATCGCGAGGCAGAGCAAGGGAACAGAGGGGTATTGCCTTCACATCTCCTACCTGGGACAGATTTAAGGTTTTTCAACCTCAGAGATTCCATGGTTTCCCTCGCTGTGGTGAGGGGCAGGAGCCCACAAAGCCAAGCAGAGCTGAACTGGCTCTCAGAGAAGGGGCCATCCCAGTGCTGCTGGAGCTGATGGATCATGGGGATGCTCAGCTCCTCTCCAGAAGTGAAGAGACATCACAAAAATGTCTAATGAAACACTTGAACCCCAGCACTGGACAAAGAAATTTTGGCCATTAATGCCAAACCCACAGGACTTTAAAAGTTAAAGCTGCTGGAAGAAATGTTTGTGCATGTTGCTTTCATGCCAGTGGAAACATAAGAAAAAGCTGAAAGTCTCTGCACTGGCATAGCAGGTTCAGCTTTGATCTCTCAGGAGGTTCATTTCCTTCATTAGGCTTTTCTTAAAATCCACTTTTACGAATCCTTTTAATTTCCCCCCTGCATCTCACTCCCATAAAAGCCTTTTTAGATTCATTTGACAAAAGGGCAGGGTGGGGGAGAAGAATCTCTAATTGCCAGTAAACATTACCTGGAGATGCTGGTTCTGTATGGGGATGCTGGAGCTGTTCATTGTGAGAGTCACAGGCACTGAAGGAGGGAAAAAACCCACTAAGGCAATAATAATTCATTAAAAAGGGGGCACCCTTTGAAATGCCAACAGTGGGGAGAATTTGAACTCTGCATTTATTTCTGATGGAATCCTCGCAAAAAAACAAAAACTAAAAAAGCAAAAACAAAACAAAAAAATCACACCAAAACCAACCCCACCCCCCCAAAAAAAAAAAAAAAAAAAAAAAAAAGCGAACAAAAAAAACTGCATACACATCATTTCATGCACCTTATGTGCCATCCACAGGTAACAGTGTTGAGTTCACTCCTCCAAAGGGAAATCTGGGTCCTTCTCAACATCAGGTCACCTTCCAGCACCAAAGCTTTCAGCAGCAGCTCCATTTCAACAGCAGTTTGTGGTTTTTACCCCCACAGTTCCTATGAAGGGTTAACTTAGGAGCAGCCCAATTACTTGGGGTAAATTAAGCAACGAAACAACCAGAGCAAAGTGTAACCAGCTCGTTTGAGGAGATGAACTTGAGCAAGTCCTCGGGAGCAGACACTCCTCTTAATGAGAAAACTGTGTCCAGATCCCTGCTCAGGCTGCTCGGAACCCTCAGGGGTTGTGTCCTCTGACAGGAGAGAACAATCCCCACTTTGCACTCTCAGCCTGCTCCTGCTAGAGAAAGTTGTCATTTCCAGACAATTTCCAAGGGACAGATTCTGCCCTCGCACAAAACACGAATCCACGCAAGGAAGGCTGCTCAGTTATTCTGATTTTAAGCCTGGCATAGCACAGAAGAGGTTCTGCCCTGCCTTTTCCTTTCTGATGTTCACTTCATTCACTGTAACATGAACACAACTGGATTTAACAGGACTCAACAACTGCAATAGCTCTCACTATTTCTTTAGTCCTGGAAGGCACAGGCCACTGCTTTTCTGCTACATCAACCCCAGGCCTCCCCCAGCCCAAACTCAATTTCAATTACATTTAACAAAGCTAGATGGATGGACAGCATGAAGTCAGATGAAGTTCAGTGCAGACAAATGCCAGGTAATGCACTTAGGAAAGGATAATTTGAACTACACAGGGAAAAAAAAAAAACAGAATGCTTTTGCAAGATAATCATCTGCTGTGCACAGAGAGGCAGGGAACTGAAAAGACTTTAATAGGAAGGGATGGCAAGTCCTTCCTTGGGAAGCTGCTCGTCCCAGATCACAGCAATCCGAGCTCAACCCCAACTCCTGCAGCACTGAGCAACAGCAGAGCTCTGAGAGATCACAGAGACTCTTCCACAAGTAAAGCTTGAGTGGAGCTGGAGTGTGGTGAGGGCAGGAAAGGATCCATGAACGAGCAGCTCTTTGTGCACCTCTGAGCCAGAATGTGCAGAGGTTCTGGGGACCCAGCTGCAAACAGCAGGGCAGAGAAACTTCTCCCCCAAAACCCTCTTGAGCTTTAATGCAGCCATTCTGAAGCTCTGTACAGACACATTCCCCGCTGGAGAGCAGAGCCATGAAGTGCCAGCAGGATTTCACAGGATGGGAGCCTGTGCCAAACAGATCCCCAAAGGGGCCCTTCTGCACCTGCACTGCCTCTGCACCTCAGCTCCATGGAACCCCAGACTGGTCTGAGTGGGAAGGGACGTTAAGGCTCCTCTCATTCCACCCATTCCATGGCAGGGACACTTCCCATCAGACCAGGCTGCTCCAAGCCCTGTCCAGCCCGGCCTTGAACTTCCAGGGATGGGGCAGCCACAATCCTAAACCTGTCCCGCTCCTCACACAGCAGCCCAGCCCTGAGACTCAAACCTCTGTGTGCTGGGGAGACCAGAGCACCCAGAACAACTCCAGCCTGCACTCTGCAAAACAAAACCCAGCCTCAGTCTGAAACTCTGTAATCCCCATACAGGATCTAGGTTTGCTGGAGGGAAGCAAGCACAGGTGCAGCCTCTCCCAGTGAGCTCTGCTGCTCCCCACTGCCTGTGTCCCTGCTCCAGGAGAAAAACCCCAGCACTTGGCCCAGTTCTGCAGATCAGGGCAAGGTTCTTGCCCCAGAGGTGCTGGCACTGCCCAGGCTCAGGCTGGAGCTCAGGGCAAGGCTCTTCCCCCAGAGGTGCTGGCACTGCCCAGGCTCAGGCTGGAGCTCAGGGCAAGGCTCTTCCCCCAGAGGTGCTGGCACTGCCCAGGCTCCCCAGGGAATGGGCACGGCCCCGAGGCTGCCAGAGCTCCAGGAGCGTTTGGACACCAGGGATGGACAGGGGGGAGTGTTGGGGGGTCTGGGCAGGGACAGGGTGGCATTGTTGGGTGTCTGTGTGAGGCTGAGTTGGGATTTATGGTCTTGTGGGTCACCCCCATTTGAGGAGATTCTGATTCTGTGAAGGAGATCAAGCCCAGCTCCTCACTCCCCCCACATCTGGTGCCTTAAACACCGAGATCTTCCCTTCCTTACACCTCTGGAGGAGAAGAAGAGCCGGCACAGATGCGGGAGATGCAGCACCCCTGCTCTGGGCTCTGCCAGCCTTTCCCCAGTGTCTGCAGGCATTGCGGAGCCCAGGGTGGCAGGCTGGAGCCGGGGCCGGGAGCACATTCCGTGAAGTCTGGGGCCATCTGATGGCAGCAGCCAGGCTCAGCATCCCCAAGGCTGCTCTGCTCCGCTCCATTCATCTTCTGTAATTGAATGCGTGCCCTGGGGGGAGCGCCGCGCAGGGCGAGAGGGAGGGGGGGAACAGTATTTATATTTGTCTTCCCAGATTTAGTTTGTCTTTATCTCGAGCTATTTTGAATGTCATGGGGAGTTAATGAAGACATGTTGTGCGTCTGCAACGCACGGAGCAACTTCTCTCCTGTCTCAGCATATTAAATTCTTCCTTACTTACATTAGGAATTACAGGGAAAGAACAGACACAAACAAAAAGGAAAGGAAAGATAAAAGGAAAGTAGAGAGATAAGAGAGGAAGAACAGGAGGAAGAAGGATATTGTTTTTTTGGGGTTTTTTTTAGCTCTCAAAGTTGCATCACAAGACATTTTCCCAAATCCTTCACCATGTCTGTCTTGATCAGAGATGTCAGCCCTGGAAGAACTGTCCTGGTCCATTTGGAATGACACAAGACCAGCCTCTTAAACACCCCCTTCAATATCACTCTGCCCCACGGTGCCTGTGACAATTGCAGGGTGAGGGGACACAGCAGAGATGTCCATCCTGAGCTGGAGCACTGTCCCAGGGGTGAGTGGCACGTCCCCAAGCCCTGCTGTGCCCTGCCTGCAGCCACCAGATCCCCTCCAGCACCCAGCAGGACCCCAGGGCCCCACCACAGGCACAGATGCTGCTCTGCTGCTGGGTATTTTTAGTTGCTTTTCCTTCACTACAGACAGGAAACTGAGGCAGACAGAAAATACAGGCTCAGATCTACAAAGGCTTTTGGCCTCCAATCTCTGTCTTAAGACAATCCTTGGCTTAGATCTCACCAGTCCTTTCCAAGAGAAGAGACAAGGCAGAAAAAGCCCTTTCCCCAGGATATCCCTTCCTCAGCTCTCCTCTCTCCCTTCTGGGGAGACGCAAAAATACAAAATTCCCTCAGTCATGGGGCTGTTCTCTTAGAAATTAAGATCTTCCCTTTCCTGGCACTTCCCATCCTCTGTCTCTCCCTGAGGCAAGATCTGGCACACCTTAGACATTCTGGTTTGGCCTGGAGTTTTATTTAGACTGTTCCTTGCTTAGGGGATTCTCTGTTTATATCATTGGAGGGTGTTAATAAGGGCAGAATGGTTTCCAGACCCACACCAGCTGACTGGATTTCCTGAACCCACGCCATCTGTAAAAACAGAAATGTTCCCTTCTCCTTGTACACACAGATAAATGCATTAATGCTAAACCTCCTGGGGCAGGAGTGCAGGAGAGGCTGGGACTTCTGGCCAGCAGAAAACCCTGCAAGCTCTGGAATGAGGCACAGAACCACCATTTCTATTATGGGGGCTCAGCTGAAGACATGAATGCTCTCCTCCTCCTGCAGGACAGACAGAAGAGCTTGACATTTCAAAGAGCACACCAAGGAGCTTCTGGCACCTCTGTCAGACACATCTGGCACTGGCCACCCTCAGAGACACCAGAATGTGCAATCTGAGGCCTGGCTGGTATTACAGCACTACCAGTCAGCTCTTCCATCTCAGGGCAAGCTTCTCTGGAGCTCTCAGAGCACTGATCCAGACCCTTCCTGAGGCTGAGGCAGCACAGCAAGAGCTGCTTGGAACAGGGGACACTTGGAGACCAGTGCCTGAGGTCTGTCAGTCAAAAGGGTTTCTGTCTTGTGAGCCTGACACTCCTGATGCCAAATTCCCAGTGTGGACTGAGCTGTGCACACCAAACTGAACTGGAAATTCCATGCCTCAGCCAAGCCTCTCTCACCAGGCTCACACAGGAGCTGTGCATTATCTAAGCACTGGTGTGCAGAGCTGAGCACAGGGCTGACTCAGCTTCACGTTCCCATTCTCTGCTCTCCCCACCCAGCACAGCTAAGGAAATGCTGCAGTCCTCAGAAGTAAGTGGCAGCTGCCAACAGAGCCAAAAAATTCATCATTCTACAGCACAAAAATCATTCTCACATGACAACAGGCTCAGGTACCCAAGGGCTGGTCTGGCTGAAGCAGCAGCAAGCAGCTGTGAAATACCCACCAAGAGAAAAACCAAGGGGCCAAGGAAGGAAATCCCTTCTCCAGGGACACCCAGAACCAGTGTCTGTACCAAGAGGAATAATTTGGTTTGCTCAACAAACAAAAAACCTCAGAAGGTTAAAATTCACATCTCAATGCACCTGATGAGCTTTCAAGGAAGGGGAGGACTTGAGAACCAGGAGGAAGAACAGAGCTACTGAGCTGCCCTCTGCCTGCAGCAGTGTGTCCTTCAGGCTCAGCCACTGCACCCTGCCTGCACCCCAAGGCAGGTGATAAAACTCTCCCTGTCTCCAGAAATGATGAAGATGCAACAGCAGAACTGGGATGAGAGGGAGCAGCCAAGGGACCTTGGGAGAGCTGCAGGCCAGGGGGGCTCCTCACTGGCAGATCCATCCTCCCTGCACCTGCCCATGGCACCAGGACACTTCTCCTTCCTCTCCCTGAGCAGTGCTCATGTCTGAAATGTGGTTTGGGGATGGCACTGGCCTCCACTGCCCAGTTCAGAGTCACCTCAGCTCAGGAAGCACCACACACCTGGAAGGGGCTGTTCCATCTGCTCCATGAAACAGCAGCAGCCCTGACCCCACCACATCTGCCTAAACCTGTGCGCTCCTGACAGGTTTGACAGCTCACACCATTTAATGTTAAGCCTCTTATTTAATTGCAGTGGAAATGAGGCTGTTCCCCTTTGTGAGGTTCCTCCCAGCCCTCTGGAACCCAAACAGCTGGTTATTGTTTTCTCTCCTCTGATTAAAAGTGTTTCCTACAACATCCATCTCACACAGCCACGAGACAGCAAAGGGCACACAACATCAACAGCCCAATTCAGTCAGGTTTGCATTGTTTCAACACTGAACTCAGGGCATGAGAGCTGGCTCTTGGCTTGACTTGCAGGTGACAAGAATCTGTGTGTGTTCACAGCAAACCCAGTCACCAACGTGGTGCTTCTGAGCAATTCTGCTTTGTGCTATCAGAAATGCTGCAATGCTGAGGTTTTCCAAGGTTTTTAATCCTTGGTATGTTCAGAACTGCAATTTGAACCCCAAAATAGAACAATACAGCTCACATTATGCCAAGGTGACAACTATTTACTTCAATTAACAGGAGCAATTTTCTACACATTCTTATTAAAGTCACCAAGCTCCAGGAGAGCAGCCCTGCAAATACTGGCCAGAATCCAAAAGCACTCTGCTATAAACATTCTTATAACAGACCTACACTAATGCATATACATGAGGATTCAAAACATAAATCCATATTCTTTTGCCTCCATCCCATCAAATTAGGCAGAATTGACAAATGTAATTATTTCAGATTCCAATGCAATAAATGCTCTTCATTATAACTGTGTGCTTTACCTTCAGTAACAGAACCTCTGACCTCCCAGTTTCATCTCAAGAACTCTGAGATTCATGACATTCCAAAAGCCATTCATTTTTTGATATCTCAGTTTGCTGCTCTCCATTGTGTGTTCGTCATAAAGGGCCTTGGAAGATTGTACTTATCGAAGTGCATTCAATAGTAATGGACCATCTAATCCTAAAATCCTCTCCCGAACAAAAGCCAAGAACAAGCATTCCCATTTTCAACTGCTTTCATACTTCAGTCAGCCTCCCAAAAGTCACTTTATATGGTTCACGGTTTAATAGGAGTTTAAGCAGCATTCCCTTCTGGGGGTTTTGTTTAAAAAATTACCAAGTTTATTGCCTGTGTCAGAAGCTTCCTTGCGCTGTTTTTATTATCTACAGCAATGTGATGATTTAATCTCTGCCTCAGTTTCCCCGACGCACAAAGCACTCTCTGGGTAATTGCTGTGGTGGCAGAACCAGCAATCCCCATTCTGGCCATTAAAGCACCTCATTGTTTCACACCACGCGTTTGTTCTCCGGAGTAATTAAGAGCATGAAAGACAGGAATGAGCCTCGTTAGCTCCCACAAGCACAGGCATCCTCCAGCTCCTCCGTGAACCTTTCCAAGGTGCAGCATCTCTCTGCGGGTACCCGCGGGTGTCAGGCTGACAGGGATGCAGCTTTTCTCAGGCTCTCTGATGGATGCCTTACATGCAACACCAAGCACAACAGCCCTGACCACTCAACTCGGCTCACTTGATGAGATCCTAACAAAGTGCCCGTGCTCCAGCCTGCACAGATCGCAAAGACTGGGAGGGAAATGGGGTGAGAGCTACACGGGGCCATCAGCTCCAGCTTCTGTGCCTTTCCCCTAAAGGCCACTGACAGTCGCTCAGAACAAAGCAAGCCGCTCGCTGGATCTCCCTTATCTTATTGTACATCAATTTGCTGAAACATTCATGGGATCACTACTCATTTCATTTACCCTTAAGGCCAACCCCTCTGCTTATTAAATTAAGAAGATGAATGAGAGATTTTTCTCTCTTGCTAGCAGCCCAGGGGATTCATTAGTCAAGTAAATGATTGCACTTGCCTCAAGTTATGCTACTGCAATGTTTGCAATGTGTCTTCTGATCTCGGCTCCCCATGCAGTATTTGGAAACAAGGTTGGCTTTCAGACAGGTCACATTTAATTCCAGTCATTTGGCTTCAGCAAATGGAATAAAAAAGGCCTCAAATTCACTATCCTACATTCCCTCCCTTCACTCAGCCTCCAAACATTTCGCAGAGCAGACACACAAGGGGAAACAGGAGCTCCGTGCAAGCCACCAATATTTGTCCCATTTGTGTCGGTATCAGGCACAGTCACCACTTTAACACTGGCAGAAAGCACAGATTTGGGGACAGCGACAGAGCTGCTCTGGGCAGGAGGGAGCAGCTTCCCCACCAATTGGATCATTAATTAAGCACAAAGGTAGCTGTTAACAAGCTCCCTTTTGCCTTCCAGAAAGGAGCTGGCTCTGTTACGGCAGCCAGAGGACGGCAGCACTTCTGACTGCGACTGCAGGAAGGAAACGGCGTTTCAAAAAAAGGTTAAAAATCCACATCCCAATTAAACTGCACCACGGCGTGGATGGAAAGGAGGCTGAGCACAAACGAACTCTGGGGAATGGCTGTCCCCAGTTCCACAGGGCTGCTCCACGGAAAGCAGAACCTGGATGAGCGAGCCCCAGCAGCACTTCACAGAGGAGATTCCCTCCGGTGAGCTGCAGATTGCACATCTTGGAAGTGACTTCCAGGTTGTGCTGTCATGTCTGTGGACTCAGTAGGACACAACCTGCCACCTTCAGCCAGGAAAACGTTACAGCAAAAGCAGTTTCCACGTAATGGAGCTGCAGTGAAGCACATTCCCTCCTTGAGGAATGGCAACAGCAAGAACCATGGTTCGTGTCACCCACTACAGGTCCTGGATGTGCCCAGGTGACTTCACCCCCTGCCACAAAGCTACATGGATGAGTCAAACATCAGGCATGAGCAATCTGCCCAGTTCCTGAAGGATTCCCAGCAAGCATGGAACTAGTCAGAAATGAAGGACGCTGCTCCCTTCCCAGCACTGCCCCTGAGCAGAGCAGCACAGCAGCAGGCACTCAGAACTGCTCCCTCCCCTGACATGGATCACAGCTGCAAAGGAGAGCACCTGAGCCACGAACCAGCCTGCAGAAGGAAGAGCCAACTCCAACAGCAGCAGCTGTGGGAAGGGAATTAAGATATCTGAGCCAACACAGCTGTCCTCCCTCTCCTTGCCCATGAAGCAAGCGCTGATTTCCCTCCCAGCTTTGCCACAACTTTCTCACCTGACCTTCATCCAGTCATTTATACCCTGTCTATAAATAGCGTAACACGATGACAATTGTGCTGCCTCTGCAGAGGGGAGGGTTCAGCCAGCGCTGAATTCACACCGTGAACGTGGCCGGGGCTCACACAACACCCGGTGCAGCTGCTTTGCCCCAGAGCAGAGTCAGGACACACTCCACCACAAAGAGCCAGTCCAGGGAAGGGCGGGAGGCAAGGCTGACAAATTGCATGTGTAAGTGCTTCCATTTACCGAGCAGCATAATTAGGACATGTTAACCTTGGATTAGCCTGTTAGGATTTTAAGGTGGTCACAGATGGCAAAATTCCCTCACCGCTGGGTGGTTGCTTCAGACGAACTCATGAATTGCAGAATGGTTGGGTTGGAAGGAACCTTAAATCTCACCTTGTTCCACCCCTGCCATGGCAGGGACACCTCCCACTGTCCCCAGTGTCCAGCCTGGCCTTGGGCACTGCCAGGGATCCAGGGGCAGCCACAGCTGCTCTGGGCACCCTGTGCCAGCCCTGCCCACCCTCCCAGGGAACAATTCCTTCTAATATCCAACCTACCCCGGCTTCTATCAGTGAGAAGCCATTCCCCCTTGTCCCATCATTCCTTGTCAAGAACCCCTCTCCATCTCACCTGAATCCCCTTTCGGTACTTAAAGCCTGTGCCCTTAATTCTCTCGGTCGAATTAGCAGCTAACAGCCCCGCAGCCCCTCCCAGGAAAGGGATCTTACTCCGAAAAGTGGAGAATCTCTGTGCCAAAGGCGAGGGACAGGAACCCCAGCCTGTGTAGGTTAGGGATGGAACCGCATTCCTTGCCTTAAACCGGTGGAATTAACTGCCACGAATCTGGAATTAGGTCTCGAATCTAGTATTAGCCCTCAAATCTACTTCCCACGCGGGCTGTCTGTCACTGATAGCCCCAGGATTAATCTCGGCCACAGCAGAAATCACGGAGCAGCTGCTGGGACATTTTGGCAGCGAGCTGAGACCCCAGGGCTGGTCCAGCTCTGCACACCGCTGCCCTTGCCGGGTGGAAACCACTCATACACACGATATTTGTACACCTCTGATCCTCTTTCAGGGGCTTTAAGCCCAACTCCTGCTCAGCAGCACTCGGGGAGCACACACAGCCCAGACCTCCCAGTAAAGCCCAGTCTGGAGAAACGGGGATGTTCAGAGCTTCCCGAGGCAGCTCTGCAGCACTTACTTGAGAAATTACATATTGCAGGTCTGCAGATCACGAAAGGACCATCTAGGAGCTGTTTTTAACCGCAGGAGCTGCCCTAAGGAGCAGCCTCGGGATGCAGGGAGCCGCAGTTTCCACGTGGGAGCCTCATCCTCCGCTTTTTCCATGCCAGGAGCAGAAATTTGAGGAGCTGCCGCCATCTAGTGGGTCTGAGAGACCCCATCCCACCGCGGTCCTGGCGCTGCTCTGCTCCAGCCGCATCCCAAACTTCCCTTCCCAGGGGACAGGACCGACTAAACCGGGATTCACTCTGTCCAGCCCCACGCCCGCCCCAATTAAATGAAACTCAAATGGGCTCAGCTGGGTATCCCCCACACCTGCTCATTAAAGATGCAAATCGCCTGATCCCCGTGGTAAGGGACGTGAGTCAGGGTGGATAAGGTCAGGGTTTGATGGCAATAGCGAGAAAATGATGGAGAAGGTGTTTCCTGTAATGCTCCAGGAGGATGGTGGGTGCCCCTTTTCCAGTTTCAGGGTTAAGTCCTAGGTGTAATCCCAGGCTGATAGCCTGAGGAGTAGGCACAAGAGGAAAAGCTGCATCTTAAAAAAAAAAAAAAAAGGTCATGGGAGGTAATTGTGTTGCTTCTAAAATGTGGGATAATACAGGGATGATACCTGAGGGAACTAGCTGGAAAGGTGGAGAGAGGCTGTTTACAATGGGCTGGAGTGCCAGGGCACAGGGAATGGGTTCCCACTGCCAGAGGGCAGGGATGGATGGGATTTTGGGAAGGAATTGTGCCCTGGGAGGGTGGGCAGGGCTGGCACAGGGTGCCCAGAGCAGCTGTGGCTGCCCCTGGATCCCTGGCAGTGCCCAAGGCCAGGCTGGACACTGGGGACAGTGGGAGGGGTCCCTGCCATGGCAGGGGTGGAACAGGATGAGTTTTGAGGTTCCTCCCAACCACAGCTGTTCTATGAATCCTTTGGTCCCCAAAACTTGATGTCACCAAAGGAACCCAAACTCCAGGGCTCTGTGGCTGACTCCAGCTATGTGTCTGGCTGTCCTGGCTAAGCTAGACAGAGTGCAAAATGAGCCAAATCTACCTGTGGAATTTTAAAAGAAAGGCAGACACTGTGAGAAAAATGGATGTAATTAAGAGACTGTGCTTGGTAGTAGGATTTTGGAGAGAGCTGTATGGAGAGGATGTCAAAGATAAAAAGATAAAAGTGCAAGAATTACACAGTGTAAATATGTTATTTCTGCTGCAAAAGCAGGTTTTATTTCAGGCAACAACCTGGCTCTGCAGTTTTGTACCAAGTACATCTGCAAGGGCTCTGGTGTGAGCCTGAGCCCTGCACAGCACAGGCTTACCCAAAGGGCTTTGGAGATTACTTTCTTATCCTGGGAACAAGGAAGAGATTCATTACAGGTGAGGAGCTTTAGCTGCAAGCCACAAAATTCAGTAGCTGCTATTGGTGGGACAAAGCATTTCTGACAGGGTTAATCTTGGTAATTTTCAAGTGTCTTCTGAAGACAGACATGAAAGGAGCTACAAGGATTTAGACCAAAGTCTCCTCTGCAGCAAATGGAAAATTCCAGCAAATCTTCAGTTGTGTTGAGCTCAGTGAAAGCCTTGAGCAGGTCAGGGATCACCTGGGCCAGAGTGCCCAGTCAGGCAGTCCCAGCTGCACTGGGGCACAGGTGCTGCTCATTTAGGCAATGAACTAATTAGGGGACACCTGCAATTGCTGGAGCTGCTGTGCCATGGTCTAATGTGGATTCCCAGGGCTCTCCTGGGGTTTTGCTGCAGACATCAGAGCAATATTCCAGTGCTGTTTTTGCTGTGTGATGGAGCTCCAGCAGCAGTGCCAGCAGCTTTAGAGTGGCCCTGATTCTGAGAGGTGTGGATTTGGCTGCAGGTTTGTGTTGAGGTGGCCTGACAAGCCAAAAGGACACTTGATGCCACTGCAGACACTGAAAATGTGAGTCAAGGGGCTGATGCTGCTCCAGGTGGTTACACTGCAGCATTTGCATGGGTTGTATCCTGAGACTGAAGCCTATTTGTGGGAGAAAACCCAAAAGCTGCCAGTCTTTTGGCTAGGATTGATTGCATCTTGCTTCTCATGCCCTGCTAAAAGGCGAGTGATAACAGGAACAGCCTGTGCTGACAGCAAACAACAATTTGGTGATCACTGGGAACAGCACTGGCAGACAGATATTCAATTCCTGGCTGCTTCAAAAGGGAAAAACAACCTAGACCTGATGTAAGAGTGTCCAGTGACAGCAGCTGCATTCTCCCCCATAGTTCAGAGTGCATGTGAGCCTTGGATGGGTTCTAACCATCACACCAACCTTTACTCCAGCTGCTCTCAGAGCTGTGCAGGCTGGAAAGGACCCCCAAAGATCCAGTTCCAGACCCTGTGCCATGGGCAGGGGTGATGCTGGGGGGTTAATGGGAATCCCCAGCCAGGAGGGGATGCCCAAATCACCACCCAGCCTGGACTCCACTTTTGGAGTCACCTCACAGGGTCAGGTTGAGGTTCCCTGTCCCTGCAGCTCTCTGGGCTCTGCCCCCTGTGCCCTCAAGCTTTCCGTGGTTTTGGAAGGCAAAGAGGTTGATGGCACTGCTGTAATTAGGGAGATGCCAGCCTAAATGATTAATGACTCCCCTCATTTGCATGTGTGGTGCAATCACCATCGTTCCTCCAAAGCTGATGGAAAAGCTCTGCTGCTGCTGCTGAGCTGCGCTGTGATGCCTCTAGTGCCCATGGTTCAGTCCCTCGTTGAAGCCCCATAGTTACAGCATTTTATTTTTTTTTTTTTTTTTTAATTATTTATTTTATTTATGGGATTTCATTTTCCCATTCCTATTTATTACAAGTCTATGAACAAAAATCTATTAAAAAACATATAACAAAATCTAAAAAATGCATAACACCCTCAGTCTGGGATGACTGGGGCAGGTGCATTTTCCCCTGGATGTTGAATCTGTTCCTGGGAATTCTGCAGTGGGAGGGGACACAGAGGATGGATGGATGGATGGATGGATGGATGGATGGATGGATGGATGGATGGATGGATGGATGGATCCTGGCATTATTGGCACATGCTGTACCACAATTTTCACAAGCTCAGCACCACACACAAACATAAAGGGATAAACTGAGCAGCCCAGCCTCAGTGAGGCTGAGTCAGAGTGCTGCTCTCTGTAACTCACATCCCTTCCCCATCCCTCTTTTTCCTTCTCCATCCCTGAAGTTCCTACCCGGGCACTTCCACAGCCGCTGGATTTGGCTTTCCGGAGGCAGGCACAGCTCTCGCCGTGCCCAGGAGGTGGCGAGCTTTTGATGCACATCGCTCTCTGCTTCACTGCGGAGCCCGGATTGTTCCTCGGGTGGAATCCTGTGCCCAAGAGGGTGAGACAGCGGGGCAGAATCCCCCTGTCCTGCTGCCCAGGCTGGGCTCAGCTCAGATCAGGGGGTTCAGGGCTGGGGCAGCTCCAGCTCTCCCCCACAGCACCCCCAGTCCCTGTCCCAGGGCTGCTCCCTCTGCTCATCCCAGCCTGGGCTGAGCCCTTGAGCTTGGTCTTGATAACCTCAGGAAACTGATAAGGAACTCATGGGGTGTGGCTCAGGTCGCCTCAAACACACATTCAAGAAAAACACCATGCCAAAAATCACATTTACACATTAAGCTTGATCCAATATGCTCGGCCCCAGTTTACCCAGTTTCAAGAGTCAGCCACCCTGTGGAGTCCAGCACTGTAGAGTCCTGGGCTGGAGCTTGGCTCTGCTCCCTCCCCTGCTCAGAGCAGCCTCATTGCAAAGGGATGGATCAGCCCAGCAGCAGTTCTGGAGCAGCTCAGGGCAGAGGAGGAGGCAGGATCCCTTCTCCTGCTTCACCTTGGCACAGCCATATTTAAACCACGTTGCCATTCTTTGTGCTCTCTTCTCTTACTGGATTTTGAATGGTCAAGGATAGGTGAAGGCCTGTCTATAAATTTTTTATTATTATTGTTTCATTTAAAACTTTAGAGAGGAAGGAGTTTTCAGGGTGAGCTTAGAAGCTGGTTCAAAGCAGACCCCAAAACTGCTTCCAAGCTTTAAAAAAAAATATTATTACTTCCCACTCCGAGTGATCGATGAAGAATAAGACAAACCCTTCCCTATCACACAGCAATCTCTCCCAAACTTTGTTTCCTTAATGATGTTTTGTTTTACTGGCAACTCTCCCATTTCCATCTCCTCCACTTGGCACATTTTCTCTGCCTCCCCAGTGCCCCAGGGACTGTGTTATCACGATCAAGCAAGGAGGAAATTACGAAAATGGCATCCTGTAATATTTCATTCAGAAATCAAATGCTGCTTTACTATGAAGTCATTTGGTTTAGTCTATAAAATTCAAAGCACTTCAGGAGTTGGTTTTAGCTCCTGGATATCACTTTTTGTGTGGTGTCCAGCAATTTGTGCTCAGCCCCAGTTTACCCAGTTGCTGGAGTCAGCCACCCTGTGGAGTGCAGTCTCCCATAGGTCAAGCACAGAGGATGCTCTCCTGCTTTTTACAGCAGATTCCCACTTCCCAGATGCCCAAAGGCCTGGGGTTGAAAGGAGCTAAAGCATGGAGCAGCTCCAGCTTGATCCTCAGGAAAGCTCCAAGGTTTAGCCCCAGTGCTGGCAAACCCTGTGTGAGGATTTAGGAGCAGTGGGAGTTGATGTGCTTTACATTTCTTTCCCCTCAGGCTGGTGCATTTCTCTGCATTATTTCCCACCCTGGGAGCAAACAAGAACCTTTGTGAAATGTCACATGTTGGAGTTGGCCTGGCTGAATGGCTGGTGTGGAAAACCTGCCAGGGATGAGCACATAGCCAAGGGTCAGCCTATTGAGATTATTAATAAACACTTTCCAATTAATCTGCCTTTGCACATGCAGTGGTTCAGGCCTGGCTGAGACCCTGGGGAGCTCAGAGGGTGAATCACAAGGTTATGCCTTGTTTTCTGTATTGCTGCTCTTCCAGGGAGCCCTGCTGAGGAGGTGCAGCCTGTTTTCATCCCTGACAGGGGGATGGCAGAGGAATTCCTGCAGCCAATTTTACCAGGTTGGGAAAACTTAACTATATGTGTTTTGAAATATCCTTCAGCTCTGGGACATTATCACCTCTGGTGGGTTTCCAGAGTGTTCTGGGCTGGAGACCAAGCTTATATCAAATAAAGAAGTCATGGCTGTCTGAACCAGGCCTTGGTTCTTGCCCAGCTTCTGTCTGCCTTGGTGATAATCCCTGGGAATGCAACAAGTGCCTGTGGCCTCCCAGAACATGCAGCAGCTGCCCTGAGCAGCTCAGAGCCAGGCACCAGCCGTGGCAGTGGGAGCAGGGGAGGATGTTGAGTTTTACAGCCAGGGGAAGCCAAGGCTGTTCCAGATACACATAAAGTGCCTCCTGTGTGGAGAAAGCATCAACTTCCAGCCTTTGGCAAATACACTGAGTAACAGAGGTGTTTTCATAGAATCATGGACTGGTTGGGCTTGGAAGGGACCTGAGATTCAGCTCATCCCAGCCCTGCCATGGCAGTGTCACCTCCCACTGTCCCCAGTGTCCAGCCTGGCCTTGGGCACTGCCAGGGATCCAGGGGCAGCCACAGCTGCTCTGGGCACCCTGTGCCAGCCCTGCCCACCCTGCCAGGGAACAATTCCTGCCCAATATCCCATCCAGCCCTGCCCTCTGGCAGTGGGAGCCATTCCCTGTGTCCTGTCCCTCCAGGCCCCTGTAATCAGCCTCTTTCCATGGCTCTTGTCTGTCCATACAGGTTCAATGCAGGTGGGGTCTCACCTGGTCAGTACATCACATTAGAGACCTAAAGAAACAAAATACTAACAATAGCATCCTTTTCCTGTTTTAAATACCTGATAAACCACACAAGGAGGAAGGTAAGGAAGAGCTTCACATCCAACAGCAGCTCAGGGATAACACAGAGCAGAGAACTTCAGACTCCTTGCCTGGAGCAGCCCCGTCCTTCGGGGTGTTATTCAAAAAGGGATTTATGGTGAGTTTTAGTGGAGTGTGTTAGAAATCTGGCATTGCTGCTTTGGGCTCTGGCTGCTCTGACTTTGCTCCTAATGCAGCAATTTTTATAGGAAATCAGGAACTCATTTAGCAGCTTTAGGTGGGTGTTTCAGAAAGAGAAGTGGAACTGCTGGGGTAAGTTGCTGCTTTACAGGCAGGAGTTACGGGATCTGGGATACTGGTGTTGAGGGACTTGGCCCCAGTCCCCCACCACGAGCAGGGTGGTTTATGGGGACCCTGTGCAAACTTTACAGGAAGGGACTGGCTGGGATGGAGGAGGGCAGTTCCTACAGCACAGCTTCCCACAGTAATCCGGGATTGACTTGGAGGTGGTCCATGAGAAAGCAAAACGTGGTGAGATCACAGCCCAGCTGAGCTGATAGGGAAGAGGGAATCCTTGCCCAGCTGGAGGCTGATCTATACATGTAAATATGTGAAGTCACAGCTTCCATTAAAGTCTATCCTTCACCAGCATCTTGGCATGGGATAACTGCTCTCAGCCCCAGTGATTCATAGGATTGACCCGGATTTCAGCAGCCAGGGAGAATTTGCAGGATCCTACCCTGGCAACTGGCAGCACCAAGAGTTCAGCAGAGGGATGGAAATTATGGACCAAGAAGACAAAAATGTGGGGGAAGGATGTGTGCACAAAACAGCTTGGGAGTTTAGGAAAATATCCAGCCTCCCACCAAGTTGCTATGGGATAATTAATGAAATGCCTCATTCTCTCCATTTTTGCTTCCAATCTTCTCCTCCCCAGGGCCATGAGCTATCATCAAAGAACGTGGTGGGTTAATAGTGATGGATGGCTACAGAGGAGCAGCTTTGGAACCCGACTCACCTCCCCCTGTAGGAAATGAGTCACAGCCCAGGTGGCCAAATGCAGGTACAGAGGGGCCCAAGGCTCCCTGGGGCTGTTGGTGTCACCTGGCCCAGGAGGGCACAGCACAGGGACAGTCACACTGGGACAGGAGCCAGGGCATGCAGGCAGCAGCCCCTGCTTGATATCTCCTGGTTGTTCCGTGGGGGAGGATGGATCACCTGCCAGGCTGCTCACACCACTCCAGCTGGCACAGCTCCTGGGCTGGGAGCACCACACATCAAAAAACGACAGGAAAATCAGCTGGAAAAGCTCCAGAGCAGAGCAGAGGAGTGATCCGAGCTCTGGAGAATGGCCTGTGATGAAAGATGGAAGAGACTCGGTGCATTTAAGCCTGGAGAAGGCAAAGGGGAAGATGTGATAACAGTGCTCAAATATGTGGAAGGGAATTGCAAAAAGAAAGGAATAAAGTGTTTCCTGAATAATTTAGGGAAGCTGTAGATTTGTAGCCAAGGTTGCAGTTTCTGAGAAGGTTGGGCTGTTATCAGATAACAGTTTAGATATGACAAATCCAGCCCTGGGCATGGGCTGGTTAAACCATTCCTTATGGTATCTTCAGTTACCTTTCAGATTTTTCTATGATCTGTAATTAAAAAAATAAATTTGCTGTTGCTCCAACTGAAGAATACAGAAGAAACAAACCCAACAAAAACAGTTAACATGGACAAAACAAAGAGATACTTAGAGCTGAAGGATAGGAATACTCAAAATATCATAAAATCTTCCTTTTTCTTATGGAACCTGCAACTTAATCATCAGATCAAAACATAATAAAGGGTTATTTGTGGGGTGACTTGAGGCTGGGCCTAAGGGGAAATTAATGTTCCACTCATTCATTTTAGAAATATCCTCATTAGTAATTGCCCCATTTATAGTCAGAAGAAAACAGTGCACTCAAATTCCTGGCAGCAAAACACTTCCCTTGCTCTAGATAAATATTGATATTGGCCTTAAGTCAGTTTACAAAAAGAAATGGAAAGAAAACAACAGCTCTGGTGATGCCTGTCAGGCTTTGAGGCATCTTTTGAGAAGCTGTTTGGTGAATATCGTTGTGCAGGGCATGAAGAAACTATTCATCATTAATAGTCTGATGTGGGGAATTCAGGAGAAGGACCCTGTGCAGCTGGCAGTGCTCAGCCCAGCACAGACAGCAAAACTCCCACAAAAAGTTCAATCTTCAGCCCAGTTCATCAGGGCTGAGCTCTGTGGCTGCTTTCTGCTTCCAGAATTGAAGCCTGGCCTTTGGTTGGGAAATTGTGGAGGTTGGGAGTGGAAATAAGGGGCAAAGCACAGGAATTGTGCCCTGGGAGGGTGGGCAGGGCTGGCACAGGGTGCCCAGAGCAGCTGTGGCTGCCCCTGGATCCCTGGCAGTGCCCAGGGCCAGTTTGGATGGATCTTGGAGCAGCCTGGGACAGTGGGAGGGGTCCCTGCCCATGGCATGGGATGGGTTTGATGGTCCCTTCCAACCTCAACCATTCTGTGATTCTATTCCATAATTCTATGGGCTGTGACTTCACAGACACTGGTCCTTTGGAAAGCTGAAATACATAAAATTCCAAGCACCAATTAACTTTAAAACAAGAAAAAGAAAGTGTCTTTCTGCCAAACAGAAAAGAAGGATTAATGCTGAGGTGATTATTTACCACATTATTTGGCACTGGCACTTCATTTGTCAGGCATGTCTGGCAGCTTTCATTTGTGAGATATGGGAAATAGCTGCAAAGAAAATAGAAATGGCTTAAGTCATCCACAAACTCACTGCAAACTAATCCCAGCTCCTCAATCATGGTGGCTTGTAAAAGTCTGACTCTTGTGTTCTCAGCTCCATTCCTTCTTTCACAGAATGAACTAATCACAGAATGAACCAGGTTGGAAAATACTTTTGAGATCATCAAGTCCAACCTTTCTGCTGAGGAAGTCACAGATTTCCTGTCAGGATCAGAAAGGCCCAAGTGAAGGAAGGAGCTGTGTGCAGATCTGGGGAGGACCTGCTCTAACAGCTCAGAGAAGTCAAACACCCTCCTGTGCCTCAGTTTCCCCCAGCAGTGGGTCAGTGGAGACTCACAGGTGCTCTGTGTGCAGCAAGTGCTGCTCTGACACATTTTCTGTCACAGCCAGGGGCAGCCCAAGCTCTCTGGGGTCACTGGGGGCTGCCAGGGCTGCAGAGCTGCAGAATCCCAGCTGAACCTTCTGTTGCATTTTAGGCTGTAGGAGTGGCAAAAAGAATAATGTAATATAGCTCCTGGTGTAATGGAGAAGTAAGAGAGAGAGCTTTATTTAAAGAAACACTGCACTTTATAGGGTAGTACGTGCAAAACAGAATAGAAAAGACTCATTGGTCCAAGAAGGCAACACTTTTTTGAAAACATGCTTTCTGTAAAATATTACAAGACACAAGTCTCTCACACACCCTGCAGGTGTTTAATCATTGTTATCATTTCTTGTCATTGTCCAGCCAGAGAAACTTAAGGTTTCAAAGCTGCTTTTTCTCTGGTTCCCAGCAGCATCCAACAACAAGCTTCCAGCCACCATCATGTCATGTGATGATCAGCCCAATATCAGGATTTTCCACTTGTTATAAGGACAGGATGGCAGCCCCATAGCTCAGAAAGTCATCAGGGGAGCAGGGAGCTTCCTCAGCCCTTCTGGCTGATCACCTTCCCTGCCTCTCCCAGTGTCCCAGCAGGATGTGTGGAGAAGGAGCAGTGTGGAAAGCCAGGGCAGCACAGGGGAGCCAGGCAGCAGGAGAGAGGTCACTGTGTGACCCCAGGCACACACTCAGCCTCTGCCCCACTGCCACTGTCTGTGCTGTGGGCAGCCACAAAGCCCTGGGGACCAGGGGGATCCCTGGATCACCTTCTCCCACCTCACAGGGGCCAGGCACTTCCTTTCACCTCATTATTCCCAATAAAACAATTTATGCTCTCCTAGAAGGTCTCTTCCAGAAAGCCTTTGCATATAAACATCCATCAGCACAGAATTTCTCACACAAACAGATTCAGCTTCAGATCTATCTGTTCTGTCATGCATGATAACTGAGGAGCTCCACACAGCCCAGTATTTTATTTCTTTTTTTCCCCAGTAATGTACTTACATATTTACTTCAGCTCTCAATATATTCTTTTACTAATTAAATGCATTTAACCAATATATATGTATTTAACCAATATATATTGTTGTTCTGAAGCATTTTCTCAGCCCTCATGTAACTTCTGTACCTTTCTGTACAAGTTTTTGCATTCCCTACAGAGCCAAACTGATGTCACAGCAGCACAGCTTTGGAGATGTGATGCCACAAGATATCACAGAGACAGATTTGTTGGGGAGAAGTAATGTAATTAATTAGATCAACTGGAGTTAGAAGGAAAAGGATTCATAAACACGATTTTTTTAGGTTTTCAAGTTCCCCACCATGCTATACAGGGGAACTGAATCACCCTGCTAGTCCTGCTGTGGCTCCACTTGTGCACAGGCAGCAGGATGAGGTCAGTCCCACTGGAGACACTGACAGATCCTCTGCTGCCTTATCTGCTCTGCCTGTGGGGACCACAGGAGCCAAGGGCACGGTGCCCTGGGCAAGGGGGGAATCAATCACAAGAACTGAGTGATGGGAGAAAGGCTCCTGCAAAACTCCCTCTGCTTTTCAAAGGGAGAAAGCTTGTCCTGGCAGAAAAATGAGATCTGTGTGGAAGATTTTAAAATGTGTGCTGAAGAGTTTTGACAGCTGCTTTTTGCCAGGAAGGTTGTTTGAAATTCTGCTATCCAGAGCTGTCATGCTGTCCGTGCTTCTTAAACTCTTGTGGAGCTCCCTCTGATCTCTGGCATGTCCAGCATTCCCTGGAATTATTCTCTGAGCATTTCTTTTCTCCTTCTGATTCAGCTCTTGGACTTGTCTTCCAGCTGAAGCTGAAAATTGTTGTACAACAGATGAGCTGCTGTGGGAGGCTGAGCGAGCCCCGAGGGCTGGGCTGAATATCCAAACAAACAGAGGAGCAAACAGGGAGCAAACAGGAGCTGAGAGCACCCTCCAGCCCTGGGCAAAGCCCTCTGTGCTCGTCTCCATGGCCCGGTCCTGCAGGACAGACACTTCACAGAATCCTGGAATAGTTTGTGTTGGAGGGACTGCCAGGATCACCTTGTTCCTCCCTGCCATGGGCAGGGACACCTTCCACTCACTCACAGGGTGTTTGTTTAAGGAGGGGTTTCCCCTGCTTAGAACTGCAGAATGAAATTAAGGAATTCTCCACTTGATTAACATTTTGGATCCCATTATTTCTTTGTTTTGTTTTGTTTTGTTTTTTTTTCAAATTCAATCAGGAATGAATGCATTCACATTCTGTCAGGAGTGGGTATAAACTGTTATAAAAGGGGATTAAAGTGTTATTAAAGTGGATATAGCTATTATAAATCTGAGATAAACTGATATAACAGTGCCATTGAAGTGTGGATGGGCAGCACAGCACTGTTCTCAAGGTGTCAAACTGACCCAAAACTGCGAGCCTTGAGGAGACTCAGAGAAAGGATTGGTAGCTGAAAAACTACAGAATCTCCAAAGGATCCTCCCAGAGACATCCAACACTTTGACAATATCCAATTATACAGGGGCTGGGAAAGTGGTTTTTATTTATAGAGAGTGTCAAAAGCTGTAGGGACAGAAAAAAAAGTGATTTGGGGATTTTGTTTTGTTGTGCTTTAAATCTGGGGGTAATTTTTTGATCTGTCTGTCTAAACTGATTTATTCCTAATCTGAAGATCAAATAAAATATGTTCTCTCTTTCCTAGGCTTGGTCTGGCTGTTCCCTGACACTCACCATGCTGTGTGACTGCCACATCAACACATGCCCACAAATCCAACTGCTCCCAACTTTGTCCCAAAGTTTGTCCCAAAGCTGGAAAACTACAGGAGCGTGGCTTAATAGGATCCATCTGCTCTGGAGACATCCTTAATTCCCGTGATTTACTCGTTAATTTTCTCCTCCCTAATTGCAGGAGGGGCTCTGGGAGGGGGAAGAGGAGGATGCAGCAGGGAGGGAAGGAGTGCATTGCATTTCGTGCAGCAGGCACTAGCCGGCGTGGTCCCCACAGCCATCACAGCTGTCCCGGTCCCCAGCTCTGCCTCCGAGAAACCGGGAGGGTTTTTAAGGGAAATAACAAAAGGGAGAACCCTGGTGGCTGGGGGAATTGTGTGTGAGGAGAAGACCCGGAGGTGCTGTCAAAGGGTGGATGGGCTGTTGTGAAAAGACTTTGAATTGTACAATCACAGAATGGTTTGTGAATTTAAAGGCTCTGAATTGTACAGTCACAGAATGGTTTGTGAATTAAGAGGCTCTGAATTGTACAGTCACAGAATGGTTTGTGAATTTAAAGGCTCTGAATTGTACAATCGCAGAATGGTTTGTGAATTAAGAGGCTCTGAATTGTACAATCACAGAATGGTTTGTGAATTTAAAGGTTCTGAATTGTACAAACACAGAATGGTTTGTGAATTTAAAGGTTCTGAATTGTACAATCACAGAATGGTTTGTGAATTAAGAGGCTCTGAACTGTACAATCACAGAATGGTTTGTGAATTTAAAGGTTCGGAATTGTACAATCACAGAATGGTTTGTGAATTTAAAGGCTCTGAATTGTACAGTCACAGAATGGTTTGTGAATTAAGAGGCTCTGAGCTGTACAATCACAGAATGGTTTGTGAATTAAGAGGCTCTGAATTGTACAAACACAGAATGGTTTGTGTTGGAAAGGACCCCCCAGCCATGGGCAGGGACCCTTGCCTGGCCTTAGACACTTCCAGGGATCCAGGGGCAGCTCCTGGCTGCCTCTGGCACAGACAATCACAGGATTTTAGGACAATTTCTTCAGTGATTCAGCAAAGCAGGGCCTGTTCAGACACATTTGAGCCCTGCCTGTGATGCAAGCAGGACACAAACTGTCTCTAAATCTGAAATGATCTATTCCCCACCTGATCCAGCACTGTGCCTCTGCCCTGCCTTTGCCCACTACACCTGAGGCACCTCTGTGCTGCCCCAAAAATGACAAACAAACCTCTCCCACAGCCTGGTTCACCCCACACTCATTTCTCTCCTTTCCCCTGAGCTCTGCATTGGGTTCCTCATTGGATTTACCTTCCCTGGCTGCACCAGTGAGGAACCCCCAGCTCCTCCTGGAAGGTCTGGGGTCCCCCACAGCCACTGCCTCCCCAAGGGGCTCTTTGAGAGCAGGAATTTGGGGAAAGCTGAACTACCCAAAGCTGAGCCTTTGCTGGAGTTGTGGCTCATTCCTGAGGGCATCACTCACTTTTCTAAAGGTTTACCAGTGCAGCACAGAACAAGGTGTGAGAGGGAAACAGCAAACACAAATCACCTGTCTTCTCATCCTGCAAGGGAATTATTCTTCTATCTCCAAAAGGTGCTAGGCAGATCTGATAATCTTTAGAAAATTACCAATTATGAACAAGGAAAGCTTTTCTCTCCAGATGAACACATGGGCCACATTTTAGCACAAGGTCACACAAAATAAATCACACACACCCCCTTTGGTGCTGCATTACTGGCACTTTTTATCTATCCCTTTATTTCTTTAATGTAGGTCAAACTTCCTTCATTCTGAGGAAATAATAGGAAGTCTTCATTTTGCCAGTAGGAAACAGAGAAATAACCAGACTAAGGGCTCAGACACATCAAGAAATTGCTGTGTTGGCTGATCTGTCACCCTCACTGACCCACAAGGGTTTCCTCAGCCACTCTGGTGTTATTTCACACAAGGCCAGGCATCATCCTGCAGTCTGTTCCCTTGCAAGGAATTGAAGCAGCTCATTCCCATGGAAATCCAGCTCAGCTCAGCTCTGAAATACTGTGTGAGCATCACTGAAGCCACCTAAATCTCCAGTGCAAGCTGGAGCTGAACAGGCTCTCCAAGCACCACGAGCAGTGAAACAGCCCCCTTCACCTGCCAGCTCTAGAAAAGAGAGGAAACAACCAGAGGATGATCAAAATACCTGAAAAATTAAGTGGAGATCATGAGCCAAAGTGCTTATGTGAAACAACCATTAAAAGACATTACTAAAAAGAGGGAAATATATATTTATGGGGTTTTTTTATTGTTGTTGTTTTTTGTTGTTTTGCCTTTTTTTTCTGGGCTTGTTTTGTTTACATTTAAAATATTGGTGGGATTTTTTCAGTATTTCACTGGAATTTTAAAAATTCCACCAGCACCAAAAAACAGGTAGGACCACACAGAGTTAATCTCTGCAAGCTTCATCCAAACTGTCCTGCAGCCTGAGGAATGCCTCTCATGTCACTACACTGGATTTTTAAGCCCCTCACCGTGACTCAGGTGTGAATTCAGAAGGTGTTTGATCAACAAACAGGTTCATGGGGCCGTGGTTAATAAGCCAGGCAGTGCTGCAGGATCCAGCAACGCTCCTGGCTCTGAGTGTGAACCCTGGCAAAGCTCCCACTCTGTCAGGAACCCTCTGCTCAGGCCCTCCAGCTTCACTTTCCATGTGGAGAAACCCAAGCCTGGCTGGGAATGCTCTGGGCTGTGCCTCACAGGTCCCCAAGGGGACAAGAAATGCAGTTTATTGCCGGGCACCAAACAGATGCAGGCACGCTGTGACATAATCGGGGTGTGAGTGACATTAGCACCATTTCCTCGGGGCTGCCTTTCAACACTTCCATCTGGAGCTGGGAACAAAGGCAGGGGGGTTAGCCAAGGAAATGTGGGAGAGGGGAGGGAGGGCAGGGTGTCTAGACACACATCAGCAGCTCAGGGCTGCTCGTGGCAGGGACCTGTGGTCATTCCTGCAGGTGCAGAAATCGGGGCCAAGGCAGGCAGCCCCTCAGCTGCTGATCTCAGCCCTGGGATTCCTCACCCAAACCATCCAGGAGCTCTGTGCAGGCCCTGCTTTGGTGCAGGACAGCAGTGAGAGTGTCACCATTTGTCAGTGACAAGAGATGCCAGCAAGGAGCTCTTGCCTGGTACCCTCCACCTGCAGAATTCCCTGATTGCTGGTTGAGCAAAAGCCAAACCTTTCCCTTCCTCTTTCACAGAAATCTCCTGCTCAGGGGTCTCCTACATTTTCTATAATAAGTACTGAAAGCATTTTGGCTCTATCTCCTTTAGCAGCCAATGTGTTTTCAATCCTGCATGAGAGGGAAGGGATTTATTTTTGACAAGTCTTGTTAATAATGGCTCATCCTTAGCACAATCTCCTGGAGTTTAACCTATGGGGGGTTTTACACCCCATTTTCTTCTTAACATGTGCAAAGTAATTTGGCTCTGTAGAGGCCCTGCCATGGTTATTTATGTGTTCAGAATCTTTCTTCCCATCTCTCTCCCATCACAGCTTGGTTTGCCATGGGAGCATCTCCAGGCAGAAAATAAAACTCCAAACAAAAGACACTGGGATGTTGTTCCTCCTCCTGTGGGAGCTCCCTAGGTGGACTCTGTGAATTCTGCACAGCTCTTGGCCAAGACTCAGAGCAGTAGGAAAATAAAAACCCCACGGATTCCACATCTACCCCATCTGTGTGATCTGCTCACATTTTCTCTTCATATTTCATCCTCCTGTTTGTGCCTGGAGAATTCAGCCTCAGAAGAGGATCTGGAATTTGTGTTGCCTGTAGCTGATGCAGGACATTCAGCAGTTCCTGGGCTCTGTGCACATCCAAACCCCACATCCCATGGCCAGGCACAGAGCATGCAGCTCCCAGCACAGAGATCCTGCCCTGGTAATGCTCACCTGGGGTGAAGGTGATGACCCAAGATTTTAACTTTTATATTTTTCATATATTTGTAATCCTACAATTCTTTAGTGTGTAACTCCAAACTCCACACACAGTGTGAGCTGCTGCTCTCCCAGTTTGGGCAGACACAACAATTCCTCTCCAGGCTGGGAATCAAGGACACCTCACTGCCTCAGGGCCCAGAGATGGAAACAAAAGTGAGTTTTGCAAACTTGGGGTAAATGACTTCATTACCTGAAGCTGTAATTGGAAGATTCACCCCCAATGTGCAAATGGACCAAACTTATAAAAGTGTGAAATCCTGTGGCCCATTGTCCATTTTTGGTGTAGCCCCTGGGGGGGTTTGTCTGCCCTAAATGTACCTGAAGGCCTTCAGTAAATATAAATAAACTGCTTTTTATTCTTTTATCTGGTTTCTGTTTTTAAGTAGCCCCAAAAAGGCATCAAAGGGAGAATAATTGTCATCCCAGTCCAAGCACTCCTCAGGTCTTAAGGTGTCAGCACAAATTGTGTCAGACATTCTGGGTGGGTACAGGGCCTGAAACAACAGAACTGAGGGAATTTTTAGGTGTTACCACACTATAAATAATAAATAGCAACAACAGAGACATTTAGAGAAATATTTAACCATACTTCACTTACTCTTTCATTATTTGTTCATTACAATCGGACAGTGAACTCAGCAATGAAAAACACAATTACACATGCCCTGTATTTTGCCAAAAATATCAAAGTGCAGTGGATTTCTTTGTGTATTTCACTGCTGTTTCACTGCTGTTCCTACTGAAATTACTCAACTGATATGTTTTCATCATGTCTTACAGGCAAGGCAAGTGCTTTCAGTCTCTGAAAAATCCAGCACTTGGATTTTAAGAGCTGGAAGACTCAAATCATGTTGCTGTCATTAGGTATTAACTGTCCATCTGTGGTTGGGAGCCTGTGAGTTGAAGCAACAGAATTCCTTCTGAAAGTTTTGAGTGAAATGTCTGTGACTGCCACGGTCTGAGTGATCTCAAAATGTTCTATTTTCTACAGGAGAAAGAGAATAACACCACACCCACACCTGCCACAGGTAACACACCACTGAAGCACAAATAATGCTCACCCAGAGCATACACAGGTTTTCCTGCTTTTTTTACATGTGAAAGGATGAATGTGATCCACATGGAACTGGGAGAGAATTATATTTCACTCAGAAAAGGCAGAATGACAGGCTCTGCTCTGCAGCCCAGTGCTGCAAGTCTGTAGTGAAAACAAACTCAAGTCAGTGAGTCAGTTACTTGAATTTCTTTGTTCAGCCACTCAAGGGGATGCCCCTGTGTAGCTGCTTCTCCTCTCACACTTTGCCTGTTTAAAATGCAGAACTTGCCTTCCAGTGGCAATGGTGCAGATGCAGCTGTGAATCCCAGGAGGGTTTGGGTTGGAAGGATCCATAAAGATCCCCCCTTCCAACCCCAGCCAGGGGGAAGGAGGGCACTCACCAGATGAGGCTGCTCAGGGCCCCATCCAGCCTGAGCTTGGAAGATTTTGGGGCTGGGTAGCTGTCTGGGTAAGATGGAGATGAGATAGTTCTGTATTTCAGTGTTGTCCAACAACCCTGCAGCATCTGGTGTCTCATGCTTTGGAGCCCTGAGCCAGGAGGATATCAGTGCTGCACATCCCCATTTTGGAGATGAGATTCTTTTATAAACTTGGTGATAATCCTCCAGGAGAGGATGCAGAGCCTATCCTGTGGATGTTCATGCTCAAACTCCTCCCTGGCTGCTTTGCTGCTGTCCTTTGAAGATCCCGAAGGTGCTGAGAGCTCCCTGTCTTTAGCCAGTGTCCATCAGGGCCAGCAGCAGCAGGGAGCGAGGGCTGCGGGGTCTGCAGGGCTCCCAGGCTCTGCTCAGCCCATCCATCACCACAGCCTCCCTCCTCCCTCACACGGCTCTTGCAGCTCCCGGGAGGAAATCCTCGGATTAATGAGAAAGCAAGTACCAGCTTAGAGATGGAGGTGCTAATTGTGGCCCATCAGCAGCCAGAAGAAACAATTCCTTTAGCATCACACCCATTAATCTCCCGTGTCGGAGGGAGAGGCATTCCCTTAGTGGTGCTGACAGCTGCTAATAAGACAGAGAAACACTCTAAGCCTGACCATTAATGCTGCCAGCAGAGGAGCTGGGCATTCACAGCTCTGGCACAGCTGGGTCTGTGACATTTCTTTGCTGGAGAAGGAGGGGAGATGCTGGAGTGCCTTGCAGGCAGGAAAGGGGATAAAATGGCTTTCCATGCATGAATTGCTGGTGAGAGGAAAGCTTGGAGGAGCAGCACAGCTCTGAGTGGATCATTTCTAGCCCAGAGCTACCTGGAGGTTTATTGGCAGTGCTGTTGAAGATCAAAGATAAAGACTAGCTATGACTGTTGATGTGATGGGTTGTTGGGTACCTCAGTGGTGATACTCACTTTTCAGGGAAAGAGCTCTGCCTGCTGGTGTTTACACCCTGGCCTGGCCAGCTGGCACCGACCAGCACAGGAGTGGTGGCTGGAAAGGATTTGGGAAGATCCTGACCCGAGCTCCCGTGCAGCTGTTGGCTTATTGCCAGAACTGGATCAGGGCAGCCAAGGCTGAGCCCAGGGGACAGCGATGGCACAACCTCTGACCTGCTCAGTGCTGCAGCATCTTCTCAGGGAGGAATTTCCCCCCATGCCCAGCACAAACACCCCACAGCAGAGCTTTCACACTCAGAAGTAACCCAAGAAAGCAGATTTCGTCCCCTGATTGTGCCCATTTATTTGAACTTGAGACCTCAAACCCAGTCCCCAGGTTCCTCCCTGCACCTCTGGTGCTCCCCACTCACAGCAGTCACAGCAGAAGAGGTGAACTGGGGACTTAACCCTGCAGCATGCCAGAAATGTGTGCCTTGCAGAACAGCCGTTTCCAATTCCATCCAAATGTCGTGAACCTTTCTAGGGATAAATACCTCCCTTCCTCCACAGCCCCGGGCCTGTTATTGTTCCTTAAACTCCTGACAATGTCTGGGGCTGTGTCAGTGCTTTTCCAAGCTTTACCAGCAGAACCCAAACCGTGGCTAATCTCTTCCTTTGCAAAACGTCCAGTGGGGGCTATTCTGTCACAAGGAGCTGGTATTAAGTGAGGAAAAAGCCCAGACTGCTATGTCAGGTGCTGGGGCACATTATGGATGCACAGAGTGCACAAACACAGCTCCTGCAATCAGAACACATTCCTGCCCTGAGCTGGCAGCTTCCCTCCATCTCCTCCTGCAAGACCCTGACTGACCCCAACCCATCCCATCTCCCTCCTTGGCTTTATCCAAGAAGTATTTTGAGACACAAATAAGCTGTCTTGTGAGCTGGAAAGAAGAGAGAAACTTGCTGCATCAGTCAAATTCCTGCACTCCTCTTTCTCTAAGTCGTAGCTGGGCAAGCATCCATAGAGTCCAGGAGCAAAAAGGAGCAGGGAAGGAAGGAAGGGGCCAGAGGAGGACACATAAAGTTATGAACTAAAATTAAGGAAATGAAAGGGTAAAGTCTGGTGAAGGAGGAAAGGGAACAGGAAAAAAGAAGGAAGACAAGGAGAAACTCTGAGAAAAGTGGCACATGGTGTCTGCCTGGAGAGTTAGCAGAGATTTAGATTTTACTGTTAGAGCAGGGAATCAATGGCTGGCCCCACGCCTCATGCTGGCAGCCTCTGCTGTTCTGATCTCAGGACCAGCATCTGTCAGCAATTTTCAAGAGGAACCATTAGAAATCACAATGTTTAACAATTTGTCTTGGCCTCCTGGAATTTTACCACCCCCATCAGCTACTGAAAAAAAAAAAAAAAAAAAAAAAAAGAAAAGCAGGGGGTTGGAAGGAGGAGAGGGGAGGAGGGTGGAAAAGAAGGAGGAAGGGAAAACAAAATGGTACTTGTGAGATTTAATGTGTGCCTCCCCCTTTTCCCCCCCTGCTTGTTTTCCACATCCGCAGAGGTGATCTATGGATGGTGGGGCTGGCCTCCTTCCTGCTGCTCCAGCTCTGGCTGGAAACTCCCTGGGAGCAGGATCCAGCCTCTGTGCTGGGGAGCCTCCCTGGAAGCACAGCAGCCCCCGAGATGAGATTTACAGCACTTTGCAGAGCAAATTGCTGCTGCCCCCGGGGTGACTCCGGGCACCTCGCACACAGACCCAGGAGTGGCTCAGTCACTTGGCTACCAGCAGACGATTTATCCCATCTGCTCTTCCCTGCAGATCTCTAAATAGGGAGCCACAAAAGGCAGTGTGGGGAGAGAGGGAAGGGAAGGGAAGGGAAGAGCAGTTTCTCAGAGGGTTTTGGCAGGGTGGTGCTCCGTGGGCAGCTCTGGAGGGGACACTCAACGCTCACAATCAAAAGGTTTCCAAAGGAAGTCTTCAGAGTCTGGTCCTGCTTGGCACTGATAAAACTGGTGAAAACAAGACTGAATGAAGGAAAACAAATCATTGTGGTGAGGTCTGAATGTGTTTCCTGCAGTGCCAGCAGTGTGAATGGAAGGCACTGTGCTGAAGGATGGGCAGGCACAGCACTGGGGGACACCTGCAGGGACCAGAATCAGGCACCTGGGCCATTCTGCCTAAATCCAGCCCAGAGCACCTGGTGCTGCAGGGATCCCAAAGTACATCGAAGGCTGGGTGGGATTTCAGGTCCAGACCTGAATTTTTTTGCCTCAACTTCTAGATGAGCTCAGTATCAGTTGTACAATTCCAGGGAGGTGAGATCTGTTTGTGACCAGCTGGATTGTGCAGAATGAACCTCACATTTCAGTTCTTCCATAGTCATAACTATGGTCTGGTTATGACTATTGGTCTTTAAGTATGTGATTTATATGGTTCTGGGAGATAATTTGTGGTTTGTAGACTCAAAGACTCCAGTTTATACAGGCTCCATCAGGCCTTGCCAGGAAAGAAAAGAATTTGAAGAGTTAAGATGAGTCTCACCAGCTGGACATGTTGATGTTAAAGATCCTTTCCAACCTAAATTATTCTGTGATACAACATTACCTGTAAACAGACGAGGAGAATTTGGGTTTTGGCTCACTCTCCTCAGAGAGAAGGAAACTGTACCTTGAACTCCTGTTCCACTCCACACCAAAATATATTTCCTCACAGAACCACTGACTGCTCAGTGATAATTTACTAGAAATAAGCTCAGGTTAAATACAGAGATTTGGGAAGTTACTTGTGGGCAGAAGGCAACTTTATCAGTGTAATTTGGTTTCTTTTTAGATCACTTGGAATCCCTCTACAGGTCTTAGAGCAGCCCCAGGATCCCTGCCCAGCACCTGTCTCCAGCTCAGGGCTGAACACCTTCAGCAGCCAGGTGGGCAGGGAGTGACAGAAACACCCAGGGCACAGATGTGCCTCAGCCTCTCTGAGTTCACAGTGACTTCAAACCCTCCCAGACACAAAAGCCAAAGGAGTTTTGAATCCTCCAAAGCAGAAGAGAGCGAAATGAGTTTTTCAGATCCCCTGGATGCTCAAAGTGTGCAAACACAATGTGGCTTGCAGCATTTCAGAGCCTGAATTCCAGCAACACCATAAAAAATGCAGGTTATTAAATGTCATTCACACCAGGCACACGGTGACAGACGAGTGACATGGTTTAATCAGACTAAAACTAAGCAGTTGGCATTGTCTTGGCTGTCAGATCTTGATTTGCCTGCACATGACATTTGCAGACTAGCCAAATTTTAGAAAATATCTATAATGAGCTAAACCAAGCTTGGCTACCTTTGGCATTGGACTAGATTAGCAGAGAGAAGCCGTAGGGTTTAGATTACTGAAAAGATAAGTCCCTATTTGATACATTTGGTTCATATTTTAAAGATTGCACCAGGTTTTATTACTCAGTTCTATCCCTATTTTCAGAGTCAATCAGCTAAAAAAGTTCTTTTAATTTTTTTTTTCTTTCCTTTGGAAGAAAAAAAAAAAAGTTTCCTAGTTAAAATGACATGATTTAGGATTTTAGAAAGGAGCAGAGGAATCTTAGCATCTGTTTTCACATTGCCTTGACAGGGACATGCCTCAATTAAGGATCTTATTAAAAGTGTCTCCTCCTGCATTATATCAAATCCTGGTGCTTTTGCTGAAAGTTGAAAATGTGCACACATGGCAACCACAGACTCGGGGTCCAAAGGTGATGGAGCTGTCAGGGAAGCAAGGAATACATTCTGGATTAGCTGCAAAGGAGATGGATCATGGAAACTAAAAGAGACTGTGGCAGCTTGGCCAGTGCCTAGGAACACTTTGGGTCCAAGTCTATTGGAGTGTTTACTGGGGAAGTACAAAATATTCTCCAAATCCCAGCCGGCGACTTTTAAATTAATCTGTTGCTTTTTCCATGTTTAATTTGCTTTAACTGCCTTGCTTGATTGATCATGTTTTTTTTTAGTTCACTCGTGGGTATCTCTGGCATTCCAGGTGCTTCCCACTGCTGCAGTTGGAATAGTTTAGGGCACTTTTGGGAATCAATCAGCTTATTTGGGCACATGGAAAAGTTAAAAGTAAATAATTTTTTAAAAATAAAGTTCAGGTTTTCCAGCTTTGTTTGTCACCTCAAAAAGGTTTGAAAACATTTGTATGAACAGGGAGCTGGAATATCCATCCCAGATCCCTGCACCTGGCCTGTTCACCCCTTGCCCCTGGACCAGCCCCTTGAACCATCAGGGAGGAATTCCAGCACAACAACCCTGCTTTCCACCAGGCAGGTCTTTCCTGCACAAAAGGATTGTTTAAATCATTAATGGCCCATAAACACCTGCCCTGGTTCCAGGGGTGTGCAGTGCCTGCAGTGTTTGCAGCTCTCACCCCGCACAGACCTCTCTGTCCCTCGGGAGCTGTAAATGTTTGATTCCTTCCAGCAGCTCATCCCTGGGACCAGCTCAGAGGAGAACATTTCTGGATGATGTTGTCATCGTTCCTGAAGCAAAACAAGTCGTTGAGAGCAGTGGATGAATTAATTCTCCTTGGAAGTTTTATGTAAGCCTTGGTTTGGAGGCAGCAGCACTCACCAGGGTGAGGTGGCTGCATCCAGCATTCCCTGCTGGGAATAACCATTTCTTTGGGATTTCCCCTCCTCACAACCACTCACTGAACATCTTGGTGTGAAGCAGGTCTTTCTCTGGTGCTGTGAGTTTGAGAGAGAGGCCTTAAAGAGCAGAAACAAACCTGCAGCAGAAGTCAGCAGATGGAAGATGAATTTTCCCATCTGTACCAAGGCCCTGGGAGGAGTCCAGGAAAAGCAGGTGTATCTCATTTCAGAGCAGTCAAGTAAATAACAAACCCACTCTGGAGCAAAAAGAGGGCTCCACAGAGCTGCAGCTGATGCCTGCAGAGTGTCAGGAGCTGATTTTTTCACCTTCCTGGATCACAAAGACCAAACATTTATTTCAGTGTACAGGAATTAAGTTCCAGAATATCACTGGAAGTCGGGGATGCTGGTTGAGTTTTCTATCATTTTGAAACTTCTATGAATTGCTGGCTGTTTGTTGGGTCATTGCTTCAATCTAGGTGTACTTCTAAAGGTTTCAAGCAGGACATTCCACCTTCCACTACGGATGAAGTGACTTCCAGTGGGAAAATTCTGTCTTTTCACATCTCAGGCTGAGGGAGACGAAAAGAGCAGGACAAAGACCAGCATCACACGACCTCTAAGTGTATTCAGAGTAATTTTTTGAATCAAACAAAATTGCAATATTTTCAATATTTTGACAATACTTTCATCTGTACAGACACATCCTCACCATGTGGTTAATGTAGGTGAGCAGCACCATGGTCAAGTAAATTTTGGTACAAAGAGACCCTGACAAGCAGCCTGTGCATTCCCATGGGTGTTTTTCTGGGATAACTGGAGGCATTTCCATGGCATTTCCACCCCACAGCCAGTGGGTGCTGCCATGTAGATCCAGTTGAATGCCACAGTTAGCCTCAAATCTCACCAAGCACAGCCAATCACTGGATTAGAGTAGGAAAAAATTCTTCACCAAAAGGAGTGTCCAGCTCTGGAAGAGGCTGCCCAGGGAAGTGCTTGAGTCACCATTCCTGGAGGTGCTTGAAAGCCATGGAGATGCTGCTGCTGGGGACATGGGCTGGTGTTGACTTGGCAGTGCTGGGGAAATGTTGGATTTGAAGATCTTGAAGATCTTTTCCAACCTAAACAATTCTATGGCTCTACAACATCTGAAAAATATGTCTTTGAGATCACAAGGCTCTGCTGTGCCCTGCTCTCACTTCTCTTTTATGGATTCAACTGTGAGTGTGTTGAATCACCAAGTGACATCCTAAAACTATTTTACAGCATGCCCAGACATTCTGTGAAAGGAAAGAAATCATCATGGCAGTGTGAACCACAGTTTAAGTTGTTCCTTTTCCCTGGAAATTATGGGTCAGGTTCTGTCTCCCAGACAGAAACTGTGTCCTTGCTGTCCTGCTCTTCCCAAAGCCACAGCAGGGTCCCCATACAGAGACCTGGATGGGTTTGGGAGCAGGAGGCAGAAGGAGCCTGGGAAAAAAGAACATCAGTTCTTCACTGATTATTGACTCACAAACCACGATCAAAAATGAACAAATCTCTCATTTTATTGGGAGAATAAACAAGAAATGGATGGACAGGATGTGCTTAAACTCCTCCCTGGCTGTGATTTTCATGTACTCCATTTCTCCACAATCCCCTCCTGCCCCCCACCCACACAAACCTTTGCTACATTGTGGTGTCTAAAAATATAGAGATAAATTCTCAGATTCTTATTATTTAAGTGGAGATTACAATTTCCTTGTTGTGGTCACAGCTATAAGCATCTCTAAGAAAACATTTAAAGCTCTGGCTGAGGTTTGGGTCTGAAATGAAGGAACTGGAAGTGAAGAGAAGTCCTGGCCAAAGTCAACCAAGACAAGAGGGAGTGAAGGAATGTAAAAGAGTCTGGAAAAGTTGAGTTGCATGGAGCTTAGAGCCCAGAAAGGACTGGGGATGCAGACTGGGCTCCTTTATACATTAGAGAGTTGAGTTAAAACCTAGTTCTATCTGTTAAACATCTTTTTCCCATTTCATGACACACATCAGCACTAAAGAAGTCTAAATGAAAGCTTTTGGGGCTCCCCTAAGGAATGTCACCCCCACCAGCCCCCAGATGTGCAGTAGATTGATTTCTGAGAACTGCCCACCATAATTTGGGCCACAGTGGCACAGGGGCAGGAGAGACACTGCCTTGTCAGCCCTGAGACATTGCCAGCACTTGCACACAGCATTTCTTGGAAGGGGAAAACACCACAGCACAACTGCCTGTACCCAAAACTGTCATTAGAGAAATCCACCCTGCTGGCAGCCAAGAACACAAACCCAAAATCACAGCCTGGACTTTGAGTCAGTGTGTTTTGATAAAACATGAAAACCAACTGATTTCTGCAGAGGGGGAAGCTAAAGATAGATCTGACCAAATTGACAACATCAGCAGCACTCAGGGCTGGGCAGCCTGGCTGGAAATCTCCTTCCAAGGAGAGATGGGGTGTGCAGGAGCTCAGCTCCTTCAGATTTGCCTTCCCACAGGCCCCACGCTCCAAATACCGCTAAGAAAAGCTGTCTGTGAAATGCTTTGCACTTCGGTGCTGAAGGATCTCTCAGCATCACTGCTCCCAGACAGACTGGCTTCAGACTCCCTCTGAAAAGGAGTTCCAGCAGCAAATCCTTCCCAGGGAAGATGTGGAAGAGGGCAGTGGAAAAAGTTGCCTATAGAAGGAGCAAAATGAGACTGGCACAGAAGCAGTCTTACTGTAAAAGAGAATGGAAAGGAAAATCTGCAAGTCAATGACAGAATTCACAGGGATAAATAGAAAAAGGCAGATGTCAATGAGTCACAGAAATCAGCCTTTTGCCTTTTCTTTGAGTCACTAGCACATCCTGCAGCAGCAGAGGCAGCACTGACCTCTTGACACGAACCATTTTTAACAATTTATTACTCATGTGGTCCTCCAGCCCTTTAGAAGCTCTGTGAAGGATTGAAACCCACGACATCACACCTCACCTGTGCTATTCCCCACCTGGAACACTGGCTGGGGGCAGCCCTGGGGTGGGAGGGGGCCTGTCAGAGGGCAGGTTTGGGGCTCACAAGGGTTCCCATACCTGCAGTGCTGGGTGGGTGCTCTGGGACTGACCCTGGAGTCACCAGCAAAAAAACTGCCTGGGCTAAAATCTCCAAAAAATGCATTAAGTTGTTGTGAGCTCCACCATAAAATACCAACTGCTTGCTTTCAGACCACTACAGGAGTTCTTAATAAAGCTGTGAAAAACGTGTTTCTCAGTGGGACACAGGATCCAGAGGTTCTCTGGGGTCCAGATGTGAAGCTATAGGGTCATAGCAAGGGAAGAGAAAAGCACACAGCATGAAACATCACAAAATGCTTTCCAGCTTCCAGGCAAGGTGGTCTGGCCCAGCAGCTTGGTGCTAAGCCCTTAATCTACAGACTGCAGTTTGACATCTGTGTGTGTTTTTGGGGGATCTTGCAGGATGGTTTCAGGCTGCAGGATAAGTTACATATAGCATGTGGAGCTGTGTATGCAGCACAGAATCAAGAGGCATGTGAAGAATGCAGCCAGGAGAAGGAACTTATTGGAATCACATGGGGTTTTTAGATTGCACGTTTCCAGGCCAGCTTCCATCAGCTCCACTCCCTTATTTTTCAGCCTGGTTATCACAAACCATCTCAGGGTTCCTCTGTCTGCCAGATTTGTGCGTGACTGTTCCCCTCCACATCTTGCTACAAGGGACAGTCAGTCCCAGGGTATCTTTGGACTACAAACTGATTTAACCTCAAACCAATGTAATTTCTCTTTTGCAGGGCTTTTTTCCTACCCTGCAATCATGCTTAGCTTCTTTCCCAGGACCATGACACAGTGATGTCAGAGAAAGGAGCAATTTCTGATTCAGCAGGGCAGGCAGTGGTACCCACCACTCCAGAGTGCAGAAAAGAGGCACTAAAAACAGTCAGGATGAAATTCTGAATGCAGATCCTCAATTTAGAACTGCTTCTATTCCAGAAGTCACTCAAAAGCTTGTGAGAAATGGGCAGGGGAAGACACAGGGAATTAAGATAGGAGAGAGGATTGTTCTATTATTGATTTGATATTGATTTCAAGAAGGAAGAGCTGTAAGAGAGAAACAAAAGACATTTTGCTGCTCATGCATGAGCTGGACCTGTGTTTTGCAAAGGAGAGGGCTCCAGGCTCAAGGCTTGCTGGGATGAGGCATTTCTGACATGAATTTATCAATGTTGCTTTGCACAGTGAAGCAGTAAGAGCTCCTTCCTGTTACAGAGCAAGCTCTGCTTATGGAGCAGAAATATTGACACAGAAAAGGTGATTTTAAAAAGTGACATGGGAAGGTGAATAAAATAAAAGTTAAGAGTTGCTTGCTACACACTCTCAACCTGTCTAACCATCCAAATCCAGCCATGGCTGTCAAACACATCACCCAAATGGCTTCTGAAATGAAGGGGTGATAGCAAACCCCTTTAAAACCCAGTTCTAAATTCAGGAATGCTGCTGTGTGCCTGGTGAGGGGGTCATTTGTGACACAGCCTGGGCAAAGACATCATTTGGACACTTCTCAGGGTTGCTATTTTAAAAAAGGGTGTGTCTAAGGTTTGGTAAAAATGTACAGGGGAGAGCTGGATCCCCTGAAGGACTGGGAGAAGAAAATGTGAGGCAGAAATTGGGCAAAAGAGATTCTTTACATCTCAGAACTGCACCCAAACTCCTTTCTGCTGCTCACACTGAGCAATTTAAACCAGAGAAAAGGGTCTGCTCCCAACTGAGCCTTCCAGGCAGAGCAAGGGAATTGTTGTTAGGGCTAGCACTTAGTTACTGCCTCCTACAAACTGACAAACATCAGCCCAGACTTGCAATTGCCTTCAAACCTCAGCCAGCTGCCATGGGGAAGAGGTTGGAAGACCATAAATACTGGCTGACAAAACACTGGAACAGGTCCCAGCTCCCACGCAAAGGAACTTGTTGGGTAAGAGCTCCCTGTGACTTGGTTCTGACTAAAAATGAATTTTATCCTGATTCTTCAAGCTTTTCACATCCTCAGGTAGTGGAGAAAGTAGAATAGGTTGGAAATCTTGCAAATAGTCAAACAAGTCCTGAGGTTCCTGGGGAATCAGCCACCTTTGCCCACTCAGGATTTATGGGCTCAGACTCTGCAGCTGAATGGGCAGGAGCTTCACTCAGGTCTTCCCACTAAGTCTCCATTCTCAAGGAGTCCAATTTTGCATGGAGAGATGGAAATGAAACTAAAGCAAAGCCTTGTCTAAGTCATGGGCATTGTCAGCCTCACTGAGCTGAAACCAGGAATTATTCTACCAGACCACACCATCACCTTCTCTGAATCAGCAACTAGAAGGTGAAACTTTCACCACAGGTCAAACCACCTGTGAAGATGGATATATGTGAAGATCAAAATACAAACATAAGCAAACTAGGAAGGTTTTGCATGCAAATGTGGTTGGAATACCTGGTTAGAAAAGCAGCTGTGCAAACACCATGGCTGTGATTCAGAAATTGGTCTGTGCTTGTTAAAGAGCTCTCTGGAGACAAGGATCTCCACTGTCCCCAACAAATCCATATTGTTTGTGGAAGGAATGGATTGCAGGAGGGACAGGTAGACACAACTTCCACATCTAAGTAACTGCACAGACTGTGTATTAGAAAATAATTGATTTGCTAAACAATGAGCCAAAGGTCTTCTTGTGCTGTTTGGGGGGAAATGCTCACAGCAGCTCAAAGGCCTCAGTAGCAGTCTCAGAATATATTTTGTTAATCAATGCAGAGGTTACCTCTAGGCCAGCATGGAATGAGCCTCTTGGGGTGAGCAGTATTTTATTAATAGCCAGTGTTTTACCCCTTCTGCAAACAGGCAGAGCTTTGGGTCTCCAGGACCAGCCCAACACCTTTGATCTCACCTGAGTGCAAAGCCAACAAAAACCCTTCCTGCATTTGGAGTTGCTGCCTTTGAACCAGGGCATGTCTGAGGCACTAAATACTGAACCACAGCTGAATGCACTCATTGTCATCTCTCATCTGCCCACAATTTAATTGCTGTTTTACTTAAAGCAGATTAGTAGCAAACTTGATTTTAATTTAAGGTTATCAGGGAAAGAATCAACCACAATCAGTAGTAATTTATGAAACAGATTAATTGCTTCATTGCTAGAGCACAGCACAACATATTCAACCCAGTCTTGTGGCTCCTATTTACTAGTGGTTTTAAACCAAACCAAACACAGGTTCTCTGAAGAGCTCTTCAGGCTCTGCACTCCCACCTCTCCAGTGTTTTCATTTCACTGTTTCCATGGCCACCGCTATCTCTTAAAATCATTTTGATTCATCAGTTCTTTCCCACACAGGAGTCCAAACTCCAGGAGAGAAACACTAAAGAGGTGGGTTAGTCATGGGTTTAAAGGCTTAGGAATTAAAAAACCCAAAGAGCAGACGGGAAAGGGTTATCACAGAGGTGAGCACGGGGATATGGAACAGACATTGCAAGGCACAGAAGCACAGACAGGATTTTCACCTTTCTGCTCTACTTTGTTTTGATGTCCTGACTGAGTAGTGGGATGACTCACAGTGCCTCTTGCAAGTTAAAAAAAAAGGACAGAAAATCCAAATCGGCTATTTAGTGTGCCAGGTGAAGGCAGACACTTTAACGAGTATTCATTCAAACTTCTGAGAGTATTCTTGAGGTGAGTGACCAACAAAACCCCTTCAGTGCCTCCAGTCCTTCCTCAGGAAACAGCAAACTCACCTTGTGCTACTGCCCTCTTTGCAGAAGAATGAATATTTGGGATACTTTAGTAGTACCTGAACAAAATATTCACAGCTTATTTCTTACAACAGCTCTAACTGTGCCTGGGGATTAGGAGGAGTCTTTTTGAACCAGCTTAAACAAAAAGGAGCCTTCTCAGCTCATCTCCATATCGCTGCCACATCCTACATTCAGTTCAAAAGATTAAACTGAGAAAACAGGCACAGAGAATGCAGGGAGGAGAAATTTTACACGGACCTTTCTTATCCACAATCCTTTTCATAGAAAGGGAGTTGTCTTTTCTCCTTGTCCTCATCTTCTGGCTCTCTGTGCACCTCTCTCCATCCTTTCTAAAGATAAACCTTTTTAAATTCACTGTGGTGAGGATGAGCAAAATAGCTTCTGTGAGAAAATTTCTGAACTTAACTGGGAGTCACTGTGAATTTTCTCAGTGCCACTAAAAGTGTCACTGTCCTCAGTGGAACATTTTCACATCTTTCATGTCAGCATTTGGTGGTGGGAACCACATAGCCAGGGAAATAGGGAATTGCAGGAGCTGGTGTGTGCTGACCTTGGCTTTTCTCTGCCTGGGAAGATGATTATGGTTCTAGGGAGTGTTCCAGAGCCCTCCATCCCTGAGCATTGGCAAACCTTTCCCCAAAGAAACAACCCTCAGGAAGCAACAGATCAGGAAGAAGGAAGACATTTCTAACAAAGACTTGATGGAAGAAACCCAACATTAACAAGGCAGGGATCACAGAATATCCTAAGTTGGAAGGAACCCACAAGAGATGAGTTAAAGACATTTTTCCTTCCTTCCTCTTAGCAAATCCTACCAGAAAGATGCATCAATCCAGTTCCTGTCCTTAACCAGGTTTCCTTCTCCAAAGCTGCTGAGTTCCCTCTCACTCTGCCACGACCATTCCCCCATCCCTCCCTACTCCAGAATATTTCATTTGGGTTAAGAAACCCCCAGACATGCCCTGCACTGAATTACTGCACAACAATAGAAACTTTCAGGCTCCTACTTCATTTCTAGGAAGACCCACATGCTCCATGAGGAAGGATTTCCTGGAAAAGAAGAGATGATCTCATAGCTCAGGCAATTGGATACAGACTTAGGCTGGAATCAGCTTCTGTCAGCCAGGCTGAGCTCAGTTATTTCAGCCAGGTGGCCACTTTTTGTGTGCTCCTGCTGTGACCTGGCCCCAGGAGCCTGATGTGCCCCAGCTGAGCTCAGTGGGAGCTGGGAATTAATAAATGCTCCAGACTGCTGGTGAAAAACAGCCCTTGGGGATCTCTCAATAAGCAGGCAAATGTTAGAAGTTATTCCATCCTGTGTCCTTGTTTCCCCATCCATTCCATGGCATCCAACAATAGGGAAAGGAATATAAGAGAGGTTTGTATTTGCTAAAATGTGATGGGCACAGTAGGGAAATAACAAACAAAAGCTCAGAATGGATTTGATTATTATAAATAAAGCATGTGACTTATCTAAGGTACAAAGAAAGATAAATTACAAGAAAGATAAAAAGACAAAATTCAGGTTACTTAGGAGCTAGTTCCAACTTCTGCCAAAAGTTTGGCCTTGCAACTTTTAATACACTTACATAAAAATAGCTCCAAAAAGACATGTGCTGGCTGAGTACTTTGGTGGTAAGAGTAGCTGTAGTGTAGCTAAATCTCTTAGATAAATCCTAAAGCTTCAATCTTTAACACTTTAGGAAAACTACTGTCTTTTGTAGGCTTTACAATAAAGATTTTATTAAAAAAATATTTCCTCAGGCACAGTGGACAGAAGAGGAAGATGCTGAGTAGGGAGTGGGGCAGCTAAGTGCAGTTTAGGCCAGGAGGGAGGTTTGATTCACTATTCCATCACTAATTCCACATGCAGCCTTCTGAAAGCCAGAGTATGAAAGGCATCAAGGGGATTCCAATGACAAAGTTGGAGGTGAGGAGCTCTGTAACCCCAGAAGGCTCCTCCTCTCCCTCTGCACAGCAGTGCTGTCACCACTCTCCTGAGGCTTCCCTTGGAAATCCATCCCCAGCCAGGACAATCCAAGGCAGGGCAGCCTGTGAGGGATGTTTTGGAAGCTCAGAGAGTGGGACAGTTCCTGGGCAATGGTCAGAGACTCAGTGTGGAGCCCCCCTCCCATGCTCTGCAGAGCCTCAGGGCACAGAGGAGCTCAATAAACATTCCCATTTAAAAAGGTTTCTGACACCTTGCCACACAGTCTATAAAGACCTGAATCAAATTTGAGGAGTTTCAAAGCTTTTCAGTGTCTGAAATATGAATCTGTAGCAAAACTGAGAACCAATCCAATCCCCACACCCACACAGTGCTTGTGCTCCTGGCCTGCCTTCATTACACATTTATAAACCATTTTCTGTTTAGTAAACTCTGCTTGACAAATCACTTGACTTAAATTCCAGCATCTGAAATAACCAGCAGTAAGAGATAAGGCAATGGCCTGAAGACAAGGATATTAATCCTAATTATTTCTGATAAAACCCTCCTTCAAAATGGATGTTAATACTTAGCCAGCTGTGGTTAGTTTCCCAAAAGCAGAATTTCAAAACACTTCCTTACCCAAAATCAGCCCCTCTGACCTCAGATCTCTGCATCCCCAGACAACTTCCAGGATGTCAGTCCAAGCAAGTCTTCCTAAGTGCACCTCAGGGAGCAATTCCTAGATTGGTACTTTCCACTGGAAGTACTCTGGGCTCTCTCTAAGGATCTTGGGGAAACACATCTTTGCTTTCCCTCCCTCCGAGTTAAGAAAGCTCATTCAAATATTCAACAAAACCCAAGAAGTCTGTTGGTCACATAACTTGCCAGTTTGTTAGGGGGGTTGTTTGGTTTTTTTTTTAATTATTTTTAATTTGTTGCTTTGTGTGCAGCAATCTAACAAAGTTTAAAACCCCAACTGCAAACATTTTCTATGCTGGCAGAACTGTTTTCTCATGCTTGTGACAGCTGAGTGACCTACTTTTGTTTGCTGGTGTGGCAGCCTCTGTGGTAGGAGGCCCAAGGGGGCTGCCAGCAGTGTTTACAGAGGGGTTGGGCTCAGTGACTAAACCTGGGTCACCTGTGAGCAGCTGGGATTTAGAAGCCAAGAGCCCAAGGTAAGTGACAGGTGACAGAGCCTGGGAAGGCAGCAATGCCACTTGGACCAGGTGTGGATCATCCTCCTTGATTATCTGTGATGGTTAATTTAAAACACTCATCTTAATGAATGAGTGTTGTGATTAGCTCCAATAAAAGTGCAGATGACCATGGCTTAAGGCTGTGGGAAAACCCTTGTGGTGAGTAAAAAACAACCCCCAGAATCCTCCAGTCCCAGTATGCTGATCATTGCCAGAAAGTTCTCTGCTTCCCTTGTTATCATTGGTTCCTTTTTGCTGCAATAATTTTAATATTGCTATTGGATCTCCTCCCTAAACTCTGCCCCAATTCCTCCCCTCCTCCAAGTCTATAAATGCCCCTGCCATGCCCTAACACCTGATTTTGTCCATTTGCTTTTGTGGATGGAACTAGTCTCCCTGTACCACCTTTTCCAGTTCAGTGCAAACTGTTCAGCTTGCTGTTTGCTGTTTTCTAGTATTAAAGTTTTTTAATTCCCGAACAATCGGGTCAGATTTTCTTTCTGCATAAAATCACCGAGTTCAGTGAAACTTCTGGCCATAATAGCTGGATTAGGAGGGTCAGAGGTTACAAATAAGTTTTGGTCACCACAGCAGAAACCAGACTTTCACAGGTCACCAGTGCAGTTGCAGTTCTAGTCACTGCTTCCAGAGGCTGCCCCTTTTTAGCTTGAGATGATGAGGAGCAAAGCTTTCAGCCACAGCCAGCACTGCTCTGGAACACCTTCAGAAAGTCCAGCTTGACCTCCACATTTCTCCCCTCCCACATCTTTGCAGAATCCCTTGTGCATGCCTTAAATTAGCCCAAATCCTGAACTTCGAATAGAACCCTTTGAAGAATTGCCCATGTCTCAGAAAACCATCTTCCCATCCTTCAGAGAAATATATTGCACAACATAAATATTAACTAAGAAGGAGCCAATGAAAATACAGAAAGGCAATGTGATTAATAGCATGGTAGAAAGTGCTAGCAAAGAAACAGGGAGTAAAAAATTGGGCAAATCTGCCCAGTGGATTCTCTCCATAGTGGTCACATCCCAGTCTCTCTCATGCCTTCTCTTGCTTGTAGGAAATTTTCTCTCAGTGATTAACAAAGACACCATTTTCTTTCTTAACAACGTAATTTCACTGAAATCCATGGATTTATGAAGGCATGACTTGGGATCACTCTGTGGCAAACACACTGCTTCCTCTGGGTAAATATTATTAGAATGCTTGGGAGCAAGGAATGCCCTCTGAAAGGAAACGTGCTGCATCCAGGAAGGGGATTTTAAACTTGGCAAAATAACCTACAGGAAGCTGTTAGTTGTGCCAGACTTTATGCTATTGATTCTGTAAGGCAAACAAATGTTAGTTGGGTTTGTGTCCCTCACATCCAGAGTTTCAGCTCAGGAACACCAGTATGTCCAACAAGAAAGTGCAACAAGCTATGCCCCATTTGCCTAGTTCTGGGAAAAATTCCAGGGCTAGGAAATGTTCAGAGACCACAGCTGAAGGTTCCTCTAGAAAAGAGATTCTCTCCATTGCCATTGATATCACAGGAATGCTGCTGTCAACAGAGATCTGTATTTGGCACTTGATAATAATTCCCAATCCCTCAGCTTTTACTGCAGGCTGGGCTGTCCCTGGTTTATGCCAATTATCCAGACCAGAAAACATCATCATTACAAGGCTGGAATCAAAGGGTGCACTGCTCAGGACCCATAATACAGCAAAATATTTCCAAAAGAGTCCTTTGTAATCCTAATTTCTGCTGTTCTTCAAGGAATTCTTTCCCATGTCTGCCTCCCTGCTGTGTGTAAATTTATAATGAATCTTCCTGCACCTAGGATCTGGGAATGCACAGCTTCAGCTGAGCTCTGAGCAACCAGCTTCGGATGAAATCAAAGCCCTTCCCCATATCAACCACTAGGTAAATAATCTGCAAAATACCAAAATCCAAGGTGCTCTGATTCCTCTTGAAGTAAATTATCAAACCACTACACTTGGTGGGAGTTCTTCACTGCCTGTTGAGTTTGAGTTGACAGCTTTGTGACATCCCAGCTTTTCCAAATTATTAAATAGAACAAAGAACCTTAAAGACTCCGTGTCACAGCCTGTGGGAGCTCAACCCCCCAGAGGGGAACAGCACAAAGGTTCCTCAAATCCCATCAGTGCCACAGATCTGCAATGCCCATGGAGCACTGAGGGAGGGGGATCAGACCCTTGCTTTGCTCAGTTACTGCAATTGCTACAGGAAAATCCCACAGGCTCAGATTTCCAGATCACTACAAAATTGCACTGATATAATTTCAGTGACCTTCATCGCCCCCAAAGGCAGAGACAGAAGCTTATTCAGTAGTTTGTGATAAAAAAGAGTAGGTACAGCTCAGATAGAGGTACTGAAGCTCTGGAATCCTTTTACACATATTTTAGGATAAGAGGTGAAAGCTGCAGCCATTCAGGTGAAAAATGAATTGGCTGCCAGAATTTATCTTGTAACATAATCCACTGCTGAACAAAGAGGAGATGTTTTTCTTCATATCTGTAAATCCTTTCCCCATTTTTCTTGAGACCAGGGAATTCTGCAGGAGCAAGACTTTAAAGACAAACTTTAATCTCCTTCAGAAAGTTTTGATTGTCATTTCTTAACATATGACCAAAAAGCCTTTTTATTAAGTTTTTATAATTTGTTCTGGTTATTCCTGTGATGAAGGACTTTAAAGTTCTTCCCACTTGACCTTTCAGGCAATCACCACAGCATTACAGAGCTCTTCAGGGATTTAGATAGGGCCACATGTCTGCACTGGGGAGCCAAGAGTTAACTTGGATGTTTCTCTGCTTCTGTTGATCAATCACTAAGTTGTACCTTCTGCTTGATGAGTTTCAGTTCCAGGTGCAGTGAGAAAATGCCATTTCACTGTGCAGAGTGGTTTACAATTTTTCAGTAGAGAAATAAGATAATTTTAAAATTAATTTCATCTGCTTGCTTCTTGAGGAGTATTCATTTAAAAATGAGAGCTAGTAAGAATTTCTGGCTATATATGTGACCCACTTTTTAGATTACAGAATCATGGAATGGCTTGGGTGAGAAAGGACCTTAAACGTTATCCAGTTCCATCCCTGCCATGGCAGGGACACCTCCCACTGTCCCAGGCTGCTCCAGCCCCAGTGTCCAGCCTGGCCTTGGGCACTGCCAGGGATCCAGGGGCAGCTCTGGGCACCCTGTGCCAGGGTCTTGCTACACTCACAGGGGAGAATTTCTTTCTAATTTCCAATCTAAACCCACTCTCTTTCAGTTTGAAGCCATTCCCCTTGTCCTGGCACACCAGGCCCGTCTAAATTGTCTCTCTCCATCTTTCCTGCAGCCCCTCCAGGCCCTGCAAGGCCACACTGAGCTCACCCCAAAGCTTCTCCTCTCCAGTGAACAATCCCAGAGCTGCTCCATCCTCTGATATCCCTGGTGCCTCCCCTGGATCTCTCCAGCAGGTGAATATTTCCATCCCTGCTGATGTGTCTTCCTCAAAAGAAAACCTTTCCTCTCAGAGAGTCAGTTTTACCTGAAAATCCATCCCCTTTCCTGCTTGTTGATTGGGCCTCGTCCCTTCCTATAAAGGAAGACTTTGGTAAAACAATGTGTTTGGTATGTTGTTTAAAAATGCTGGAGCCACATCCTCTCCTTGGGAGTGTTTTTCCCAGCTCTTGGCAGGGAAGGAACATCCCTCAACTGTCACACACACCATCCTAGACTTCACCAGAGTCGTTGGATACTGCTGGGGACCAGAGGAAAAGCAGCCCTGAAGCCTTGCCTTTCTCAGCCTGCTCAAGGACAAGAAATTATAACAATGATTAAACACCTGCAGGGTTTGTGAGAGATGCATTGTTTTGCACAAAGCATGTTTTCAGAAAGGTGTTGCCTTCTTGGACCAATGAGTCTTTTCTGTTCTGTTTTCTACATACTACCCTATGTATGTGCAGTGTTTAAATAAAGCTCTCTCTCTCTTTTGCTTCTCCATTACACAAGGAACTATGTTGCATTATCCTTTTCACCACTCCTCAAATGCAACACACCAGCACTGAAAGTTTCAGCTGTGTGTTATTCCTCCCACACATCTTTCCCCCTTCCCCATTTTTATTTCCATTTTGTAACCCAGCTCTGACAAGGACATCCTTGTTTGCAGCAAAACCACCGACCACTGAACCGCCTTTAGGCAAAGAAATTCCTCGCGCTGTAAACTCGTTTCCTTGTGCTTTAATAATTTTTCCATATCATGATAATGATTTGCTGACCTGAGTGACAAAGGAGCCTCTCTTGTGCACAAACAGACACTCCCAGGCTCCTCCAGCACAGAATTCCCAGGGGAAGAGCTGTGTTTACTCACACGGGCTGACTTTATTTCTCTTCTGTCTGGAGTCAAGCGAGGCACGTTCCAGTTGAAGTCAAAATAATCCCAAGAAAATCCCTGAAACTTTAGACTTTCTGGAAGAGTTTTGGAACACCCCCAAAGGCAAATGGAGGGATTTTATGAAGCATTCCAATACTCATATGAAAATGATTGTGGGGAAATACACACAATGCAGATCGCTCCGGGGATTAGGAGTCTTCCAGCAAAGAATTCCTTGGGCTTTGCATTTCTTGGATAAAAGTATTTAAAAAAACAGCAGAGTGTTATAATCTCATTTTCGGGTGATTTGTTCTGACTGCTGGAGGTTTGGTGCAGTGGCAGGTGAGGTGACTGCACTGAGGTCTGATCACAAGTATTTAAGGACTGCTGCTCTCTAAGCCTATTTTCCTGCTTTTTTCTCCCCCTCCACATGTCTCTGCTTAACCAAACATCACCCATCTTGATTCTTCCCTCAGAAAGAGCAGGGTAAGTCAGGAATAATCCTTGTGAAATGACTAACTTAAGTCAGCTTAAGTAGAGAATCAAATCTCAAAACCCAGCAGTGAGTTGTGAACTTGCCTTTTCTGCCACAAGTACAGAGGGCAAGTGAGACACTCCTGGATCAGAGGGAAAGTCTCTTTTCATTATAAGTGATTAACAAGCAGAAAAAACAGACCCTGACTTTTTCACTGGGAAAAAAAAAAAATAAAAGAGAAATATCTCAATTTGGCCTTTTATGAATCTTTTTGTCCAACAACAGAACTGTGTAAACACATTAAAGGAGAAGAATTAACAAAATAAGGCACGTTCCCAGTGAATTTATTACAGGCAAACAACACATGAACATTGAAACGAGCCAACAGTGCTTTGGTGGCCTATTTGAACTGCTGGTTTCACTCTATTTCCTCAGTAGATAAAATGTGCACATTAATTATGTGCAAAATACTCACACAGAAATGGGTGTAGGCCTGTAATTGCAGGATTTTTCTTTTTATTTTGGTTATGATTCTGAAGCCCAGACCAGTTTGGCAAAAACAATCCATTCTGTACAAAAACCTGCTTAGCAGAAATGGATTTCTTGCACAGCAAATCCTGTGAGTCTCCCACAGGCCAGCAGTATGTCACAAAGTGACCTTCAGCACTGGTCGTTATTCCTAATTGACCAGGAGCTTCATATTTTAAAATAGTATTTGGGAGATAACTGTGGCTAAATAATGACATACTTCCTAGATTAGGTCATGCATGGCCCTTCTGCCAAGCACCTTATCTAAAATAATTATTCTTTTTGGGGGAAGACACCACCATGCTTTTTCATTTCTAATCTACTGTTTGTCTCTTTCCTTCCTGCACTCTAAATAAGGAAGATTTGAAAACTTGGTGACTTGAATCTCACTTTTATTCCCAAATTTCATTTATCTTTATTTTTCATTTCAGTTGAGCAGTCTGAACACCAGAGCTCCTTTGGGCAGTGCCTGAACCACAAGGCTGCTCCACAGTGGAGAGCAAAGGAATTTTCTCTTTCCTTGTGCTTGAAGGTGTTTCCACTTTGCAGATTTCAGTTCCAGTGCTTTGATCACCCAAACGAGGGGGTGAGGCTGAGCTGTTGCCTTGTGGCTGGAGAAGGAAATCAGATCTCTTTTGCAATGTCCAATCTGATGACACTTTTAAGTTAAGAAGAGAATAATAAAAATAAAAATTAAAAAAAAAAAAATTAAAAAATAATAACAGCTCATTTTCCCTGGAAAAAAACTTTCAAGCTATTGAAGGGAATGAGATGTGACTGTCCCCAGTGTTTCCTGGATTGTTGGAGAGGTTAAGTCCCTCCTCAGAGCTTTTTTCCCCCTTTCTCAGCTGTGAAACATCAAAGTGTTTCCATGCAGTGGAATACAGAGCAGCAGCCCTTAATTCTGCATTTCCAATCCCTGCTGGAGCTTGGAGCACAGGACCTATGGACAGAAATGGATTTGGAGCACAGAGCTGGCAGGAGCAAGGAGCAGGAGGCAGAGGTGAGCTGCTTTCAAGTGAAATTTGAGTTGTTATGATGTCACTAAGTCTGCTCTGGCTCTGAAAACCATGAAACACTTCATCCCCCGGTGCTGAGACATGACACACGTTATCCAAAGCCTCCTTTAATCACCTTAGCAACCTGAACAAGGCTAACAGCAAAACCAGCTCCTGCCAATCCCCTCTCCAGAGCTTTTGCTTTCTAAGCAAGCCAGAGTTATTCCCAAAAACCCCATAATCTCGCCAGGAAGAATTTATCAAACACACACCTTTAAAGGGGTACTTCTCAATATAGTCAGTGCCCTCATTTCACTGAGCATTTCTTTAGAATATTCCAGGTGATTCAGAATTTGCCCTCAGTACATCTCCATTCTCTGCATGTGCAGTTTACCAGCATTCAGGAAGGATCAAGGCTGGTTCCCTGCTACTGCAAGCAAACCTTTCCATGTGTCCACACAGGTACCCAGTGATTTGCAGCCCTCTTTGGAGTGTCAGCTGCTCCCAAAGGGATGGGCAGCAGGAGAACCCTGAGGCTGGAACAGCAGGAACCTCCCCATCCCTAAGCAAGGGGAGCAGGACAGGCTAGGGCTGGTGGCCAGGAGTCCCCAGCAGCACAAATCCATCGTGGTGGAGCAGGTTTGAGGAGCAGGTCCAAGCCAGCAGGGCAGCATTAGGGTCAATGGTGGGGAAAAGGGTCACCACCAAAACTTTTGCGGTTATCTTGAATAAATAAATGTTATTTTACCTCAGAATTACAGGAGGAAATGATGGTCCACCTACCTCCAAATTAACACATTTAACACATGGGAGGGACCCACAGGATGACCCAGTGCAGCCCCTGTCCCTGCCCAGACCCCCCAACAATCCCCCCTGTCCATCCCTGGTGTCCAAACGCTCCTGGAGCTCTGGCAGCCTCGGGGCCGTGCCCATTCCCTGGGGAGCCTGGGCAGTGCCAGCACCTCTGGGGGAAGAGCCTTGCCCTGAGCTCCAGCCTGAGCCTGGGCAGTGCCAGCACCTCTGGGGGAAGAGCCTTGCCCTGAGCTCCAGCCTGTCCTGCCCTGCCCAGCCCCAGCTGTTCCCTGGCTCCTGTCCCTGTCCCAGAGCAGAGCCCAGAGCTGCCCCTGGGGAGGAGCTGCAGCCCTGGGGAGCTCTGCCCCAGTGTGCCCCAGCTGAGCCATCCCAGTGCCCCCAGTGTGCCCCATCTGAGCCATCCCAGTGCCCCCAGTCTGCTCCAGCTGAGCCATCCCAGTGCCCCCAGTCTGCCCCATCTGAGCCATCCCAGTGCCCCCAGTCTGCTCCATCTGAGCCATCCCAGTGCCCCCAGTCTGCCCCAGCTGAGCCATCCCAGTGCCCCCAGTCTGCTGCAGATGAACCGTCCCAGTGCCCTCAGTCTTCTCTTCTCCTGGCTGAACAAATGAAGTGACAATAATACTATAATACTAATAGTAATAGTAATACTAATAGTAATACTAATACTAATACTAATACTAATACTAATACTAATACTAATACTAATACTAATACTAGTCACAAAGGCTATTCCTGTTGAGAAGCTGCTCAGCCAGGGTTGCACAAGGAGTGACTGTCTGAACCTCAAATCCAGCCGTGCTCCTGGGTGGCAGTGCAGCTCCCATCCACTTCAGCTGCTCTTTGTTCTGATGACAGGGACTATTTCCTACTCAGTTCTAAGAAGTTCAGTCTTAGGGATTAAAAGAAATGGAGTTTGACCTTTTCATTATCCCCTCTAAGGCAGCCTTACTGAGCACTGGAACTTCTGAGAGCTGTGCTGGCGAAGTTGCTTTTTCTAATGATGTGAAGCAAACTTGTCAAAAGGATGAGGCTTCCTTAGCTGTACAAGACCCAGGGACATTTTTAAAGGCAGGACTATTTGCAGCCCCACCCTGAGGATAAACAATCAGAAGCAGAGACCTCACATCTTGGATTCAGAGAATCGATTCATGCAGGAAGAAATCTGCCTCCTCCAGCTTTTATTTCTGAAGGGTTAAATTTGATTGAGGGTCATGGGAACCACTATTTCACAAGCTGGATTTTAAAGGAAACTCTGATACTTAAAGATCAGAGTTCCAGTTCAGTTCAGTTCCCATTACATCAGTAGATCTCCACTTTATTACCATGTAAGAAAGACTTCCCAAATACTTATTTGGCACTTCACTGTAAGAAACAGCCACTGCTTTTTTACAGAGCTGCTCCTTTCCCTAATGCTGATACAAGCTAAAATGTGAGAAAAAAAGTCACACAATTTTGCTAAATGAAGCCTGATTTACTTTCATGATTTTCACTGAGACAGGGAATTACAGGGAATCTTAATCTTTCAGGCTGCTGCTGCTTCCCTGTAGGAGCCTGGGAGGGACTGTGACCTGGACATGCTCCTGACATCTCACACAGCTTTGGTTCCTTCTGCTAAAAACCAGGGATGTTCCATTCCTGGCTGCTTCCATCTGGTCAGAGTAGAGCAACTGTAGAGTTTAGTACATCTTTACTAGTTGTTCTAACTTAGCTGTAGTATCGATCCCATGGCCAGGATTATCAGGTTTAGGACTGGAACACGATTTGCTATGAAGGTACAAACCTGGAATGTCCTATTGGAGGATAATAAAGCACTGAGAACATTCTTCCATTTCTCTGGCCAATTCAATTTGAATCATTAAATGTTATTGGCAAACACAAAGAGATAGTCAAGGTAAATAACATAGTTTATACAGGGGTTAATTAACTGCCCGAAGTACCACCCATGAAGTAGATAAATCAGACTATTCTTCCGAGCCCCGACTCAAAGGAGGTTAAAGGAATTATTTCACCATTACCATAATTTGGTCATAATGTGACCAAATGTACAGATGCTGCATTCAAGAGAGCAGAAACAAAATAACTTCACTGCTGTGGAAGCTGACTGGATAAATGCCAGCATGTTCACTGCCCTGAAAATAGAAGACAAGAAAATACACATATCAAGTTAAACTAATGATTTATGTTTCCCAAAGGCCAGTACCAGGAGAATGAACCCCTAGAAGGCACAAAAAAATGAACACATTGCCTGTAAGAGAAGTGTTTATTTCTCCTTCTAGTAGGAGGCTATTTCCTAACAGAGAACATGAGGATTTGATATTCCTCCCAGCATTTTGAGAGGATCACTGATGCTCCCCAGGCGACTGTCTGTCCGAGGAGCTGCTCAGTGAGGGCTGCAGGTACTCCCAAAGGCAGCTGCATTTGTCAGTGGGTGGGCTGGGAGCAGAGATCAGGGCTGGCCAACTCCAGAAAATGGTGCCTGGAAGCATCTGCTGGGAAGCAGAACAGTCCAGGGAAAAATATGGCTGGAGAGAGATGGGAATAAGGTGACTCAGGAGAGAGAGGTCGCAGCAAAGCACACAAGCGAAGTTTTCAGAAACTACAGAAGAGAAAGAATTTAGCAGAGCCCTGACCAGCAAGTGTTGCTCTACTGTGAAATACAGAGCATCTCTCCTGAGGAAAACACAAGGGAAGGGAAGGGGAAGGGGAAGGGGAAGGGGAAGGGGAAGGGGAAGGGGAAGGGGAAGGGGAAGGGGAAGGGGAAGGGGAAGGGGAAGGGGAAGGGGAAGGGGAAAGTCTTCAGGACCTCAAATGCATAGGCAGGATTCTGTCCAGCTGTCTGGTGCCTGTGTCACAATCCCATGGTCCTTCCTAGAGCTGGTTCTAACAGTGTTCTAATTCTGGAAAATAATAGAGCCTCAGGCAGTTTTCATCAGTGATTGTGTGGGTTTAAAGAGAGCAGGGTCATGGATTATTCTCACTCCATCCCTAATTTCTTCCTCCATTTAAACAGCTGCCCAGAATGAAAAACCCTGCCCACCAGCAAGTTCCTTGCCTGGAAAGGTTTTGCAAGGAATGGTTTCTGATACCTCTGTGTCACCTCAGCTGGGAATCCAACCTCCTATTTGCACTGATGGATGTGTTCATGCTTAAAGCTGCACTCAGGATATCCACGAGCCTGTAGCTGTCAGAGCTCCTAACAGAGACACACACCAGCCCTGAGCAGGCACATCCCAGACTCACATGATGGCCCTGAAATCCCATTAGGAGCAGCTCCATGTGCTGACATAACCACAGGGAAAGAGATGTCCTTTACACATGTAAGAGATCCCAGAAACCAGCAAGGATGTGGGATGAAAGGAGAGGGGAATAAAAGAGCTCTTTGAATAGACATGAGCCTACTATTTATAGTAGAATGAGTTCACAGGAAAGGATACTTATGATATCAGAAACCACCAGGACATCTGTTTGTTTTAATAGTGAAGAAGATCTTCCCTAGGGGACATCTGAGTGTGCTTCAAGGACTCCCAGGGCAGCAGGATCCCATTCCTCCCTCCTGCATTCCTGCAGACAGTGAATCAGATCCTGCAGGATCCCACTCATGGATGTCACCCACACTCCAGCCCTGCAGGTGGGAAACCCTCAGGGTCTCCCCAGAATGTCGGGGCTATGATCCAGACAGGGAGCCAGGCACATGAATCAACACCGGAATATTTGTTGAGTTTTTTTAATGAGGGCAAAAGGAAGATAATTGTGGATTATTCTGCTGCTGACTGGTCTATGGGAGTGAATTATCACTGCTGCCCACACAGATCCATGCTGGGGCATAGCCTGGACTACTGAGGGACATTTAGGGTGACCAGAGGGGTGTGAAGTCCCACGTGACATCAACACCCACATTTATGCAGCAAAAGTCAAAACCAGGACAGCTTATTCACTTACCAAAACAATCCATTGACTTCAGGAAAGAAAATTCTTACTTCCAGGATGGCAGAAACACATCCCAGCAGTACAAAGAGTAATCCCACTCACCTCCAAAAAAAACAATCCCAGTGGGACAGGTTTTACTTCAAACTGGGATACTTAAGGCAGAATTGAAAGAACTCTGCCCAAGGCTGGGAGTGCTCAGTGTGTTTCTCTCTAATGAAAGATGCAGTAACATATTTGTTTGCTGAAATAAGCTGGGAGATCAGTGAATCCACAGATCTATGATGGATGAGCTGCCAGGACAGTGCTGAACTCTCTGATACTGAAAGACTCACAAACAGCACATCATTAAAATTCAGAAGAAGCAGTCGTGGAGCGCATCAACCCATGGAATAACAACATCCTGAGAAAGAGCTGTTTGTAGTTTTAGAATCTAGAATCACCTGGAGTAAAGGTAGGTGTTCCAAAAAGCAGCCAGACATTGCATTGTGCCACAGCACTCTTTTGAAGCCCCATCAATGTGTTGATGTTTTCATTGTCCTTGTTTCCATTGACTAAAAATGTCAAGTGTTTTATGAAGGCTAAAAAGCCTCGAGTTGCAAGGCCAAAAGTCATGGTAACTGGAATGAAGGCTTGGGAATGAAGGCTGCTTTGAACTTACTGGGAAAAGAGTCAAAAGAGAAAAATAGTCCATAAAGCATTGGATAAGAAATGGCATGAGAAGGAGGCAGCTGAGGGGGGAAAAACCTGTAAGGAAGTATCTCACATCAACTTTATAGAGGGTTTTAACCAGCAGAGAATGTGACTTGGGTGCTCTCAAGCCTAAATGAGACCAGCTCCTCAGACTTCAGGGAGCTCCTGACACACTACTGTGTTTAAAAAGTTAAAATGAGGTGAAAATGCTTGAAATCCTTGCCCATGTCAATAGAATATTTAACATTGACTTTTCCTTGGAAATTCACTTGCAAGTTAAATGTATTTGCAATCACCAATAGAAAGTGGAAACTGGCAGCAGAATGAATGATGTGTCCCATAGCCTGATGGAAACATCCACGTCCTTCTACAAGTGTATTCCCTTGGAGAGGACACATCAGGGCAGAGTTAAATTAATGAGGACAAGACTTTGGTCGTTGTTTAGGAAGCTAAGAAATCCTTTGGGACTTGGAAGGTGTTGCCACCTAGGGCACAATGAGCATCATCTTCAGAGTGCTCTGAAGAGAAGCACAGGTTGTCGTAGGCAGTGTGTGAAAAGAGCTCAAACTGTAAATAAAACTCACAGTGAAACTCACAGGCCCTGCAAGGCCACACTGAGCTCTCCCCAAAGCTTCTCCTCCCCAGTGAACAATCCCAGCTGTCCCAGCCTTTCCTCCAGCAGAGCTGCTCCATCCTCTGATCCCCTGGTGCCTCCTCTGGGCTCTGCAGCAGCTCCAGCTCCTCCCTGTGCTGGTCCCAGCTCTGCAGGTGGGGTCTCACCTGAGCCCAGGGCACAGGGGCAGAATCCCCCTGCCCTGCTGCCTACTCTGCTTTTGCTGCAGATTTCTCTTTCCATTGAAAATGGGCTCATTACAACAGGAACTGAAGGAGGAAAAGAGCTGAACAGGGGCAGAGTAACTGAGCAGGAGCACAGAGCATTTGTCACAGCAATCTGAACAACCCAGAGAGGGCAGGAGCTGGGATCCCCCCGGAGCTCTGGAACACAAAGCTTCAGGAGCACAAAGAGCAGAAAATCAGGGTGGTTTCCTACAAGCACTGCCTTCCATGTGGCTGCCAGCTTGAGCAACTTCCCAGAGGCTCCTCTTTGCCTGATCAAATGTTTCCCAGCATAAACCAGTGTCTCCCTAGACAGATGGATCATCCAAGACCTTATGCACAAAATGAGAATAATATCTCCCAGAACTACCACAAGACTAAAAGCATTAATGATTGTTTGCAATACTAAAGTGAAAGGGAATGCAAAGGACAAGATCCATGGGCAGCTCTCCCAATTCCCAGTCCTGGCGAGTTTTCTGACACGTCCCCTGTGTCTCAGTCACCTCAGAGTGCTTTGCTGTGCAGGTTCTCACCAAAACCATCCCTGCAGAGGCTGCTCAGGATGCTGCCCTGGGCAGAGAGCAGCTCCTCTGGGTGGTGGATCCTGCCTGGCTCAGCAGGGCTGCTGCCGTGGCCACTAGATCAGATTTAATTAAAACCTCCAGGCCAGCACACAAAGCAGTGATGTGGAGCTCTCCCAGCTGCACACACCGAGCTCAGCAAGTCAGGTTTAGTTACCAAACCTTTTCATCTTTCCAGACTGGTAAACAGCTTCATTTCCAACCTGTTTCAGGAATCACTGCAAAGAATTCAAAGGAGGGGATGGAGAGATGGGGTAAGAAAAGAGCTTTCTCTTAAATAAGAGTGTGTTTTGAATTGATATCTTGAGTGCCAAAACAAATGGCCTTCAGATGTGGCTTTACAAATTACAATATCAGTAGGGAAAAAAGTCTCTTAAATGTTAAGTTTTCCCTCAAGATTCAAGTGAGTATTCATGCTGGCTTCATTCCTTCCCCTAACTTCCAAACTGAAATGTCAGCTCAAACTCTATTTACAGCCCCTACTTTAGACTTTCCTATGGCACTGTCAAAGTAACATTTGAATTTCCATTTCATCAGCTGAAAGAAAAACAACCCCAAACTTTGGATGGAGTGGATTCAGGGATTAGAGCTGTGTACTGCTTGCATGTCTCCTGTTGTTTTGTCTAAACCAAGGGGTTTGTGCAGGATTCTGACATGTGTGCAATATCTGAGCCATGAACTAATGCTAATGGGACTGGGGCATGCTGAGAAAGTTAATTAAAGGTGTTTTTCTGTAGGATATTTAGCTGCAACCGTGGCCTTACATGCTCCACTCCTTTCTGATTATGGTGTAAATCATATTAAGGCTAAAGCACCAAGAGAAACATTTTGTACCTTCTTTGCAGACGTGTTCAAGGTCATGTGTTCTCTAAAGCAAATAAATTAAATTATTGGGGTTTAAAGTATTTTAGTAGCTTTTATTTCAAGTCTCATCACTTCCCTGATCCATCCAGAGAGCTTCTCCCACATCTGAGAGGTGGCAAGCTTTGAACTTGTTTTGTGTTGCTTCACCTTTGGGTGTCTGAGATCATTATAAAACAAGCACAGAGGGTCCTGAGTAACTCTGTTTTCTTCAGAGAGAAAATCACTACAAAGAAATCCCAAATCACTCCTGGGATTCCTCTGTCTGGATGCAGAGCAATCCAACTCTACCCCCTATTCCAGAGGCTGTGTTTGTCCTGCAGGATAGGGAGCTCCAGGAACCAACACCCACCTCCAAAATTAGATTTTCTCCCTGGCTTGTGCCCACCCTGTCGACAGCCAGGCCAATGTAGGGCAGATTTATCTCAGAGCTTAATGAAGTGCTCCAAAAGAGATCCCAAAAGAGATTTAATGAGTCCTTGCTTGCTTGGCCTCCTCCTTTCATGCACCTCCTTTAACTGAGCTGTGCATTTGTACCAACAGAGCATTCTGTGCACTCAGACCTTTCCAGATCTGTTACTGGGGGGTCAGCAGCAGCTCCTCCTGCAGAACAGCTCTGTGGAAGCTTTTATTGGGATTGATTTGACTGGGATCATGTCAAATCACATCTCCAGCACCAACCCGCTCAGCCTTAGCCTTGTTACTGCTGGGTCTAAAACCTGCTCTCTGCAAGTAGTGCAGAATGGGGGAAATTCAAGAATTGCTTGAAAAATCATCTGGATTTAAAGCCTTTTCCTATTTTCTTTCCCTGCTGAGATAATAATTTTGCATTCAGAGACTGAATGATCGGACATCAGACCTCCATCCTTGTAGCTATTTTTTCTTCTATTTAACTGCCCTTTTCTTGAGGTGAAGGCAGAGAGAAAGGAAATAGGGGAGATTAGAAAAATTATTTCCTTACATCACTTGCTTCTCTCTATTTTTTTTTTCTCTCTATTAGCACAAGGCTAAATTCTCCCCAGGGAAGATTTGGGACCTGGGTCCCTGTGGGGGTGTGTAAGGAGAAGAGATGGGGAGAAGGTTCCATCACAACCACACTGTGCCACAGCAAGGAAAACCTTCAGCAGAGAAAGCTGCTGCTGTTGTACCTGGCCTGTGCCTGTGCCTGGTGGAGTTCCCTCTGCTCTGCCAGGACACAGGACTCCAGAGCCTGTGGGAGTCAGGACAAACCCCTCGATGCTATTTCAGGTCATCAAAGAGCAGCTTCCTGTTGCAGACACTCAGGACTGGTGCTTGACCATAAAAAAAAGATGTTTTTTCCACCCCCTGCTGTTTCTTTTCACTGTCTTTGCATCTGTGGCCTTATCTGGCACATGCACTTGCACCATGCTGTGATAAAATGTTAATAAAAGGAGAAACTGGCAAACACACCTCCCTGGCAGCTCCTCCGAGTAACTCACTCCTGCTATAGGAGCCATTTCCTTTAAAGTGGAAAAAAAAGAGAATATAGCACAGAAATAAGGAACCAGTCAGTGAATTTTCCATAAATAATGTTTCCTGCTCATGTTCTTTCATCAATTGACTTCATTTTTGCTCTTTCTCTTTGTTGCCCCAGTTCCCAGCTCCTGGTTCTGGTAATTTGTCAATGAACTGCAAAAGGGGCAGAGTGATTCATCCCAAACCCAGACAACCAGCAGCCTAAGGGGAACCTTCCCCCACTCCAGAGGGGAAGATTTGATTCCCTGGCTTTAAAAAACTCAGTGCAATTAGAAGGGAAAAGGGGAAAAAAGCTGTTCCAAATATGATGTCACTGTTTCCACTGCTTCATAAGGAAAGCACGTCCCCTTCTTATTTTAAAGATGACATATTAGTGCTTATTTTCCTGTCAGTCTTCTGTGTGTGAGGAAAGGGGAGGCAGAAGGAATAAGGATTTTCTGGCTTCTTTTACCTAACTCTGAAATTATCAAGAGCCTGCATCAGCTAAGGAGTGGGAAGCAGCTGAAATATATCTGGAGAGAAGAGAGCAGCCAGGCAGGCTCCGTGGTGGAAAGCTCCCTGCACTGAGGAAATCCTGAGGTGGATTGAACTCCACAGTTCTCAGGGAGCCCTTCAAAATGCCCAACGTGTGACAAGAAATGGGGCTGTGTTCAGAGATTAGTCAAGGGTTAGATGAAAATTGCATTGGTGTGGAATAACTATCAGTGCAGACCATTCCACATTAAAATTATGGCTCTTTTCCATGTCCCCAAGCCTGCTAAAAATTACTGTCAAGGTGTGCTTCGGGTAGAGGTGATAAACCTGCACCAGCCCAGTCTGAACACCCCATTTGTTATAATTTAAGGTGCAAGAGTAAATAGACTTCTCTCACATTTGCTCCCCAGTATCATATAGTGGAATATTTGGCACAAATCTCTTCATGAAAGATGCATGACAATGCTGCCATACACCCAAATTTATACAGCAGGATGCTGGTAAATAACCCAGTCCCAGGTACCCCAAATCACCCCAGCATCTTCAGTCACCCTGGCTGATAACACAATGTGGGACTCCAGAAGTCAAGGCTGATGGAAAAGAGAATCTAACAGGTCCATAAACATTCAAAAAAAAAACAAATTTTTGCCTTCTCCTGAGAGTGAGGTGGTGGATTATTTACCCTTTTATTCCCAGGGCCATCACTCTGTCTGTCAAGAGCAATTGGTTGGACAAATCTGAAGTGATTTCTGAGTTCCAGCTTTGTAATTGATCAAATCACAGAATCATGGCATGGTTTGGGCTAGAAGGGACTTTAGATCATCCCATTCCACCCCTGCCATGGGCAAGAACACCTTGCATTATCCCAGGTTGCTCCAAGCCCTGTCCAGGCTGGCCTTGGCCACTTCCAGGGCTGGGGCAGCCACAGCTGCTCTGGACAGCAAACACCTCTCCTGTCACCACTGCCTTCAGCCACAGGCTGCCCTTTCCACCCTGGCTCTCATCCTGTGTATCCAGGGCATTTGGCTGTGCCCAAGGGGAAGCAGATCCATGGTTTATCCCCTCTGTGGTGCTTCAAACCAAGTGCAAAAGTGCCAGTACTCATCAGCTGCAGTGCCCAGGCAAAGGCAGAAGTGCCTGCAAGCAGCATCACTTTTGTCAACATTTTCCTTCCCTTTTTCTCTAAAGACAGTGTAATGCTGAAATTCCCCTCCCCACCTTCTCTCTCTCGTTGTGCAGAGTTCAGCATGAAATGTGGTTTTGTTTATAGATGTAAGGAATTAAATCCATGTCTTGGCTTGACCCTGTCTGCTCCATTCCATTAAATACCATTCCTCAGACTTTAGAGACAGAGAGGGAAAAGATAAAGCCTCTCTCGAGCATATACACCAAATGGCAATTTGAGTTTTTGCAGTCACAGATTGCTCTTCTTATTTTGATAGTGACTCTTTTTCTTTCCACATCAATGATGCTTGATAATCCTCTGGAGTTTTTTTTCCAAATGGTTTTTAAAACCAGAGGTGCTGCCCTGTCTCCCAGAGCAGGAGCTGGGCTGTCGTGCCCACCTCAGGGAGTGACTGCAGCATTTGATTTTCACTTTATTATACTACAAGTGATGAAGTCATGGGAGAGTCAGAGCATGAGGCACGTGTCCTGGCGATGGAATCCTGCCCCCACAGCCATCCCCGTGGACTGCTACAGGAAAAGGCTTGAGAAGAGGGGAAAATGCCTTTCCCACCAGCAGCTGGGTTCAGACACTACCTGTGGCTCAATCCACAGCTGATTCAGCTTTCTCTTGTGGTTACAGTGAGGTAACCCTGGCTAAGATAGTGCACAGGGGACATTAAGACTCTTGCTTAGAAAATTGAATCAGGCACAATAGGACCCATTGTTCTCTGCTTGCTTTATGTTAAGAAAAATCCAAACCAGCTTACGACAGAGGTTAAAGAATGGACATTTTGCTCATTCAGCCATCACTCAACAAAATGAAACAGCCACGTGGAGAATGGCACAGAAACTCTGGAAAATGTTTGCAGTCTTACTCCTGTAGCAAAGGGAAGGAGGATTTTGTGGCAGGTGGTACTTCCACCCTGCTGAGATGGCACAGCCTCTCCAGGGACAGAGCCAAGCTCAGCAATTTCCAGCTCTTCAAACGGGGATTCACATCTTCCAGGAGACAAAGCCTGTGCTGGGAGATCCCCTCTACTCTCATTTTCTACCAGCAGACATCCCAGGGAAGTTCCTGCAGTGCCCCAGCCAGACCAGGCCAGTCTTTCATATGTGTTTAGCTCTCCTTGTACAGTTCTGAAGAGAAAACCAATCTGAAATATGTTCTAACAAAGATCAGCCAGAAAGGGCACTGAAGCACAAGAGTGAGCAGAAAAACTCAAGTGGAGTTTCTGGAGTTTGAGTTGGGGTGTGAGCAAGGGAGCTCTCAGGCCACAGGGAGTGCAGTAGGAGAGCTAAAAAAAAAAAAAAGAAAATGATGAGGAAACAATAAAGAAAGAAGAGGATCTAAGAGCCAAGAGAGAAAGAAAAATGAGGCACAGGGTAGATAATGGAAATAGTTATGAATTCCAAACTCTGAAACCCCTCATGCTTTCCCCGCTCCGACAAGTGAGCCAGAAATCATGTATTTCATTAACCTTTTTGTGTTTACTGCCACTCTCAATTTGTCTCTCAAACAATAGTTTTTACTACAGCTACAAAGAGTCATGAGATGGAACATTACAGGAAATAAACCATTTCTTATCCAGGACAAATTAGATGTTCTTCTCCTGTTCTTTTCTTTCCAGGAGCTGGAGTTTGTAAGAACAGCTTGTCAGAACCAGCATGGCACAAAACATGGGCATTAAATACTGCAGGGTCTGATTTCTTAACCATTCACAGTTAAAATCCTCTGATGATGGTGTGAGAGCTGAATTCCCAATTCCTCAGGAACATTATACAGATTTGTTTTCTCCAGGAAATCCATTTTCTGCCATGCAAATATACATGTTTGCTTGCAAATGCTGCCTCTGGTCATCCATCCTTCCCATCCTCTGAGCTGCATCCATGTTGTTCCTGAGAGTTCTCCAAGCCCTGGGGCTCATTAGGAGTTGGACTCTGATCTGTGGGAAGCTGTCCATGCAGGAGGGCAAACAGCTCCCTACAAAAACTCCTGCTGACTGCCCCAAGTTACAATGTAAAGATGTGCCCAAAACTTTGGATTCTATCACCATCTGTTAAACCAGCAGTGATCCTTATCTCTGTGGGAGATATCCTCTGCTAATGGGCCAGCTGTTAAACCAGCTGGGGCAGAGTTCTTCATCTTTCCCACAGCCCATCCTCCTCCAGGAGATATCTCCTGTTAATGGCCAGTGAGTCCCAGGGCATGACTGATAAAATTCCATCATCCCACTGGGAGATGCTCCACCCAGGGGGAGGAGCCAAGCCTTTCCTACCCAGATAAAAAATGAGATTTTGGACACCAAGGTAGCCCTTACCCACTGGTTTCCAGAGGACAAGAGCTACCAGGATCACTGCCAGGATTTCTACAGGATCATTGTTTCAACAAGAGCAATTAATCTGGACTTCTACCATCACCCTAACTAGCAGGGTGTCAGGTTGTATTCTGACTCTGTCTGGTTTTTTCTTTCATACTGTTTTTTATTTTTCTCTTTTTTTTTCCTATTAAATTGTATTTCTGACTTGGAGTCTCTCACAGGTTTTGCTTTCAAAATCATTACACTGACCCATCAGCACAGAGCAGCCCGTGCAGCAGTGTGCAATTAGTCCAGATAACTCATCCTGGATGCTCTTTCCCCGGCAGCCTGGGAGGTTTGGGAAGCCATAACAAAATTGTAAAGCATGAAAAAGCCCAGGATGAAATGCTGCTTCAAATTACCCAACTCCCTCTCCTTGAGGATGCAAACAAGAGAGTGGCAGCCCAGCAAGAAACCAGAACCAACTGAGCAGAAACCCCAAACCATGTGACTTTTCATCCACACTGGAGGTTACACAACTGCTGGGCTCTTATGTAAGTAGGAAGATGAGGCTGCCTGCAAATAATCAAGTTTAAATCGTGAAGGTCCAGAACTATAAACATCCTCCCCACCGGGAACCCAAGGAGCCTTTTGTAAGAAGCATGGATCTCGTTATACTAAAAATATCCAAAGTGATTAGATTTTGTCATGGGTAACTTCTTTGCTGAATCTCCTTTATAAACCTTATTTTGCTTTTAATGATAAACAAAATCCCCAAAATGCCAGTCTGGTACGTATTATTGCTTTCAGAAACATGGGCACTATGTTGAAAGTCTCTTTTTCCTGAATTAGGACAATTTAATTTGCTGTTTAAAATTGCTGGAGACTTCAAGTTATTTTATCTTTTTTTCCCCCTATAAAATCAACAAACGTTTTGTCCAGCTTCATCTGAATTTTGTAAAAAGCAGCATGAAAGAAAGCAGATAAAGTTTAGTAGCCATAAGAAAATAGCATTTTCCTCTCCTTTGTTGCAGCCCAGGAAGTTGCTCTGAGAACCAAACGCTGCAGATCTCTGCCTGGGGCAGGTAAATGCAGTTTTTCCATAGAGTGGCCTCAATGCATTCACATTCAAATGAACCTGGAGAGAGCTCAGAAAGGAAAAAAAAAAAAAAAAAAAAAAAAAGAACCTCGACAGACATCAAAAGCAGCAGTGTTTTGATTTCCTAGATGAAACATCAGGATTCTGCATATGACTGATATTCAAACAAAAGAAAAAAAAAAATCTCCCTTGTAACAGCTGGTCTTAATTCGGCTGTTTTTTCTTGAGAATAAGCTAAAAATCCTGAATTGGTCCTACTGATAGTGAAGCACCTCACAGCCTTTCACACTCCTCTGGTAGGATGCATATCCCACTGGGAGCTGGGCTGATGCTGAGAGGTGAGAACTCTTTAGGGTTGGAGTGCCCTCAGCCTCATTCCTAAATCTCATCCCGCCTCAGAGCCCTCTAGAGCACCTGGAATTTTGTCTCTGTGCAGACAAGAATAATGCAGCACCTCTGTAGGATGAACAGCCACATAATAATGGAATTATTATCCTGGAATCATCACTGATATCACCTCAGGAAGCACAGAGCACCATCCCCGGATTTTCCTTTCCTCTGATTAAAAGCAACAGGAGCCTGTGGAAGTTACAAGACAGCTGGAAATCAAACACAGCAAGGGTCTTTGCAGAGCATTCCCAATCCTTAATATTCCCTCTTCCCTAAACTGAGGAAAGTCAAAATTAAAATCCAACCCGAGTCCCCTCTCCATGGATCTGTGCCCAGAGTTTCTCAGGCTCTGCTGATCTGGTCAGTGATCCCAGCTGTGCTGCTGGAGCTTCAGTCCAGGTTTTTGAGATTCAGGATGATCCATTTGCAGTTCCTCTAAATCTGCCCATAAACAGAGTTTTCAAAAAGCTGCAGTGGAACTGATACAAGGGGTAAAGCTCAAACTGAGATAAATCTCTGCAAATGTGTCTGGTCCAGGATGAGCCTGGACCTGAGCATGGAGCCAAATCTGTTTAATCTGGAAGTGATGCTGGAAATCTCATAAAGTCAGGCTTTCTTGAAAGATTTGTAGTACTTCCTTATTTTCATGTGGTCAGAAGTTACTATAAGAAGAAATGTCTTTTACTGCTATTTCAGCATTTCAGCTTTATGTATGGGCCAAAATCAAAGATGCTTTAATTTCATTTTTAGTAAATTCTAAACAGTCTATAAAAAGAAGGCTCGATTAGATTTAGGATGAGATGTCAAGATTTGTTCAGCATTTCTGAATACAATATTAATATGCCTTTTTGTGTTTCTTTCTTATTAATCAAACAATATTTCCATTTTACCAGCAGAGTTTTTAACTGGTATGGCCAAGGGAGTCCTCTTTTGTCAGGATAAAATCCAGATGCAAGTTTTAGCATCCCAGTTTAGCAGGGAACTCTTCCCACCTGTCCTTTAGGACACTGCCTGAATCCTGCAATTTCCAGAGCAGCTCCCACAAAGGGAACCTCATTCAGCAGCAGTGCCTTGTGTTTTTAAAGGAAATAATTTGAAATGCAATTTTCTGGTGCCCATGGACTCCCTTCCATTTGCCCCAAAGGAGAAGAGGTTTCTGCCAAGTCCAAAACCTGAGTGGCTCTTGCCAATTCCGGACCTAACTCGAGGAAAGCTGCATTTTCCAACCCCACCATAAGAAATTCTTGTCACATTATTCACACCAGTGGTGTCTCACCCTGTGAGGAGCCAGGCTGGGCAAGGGAAAAGCCAAGGTTAATATTTGCACAAAGCAAGAGCCAGGACAAGGGGGACAGTGTGTCCTTGGATCTCAGAGCACAGACTGAGCAATGGGAGATCTCCATTTGGCACTGCAGGGGCTCCCTAGGAGAATCCATGGATGTTCTGAGCCCCAGATCCTGCTCTCCTGGCCTGCAGGCTGTTTGCCAGCAGTGGCACAAGGATCTGCTGGGGTGCAGGATGGATCCTGGCTGGATGCCACCTCCCACAGCTGGGTGCCAGGAACCCTCCAGCACCATAAATACATCTGGAACTGCACCACCAGGCCCTGCTGTCCCTCTGAGGCTGATCCTGGTGGATATTCCCTCTCTGCCATGGCTCTGGGCTGAGGGGATGGGAAGACACTATTCTCCCACATTTCCTCCCCCAAGGAATTCTCTCTCTGTAGCCTCACAAGGAGGTGGCAGATGTGAGAGGGAGAAGCTTCTCCTACAATGTGGTGCAATAAATCAGAGCAGAAGGCTCCCAGCTCCATCTGCCATTCCATCAGGACAAGCTGCACTTGGATTCTTCCTCTGAAAATGCAAAGTGCAGGCAAAACTCCAAAGGGATCTTCTGCCATAGAGAAGTGTTCTGGTGTAAATTGTAATTTCTGCTTGTTAATGAGAAATCTTTGGGAATAAAGCTCATTTTAGAAGCATGTTGCCCACCTTAACATGAATGATCAAATATTGGAGGAAATACTTTGGAGAAAAACTGAGAAACTGCATAAAAAAGCACATTTCTTAAAAAAACCCACCAAAAATCAACAAAATGAAACACTTTATCCAGAAAAGCTACAGGATATCCATAGAATATTCTGGGAATTACAAATAAGATTTGAAATGCTGGCGTAAAGGAAAGTAAAATACTCAAGCTTGACTTAACAGTGGCAAAGAACTCTAGAAGTAAATCCATGATACTGAAGAATCCAGAATTTCCCAAGATGCTGGCAGCAAACATCACAAAATCCTACCTTTGGTGCCAAAGGAATATTCCAGTAAATGAAACACACAGCTTGGAAGGACCTGCTAGAATTTGTAAAAGATGCCTTGAAGAAATTCATCCCTTCTAGCAAAATTTCCAATTAAAAAAGAAAAAAAAAACTTACTGAGTTCATTTTACATTGGAAAGGAATTTCTCCATCCCAGAGGACTCCTGGAGATGAGCTGAGGAAAGGGGGCAAACAAGTGAGTCAGAACCAGGGGGAGTTGGGTCTGGCAAAGCCAGAGTTAGAGGAATGTGATAGGGATGCTTCATAGCCCAGAAAGGATGGCCTGGAACAGACCACAAACAGATGAGGAAAACATGGATAAAATAAACGAGGAAAAGAGAAAAAGAAATTTTTGGAGAGGGTTAAAAAGCTGTTTTAAATGACAAGGTAGAGGGAAGGGGATTGTTGTTCTGTTAATCCAGTTCTCTGGCATGGAATATCATTTGGCAATGGAAACTTGGTGGCAACAATATTTGGAGTGGCATTTATGTCAGGAAGGGAGAGAGCCAGGTTAAAAAAAAAAAAAAAAGGCTGTTGGCACAATAACTTAATCTTGATTAAATAAATTTTGGGAGCCTTGCTCAAAGCCTTCATTAATACATGGCCATAAGCTGGGCAACACCAATAAATTGGAGATAAGGAGGGTTTTAACCATTACAGATAAGATTTTAAAGTAACAATCTCACAGCAGCAGTGGAACTCAGCCTGGATTTGAAAACCTTGATGTATTTATGGATGCCATTATGATATGGGTGTCTGATAGAGACTGGGCATCACCTTGAGAGACCTTTCCAGAGCTTTTCCCTCATTCCTCAGCAGCAACCTCTCAATCAGTGTCTGTGTTCACCCCAGCACTGTGCTCTTCCCAGCTCCCCACACTGAAGCTAATCCATTTGGTGCCCCAGGATTTCAGTTTTTGTATTTTCTGTATATTTGTAACCCTGCAGCTCTTTAGTGTGTAACTCCAAACTCCACACACAGTGTGAGCTGCTGCTCTCCCAGTTTGGGCAGACACAACAATTCCTCTCCAGGCTGGGAATCAAGGACACCTCACTGCCTCAGGGCCCAGAGATGGAAACAAAAGTGAGTTTTGCAAACTTGGGGTAAATGACTTCATTAGCTGGAGCTGTAATTGGAAGATTAACCCCCAATATGCAAATGGACCAAACTTATAAAAGTGTGAAATCCTGTGACCCATTGTCCATTTTGGGTGCAGCCCCGGGGGGCTTTTTCTGCCCAAGATGTACCTGAAGGCCCTCAATAAATAGAACTGCTTTTTATTCTTTTAATTTTGTCTGGGCTCTGTTTTAGGTAGCTCCAAAATGCATCACACATCCACCAACTGAATAAAAAGCAAAATAATCCTTACAGGAAATGCACCAGCCCTTCTTTCATGTTTGGATGCAAGACACAAAGGTCTCTCACCCAGCAGCCAGAGTGAGTTTGCTTGAAATCTTCCCTACAGCAAATCTCAGCAATGCTTTGGAAAGGATTCCCCAGCAGAAGGGCTGAGTGTCAGATGCTGCACTCTTTCCACAGCTTCACTGCAATTGCTCATTCAGCAAAGGTCACTGTTTGGTGTCATAGCCTTGCTGCTGCCCATCCAGGGAGGAGGATGGTTTGTGAAATTTGGGTGTGCAACCCCCTTTGGGCTGCAGAATTTCCTAAAGGGATTGCAGTGGAAGTTAAGTGTCTCATCAAACCAACCTTGCTGCTCTGGAGTGTCCTTACCACAATCAGGCAGAGAACTCTTCTCTTCCTCAGATAAATTCAAGAGATACTTAATTTTTTTTTTTTACTTTGATTTGATTTCAAGATATATTTTTACCTCTGCTAAGACATCAAGGAGTTAATAAAGAGCACCAGATTTCAGCTCTGGGCAGGCCTTGCAGTTTATCCTTCATGCCACAGACAGTGGTCAGACATATAGCATTTATTTACATTGGGGCTGAGTCAGGAGCCAGACTTTCTAACAGTGGCATGCAACAAAATAAAATAAAATAAAATAAAATAAAATAAAATAAAATAAAATAAAATAAAATAAAATAAAATAAAATAAAATAAAAAAATAAAATAAAATAAAATAAAATAAAATAAAATAAAATAAAATAAAATAAAATAAAATAAAATAAAATAAAATAAAATAAAATGTATCTTGTCTTTTCCAGATCTATGGGAGCAGACAGGAGCTATCATAGATCTTGACAGCTGCTCACCAACCCTATCCTTGATGGAAGAACATTCCTTCTTTGCTGAGCTGTTGCCCAGAGCAAGCACAAACAACACACTGGTCCCAAAACCAAAACTGGGGTTTGGGGTGTACCCAAAACTGGTTTAAGACAGAGATTCAGCAACAGCACCTTCATCAGAGAGAGCACTGATCACTGAGGGAAGATGGAGCTTTGGTCTGGTGGGTTTGGCCAATAGCCAGTTATGTTTGGAGGAAAAATTTATTTTTTTTTTCTTTTCTCTTGGTCCTTCACAGCTTCAGATCATCCCAAGCCAAGGGATGTTTGGTGAAATTGTGTCAGGAGCTCATCCTGCAAGATGAGACCTCGACCTTTGGAGCAGAATCCATAACCCAAGTCCCCTCAGGCCCAAGGTGGGGTTTGCTGTGTGAAGATGACCAGCACATCAGAAAAACTCTGCTTTGTGTCTCTTCAGTCAAACACTGATTTTTATGCACCAGCATGAAAGAACACACAGGACTTGTTTAGATTCCAGTGCTGTTCTTAGCATGAAGAGAACTGGAGAGAAAGTACTCATGTGCTTCCCATTGGGATATAAAACCAACATCTATTTCAGGGGAAAAAAAACAAAAAACAAACATAATTCAATTTTCACCAAAGGCTGAAGAACACACAAAACACCATCTTTGTGAAACTTGGGATAATATATGACAATATTTTAAAGGGCTTTTTGCCATTCAAATGTTTTTATTGTAGTAAATTCTTCTGCTTAGCACGGGGAGACTGAAAAGGAAAACCACACAAGGATGTTCTTCATAATATCCCACTGATTTGAAAGGGTCAGATTTTCTCCCCTCGAGATTTGGTACTGGAGTTAATTAACCTCATTTCCAAAGAGTGTTGGAGTCTTCTGTTCTTAAAACTCTTCAGTGACAGCAAAGCCACCCACCCCATGGCAATTCAGTGCCTCAGTCTCCTCAGAACTTTCTGTAACATTTCCTTTGCTGTGATTCAAAACTTTCACTACTATTCTTATTTACGCTGCACATGGGGAACATTTTCATATTTTGCCACTAACTTTTATGTATTTTAAGAACATTATGTGTCTCTCATTGCTCCTCTCCAGATTTCATAAACCCCATTCATACACCAAAGGTCACGGTTGTTTTTAAACCTTTGATCATTCTTGTTTTCCTCTTCCAAGGTTCCTCCAACTGCTCTTCATCTTCTCTCAAGTGCATCCCTGAAGTCCTGCCCAGCAGGAAGGAAGGAGCCCAGGAGATGGGAGATCTTCAGACAGGGAGCAAAAGGACAAATAAAAACTCAGAACAAAACGGTGCCATCAGGAGGGTGTTTGCTCACAGCACTTCTCGTTCTGGTACAACATCATTCCTCAGGACTATGAAGGAAAAGCTCAGGCTTCTTATCTTATCTGAATGTTTGCACATTTTTAGCAGTGAGTCAAACCTCCTTTAACCAGAGTCCAGCTCTGTGAGTTTAAATTCTTTAAAGTCAACAGTAGATAGGTCTGGCTAAGACAGTCTTTTACTTTTGGAACAAAGTCTGTGCCATTATCGCTCCCATTCCTCTCCCCTTTTGCTGCTTTAACCATGCAATTCATCTTTCCTGAATTCTCTTTCCTTAAGAAAGTAGAACATAAGAACAGGTTTCACTGATTTTCTTTGCTATAATAGGGGGAGTGGGTATGGAGAGGCAAAAACCAAACCACAAAGCAGGATCAGGATTTATAAACAAGGTGGATGAGAGTGAGTGACAAAGACAGGAGGTGCAAACAGAAATAAATAAACATGGAACAAGCACAAGCAAGCAAGGTGATCATCTGGTTTTTTTTTTTCATGAGATTTAAGAAATGTAGAAAACCTGCAAGGTCAAACCTCACTGTGTACACCTAAAGCAAGTATCAGCCAATTTCACAGGGGAAACGAAATTTGGAGGACACTGACCACAGAAAGGGTTTCTCCTCATGATTTCCTATTTGTTCCTTTCCTGAAAATAAAACTATCTTCCTCTAAGGAGATAAAGATGAGACATGAAATGGTTTGGGCTTGGAGGTGACAGCAGGGACACCTCCCACTGTCCCAGGCTGCTCCAGCCCCAGTGTCCAGCCTGGCCTTGGGCACTGCCAGGGATCCAGGGGCAGCCACAGCTGCTCTGGGTAACAAAGACAGTGAACTTACAATTGTATTATGCAAGGACCAATTAGAGCCATTTGCATTTTAACTCTCAGTTTAGATCTTGGACACTCACATGGTGATGTGGTAAAGTCTCACATCCATTTGCACTTTCTATTGCATAGGAAAAAGTAAATGGTACCAGGCAGCAGAAAATGAAGCCACTTCTGTGTTATTTCTATGCATATTTATAACAAATACATTAGAAATATTCAATTGTAATTGATGGGATGCTGAGCAATCACTGTACTAAAGAGATCTTTTCTAACATTGAAGATTCTGTGATTTTATGATTTTATGTGAGTGCTGAGGTGGAAGCTCTAAGGAGAGCAAGCCCTGTGAAGGCAGCCTGCTGTAATTTCTCCCACTCTGCTCCTGCTTTTTCCCTTTCAACTTCCACAATACAACAATCTGAGGACTCTCTCTGTTTCCAACTCACAGGCAAGAAATGCACCTCCAGAAATCACAGACTTCACTGTATTTTACATTTCCTTAGGACACTCCAAAGTGTTTGGTTCTGGGCCTTTTGCGCAGCTACCAGGACCTGGGATGAGTTTGGATTGCACAGATTTTGTTTTCCTCATTCTGCCCTGCCTGGTGGATGCTCCTTCTCTACAAACTGCAGCTCCCTTGACAACATTCTACATTAGGAGAACTCTCCATTTTAAAAATAGCTTTACTTTTGATTTTCACAGAATTCAATTAAACCAAAAGTGGAGCCTTTCAGAGAAATTCAAGCCAAAAAGCTGTTGCTGTGAACATGCTGTGGGATTTCTGCCTGAAAGTCTGAAGCCAAGCTGCTTTATTTGCACACTGGGATTCTTAAACCCAGATGTATCCTTAAAATGCACATCCAGCAAGGGTGGACTCTGGATCCTGTGGGATCAAAGTGATCCTTGAAGAAGGATTTATATTTATCTGTACATTTTGAAATTAAACCACTGTGACATTACTTCTTAGTGCTGGATAATCTGCAACAGAAAACTGCTCTTTATTCACTCCTATTTAATTTAGAAGTGTGAGCTCATTGTAGCTTTTCATTCTTTTAATGGACTTTATCTTCATCGGCAGGAACACAAAGCCCAATTCCACTTAGGCTCAATACCTGACTTCTAGACAACAAACTGAGCTTAATCCCATCTTGTGCCCCAAAAATCAGCAGCTCAGGGCTCCAGCATTTGCAGAGAACCTATTTTGGGCTGAGGGAGGATGCACAGCTTGTGCAAGTGTAAACCAAATGAACATGCAAAGGTACAAATAAGCAAAGCGAGAAAAATTCCCAAGATATCTCTGAGTTTTGCAAAAATACCCAATAACATATTTTGGAGAACTAAAATATTGAGGAGATGAAACAATTTCTTAATGATTAAAATGACTGTGATTACCTTGGTTTGTCTTTGTGTATGGGGAAGGATTGAGCTAAAACCTTATTCTGGCCTGGAAGAGAACAAACAGAAGCATTTGGACCATGGAAACACGTTGGGACAATCCATTTTACAGCTTCTCCTGATCTTCCCCAGAGTACCAAGACTGCTGGGATTTAAGAGCAGGGACAGATGAGGTGGAATCAGATGAGACAGGAACCATTTTAGACTCCATCACTTAAAGATCAATCACTGGTGTTTTACCCTTGGTCTTGGCTTTGGAAATTCTGCCAAATGTTACCAGTCAATAAGTCCAGAACAGTGAATTTCACACTGAGGCAGCTTTGTGATGAAAACCTGACAGCCCCCATTTCCACAGGCTGCCCCTGGAACACCCCAGGGAGCTCCAGCCACAGCTGAAGGTGCAAAAAGATTCCACTCATAAACGTTATTTTTGTTGTGATTTGTTCTTGGTTTTCTTCCTGCCCGCAGTTGGTTTCGCTCACTTATTTTGGGGAATTTGTAGGAAAATCCTTTCACCCATTTTTCAATTCGAAGCAATGCAATTATTGCCACATCCTTCCCCCACACAAATACCTCGTAAACAGCTGGAACTTTTAAGCACAAGTCTTGGCCAGGCTTGTCAGGGGTGTTTGGGGATATTTGACATGGCTACAGTGAGTCAGTGTTGCTTTGCCCAGGCATTAAAACAACTTAATCACAAGACTGCCTTAATCATTCCATTTTTTTCTCTTTTAGCTTCTGAAATTTTAGGATTCCCATGTTCAAGACTTTTCCCTACAGCTTTAATATCTAAAATCAGGGAAGAAATGTTCAAATATTCCAACAGTCGGGGCTGGAAGGCAAAATTCAAAGAGGCAATGTGGGATAGATTATGGGAGCTGGGAACTTAGATAAATTCAGGAAAAATAACTTTAATTCTGAACTTTAGAATGCTGTTCTTGCCACTCTTCCAGAAGTTTGCCTGCGTCTGCAGTGGTTTAGTAATTACCTGTCACACCCCTTCTGCCACACAGCCCATCCTTCAAAGCTGTGAAGGACGGAGGGAAGAGTTACAGGAAATCCTTCTGCAAGGAAAACAGCTCAGGGTTTATATCTGGCTGGGACAAGGACACTTGGCAACACATTCAAGGGTCCCCCAACCAAAGGAAAAATGCTGTAATAATTATGTTGACCTGGCTTCAGCGTGGAGAGGCTTCCAGTACAAATGACGTTTTCATAATCTCTCAATAAACACTTTTGCAGATAACAAAAAAAGTTTCATTTGATGCCTTTTGCTGGTCATAAATTCAGTAGTTTTTGTTTTTCACTGTCTTTCCTTCTAATCAGTGGTTTAGGAGGAAAAGGCTTTGAGAGGTTTAAAATTTCCATTTGCAGTGGTTGAGCTGGAATAAGGAACTGCCTTTGGCACTGCTTAATTGAGGAGACCAATATTAAAGAGGAAAAATATTTTCAGGGGATGCTGAAGCTCTTTGCCAATGAACTTTGAATTTTACAGGTAGTTTGGGCCAGCATAGGTTGAGAAAGACCTTTCAAAAGACAAAATTGCTGTCAAGTGATGTTTTCACCCTGATTTGCTTTCCTTTGCTTTATAAACAGCATTTTCTGTATTTTCTGCTTTGAAAATAGATATATATCGACTCAGAAGAAATCCTTTATATCACTGTTAGGGGTTGGGGGTATTTTTGCATTCAAAAGAATAAATAGCTAAAAGAAGCATATTCAAGTCTGAGAGGAGTGGTGTAGATTGATGCAAAGTGAATTTTCTTGAGCTGGTTGGAAAATCCAAAAGGCATTTTTTTATCTCTCTCACCTTTTCCCCTGTCCCTGCCTCCTTGGTGCCACATTGGTCACTCCCCTGGAAGAGCCCTTATCTGTGTGCCCATGGTTTATCTCCTCTCCTGCCTTTGGCTCCAGGCCCTGGCAGCCCTCAGTGCCTGTGCTGTATCCTCATCTCCAGACCCTTCTCTGACCCTTTTCCTTTTGCTCCTGCCTGTGCTTTGTGAGGTGACTGTCCCTGGCTGCTCCCTGACTCACAGAGGGAAATGTTGAGGTGAATTCATGTTGTTGGATGCTGCTGGAAACCAGGGGAAAAGCAGCCTTGAAGCCTTGAGTTTGTCAGGATGCTCAAGGACAAAAAATTATAACAATGATTATGCACCTGCTGGAGATGTGATGTTCTGCAGAAAGCATGTTTTCAGAGAGGTGTTGCCTTCTTGGACCAATGAGCCTTTTCTATTCTGTTTTGCACATACTACCCTATATAAGTTCAGTGTTTCTTTAAATAAAGCTCTCTCTCTCTTTTGCTTCTCCATTATACAAGGAACTATGTTGCATTATCCTTTCTGCTGCTCCTATAGCCTAAAATGCAACAGATTCAGGGCCTCTCTTGGGGTGATATTTGCAAGATTTACAGTGTCCATCAGGCTGATGTGATGCTGCATTTAGCATGGCTGCTGCTCATGCAAAACAACTCTTGAGGCATTTCATTTTTCCTCCCTGGGGACTCCAGGGAGCTGTTTTTATGTGCTGCTCCTTTCTGCCTGGATTCTTTTTCATTCCTTCCACATTACATGAGACAGTAGGTGGGAATGTGCAGCCAGATAATGTTAATTTATTACTGATCTGTCAGAGTTGTTCAAAAGTCTTTCCAGCTAGGACTATAAATTTAGCATTTCTGTCCTTGCCTTGCCTTTAGTGATCTGAGAAGCCTTTTGGGGGAAGGCAATGCCACGTCTAAACTTCTTGCAAATATTTAAGCAGCATATACAGGAAGATGGCATATGGAGAAGTGTTTTTCTCTTATAAGACTGGATTAATTAGCTATGTTTAGGTGTTAATTATTGGTGTAAGTTTCTGCATTGTGCATTCTCCAAAGCAGGTTTCTTCTCTCCTTCTTGTCAGGACTCTTTGTGATCCTTCTTCCTCCTACTTTGGGAAAACAGAGTAGAAATTTTCCTTCTCCTTATTTTTGCTTTCTCTGCTTGCTGCTTCCTCTGGTTGTCTTGAATAAAATAAGTTGTGAGCATTAATTAGGTGTTAAACCTCCTAGAATTGTAATTCTGATACATTCTCATTCTGGTACTTTCCCAGGTGTATCAGGATATTATTTACAACCAAGCTGGGATGACAGCTATTCCGCTTATTCTTAATTACTTTTGCCAGAATTGCTTGTGCTAAATCATATTTCATCAAGTCTGTGGTTGAAGTTCTGTTGTTGTTGTGTGTAAAATTATGTAAAATAATGCATTAGTGCATCTGAGTGTGGCTCAGGGATGAGTATCTTACTCAAAGCCATGGCACTGTTATTAATAATAAAACAAGAAACTATCAGTGAGCTTTTTTTTCCCCCAAGCTTGTTTGACTTTCTGCTGACATTAAAGACCAAAAGTTCATCCAGCAGGCAAAGTGACCATGAATTTGCAGCTGGTTTCAGAGTAGTCCATTAGCTTTCAGCTGGGGGACTGTGAACTTCCTTGGGCTGGTGTCTAAACTCTCTTTCAAAGGATGTGATTCCATCTCACCTTTTGGAGCACTCTGAGGGGGTGGTGAAGGCACAGCAGTCTGTCAGCTTTCCTTGGGTAGTCTATCATCCAATATGTTCATTGTGCTTGGTCTCAGGAATTATCACCTAAGGTCACCTCTTCAATCAGGACTTTCCAAGAAATCACTGTGCTGTTGGAAATGTTCCCAGCTGTAGCAGGAGCAGAGAGAGCTTTGGATTCCATATTTCAGTTCCATGGTGGATAAAATTCATCCTGTATCTGACATCACTTAAAGGTATAAACACATTGAATAAGGTGCATGCTCATTCTCATGGAGTTTAATTGAATTTGAGGGATCCCTACACCAGAGCTGAGAAGCAACTTCCAGCAGTCACTCTGCTGCACTTGGAGCTTTCATTTTCAGCAGATATCACTAGGATAAACCCTGAAGTGTTGCAGGAAAACTCTTCAATATTCCACAGAGCATCAAGCATCTGTGAGCCACGAGTTCCCTCCTATCCCTGACTGGTGCTGTTTCACCATAAAAAACAGCATGTAAAGCAGCTTTGTGTTTTGTTTCCAAAATCTGTGTCCTGAGCCCTGGCCTGAGTGAGCCCTTATGATTTATTTTGTGATTTATTCTCCCAACGTGTAGCCAGCACAGAATTCAGACAGAACTGAGGAGCTGTGTGCTCTCTGCCTGCCTGGGCTCATTTTTCTCCTCTGTTTATCTGGCAGGACCAAGGGGGTTTGTCTGCTCTGCTCCAGCCTCAGTGGGGCACAGCCTGAGGATGTGCTTCTCCCCAAAGCATAAACATCTCCTTCCTGGAGTTTTTATTAAATCTAAACCTTCAGAGCCCCAGCAGTTGCCAATCAGCCTTTCACATTCACGTGGTGATGACTATTTAGCTCTGAATGATGTTTGTTTTCAGTTCAGAGAGTGATGCTCGCTGCTGTGAGCACTGTTCAGCACTGAAAATTGTAATGGGAGTGCTTCAGGGGAGAGCAGGATCCTCATCAGCTTTATAACACTATAAAAGAAGGATAAAGTAGGTGCAAAATGCTCTGCCTGGCAGCAGAGGGTGTGAAAGTTAAATGACAGCACAGATTCAAGGTGACAGACTGCAGCATCTGTGCTGGAAATGCACCCAGGTTCAATCTTCTCCTGCATTATTGCAGTTACTCTGGCCACAACGAGTGTAATTAATATTCCTGGCTGAGCACAGTTCTGTAAACAGACTTACTCAAAAAGCAAATTGTCCCATCACCCTGGGCATTGAACAGTAATAGAGCCCAGGCAATGGCCAATCTGTCTTCAAGAGAGAGTTCTGGCTTTGCATGTTCCTTTTAGCTCATGCTGGGCCTTGTACCCAAGCAAGAGCAATGAAAACAGAATATTGAAAAGAAAAAAATCCCTGAAAAAGAGAAAAAATTCATGTCAAAGCAAGAACAATGAAAATTGAGAGTACTAAAAAGAAAAAAATACAAGCAAATAACAAAATATCCACAATAATACGAGGAAATCAATGCTAGTGATGCAATTTTGTTCAGACAGGATAAATCAGAGAATACATCTTAGAGAACCCCCTGGTTGTGGCCTCTGTGTGGGACTTGAGCAGCAGAGAATGAGGTTTCAAACCTGCACCCACTGAGATTTTGCTGCACATTGCATTTCCAAAGCTCTGGTAGCACTTGTTCCACTAAATTAAATGAGGGCTGAGATAACCAGATACATATAAGAAGACCTAAAATGTTTTCTTTTTTGATTTTATTCCTGGAAATCAGAATAAGGCAGAAGCTGCCTGCCTGCCTTATTACCAGCAGACTGTTTCTCTGTTGTCACCATGTGGCATTAACTGAGGAAAGGCCTTGCCTCTGTTTGCTTGTCTGGGGTTTTTGGTTGGTTTGGTTTGTTTTTAGAGCAGCTCTGGGTGAGCTTTAGCTGCCTTGTCAGAGTTGAGAGGAGATGACCCCGATGTTTGTGAAGCTGCTCTTCACTCACACACTCCTGACTCTAACAAGCAGTGCCTGGTTCCTTCAAAGCTGGGGAAAACTCCTCAGTTCTGGCATTTCTCACCTCTACACTTCCTGACTGTGTAGTTTCTACTACTGTGATATTTCCACAATGCCCAATATTTTTTATTTTTTTTTTTTTTTTCTTATCATTGCACTTCAGATTACTCTGTTTAAATTGGATGATGCAAGGCTGGCTTTGTGTGCCTGCTTTTGCTTATTTTGATGGATAGATTTGAACTATCAGAGCTGATAAACCTGCTGGAGGTGGTTTTTATTTTGTTGCAGTGAGTAGACAGATAGGTTTTCTTGCTCTGTTGTGTGATGGGAGAGTCACAGCAAGAGCAAAGGTGCTTCGACCTGGCAGCAGTGCCAGAAACCACAACTTGGATATATTAATTTAAAATTACCTTATCAAGCAGAATATGATATAGAGTAGAAGCACTGATGGGATAAGAAGCTGGGCTGGCTGTAGGACCTTACATTAAATATTGAGCACAGCTCACTTGTGTGCCTTGGAAACTCCTGATTTGTATTTCAAGAGGTGCATGTGTGGTATTTTCTAATTTCCAGGAGGAGCACAGAGTGTTCTTTTGGGACCTGCATTGCTGAGGTCATGTGTTGGAGACACCTTTGTTTTAATGATATTTACTTGGTTTCTTTCTTTGTGTTGGTGGCAGTTTTGGCGCAACAAAACCCACATGTAACTGATTTTTTTATGCATATATAAACATGAGAAGGTGGAAATGATTGTTTTCCAGGTTGTGGTTTCTCTTGCTCATCCAAGGACAGTGATTGCCCTTGGAAGAACACTCTGGGATGCTCAGTGCTGCTGGCTGGAAAGCAGGAGGGTTCAGCCACATGTGAAAAATGCTGGAGGTGGGTTTGCTACCTCCTCTCCCTTTTGAGAGATTCCTGCTGCTGCAGAATTAGGGATTTGTGTATAGCACAAACATTCCAGGCAAGGGGGTTTTGAGACAAGGAAAAGCCTAAAATGCTCCTCCAGGTGAAGATCTGGTTTGAGGCTTTTTTATGGATTTCATTTTATTGTTTTTATGGAATAATGGCAGCTGAAAGACTGGTGCTGACAGCAAATCCACTCAGCTCTTTCTGAGCACACTCACAACAAGCTGCTTCCACTGAAACTAAAAGCCAAACTTCCAGGAGCAGCAGGGTGATGCTCAGTCACTGGATTTACAAGAAGTCCTGCAAATTTGCTTGTTCATGTGAGAGGAACTTTCATCAGCTGCTTGCCCAGAGGAGCTGCAGAAACTTCTCAAGCTCAGAGAACCTCTTAAGGCTAATTCCAGAAAAAAATCAAAATACTGTCTATTCACTGGGTCTCAGCTTACCTGGCACCTTTAATTTTTTTCTTCCTCCTCTTTTCTCCTGTCCCCATGGCACATCCATGGGCACAAGTGCCTGTGCAGCTCTGAGCTTTCCTTCTGCCTGGGGCTCACAGCTCTCTCAGGAGGAACTTTTGGGTGAGGGAGAATTTGTTAACACTGTCAGGAATTCATCCTCATTTTCCAAAGAGCAAATCACCTCATCCAGGGTGACCTGGTGGAGATATGAAGGATAAGTGCAGTACTTCAGACAATTATTTGAAGGTTATTTATGTTTTCCGTGTATTATTTGTGAGGGGCTTGTGGAAGACTGTGCCATGGAAAAGTTAAGGAGGTTTTTCAAACGCTGTTGGCCCAGAATCAACACATTCCCCTAACTTGATTATACAACTGTTTTGTAACTAATTGTTTTTCAAGTAGTTGAGATCCACATCTTTTATATAAATCACTGTGAATGTGGACTGGAGATGCCTTGATCTCAATAGCTTATCATTTGCAAGTGGGAAGATTATTATGTTTAATCAGTTCTATCATCAGGTCTCAATAATTTCCATTTTTCCAGCCAGTAGGTCTGATGCAACTGAATGGTCACATTTTCCAAAGATCTGTGCTTGGGAGCTTTGTGCTGATGTTTCTTGGGTTGTTTTTTTGTTTGTTTTTTGGTACTTTTTTGGTTTTTTTGTTATTTTTGTTGGGGTTTTTTTGTGGTTTTTTGTTGTTGTTTGTTTAGTTTTGTTTTTTGGGAGTGTGGTGGTGGTGGGTAGCATAGGGTTGGTTTGTTGGGTTTTTTTCAGAGTAATTTAAAACCATTTTAGTTTGGGATTCACATCACTTTTTACTTCCCAGACAGGGTACAGCACTCATGGGGTGTCACAGACACCTGGGGCTCCCCTAGACTCAGTTTTTAAGTCCACAGAACTCATGTGTGTTCTCCTTGCTTTCCCAAAAAGTGATCTTGGTGCAGCAATGAAACACCCAATGTTAAAACATGCCCAGTGTTCAGCACTGCTCATTTTTTACAGCATGGAGGAGGAGATTCTATTAGTGTTGAAACACATAATCACAGGATGATTATCTGCAGGTGCTTTTATTGAAGAGCTCTGGGAATCAGGGGTACAAACCCAAATCTGACTCTGACATGGATTCGAGATGGACATGTTTTTATACCCTTTTTGTTATATAATTATATATCAATTATTAAACCCATATTGTTCTATTGTGTGCATTGATCTTATCCAAGCATGTATTCTTGTAATTTTTATCAGGACCCCCGAACATCCTTTCTCATGATTCTTGTTATGATTACATTGTTTCTCATGATTCTTATTACTATTAAACAGAAATTATACTCAATTACCAAACAATCATTACATTTAACTATCATATTATTTATCATATGATGATTATGCAGGTGCAGTTTCATATGATCTAATAAAGACTAAGCTCAACATTCATTCCCAGGGCCCAGTTCCCTATCCCAGGCCTACCAGACCCAACCTTTCCTTCCACCCCCTGAATCTATTGCCTACAATTCCCATGATTTTGGACACATTTTAACCCTGTGCTATCATTTCCATGTGGTTTGATCTTTGCAGTGATGTGCCCACCCCTGCTGCTCCCCCAGCTCCAGGTTCAGGCAGTGATGGGAAGGACAAGGGCAAAGGCTGCTCAGCAGGAAGGACTCACTGGGCTCCACCCATGGCAAGGAATCAGAGGTGGTTAGTGGAAAAAGAGAAAAGCTTTGAACTATAAACTCTGGATTAGTGGGTGTTGGAAGAGTTGTTTTTTCCATGTATCTAAGCTGGCAGGGTTTGCACATGGATAGTCACAAGACATGAGAGTTCCTGGATGTGGCAAGGCAGGTCACACTTTACAAAGCCACAATTTTCTCTATTCAGATGATGCTTTTTTCCCTCCTTGAAATGGAGAAACTGTCCTTCAGTGAAGGTGGTGTCTGCCCTTGTGACCATCTAGGCCACTGTGACCTTCTAGGATCTTAAGGGAGCCATAAAAAGGACGGAGAGGGAACTTTTTATATGGACAAGGGGAATGTTTTTAAACTGAAAGAGGGCAGGGAATAGAATACTGGGAAGAAATCATTTATTCAGAGGGTGGGGAGCCCTGGCACAGGGTGCCCAGAAAAGCTGTGACTGCCCCTGGATCCCTGGAAGTGTCCAAGGCCAGGCTGGGCAGGGCTCTGGGCAAACCTGGGATTCCAAGTTTGTTGGAATCACCACAGAGAATTTAAGAGCTGCTTGTTGGGCTTCTTCTGTGGGCAACAGTTCTTAGTTCAGCTGTAATGTTTCAACTAAGAGGTAAAAGGAAACTGAGGAGGAAGGGGAAGCTCAGGCTGTCCTTGAGGATTTAAAGTCAAAATCTGAAGCAACAGATTTTAAATGAATAGCTGTGACCTTGAGAACAGCTGAGAATTTAGAGTCTGGGTTCAAGTTTTCATGTTTGGCATATCCAAGTTCAGAACTTGAGTTCTGCTGGAAGTGCATCTGCTTGAAACTTGAGGTTCTGGAGGTCTCCTTTAATGGGAAATCTTAAATAAAAGTACAATAAATTGGCTTCTCTTTGTGATGCAGACCAGCTACTGGAGCAGGCTGTGCCAGCATGGGCTCCTTGCTGGATTCAGGAGCTTTTTCATTTGTTCTGATTCTTTTGCACACTGCCTGGGTATTTTCAGGTGAAGGCTCATGTCAGGTATTCATAAAATCATTGTAGGTACCCATAATAACAACAAGCTTCTCCTCCAGCCAGTGGAATAATAATCAAAACATTATTTTACATTTACATATTATTGCAGACCAGGGGGAGGCCTAACTCTGCTTGAGACACCAGACTCTGTATTTTGTTATTGGTTTTCTCACCTATGTTTCCTTAGGAAGTAACAAAAGCACAACATGATCAATGTTTAATTTATTGCCTCAGCAATAGCTCTGGAGATCTGGCACTGAGTCAGAAGTGAGGAAAGGGACAGTGGTTTTAAGCTTAACATGAGTGAGATCATACTCACAATACATGTATGAAACAAGAGGGAGAGGAAGGCTGGAGTTTCCATCAGCCTGCCTGATGATATTTTCAAGAATCAGTGTCTGGCAGATGCATTAGCTGCTGGTGGAGCTTTCAGGAACTCCTAGGAGGGCTGCTGAAACATCCCAGTGCTCTGACCCCGGAGCACACAGCGTCAGCAATTGGAGTTCCTTTGCTGGAGAGGATCTTTCATCCCCATCCCCTTGCTGAGGGGAAAGTGGGAATTGCTCTAACAGCATGAAAGGATGTCTGGAGCTCTGTGCTCCTCTCCCTCCTGAATTTCAGGCAGGATATTGTGTAAATGGGATTGGCTGGGAGCTGGTCACATCCTCAGCACGTGTCCCAAATTTCAGTTTACACGGCCACTGGTGACTCAGACAAATGGAAGTAGGATACCTGTAATCATATTATAATTACCTACAAGCTGATTAAAGTGTTTCTGTGTGTTTCAAGCTTCTGGAAAATCATCCCCGGATTCTTCACAGCTAATTCCCTTTTTTTTTTTTTTTTTAGGAGTGAGACCATCTGTCAGTACAGAAATACCTCAGCAGCATCTGAGTCTGAGGACAGCTGGCACAGCTCAGGTGGGCTTTGGCAGATCCAGAGAAGAGCTCTGCATCCTCTTGTTCCCACCTCAGCCACACATCAGGAAGTGCTGCAGTGCAAGCTGGGTTTCAGGGAGCCAACAATAAATCAGTTTGGGATGTGGCCCTGGGATACTCCAAGTGAGCACTTGTGACAAGGGGACAGATCTCCATGGAAGCTAATTTTAGGAAAACTTAAAGTCATGTAAACTACTGCACTAAACACCAGGTGTGGGTCCAAAACCAAGCTCTGCATTTGGATTGTTTGGCAGTTCTAAGCATTAAATAGCTCAATTCTGAGATAAGCTGGACATGTTCAGCCTCTCTGCCTCCCACCTGGATCAAGATTTACTCATTACTTCATGGTTATGAAGTACTTCATGTGGAAACCTCCATACAACCAGTTTTTAACCAATTAGTGAAGAATTAAAGGCTTGGTTTGTAACTCTCAGGTAGGAATCCTGTGGGGATGGTACAAACACAGCAGGCAGTGTGTGCTTGAAGTGTGAACTGGAGATGGAATCAGGGAAAAGGGAGTGAATTGTTTCAAACTGGAGCTGAAAAGATACTTGTTGGTTTTGAGCCTCTGATTTTAAAACTGGGGAGTTCTGGAACAATTTGCCTTTGAAGTCTGTAACAAAAATAAGAAAAGAGCATTTACTGGATAACTTCAGTGCCAAGGGAAACAATGATCACTTCTCCCAAACTGGAGATGAGCACACTGGGTAAGTAGCTGCTGTCTGAAGAGGCAGAATTGGTGCTTCAGAACTATTTTATCATTTATTTGCCAGACTTCATCCCTGCTGCTGTGACCCAAATGCCCCAGGCTTGTTCACACTTTCTATATGAATTCTTAATAAAAATTCAGCCTGTGTGTGTGTTTTTTGGGCAAAAATTAACTTAATCGTAAAATGTCTGGTTAAAATGACCAGCTAGAGCTCCAAAATCTCATCCATCAGAGTCCCAGAGTAAATGTCTGTGGCAGGGAGGAGACAGCTGAAGTTATTTTCAGCAGACCTGAGTAAACCTTGTCTGCCTTTGCTCCCCATCAGTAGCATAGGATGAAGGAGAAGAGATGCATGAAAATGAGCAAGGCTTCTTTTAAGTCTTCAGAATATTTTCTTGGTGATAAATCAATAAATCAAATCCTCTCAAAAAGAGAGGAAAGAGTGTAATTTATTTCTGCTCATTTCATTTGCACTGGCTATGAGAAGAGTGCTAGTTCTTACGGGTGTTATCTTGTTTTTCCTTGAGCTTTATCACTTTTTTTTTTTTTCTTTTTTTAATAATGGGGGCTATACAAAGAATTGCTGCATTATCTTGTGAGTTTTCTTACTGCCCTTAAATCTTGTGCCAGTTGTTAACTTTCATGTTACTCACATATTTCATGACATCTGGTTTATTTGGCATAGGGAAGAGCAATTTATCCCTGTAGTGAAGTCACTCAGAAAGCTGATCCTTAGAGCTCAAAGAAGCTGGCAAGTCTCAGTGTAGGTACACCTAAAAATTACTTTTCTCTGCCTGCTAACTGTGGTTGGTGATGCCTGGGCAGGGAAGGAACCATCACCTGTGCAAGCAGAACATTTCTAGGTTTTGAAAGAAACAGCACCAGACCTGAAGAGCCACATCTCTTGCTCCAAGTGAATGCTGTGGAAAGCAGTGACAGCTGCTTCTTATCTCACAGTCAAACATTCTGAAGCCCTGGAGGCGAAATATTTATGCTACTGGACACTTTGTTTATTCAATTGGCTTTTTTTTATTTCTTTTCTTTTTTACCAGAGAACTGAAAATGAGTGACGTGTGTGTGCCTCAGTGTAAATAAGAGACTCGTGACTCCCCATGTCAGAATTTACTAATTCTTCATGCTGCTCTGAGGGGCTGAAGGAAATATTGATGTGTGTGAACCAACAGAAAGTAAACACCAATTAGAGGGAAAAACAAGCTGCTTAATCTTTGGTTTTATGTAGAAAATTTAAAAGAAGAAACACTCTAAAGTGTGCAACTTCTGGAATAACCTCCAAGGAGAGGTAGGACTGCATGCAAACATATCCTCATTGCATTCTGAGGGCTGCAGAGTGAGATGAAAAATAGTTCTGTGGAAATCAAAAGGTTTACAAACATCATTCCCCTTGTAAACAGCCTGTTTCCAGAACAGAAGGTGCAATAATTCAGTAGCAGTGTGAGGCAGCTCGGGGAGGTTTGGGGTGCAGAAAGCAGCCTGTGCAAACAAAACAGCAGACAGCATCAAATGGGGAATTCCTGAGGGGAAAACTGTTTGGATTTTGGGGAATATTGGGGAGAAGTGCCTTAAGGGCTTGCCTTTTTCTTTAAGTGCTTGTGGCCTCACTCATGAGCATGGTGGAGATGTTTTAGCTCAACTCTCAATTTTACTTGTCAGGGCTCCCTTCTGTGGGACCCTTCTGCTTCTTTACCTGGCTTAGACAATATTTCATCAGCCCCAGCAGTACCTCATCAGTCATGTCTGGCAAACTCAGTCTTCTTGAAAAATGCTTCTCTTCTGAACACACCCAGGTGTTAAATTCAAGAAGCACTCACCAATTCCAATATTTTCGAGTATTGAAATCCAGTGGCTGACTCATCACTTTGCACAAAGAAGATGTTGCTTCCAGTTTCTTTGTTTGGGCTGACTGCGAGTCTTTCAAACAAAGCAAGTCATTTCTGGGAAACCCTGTAAAACTTAGTGCCAGAACAGTGGAGAAGTTATCCAAAAGGCCAACACCCAGGTTAGTCTGAGAGAATAAACTACTGCAAAGCCCTGGGGCCCTTTGGTCATAATGTGGATTTTAAACCTTTTCATAGAAGATGAGATTCAAGCTTAGGTGAGTAAAGAGCATCCAGCAGGTAGCACTCACCTCCTCATTCTTCTGTAGGTGAGTTTTGCTCAGAAAATCCTTTAGACTTCCACACCTCTTTTTTTCACACCTCTTTTCTGTGCTCTCAGGGACATGTGAGCCCCTTGCAGGTTCTAGCAGAAATAAGCAGTTTTATGAATAAAAGACAGAGTTTGACAATGCTAAAGGAGACAAAGAGAAACTCTTGATCAAAGAGGTCTTGAAGAGTTTCAAGGGCAAATACAAAGACAAATGCTGGTTTTGTTCCAAAATAAGAAAAGAAAAATCCCCCATCTTTACAGGAAAAGCTCTGTTCATTCCCCACCTTCCCAAGCAGTTTCAGATCTGTGAGTGCTGAAGACACCAAACACTTTCTTTTTCCATCAGGATCCCAGGAGCCTTCCCTGGCCACGCTGCCCTTGCTCCTGAATGGTTTGTCTTTCTCTCCCTCTGCTTGCAGAGCATCTTTGAAACAACTCTGCCTTGTTCAGAATGTTGAGGTTGGCTGTCTAAACTGCAGCTAAATCAAAAACATAGCTGATGATTTGGACAGATACAGGCTGGGTGGGATTCCTGCCAACATTATATTTGCTTTTGTCTTCATAAAGAGCAGTCCTGGGAGATGTGCACTGCAACCAGGAAGAGTCTGACAAAGGCATGTGCCTTTATAAAGGGCTTTTTTAGAAAATTTATTTTTCCAGTCAGCCAGCTTTGTGAGCTATTTCAGTCTGTGGTGTGTTGATCAGATGCAGAGTGTAACAATGTCTTGAAAGGCAATGCCTTGTTTCTGGCCCCTGCAGATGTTTTGTAATTGGCTGCAAGGGTTAAAACTGTGCAGTTTTAACTGGGCAATCCTGTCTGTCATGGCTGTGATCCCACACTGGGAGCAGCCTGTAGACTGATTGCTCCTGATCCTGATATGGGATCCTTTTCAGCAGGAAAAGTTGCCTGGTGCATGATTGACAGGAGTTTGTGTATTTTCCACTGCTGTTTAAGAAAATTAAAAGTATGAGATACTTTGGGGTGTCTCTTACCACCAGCTTTGAACACGTGGCTGATTTTAGGCCCCTGAGCAGTCAGAAAGGATTCAGTATGGTCACCTAAGAGCTTGGAAAAGTGTGGCTATTGCATGGGACTTAAATTACTTAAAGTCATTATTTTGTGTGCATTTTCAATGAGATTGAGGGTTTCCATCTTATTCTCCAGCTCAGTTTTCTGCTAGTGAAGTCAGTATGAGCATTTAATAGTTGTGACACATCCTAGTGGTTTGCAAGGCCTGCATTAATGGGGATGGTGTAAAAAAATTAACAGAAAATAAACTGGGGGTAATCCCTGTGGTTTGGGGCCGAATTTGGTTCAAGTCTAGTACTAAGAAATGAAGCTGATATGGGAGATGCAATTTGCTGAGGCAGAGGAATGGCTGGACCATTGATGACCTTGCAGAGAGAACACTGAATGTGTTGTGGACACAACTTGCAGTTTTCAGGGCTCTCCCATGAAAAGGAAAGCAAGCCATGCAACCAGAGACCAGGAATTTGGGGAAGTTTTTCTTTAAAACAATGTAGTAATAGAGCCTGATGTAAACAAGAAAAGAAAAGAGGTGCATTCACCAGCAGCCCATCTTAGAACTGTCCTGGAGAGGAGTAAGTAGTGAAGTTCCTTACATATATGGGTAGAATTTGGGGTTTTTTTGTCTCCTGAGTACCAGACCCCTGTAGAACCAGCCTCACCAGCAGCTCAGTACCTCGTTACCCGTGCTGTGCCTAGGCTGCCCACAGAGACAATTCATCTGTTGCATTAAACAGCTCTTTTCTCCTGCTTTCCTTTACCTTACAAGGCAAACATTCCTCAGCACCATTGGGAAGAAACATTTTTATGGGCAGATGGGCTCTAAACCTGCCATCCACTGAGGGCAAACTCAAACATCCCAGAAGAGTGATGCTAAAATTTCGTACTCAGCAAGACTTAGGAGTTGTTTGACAATGTCTGCTGGTATTTAATCCTTCACTCTGCCTGCTGTGGTCTTGCTGTTCCCAGGATTTTGGTCTTTTCCAACCTCAGTGATTATGGGATTATAAGGTAAGTATTTGCCTTTATATCATAGATCAGGCAGCAGACAGAGAGGAGACCTTGTTTCTCCTCAGTGTTTCTACTCTTTTCTCATCAGTGCTAAGCTGATCACCTCTGCTGGACTGTCCCTGGCAGGAACAGGCTGGGAGCTGTAGGATGGAGCCCCAGGCAATGGCCCTGCCCAGCTGTGCTGCCCTGGGCCCTTCTCTGAGCTTCACCTGCACAGGTGTTTTGCCCTTCACTCAGGGAGCAAAAAACCCAGGGGTGCCATTTGCTCAGCTATATAATTTTTATTTTTTTTTCTTAAACCACTCTAAAGCCCCACTTTTGTTTTTGACAGCTCCAATCTGCCTGAGGTGCTGCAATATTGCACTTTTGGTGAGGTTGCAATGAGGTTTTACAGCAGTCCTGCACTATTCCCCCAGCTGCTCCACTGTCCCAACCACCAGATCAAGTGTAAGCCTGGTGCCAGTGCTCCTGGCTATGATTTACCCTCCTTCTACCTCCTCCCTCCTTCACTTCCTCCTTTTTTTTTCTAAGACCAGCAATATTTGGATGGTAATTGTAGCCCCAAGGCTTGTATAAATTCATTAAAGGCCCTGCCTTTTGAAGTGGAATTAGTACTTTGTCAAAGCTGTTTGTGTTCTGGGTCATGAACCATCTGATGGGAGGCCTGGGTCCATCTGGGCTGTGCTAATTAGAGCAGCCTGCCCTGGGGCTGAGGCTGCAGCTCAGTGCAGGGAGCAGCTCCAAGGATCTGAGCTGCAGAGCCACCTCTGCCTTCCGTGCTGGGAGCTGCTTTTCACTGGACAAACCTCCTGAGTGCCTTGTGCCTGCTCGTGCAGTCATTTCCTAAACCCCACATCCTCATTAGAAAAGCTTCAGAGACTTTTTACCTCAAGGTTTTTTGCTCCTAAGAGGTAAATTCCTCACCAAAAGCCTGTTATAATAAATCTCCCATTTAGAGATGGAAATTAAGCATCTTACAGTCCTGTAGATATTTGTCAGATCCTTCAAATGCTCTATCCCTGGCTCCTGTCTGCATCCAGGGAGTCTGACATGGGATATTGTGGGGAGTAGCTTAGGATTTTGGCTTCTTAAGCACTTAATTCATCTGCTGTCCGAGCTTAACTTTTTTATTAATAAGAAATACAGCCTCAAATTGAAACTGTTGGTCTAGAACTTTGGTTCAGGGTTTTTCTGCTGAACCATGATCAGAAGTGAAGTGGTAACAACACAACTGGAAACCCTGGAATGGTTAAAGGTGTATCAGTTTGTGGTTTCCATTGTTGACATTTGCTGCCAAGCTCTTTGAAATCTTCTTAAGAGCTTCAGTGTTAAGTTGGACAAGCTAAAAGGGCTTGGGACCTTAGCCAGGTTTGTATGGACCACTCTGGTGTGCAGACAGGATGTATCTCAATTCTTAGGTAACAATTTTTGTTTGCTGCCAGCTCACGATTTGCTCACTTTGGATAAAACTGTTCACAGTGCAGCACAATAAACAGGCAATAGGAGTAACTCTGCTTAGATCACACTTCAATCACTCATGCTAAGTTGAGATAACTAGATACTTCCAAGAAAAACTGATTTCAATTTTTTAAGTCTGGACTTTGCAAAATATAATTATAGTACTTTAGGGCAAGGTCTTTCCAGGTAATCTGGGATGGATCTCTCCCCAGAGATCTGAGATGCTCCTGGGCTGTGACAGGGACTCCCAGCTCTGCACTGGGCTTTTCTGTAGGAAAAGAATTTGGCATTTTGGCACTGCCCATATATCCCCTGGAACAGCCTGATGGATCCATTATTTCAGGAAATGTGTAAATCAGTGTTGTGGCAGCTGAGCTTACGCAAGGCAGCAGATGTCTCACAGCCCCCAAAGGCCATGGCAAGTCCCTCTGAGCTTTCATAGCACAGTTGTTCACATCTCACAAACAGCTGAACTTCCAGCCCTTGAAGGTTCCAGAGAATCTGACTTTGGTGAGAAATGCAGAAATTCTGGGGAGAATAGAGGCTGCTCCAGGAACGTGATGTCTTCCAGGGTGTTGCTCAGACATGCAGGAGGTGAAGAGCTGTGTGCTTGGGCAATCTGCTTCCCTGATGGCCTGCTGAAGTATTTGAGTTGTACAAATCACTTAATCACTTCATGGCTTATTTCTCAGCTGAAATGAAAATCCTTTGGGATCAAACTGTTCTTGATAAACATCTCAGGCTTTTAAAAACTGCTTCTGGGTTTACTGCCCTTTAAATTTCAGGCACCCTGGCACTAGTGTGCTGTCTCGTTTGGCTTCAGCTCTCAAACCAGAGAACAGATTGACATTCTGAATTAAAAATAGAATTGTCCACAGATACTCCCACAGCTTGGCATTAATCTGGTTCTGGTTGGCTTTGGGCTCCTTTTCTTTTTGCATGAAAAAAAACCAACAATCCAGATCTGGTTATCAACAGCAAAGTCTACTGTTCAAAACAGAGGCATCTGAAGTCCCTGCATGGTGTGAGGCTTGGCAGAAGCTGCCTTTGATTAAATACAAACCAGCCAGGAGATATTTTTTCCCCTTTCTCAGCATCTCTGTTGGCAGAGCCTCCATCTGTGGTTGGGGCTGGAGAGCCCAGCTGCTGCTGCAGGCTGAACAGAATGCCCACGGTGGGATCTGGTGAATAACTCTATTCATAAGTCATCCTGCCCTCCCTCTTTCTCCCTCCAGCCTGAAGCCTCCAGGATACTTGTGCAACCTTGGGCACAACATCCTGAGCAGGGAAGGGTGGGAACAGCCCGTGCTGAGGGTGGGAGCAGCACGTAGAGCTCAGAGGAGCATTGGAAAAGGAGCTCATCCAGCTCCTGCATTTCCCTCTGGGGCACAGCCCTGCCACTCCCTCCTCCAAGGGCTGATTCTTCCCCCTTGAGCAGCCTGGCTCAGGGTCCTGCCCTGCCAGGCTGCTGGAGATGCAGGAAAAGCCTCATTCCCTCTGGAGCTGATGGGATGGGAAGCTGAAGGAAGTGCCTGCTGTGTACTCTCCTTACCTGCCTTGGCTGCTGATTCCAGGCTTGGAAAGCTTCTCCAAGGATTTTTAGGTTGAAAAAGATTCTCTTTCATTTTGGACTGTCATGGAACTCGAGTGTTGGAAAGCTTGGCAAAGTCACAAGCTGCTCTGTCTTCTCTTGTTTGTTTTATTAGCAGAGAAGAAAATACAAGACTTAGGAGGGAAAACAAGCCAAAGGTGGGAGGGGAGAGGATGTACAGGAGTAGAAGCAAATTAGCAGGGGTAAAATGGAGACCTCCTGAAAAGAACTTTCACAGAATTATGTAAATAAATACCAACTCTGAAAACAATTCCTTCCATGGCTTGGCCAGAAAATGAAACTTTTTTTCACTGGTGGAACAGCATTGTTTGACCATGATGGAAGCCTTGCCTGATCAGCTTTGTCTCTCCTTCCAAAGTGTTCTCCTACTTCTTGTCCTGATTCACCAAAGCCAAAAGGCTCCTCTAGGTAATTATCCACATCTAGTGACCAGCTGGCTAAGATGACAGAACCTTTTAATGAATTTAATGAGTCAAGCCTCTCAAAGTGGGATATATTTTGCTGTATGACCACTGCATGCATTTGCAGGGAATCTTTTCATTTAGGAATTAACCTGATTTATCTACACCTAAGTTCTCTCTCCAGGTGAAGTATCTGGATTGCACCAGCAAACAGCAGAGCCCAACAATAGTTGGTGCAGACTCAAGGATCTATTTCTCAATTTTGGGGAGAGCTGCAGGCTGTTCTTAGTGAGCTCAGCTGCTCTGAATTCTTCACTTGCAGCTCACGGGTTTATTTGTGTGTTTTTCTGGGCACACAAACCCCTGTCACAATATTATTAGAAGACTTAAGTGGTACTTAAGTGGAAGTGGCAGGTTTCTGTGCTGCACAAGTTGTGTTTTAACAGAGAATTGATCCAGACAAGTCCTTAGATTAAAGTGCTAATTCACTACTAGTGCTGCTTCTTTCTAGGACAATGGAATTAGTGGCTAAAGTAAAGTTAAATTAGTTTTGTTTTCTAAAAGCAGCCCTGAGGAGGCTCTTACAGAACACCAGTAGCACTCTCTCACTGAGAAAAGCACAGAGCTCCTGTTGTTAACAGAAATGCTGGGGTTTACTGATATCTTAAGTAGAATCTAAATAGGAAGAAATCCTTTGATATTCTGTCATGCATATAAGTGCTAGAAACATAATCCACTGAGTGATATTGGCCCTCAGAGAATAACAGCAGGCTTTTAAATGGTACCTTCTGAACTGTAGTTTAAATCTGAGTTGTTTCATAGCTGAAATCCATCACTAATTATGTGTTTACATACCCAGAGTTATTATTCTCCCTTTTGTCTTCAATTTTTCCCAACTAAACGAGGAGCTGTAAGTGCTGGCTATTCTGAAAGTTCAGTTTTGTGATGCAGACCAGAGGTGCTGGCACTGCCCAGGCTCAGGCTGGAGCTCAGGGCAAGGCTCTTCCCCCAGAGGTGCTGGCACTGCCCAGGCTCCCCAGGGAATGGGCACGGCCCCGAGGCTGCCAGAGCTCCAGGAGCGTTTGGACACCAGGGATGGACAGGGGGGATTGCTGGGGGGTCTGGGCAGGGACAGGGGCTGCACTGGGTGATCCAGGGGGTCTCTCTCAGCTCAGGACTTTTTGGGATTCTCAGAGACCATGGCTGTGTGTTTTTGCTGATTATGGGGTTTGCTGGCCAGTGGGAAACTGAACATGAACACAGATATCCTGAAATGGGACTTCATAACATTCAGGCTGGAGAAAAAATCAAAGCAGACATGAGGAAAATCAGTGTGGAGCAGAGAGGCTGGCAGTGGGTGAGCTGTAAGCAGGGCTGGGATGAGCACCCATGGCCAGAGCTGGTGGAAGTAGTTGGGTACTGTTGAAAGAAACCTTGTTTTGGTGTGGGAGCTTCATAAGTTGGAAGTCACAAAGGAAATAGGAAACCTTGGCTCCTTCCCACTGGGGAAGCAGTTTGTGAGTGTGCCTTTGTTCAGGGACAATTTGTTTTCACTTGAGTTAATGCTTCATTAGTGCTGTCCTTGAGACCTTGGCTGTTATCCAAGGGAAAAAAAAAAACCTAAGAGAGATGGGGGGAAGAGAGCCCCTCGAAAAAGCTTTGAAATCAAGCTGCTGGGTAGTTTAATGTTATCACAGAGGCAGCAGGTTAGAATAAGCAATTTCAAGTGCCTGAGCTGCTGCATGTTTGGGCCACTTTTGTGTGGATTTCTGAGCTTGCTTTGGGCAGTCTCAGCTCCTGAGTGCACAGTGTGGTCCTGCTGGGCTGCCTGAGGAGTGCAATGGCTCTAAGTGTATTTATGGCCAGTTATAAATCCTAGGGTTTGCTGCTCCTCCTGGAGCTCTGGAGAGACAATAGAGATAAATGACTGCCTTTCTACAGAAGATCTCTGTCAAAGTTCTTGCTGGCTGCCCAGTCACCCTCTCATTTCAGAAAAATTGTTTATCTGCATTGCAGGAGCTTTCCAAATATAGAGCTGTTCTTCAGGCCTGCTCTTTCAGAAATCTATTCAATAGCTCTGATTTAGCTTAATACATATGGGAATTAAAATTTTGGTCCTTAAAAGAGAGAGAAGTTTTCAGGGTGGGGGTCAGGCTCTTCTCCCAGGCCACCAGCTGTGGGACAGAAGGAAATAACCTCAAGCTGTGTCAGGAGAGGGTCAGGTTGGACATCAGCAGGAATTTCCCCATGGAAAGGGGGGTCAGGCCTTGGCAGGGGCTGCCCAGGGAGGTTTGCAGTGCCCATCCCTGGAGATGTCCAAAGTGGCACTCAGTGCTCTGGGCTGGGGACAAGGTGGGGATTGGGCACAGGTTGGACTCAATGGTCCTGGAGGTCTGTTCCAACCTCAGTGATCCTGGGATTGTGCAAGTGTAGGTTTGGGCACTTGGCTACCCAAGTTAGGGCCCAATCCAATGTAAACTGGGTGCAGAAAGCCACACTTCAATTTATTTTAACTGGAGTTGAATCACTACTCTGTTGCTTAGAGACATTTTTTCTAAGTAGATCTTGGAAAGAGCAGGCTCAGTAGGAGCTTCAGATGAGAGCTGAATTTTGTATTTCCTTCCATGATTTGACTTCTCAAACAGCTGCATTTGTGCTGAACAGGGGGAATGTTCAAATCCATCTTAATCTTCAGGTGGTTGGACATCCTTTTCCTGAATGGGAGTCAGTTGCTGTTTCCATCCTGCCTCAAGGCTGCTGTTCTGAAGGTGAAACACCATCTCCCCTGAGGGTTGGGCCAGCTGCAGTTGGTTCCACTGGCAGCAGGACTTGAGCTTCAGTCACTCATACTTGAAACTTGTGCCCAAAGTTTCTGTTGAATTCTGGGATTATTTGTTCTTGAAATCACAACTTCTGTCCTACAGCTGCCTTCCTGCTGTGCTCTGGGTCTAAAATGCTTCACTACAATTCTTGAGCAAACATCTCTCGTCAGCTGCAGTAAAAAAAAAAAAAAAAAAAAAAAATTAAAAAAAAAAAAAAAAAAAAAGATTGTTCTTAAAATTTACCCCCAAATCTAAGATTTCTCTCATGTGTCAGCAGGACTAATCCTGCCAGAGCTCAATGCTCTTGCTGATATGGTTTAGTTTAGATATTCTTGTGAGGAGCAGGAATTTGGCCTGGGATCTTTATACGTCTTTTCCAGCTTTAAATACCCCGTGTTTCTATTCTATGATAACATCTCCCCTGAGCCAAAGGAGGTGTTTGCATCTATCAGTAAGGAAAGGTCTGAGGTAGAAGTTTGTAGCAACTCCATGAATTCTGTGAAGCTTTGCCTGCCCAAGGTGACTTTGTCACCTTGAACTGCCCTTATCTCATGCAGGCAGGAGTGGTGTGAGAATCTGGGATGGTTTCAAGCAAGTTGTCTCAGCTGCTTTGCTTTGTTGTGCAATATATGTTCAGGCCACAGAGGGTAGCCCTTGTCTCTAAGCAGAAAACTGGAATTCTGTGTGTTCTTGGAGCAGGTAGGCACAGTAAATAAGAGGATAAAGTAGTGACCTTTTGAGAAGAGAAAACAAAATCCATTGCCCTTCTGGAGTGAATGAAAAGCAGGATCAGGTGTATGAGCTGAAAGTGCTAACAGACAAAAAGAAGGAAAAAAGTAACCAGGTAGGTAAATACTACTGCAAACTAATTAAGAAATGCTGATGGAACAATTGTAAACACAGTGGTCTGGCTGCACTGGCTTCAGGTGTGACACCTCCTGTTCTGAAGCAGATGGAACATGGAACCACCTGACTTGTATTGACAAGTCCTGCCTCTTGTAAATGGTGACAAAACCTGGATTGACACAGCTGCAAGGGGCAAGGCCAGGTGTTCCTTAATGTTCCTGTGAGTTCAGAGCGAGCAGCACCTACAGGATGGGTGCAGATGGCCACAGGTGTTTGACATGAGGTGTAAAACACTGTTCTGTGTGTGAGGTGTAAAACACTGTTCTGTGTCTGGGTGTAAAACACTGCTCTGTGTCTCAGGTGTAAAACACTGCTCTGTGGCTGGGTGTAAAACACTGTTCTGTGTGTGAGGTGTAAAACACTGCTCTGTGGCTGGGTGTAAAACACTGCTCTGTGTGTGAGGTGTAAAACACTGCTCTGTGGCTGGGTGTAAAACACTGCTCTGTGTCTGGGTGTAAAACATTGCTCTGTGTCTGGGTGTAAAACACTGTTCTGTGTGTGAGGTGTAAAACACTGTTCTGTGTCTGGGTGTAAAACACTGCTCTGTGTCTCAGGTGTAAAACACTGCTCTGTGGCTGGGTGTAAAACACTGTTCTGTGTGTGAGGTGTAAAACACTGCTCTGTGGCTGGGTGTAAAACACTGCTCTGTGTGTGAGGTGTAAAACACTGCTCTGTGTGTGAGGTGTAAAACACTGTTCTGTGTGTGAGGTGTAAAACACTGTTCTGTGTGTGAGGTGTAAAACACTGCTCTGTGTCTGGGTGTAAAACACTGTTCTGTGTGTGAGGTGAAAAACACTGTTCTGTGTGTGAGGTGTAAAACACTGTTCTGTGTGTGAGGTGTAAAACACTGCTCTGTGTCTGGGTGTAACACTGTTCTGTGTGTGAGGTGTAAAACACTGTTCTGTGTCTCAGGTGTAAAACACTGCTCTGTGTGTGAGGTGTAAAACACTGTTCTGTGTGTGAGGTGTAAAACACTGCTCTGTGTCTCGGGTGTAAAACACTGTTCTGTGTGTGAGGTGTAAAACACTGTTCTGTGTCTCAGGTGTAAAACACTGCTCTGTGTGTGAGGTGAAAAACACTGTTCTGTGTGTGAGGTGTAAAACACTGTTCTGTGTGTGAGGTGTAAAACACTGCTCTGTGTCTGGGTGTAACACTGTTCTGTGTGTGAGGTGTAAAACACTGTTCTGTGTCTCAGGTGTAAAACACTGCTCTGTGTGTGAGGTGTAAAACACTGTTCTGTGTGTGAGGTGTAAAACACTGCTCTGTGTGTGAGGTGTAAAACACTGTTCTGTGTCTGGTTGTAAAACACTGCTCTGTGTCTGGGTGTAAAACACTGTTCTGTGTCTCAGGTGTAAAACACTGCTCTGTGTCTCAGGTGCCTTCTGTGGCTCTGGGCTGCTGACAGTCACCTTCCAGCAGCACTGTGAGGCAGCAGAGCTGTGCTGTGTCCCTGGCTGCTTGGAGGGCACAGCCAGTGTTCCTTGGTTAGCCTGGAAGCACTGGGCACTCAGAACAGCTTCAGATCAGTGCATTATATGAAGCCACATTTAGGCAGCCATATCTATACAGCTTCTCAATTTGGCTCAAGTAGATTTTCCTTTTTTTTTTTTTTTTTTCAATTTTAGGAGGCCAGACCAAAGAACTCTATAGAAAATAACAAACTGTAGTACTGTAATTCGACTTTCCTGCTGCTCTCCAGCTTGGAGGCTGAGGTGAGGTGCTCTCCTGCCCTCCTGGTTTCTCTGGGAATGTGTGGGCAGGGAGCTGTGAGCCCAGCTGACGTGCAGGATGTGCACAGGACTGGCCAGCTGGGAGCCTGGCCAGCGAGGCAGACACAGGGATTGCTGACTGGGGCTGAAATGGAAATGCCAGGGAGAAGGTTGTCATTTAGTCATGGCTGGCAGGGACATGGCAGCAGACAGCTGGGCGGCTTTGGGAGCTGCCCATGGGCAGCACAGGGATGATTAAGAAGCATAATTTGGCTGGCAAAGGCTGAGGAGGTGGACTTGCACATAGTGTGGATTTCCAAAGCTGACCAAATCCTCAGGAAAACCGTAATTGCTGCTGCAAACCAGGGACTAGTCCTTGGTTTGGCCAGACTCATGTTTGTTCAGTTCATGACTCTGCACTGCTCTTGTCCAGGCTTTTCTTTCCAGAGGCAAATGATTGAGCTGGGAGGGAAGTCAGCAGAAAGAGAAGACAGCAGGAAGGCTCCAGCCCCAGGGAGAGCTCAGAGATGGTGCATGTTGCAGCCTGTGCCTGCTGTGTGAAATCTTCTCACCTCTTTTCCTAAAGCACTTTTTCTGGTGGCACTCAATCTCTAACCTTTTTGGATGCTTCATCCCTGGAAGTGTTCAAGGGATGGTGCTTGGAGCAACCTGGTCTAGTGGAAGGTGTCCTGCCCATGGTAGGGATTGGAATGAGGTGATCTTTAAGGTCCCTTCCATTTTGGGATTCTTCATCAGGGGAGAGATGCTGACCTCACCCCTGGAGCACTGAGGCTGTGATCCTTGTTTGGATGTGAAGTTCTGAAATCCACTCACCACCTCTGCTAAGGAATGGTGTTGTTTTTTATTAAGCATTATTTTTTTCTGCCTTAATATTTAACTCTCAGTTCTTGCAGCAGATTAAAGCCTTTTAACACCTGGCAGCTTTTGCATTAAGGTGCTGGCACTCAGCAATTAGAAGGACCCTGGTGCAGAGTCAATGCTTTGGGAGAACAGGTTCAGTCCAGAGGGAGGATCTGAGGAAGATTCCAGCTGGATTCAGTTCACAGGGTTTAATTTGGAGCACGTCCAGGCTTGGGAGGGACAGGGGATGGCAAGAAGGTATCTGTGCTGAATTTCTTTGCAAAACTGAGTGGAATAGGTGAAGAATTTGTTCCAAGGAGATTGGATGTTTCCTACTCCTCTGAATTGTTGTGGAAAAATACCCAGGGCTACTGCACAGCTGCTGCCCTGACAACAGAACAGAGAGCTTGGGCTGTGTTCAAGCTCTATCATGCAGTGGCTTTAAGGGACGTGGCTCAGTGCTTGTCCTGATGTAGCCCTGCTGCTTTCCACTTGTTGCTGCTTTTACATAACAGCTTCTTGTTGCTTTGACTCTTTTTTTCCACGTGTTTTTCTGTCACAGCTTTGTTTTAGCAATAGTACTTGAAATTGTTTTATGGAAGCATTATGCAAGGGTTTGTCTTTCAGTGCTGGATTTTGCTTCCCACTTGTGAGTGCACAAAGGCAGAGGTGCTTTGGCATTGGTGCTTCTGCTGAGGAGGTGAATATTCAAGTTATTCCAATTAAGCAATGTGCTTGTCCCAGGAAAACACTGCTCTCCAAAGACAATTGGTGTTTGCTGCTACCAGTGCGTGCTGCTAAAGCTGAGGGGAGGCCTAGCTGGTAAAAATATCGTGAGAAAGTGCTGAAATAGCACAGGAGAGGCTAAGTGGCCTTGTGAATTTAACCCACTCTGCACTTTTCTTGCCTCAGGCTGCTCAGTGCCTCTCACAGAACCCTATTAAATCATCTGGGTAGGTCTTTGTGATTTTTCTACTGAGCTTCTGCAAGTCGTAATAATCATTGGGCCATTCCCCTGCTGCTATGAGCTGATCACGCTTGCAATAATTAATCTGCATTACTTTGTAACACATTTCTTGGTTTTTTAGGGAAATTTTCTTCATAAAGGGCTTTAAAACATTGGCCCAGGTTGTCCAGGGAAGAGGTGGAGCCACCATCCCTGGAAGCATTGAAGAAATGTGGATGTGGCACTTGAGGACAGTTCAGTGGTGAACATGGTGGTTGGACTTGATGATCTTTGAGGTCTTTTTCTGCCTCAGTGATTCTTTGATTCTTGTTCTCCATTCCTCTCACTTTCTTTTCCTAAAGAAACTCTATTTTTAAATGTGGCTCTCTGTGCCCTGCACTGCCTGGTAGGTGAGATGGACTCAAGTTAGACCTACTATAGGAAATATCTCCAAATATAAGGAACCTAGGAAAGAAAAGACTGGATTTTATGTGCACGTATAGAATTGATGGACCCAAATTTGCCTCAAAGCAGTTCAAATACCTCAGGTTACAACTGTGGATGGGAGAATGGGGATAACACTGAGCTGGCTTTGCTGTTGTCTGTTGGGAATTCTTGTGTGGGTCAATTCCAGAATTTTTCCATCCTCTTTTCCCTCCTGTAACTTGCTCTGACTCAGGTGCCATTAGAAGCAGCACTGAGATGCCTTTGTCCTGCTCTGCCATCCTTTCAGCCCCAGACACTTTGTCCTAAGAAGAGCTCTGGGGGACAGACCTTCAGTTCCACCTGGCTGGAACAAGCCAATATTTGGCATCAAGTCCCAGGAAAAGTATTTTCAAGAGCCAGAACTGTTGAAGAAGAGTAAGAAACTTCTCTGAATTCCATGTCTGTGTTTTACACACTGATGAAAAAGAGATTCAAATTGTTCCTGCCCATCAATGAGCGTTCTGACAATTCACCACCAGCCTCATGTGCTCACAGCCAATTGTCTGCTCAGACTGCACATCCTGGACCCCAGCCTGAGTTTATTTTGGTCCATTTTTTTCCTTTTGGGATGGAAAATGAAGAAGAGGACCTTGTTTAGGGACAGCATGTTCTCTAAAGCAAGTCCAACAGCTTCTTTGTGGTGCACTTTCACTCCTGCAGTGTTTCAGCAGTGTCACTGCATTACATGACAAATGACTCTGGGCTGGTTTGCTCTTTCATCCTCTCCCCAGTGGCAGCACTCTGTACACACTGCAGTGTGGATTTTGGGAGTGTTTTCTGCTCTGTTTGCATTATTTAGATACAAATATGGTGCTTCAAAGAGAAGGCTTCACAACAAGGTTTTTCTGGTGATCTAAGGGTTCACAAAAGGCTCAGGATGCTCCTGGGGCTGTGATGTTGACTGTACAGAGTAGTTTTACTCTTTTAGCTAAAACTTTAGGTTAAACCTTTGTCATGTGCACTCACTTCATAACAGCAGCTCTATTATTATATCTAAAGCTTCACCTTTTTGTTCTTTCCTCTTTCTATCTTGACCCACACTGACTGTAAATCAAAAATTTCTGAAGTCAGTGGAGCGATGCCACAGCCCTCCAGTTTTCTTTCCCTTCCTACAAAGGGACCCAAAATTGGAATTTGCTATGTAAAATTCTGTGTATTCACTCTTCCCAAGCAGGTTTTCTCTGGTCATTACTTGTGTGAGAAATCTGGCATCATTCTGTCACTGCATCTTATGTCTAAAAGCCTAAGATTTGAAACAGAAACACAAAATCCATCAGGTTGGAAGATATCTTTGAGATTGAGTTCAGCCTTCTGTGGACATGTGCAGCTCCTCCTGAGCCCTGGCCATTTCAACATCAAGGTATCTGTGGATGTCAGAACTCTTCTGAGTGTGAGTGTCCCCTAACTGGGGCTGGTGCAGGAATATTTATCAGTTGGAGTTGAGGAATTGCTGCAAAAAAAAGCCCCAACTGGGTAAAAATTATCACCTTTCTGCATTGACCCTTTTGCACCGTAAAGTTCTTGTATTTTGAAGGGAAAATGAGTTTTTCATGTCTTTTTTTCCCTCTAAACAAACTGGGTCTGGTCTCAAACATCTCATCAAAGGACAACACCTGCACACAGCAGCACACAGGGGCAGAGGCAGAATGAGGGGGAGCAGTGTTCAAACAAAGTCAACTTCATTTCACAGGAGGAAACAACCCATACAACATGCAAAAGCAATGAGCTTTAATAGCTTTTAAAATGTTTTTAAACATTTCCATCACCCCTCTGTGTTTTCAGACACAGCTTGGCAATAAATCAAAGTAAAAGCAAACACTCCTCTGAGCTGGTCATTAGGGTGAAACAGGAATTAAACACTGAAGAGGGGGAAAAACAGAGAGTTTACATCAGTGAGGTTAAGGAGCAGACAGACAAAACACTGGGGAGCAGAAGGGGGATGCATCCTGCTTTGATTTGGGCCTGAGCAGAGGCCAGGATGAGAGCTGGGAATGTGTTGGCTGCTGCAGGAATGGGAGCTGCAGGGCTTGGCTGGTTTGCCTCATGGTGGGAGATCTGTGGGGCAAGTGGTGGTGCTCAGACTCAGGTTTTTAAGTCAGGCTTCCCAAAGCTCCTGCAGGAGCCTTTTGCTGCCTGAGATTTGCTTTCCCCCCCACCCTGTTTGAAGAATCAGGGTTCTGGCTCTCCCTGCATTTGCTCTGCTGGTCTTCCACTGGTGCTACTCACACCTCAGTGCTCACAGGGCTGTTGTCTCTCTTGCTGAGCTTCACAGGAGGGTTTTAGGTCTGCACGTGCCCCTGTTTCAGTTCAGTGTAGAAAATCAGTTCTATGTGACCCTTTAGATTTAGCAAGATGGAGAAACCATGAACATCTAAGTTACAGGGTATTTTCAGAAGGTTGAAGTGCCACTCACCATTAACTTTCTGAGCACTGTCCTTATCCTGAGAGCCTGATTTTTCTTTGACAGCCCATCCTCATGATTTCATTGAACATCTTCTGGGTCTTCAGCACCCTAATGGTCCTTTCTGTTCCTAAGCAGCTCTTCCCCAGCACAGACCCATGAGTCAGACAAATGCACTTACAAAAGTTGATAAGAGGTGGTGAAGAGGAGCAGCCCAGTCATTTACACTTCTTGTATTTCTTGTTAACAGCACCATTTAATAATCTGCACCTTTGGAAGGATTTTTGAGAATGTGGAATGAGAGTCCTGGTGAAAATTCGTTCAGGGCCTAGAAAGGATGGGCAGAATGTACCACAGACTTGAGTCTCCTACTGAAGGCAGCTCAGGAGATTAAAATTAAGCTAAGCCAGGTCAGCAGAGCTCCTGCTTGTTATGATTCTCAAGAATAAATGCTGTTTATTAGTCTGCCTTTATATGTTCTTGCAGCACTGGCAGGCTGGGCTCTGGTGGGTTCACCAATGTCATTTTGCTCATCCTTTGTCCAGTGCAATTCCTTTTCCAAGGAAGTGCCTTCCCTTCCAAGGGCAGGTAATTGGATGTCTCTGCTATCATAATGGAGCAAGATCTTCATGTCACACTGTCCCCAGCAAGCTCAGAAACTCTCCAGGTCCCCACCAAAGCTGTGGATCTCCCAGGGTTCCATCCAGAGGTGCCTGTGCTGACCCTTCCCTGCTCAGCACCACCTGGGACACTGTGGGAATGTCAAGTGAAAGGCACTCCCTGGTTTTATTAGAGCTGCATTTCAGACTGATGAAAGCTTTGTTTCCCAGATTGGAAAATATAAAACCCCTGGGGTTTCCAGCCACAGCCGGTGCTATATTTAGAAAGTCTTAAATCACTGCAAGCTCTAGGTTTGAAGGGGTTGTTATAGAATGTGTGTGTGTTTAGATATGTGTGTGTTTGGGTTTTATTGTGCAAGATCAGTCAGCAGGGATTTTGTGGGTCTGCTTGGCAATGATGGAGTAATTAAAGTGCGTTTTGAGGAATGGTGGGGGGAAAGAAATGCTGAGAGCCAAGAGGAGAAGAAATGGAGGAGGTTAGGGAGTTACTGAGAATAACTTTACTAATCCCTCTTGCCTTGCTGCTCTTGCAAACCTCAGTCTTTACCTCACAAAGGTGGAAGGCTGCCAAGGGAAAGAATCTCATTAAGGTTACACCAAGCCCTCCAGTCTTTGCTGGAACACATTAAAAGCCAGAAGAGCACCCAGACCGCCCTGGAAGGGTCCAAGCAGTGCCTGCAGTGACTCATGCAGGAAGATTCCCCCATTGTCCCATATTTTCCAGCCTGCCAGACAAGTGAGGGCTATGCAGGATCTAGGTGTGTGTACCTACACGTGTGTGTGCCCTAGCAGCAGGACCCATCCTGCTTTCAGGGTTTCCATGCCAGCCAGCCCCAGGAAGTGCAGTAATCAGTAGTGACAAGAAATACCAGAGACACTCCCAGCACTGCCAGCTGAAATCCTCACTTTAAAGCCCCCTAATTTTGGAAACTTGCCTTCCTTCTCTGAAGTTTTGAATCTGGCTTCCTATAATTAGGTGAGATGGTGAGAATCTCTTTTTCTTTCCAGGCTTATGATTTTTCAGCCAGGTTCCCTCCTTTGGGGAGGGAGCTTCCCGAAGTGACTTCCCCTTCTGCCAAGCACAGATATTTGAGAGTGCACAATCCCAAATTAGCATATGCTTGTATTTATGTGTGTGTTTAGTCTGCCTGGCCATGTCCACTGGAGGTAAACACAGAGCTCCCACACATCTGTAGCAGTGTCCCTTGCAGTCCCTGCCAAGGGCACAGTGGAACATCAGGACACTCAGGAAGAACATGTGCTGCTGTGGAAATCTGCAGTTCCTGGACATGCTGGAACAGCACGTAGGTGTGTGGGGAAATACAATTTTCCAGCAGTAGGGAGGCTTGTGGGAAAAAGAGTGGAGTTCAAACTTCAGTTTGGATCTGACTCTGCTGGGATGTGATTCATTTACTACAGAAGTCACCACTGGAGGTAGAGAGAACAGATGAATTCCATGACAAGCTGTTCCATTTTCATTTCCATCAAGGAACTGGTTTGATTTTTAATTTCATCTCTTTGCTCTCAGATGCCAACCCAGAGCCAGCTCAGGACAGGCAGTTTTGAAGCTCACTTTTCAGTAGAGCCTGAGCAATGATGGTGCTGCAGGTGCTGCTGTGGGTACAGAAGCATTGAAGAGAATTTGATTTGTAGAGCCCTCCCTGCACAGCTTCAGCTGCAACCACACAGCACAGAACATCATAAATAATGCCTTGGGCTGCAAAGCACTTTAAAGCTCATTGCCATGGGCAGGGACACCTTCCACCATCCCAAGTTGCTCCCAGCCCCAATGTCCAGCCTGGCCTTGGGCACTGCCAGGGATCCAGGGGCAGCCACAGCTGCTCTGGGCACCCTGTGCCAGCCCTGCCCACCCTCACAACCAGGAATTCCTTCCCAATATTCAATCTAAACCTCTTTTTCGTCAGTGTGAAGCCATTCCCTGTGCCCTGGCACTCCAGACCCTGTAAATTGTCTCTCTCCATCTTTCCTGCAGCCCCTTCAGGCCCTGCAAGGCCACACTGAGCTCTCCCCAAAGCTTCTCCTCCCCAGTGAACAATCCCAGCTGTCCCAGCCTTTCCTCCAGCAGAGCTGCTCCATCCTCTGATCCCCTGGTGCTCCTCTGGGCTCTGCAGCAGCTCCAGCTCCTCCCTGTGCTGGTCCCAGCTCTGCAGGTGGGGTCTCACCTGAGCCCAGGGCACAGGGGCAGGATCCCCCTGCCCTGCTGCCCAGGCTGGGCTCAGCCCAGGGCTCAGGGGGTTCAGGGCTGGGGCAGCTCCAGCTCTCCCCCACTGCACCCCCAGTCCCTGTCCCAGGGCTGCTCCCTCTGCTCATCCCAGCCTGGGCTGAGCCCAAACATTGTCCTGACCCAGGGGCAGCTCCTGCACTCAGCCTGGTCAAACATCATGAGGTTCCCATGTTGAACTTGTCCAGGTCCCTCTGGACATTATGACACAATTAGTAGAAAGCTCTTCTGATGTTTGGTCGGCGAGTTCCATGTCCAAGTATTTCTTTCAGGTTTGGAATTTTTGTGTCCTTGCCTGTGAGTTTTGCTGCAATATCCTGAATATTTCCTATGTGTTGCTGCTGAGCTTGGCTCCTGGCATGGGAAACTGTGACAAGCTCTTGCCTCAGCCCCACATAGTCAGACAATTAGCAGGAAGGGAGAGGGAGGGGAAGGCATAGGTGTGCTGAGCCCTGGAGCTCTCCGTGCTGCACCCCCACCGTGTCCTTCCCTTAGCAACAGGGATTTACACACAGACCCCCCCTGCAGCCACCCCGTGTTTGTTAAGGCATCACCCCTAGCCAAGGCTTGCCTCCTAAATTAATAATTTGCTCCTTTTCTCTGTGCTTTGTGCGTGCCAAGGGCGTGAGTCAGCGCTGTGCAGTCAGGTTCCCCTGGCTGCTTCTGATTAGAGCTGAGTGATGGAGCAGAGCCTGGAGCTGCTCCAACTGGATTCCACCCTGTCTCGACTTCCATGCAATTAAAAATCCCAGACTCAGTGGTTTGGTTTATTGCAGTGGACTTTCACCTTGGCTTTGGAGCTTCTATATCTCCCTAGCCAGGATGCAATTTGGAGGCCAGATTTCCCCGTGCATTTGCTAATACGTACTTAAAGTCAAATTAATTACCCTGATCCATTTCAGAGTTAACTGCACTATATATCAGGAATATTATTACTAGTTACAGTAATACCACAGACTGCTTCTATCTAGAAAATCATGATTTGCATGAGTTCATTAATGGGCACTGTCTGCTCTTAAGATTACAATTCCTCTAAAACATTGGGACTCACATCAGATGTTCCCAATATCAGACATGTAAGATGTAATTACAGTAAAATTATCTGAGACACTGAGTAGATATTGAACAAATTGATTCCATCTATTTCCTAAAATTTTGACTTTGCTTTTAATGCAACTCATCAACCAACTCACTGTGGGCGCAGACTGAAGTTTTTAAAACATAACACCAGCAAAAGAATAGAAGTCCTCCTTGTTTGCTCTGCCTAGAAATTTATACTCCTCTGTTTGTATGGTTAAAATACCATTAGGAACCTCTAAGATACTGAAAAAGCCTTTTAGCCTTTTCTTCATTCATTTGAATAGAGAAATTCTTAAGATTCAGATACAATTGATGCTTTAGGAGTTTAAAACTGTCTTTTATAAATAAATCAGAAGCTGCATTTAAAAACAAAATTCCAAAGCAGATCATGACAATCTGAGATCAAAAGACAATCTGAGATCAAAGCCAATGTAAGTGTTAGCTACATATTTTGATTTTGCTAGACCAGTGCTGCTCTCCTACTGTTTTGGAGGAGCCCAGTCTTTCAGGAGAGAACTGCCTGGCTTGGATATCATTCCCTCTCTTATTTCTTGCTGCATAAATGACAAGGTCACTGGCAGTGGGTTTTGTTGGAGGGTGTTCCTGACATAAAACTCTCTTCAGCCAGTTCAGTGCTCCCTGATCCAGCTACAACACTTCAGAGGAGGGCATTCCCTACTGACCACCCTGAAAACCTGACACACAGTGGTTGATGTCTGATATCTCTGGGTTTAAAAGTTTTAAAAGCTTGTGGTGAGGACTTTTAAACATTTTATACCATCATGAATGCAGGAGTAAAGTACATTCACTTTGTAAATCCTACTAATGCTCCAAGGGCTTCTCTCCTCTGCAGAGGGGATGACACTGAATCATGTGGAATTGCTAGAAAGAAATCCTTCACATTTGTAAGGTGTGGAGATTAAAAGAAGGGAATTCCATTGAACTCTAGTCAGAATTTTTTGTGACTTTGGGCTAGAATTTCACCTTGAAAACACATAAATTTCTTCAGTTCCTGTGCACTTTATCTTCAGAGTCAGTGTGAAATTTTAATAGGGCAAGTGATGGCCCTGTTTAGTTTTATTCTATAGTGAGACACTAGAAATACATGACCCAGTCACTGAGGATTTTAGATATTTAGATATTTGGAACTCCAATGTGTCTTTTCCTTCCTGCTTTATAGAAGCAGTTTGGAGGTGATTATTCATTAGGAATTGTATGGAAAGCAGAGATTCTCCAGTGGAAAAGGAAGCAGAGCTGTGAACTCTTCTGTCACAGGAATACACAGTGGTGTGGAATGCAGAGGTAACAAATTTAGCAATTTGAACCCAAACTGGGGGAGCTGAGCAGTGCTCCAGCCCTGCAGGATCAGGATTTCTGAGCTCTCTATTCCATTTGTCAGAGTCAACTGATGCAAAACCTCGTGGGACTCTTTTTATAGTTCACAAAATCAATTTCCTTTAATAACTAATAATTCAAAATAGCAGGAGTTTAAAGGCATTGTCATAATTCCAATTCCTGGTGTGTCCTGTTGATTTTGATTTTTTTAAGGCAGTGTTCCTTAGAATTGAATGTAATTATTATATCTGAGATGAAGCTTTTTTTGCTATTTAAAGCCATGAAAATATGTCCAGAGCCATTCCACTGGAGCAAAAGGAGTTGGAACAATGAGAGTCACTCAGTTGTTGTGGATTGAAAAAGAAACAGCTAAAGAATGACCCCCATGGAGCTGCCATTCCCAAGATAAAAGAAATACTGGAACCTCTGAAAGACAGAAGGCATTTGGAGGCAGAAATTTGAAACAACTTGAGTGAAGTTGATAAATTTTCAGGATCTTTGGTCTCTGTAAATGTGTGCAGTTCTAACAATGTCCCCGAGTCTGTCACTCCCTCCCAACTGCACTGATGTCTTATCACAGTAATGCCACCAAGTACTTTCAAATCTTCATTTGTCCTTCATGAGGACACTTAAAGAAACCACAAATACTTTGTATGTGTGAGGTCCTGGAGATTGTGTGGTTATAACCACAAATGTTATCTTGAAAGGGTTCATTTTCTCAGTCAAAACTAATTTGGGATGAAGTAAATGCGGTGATTCCAGAGGTGTAGATAAAGTCCCATAAAACTCCTCACTCCTGGGTGAGAAGCTGCTGTTTATCACAAGATAATTGGCTTGGCTTCCAGTTGATATCTTGCCTGTGGAAAAAAAATTATTATTGTTGGCTTCCCTCAGCTTCTGTCTTGCTGTGGGGCAGCACACCCAGAATTAGAACCCATGACAGATGCTGGGGTTTGTCTGCTGGATTATCTGGTGAGTAATTGTTGTGGAAAATGAACCAAGGGGAGGAGGAAGGGGCTGATTAGAGAAATTCAGCAAGTGTCTGTGTTTAGGGACAAAGATGAGAGGTGTTGAAAACCTAACCAATGGAAAAGGGTTTGCAAAATATTTAGGTGGTGTAGAGAGAGGGATCTACTAAGACTCTTGTGTAGGAAAGTAAACATAGAAAGGACAAAAAAAAAATCTGAAAATATAGAATTTTGGTGCGGCTTTGTTTCTTCACAGCACCCACAGTTCTGACCTTTGAACCTGGACAGCAATTCTTGCCTAACACTGTACAACTCCTTTTATTTTGCTGTAAGAATTTTCAACCATTCCAAGTGGGTGGGACTCTCTGGGGTACAGCAAGATCTTAAGAATTGATAATTAAACTGTTTTCTTCATCTCTGGGACTCTGATTCTCATTGTAAAGTTCAAGTAGAAAGAAAACAAAACTCTACAGATTTACAAATGTGCCACATCTATGACATGTAAAGTGTGTGACATAATAAATTCCAGTCCTTCCTGATCTGCATATATGTGTATATATATGAGTAGAAATACACCTGAGGAGTCTCTGTTTTTTCCAGAAGGTGTATTCTTGGAGAGGGAGAAGAATCAGTTTCAATGCCATTTCATAGAGAGTTTTTGTATCCTTGAAACACCCCTGGCAAGCTCTGTGTGATGCTGGGATATTTGGCTATTGCTTTTTCTTTTTTTTTTTTTTTTCCATGCCAATGCAAGGCTTATTTCTAGATAGACAGATGTTCAGGTGGTGCAGTAATGAGAGGGTAAAATGGCTGGAGAAAGAGAATTTAATGAAATTAGGTGCAAATGTAACCTGTCAGATAACAGATGTCTTCATCCCAGCCCTTAGCATGTGGTTACCACAGCAGGAGCTCTGTTTTCTTTGGTGAGGAAAAACTCGTTAGAATCTCCATTTCATTTCTTCAGAGATTCTAACTTCAGTGGTTCAATTCTCTGAAGGAATTTCTGTCTTTCAAGATCTTCTTGTGCTTAAAGCCACTCTAAGTGGTGCCAAGGAACATCGAGGAACAAAAAGACAAGGGGATTTTGTTCTGTTCAGTTGCTGGAACTGTGTGATGATGTTCTGGTTACAGCTGTGCTCAGCAGAGCCCACAAACAAGAGAAACCCCTCAGCAGCGTGTGGAGCCTGTGCATCCACTCAGCTGTTAATTCAAATCACATTGGAAACAGGCTCTTAGCAGTTGTGATATAAGAATATACAAAATCCAGCTTAAAGGCAGAGTTCAGAGAAATTATTTGAACTACAGAGGGTTTGGCTGGCAAACAGGGAAAGAATTAGGAACAAGCTGTTTCTTGCCTTTCTATTTTTATCGCTGTGAGCAGATGTGAATTTTCCATGAATGGTTTTAAAGATTTTTTTTTTCTCAAACCACAGTTGCTGCAGTGTCAAAGTGTTTGTGCTTGGTCAGCCTGCTGGTCCTTTCACTGCAGTGAACAGAAGCACATTTTGAAGCTGTCTTGTGTATCTGCTTGAGACGATTTTCAATCCTGGATTTTCGGGTTTTGCTCATCTTTAGTCCAACAGATGGTTCAGCTGTAGAGCAGAACTTTAAATATTTATCCCAACATGGAATGAAAACAATTTAGGTTTTCAAGCCAATTAATAAAATTCCTTGTTTTCAGTTAAATCTTGATGCTTGTGATTAGATTCATTAAGATCTTTGCTAAATTGGGAGTGTTTCCATAACTACTTCTACTGTCACAATATGAACAGTAGTTGAAAAGCTGGACTGGTTTTAGTTTCTCCTTTGCTCATGTTGAAGATGCATCCCACAATTTCATTTGTTACTGATGCTCTTGTGGTCCTTGGCGTGTCATCTCAAGTGCCACACGTCAAAGCTGACCCAGATAAATTTCCCACTGAAAGAACATTCTGATGTTGTGAGTGATTCCCTGCTCTCTAAACCTCTGCAGGGCTGGGGAAAATGGATACAGATGAAGTCCCAAAGTTCGGGTTTACTTTTACTTTTACTCAGGAATCCCTTTCTACACATGTCACGGGGAAAGATGGATTTTGTCTCATCTCAGCAATTTCTTTGTGGGCAAATGTTGGGATACAGCTGTTTGTAAACTAGACTAGACTGGACATACGACTCTGGGTCACCGTGCGTGCAGGTGATTGTTCATTTATGAAGATTAATGAAGACTGATGAAGATTAATGAAGACTAATAAAGATTGATGAAGCCGCCGCACCCTGGGTGTCCTGTCGGCGGCGGGTCCCGGTGGCAGCTGCGCTCTGTGTTTCAGCACCACGGACAGAGCCCTGGGCACTGAGCGCGGCCGGAGCGCCGGGACGGCGGAGAGTACGGGGACACTGAGAGTACGGGGACAGTGAGAGTACGGGGACACTGGAGAGTACGGGGACACTGAGAGTACGGGGACACTGAGAGTACGGGGACACTGGAGAGTACGGGGACACTGGAGAGTACGGGGACACGGAGAGTACGGGGACACTGAGAGTACGGGGACACTGAGAGTACGGGGACACTGAGAGTACGGGGACACTGAGAGTACAGGGACACTGAGAGTACGGGGACACTGAGAGTACGGGGACACGGAGAGTACGGGGACACTGAGAGTACGGGGACACGGAGAGTACGGGGACACAGAGAGTACGTGGACACTGAGAGTACAGGGACACTGAGAGTACGGGGACACGGAGAGTACGGGGACACTGAGAGTACGGGGACACTGAGAGTACGGGGACACTGGAGAGTACGGGGACAGTGAGAGTACGGGGACACGGAGAGTACGGGGACACTGAGAGTACGGGGACAGTGAGAGTACGGGGACAGTGAGAGTACGGGGACACTGAGAGTACGGGGACACGGAGAGTACGGGGACACTGAGAGTACGGGGACAGTGAGAGTACGGGGACACTGGAGAGTACGGGGACACTGAGAGTATGGGGACACGGAGAGTACGGGGACACAGAGTACGGGGACAGTGAGAGTACGGGGACAGTGAGAGTACGGGGACACGGAGAGTACAGGGACAGCGGAGAGTACGGGGACACAGAGAGTACGGGGACACTGAGAGTACGGGGACACTGAGAGTACGGGGACAGTGGAGAGAACGGGGACACTGAGAGTACGGGGACACAGAGAGTACAGGGACACAGAGAGTACGGGGACACTGGAGAGAACGGGGACAGTGAGAGTACGGGGGCACTGAGAGTACGGGGACACTGAGAGTACGGGGACACTGGAGAGAACGGGGACAGTGGAGAGTACGGGGACACAGAGTACGGGGACACTGAGAGTACGGGGACACTGGAGAGGACAAGGACATCAGAGTGCACGGGGACATCAGAGTGCACGGGGACATCGCCACCTCTGCCCGCCACCTCTGCAGCTTCCGCTTGGCCCTTCCCACAAAGCAGGCTCTGTTTCCTCCTCCCTTGACAAGGTTTATGGATGATTTTCATTGTCTGGTGAACCCAAGGTCTCATTTTTCTCCCCGGCAGCAATTTCACACCGAGTGTAGGAGCTGTGGGTTGATAATTCCCTTCAGAGTGCAGCTGATAAGTGCAGTGAGGTTCGTTGCCCCAGGAGAGAACTGTAGAAGTAGTTATGGAAACACTCCCAATTTAGCAAAGATCTTAATGAATCTAATTACAAGCATCAAGATTTAACTGAAAACAATGAATTTTATTAATTGGCTTGAAAACCTAAATTGTTTTCATTCCACGTTGGGATAAATATTTAAAGTTCTGCTCTACAGATGAAATATCTGTTGGACTAAATATGAGCAAAACCCAAAATTCCAGGATGGAAAATCAGCTCAAATTGCACCAGGAGAAATTGAGATTGGATAAGAAAAAATTCACAGAGAGAGTAGTCAGACATTGCAACAGGCTTCCAGTGAAGTGGTGGAATCACCATCCCTGGAAATGTCAAAACACCACGTGGATGTGGCACTTGGACCTAAGGCTTAAGGGTGAATGTAGCAATGCTGGGTTAACAGCTGAACTCCATTTTAGATGTCTTTTCCAACCTAAATGATTCTATGGTTTAGGGGAAAGAGATATAGGTAGAAGAATGGATATTCTTCAGGGTGTAAAATTGTATTTGAAAAGAGTTCACCTGCAGGGGTAGTTCATTAAGTAGAAAGGTTCATGTACAGATGGACTGACCTGCAAATTTTGCTTTATCAAACTAACCTCATCTCCATGTAGCTGTTCCAAGGAGCCATGTGCTGACAGCTGTGGAGTAATTTGGGGTTGTTCAAGATTGATTCCTGAATGGACCCATGAGAAATTTAAGCTCCTTGTTTAAAGATTACTGGCCCTATGGCAAAGCTCCTCATTATAGTTCTGAATATTCTCTGTATCTGTCAGTCCAGCTCTTTATTTGAAGCTCTCCCTCTGAATTAAGGACTTACTTTGGAAAATATGACTGGGATATGTAAAATGTTTTGGTTGGAAGTGGAAGGACTTCAACTTATTCTGAAGATAAATCCTTTCAGTATTTAGTGGTAAAATCCTACTGCTCAGTGGCTTTGGGTAAATTGTGACCACCTGGGTGGAAATGCAGCCTGAGGAACCAGTCAGGGCCTCCCATTAACCAAGGAGAGTTCTGATAATGTTTGTCATAGCTCTGTTGTTCAATATGCTAATTCTCACTCATGTGCTTCCCAATTTATCAATGTCCTGGTATTACACTGAAGTCCACTTATTACCACATTTTGGGGTTCACCAGGCCCAGCTGCAGAGTATTTTTGTCTCAGTAAAGAAGTTCCAGCCCTTCTTCAAGCCTCACTCTTCCAATGCATCCTTCAGCACTGCAGTCCCAGCTTTTGTGTGGCTGCTTCATGTGTGGCCTCTTTTGGAAAACAGCAGAGCCAAAAGGTTTTAATTCACTTTCAGGTATCATCCATGTCTCTGTTTGGTACTGAAGTTGTGGGCTTTGGCTTATTTTTCATTAATTCTCCTATTTTCTCTTTGTCTTCTTTGGCAGCAAATGGAAATACTTGCTGTGAAAATGAATCTTGATTTTAAGGTCCAAATTTTCTCTTGTGTTCCAGGACACGATGTTCCAAAATTATGAGGTTTTGGTTCTCTTTCATCCATTTTAATCCCCAACACATGTCACTTTCTCCATAAAATTGTGCTAAAAAATCGTAATGGGCATGTTTTGCCATTTGGTGGCAAAATAAATTAAATGTGGCTGTTGGATGCAGCTGGCAACCAGCTCAAGAGGGAGACTCTATTTCCATCAACTCTCCTCTGTTATTGTAGCTTCAAACCTGTTCCAGAACCATCTGGGCACAATCCTGTGCCAAGTGCTCTGGTAGGACCCTGCTGGAGCGGGAATGTGGGACCAAATGTCCTTCTGTGGTCCCTTCCAGCCTGTCCCATCCCAAGATTCTGTGACTCTGTCATGCAGAACTGGGATCCATTCCCACCCAGCCAGGGCATGGGCAGGGAACAGCCAACAATGTGACTGGGGGGTTCTGGTCCAGCACAGAAGTGCAGGAAAAGCTAAAGCCCATGTTGAATTTTGAAGAGGTAAACTGAGGCACTGATGGAGGATTTCAACAACAATGGTAGTAATGGTCAATGGTGGTAATTAAATACTACAGTTTTTAAAAAGAAAATTGCATTTTTAAATATGGTTTTGTGACTTACAATCCCTGTGACTTCAGTTTCTTACTTCTGACTTCTGGATTCCTGCTCCTTCCTGCACTCCTGGTGATCCTGCACATGGACAAGGGAGAATGCAGCCCAACCTCTGTGTGTGTGCTTCAATCCCAGCCTCAGCAGCAGCCATCCTGCTCACCCTGTCCAGCCTGACACATTCCTGAGTTCCAGGAATCTCCAGCTCTTGGCTCTCCAGGTGCCCTGCAAGCCAAAGAACGGCTCCAGGGCGAACCCAGTGCAGCTGCAGAGGGGAAACTTCAATGAAAAAGCCTGAAGCAAAAATCCTTTACTCCTACAGGCTGGAAAGTGGGAAGGGAAATGAAATTTAGCTCGAGTTCCTTGTGGTTTCTTGTTTTTCACGTAGGGAGATGCACTGAGGCCGCTGAGCTGGCACTGGGGTTTGCTGCCAGGTAAGAAGCCCTGGGTCTGGCTGGGTGCCATGGGAGCTGGCTGTGTTGTACTTGGCCACAGCAGCAGAAAATACTGTGTTCCAGGCAGCAAAAAAAGCTGACCAAACAGCTTCTGGTGCAAGGTGATTGAAATCACTGGCATCAGGCACAGGATGAACTCGAAGCAAATTTAGAATATGTGAATAATTTGAGCTGGAAGTTTGTGAATGCTGAGCAAATGTTAATGTGTTAGCCCAAATCCCTCCTAAGGTAAGCAAGTAGTACTTGCTGTCTTCATTTCACTGACTGGAAAATTGAAATTTCAAGGGCTTCAACCCCCGTAATCTTGATATAAACTGGAACTAATTCTGTTTTTGTGGTGTTGCTTCTTATTGCTGCTGATGTAGGTGAAATTTGAAAGCTGCTTTCCCTTTCCTGCCAGGGAGAACTGGGACAGCTTACACAAGCAGATGAACCCCCATGAAACAATGCTGTGATACCTGTTGATACTGGCAAAAGTGCTCAAATTTCGTTCAAAATATGGGGTTTTATTCACCAGTGCTGCTTCTGCCCGTGCAGCCTCTGCCTGGGTGATTACTCTTTGCCAGCTCCAGAACTCAGCAGCTCTATGAAAGCATCTGTCAGCAAATAAAAAAAACAGGCTCTAAGGAAAGTGTTTTCAAAGTGCATCTGAAGTCTGCTGGAATCAGCCTGCTGGAATTTGCATTAAATTCTTTTTGAGTTGCATCAGCTGGGGATATATTGTGACTGCCTGACACTTCCCATTTACTGCAGCTGAATGGAATCCTGATGGAGAGGGGTTTTAATAGAGATGTCACCTATTCAAAGGACAGCGTTTGACAAATGCTGTCAAGCGTTTTTACAACAATTATTTTGTACCAAGCTTTTTATGCAGACAAATCCCAAGGTGCTTTACATTAATCTTTTTATGGGAGGGGGGAAGGAGGAAGAACTGTGATTTGTTCTTGCCTTTAATCATTTGAAACACTTTGATTTTCTGTCTCATGATAAAAGGCCTTCTTTGAGGTGTGCCAGGAGGAGGAAAAGCTCATCTTGTGTGCAGGGTGTTGAGGAGCAATTATTTACTCCATAATGCAGCCAGGTAGATTCTGTTGGGTTCTTCTGCCTCTGTTCTTGATTAACAAATTATATTTGTGCTTAGAATGAACAGTGGATAGGGATATGTGACTTTCTTTCAGAAGATGAATAGATATATACATTTATATTCCTAAATTCTACTATACACCCTGTTCTGCTTAAATGCATCAAACATTAAAATCACTTTAAAAACAACTCATTTGAAATGGCTATAAAAACAAAGCAGAAAACAAAGCAGCAGCATCCACCACCCCCTGAAATTCAAATGTCACTTCTAATGAGGAACATACTTAGAGCCTGTTAAGATCACAATGCTCAAGATGAATAAATGAGGAAGTTTTCTACCCAGAGTTGTGGCTTGACCCATAAAAACTCCCAGGCAGGAGTGGTCTCAGTTGAATAAGGTGTTCTGGGCAAGTCTCTGAATGCCAGCCCAGGGCTCTGGAGATATTTAGGGGCTGAATTTTCTGCTTTGAATGGTAAAAGGGTGATTGAGAACTGTTTCAGCTCAGGTTGTTGCTTTGGGGGAAATCTTAGCAGTGCTGCTGAAGAACTCAGTGGAGAAAGCAAGAAGGGATCAGTTGTGATCAGAGAGGGGAATCACTCCAGCAGTTTTTTACCTGCTTATTTTAACCCATTCAATGCTTCTTGCAAATATTTGATGCTTTTTTTGCCATATATAATATAAGCAATAGATTCCTAATTCCTGCAGAGACAACCAGAGAAAAGTCAAAATTACCATGTGAAATCTTGAACTATGATTATGTTTTATTGGTATCAGCAGGGAGCTGTTTCTTGCCTCTCCCATGGGGTAGGAAAGGATTAATGCGTTGATACATGGAGGGTTGTGTCACCTCAACTGTGTCATGTAGGCAAAGCTTCATTTTCCAAGGAGCTGTTTATCCAACATGCCCTGAGACACCAAACACAGCCTGGACACTGGACACCATCACCTTGAACAGCAGCAACTGCCCTGTGTGGTGAACTTTGCTTTTCCTGGAGTGACAATCCCAAGTTTTTTCCAGACCAGAATTGCAGGCTCAGCTTCAGGATAATGTTGTGTTTTCCTCAGATGGACCAAGGAAGTTGATCCCATCCCTGGCAGTGTCCAAGGCCAGGCTGGATGACGTTTGGAACACCTTGGGATAGTGGAACGTGTCCCTGCCCATGGCAAGGAGTGAATTTTAAGATCTCTTCCAGCCTAAACCATTCCATGATTCTATAAAGATGTGGTCCTAAAATTAATTTTATCTTTAAATTAACATTCCAGTGTTTCATAACTAAAGAATTAGTTTAGTAGTTGATGTATCAACAGCAACCTTGAGCTCCCATTTGAAGTTTAAGCAATTCCAGGTTTTTCAGATTTGTGTTAAATCAGTGTAAAATCAGCTTAAGTGTCAGGATGCTCCAAGATTAGCTGAGATGTGAGGTTGATGTCAGTGAGGATGTGATCCAAAGGAGCAGTTGGAGCTGATATAATGAGCTACTAGAAAGCTATTGATTAATTGATATATTTTATTATAAAATCCCTCATCCAGATCTGGACTGAACCCCCACTGAGAGTGTGGACAAGGGCCCTGCCATGATCTGATGGAGCTGAGCCTGCTGACCTCCACTAAAAGCAAAACAGGAGAAATCCCTGATTATTGCCACTTAAAGTACAATTAAAATACTGGGAGAGACATTCTAGAACTGTGTCACTTTCTGTCGAGGAAAGAAGGCTGAGCAAATCTTCTGTCATTAGCATTTGATCCTATAAATATTTAAATGTCAGCCCTCCTGGGAGGAGAGCAGTGCTGCTTTGTGAAATGGGGTTATGCTGGAAAGATGATATTTAAATTTTTGCTAATGCTGTACTCTAATTTGATCTTTTTCTGCCTCACTGATTAAACTGACTTTCTGTAAGAAAAATAGAAATTCAGCCCACATCTCCCAAAGGTTTTTCTAACAGCATTTAAAGATAATACAAAAATAATCCAACCTAAATACCAGCAATTGAAGGCTGTGGAGTTTTTCAGTGGTGTCACGCTGTTTTTCAGCTACAAATTTTTCTTTGAGTGTGTGGAAAATGTAGGTTTTTATAATCTCAACTCCTCACTCCAATGCTAAGTTGTTTTAATGAGCACAGAACCATTTTCTGATTATCAGTTCAGATGGGGAGAACCAACAGTTTGGGGAATGTCTGTTTTAGAAAAGAGTTGTTGATTTCCAAAGAATGTTTTGAGATTTCATTTTATAACAGGGTTTCAAATATAAAGCCACACATTCTGAAAGAAAAATCTCATGAGACATTGATGAAACCAAGTCTTTGAGGTTAAATGAACTATTGTAGTTAAATATATTCTGTACCTTTGGACCACTGGACTCAAAAGTCCAGAATGAATTAATTGAAGAATTGTTTCTTCTTTTTCTATCTCTAAAAGTTCAGAGGATCAAATAAAAAGTTTACTGAAATCCATTTCTGGGAATGTGGATCAGTATTTTGTTTGTTTAACTTCAGTTCTTCAGCAATTATTTGGCTTTTCAATTTTTTTTCCTCTAGAAATGCCGGGGATAGAGTTGTGCTGAAATAGCATCACAATGAAATAAAAGTTGCCTTTGACAAGTCTCTCTTCACATGGTCCAAAAGCTTTTTCCTCCTTTCCTTTTGACCATATTTGTCCTGGAAGAACACAATCCCTTTTTGTTTTGCTGACTTAGGGTTTTTCTTGGATGTCGTGTCTGACCTTGTTTATCCAGCGAGAGGAAGAAATCCTCAGAAATTCTCTTTTGCTCATTTCTGATGGACAATGACTCCTGTGTGTCAGGAATTCCAGCTGAGGAGGACTGGCTGCATTACTGACCTTCATACCCTGCTGCAATTTTGTGAATTGCTGCCTTTACAGTGCTGGGGCAACAGGGCTTTCCTTATTCCATTGTTTGAACTGGGGAATGGAGGACTTAAAGGCTTTTATGCCTTGTGCAGAAAAGTTTCTAAGCAATTCCATTTTCTCAGGCACTTGGGATATAATAAAAGAAGCAAAAGGGAGTCTGAACTGGTTTTAAAATAAGAAATTATTTGAAGGGAAGTGGGGAATGAACTCGTGGTTGTAGAGGTCAGATTTGAGTATGGGAGAGGAAAGGAATTTATTTACAGTCAATGTTAAAGATATCAGGAATATGTTTCATAAAAAAATAAATTTAAAAAATTAAAAAAAAAAAAAGTAGGTAAAGGGATTAATAGATAAATAGAACTAGTAAAATAAAGAATCCAGAATTGGAGTGGTAGTGATTGAGTCATTTTCAATGGCAGAACCTGAGAGCTGGGGAAAAGCTGCTGCAGGCACCGAGAAATAAAAGGAAAAATGTAAAAGGAAAAACGTAAAAAGTAAGGCTTGAACCAAGCTTGAAAACCTGGAGGACAAAAACCCCAAAATATGAGAAGAGGAAGTCTGATAACTACACAATGAAGACTAAAAATGTAACTGGAAGATATGAAGTTTATTTACTTAACTGGAAGAATTAGACCCAAATTATTGCTACTGTAGGTACCATGATTATTTATTACAAAGGAGAAAATCCCAAGTGCTTTGGAGCTGTAGAGAAAGAGTCCCAAAGACCATCAAGAGAACCCTTTTTGGAAATGCTTATTCCCATGCAAGTTGGGGAAATCGTGGTTGTGATTTGTGATGTGCTGGCACAGCTGCTGATCTGCAAGGACACTGATGGAGCTTTAAATATCTGAGTCCCAAGGCACCATCCCACTGCTGCTGCTGCCATCAGCTGTCCAACCACCTCATGATCGTGGTGGTTTCCATGCTCTTCATTCATGGGCTGGGATGCAGAAGCAAAGAGTGAAGCATTTACAAAATGTTTGCTGATTTTTCCATGTCTTGAGTTTCGATTCTTAATTCAAGGTGTGTTTTTCATTTTGGTTGTTTCTCCTGTGAATGCTGAGCCAAGAAAAGAGCCTGAAATGACTTCAGGCAGCAGGAGCTGAAGGGTTCCATTCAGACCTCCCACTTGCTGTGCCCACTCCAGAGGATCTCCATGGTGCATTTATACCCTTAAAATTAAAATGCTCCTCAGGCTTCTAATGACCCTCAAGAAACAGAGATCTGTCTCCAGCACTGCCCTCCCTGGGGGCTCTGCCTGATGGCAGTGTCATATTTAGCAAGAAGTTCTAGTGTTTATTTCTGATGGGATCAGCTCCTTTCACTCCTTCACTTGTTTTCCTGACTGCTTTTCAAGCACTCCCCTTAATTAAGAGGATTAATACTTCTCAGTGACAGAGCCTTCCTTCCCTGTGAATGGAGTGCAATTAAAAATACCCTGTCAGGAGAAAGGGTGGTCTTTATTGCTCAGCCTGAGATGAGGTGTTTGAAACACAAGGTATTGTGTGACAAGTAACTTAGTCCCTTTGTTCCCATCACGAATTCTGGAGAATTATTCCCCTTTCCACCCCCTCCTTTGTGTGCCTTGTCTGCTCAGACTTTGAGTTGCTGGGAATGGAGTCACTTCCAACATGTTTAAAAGCTCTTGAGAGGGATCTGTCACTTCAGATTTCTGCTGCTTCTGCAGGAAACACTGAAAGCAACTAGCTCCATGTTTTCTGTCTTTTTTTTTTTTCCTTTTGTTCCTCTTCTCCTTCATATTTAAGGGAATACATCGATCTTCCCACACACACCTGTTATGCCTGGCAGATATCAAACACTTTCAGCATGCCATAAGCCACTTCTTCCTTAGCTTTCCTTCACTCAGCAATTTGGCACCTCTTCTTTTTTAAAGTGTTTTCATCCCAGGACAGCTGCCTTTCCCACCATGACTGATACCTCCCATTTCAGGACAACTTTTCTCTTCATGATACTTTTTGCAAACTTTAATCACAGCAGGGATTTTTGAGGTGAAACTGGCTTTTGTCTGCTTTGTTGTTCAGTTTTTTTTAACTTCAATTTACAACTTTATTTTTGATGTTTCCTCCGAAAGAGCCAGTCTGGGATGCTGAAACAGGTTTATTTGTGTGGGTTGGGGTTTTGTTGTGTCAGTACCTTTATCAAAATACTCATGATCAGATTAGGAATATTTAATTCCCTATCACAAGAGCAGGCAGGTGTTCTTACTGCCTTACACTCCATGTTTGACCAGTTTTTTTGGGGCAAAAGATATTAAATTGAGTAAGATGGACTTGAAATACCAAAAAATTTGTTAAGCCATTGTGCAGCACAAGTTCTCCAGTGCTGCAATTATTTCACACAATGTTCACACTCAGGGACTGGAATTCTATATGGTTAAAGCAAAGGGAGGATGTGAAATTCCATGGAAAAGCTGTGGAAGTCCTTTTTCCATTACAGTGACGTGAGGGGAATGGATTATCCAGCACCTCTAATTACCTTTCCTTCAGCTTCAGAAAGAGCTGCCACACTGCCTTGTGGCAAAAAGCTTCTCCTTTCCCTCCTCAAAGGGTCATTGTGCTGCTCCCCTCCAGCTGATTGTCATTCCAGGGCAGTGCTGCCAGAAGTTTGATAAGTGACACTTATTGCCAGGGTGTCAACGCTCTCTGCCATGGGAAAGGTGATGTTTGGGAGAAAACACGGGCCAGGCTCTGTCTGTCACTGCAAAATGAGCTAATCTCCCCCTGTGACACCGTGTGAAGCTGTGCCTGTGCCACACACCCGTTCTCCTCCTGCCACCCCAGATCAGGGGACAAGAGCTCAGGGATTGCTGTGGATCTCTCCTGCCCTGTCTCTGCTGATTTGCTCTGGTTCTGGGCCATTTCTGAAGCCACCTCTGCTCCTCTCTGTGCTAATGAGGTTTGGCCCCAGGACCTGCTGGGCCAAGGGAATGCTCCTCTTAAACCCCTGGGAGGGAGCTGAAATCAGAGCTTCTCCTCACATCCTCCTGCTCTGCTTTCCAGAGACCTGAAGCAATAGTTGCACGGTGACTTCTTAAATCAAAACAGACTCTCAAACTTGACTTGTCCTGGATGATTATTTTCCCCATTGCTTCTGAGCAACGTTCCTGCCTTGTGATTTCAAAGCTATTGCTCAGCCAGTGGTGGTGTAGGGTGTATATTCATTTACTGGGATACAGGGCAACAGGCTTGGATGTTCTCAGCTTTATTCTACTTGTTTTCATATGAAATCAAGTAAAGAATAAATGGTGCAGTCAAAATCAAGCTCTGTCTTAATTCCACAATGAGGTGGCTGGGAGAAGTTCCCTTGACTTCTTATGATAATTTTTTTTCTTTTGAATTAGGAAATAAAACAATAAACTAAGTTTTCAGTGTTCATCCCTAACAAATTTATTCTGGGATGGGATGGGATGGGATGGGATGGGATGGGATGGGATGGGATGGGATGGGATGGGATGGGATGGGATGGGATGGGATGGGATGGGATGGGATGGGATGGGTGGTCAACAATGAGCAGCTGTTTACAGAACCTCCTGATAAAGGTAAAAGGGGTTTCAGAGAGATCTGTACACCATCAGCACAAGTGCTGCTGTAGGTTCATTATCCATCCAAAACTGGGATTTGTCACTTTCTGGGGGTTTTTTTTGTTTGTTTTGGTGTTTTGTTTCTGGTGATTTTTTGTTTTGTTTTTTTTTATTTTGTTTTGGTTTTTTGTGCATCCATTGCTGCTGCACCTCTCAGAGCGATTTCTTCTCTAAGCAGAACAAGATCATGGCTCCAGATGCTGTGGATGGCAGGTGTGTCATTATTCTTATGACACATTATGTAATTACTGGCGCTGCTCAGATATTTTTCCACCTAAACTTTTTTCCTCACATGACTCAAAAGCATTGATAAAATTCTCTCAGAAGAACCACGTGTTTTAAATAGAACTTAAAATTTAAAATTTTAATTGGAAGATTTCAGTTTTCTGAAATTTAAATCTCAGCTTTTCTCAGGAAAACAGAAACCTTATTTCAGGAAAAACTGCGAGCATTTGGTAGTCTGAGCTTTGAGTAATTGTTGCAATTCTCAAAATGTTCCTGCTAAATAGTCAAAGCACATTCTTATTTCTTGCTTTATTAATGAGGAATAAATAATTACTTATTTTGCGTGCCTGCAAATTTTACACCCAAACTCCTGAAAGTATCTCAAAATTTTAGGATAATTTAACAATTTGCTGCTAAGATTCCTCTCAGAGGAAAGCCCATGATAAAATCACTTTCCTGCTCCACATGCTGCAATCTGCTAAATTTGTCTTTGCTGGTGCTGGACAACTTTTGGTGGCAGAGATTTCCCAAACTAGGTCAGGAAAACAAAGCAGGGATGTGTGTGGGGAGGGGGAATCATGAAGAGGAGCAGTATGGATTTAGCCCTGGTACATATATTAGGTCAGTTAATTGCAGATGGCTTCACAGACCCAAATTAAAGTGCAGGCTAATGAAGAATTGCTTTGCCACTGATGGTAAAAAAAAACCCTGAAATACAACTCTGTCCTGTAAATTAAAACCACTTTATTGAGGGAAATAGTCTCACACTGAATTTCCCAATGCTGAGCTGCTCTCCAGGATTTCCTTGATGAAAATAAGATGTTCTATGAATAAACTTTGGTAGAACAAAATTAGGCATGAGGACTGTGGGGTTTGTGATGTGATGGTGCCATACTAGAGCACAGACATCACAGAATGTTCCCTGCTGGGAGAATTTCAGAAATCTGTTTTAGCTCCCAGTACAGGAAAAATGGCCCAGGAGGAAATAGAGTCCATGTGGATTTCCTACTGAGATTTATTTTTGCAAAATAGGAGAATTGGCTCAGGCAATGCTCTTTCAATATTTCACAGCAAACTTGGAATTAAAAAGTGTTTTCAGGCCAGAGCTTGCAGAATATTTTTTTTGTAAAGTATGGAACAAAATGTAGAAAGAATTTATTCCCTGGTAGAGCTGTCCTTGTGTCCTTTGTAGCTCTCACATTTTGCATGGGATACACCGAATGTCCAAGGTTACAATGTAAAGATGTTCCCAAAAGGATGGATTCTATCACCATCTGTTAAACCATGTGAGGCAGTGATCCTTATCTCTGTGGGAGATATCCTCTGTTAATGGGCCAGCTGTTAAAAACCAGCTGGGGCAGAGTTCTTTATCTTTGCCATGACCCATCCTCCCTCCAGGAGATATCTCCTGTTAATGGCCATTCAGTCCCAGTGCATGACTGATAAAATTACATCATCCCACTGGGAGAAGCTCCAGCCAGGGGAGGAGCCAAGCCTTTCCTACCCAGATAAAAACTGAGATTTGGACACCAAGGCTGCCCTTACCCACTGGATTCCAGAGGACAAGAGCTGCCAGACCTTTCAACAGGATCACTGCTTCAACAAGAGCACTTCACTTTCATGTGTTTAACCCTGCTGGACCCCTCTGTGATCCACTTGTTGGTAAGTCTTGGGATTTGTGCCCAAAATAGGCCTAAGGACTGGTTTTAGAGCAGTTTGACAGAGCCTGATCTCCACTAGTGAGATGGAAGTGAAGAAAAATGCTTTTTCTGCAGCACAAGATTGAGGCCAGCTTGAAGATCTCATTTCAAAGCAAAGGAAATAGCTTTTGCTGTTCCCAGAGTACAAATGTTGTCTTTCCAATTGCCACATGTTCGAGCTGACATCAGTCCCTGTAAATAAAATACTGAGCTGTCCAGTGAGGCGGGAGGGTCCTGCTGCTCAAATTCTGCAGTGCTTCTGGAAATCAGGAGGTCAGGGCTGTGCTTGAGTCCAGCAGGTCCATGAGGGTGCCCTGGGTTGTTCCAGGACAGCAAACTGCATCATTGCAGGGTATAACCCATCATTTTCAGCTGCAAGGGCCTGGCCCAGCTCTCTGGAGGAAGCTGAAAGAATGAGAGAACACCAAGAGGGAGCTGGGAGAAGGGTGTGGAGAAAAAAACAGGGTTGGAAGTAGAAGAAAAAAACCAAGACACTTTAATAAGGAACAGGATGGATTAAATACAAGAATTGTCTCAGCAAGTATTTTCCTCTTTATTCTTTGCCTGAATTCAGAGACCTATTTGAATCAAATTATGTTTTCAGTATTTTCCATTTCTCTCTGGGATGAAACCATACTTTACAAAAATTATTTTTACTGCAAGTACTTGCAGTGGTTTGGTCCAAGTAAAGCAAAACAAAGTGGTAAGGATGGTGTTCCTACCATTTTTTTTAGAAGCTGGAATGTTCAGTCAGGTGTAAGATTATGGCTCAGTTTCCTTTTCCCAGAAAAGTTTCAAACCTGTACCTCTGGCATTCCAAGCAGGTGTTCTGAGGATGAAGCTGTAACATCTAAGCAGAAGGACACAATTTCTTTCTGCTGGAACAGGGAATATTCCCAAGTGGAAGAGCTGCTGAGCAGGTGAAGGTGGATGCATTTCAGGAGGGCTGCAGTGATCACATTTGTGTGTTTGCTTTCCCTTGAGCTGCCTGTGGACAAATACGAAAGAGGAACAAACTTGAGGAAGTCCAGGAGGGAACTCTCAGCTGGTGCTGTTTGGTAAAGTTCACTAAATACTGGGATCCTTAGGCTGAAGTTTCCAGTGTTCCCAAGGAACACAGTTTGCTCTTTTTTTCTCTGAGAAAGGAAAGAACAATTAAAGGTGGATGGTGTCCAAACAGGAGAAACTGAAAGAAGGAATTCCTGTAAGAATCTGGGACTTGGCATTCCAGCTTTAGCAGGTGTCTTTACTCAGACCATGAATTTTTGCAAATTGACTCGTGAGAAGCCACAGTACCAGATCAGCTCCTCCAGGAATTTTGTTGTATCCTTATGCCCAACAGCTCCCAGGTTTGATGGTGATTTATTCCTGATGGGTGTGGAAACCACAGTTCTATTTCCACATGTTCCTTTTTGGGCTGTTCTGAATGATTTTCTTTAAGACAGTGATTTGGGAGAAGGCAGCAGAGAGCACAGGTGCCTTAAAGGGAGCAAGAATCAGAGTTAATCTGTTATCAAAATGTCTCACAGAATTTACCAAGGATGAAAATAATGGGATGTGAACAGCTGAAAACCTAAACACAGCAAGGTGTGATTTCCTGAACAAACTCCCAGCAGTCTGCAGCAGGATTATCCATTCTATCAACCTCTCCTTAAAGGTGAGCACCCCTAATAGAGACCTCAGGCTCCTATTACTCTCCAATTTCACTGAAATAAGATCTGGGATAAAAAGCACAAGGAATTGAGCCAGTGTAAAAGTACAGCTATATTTTGGGAAATTTGGCTCTCAGGCTTTGGGAAAGATAAAGCATTTCTTTGGAGAGCTTGGCAGAGTGGTTACCTGCACTCAGCCTCTCTGGGGACAGAGGTGATGGGGGCAGAAAATAAATGTCACCTGAACTTCCTGCCTGGCACAGGCTGAGCCTGTCAGCCCCAGAAGATGGAGGGATTCTGGGGCAAGGGGTTATCCAGGCCCATTCACAGCTGCAGCTGGAATGTAAATAGGCTGAGCCCTAAAGGAAAATGTTATCTTGCCTTGAGTTTAAATCTCCCAATTCAACTTTCCCTCAAACCTCTGCTGTGTTTCTGCACTGCAGCCCGTGGGGAAATCTGGTTTGCTGTGATTCCCTTCTGTCTCTCAGCCCTCCGAAATGTTTCTCCCATCTTTCCCTGCCCTTTGCATCCCTTCCAGCCCCGGGAAGAATAGGAGACCATTAAAGAGCCGAGTACAAAGAGCCCAGTGTGTGCAGCCCTGGGGCAATGCCCAATTACAGAGCCCAGCGCTGCTCTCCACAGGAATTGCTGCATCTGCTCTGCAGAGCCAAGGTCAGCGTCTGCCCGGGATCTCTCCTTCCCTGGAGCCTTTCTTCCTTTTCTGCCACTGTTACCCAACACTTTTTCCTCCACCTCCCCTGCCACACACCATAAAATTTTTCTGTGTGTAGTCCCCATTCATTCACCTTCCTCTAGAGAATATGTATTCCCCCATGGAGGCTCTGGAAAACTGCAGCAGAGCTTTGCTGTCTTTAAACACTTTCTCTTCCCTTTGTAAATTCCTTCCTCTCCTCTTAGAGCCCATTGAAAAGATATATATATATATATTCCAGCTGTTTAAATTAAGTCTATGGCATAGTTTAGTTCTTACTTAATCCAGAATTTATTAAATCATTCACTGAACCCTTTGTTTTTTGAAAACTGTTTCTACATTGAAAACAGACAAAGAAAATAAAAGGGGCAGAGGAGGGGTTCTGAAGGGCTTCTAAGAGAAAAAAAATCTTCTCCTCGCAGCTGTAGGTCTCATCTTGGATGTTCAGTGGTCCCTGCAGAGGTTCTGCAGTATTCCAAGTTCAATGAAAGATTCAAGATTGTGTCTGGGAATTCCACAGGAAGATTTGTGATGGGCAGAGAAGGAGGCAAGAGAGGGTTGGGCAGCAGTTAAAAGAAGACAGATTAGACTTTTCCTTCACTTCTCCAAATAATGTTGGTCTCTGCTTTTCAACTCTTATTTCATCTGTCCAGCTTGTGATTCATCTCTTCACTTTGAATCCTTTGGTTTCATTTATTCTAGCTGTATCTTTTTTCAAAAGCCATTGTGTAGGGTCAGATAAATCCAGTGAAAACTGAATAATGAATAATTTAATTGTTCTTCAAACAATAAACAGGAATTGTGTTTGTCTTGGCAGCAAGAAGGAAAGGTCTTCAATGGGCACACTTGGCCACAAATTCATAAAGAAAACCCTCGTGCACATAGAAATGAGATGGTTTTTATCTCCACTCAAGATTTTGGGAACTGAATTGGAATATTCTGTACCCAAGCCCTGCTTGCTCCATGTGCTGTAGCTCATCATGAGGGAATGGCTGAGGGAAGGAGAGGATTTGGGGTTGCCTGGCTTTTCCTCATTCCCCCTGATTAAACTCCAGGTGTCAAAGAGCAGCTGTGACCTTTAACTTGCTCTTTATAAAGTTCAAGTTCAATTCTTCTGATGTTTGCTCTTCCCCAGCTGCAGTAAGGTTCAGTTTGGTGTGCTGAAGCAATTCAGCCTTTTAGCTTTGTAGAGCAAGTGAAGTGTGGTTGTAGGGACAAAACTGAAAGAGTTGGGTTGTTGAGGCAGTAAAAGGCCTGGGTTAGTCTCTGCTATGTAAAAACAGCTCAGTAATAGCTTACAAAGATATTTTATTTGCAATGTCTGGATATTTAGAGCTTCTCTAGGTAATTTATGTCCTGAGAGAGGACCAGCTTGGAACAGTCAGATGGAAATTACAGAAAGCTGCAATGGAGAGGGGAAGAAAGTGTTTTCTGCATGTTTCAGACCAAACATCCTGCTGTGTCCTTATTTAGAAAGGACCCATAAAGCTGTGTGTCCATTTTAGCCAGCCCAGCATAGAGGGGAATCCCCTTTCTTTACAGTGGCAGCCAAATATTTTGGTGACAGTTTAACCACACATCAAGAAACAACTTTTTCCATCAGAACGTTTCCCAGTGTGATTGTGTTGTGTTTATGTGTTGTATTTCCAGGCTGGAAATAAAATCCAAATGAGGCTGGGGTTTAATCAGTTATAAAGGGCATGACAAACCACGAGCTTGGGACCAGCAGAGACACCCAGGTGGCAGCTGCTGACTTTCCCCAAATCAGGGGGTTCTGCTTCATGGAAATGAGGGCAGGGCCAGCACCTTCCTAAAGAATTTTGGGGCCATGATTTGTCCTTACAAATGACTTTGAACTCTTCTTTAAAATCCTGGTGAATAAAGTTTTGTGAAAGGGATCACTCCTGCTGTGCTGCTCATGGTTAGCTCCTGCTCACACCCCACTGCAGGAGGGCTCAGCTCCCCTCTGCTGCTGTACCTGTGGCAGCCTCCACACTGATCCTGCCCTGCATCCCAGAATCCCAGAATGGTTTGGGCTGGGAGGGACCTTAAAAATCATCCCATCCCACCCCTCCCATGGCAGGGACACCTCCCACTGTCCCCAGTGTCCAGCCTGGCCTTGGGCACTGCCAGGGATCCAGGGGCAGCCACAGCTGCTCTGGGCACCCTGTGCCAGCCCTGCCCACCCTGCCAGGGAACAATTCCTGCCAATATCCCATCCAGCCCTGCCCTCTGGCAATTTGAAACCATTCCATATAAGCAAATCTCTCACCTATGTGTGGCTCCTGTCATTTGAGTGACCCCATGGAAAGCCCAGCTGCAGGTGGTTCACAGGGACACAGAAGTGTCTGATGACATCTGTGATCTTGCAAAGGTTAGTGTGGTAATTTCTTAGAAGCTGCCAAAAGGGACAGGTTTTCACCATCTCTGCTACAGCCTTTGGGAATAAATTCCACCCTACTGACAGCTTTGAGCCCAGCTTAGAGCTTTGTCTAAACACAGATTTGTGCCCTTTTGTTAAATCCTTAAACAACTTTTGCTGAACTCCCTCGAGGCTGTGTCTGATGTGCAGTAATTTACTGATGCTGAGCATGACCATGGATGGTTACAGTGCAGCTCTGTGGGAGATTTTTTCTTCTGTGCATTCTTTGGCTTAATTCACGGGGCATGTCTTGGGGAAGATTTTAATTTCCACTGAATAGGAGGCATTCTCTCAATGCCTTTCACTGTGCTAAAAATCCTCGAGATTTAATATCATGTTTAGCTTCTGCTTTTAACACTAAACAATATTTTGATTTGGGAGAACTTGACCTCTGAGGGAAAAATGTGCAACTGCTGAACTCAGCCACATTTGCTGAATATGCTCAAATGATATGTGGGATTATAGAGTCCTTAAAGAGAAAAATGGCAGGGGTCTCTAGAAGGGCTATTTCCTTTCTCCCCCCTGGTGAAACAGAGAAATAGATCTGTCTGAAGAGAAGCAGAGTCTGTCTCTATGCCTTTATGGCTGGTTTTAAGTGCCTGCTTAAACCACCTGAGTATGAATTGGCCTCTGTCTAGGAGCTGAGCAGCCCTGCTGAGGTGGCAACAAGCCTGGGGCTTGGAGGGGCATGGAAAAGGTCCTGCAGGAATATTAGCCTGGAGTAGGCTCAGGTCTAGCCAGCCTTAAACTTAGAATTATAGAATTATAAAATTGTTTGTGTTGGAAGGGACCTTAAAGATCATCTCATTCATTCTCTGCCATGGGCAGGGACATTTTCCACCACACCAGGGTGCTCCAAGCCCCATCCAACATCCAGGTTCAGAATGGGCAGGAGCCTGTGGCTGCTTGCAAAGAGTTAAATGAGCCTGCAGAGGGTGAGTGCTGGTCCCGTGTGGGATAAAACCCCAGAGGTGCTCTGGGTGTCTGTGCTGAGCCCCAAAACCCCAGAGATGTTCTGGGTGTCTGTGCTGAGCCCCAGCACTGAGAGATGCCACAGCCAAAGGGCTCCAAGCAATCCTTCGATTGCAGCCTGCTGGGACTGAGAGAGGAAGGAAAGTGGATCCCAGGTTTCAGCAATCCATTAGTGAGGAAGTGTCACATAATTCAGGCTTAGGGTTTTAGCTGAATTTTAACTGCCTGTGTTGTCAGCTCTGGGGTTGCTCTCTGGAGGGGTGATTTACATGGAGTTTTTTCAGGCAGTTGCTTGTGAGGAGCTGATTCCCTGCAAGGGTGAAAATATTAACCTGGTAAATCCCAAATATCAGGCTCTGCTGTAGACAACTCAGGTACCACTGATTTTTCTGCTTGCCCTCTGATCATCTACTGGTCATCCACTGTCAGTAAATGTTCCTGGCTCCCACACTGAAAACTCAGGCAGGATTGCCACTGGCTAACAGCTGCCTAATGTTTGGCTGATAAATTCATTTAAACAGAATCCCAAATGGCAAAGCTTGTAAATGATGGGTTCACATTTTTGATTCACGTGTAAAGAGTGGGGGCGGAAGAGGAGCTGTTGTTTTTGTTCTGCTCTTCTCGTCTGCTTTTAACCTCAAAACCACTTGGCATGGAAAAACAATTCCCCAAAGGCTCTGAAAATAGCAAATCTGAATAAGCAGAATATTTTGCAAGTGAGATAGCACACGCACGATCTCAGCAAGAGTGCTGGGAGAGGAGGAACATCAGCAGTCACCTCCGAGGAATGGAGGCATTAATCTGGGAGCAGAAAACAAAGAGGAAACTCAAGCAGACACCTAAACGTGACTCATTACTGCCATTTGTCTCAATTAACACGCTGAGACAATGGCCTGATTATCTCGGTAGCGCTGGGTCATGTTATAGCCACCAGAGTGTCAAGGAGGAATTAGCCCCCATCAGAGCAGGATATAAAGCCCTCCTTACACAGCAGTGAGTCATCAGCCAAGAGAGACCAAATAAATCCCGGAGAGGAGAAGTGGTTAATTGATTAGAGCCGAGGAACAAGGGCCGGGGCTCCCAGCCCAACCTCCGGCTTTGGAGTGACTCACTGGAGCCCTGGGCAAAACATCTGACAGCAGCATCCATCCGACCTCTGAGCGCCTCTGCTTCCAACAGGGGAGTTGGAGGAGACTGCAGGATGTGACAGGGGTCAGGATGGTCGTGACAGATGGAGAGATCTCTATGAGCCAGGTCTTGAAAGTTGTGGTTTATTGCATAGGGCTGGGTAAAAAGGGCCCTGCTGGAGCTGCCAGCCACAGCTCTGAGCAGGGCAGAAAGAGAGTGGGGGTAGTGAGAGTTCTGAGAGGTAAGAGAGTGGTAAGAGAGGGAAGGAAGAGAAAGAAGTAAGAGAGATTTTCCCGTTTACAATACAATAAATCTTCTTCTATGTTAAATATTCTAATTTTCACTAACCAATCTAATACAAGATACAAATCCTATGGCATTTACATACAGCCTATAAGAATCATTACATTACCATAAGGTGTTATACTTTAAACCCTAAAAACAACTCTCTGGACCCCTTCTGCCTACCTAGCAGCGTCTTCTCTGACCTTTGGAGCTGCTCTCCAGCAGAAGGCATTTCTCTATCAAGAGGGGATTACTTTCCTGGCCATCCTATTGTCTTCTAGTTATTTAGTAACTCAGGTTTGGTATCTCAAAGATGGCTTTCATTTCAATCTCGCTTATGGTTTCCATATTGTCAAAATCTTTTGCTAGGCAGTCATATTTATAAGGTTTTCCTGATTCATCCTTCCCAACAGGAATTGTCTCCCCACTCCTGGGAGGATTCTGAATTTCTCACTTCCAGCTGCAAATCCCACAGGGGAATTTGGTGTCTGCCCTACAGGAGATGGAACAAGGCACAAATGAACATGAGAGAGGGGAGGGAGGGCTAAATCAGGAGGCATTGAGATCCATTTGGGGTTTTTTCTTTGTTTCCTAGAGATTGATACAAGAGATGCTAGATGTGTCCTGGATGAGAATAAATGTTGGTCTTAATGAGCCATTGATGTCGCACCACAATAATTAATGGTGTTGGCTTGTGATCTTTTTAAGAAACTTTTTCATTTCCAGCTCCTGTTCTGTCTCCTAGAAACTGTAAAGGCAGGGATTTATGAGCTTTACTGGTTTCTGTTTAGCAGAAATCAATACTTTTTTTCTTGATAGAGGTGATTCTCAAGCCGAGAAATGAGATGCTGCTCCTCTGGCTCACTTGCATAGAGAGGAAAAAATGGGTGAATGTATTTCACTGAGGCCCCCAGTGCTTTGGGGAGGGATTTTATTGATGGAACAGAATTTCAGGGACAGTAAGGTGGCAGAAAGTCTTTGTTTTAATACTTAATGAAGGCAGGCAATGATTTGCAGTGTTGCTTCTATAGTGGAGACCTTTAAAGAGTGTGGTTTATTCTCTTTTTGTATCTGTTCTCGGGCTGCTTTGGACTTCAAGAGCTGGCAAAACCTTGCAGTCTGACTTCTGTTGCATGATGAAGTGCTGTGAATTACAAGCTGGTCACTGGTGTTGGCACTGAAGTGATTTATCTCCAAGGTTTCAGTTGCTTGCTGGATGTGTGCTGCAGCTCCAGGGCTGGAGGGGAGTTGGGATGTTGTAGTGAGGAGCAGTTCTCCTGCAGCCCAGTTCTACCAAAGGATGGTGAACATGAATGGAAATACTAAAAAGTGAACACAGAATCCCACTCTATGCTTCACTGTTTGTTCCCACTCAGCCTTTCTCATATATAAAATACATAAGAACAGATTTAAGAGTAAAGATTTGCTGTTGGCCCTTCTGCTAATTCTGTGCCTCACCTTGAACCACTTAAATTCTGTCTTCTGGTGAGCAACAATGACTCTACCCCTCAGCTCTCAAAACTTCTCAAGGACACAAGATGGCTTGAAACTGAAAGAGGACAGGTTTGGATTGGATGGTAAGAAGAAATTCTTTACTCAGGAGGAGGTGAGGCCCTGGCACAGAGAAGCTGTGGCTGCCCCTGGATCCCTGGCAGTTCCCAAGGCCAGGCTGGACACTGGGGCTGGAGCAGCCTGGGACAGTGGGAGGGGTGGGATGGGATGAGCTTTGAGGTTCCTTCCAACCTTTACCATTCTGTGATTCTAAGTATATATATGACAACACACATAACATTTACAGGTGGGAATGAATGAATGAATGAATATTTATTTATGTATTTATGTATTTATTTATTTATTGACATGTTTGTGATCCACCAAGCTCAGTCTGGTTTTCAGACTCTCCCCTTATCCCCACCTTGTTTTTGTGTAGGAAACCACTGAGCTGGTTACAGACTGTTATGCTGCCATGGATAGGGAGCTGCATTTTGCTCCCAGTGCTTTATTCACCTCTCCCCTGCCAAGAAGTGCTGTAGGTAAGGAGGGCAAGCAGAGCAGTCAGTGCTGGTGAGGGCTGGCTGCACAGGGGGTGCAGGTGGAGCTGCTGTGCTGTGCAGGTTCCAGGTGTGCTCACAGCCCCAGGGGTAATCCCTGGGCACCCCTGCTGCTCTTCCTGCTGGGAAGGGGGAATTTCATCCCTTACTGCCCAAGCCCTCAGCAGCCTTTGGGATGAAATGGAGATATTAGCAGGTAATCCAAAGGAAAGGGGCACAGAATGCTTCGATTGCCTCGGCATTTCCCTCGAATGAAGGAGCCCTTTATTCCAGCCTATTTTTAAAGGAAATAAAGAACTTCCAGTGTGTTTGCATTTTCCAGGGGGATGTCTCTGTGTGGTCAGAGCATGAATAGGGTACCCTGCCTGTACAAACAGGTAATGGCCATCCCAGCTTAGGCATAATTTTGAGTTTAGCTTTTGATAGTAATGTGACCAAAAAGTATGAGGTAGGTACTGTCTGGATAAAAGGTAATGCTTTCCTGTGAGACAGTAATGTCTTTAACAGAAAAACATCTCAGGAGGGAGCAGGATCACTGCAGATACTTGATAGCTTTTGCAGGGATTTGTGTTATTAATGCAAACACCACAGAGTCTTCCTTGGAAAAATAATTTGTTGAAATTGTGCATTGTGTAGAAAATAATTATGGTGCAACAATGCTGAGCACTTCCATAAACTGCTGGTTAATTTTCTCTTAAAGGGAGGGAAATGTTTTACTTCCAGGTGTGACAAGAGGTGGGAAAGCCTGAACAGATTTGCAGGGAATGTAATTGCAGCAAAAAGCCAGGGCATGGCATGGCAAAGCTGAAGGGCAGCCCCCGGGTTAGAACTGCACAATCATTTAGGTTGGAAAAGAACTCTGAGGTCACTGAGTGCAACCATCAACCCATCCCTGCCAAATCCAAGTGAATCAGAGTCACAGGATGATTGGGTCAGAAGGGACCTTGAAGCTCATCCCATCCCATCCCACCCCTGCCATGGCAGGGACCCCTCCCACTGTCCCCAGTGTCCAGCCTGGCCTTGGGCACTGCCAGGGATCCAGGGGCAGCCACAGCTGCTCTGGGCACCCTGTGCCACCCTCCTGATGTGAGGGATGTAAGTGGGACCCGAGTGTGAGGCCATTGTCTGGAAAGCAGGGAATGATGAAACTCTGCTCTCCCTGACTGGATTTGTCAGATCTCCCCAGATTGTTCTGACTAGGAATTCAGGAGCTGCTGCCTCTGGTCTTTTCACCAAACACAGTTGGACCAACCTGAAAACCAGACAATCAAAAGGCTTCACAGTCTGTCCCAAGGAGGTAGAAGGCACTGAAAAGGTAATTACCCTCTGAGTTTCCAAGGAAAAAACTCTCTCATGCTTAGCACCACTTGGGTTTCTGGTTTAGCAGGAAAGCTTTGGTTTCTTGCCTGCTCCGAGGCTGAGTGGGCAGTTCAGAGCTGTGCTCCTCAAAAGCTCTCCTGGCTTTCCTGGGCTGGTTCCTGCTCTCTAATGTTAAATAACCAGCTAAAGAGGAGACAGTGCTGAGACCATGCAAGTTCATGTCTTTGTCCTGCCAGTTCTACCCAAACCCAAAGCTGCACCTGGTTCTCCTGAAATCAGTCATCACCCACACCATCATCTACCTGAGAGCTGTTCCCCATTCCCTCAGTAACTCCAGTGGGAAAAGAGCTGACAAACAGTAACAGAAACACTTTGAGGTGAATGAATTCCGCTCTTTTCCCCAAAAATCTTCAAGGAGTAGCTGCTGTGGCGTTTGGGGAAGGTTGGGGAAGCCCTTAGAGCAGCAGTGAGTCCCAGGGAGGCTCTGTGAGCACAACTGGCCAAACAGAATTGTGCTTTGGGCTGTCACTTGAGGCTGTCTTTAACAGAAATGACAGAAACCCAACAGCATTAGTGATGAGTGAGATCTGGGGACAGACAGTGCTCAACCATCTGCCAGGATATTTTTCAACTTAGTATGCTGAAACAGTGGATTTTTGAGAAAAGTCCTCTGTTAAAGTCCAGTTTAGGCTGGGCTTGGCAGTTCTTGCTGTGGTAACAACCAAATCCTAAGACATGAACCTTCTCCAGTAATATCTCTGCCTCAGGTGTCTGCTGACAGAGGTATGAATGGCCTGAGGGGTGAGTATGGGTCTGTTTATATTTTCAGTGAGATTTTTTTGTGCAGCAGATGACAATGCACTGAAGCATTAATTTATTTTACTGTGCTGCAAACAACTGCAGTCGGAACTTGTTTATTTACAAACCAAAATGTTTGGAGAGAAAACATTCCTGGGGAGACACTCTAAATTCAGGCAGTGACAAATAACCATGATTTTCAGCTTCCTCTTTCAATGGAAAATAAGAAAATGAAACAGCTCTGCTCAGAGAGACATCAAATGAGAGCTTGTAGCTGGTTTTAGGTATTGGGATCAACTTTGCTCTTGGGTACAAATGGGACTCTTGTTTCCTTCCCTGCTAACGAAGAAAAATGATCAGTGTAACACAGCAATTAAGAGCACAGAATTGCCAGGGGAAGCTGCTGTATAAATGGCTTCTGATTGCTTTTTGATATCTTTTTTGTTTTGGTAATGAGCTGTTTCCCAGAAACTTTAATGTATTTATTATGTGACAAGTGAGACTTGATTATTTTAAAGACAGAAAAATAAGGTAAACCTGAAATCATAATAAAGCAGCTTGATGGTTTTCAGATGGGCAGCCTGCAGCAATCACTTTTTGGCCTCCTGAACCAAGGTTTGTCCAAGTGCAGAGATTTTCTGGGCAGTGTGACCTGCACTGGTGGTGTGAGAGCTGCCCTTGCTGCAGGCACACTCTGGAGGGCTTCAGAGGAAACAGAGCTGATTTTTGAGTTTTAAAAAGGTATTTTAAAACCAAACAAACCATCCAGCCCACACAACACCAAGGCACCTCCAAATAAACAACCAATGAAAACCCAGACTCAAAGGGAAATCATAAGAAAAACTTTTATTAATATGCAGACGTGCAAATAGCCACAGTTGTTCTTTGGCCTCCTGCAATGGGATTTTCCAAGTGGTTTGGTTTGCCTGATGGTTTCTTCCTGTTGGCAGCAACATCTTCAAAAATTCCCCTTCAAATTCATCCACTGCTGCTGGTGTCAGCAGGAAGTGTCAGTGCTCAGTTTCCCAGAGTCAAGCTGCAAACACTGCTGGGATTCTCTAATAAACATAAAGCTCAGTTTGATGCAGGGAGTGATTTTACCAACAGAAGAAGGCTGAGGGGATGATTGGGAGCTTTTTAAAACCTTGGTGGGGTTCCAAAGCTGTTCTTGGAAATGGAGGAATTTCACTTAAGTATATCTGGAAGAGTTCTTTCTTCCCTAACCAGAACCAGTGGTGGAAGTCGAGGGCAGGGAAGTGTCCCTGGGTGAAGTCACATTAAGCCATCCTCTCCTTGGAGAGGTGAGCTGTGGTAACTCAGTCCCATTTAGGAGGGTGACCAGGCCAGGTTCAGCTACTGATCTAAAGTGGTGCAGCTCTGATAAGGAAGATTTACTGTCTTGCTGGTTAAAATGTTCTTCTGACATGGGATAGTTTGACCCCATTTAGCACAATTCTTGGGAGTGCAGTGGCCATTAATTTCTTAGTGATGTCTCGAGCTTATATTTCATTGTCTGAATGGAATGAAAATAGTTTGATTTCATCCTGATGTGGCATGGAAAAAAAATCCCTTTGAAGTTTTACCTTTTCTATAAGATGGATCAATAATTTATTTTTTTTGTCAGCTTTTGTAATGGAATGTTCTGATGAAGATGTGAGTTCCAGAACATGCTACAGAGCACAGGTGAGGTGTGAGCTGTGGTGATTGTGGTGATTAATGCAGGTCAGTCCCCAGCCTGTAATAGTGAGTAGGGTTGCTCCTCCCCAAGTGCAGGACCCTGCATTTGTCCTCACTGAAGTTCAAACAGTTTTCTCTGTCCCTCTCAACCTGCTGAGGTCCCTCTGAAGGGCTGCTCAGCATTGGGGGTATCAACCACTCCTCCCAGATTTGTGTCACCCCTGAGCTGCTGTGGAGGCACTGACCTCTCATCCAAACCATTGATGAATTAATTAAACAATATTGAACCTTGGGGGACAGCACCAGTGACAGACCTTCAACCTCACCTTGTGCCACTGACTACAACCCTCTGGGATCTGCTGCTCAGCCACTTCCCACTGTCCAAAATAACAGCTCTGACAGCCACTGCACTGATGCAGGGTCATTCTCAGAGAATCTCAGAATATCCTGAGCTGGAAGGGACTGGATCACCCAGTGCAGCCCCTGTCCCTGCCCAGACCCCCCAACAATCCCCCCTGTCCATCCCTGGTGTCCAAACGCTCCTGGAGCTCTGGCAGCCTCGGGGCCGTGCCCATTCCCTGGGGAGCCTGGGCAGTGCCAGCACCTCTGGGGGAAGAGCCTTGCCCTGAGCTCCAGCCTGAGCCTGGGCAGTGCCAGCACCTCTGGGGGAAGAGCCTTGCCCTGAGCTCCAGCCTGAGCCTGGGCAGTGCCAGCACCTCTGGGGGAAGAGCCTTGCCCTGAGCTCCAGCCTGAGCCTGGGCAGTGCCAGCACCTCTGGGGGAAGAGCCTTGCCCTGAGCTCCAGCCTGAGCCTGGCCCAGCCCCAGCTGCTCCCTGGCTCCTGTCCCTGTCTCAGAGCAGAGCCCAGAGCTGCCCCTGGGGAAGAAGATGAAGACCACGGTGAGATTCAGTCACTGGAACATCAGACCTCAGGTTTCACTTTCATCTGTGCAGGGATTGCTCCCATTACTGGTTTTCAGATGGCAGAACTGACTTTCCCTCCTCCCAAGGTCCCTCTTGCTCTCCCAGAGCAGTTTCTGAGCCGGTGGGATCCATGCCCTGTGCAGATGCAGCCCTGACTCGGTTTAGCCCCGATGCTCTCATGTGTTAAACATCCTGCTCTTGGCCTGGGTTTTGCACTGAGTTGGACTCTGAGAAATTTGCAGTGACGTTCATTGCCCCTGCAAATCATTCCTGTCTGCCTCGGATGGGAAATTGGGCCACGGCTCTGCTCGGCACTGGAAGGGAGCAGAGCATTTTGGAGAATTAATGCTGGACTAATTTGGTTTAGAGATTTGTAAGTTCTGAGGTATTTGGCAGAATATTTTCTGAGTGTTGCAACAGCCTAGTTGGGTTTAACACCGTTTTTATGAAATAGGAAAAAATTTTCCTTACAGAAAGGAAATCAAAAGAAATTGAGTTCTGCTCAAAACTTTGCTTCTAGACTACCCCAGTGAACAAAGAAGAAACAGGATGTAAGGAAAAGGAAATTCAGAAGGAGAAGGCAAAAATAATCAGGTCTGATACATGGTTTAGGGGAAAAGAGAATGTTTTTAAATGTGTGGATCCAATTAAAATCATGATGGACTGTGCATCCCTTGCTGGAAAGTTGCACACACCTGACTAACAGTGAGAATGAGGGTGAATTATCAAGGCAAGACGGTTTTTTTTGTTTTAACAACCAAGAATATTCAATTTAGGAGAAAAATATATGTTGCATAGGCATATCAGAGCTTCCCTGCATTTTCACTCCTCTGTAAAATAAAAACTGGGAGAAGGATTAGCAGCCACATGGGATAATATGAGGAAAATGAAACTGTTGTAAGAATACAGTGACAAAAATCTTATTTCAGAAAAGTTTTAGGATTGTCCCCCTCATAGCAGAACACTTGCTTTGGTTACAGTCACTCTAAATGCCATTGCTCTGGGAGCTCCTGAATGGGATCAGCAGAAGGAAAATGAGTTCTGCTTTCCTGAGCTCTAATGGGGCCACTCTAATGGGCTCAACCAACAGCAGACAAACCTCAGGCTCCTGAAACGACAAAAAAGTCATAGCAGGGACAGCCTTTGAGTAATCCTCACCAAAGTGGCTTTGACAACCAGCCTTTTAATGGAAAACCTTACTGGAAGTAATTTTTTCTGTTTCAATGAGAAGAGAAATCAGGCTGAATGTGCACACTGCTGTACCCCTTGGGCTCAGGGTTTAATTTAGGAGTGATAAAGATCACTTTGTATCTCTGTTTCCTGAAATCCATGTTTTCCTGCAGGCCTTTGCTGCATCCCCTCCAGCAGTTTGTTCTGCCTAATTACCCTGAGTGTCAGAGCTGAGCAGGTGGTGAGTGCTGCACAGAGCTGTGCTATCCATTTCCCTAACCAGGAGCTGCTTCTGGTGTCATTAAGATTTCCACAAGGCTTGTTTTGCAATGTGCTTATTCTTTCAGAGCTAACATTTCCTCTCCAAAATGCTGATTTTTCTTTCTGTCAGCCCTTCAAGTGTAATAGTAGCTTACAGGAAACTCAACCCAGTTTTCACAGCCCTTCCAAAAGTTTTGCTGAGGCTTTTTGTGCAATTTTCAGATTTTCATCTTTACATTATAAATGACTTGGTTTGATGCACTCAGCTGCTGAAGGCAGGTGGATGTTTACACGTCATTATAAACCTTCATGGTTTTAACCTTTCATATCTTAAAATCATGGAATGCCAGGCTGGTTTGAGTTGGAAGGAACCTTAAAATTCATCTCATTCCACCCCTGCCATGGGCAGGGACACCTTCCACTATCTCAGGCTGCCTCAAACCCCATCCAGCCTGGCCTTGGACACTGCTGGGATCCAGGGGCAGCCACAGCTGCTCTGGGCACTGCCCACTCTCTGAGTAAAGAATTTCTTCTTGACATCTGATCTAAAATGCTCCTCTTTCAGATTAAAACCATTTTGCATCTCTGAGCAGTTTTGCAGTCCTGCTGCAGCTCAGCCTTGCAGCTGTGACTGTTCTCAAGCAGCCGGGCCAGAACCCAGGGACAACAGGGTCTGGGTAAGTCACTTCTGCTGGAAACTTCTGGGAAATAAGGACTGGTGGTTGACCCCAGGGAATGTGCCTGATGTGGGTCTAAACCTAAGTCTGTGCAGATTTTTGGGGTCTGAGGAGGTGGTGTGTGTGTGTTAACCCATCAGGCAATGAGCACCACACAGACATTCACTCCCCCTCGGCAGGATGGGGGAGAGAATTAGGGAAAAGAGTAAAACTTACAGGGTGACATAGGGACAGTTTAGCTGGACAGGAAAGGAAGGGAAAATCAAGCAATAAAAGAATACACAAAGCAAGTGATGCTGTGCAATTGCTCCCTGCTGTCCTGAGGGATAACCAGGCAGTCCCCAGGGAGCAGGCTGGCACCCCCAGCAGCTGCCCCAGCTCTAGATGCTGGGCATGGCAGGTGATGGAGCATCCCTGGGCTCAGCTGTGGTCAGTGGGGTCAGTGGGGTCACTGTCCTGGCTGTGTCCCCTCCCAGCCCTGTGCTGGTGTGCCAGCATGGGGAGCTGAGAAGTGCTTGTCTTGCTGTAAGCACTGCTGAGCAACAAACATCAGATTTATCAACATCACCCCCATCCTAAACACAAACCAGACTGCTGTACCAGCTTCTAGGAAGAAAATCACTCTGTCCAGCAGAAAGCAGGAGAGTTTTGTGGTTGGTGTGGAACTTGTGGAACACAATTACTACGGAAAGAATCACCTCTTTGCTGTCCTGAATTCAAACCAAATCTTGGCTTTTTATTGTGCTGAAATACATATTGTTTGTATTTTATTTGTATGTGCTTGGCACACTTGTGATATGCTGGGACCAAAAAGAAATCCCAACTCTCAGACAAAACAACTTTCTTCTAAGACAGAGCATCTCCTCTCCTTGCTAAGTGAGCCACTATTTAATGTTCTCCATTTGAAGTTTGACTGATGTGTAAAAGGAGGTTGCACAATAAACCCTGTTCTTAATTTACAAATGAATCAACATCTTGTTAAGAAATAAACCTCATAAAAATCCAGCCAGCATATTGTTATCCACCAGCTTTTCTTGTTGCTTTGGTGCTACTGAAGAAGTGCCCAGACTGGGAGCTCCAGAGAAGTTCATTGCCCTTTTCTAGATTTGAGGAGCAACATAAAAGTGGGACCTTCATGACAAGAGAACTTTTCTGCTCCTTTTTTACCTGCTCAGTCTTGGACGGTGTCAAGGACACACTTTTAACACTTAGATTCTCATCTGAAATAATAATTTAAAATGTGTACACAATATTTCTTAGAATCCTGGCATGGTTAAAATTAGGACAGATGATTCCTCTGCTCTCACAATACTGTGACAGGAAATCTTGAGAAAGCTGATTTTGCACACCCAGGAGAACTTGATTTTCCAACTCCAGGCAGGAGAGGAAGGTTTTCTTCAGGACCTTGTGTGCCCCTCTGAACACAAAAATCTACTGCAGTTATTCTTTATGCTCTCACTCAGCTGCCAGCTTGCCCTGATGTACCTCAAATCTCTGAACTTTAACTCCTAAATTCAACAGTGATTAAATGTCTGCTCATTTCTGCTCCTCCATGACCACACTAATGGAGCTGGCAGCTCTTTCCCAGGTAAGTTCTGGTACTTTCCATACAGAGGTTTTTCCTTCTCTTGTGTCTGATTCAAGTGCTTTGACCTGCTGGGAAAAAGGCTCAGGTGAAAATATTCTTTATTTTACCCAGTGGCTCTATGGCAAATCCTGCCTGGTTTAGAGACTTGGATGGAGTCTGGTCTAGCAGCCCATCTGGGGTGAGCTGCCCTTCCATTCCAAATGCTCCACTTGATATGAAATATGATAAAAATATGGGAACAGCTTCCTGTCCTTGCTCCAATAAATATTTAGCCAGTGACACAAAGCAGAGCAAGTTCATGAGGAGAAGCTGAGAGGCTGCCAGCTGATAATTAGTGGCTGCTGTGGGAGCTTGAGCTCCAGGGTTCCCATCCTTGCTCCAAATCCAGCAACTCTGGGTCTTGGTCCTGAGTCTCCTTCACCCTGAATGGCTTTGGCCATTGGCCTTGAGTGGAAGTGGACAGCACAACTTGTTTCCTGAGATTTGTAGGAGATGGGGTTCACCTGCCTCTGAGAAATAAATACCTAATTTCAGTCCAGAAATTAAAAATAAAAAAAAAATCTGTTTCAGTCAGAATTAAACACTGGATTTCCTTCATGCTCCACCTCTCTCTTGTCATTTTTAATACCTCAGTGATCTGCTGCTTGATATAGTTGGTGTCATCCTGCAAAACCTTATGAGAGGCCTCCTTTGTTATGGTGATAATTAATGGAGTGTTTGCTTTACTCAGTAACCCAAATGGCTGGGCATAGGATCAAGAACCTGTCCTTATTTACTCAGTTCTTTGAGGGCTTTTATTCTAAATGTGCAGGTTCTCACCTCAGCTGCAGCTCCAGGCATGAATAGATTAGGGGCAAATGAGGTGTTGACATAAGTGGAGTTGAAAAACCATAATTGAGACAGAAGTGGAATTTAAAGGGATAGTTTTCAGCTTGTCCAAAAGTTTGTCTGCCTTTCTTGCTCTGAAATCAGGATATAAATCTCAGTGGGTTTGAAATTAAAAGAGCATCTCCTGCTGTTGAAGACATTTTGCTTTGTGGCACCCCTGTAGGGTAGGATGGAGTTTGGGGGTTTCCAGGTGAGAAAGGGTGGCAGGAAACAACACGGGGTTTCTGGCTGGGGAGAAATTATTGAATATACATTTTTAGCTAAGTACCCTTATTTATAATCCCTTCATTTCTGCAGTGAGGTCTCTACTCGGGAGCAGAGAAATAAATGAACATTAAGCAAAGCTGAATCCTGTACTGTTAATTGTCCTTCTCAGCTGAAGTTTTTCACCCCTATATCTATTGATATTCCAAGTTGTTACTGGGTTTAGGGTTGGGTTTTCTTTGCTCTTTGTTAGCAATGGAGATATACCACTGAACTGACAAGAAATACAAAGTGTGCTCAGCAAAAAAGATTTGACCAAAGCTGACATTAAAATCCCTTTTATTTCTATTCTTGGGAAAGAAGAGTGGGAAAGGTCTTCTTGTGACTTCAGAAGTGCTTCACTGCAATGAAGGGAGAGATTCTGAGCTGCCCTTGAGGGAAAACCTCCATGCTGTGCACCCCAGCAGCACTCCTGGCTCGGGGTGCTCCTCTGGGCCAGGCAGGATTAGTCAGAGCCCTGGTGGGTGATTTATGGAGGTTCAGCTCTCCATGTACCACGGGCTCTCAGCGGACGCACAGTCACGCGAAAACATTGTTCAAACGCTCACCCAAACCTTGTCACGGGCCCAAACTCCCCAGCTACGGCCTGACTGGGGCCCCAGCTGTGCTGGGGAGTGATTTCCCTGCCCTGCCAGCCCGGAGAGCCGAGCTCCAGCTGCACTTCTGGGCCAGGGCTGTCCGTGCTGCCCCAGGAGCGGCACGCGGAGGAGGAGGCAGCCGGCGGAGCTCGGGGATCATTTCAGAGCAGGGCTTGGCTAAACCCTGCGGATGTGACTTGGCCTCTGGCCACGCAGCAGCTCGGGATGGCCTTAAAAAGCAGTGGAAGTGTGGTTAGCATGTGCTGCTGGAACGGGTGCTGACTCACGGCCGGGAGCGCGTGGGCAAGGACGGTGGATGTCGCGCTGTTCGGCAGCCAGGCCTGGCACGGCGTGTCCGTGCTCTCCTGCAGGAGCCCACACGGCCCTGTGCTGCCCATGGAACTGCCATGGTGCTGCCAGGGCCCATGGAACTCCAGCTTCTGTGGAACTGGGGCCTTGGCACAGCGCAGATCCAGCTGGAATCTAGATCAGGCTCAGGAGGTGCTGCTCGGTATCTGAGCAGCAGTGTGAAGGTTGTGCCCACAGGAGGAGAAAGAGAGGAAGGAAAACAATCCAGCTGTAATGTGGCTCAGCCAAAATTGAAGCTGGTGATGGATCCCTGCAGTAATTATTCCAATAAACAGCAGCACTTTGGGTTTGCCACTGTGTGAGACAGATGCCAGAAGCATCTTCAGGTACTTCTCCAGCAGCACCAGGCATGACCCTACAGGGGTCATCAGGAGACTGCATCAAAACTCATTAAATCATTAGAAAATCGTTACTATTTGTAGGCTTATCTCTGCTCTCAGAGCTCAAGGACACTTGAATAAAATTCTCATGGCTGGGAGTGAAAAATGAATGAAGAATTTTAACGAGGGAGCTTCGTGGGCATTTCCATTTGTACAGAATGGTTGTGATTCAGAGGAAAGACCCAAAACTAAAATACACAGCTCACATTTTAAATAAAGCTTCTACAAATGTGTGCTGGGTGTTTAGGGCATGGTTTAGGTTCTGTTTTAGGTATGGGGAGGGTGTGGGGGTCTCTGTGGGGACAGGCCAGGGCTGCCCCATGCCAGGCAAAGCCTTTTCAGCCTCCTCAGAGCAGGGCCTGGGAGTTACTTTCGGGGTGCCTCAGTGAAAAACAGGAGTTAAAAAGAGCCAAAATGTCAGCCAGGCAATGAGGATGAGGAGAAAAGGGTGAGGAAGCAGCCCTGCAAACACCCAGGTCTGCAGAGGAAGAGAAGGAGCAGGGATTTTGTGCAGCCTGGGGAGAGGAGCACAGCAGAGCAGGGACCCTGCAGGGACCCCGGGCTGCAGCCGGGATGTGTTTGGTGTTTCCTCACAGGAACTGTGGTCCCTGAAGGTGTGAAATGGAAGGAGGGAAGATGTCAGGGAGGAGTTATGACTGACCATCATCTCCATTCCCTGGCTGCCTGTGCTGTGCAGGGCTCAGGGGGAGCCAGGAGCGAAGCTGAGCCTGCAAATACAGGGGTGGGGTAGGAAAAGATCTTTTAATTCCTCTTTCTCAACTTATTTTAATCAGCAATACATTATTCTTTTTAAATATCTGTTTTGCCAATGGCTGCAGTTGCTAAGAGATCTCCCTTTATCTCAACCTACACATTTTCCATCTTGTGTTCTTCCCCTGCCCTGTTGGGGAGGGGGGAGATTTTTTTTTTTCAGTTTCCTGCCCTGTAACCAGGATTTCTTAAGGAAGAACTGATGCATCAGCATTTTCCTTGGATGAGCCAGTCCTGCCCATGGCCCTGGCAGCTGCTGCACCTCCTGAGAGCTTGGGAGGTCTGTGGGGAGCACAGCTGGAAGCCTGGGGAGCCCCACTACAAACACTAATTCTGGAGGAGAATAGATTGTTACCTTGGGCTAATAGTTTGAAACCACATCATCCTAATCAGACACCTGCCCAGGTAATCACCATGGTGACACCCAAACAAACAGTAACCTTAAAATGATCAGCCTGAGGAAAATGAGGAGCTGGGCTGCAGCTTTGGAGGGAGTTTAAGATTGTGCTGGCGTGGTTAAACACGAGCTTGTTCAGCACTGAAGTGACCAAAAGGCACAGAACTGCGCAGGGCTCTGTGCCTGAACCAGCACACGCCAAATCTCTGCAGACCTCATTAGTCTGGACAAAAGGAGCAGGGATATCAAGATGATCAGAGACATGGAGAACCTCTCCTGTGGGAAAAGGCTGAGATAATTGGGATTGTTCAGCCTGGAGAAGAGACCAGGGGTGAACTAACTGTGGCCTTCCCGTGCCTTAAGGGAGCCAAAAAAGAGAGAGAGAGAGAGAGAGAAAGAGAGAGAGAGAGAAAGAGGGAGAGTATTGACAGCAGCCTGGAGTGACAGGACAGGGAATGGCTTCAATCTGACAGAAGGCAGAGTTAGATGGGATATTGGGAATAAATCTTTCCTGTGAGGGGGATGAGGCCTGGCATAGGTTGCCAGAGAAGCTGTGGGTGCCCCTGGATCCCTGGAATGTCCAAGGCCAGGTTGGAGCAGTCTGGGGCAGTGGGAGGTGTCCCTGCCCATGGCAGAGGGTGGGATGGGATGAGGTTTAAGGTCCCTTCCAACCTGTGACTCCATGAAGAGCCCATACCTGCAGAAGCTCTGTCTGACCTGAGCACAATCAGAACAAAGTCCTGCCACTGTGACAGCACATCCACACTGAATCAGGAGCTGTGGTTCATGGGCTGGCCATGGATCACCAGTCCCTGGTGTCCTGCCTGCCCTGTGGAACTGGGCAGGGAACAACTCCCTAACTGTGTGTATACATACTTTTCCCCCAAACTCATGCAGGCAGCTGACTGAGCTGCTTGAAAGCATCATTTGGCTTAAAGAGGAAAAAAGTAAACAGGATTAAATGGGTATTAAAAGGAGTCTGGAGGAAGGAAAAGGGCACAATCACCCATATATCTGACTCTGTGGTATCTGCATCAACAAAGCCAGGAAAGCAGCTGCTGGGATTGTTTTGGGGAGCTCTGGAGTGATGATGTTTCTGCAGGAAAATGTGCAGTTAGATCCTGCTGGGATGGGAGCAGCAGCTGCTGGGAGCTCAGGCTCCACATGCAGAGCAGCTGAGCTCTGTCTGTCCCATCGAGGGGGGAATACCAGGCTCTTGGACTGCTCTCACTGCTGGAAGGGTCTGCAAGAATTAACGAGTTCACAGCTCAGGAATGCTCCCAAGAAACCACAACAAGGGAATCTGAGCAACTGCAGACATGGAAAGTCTGTGAAGCACAGACCAGAGCTCCCTGTGGGGAAGAAAAGAAGAGAAAGGAGGTGAGGACGACCCAAAGGAGGAAAACCTCTGAGATTTCTGACACAGCAGCTGCTGAGGAAAATTTGGGACCTCCTGGTGGCATCAGCTGGGCCAGGTCTTGCTCCTCCAGCCCTCCTGTTGGTATCCCTGAGCTGTGCTGGGTGTGCTGGCTGGGGATGGCTCTGCTGGCTCTGGATGGCACTGCAATGGCTCTGGTGGCTCCCAGGTCACTGGTGGCCTTCAAACACACATGGCAAGGTAAATTGTGACTCGTGAAAGAAAAACAACACCAAACCCAACAAAAATGGAGAGACAAGAGGAAAACCCTGTCTTTAGAAGTGTTGGATGCCAGTTTAACCTGGGTTAATGATGTCTTCTCCATCCATCTCACAAAGCAAATGGGGTTTTTTTTTGCATGGGAGAAGATATGAGCTATAAAACGTAATGAGAAGAATGTTTCTGATTATGCAGATGCTAAAAACCCTGCTCTGAGCATTGATTATAATATTTCACTGGCTTTTATTCCAAAACAACGCCCTAAACTGGTACAGCTGGTACAGGTGCAGGTCTATACAAAATAAAGCATTCTGTGGATGTGTTTAAATCAGAGAAGGAGAAAAAAACTGGGATTTTTATAGGTCATAGGGATGGTGTAATTTTTACAACATGTAAAGATAAAAGAGAAACCAAACAACAAAAAGCACCAGCGTATAAGATTTGCAGATATGATTTTAATACCAGCCTCACATAGCTTTGATTATCTTTTTCCAGTCAGACATTCCTAACAGAAAATTACAACATAGCATCAAACAGTTCAGAGTAAATGAATGTGAGAAGTAATTCTGAAGTGACAAACATATGTTGGTAAAGCGTGGTAACGATTAACAAATGTAAAAATTGTGGAAATACTTTTTCTAAAGGCTCTGCAGAGCTCCCTGGGGTCTGCTCACCCTGCTGCCTTCCAGCCTGCAAACCCTGCAGGACATTCCTGCTGCTGCTCACCAGGTGCTGCTGTGTGGCTGAGCACTTTCACAGCCCTGGGCATCTCCACACCAGTGCCCTCAGAGCCTGATTCTTTTAGGGAAATGCATTCTGCACATTCCTGATTGTCTGACTCACAGCCCTGGTGCCAGCACTCCTCATTTCTATTTATTCACCATGGGAAGCCTTAAGTGCAAATGCACTGGATGGGAGCCTGGCTCCAGAGGACTCAAGGACAGAATTCCCATTGATGTCTGGGGGCAGAGAGCTTCACTTCTGTGCTTTTGGTTGTTCTTTACCATTCCTGGCTCAGGACTGAAGGCACATTTGAAAAGGCTCTGTTGCCTGGAGTGATGCTGAGTTCCAGTGGCACCTCCAAACACAGCCCATGGGCACAAGAAGCATCTGTTTGCATCCTGGAGGCTTTGTGCCTTCTGAACTGAGGCACAGTCGAAGGAGGGCACAGCAAAGTTTTTTTTTCCACACACTCAGCCTCTGAGTCTGTTTGAAGTTGTCCCTCAGGCCAGGCCAGAGCAGGGGATAAAGGGATTTGTGGCTGGCCCAGGTGTTGTTCAGCTTTTGGAAACACAGTTTGGTAACTAGGATGGGATGGAGCTTTTGCCCACCTGTCCCACCAAGCCCAAACCAAAATCTTGATGGTTCCCTCAGAGCTAAAAGAGCCCCTTGGGGGTGAAACCTGCCCAGCACAGAATCACAGAGTGGTTTGGGTTGGAAAGGACCTGAAAGATCCTCTAATTGCAACCCCTCCACCATGAACAAGGATCCATTTCAGCAGAATTAATGTGACTCTAATTTATGCTGCAGTACCTAATTTTACTTCTTCTCTACAGAAGTGACAACAATTGTTTTGGATTTTACACTAGTTAGAGAGAGAGCCTTGGCTGTAGCCTTATTAAGACATTGTAAGGATCCACTGTGTGCTCTATCAAGTACAAATTCTGATAAAGAACCTTTAAGGAAAAAAAAATTAACACAAAAATAATCCTAAAAAAAACCAACAAAACCCAGAGCAAACCATGCACTTAGGAGCATAAAATTTCCAGAAAATGAAACCCAAATACCTCCAAGTACTTTTCATCTAAGTTAAGGAAACTCCATTGGTTAAAAAAAATAATCCTGACAGCTCCCCAAGGCTCAATTAATCATTTGCTTTTAACAACAGCGACTCAGAGGCAGCCACAAAAGCAGAGCAGGAAAGCAGGAGAAATGAAATGGGCCTTTGTCTTGGGGCTGAACTCAGTGCCCTGGCCAGGACACAAACAGTTCATCTGGGGAGAGAAACCCACTGGCCCACTTGGCACCCTGCAGCCCTGGCACACGCTGAACAGGGCAGTAGGTGGTCTGGCACAGCCCCCTGGATGTGCTTTCTCACCAGGTCCTTTGCCCTGCAGGCAGGAGAAACAGCTCCACAGAAAGGGCTTTTCCATGGGATGTTGGTTTGTGGCACTTGGAGTTCTCCATGAAATAGGAATTCTGTAAGGCTGTGCTGGTTGGTAGAGCTGTTAGAGTTGTTTCGTGCTGTCCCATTCGTTTCTTTGGAAACCTGTTGGTTTTGTCTCAGTGATCTACACAACCACTTTAGCAGAGAAACTGCAAACAAAACACATTTTGTGTGTTCAGAACCATTGCAATTATCAGGTGAAATAATGTGGCTGAAACTTTCAGATGAAGTGGTGAATCTCAGTGCTTCTCTCTGCCTTAGTGTCTGACTGTTTTGGCTCTGAGGGCTGGGACAGTTTTCACTTTCTTCAGATCTACTGGGGAGTTGATTGTGCTGGTAGTTACAAGTGTCTTTTAATTGTTGCCCTGTCAGGGCAGTCCTTTAGAAAGTGTCCTGGTTCACCACAATTAGAACATTTCTGATTTTCTCTGGCAGCAACTACATCAAATGCTCCTGCTGCTCCTCCAGCAATGCCCTTAGCTACACCCTGCAATACAGTATTTTCAGAGGACATGCATTTTGTGCAGAATTCCACCATGTGATCAGTGGTGGGATCAGTATCTAGAGGCAGGGATCTCAGGATGGCTCAGCACTCTTGGTTTGCATTTGCCATGGCTATTTTAGCTAGCATTTCTTTTCGAGCTTCCGAGCTCTCAACTTGTTTTCCAGCCAACCACCAACTTCAGTCTGTCCATGAATTTTATAAAAGATTCATCCACCTCTTGTTTAATGTTTGTAAAACTTTGGGTTGGGACAGAATCATCAGGGGTTAAGAGCAAAGCTGTCTCTGCTGCATTTGCTACGTCAAGCAGAGTGGCTTCTGGTAATGTTTCAACTTGGTCTATAGGTTTTTGAAGACCACCTTTTCCAGCCAACTGTTCTAGTGTTAAATTTGGCCTGTCTGTATCTTTCAAATAAGCATCAGCTAAAATTCTGAGATGCCTTTCCCAGTGCCTGTTCCACAACCTAGCTTCTGCTGGGGTGACCAGGCAATTGATAATGTTCTTTATATCATGGGGCACTAGAACATGGGCAGAGAAGGTGGCTTGTGGGAGGTTTCTGAAATAGTGAGATGAGCGACCATGCTCCTTTTGCTGCTCTTTTAGAGATTGGCCACCAGCAAAGGAAGGGATGGGAGCCTCCTATGGGGTTCTGAAGAGCAGGTTTATTATTGTCCTCCTCGAAGGGGACAGAGATGAGAAAACCCCACCCAGGGTCGGGGAGGGGTTTGTATAGGAGAGCTCAGGGGAGGGGCAGAGCATCGCTGAGGGTGCAGGGGAGGAGCAAGGCAGGAAGAGCCTTGGATACAAATAATTTGCTTAAAGCAGTGAGACATTATGGGTCCTGTCAGCTCACCAGCCTCCACAGTCTGCTTTTGTTCATTTTCCTCCAACAGCTTAAATTGCTGCCTTTTCCATGAAATACAGAGGATTTATATGTGCTGATGGCCTCAGAAATTATACTTATACAGGTACAGCCCTATTTAGTTTTATAGAATTGTCCCAGTCTTTTATTTTAAAAATTTGAATTTACTTCAATTTAATATAAAGGGCATAAGTGATGTCCACTCTTCCTTTATCAACTCAACAATTGTTTGGTTCTCTTCTTACAGGGATGGTTCCCATCAATGCCAAAGTTAAGAAAAGCCTTTCCCAGTATGAGCTACATGAGCTCTCCTGTGATATAAATAAGAATTTAGATGTCAAATGAGTTTTGGTGGGAAAAATGTCAATAACAAAAAAGTGAAACAAGCTTCGGGAGCTGTTTGAGATGCCCAAATTCAGTCAACATCCCACTTCAATATACCCAGACCTTAGTTTTCCTTTGTCTTGTACAATTAGTGAAGGCAAGTTGCCTTCTTCCATGAGAAATGTTGGGAGTTTACTCTTTTGGGAGATGTTAGTGCAGGAAAGGGACTCCTAAAATATATAAAATATACATGAACATAAATGAATATATATGAACATATATATGAATATATATGAACAACAGCTTTCCATTCAGTCTGTTCTGTTTTCCAAATCAAGAAGTTGAGTGTTGAAGAATATTCAGAAGCTGAATCTGCACAGCAAGATGGAAAAAATTAATTAGATTTTTTTTTCTTTTTTAGCAATAGTGAGTGCAGAGGGTCAGTTTTTATCTCACTGTTAAGCACAGTTTCCCTCCATGAAGCTGAAGTCCCTGTCTTTAAACCACTGAAGATTTCAGGAGTTCCACCAGCACATGCAAAGTCAATTCAGCAGTGTTTTTGGGAGATGTTCCCACTCCCTTTCCAGCTCCAGCCTCCTGAATCATCCAGTGTTTTCATCCCCTCCCCATCACTGCCTGCTTTTCCATGTGAATTCCTGCCTGCCTGCTTTTTGTACAAATCCATAACACACTTTATTCCCCAGGAATCTGTTCCTTGGGAGGGGATAAAAAAAGTCACTCTTTTCCAAACAATTGTCAAGAGCTCCTAAGCCTTCTGGAGCATCACACAAAAGCAGCTTAATCCTGCTCTCTGCAAATGTCACTTTGCCTCCATCCCTCTGAGCAGCAATTTGTGAGGTTGTAGCTCCAACACTCGTGCCCTGTGTCACTGCCTCGTGCCACAGATCACCCACAGGGAGCTGTGGGGGAAACAAAAACACACCCAGGATGGAATGGCTTAAGTCCTGTCTGAGGGATGCAGGGCCATAATTCCAGGGTTTGTCTCTGTTTGCTTCTGCTGGAGCCTTTGAGACTGAATTAGGTCATGGATCTGTAGGGGGGGTGGAATTTGCTGTGTAGAGCAGAAAAAAATTCGAGCTGAGTGTAGCTGAGGCTTGATGCCTTCATAAGGATTTACTGAAAGTGGTTTTGTAGTGTGACCTTGTCCAGAGAGGCAGAGCCTGCCCAGGGAAAAGGAGTTTGTGGCTGCCTGGCTGCAGGGGCAGAGAAGGGACAGAGGAATCCAGGACTGGTCAGTCAGGGTGAAATTACTGCTGTTCAAGGTCATTCTCCTTTTATTTCCAGTGAGGAAGTAAATGAGGACATTCTGCTGAGTGCCCCCACGAGTCTCAGCTCATTGCTTCCAAACGGGGCTGAGGGAACCTGCTGGTGGCTGTGCAGGCAGGAGGAGGCAAACACAGAACTGGCACTGCCACCCAGGGCAGGCAGGGCAGGGTCTGTCAGCTCAGTGTCACCCTGTCCCACTGGGGATCTGCTGCAGTCTGACAGCTTGGCCAGCCTTTGGGGGTAGATTGTTACAATCATGGAATGGTTTGGGTGGAAGGGACATTAAAACTCATCCCATCCCAGCCCTGCCATGGCAGGGACACCTCCCACTGTCCCAGGAGATCCCAGCCCCAGTGTCCAGCCTGGCCTTGGGCACTGCCAGGGATCCAGGGCTGATCTGGGCACCTGTGCCAGGGCTGCCCACCCTCCCAGCCAGCAATTCCTGCCCAAAATCTCATCCAGCCCTGCCCTCTGGCAGTGGGAGCCATTCCCTGTGTCCTGTCCCTCCATCCATCCCTTGGAAATAATTTCTCTAGCATCTCTGCTTTGAGGAAAGGCTGGGAGAGCTGGGATTGTTCAGCTTGGAGAAGAGAAGCTTTGGGGTGGCCAAATTGTGACCATCCAGCACCTTAAGGAGCCTGTAGGAAAGATGGAGAGAGACTAAAGGACAAAACAGGACAAAAATCTTAACCCAGTCCTCAAGTGAATTTGTTGCAGATCTATTATCCAAGAGTGAGAGCTCTACTGAAGGTATGATCCCTCTGCTGCAGCTCTTTTATTTAAGAAAGTGCTTTCCAGAAGGGAATTCCCTTCCCTTGTCAGTGGCTGGGTGACAGCAGGTGTGTGACAGTGACAGCACACAGCCTCTGGAGGGGACACTGGATGCAGAGGGAGGTGCTGGAGCTGGCCAGGAAAGTGTGTTTGTACATGGAGTTATGGCTCATTAGTTGCCACTCAGTGAGTTTATTTTGGTGGTTTGACATTTCCAGTGAAAGATACACAAAAGGTGTGAGAGGAGCCTTCATCTCTGTGCCCTGGTGAGAGTGTTCTTCATTCCTGGGGGAGTCTGGTAAAGGAAGCACATATTTATGTGGGAAGAAATCCAGGTCTTCTAAGACAGCTTTGACAAAACTGTCAGAGGGGATTTTTTGGTCCATCCTGTCCATTAAGGATTTGTAGAGAGCTTGACTCTTCTGTCAGAGGGGTGTGGACTCCTGTGAAGAATTAATAACATTACTGATGGCCAGATATACCTGCTGGATGCAGCAGCCCACCAGCACTGTGGGGAAAAATAATTTGTTTTTATACAGGATTAAAGGAAAGCAATTTGTTCTTTTTCTTATAACGGAACAGCCAATTTACACTTTAAAGAGGCCTTTGGAGAGAAGGAATTCCCCATCTGGAGGGAAGATGTGGTGTGTGGATTCAGGTTTGCTGTTGTAAAAACAAGCTGTGGAGGGTTCTAGCTGATTTTTGCAGCTGAAGCACTGAGCCAAGTGTTTTGAACTGCATGAGGGAAGGCTGATCAAAAATGGTCCATAATGTTCTTACAAGATTTTCTCAAGGGCTTGCAGTTAGAGATGATTGTGTCATCACAGCAAAAGGGCAGCCTGGAGGTCAGCCCTCGTATGGGAAACCCCAGGCAGGTCTTTTAAAATAGCAAGGGCATCTCAAAATGATGAAATAATGAGGGAAGATCAGCTCATTACTCAGCATGGCTTCCCCAAAATCTGCTGTGCTGTATCAGCAGAGATGTGGCCCTGAGTCCCAAAATGTGTGCAGTGCATTCAGACTAGAGAGTGTTGTACCCTTGAAAAGTTTAAATCCAAGCAGAGTTTTTTTCCTATAGACATAAACAGTCTGGAAACACAGGACTTCTCAATTTGATTCCTCACATAATTACACATAATTTGCCCCCCAGTTCCCCTTCTCTCAGTTCACAGCAGGGCTCTGAGGCGTGGGAAGGGCAGTTCTGCCCCGGAGTGTTTGGAGATTGCAGTGTCTGTGGCTGGGACAGCAGCAGCTGTGTCTGTGTGGATCCCAGTTTGGGAGCATGGTGTGGCCACCTCATTTGTCTCTGTCCTGTGTGACATTAAGGCAGTGAGTGCTCCCCTCCCCAGAGGCCAGGATGTGCCTCAGCCAGCAGAGCAGGACGAGCAGCATCTGGCATGCAGGGCGTGGGATGTTGAGAAGAGCAGCACAGGACACTGTGAAGCAAACAAAAGGTTGAAACAATCAGGCTCCAGGCAGCTCCAAGGAGAAGGGCTGAGGCTGGGGCTGTGGAATCCCAGCCAGCACTTGCTCTGAGCCCAGGCTGGTGACGTTTCCCAGCAGCAATGTAAAACAAGAACTCTTTCACACTTCAGCCCCCCAGCTCTGGGCTGTTGTGCCGGGCTAAGTGTGACTTGACTTTGATGTTCTCCAGACAGGCCCCATATTTGTCCATGTTTACATACTGTGACAGGAAAGGAACAGCTCTGCTTAACATCCCCTGGGCTTCCTCACAGCAGAGTTAAACACTGCAGGGCAAATAACCAGCCCTGCAGGTCGTGCAGAAACCCAGCTCCCATGGCAGGGCTGCCTGGGGAGGGAGCAGGGATCACCGAGGGCTTTGGGACCTGTGGCCTCTCCTGCCTGCAGATGTCTGGAATCTCCAATTCCCTTCAAACAGGGAGAGGAAAGTGATGGAGAGGCTGTGCTGGGCCAGCCAGGAGCTGCCTCCTCCTCCTCACCCTTGGGAGCAGGACACTGAGGATTTATTCCAACACACCAGGGGTGTGCTGTGTGCAGCCTGTAGAATCCTGCCTTTAAACCCACGTGTGAATGTGTAAATCCCAGGGTTGTGGGAAATGGGAGTTTATGGAGTTGATTCTTTCTTTTTGACACTGAACTTAATTCTGATTTGATCCCTTGTATATAAGAACTGGGATGGAGAACATTTACTGAACAATCTTGGTCGAATTTTGTCCTCAATTCCAGTGTTTTTACTTGTTACTTGTCTTACTACAGGCCATGCTTTAATCTGTTGTGTTATGGGGAGAGGACCTGAAAAGCTGGAAGAAATGAAGGACAGATATCAGTGGCTGAGGAAACTCAGGCACAGAGAATATGAAATTATTCTTCTGTGTCTTGCAGGTTATCAGGGCATTTACTGCAAGACTGCCTTTCCACATCTTTCTGGACTTTGATCATATTTAATATATTCTGTTTTATTGATCTGTTTTGCCGTTTGATTTAACAAGGAAAAACAACAAAGAAAGCAGAAGTAAACCTGAAATGCACAAAATCTGTACACTGAAGACATAGCATGCCATCCTCTGAAGGACGTTTCATCTAAATCCTGAGAAGCTGGACTACCACTACAGGGAATAACAAAGAAATACTTTTATCTGAAAGTCAAGGCAAGAGATAGACACACAGGAAAATGAGTAACCCCTTTTAGAGCAAAGCTTTTTCTTGGAAAAGCAGCAGATTTGGTTTAGGGAATTCCAGCACTACTCTACTCTTTGTCTTTTTGAGAACTCAGTCCTTTCTTGATTTCTCTATTTTTTTTTTCTCTCTCAATATTGTGAAACAGAACATTGTGTCACACTTTCAACTGGAATCCAACAGGCTGAAACTTTATTTACATTCAGGATCAATGAGAATAAATGCAGCGAGCCAAAACCTTCATTAAATGGCAATTTCAGTGTCCAGTGGGCAGAAGCACAAAGAAGCAGCAACTGGAGGAGCTGCTGAAATTCCATGACTCTATTTAGATTTAATAGCTGTATTAAAAAAATTATCCAGCCTTATCAGTAATTAGAAATACAAGCTGAGAAGGGTAGAGCCTCATTGTCTCTAAATAGATACTGTAAGAAAAACCTGGCTGCTGCTTCTGCAGTGGAGTCAGCAATGAGACCTAAGGTCTATTTAATTTTCTGTGAGGAAGATGAAATGAGAACAGATTCAGAGCCTTCCTCTTCCCATCCCAAAGTTCCCTTCCATAAATAATCCAGGGGGAAAAACCCTAAACCTGGGCCAGAAAGTGAGTCCAGAGCTGTGTTTGGGCTGTGCCTTTGGAGAAAGCTCCAGGTGTGACACTGAGGATGGGTGAGACCCCTGAATTCAGGAGGGGCTTTTGAACTAAACCATGAGAAAACCTCAGCAACTGCAGCAGGCACAGCAGGTCCTGGAGCTCTCACAGGACACCAAGGAAACCAGTGATGTGCTGAGGTCCTAGATGTAAAATATACACAAACCCTGATCTGCAGCTGAGGAAAATTGGCTGAACTCTCTTTGTGCACAGTTGAAGCACACTGCTTTATATTTCATGGAGTTCTCTGCAGTTTGGCAGGGCAATAGTTTAGGCTCTCTGACACACTTAAGTGTAGATGGGTGGATGGAACAAAGTATGATTTCATTCAGCCACTTGTAAATATTTATGAACACAGCCATCATTGGTGGGGAATGCACTGTTACTTGGCATTAATAATCGTGGAAAGGGCAGCATGGCTGGGGCTCCTGAGGCACATCTGGGGCCAGTGAAATTTATAGACTGGCCCAGACTCCTGATACCTTTCTGAAGCTCTAGACAGGTGAGCAGCTTTGCAGTGATGTAGATGCTTATTTCAGGCTGAGGATTATTCCTGTGTCTATACTGAAGAAATAGAAGAAGTGTTTGGGTTTGTCGAGGGCAGAAGTTTGATTTCAGTGATGTGTTTGTTCCCTGATGGCTCTAATAATACATAAACTTTGTTCAGTCTTGTGTTTGTGGCCCCAGTGAGCCAGTGGGACACCAGTGCAGCAGATTTTGTGATGTGGTTGTAGCTGAATGTGTGTCTGCAAGCTCAGGCTCTGACAGACATCATGAGTCATTAGGAAAAAGTAACTTTTAACTTGAAATATGGGAAAGGATTGGTTTTGAAAAGCTGAAATGGTTTTTCCCAGATATGTCCATTCCAAAGAAAGTTTCCTTCTGGTTCTGCCTGAAGGAGCCCAGTGCAGCCTTGGGAAGTGATGAAGGGCTTGGCTTGGCTTGGTTTGGTTTGGTTTAGTTTAGTTTGGTTTGGTTTAGTTTGGTTTGGTTTGGTTTGGTTTGGTTTGGTTTGGTTTGGTTTGGTTTGGTTTGGTTTGGTTTGGCTGAGGATCCTCCTGGGTGCTGGATCTGGCTGCTCCTGGCTCTGTCACCCTGTGCAGCCTTTTCTGTGTCACCAGGCAGAGGATTTTGGAAAGACAAGGAATAGATTTATGCACAATTCATTGTTTTTCAGGTTCAACTTTCAAACTTAGCCCTGACTTATTGCAGGAAGGATTTTATGTTGTTTGCTACACCAGGAAGAACAAGATTAGTATCCCAGAATACTTATTCTTTCTCCTTTAGGAAACCACCTCTACAAATATTTCCATCCTTCACTGCATGACTCCAACACTTTGACATCTTTCTGCAGGAAAAAGCTGCCACAATAACCTGAAGCAGACAAGGCCCAAACCAAACTTGTCCCCTCACAGAGCTCCCCTGGCACTTTGGGGCAGGTTTGTGGGCACAGCTCCACGTGTCAGGCTCTCCTGACTGTCACCCCTGCAGTTCCAGGTGTGTTCACCTCCTTGGCTCCGTGTCCCCTGTCTTCCAGAAATGATTCTTGCAATGAGAGCCTGGGAAGAATGTCACCCCCATCACCCTGCCACCTTCTCCAGAGCCACCCTCCAGCTCCCAGCCTGTCCTGAGCAGCAGCTGATTCCTGGAAGGCTGCACTCACTGGATGAAGGGCTTGGCCAGAGCCTGGCCTGTGGAAGCTGGTGGTAAACATTCTCACGAAGGGCTCGCTGTCTGTCACAATAATTTGCTAATCTGTTTATAGCTGGGATTCCTGCAAAATGAAATCAGTCCCCCACATTGCCTCTGCACCCAAATGTCTCCAAGAACTCGACTCGATGCCTTTGGTGAGATCACTTTGCTTGCTGCTGCTTGGCCCCATGACACTGAGCAATGTCCTGCCAGGACTTGTCCAACTTGGGAGCTCACAAGGTGTAAGAACAATTACATCCTGCATCCTGTTTCCCTACTGCAAGGGAGCTCTGAACTGAGGATGGCACAGGATTGTCTGCCAGACTCTGGTTTGCAGGAAATGCTGGCCAGACAGTGTGAGCAAGAGCAGAGTCATTTTTATCAATATAACTGGAATTTGGGTTAGAGAGTTATGGAAGGAGAACCACTGGGAGAGGAAGGGATTGAGAGCAGCCCTGGGACAGGGACTGGGGGTGCTGTGGGGGAGAGCTGGAGCTGCCCCAGCCCTGAACCCCCTGAGCTGAGCCCAGCCTGGGCAGCAGGGCAGGGGGATTCTGCCCCTGTGCCCTGGGCTCAGGTGAGACCCCACCTGCAGAGCTGGGACCAGCACAGGGAGGAGCTGGAGCTGCTGCAGAGCCCAGAGGAGGCACCAGGGGAGCAGAGGATGGAGCAGCTCTGCTGGAGGAAAGGCTGGGACAGCTGGGATTGTTCACTGGGGAGGAGAAGGATGCTTCTCCAGGCAGGACTGCTGGAAGAGCTGTTGGTCCTGAGGATGACAGAGATGTTGAGTTGCTTTCAAAAACCTCCTTCCCTCCTTAACCCTGCTGGTCTGAATGTAGGCCTTTGCTCCTGGAAAACATTATTTCTGTGGATAATGATGCCAGGATCTGATGAGAGGGACAGTTTAAGTCCTATAATATGATATTCCATGATTACCCAGAATTGGGAAGTCACACTAAGTGTAACAGTGGTGCGAGTTTGCACCACTTAATTAGTGATTTGTCTCAGTCTCTTCTGCCTTCACTCAGAGCCAGGATTAACAAATACTCTAAGAAAATGGATTTTCTCGTGTTCGGGCTTGGTTGTTTATTAAATCTTATTGAAAGTACAGAGCATTCAACAGCACTTCAGCTACCAGCTAGAAGTGAGGAAAATGGAGGAAGATGCAGCTGCTACAAGGTATCATAAAGCTAAACAGTCCAATAGAGAATTAACACATATATTATTTATCCTTTTAACCCAATAACTAGATTCCCATGACCCTCAGTGTGACACTGACCAACCAGAAACTACAGCCTGAAATCCATGAAGAAGAAGGAAGATGAGCACTGGAAGAGACGCCACCCAAAATCCTCCATTTTGTCCCATTCATACCTTTTACTATAAAGCCCTCAAATTCCAAACCCTTCACCATGTGAAATCACACACTTCTGTTGAACTACACACCCATGACTTTAACTCCATCACTCAAATTTGGAAGCCTTCTCCAAGGCCTCAGGTCAAAAGCAGTGTTCCCCTGGGGTCAGTGTCAGAAAGCACAGAAAGCTCAAAACTCTCAGATTTGTGGGGTCCAACAACTGAAAGCCCAGTGGTTTCTAACGTGGTGGTGTGCACTCAAACTTGCATGACCTTGGGGGTGTCCCCTCATATCCTTTGCCCACCCTCTCTGCAGGATGGAAATCATTGTTTTTTTCCCAAAAATCGACTTCAGGATGGGTCTGTGATCAGGAAATTTCATCCCTAGAAAAATAAGTCATCGTCATGTTTATGCAATCTTCAAAACCTCCAGTGTGATTTGCATTTAGCAAGGACAAGAAACGTTCGAATTATGCCCAGCCAGTCTCCGAGGAGAGCTGGGGTCCTGCTGTGCCCAGCCAGCTTTCCAAGCCAAGCTGACAGGGGGCATTTGGAGAAAGCTTTGTAGAAGGGGCCAGATTGTTGACATTTCTCCAAGCAGACCTATTAACCTGTGCAGGAATTTGAGAATCGCACACCCCAGTCCTGAGGGTCCCCGAGCCACATTTTCAATGATCGCATTATTCATATTCCAGAGGTGAAAAAATACCCCAGCAAGGAATTCTGTCTGGCCTTGTGCTTCCTCCTTCTGTACAGGAGGCTGCACCTCTGCGTTTCTGATGTCAAATCTGACCACATCCAGAAAGTTTCTGTCTCCAGGTGGAATTCAGTCTATTGACACAGTTGGCTTTTTATGGTGCGGTGAAACATTAACCACTTCCTCTCCTCCTCCCAAACTCTTGACCTGTCATTTAGGGGCAAAACTCATTTACACCAATCAAAACCTGACTAATGAGATGTTTTTTCAGCGAGGCTATTTTTGATTTACACCCCCTTAAGAGCAGAATTTGCTCCTGAGTGCTCTCCTTCCTCTCAGCCTCTTCCTGCCCAGTTAAAACATTGGAGTTATTGTAGCTCCCACATTAAATCCCAGCAACCTGGAGGTCAGGCAGTCCTAGACCATTGTGGTAAATATATCAACTCACCCTGAAATAGATCTGCCTTTCATCAGATTCTTCTTTAATGAGGTAAGAGATTTAATTTCACGGTTAAAAAGTAAAATGAAATAAAGGACATGTGATACATGACCAACTCCATTAGACCTCGCAAGGAAATGGGAATTGCCAGACCAGGTCTAGACAGCAGCACAGGCAGTGTCTCTGAAATGGTTAATTATGGAACAAATAGCTCACTCTGAGTGCTGCCTTGAGAGAACTCCCTCAGTCCAGGTCTGGAGAGAAAATTCCCGATGTAGTAAGTGCATCCCAGTCTTTCTCACCTTGGTAAAGCGCACTTAAAAAAACCAAGGTGAAAGGACTGGTACTAGAAAGGGAAAGTTTTTTGCTTTTTTTCTGCTTTTTTTTTTTTTTAATTTTTCTTTTATTTTTTTTTTATACATAGGACAGAAAGTATTAATTCCCTGGATTGTTTTCAGCAGAGGAATCCTGAAAGACTCCTGTTGTTCCTCTCAATACTGCTCTTACACCAACTGCATCCCTTGCAGCCAGCTTCTGGACAGGACATGAGTTAAGCTGGAAAACCCAGAACGTTCTGTATGTTCCCTGCTCTCATTACTGGCCTGTTTGCTTTTGTCTGTCAGTCAATGTAAAGAATGTAAAATAATTTTTTCCTCTTTTACTGCGGGTTATTTTATTCATCTGTACCACAGCACTGGAACAGGCACAGGTGCCAAGAGTCACTTCCAAGATTATATTTTAACAACTTCCTCAAGTGTCCATTAGCCTGCAGATGCAAATTGCTTCACTGAGGCACTGCTTGTTACTCTCCCTGTACTTATTAAATCTCTTTTCTGGATCTGAGACCCCCTGAACCCAAGTTTCTGCTGTCTCAGCCAGCTGCTGAAAGGAGTAAATTCTATTACTCTGTCCTTTCTCAATGGTAATGTCTTGAAACATACACAGCTCACAACTGAGAGCACTAGGGAGTAAAAAAGGCATATTTTTTCCCAATTCCTTGTCTGGCTGCCTCCTTGAGGAGCTTCTTACCTTGTTTTTTTTCCAGTGTTGCAGGATTGTGGCACCTCCACTAAGCAGGACATGGGCTTGCTTGTACCTGCTCACACTCTTGACTCATTAAAAATCTTTATTAAACCTCCTAAGTGGAAATGCTGGAGTGAGTAATGTTGCACTCACACTGCTGGCTCTGTGCTGGAGGCACAGTCAGTGCAGCAAGGGTTAATCTGCCCCTGGCAGCCCTGCCAGGAGTGCCTGAGCTCTGGAGCAGGGCTGGGAACAGGCAGGGACAATCCCTCCTGCTCCGGGGGATCCTTTCACCTGAGGGAAGGGCAGGGAATGAACAGGTGGGGCTGAGCATCCTCTGCTTCAGAGGAAAATTAATTCCATGTTGGAATGAGTTCCATTGAATGAATCCCATTGGTTTTGCTCCCAAGGATCTGAGATGCTCCAGCTCCCTTCCCTATAATGTCCAGATTCCCAGGTGGGCTCCCAGAGAGGAGGGCAGTGCCTCTCCTTGGAGGAGGAAGCCCCCAGCCCCACTTGGCAGCTCTTTGGGCACACAATGTCATAATTGCCCCATGTTTTCCTCCTGGCTCGCCTTGGGAGGCAGGCAGGGGAACACACCAGTGGGTAACTGGGAGCAGGGTTTGCTCTGGGCCAGGCAGGAGCTCTTGTGCAGAGTCCTCACAGCCCCCAACAGCCGAGCCAGCCCAGTCGGGGTCGGGATGGATTTTTCACACCTGCTTCTCCAAATTCAATCATAATAAAAGATTCCATGCGAGCTCGAGGAAGGCAACATTCCAGTAACATTTTGCTTTTGCTGACTGAAATTTCCCGTAAGATGGGCCTCTGGCTGTAGTGTGGAAAATGTGTCCTCACTCGCTTCCCCCAGACCTGTCCAGACTCTGCTGGGCTCTGTCCCCAAGCCAGAGCCACCAGTGTCCCCAGCAGCACTGCCACTGGCTCTGCTCCCAGGGACGTGTCTAAACCTGGGTCACTGCATTACACAGCAATTGGGAACAGACTCTGCTCATGTAGAGCGAAAATGGGGAAAAATGAAAATAAAATACCAACAGAAGTCATAATACTATCAGAGAAATATGTGTGAAGTCCCCAAGTGCTCCTGAAGCTTGGCCAAAAGCCAGTTTGGAATCCCAGACTCCTGATGTGCTGAATTCCAAGTTCCCCACCCCACTGCTCCTTTTTTGTAGTTTATTTTTATTTAGCAACACTCAGTGAGATACAAACTCTTCTGTTGCCATGTTGAGGTTGTGGAAAACTACAGTAGGAGGCCATGGGCTGAATTTGGCTATAATTGACTGGAATTCATGACATGGGAGTATCTTTTGTTGGCTTTACAGAATGGAATCACTTCCTAGCTGTAATGAGCAATCTTGGACAGGATCATTTTGGGATAGTAAAGCCCTGGCTGTGACACGAGAGCTTCTAAAGCTCCTTGCACAACAGGCTCTGTAAAAAGCTTTTAGGAGAGAAATAAAATATTTGGAATTCGATACCTATGGAGTTCTGTCTGTTCTCCAGACATCAGTCTCAGCCTTGTGGGAGGCACAGCCTTAGCCAGAATAAATGCAGTTTAAAACAACAGCAGTACTAAAAACCCTCTTGTGCAGACATTTGTCCTAAAAATAATTTTAGATGAAAAAACTTAACTGCAGTCTCACAAATCAGGGCTGTTCTGGAGAGGAAAAATTAAATTAGAGATTTTATTTACAGCAGCAGGAACTTTTTTTTTTTTTTTTTTTTTTTTTTTTTTTTTTTTTTTTTTTTTTAATCCACATTTTACTTGCATGTTTATCATTTGTTCAGGACAAAAAAACCCTTTGATTTTACCCTTTTACAACAACTAGACTTTTCTGCTCTGTCTTGGACATTTTGGAAACAAAAGTATTGTTAAATTATTGATTCTGATGTGCAATATCAGCAGGGGAATTTAAAAAAGGAAATGTCAGTTCTTTAGTGACAGAACTCATGCATTCAGTTAATTTCAATGCTGTAAATGAAGTTTAGGAGGAGTATTTGTACAATACTATCACACCACTGACACTCAAACAATCTGGGGATAAAAGGATTGTGTTCAGAATAAAAGCAGCTTACATGATGTCTATTGTGGCACTGTCATAAAACCAACCCTGCTTTAATGTGCAATGATTTGGATTATTCTCTCCTGGAGGCTTGCTTTATTTGCTGGCTCTGAAACAAAGACAAACTTAAATCTGGGCTGAGAAAGGTGGTTATGGGCAAGAGAGAAACTTTAAACTAAATTTGCTCTTGAGCTGTTGATCTTGAGAGAGTCCCAAATTTGTGAGGAGGCCTGAGGGTGCTGCTGGGTTTGGAGAATGAAGGGAAGGCAGTTGGTATAAGGAGAAATCAATCAAGCCTTATCCTGGTTTATTCTGGTGCATATTTTTATTTTTCTGTGCTATTTGATGGACTCTGCTCTCAGTCTAAGCTGGATGTGAAGAACAAAAGGATTGTTCTGGGCTCGGTGACAAACTTACATCCCTTTGCTCAATTCATGACAAACTGATGACAAATTCTCTGTCTCGTTATTCCTTTTTTCCCTGGATTTCCAAAGGCCCTGGAGTGACGTCAGCAGTGAGCTCACACATCTGAAGGAGTCTGGGATTACAGCTGTGTTTAATAAAATCTGAGTTAGCTATAGGGAATGTAAGTAAGCTAAATCCCATCTGCTTTGAGGTTTCCCTTTGCTCCCAGAAGCAGCCAAATGCAGGATATGAGCAGAGGTGTCCGGGCTCCTTCCGGAAATGCTGGGGGAAAAGGCAAAAAAAAGGCAGAAAAAGGGAAAAAGGGCTCCCTCTGCTCCTCTGCTCTGCTTGGTGACCTCAGCAGTGAGCAGAGAGGGGACAGCAGGAGCTCCAGAAGTGGGATCAGAACGAGCTCCAGTTCCATTTAATGCCAGGGAAATGGGATCAGAACGAGCTCCAGCTCCTCTCAGTGCCAGGGAAATGGGATCAGAACGAGCTCCAGCTCCATTTAATGCCAGGGAAATGGGATCAGAACGAGCTCCAGTTCCATTTAATGCCAGGGAAATGGGGTCAGAACGAGCTCCAGCTCCTCTCAGTGCCAGGGAAATGGGATCAGAACGAGCTCCAGCTCATTTAATGCCAGGGAAATGGGATCAGAACGAGCTCCAGTCCCCTCAGTACCAGGGAAATGGGATCAGAGCTCTGGAGCTCCTCTCCCTTTGCTGAAATCCCAAATCAGTGTGGCAGAGCAGGACCTGGGCTGTGCTCCCATCTCTCCACATCTGGGATGAGCAGCTGCTCAGTGCCCACAGCTCTGAGGGCTCCTGGGAGTGAGGGGGGATAATCATGAGCTGAATTTAACTGCTTGGATGTGATATCCCAGATGGGCAGGGGAGAAATTGAATAAAAATCAGAGGAAAGAGAGAAACTACTTCAAACTTTCCACTCAAAATCAATATTAATCTAGCAAATCCAGATTTCTCACAAATCTGCTTTCCCTGGACCATGTTTTTTGTTGTATTATCAGTCAGGAAACAATCAGGAAAATTTAGCCATATAAACCTCCTTGTTAGTAACCTAGGAAGACAAAACTAAATTTTAATTATTTGCATCTATTGCCCCAAACAGCCCCTTCCCCCTGCTCCTGGGATTTTGTTCTTGAACATGTGATTTTATATCCAAAGTTTAGTTCTTCCTTGGAAAATTACAGGTCAGTTCCAAGTCTCACAGAAAACTCTTGTGCTCACACAGCTCTGCTGGCTCCTCCTCTCTGCTCTTTCTGGGACCCCTTCACCCTCTCTGCCTGCAGAGGCTGAGAATTGCAGAGCAAATGCTCAGTTCTCCATCAGCCACATTCCTGACTTCCCTGGTGACTTTATCTGCTGCATGGCCAGGTTAAATAATCCATTTTTTTTCTAATCTATGACAATGATTTAATACTTTTAAAAATTTTAGGATATGCTTTGAGGACCAGAGATTTCTGTCTAAGGCCAACACAAACAGGTTTTTAGGTATTTTGGGATTTTTCTTGTCTTCTTAACCACACCCAGAGATTCTCAGTGCTTGCACAGACAGCTTCCTTCTGGGGGAGATTTTTCTTTTTACTCAGAGGACAGACAGGTCCCTTCTGCTTTTGTTGGAGTGAATTGAATAGAAATCCTGAGATCCCAGCTTGGTTTGGGTTGGAAGGGACCAGGCTGGATGGGGCTCTGGGGGAATGAAATGAGCTCTAAGATCCCTCCCCACCCAAACCCCTCTGGCATTCTGTGGATTTCCATCACGTTTTCTGTCCAATGGATGCTCAGGTGTGCTCATGGCTGCTTGTGCTGTACAATTATCCACTCTTGGGTCTTCAACAGCAGCAGGGATCCTCTTCCCTGTGGGGCACCTGCTGCTTTTTGTCTGTTTCTTCTGGAATGGGTAAGAACTATGGATTTTTGCCTTGCTGTTTTCCTCACTTAAGCTACAGTAGGGAAACTGTGCCTGCAAGATATTTAGGGATATATTTAACATGATCAGCTGCAATTTTGACACCAACAATCTTAAACACATGATTGCAGTAAAGTGCATGTAAGCATTTTGGGATGTGTAGAAGCACTTGAGCATTTTCAGCACTTAGAGGGTACAAATTGCTGTGGCACAGGATGAAACCTTTCCAGCAGCTGAGTTGTTTTCCCTGTGCCATCTCTGGATTGAACACTCAGGAGTGATGCTAACGAGCTGGTAAAGCTTTGCACCCCCACAGAGTTTCACTTTCTCCCTCAGTCCTCAGGGATTTGATGTTCTCTTCCTTGTCAGTTTTCATACCTTGGTGCATAGCCAAAGCCATATTCCATCTCATAAACTTCTAATAAATCTACTGCAAATATGATAAAAGCCAAAGAAGTCACTCTGTCTCACACCAGCAGTTTGTATGGAAAATATTTATGTACCAGCATCGTCGTCATTGTCTATTTATTCTTTTTATTTTAATTTTTCTCGAGGGAGTTCTGCACAGAGATTATCTTTGTAAATGTTTGTGATACCACTAACAACACATTTTTTGTCTGGTGATTATCAGTGTGCTGATGCCTCTCTTGCAAAGGACTTTTATTTTTTGGGTCAGGGAAGGAGAAAATCAAGCTCAGATGGATCCCAGGTCCCACTCTCAGGTGTCCCACAGCTCTGGGACACTGATGTGGTCAGAGAGATGCAAATAACTTTATTAAACACCAGTATTTGCTCAATTCCTGCTTGTTTGTCACCAAGCCTCCCCAGGCTGGCAAACACAGGCAGGACATTCTCAGCTCTCTGGAGAGGCTGGGGGGTCTGTCACAACCCTGCACTGCCCCCTGGATCTGCTCCCCAACAGCTGCTCCCTATTTCTTCATCCAGGGAACAGATGCAGCCCTTGGGAAATGCCCTGATGCAAACAACAAATACAAATAATAGAGGAAATTTCCTTCTCGTTTTTGGAGATCATCTCTTAAAAATTCCAAGATTGTCGAGAATTTTTTCTTTGTTTTGTTTTTTAATGTTTGGTGTGATATTTAATATATCAGTGAATATTATGGGGCCTTGCCTTTACAGATTTTATTCCTGCAGCAGTGTAAACTTGCACCTCCAGTCTCTGCATTTTATTTAGCTCAGACTTCCCCAGGGTTAAGAATGAGCTTCTGAATTCTGTGATCCAAATCTTCTGACATGGGCTGCAATTGTCAGGATCAGCCCCTCCCCAAATTAATGTTGTCTTCAGCATGGTGGTCTGACCACTACTCATAGTATTTGGGAAAGCTTTACCAATATATAATTATATAAATTATAATTGTATAAATGAGTGTTTTCACTGGAAAAGTGGCCAAAAGCCCTTCTGAGTCATCACATCATGGAAGGGGGAATACCAGTGTACCAATAACATGAATTTTTATAAATAGATATCTAAAGCAATCATTGAGATGTTTTCTGGGGAAGTAACCCGAGTGTCCTGTTTAATTGTGTTGAGTGGTTGTAAGGGAATGCCCTCATAAAAATCAGTTTGTTTGCAAATAATTGTCAAAGAAGAAGCAGCAAATGGTCTTCTGCAAATTCCTGGGAAATCAACAGAAAAGTAACAGATAAGGTGATAATCCAAGAGGCAGAGTTTCAGCAGGATTGCCAGAATATTGCTCAAGATGAGCCACAATTAACTGAGCTGTATTTGTAAAGGAATGAAGGCAATGCAGGTGGAATGATAAAAGCATTTTGATCTTGGTTCTGTGCCAGGGAAATCTTGGGAATATGGTCTGGAAAGACAAAAAATTTAGGGAAAGGATACTCAGTAATAATTTTTTTAATTGACCTAAAATTATAAATCTTAAGAATGGATCATAGAAAGTATTTTCAATCTCCTTAAATCTCCTTAAGGATCTCCTGTGTTTTAACAATTTTGTCCCAAGGTAATAATGAGGAGTTTTTTTGCATTTCACTAATTTTTCCCCAAACAATTAGATGGCCTCTTTTAGGCTCTCATAAATATCAATTTATTCCTAAATTTGTTTATAATTTATGACTTCCCATTGATCTTTGGATTTCATCCCTAACACTGACTTGCAAGCACATAAAACTACAGCAACAAACTCCAGCATATTCAGCTCAGTGTTCATTTAATTTCTCCCTGTTCCTTTCATTTAAAAAAAAAAAAAAATCAATTTCTCTCCAGATTCATCTAATGAAAGAGGGCACTGCAGGGCACAGAATCCAGTGCTAGTCCTGCTCGTTAGAGATCACAACCTGGAGCTAACTTTCTGATTAAAATACATTTTCCCTGTTCTTTCATGTTGTCATTTGTTTCTGACTCAGTCAATGGTTCAGTGTTTGCCACAGACTGTGATTAAGGATGGGTGAGCCCAAAAAAGATAAAACAAGAACAAGCCTGAACTCTTACCTGGAACTTATCTCCTGTGGCAATTATTTTTTTAAAGTCAGGTAAGTGGGTGGTGAATTATTGGAGAAAGAATTAGTTTAACTTTTGATTCAGCAGGAGTTGGTGGAAAAAATGGCATTAGCAAATGCTCCCAAAATAAATCCTATGAGCTGCTTCCCCCAGTTTGACTTTATCTTGTGTAGACTCGTGTGTATGGACAGGGAAATAAAGTGTTTTGTAAATGTTTGTGAAAGAACTAATGAAATAAGAGACAGGGGATGGTTCATTGTATGGAGAAGTGTCATTTCCTGAGCCCCATTCTGATTTTATTGGAAAAATTGTGTTCCATCTCCCATGCAGATTTTGGTCTTGAGTACACACTTCATTGAATTATAAATCATCTTTAAATCACAGAATATTCTGAGCTGGAGGGGACACACAAGGGCTGAGTCCAGCTAAGTGAAGGATCAAACACCCTCAGGGATATTTCACACCCTGAGCTGGAGCAGAGCCGGCACAGGCTGGCTGCAGAACCAGCTGGAGAAGATTCTGAGAATTACACACAAAAATTGGAGACCTGCTCACGACTGTATTAAACAGCCCCACTGCTTCTGAGGATGGTGGAGATGCCCAGAACAAGATGTTCTTCTAAGAAATCAGCACTCCAGGAGGGTCCAAATCCATTAGCAGTAATTTACTATAATTTCTGACCCTCTTTCCAGCACAGGCTCATTTCTTCTCTGAGGGCATGACTGTTATGAAACACAGCATTTCACAAAATTAATGGAGAAATTGGAAATGGGTGTTCATATATGGAAAAGATTAAAATTTGTGCTGGGGAAGGGAGCTTGGGGTGAGCTCAGTGATAGAATCAGACATAAGAAAAAAGCACACAGGGGGTCAATGTTATACAGGAAAGCACAGCAAGGAAAATTTAAGTATTTCAGTGGGCATTCTTGCTTCTGAGGAGGATCCCAGGAGCAGAGGTTTGTGTTTTCATGGCCCTCGGAGATGTTTGGGTAAGTCCTGCTTTCTAAACCATCCAGCAGAAGACTGATTTAATTTTTTATCCTGGAAGACAAACCTGAAAGTTCAAGAGTAATCTTCCTCTTTCCTCCTCAGCCACCCCTCCCCAACAGCAGAACCCAAAGGAGCCAAACCCAGAGCACAGCGGGCAGGGGAACAGGCAGGGAGAGCCAGGAGAGGAAAATCGGTGCTAATGAGAATCCTTTCCCTGTGATCTTCTCTTTTTCGGCACCAGCCTCAGGTTCCAGGGTGCTCAGAGACAACAACGAGCCCTGGAAAGGTCCCAGCTGAGCGCTCTGAGTGTCACTGATAGCGCTTGGGTTATCTGTACACACAGCCAGCCACGTAATCTCCTTTTATCTGATCTGAGAAGAAAGGGAATCCCTCCTGTGTTGTCGTCTTTGGGCTGTTATCTCTCCTCTTTTAGTTTGTCTGTTGTTTTTTGGGTTTTATTTTTTACAAAGAGTCAGGCTACGACTCTGCTCACTTTTCTCGTGAATCCCCCACTCTTCTGCCTGCGGGTCTTCAGCAGGAGGGCAAAAGAGATCACAGGCTTGAAAAGATGGGAGTGTGCCAGATCCTCTGCTTGTGTAAATCTAAATTTCGCAGTTGATTCCAGTGGAGTGGGATCTATTTACACCGACGTTAAACCCATTAATTTCTGTAGGAGTCCCTGGAATTTAAACCCTGCTTGTGATTCCCCTGATTTCACGTAAGCTCGCTACTATTTCACAACGCTAATATAATGGGGGTGAGGGGATTAAAACTCCCGATAATGCACTCCGCTGATGCTGTAGGGAAAATATTCTGCTTTCTGAGTCATTTGCCCCGAGCTGACTTTCCTTTTGAATGGTTCAGGGGGTTTCCTTCTTTAGCCATAAATCCCATGCAAATTCTTTGTGTGTGTGTGTGTGTGCCTGTGGATGACAGCGTGAGTGTGTGTGCGCCTTTCAAAAGCCACGCCAGAGAGAGAGAGAGAGAGAGGCTGTTCCTTTAAAGCAAAACTGAAAAAAAAAAAAAAAAAAAAAATGCCTTCAGGCGTCCTATTACAGTGGAACGAGCCAAGGATCAGGATTTGCAGCTCAGCTATATAAACCCAGCAGAATCTGGCTGCTCCGGCCGGTTTGCCTTGCTGTCAAAGCTCGCAGCCCTGCGCCCGGCACAGACCCCGCAGCTCCGCCGAGTTTTGACAGGACGGCAACAAAGTGGGGAGCGCCGAGCTGGCTTCGAACACCCTGTTTATTCCATGGAGGCTGCCCACAGCGGGATCTAAGCTCTGTCAGAGTCTCTAAGGTAAGTCTGCTCCCAGCCCGGAGTGTAAAAGTCGGGAGCTGCTCTCGCACACAAGTTGGCATCGCCCCGGGGCTGTGAGCGGGCAGGGATGTGGTAGGGAATAATTCCGGATTGGAGCTCGCCTGCCTCCAATCTGTCTGCATTGCCCGGTGTGAGGATGTCACCAATGTCTCGGTGACATCCATCCGAGCTGGTGAATGAATGGAGCAGCGGCTGCCTGGCTGCTGGGCATCCTCACAATTCGGACAGGATGGGTAGGAAAGCAGGTCTGGGGTTTCCTCTTGGCTCCTGGAGTCAATAAACGTTTCCTCCATCCTCACCTGGCCAAGCAGACTAAATCCACTGGCAGGTTTTAACTCTCCCAAGCAACTCCTGTGCTCCTGTCTGTGACCTGATGAGAGCCGGGCCCTTCCCGCTGCTCATTTGCTGTCCCCACAATTTATTCTTTTTTAAATTTTATTTGTCACCTTCCTCCCTGCCCCCACTGGGCTCCAGTTTCTTTTAAAAGCCCGGTAATATTAGCCTGCAGTGGGGAGCAAAGCACAAAGGAAGATTCAACTGGTATTTTATTACCAGTGCTTTGCTGGGTGGGTTCTGGGAGCGGGAGGGTGAAATTCTCCATCCTCATGGAAAAACAGAGGCACTTGCTCCATGCCTCAGCTCCTTGCTCCCTGGTGCACTGAGATTTTCTGCATGACTGTGTCTGCACTTACCAGAGAGGCTCAAATTGGCTTAAAAAGGAGAATCTGGCTGGGAGAAGGTGAACACACTTAGATTCATTTAGGAGCTAAACCCACTCACTCAAGACTTTGTGTTACATCACCTTTGCAGAGTTTTCCCTGCCTGATTTTCTGTCTGGCTACCAGCACGGGGAGTTTTTGGCAGTTAATCTAAACTTCTGAAAAGTCTGTCTCACACTATGGGAAGGAATGTTCAGACTGAAATGATGGTGAAGTGCTGTGTTGCACAGTGGAGATATAAAATTAAAAACCACAATAAAAACATTTATTAAAGTTTTCCTTCATGAAAAAACAGAAAACAATGAGGTGGATGCGATTCTATGGTCTGGGTAAAAGCCTTGCTGTCCAGCTGTTTGGTTTGGTTTTCTCTCCTGGTTTAATTTTTTAAGACTGTATTAAATACTGGAAATTCACTTTACACATTTCCTGATTAATGTTACAAGTGGGATTTGTTTTATTGTGCTGGGTTTGTGCATTTGCCTTTTAAAGCTGTGAAATCATGGAATGGTTTGGGTTGGACAGGACCTTGGAGATCATCCAGCTCCAACCATGGGACACCTTCCACTAGACCAGGTTGCACAGTTTAGGGGTGCTGGAGTCCAAAAACGAGGTGGACAATGGGGATTAGGGAGCATCCTTTGAATCCTAGGGAAACTTGCAGAAATGTGATGTCTTTGGGCTGTTTCTTACTGACACAGGGGGCACAGGGGCAAATTGAATCTGAAGAAGTTTGACCAGATAAAGTGTTTAGCCAAGAGAAGACAACTGGTCTGTCTGCAGCTCAGCTTCCCTGGCAGGGAATTTGGGAAGCAGCTGGAAGAGCTGTCAGGGAGGGACAGGCACCTGAGCTGAGCAGAGTGATGGGACAGGAGTGACAAGGGCTGTGCCTCCCATCACTGACCCAGTCACAGTCACTCTCCCAAGTACCAAATTAGCACTCACTTCCCATATTTTTTGCTCATTAATTTTATCCTCTGGCTCCTTTCAGCCCAGAGAAATTTCTTTGCAAGTCCCAGCCCTTAATCCTCTTGCTACAGCCACTTTCTCAGTGTTTCCAGAGCTGTGGAACAACCCCCAGCCTGCAGATGAGAATGTCAGGTCTCACCTGGGGAAAAGCAGAAATTCTGCTCAAGAAATCCCTTCCAGGTACAGAGTTCTCATGGGCACATGGAAAAGACAAGCAACCAGACCCAAATCTCCTGTTGAAATAGTGATGCTTAATGATGTTAGAACTTATTGGGAAAATCCCTAAACACAGGCACCACAAATTCTGAGTAACTGTTAGCTGGAGACTTTTTGAAAGTCGTCCTCTTTAATTTCCCAGCTCTTTAAAACTGGATCATTTCTCTTCAGCATTCACTCAAACTTAACTATCATGTTGCTATAAAAGGTGTTTGATGTTCAGCTTATTTTTTATATTAGTGCTTTTTGTAAAATATCTAAAAAAAGCCAAAGACTATTCATGGGTGAAGATGTTCTGACTTTCTATAAAGAGACTGTCAAAGTTTGCTCTTGAGCATTGTCTCACTTTTTGATAAGAAAATGAGATTAAATGGCTGGGTCTGTGCTTTTTGGGACTTTCTCATCCTTTTCAAGAGTCAGGCAGAACTAAAAAGCAGAAGTGTCTGTGAAACAGTGATGCTGCTTTGGAGCCAGAGCTTTAACCCTTTCATCCCTCCTGGATAAACCATCTGGAAAATCAGCCTGGCCAGTTCTGTGCCATTTTCCTGGTACAACACCACAGTGCTTCTGTCCACCCAGCCTTGTAGGATGTGTCCAGAGGTTTGAGTGGTGCTGATGGCATTTAATTGCCCTGGGTTGGACAAGGGGTGTCTGGTGGAAATGGATGTGAGGGAGAAACAGTTTCCATCCAGTCCTGCATCCCTTAGAGAGCCCTGGGATCCCTGGAGGAATATGGAAGTAAAATTAATGCAGAGAGTGGTGCCTGCTCTGTTATCAGCTCCACAATTACCTGTCCTACCTCTGTGCCATGGGAAATCCAGAGTGGCCAAATAATTACTCTCATTTGAAACCTGCAACTTGATAAATTCCTCCTTGGCCTCGTGCCATCACAGTCTGCTAAGCTGAAGGGCCACTGACAGTTTTAAGGTCTAGTGGCTCATAAAACTCCAGGCTTAGGAGTGGATGATTTACATCCCTGGAAAGTTCAAAATCTCAGCTTTCCAATAATAAAAATAATTTGGTTTGGACTGTGTCAGTTTGAGATACTGGGCTCTGATTTACCAATGTGCACTTTCTCAGACTTAATTATTAGTGTGAGTTTAGCACACCCTGCTCTAAGCCTGAGCTGATCTAACCCTGTGGTTATAAACTGCAGAAGTCTGAAAGTACTGTAAAATGTAATAGCTGCTCTTAGTGGTTTTAAGGAAGCTGCTGATGTCATATTGCAGAAAAAATCATTGTTGCTGAAGCGGGAAACTAAGGCAGACAGCAAACTGAGTGAAAGAAGTTAATATTTTGTCATCTACCAGGCTCAGAAATCGTCAAAACTGCAAGCAATTATAGGATCAGTAACTAATGAGTTCTGGACAGGAAACACCATAACCTGAGGTCAAGAGCTCGAAATAAGGGATGTGTACAGATTGCTTATGAGTTCTTAAGATGCAATTTAGTTCATTAAAGTGATTGATGAAGAGGACTTGTTGTCCATGGTTTGGTTGGTTGATGTTGTAATTGTTGCACCAGCATTTTAGGGTCTCACTGTATTAGGAGTGAAAAGGTTTAATAAATGATGTTCTCTGCCACAAAGAACCTGCAATTCCTATTATTAACTATTCCCAAAAAGTTCTTTGTACAGTGAAGAGAAAAAGGAAGTAAGGAGGCAGTTCTTTGAGGAAGGGGACTGCTGGAAAGCAGAGAAAAGAACAACCCTGAGGGACAATTTGAGCCGTGCAGTTTCCACCGAGCTCAGGGTTCCACAAGTGTGAAACCTCCTTTCCCTCAGTGCTCACTGTCCACTCGTGTGTCCACTCAGAACAGGAGTTAAAAGCCTTCCACATGTGGGAAAAGTTAGAGACTGGGCATTGCTCCAGCTGCTGAAATCCCTCAGTGCAGGGTGTAACCCCACGGTGGGGAATGGGCAGACTGGGAGGGGGAGTCAGTGGGATCCTGCCTGACAAGGGGTGGCTCTGGAGCCTGCAGGAACTGTCTGGGCATTGAAAGAAGGAATAGATGGGAATCATTCTGCTAAAAGGGCAAAGTTTGAATAATTCAGGGTCACTTTTTAGCATTGAATGAATAATAATGTGCCCTTATAACTACAATTCTCCTTACTGTAATATTTTCCTGGATTTCTAAGTGCATCATTTCTCTCCCCTCTATGCTGCCTGTCCTGTTGCTGACCAAACAACATCAAAAAACCTCCAACTGTAGCTTCAAAGAGTATATCCAGATGTCAAATTTCAGTAATAATTATTAATATAAATTATACCTCCCAACACACCCCAATCACCTAAACCAATGTGAGATTTTGCTGCTCAGGCTGTGGAGTCAATGGGAAATAACTCCCCATTTATGTTCTTGCTTGGCTTATGCACGAGCCAATCACCCAAGACAAATCCATCCTGAGCTGATCTCGTCGCAAGAAATTTCTCCAAGCTCCCATCCTTAACTGTCTGCAGTTTCAATTAAACTGAGGTGGGATGGTGCCAAGTTTTCAGCACTTCCAACGGGGGTGCCCGAATAGGCAGTGGCATTTTGTATTCTTTGGGGAGCGGAGGGCAGCGTTGCCAAGTTTGCATTCAGTCATCCATCACATATTAGCCCACTGGAGGTCCATTCTTCCCAAGCAATGGGGGAGCTCTGCTTCCTACTCTGAAAGATTACTCACACAGAAAGCCCTTTTCCCCAAACCCAGCCCAGGCCAGAGAATGGAAGCTTTTCTTCGATTCATGCAGCCACTTTCCAACCTCCCCACAAAAATGATATTGTTTCATGCTCAGAAAACATATTCTCTTCAGCAGCTGAGGAGAAAGTGCAGGGTGGTAGGACAGAAACCTTAAATACAGATTTTTCCAAAAGTGCTTGCTTGACCCCTGAGCTCAACAAAGGTTTATTGTAGTGGCTGCCTCTTCCCATGGCAGGCTGGAGCACTGGCTATGTGTGGATAGATATTGGCCAGGAGCCTCCCAGGAGGCTGAAACTGAGAGCCTGGGGAAATTCCATTATAATGATTTTGGCTTTAGCTGTGCCCAACATGCAGCAGGACATGCTAAGCTCATAAGCCTAAAATTGCAAATGCTAATTTTGTTATGGAATTAGGATATTTACCAGAATATTAATCAGAACAGCCTTGATCCTTCTTTAAATTTATCTTCTTTTCCACCAGTCTGGCAGCACAAAGCTAAAAGGGAACATAAATTTCTTCTTTTGCTTGTACATGAAAATTAAACTGTGAGATCCTTTCCCTGTGTGCCCACCAGAACTGGCTAAAGAGTTATTTCCACCATTAAGGCAAGGCTGGAAAAGGGCTAAAAAAAGCTTTTTTTCCAAGACATAAGTTCACTTTCCCTTGCCAAGAAACCAAAAGTCTTGGAAAAAAGCAGATTCTGTTGATCAGTTTGGGGTTTATCTCAGGCACAGGCCAGCAGGGGAGAGAGGCTGTGGGCTGAGGACTCTGGGGATTGTGGTTTTGTGCCTCTTTGCTGTGATGAAAAGCCTTTATTTGGGCAGGAAAGGGTCACTCTCAGAGTGTGCTGAGCACTTCAGCACCAGCCCTTGGTGGTTATCTCCCTCCTCAGGATTTCATCTTGTCAGGAGCTGTTTGTTGGCCTCTCAAAAGGAGCTCAGTGGCCACTTTGCACTGGTTCTTTGTCTCTCCTGGTTCCTTTGGAAGGCCAGCCTCTTTTGGATGTGCTGAATCCTCCTAAATGGCTTCTCTGTGCTGTGGGACAAAGGTCTATGCCAAGAAAGATATAAAGGTAGCTTGTGATCTGCAGGCAGCCCATTCCTCTTGGCCAGAGGCAGTGTAATGCATATTTTCCCTTTGCTTGTGGCTTGTACTTCCCTCCTGCATTGCTTGTACCACAGTAATTCAGGGCTGACTCCTGATGAATGCTGCACACTGTGGGCCACAAGGCACGGGAGAGCAGGATACATGTGAAGGGAAAGTTCTCAGATCATTTTTCTTATTGAAGGATTTTGGCCATGTAAACAGTTTCCAGGAAAAAAAAAAAAAAAAACCAAAACAAACCCGCTGGCATTTCCCATGGTGAGTGCTCCTTATGAATGTCCTATCTATTTTTGCAGTTTGGTGGCCAAGTGGAGTGTTTAGAGGAGGATATACCACCTACAAGCCAGGGAATTTATATTTCCACTGCCAAGTGTTAATTATGATGTCGACTTAGCCACTTTACAGGTTAGCAAGTCAATCACAGGGAGCCAACACTCCAAGTGCAGCAGCTCCAGGCTTGATGGAAAGGCTGCAGCACCCAGAGTGCCATTCTCAAACACACCAGCATTATTTGTTGCTTTATTTGTCATTCTCTGGCTGTTACTTCATATATCATTTATTTGTCTTAGCAAGAGTACATTGGGATTTGCCAGGGCTGCTGTCAGAAACAAGGAAATTCAGTTTATTACCACCAGCCATGTGGCAGGGATGCCTTTTCTGATCCCTGATCTTGAACAATTCCAGGGATGGAATCCACAACCTCTCTGTGCTATATATGCCCTATATATCCTGTAATCCTGTATCCTAATATCCTAGTAATAAACTGAAAAAAGGTATCCACAAATCAACTAAAAATTGAATTAATTAATTTAACTAAAATTGAGTTTGTGGTGTCCAATTCCACCTGGGTGAGAGCTTTTCCTGCTGACAGGAGCAATACTGAATTCCAAATGGAACGTGTGTTGGATGTCTATATAACACATTCCCTTTATGATATCTTTTTGCAGAGGATGCCTTGGGCTGCTCCAGTTTGGTCTGTGCTCATATAGGTCAGGAGAGCTGCTCATGGACAAGCCCAGGCTGCCAGAGGGGAAATTAGAACCCTCACAGAGCATTTTCCATGCCCAGAGTGACCCTTCATTGTCCCCTGCAGCCTGCCCTGCTGAGGGGATGGGTTTCTCCTGGGCAGACTTCAGGGGCTGCCAGCCAAATTCTCATGTGACACAATGGCATTGATTTCACTGGGATCTGGTGCTGGATAATTGAGCTCCACGTCCCTCCTTTCACCATCCCATGGCTCAAATTGCTGCCAGGCAGGAATTCAGCAGAGGCAGGGCTCAAGTGGCTGTGGGTTAAGGGAACCAGGTCAGGGTGGTGCTGGTGGAGGTCTCATCTCCCAAGCCTCCCATTAATGTGGCAGTGCCCAATTTGCTGACATTTGAGGCAGCAGTGCAGATTTTTGTCCGAGTTCAGTCACTAATCACTGCTCAGGGCTGTGTTTATGGCTGTAATTTCCATTACATTACATAAGTGCCTCTGTTTTACATCAGAGCACTGCAAAGCATCCCCAGTCTGGACTTTTCAGAAGCAGCTCCTCTCTTTTTCCAAATGCCTTGCACTCAATTTGTTTCATATCTTGTGCCTCTCATTTATATTTCATTTTGCCTTGCCAAGCCATGGCTGATTTCATTCCATCTTTTCTTCATGATGTTTTTTGCTCTACTCTGAGTTTGCTACCCTTCCCTGGGTTGCCAAAGATGCAAATTCTTGATGCTACCACATGTGACAGAACTAGGCCAGGCAGATCTGCAGCCCGAGGGCGATTACTGGAAGTCAGATTTCAAGGAACTCCTTCTGTGGTCTTGTGAGTTAGAAAAATGTGCACATTCCTGTGTGTTTGAGGTGCTAGTACCAAGGACAGAGGAGCTCCAGCAGTGAGGAAAACCCGCCCAGGGAAACTCAGAATTGCTTTAAAAGCAGCAACTGCCTGTGAGGGGTTACCCATCTGTTTCCTCAGTTTCTTTTAAAACCATGCCCGAAGTCTGCTAATGACAGGAGGCAAGGACTGATAATTCTGATCCCCAGGAATAGTGCAGGCTTTTATGGCTGAGTCCTGAGTCATTTTTAGTGCTTGAATAAGTGTATGGTTAAATCAAAGTCAAATTATAAAGCACATGCAAATATTCATAATGAATTCTGGAAGTATCCCGCTGCCTGCAGACCAATATCATCTGCAGCAATCCATACAATTAAATACCTTCTGTTATTCCAGACCAATATAAATGTAAATTGTTCGTGCTCTTAGTTACAGAAAAGCTGTTAAAAGAGAAGAATTCCACCTCTCTTGCCTCTGTACGTGACATTCCTTCAGCTAAAATGATTTTAAATATGGAAAAGTGTGGGGCTGGGTGTGTGGAGCAGAATTTTGGCTCATCTCTTGCTCCTGACCTCCAGGAGAAATTTGAAAACCAGCTTCCTCAGAGGTGTTGTACAAAGCAGTGCTGTCTCAGTGCCTATTCACTGTGTATTTGTCTAATATGTCAGTAGTTTATGGTTCTGATAAATGATCCTTATTTCTACTGCACACATTTCACCAATATTTTTGGTAAATGTATTAATTTGGCAGCTGGTTGTTTTTTTATAGCAGATCAGCTGTTCCTTCACCTAGAGTATTGATGGCTTATTTCCTACCTGTCATTAGCAGTAAAAAAGGTGATGTTTGATACCTAAATCATTAATTTTTGAGACAAATTACACTGGCCAAGTTCCCATCTCCAGGACTGGCTGCTGCTTTGTTCTCAGCAGCTCCTGTTTGGCATGAAAGGAGTGGGAAGAAAATCCAGAAGTCTTGAATTTCTGCTCTTCCCATCTCATCCCAAAACCACCTAGAACTTTGTGAAATGAGCTCTGGAAAATTTATAGGTGGTTTTTGGAAGCAGCAGCGTGGAGAAGGGCCTGGAAATGAAGCAGAGCTTTGTGTGTGGAGGGAACACGAGTTGCTGTGATTCATGCGAGCGAGCACACGAACCTCATGGCCTGAAACTGCATCAGCAAAGCCCTCAAAGTATTTCAAAGCAAAGCCTCCAGCCTCTACCCAGAAAATAATGAGCTCCTGACAAAGTGTAACTTGGCAGAGAAACTTTCCAAAGCCGAGTTTAGAAAAGCGCCGATCTTTTCCAGCTCCGCGTCTTTGCTGCGGGCAGGGAGAAGCCAAGAGCCCAGCGAATGCTTTTGCTATTAGCAAAGGCTTTATTAAAAGGTACAGGATGTACTTGAGAGGCAGGAGGGGTTTCTGCTGGGAGATTATGCACAGGAGCTGCTTTTGCTGTGAAAGGCATTTTTGACATTGGAAAAGGCACTAATTGAGGCTCCTGTGTCTGCGGCAGCTCTGCCATGGCCCGAGTTCTGCTCGTGCCTTCAGAGGGTGATGGGTAAAAGTCACCCCTGAGCTGGAAATGCAAACAGGGGGCTCAGGCAGAAACCAGGTGACAGGAAGGTGTGACCCACCCACTCTGCTTTCCAGGAGTGCCTCGGATGTGACCCATTTCTACAGCTCTGCTTCTGTTTTTAGAGCGGCGCCGGTTGTTCTGAATCCATTGTTGCCTTTGCTGTTCCCATCTCTGGTGTGCCCTGCTGTTTCTAATCCACAGTTTTTGTCTAGGCTGCATCTGCCATGGGCTTCTTCTTCCTCCTCTGACAGCTACAGCAAAAACAGAGGTTGCTTTGCAGATGTGAGAAAAAAGTATTTAGCAGATGGGTTTTTTTTCCCCCACCCATTCTGAGTTTGCAGCAAATTGCTCCACTTGGCTGATTGCTGTGCCCCCTGCCAGGAGCCTGAATGCAGCTCCAGAGCACCCCACTGACCTGCTGGTTTTGTTCCTCTTTTCTGAGCTCCCATTTCCAGAAATTGATGCTCAAGTGTCCGAGCCCTTAACAACAAACCAAGCTCCAAGGGCAGACTGAATTCCCTGTTAACTTGGTCCCTGTGAGTTAGACCAGCTGGGTTTGCTGTGAGCTCTCCCATGGTTACCTCTTGTAATGCTGTTTCTCTTTTTGTTTTAGTTTATATGCAACACATTTGAATGATCTGCTCTATAAAATAACCAGGCTGTTTCTTGTGGCTGGTGTAAAATTCCTTCTGTGGTCAGAGCTGGATGAAGGATTCTCCTGCATTCCCCATCCACAGGGGTGAATCACTTGGGTTGTGTAACAGCAGCAAACATTGGCACACCAAGGTGCAGGAGGATCAGGCACATGTGTGGGAATGATCCCTCTGATCCCAGAAAATGTCTACAAATGAAAGGACCTTCAATTGATGTAAGAGAATGAGCTGGACCTGTGCATTTTGGGTCAGTTGCAGATTTTTCTCAAATTCTCTGGTGTCTTTCTCTGTGGGTTTTGGTAACCTTGTAATTTATTTCCATGGATTCATCTCCTCATTCTGGTAATTGGCCTGGCACATCCCCTTGGCTTCAGAGTAGGGCTGAAGTTTTCTATTGTTGCCCCAGAGTTTCAGGCAGCCCTGTAGCTCTGTGCATTTGTGCTGCACATCTGGTCAGACTTTCTTCTTCAGAGAATCAAAGAATGAAAGAATGGCTTGGTTTGAAAGGGACCTTAAAACTCATCCCATTCTACCACCCCTGCCATGGCAGGGACACCTTCCACTGTCCCAGCTGCTCCAGCCCCAGTGTCCAGCCTGGCCTTGGGCACTGCCAGGGATCCAGGGGCAGCCACAGCTGCTCTGGGCACCCTGTGCCAGCCCTGCCCACCCTGCCAGGGAACAATTCCTGCCCAAGATCCCATCTAACCCTGCCCTCTGTCAGACTAAACCCATTCCCCCTTGTCCTGTCACTCCAGGCTCCTGTAAAAAGTTTCTCTCCATCCTCCTTGTTGGCTCCTTCAGGTCCTGGAAAGCTGCAATTACCCAAAGCTTCTCCTCCCCAGTGAACAATCCCAGCTGTCCCAGCCTTTCCTCCAGCAGAGCTGCTCCATCCTCTGATCCCCTGGTGCCTCCTCTGGGCTCTGCAGCAGCTCCAGCTCCTCCCTGTGCTGGCCCAGGGCTGGGGCAGCTCTGCAGATTTCCCTTTTTGTCCTACACTGCAGGGATAACACTCCAGCTCTTTGCTTTTTAATGATTTATTTTCTGACAATTCTACAGCACCCCTCAGGAAGATGTTTAATTATGCAAATGAGGATTTGACAGCACCTTTCCTGTGAGGTCCTTGGAATACTGAATTCCCAGGGATACACATTGCGCCTGTGAGGTTTTACCAGATGTTAAACAGGCACAGCAGATGATTTATGAAATCATTTCAGAGCAGGATGCCTGAGTTTCATCCTCAGGGATTAAACTGACCATGGGACCAAACCATTAACCCCAAGGCTGTGGCACTTTCTGGAATCTCTGCACAAGTGTTTATGGCAATTCCATGGGCCCAGCTCCATTTAGCTCCATTTCTCTTGTTATGGGGAATAATCTTGGGGATGGCAGAGCCTCAGTCAGGGAGGTTTTATATTGTGGAGATGCAGTTTTTCCAAGCCTGGAGAATCCATCCATTGGGAGACCTCCTCGTTCCCACTTTGCAATGACACCTTAATTCTGTACCTGCCCATTCCTCTGATTCCAAGGTGAGCACATCCCTTGGCTGCCCTATTGCTTCACCTCAAACTTTACTCCAGTTCAGATTTCCCCATCATTCAGCAGATTCCCTGGTAAGCCAATCTGGCAATTTGTATTCCCAGACTCCATAAAGGAGAATTTGCTCTCTCCAGAAAGGTCAGCATCACAAACCAAGGCTCTGTGGTAAAGCACAGGTGAGATCTGTGCCCCCTTTCCTGTCCAGCACCTTCCACAGGTCCCTGCAGGACAAATCCAGAAGGAATTTGCTCCTTTCCTTATGCTGCAAGAGAACCAGCATCAAAATCACACTCATGTGTGTGTCACTGTTGGAAATGTTAGCTGAAATATATTCTAAAAGGCAAGATAACTCCAAATGAGCATTTGTTTGGCTTTCCCAGCTCAGCATTCAGAGTTTCACCTCCTCACATCCTAAAGGGAATAAACCTAATTTGTAAGAAAAACCCTTTGCTTTTTATAGATGCAGCTTTTTCATTTCCTGGGCTTTGCACCTCAAAGAAAGAGCAACATAAACCATGAGTGAGACATTACTTCAGCCAACCTACTCCTTCAGCAGCATCCTTTTTGCATGGTCTTATCCTTCTTTTGCCTCCAATAAAAACAGGATTTTTAAAAACATAATACACAGACATATTTTTAGCTGCTGTGAATCCCTGCAGTGCCATGGGTCAAATCCACCAGCTGGTCTAACATGTTTTGGAGGCAGGGGGGAGTGAAGTTGTCTAAGGCACCAGAGCAGCACCATCAAATCCCAAACCTGAGAAATCTCAGTGTCTGTCTCCTCTGCTGCCCCTCCCCAGCTCTCCTCTCTTCTCTTTCCCACTTTTCCAAGCTGTTTGTTTTACATCTCGAGCCAAGCTGACTCCCAGCCAAATATCCTGGGGGGCCAGGGGAATGTTATTTATCCATAGTTACAATCCTTGGGGGGATAACAAGCAGAGCTGGTCTTGGGAAAAGGAGAATCCCTGTCCTTGGAGATGATAACAAGCTGAAGGTAATTGGGCAGAGCAGCAATAAGGAGCCTCTGGCTCCTGGACCAGTATTTTTGAAGTATTTTGCTGCCTGCAAATTCAGTTTGGTGTTTGAAAATGCACTGATATGTTTTACTCCCCGATGGGCACATCTCTGAGCTTTTAGAGGTGGGAGTGAACATGAGATTAATTCTCTTTTTTCTGTCCTGGGGTGCAGGAGAGCATGAGCACTGTGGGTTCAGTTCCATAAATTTTCACTTAGTAATTGAAGGCCAGGCTGCTCTGGCTTTTATTTGAAAAAAGAGCAGCAATCCTTTGAAGAAATGATTGAGGTGGTTATTCTTCCAAACAGGCCATTTGGTTCAAAGCAAGCCATTACTGGTTTCAAAGATTTACAAAAAAGATTTGTCAGGGAATTTTTCCTCAAGAATAGGAACTCCTGAAATGTTGCTGACTCCCTTTTAGTTTCCTTCTTGCTGAGTCTTCAGAATCAAATGAAACATGGCACCTTTCAACGTGTTGTGAAAAACTTTCTAGAAGTTGTACCCGTTACTTTATCATCACTTGGCTCCAGTTCTTTTGTAAAGACAACTTTTACACTGGTTTGTTGTTTTGGTTTTTTGGGTTTTTTTTGACATCCAATGGAGAGGACAATAGAGAGAAATACTGAATGAATTATACAAAATGAAAGGAACAAAGAGAAATATTTTTTTCTAGTATAGAACACTGATGCCACCAAATAACTGATATGAAATACTGTCATTCTAGTAAGTGCAGTAAATATAATTTATAAATATCATTGAGTGCTTACAGAGAGATCAGTGCAAACCAGCCAAGTCTTTGTACAAGGCAAATAAAAATTTTGAGTCCATTTTCAGTTTTCCTCCTCCACAATGGAACAGAAGCCCTGGGGGAGGTTTCATTGCTGGTCACTCTGGCAGGGAGAGGTGTGGGATGGTTTGTGCTCTTTGGATGTGGCATTGTGACCCTCCCAGGTGACATCTGCCACATGGATGTGTGTAACTGGTGTCTGCCACAGGGCTGCCTCTGTAGAAATCTTGAAAATAGATCTTTGTTCTTTCATCTCAGAACAAGGAATCTGCTTCTTGTCTCCCTTTCCCATCTTATTCCTCTCCCCTTTTCCTGTTGAGCAAAATGAAAAAAAAAAAAAACAAACCACAAAAAACCCCAAACTCAATTTATTTGTTCACTTCTCAATTCTGCCTGAGCCTGTTTTTTAAAGACCCTTCTTTTGTGAGTTTAATCAGATGCTTGATAAGAGAAAAAGCGTTGCTAACTAACAGGGGCTACAAAGCAGCCCCTTCAGGGAAGCCATGACCTCATCCCCACGATTACTCCAGCACAGGAATTCAGCCTCCAGCACACCCAAAATAAACCTCTGCAGGGAAGTGCTTTATCCTTAGGCTAGGCATTCTCTTTGCCAATGTCCTCCTCAGTAGCTGGGACGAATCCCATATGGAAATTCAGATTTTCCTGCTCCCAAGCAGCCTGCCCTGCTGGCTGGAGCTGCCTTGGGCTGCTGCCCTGCTGGAGCAGCCAGCCCTGGCACAGGGATGCAGCCATGGAGCAGGGCTGGTTCTCACTCCCAGCTCCCTTTGTGTGCTGGGTTTTGTTGGGTTTTGTTGGGTTTTGTTGGGTTTTGTTGGGTTTTGTTGGATGCTCGGAGCCTTGGCAGCCCTGGGAACTCTGTGGGGTCACACACAGCGCTCCCCAAGCTCACCCTGTGCCAAGAGGTGCCACAAATCCCTCCCTGATGGATGGGAAGTGACACCATTGTGCTGTCTTGGAGCTCTCAAGGCCTTTAAAACCTAACAGTGGACAGCACCAATATCCCAAGGGTATTGGGAACCTTCCAGCCAGGTGCTTTGGGATCTCAGTCTGGGTGTCAGGACTCAGCTCCTGCTGCCCCTGTGATGAAGAGGAGGATGTGGTGAGCAGCTGCCCACCCTGGCACACTTTTGCTGGACAAGGTCTCCAAGGACATGCAGGAAGGACTCCTGCAGTTTTGAAGTAAAATGAACTAAAAGGCAAGTCCCAAGCTGGAGACAAGGTTTTAGCCCCATTATCCCCAGTCAGGAGCTCGTAACCCTGCTGGAAGGCAGCACATCTGTGGCTCACACTGAGATGTATCATTGATTTGTTTCTAATTATGCACATTTAGCAGCAATTTACATGAGAGATTAAACACCACATTACAAGTGTGGTCTGATTAATTCTGCACCACGCTTCTAAGTCACTCAGCAATTACCTTCCCTCATTTTTAACACAGATAATTTTATTAAATCTGTTGGCACCAAAAATGAGCTAAGAGCTTTGGATTCCTGCTTTTAGTGTGGTCTCTTCCTGAGGCTGGCAGTTTATATATAATTACTACATAATGCCACGTTGGATGCTTCTCATTTAAACAGCAGCTGAAATTGCTGCAAGGCTCTGACCCGAGCCAAGGCAAGCTGGGATATCACAGGGTTCAGCAGATGCCCCTTCCCTGGGCTCTGCTCCTGGAAATGTGAATTCTTCATCGTGCTTGGGATACCTGTTGGAGACAGATGTTGCAAAGCCTTGAGGTCTGAGTTTGTTCTACAGAGAATTGGCCTGAAGAGCAAGTTCTGCCCTAACCAGCTCTGCTCCAGCCAGGCTACACCATTTCCAAGGCTCTCCTCTGCCCTGTCATCCATCAATCTTGTCCCCACCTGTGACCTGTTTAGAGGGTGAGTGTGATTAAACCTTACTAAGAGCTGTAGCCACTTGGCTTCTCTTATTTGCACTTCCTCTAATGCAGGTGATATATTAAAAGAATTAAGACAATCAAGCATGAAGAGCATTGAGTTTATGCAGAAAATTTCAGCCTTTTCTTGGGAGTAAACTGAAGAATCTTTCTAGAGCAGTTGGAAACAGAATTAGGAAGTTCAGTTATTTGTACTTTGTTTAGACTTACTAGAAATCAGGGTGAGAACTGACTGGGCAGAAATGGCAGAACTGAGGGATGATCTCAGCTCTCCCAGTCCCAGCTTGGTGCCATTCCCACATTCCTGGCTCTCCCCTCGGCTCTTGCTCCTTTGCTCCTGATGGAACAGCAATAGGAATGGTATGTTCAGGCAGGATTTCTTTCCTTTTCCCATCATCACCCAGGTAATTCCTAAGAAACATAAATCAGCAGAGTCTGTAGGACCCAGAAACTGGAAGGCACCTCTTGGTTGCTGAGTTCCATATCCTGTTATTGCAGGCACCTCGTCACATAATCTGCTTTTCACTTCTGTTTAATTATTGCATGTTTTCAGCAGTCACTTTCTCCCAACTGATTAAATTTTTCATTTAATTCATGAGATTTGCTCAATATATTCAATATTTCATTGATCAAAGGTGTCACTGATACTGGAACAAGACCACCTCTGATCCCAGAATTTTTACTCTGCTTTGAAAAAGAGCCAAACTCATTGTTTAGTTTGGAAAATTCTGTTCTCTTTCTGAGATCCTGAACAAGGATAGACCTGGAGAGATTTTCCATGGCTAAGAGGACAAAACTTCTGAAGCAAAAGTAGTTTATAATGGAATAATCATGCTAATTTACCTCAAAATAGTCACCATACAACTGAAGATTTAGTCTCTCATGGGTCTCCTTTTATGCTTATCAGTCAGAATTTACCAGAGCTCTTTCACATTTTTATGGATGTTGGCTTCAGTGGATTATTTCTACTTCCCCTTTGTGGCACTGTCATGCTGATGGCTTTGAAATATGAGCCTTTGCTAAATTCTAAAGTGTACACAAAGCAATTAATTAAAATTCCTTCCAAAACAGCCCTGGCAAAGCCCTGTCAGTGCTGCTCTCCAGCCAAGGTAGAATGGGTGGAGGCTGAAACACATCCAAGTCATTTTATTCCAGGATGGTGTAGAGCAGGATCTGTGAACCAGAGACCCTGCAGCTTCCCCAAAACAGGAGCATCACCTGAGAGCCATGGCCAAAGGTGAAAACTGAACTGAACTGAAGAGTTCTGGCTTGTGCAGGATCTCAGGGGCTGCACAGGGCAAAAACTGCCCATGAATTGTTTCAATTGCAGTTCTTTGGAAGAGTCTGAGGTATAAATGTGACCACAGGACCTCTCATAGGATTTAAGATAATCTAGAATTCCTCTTGTTTCTGCAACTAATTCCAGTGGCATGGGCAAGGGGCAAGCCCCTTGGAATGGATGATGGATGCATTCTGCAAACTTTAACGTGTGACAGCTCAGGAATCAATCCTGAATTAAGTGCAGAGCAGTTAGTTCCCATCTCTGCACTCAGAGTGCTCCTGGCTGTGCCTGCCCTCAGTCCCACAGAGTTTCCCTGCTCTGGAAGGAGCAGTGCCAGCACCAGATGGGACACAGGTGGCTCCAGGGGCATCCCGAGCCCTGAGCTGTGGCTGCTCACCCACATCAAACACAGCAAAGCTGCTGGTTTGCCCTGAAAGGAGAAGGATTTAAGTCACAAAGGCAGGCACATCCAGAGGAAAATGTGCTTTTATGTGCTTCAAGAGCTATAAATGCCTTCTGGGAGGTGTTTGAACCACCGTGGTGGGACTCAGCAGAGCTGGATCAGCTTCCTCTGGCTTGCAGTGGGTGAAATTCCTCAGCAAAAACACAGAGACTCCCAGGGAGTTGGGAGTCTCAGTGTCAGCCTCTCCATGCCCCAGTTTTCCATATTTAAAGTGGAGGAGTGTGCTTTGTTTATCCAGTATAATTGCAAAAGCTTTCAGAGAAGAGGCTCTTTGCCTTCCTCCAGCACATGTGGATGCCATGAGGCTCCTCTTGTGGGGCTGTGGACATCACTGAATCCCTTCTGTGGCAGAAAACCTGGATTTGTGTCACTCATATCCCTTCTCTTCAACAATTTTTAAATCTCCCTTCCCAGTTTCTTCTCTGCCCCTTTCTCCATGGAGTTTTTTCCAGAGGATGCTTTCTTGCTTTTCCCCTCTCTTTCACCCTCATTGCACTCCCACAGACAGCCAGATCATTAATGCTTATCTCCCTTTGTCATTTCCAGGAAGAGCTTCAGTCTAAAAATCTGGCATAGGTGGGGTGTCAAAGGCTTTTATTCAGTGCTTTCACATTTTGCTGTTTATTAAAGGAAGGTCACTGAGCCCAGATCCACAGTTTTATGGGGGCTTTCCAGATGTGGGATTTCTTATCTAGAAAACCGTAGAGCATTTGCAGGATGTTTATTCTGTATGACCTGGCCATGGTTGTAGAAATGAAGTTGTTTGACTAAAAATTAAAGGTAAGTCATCAGCCTGGAACCTGGATGGATTCCTGCTTATCACTCTACACTTTATCTGTTAGAACCATTGAGAAAAAGGCAATCAGCTTCCTTCTATCCCCTTGGAAAGTTATGACCCTCTTTTCACCTCTTCATGCAGCCGATTTAAGACTTTGAAGAAAATTCCTGAATTATACAAATTTTCCTTTGGAGTTTCACACCCTCAGGGCCCACTCATATCTGCGGGGTCTAAGTGGGATTGAAACAATTGCCACATTTCTTTTCACACAAGTGCTCTGGGAGCCTTGGGGAGCACAGTGGATTTTCTGAATTACTCTAAATTTGGCTGCCTTAAAATTCCTCTCCTTAGAATGGATGCAATGTAAATATAGAAGAGAGGGGGGTAAAAAAGAAAGAAAAAAAAAAGGTGACAATCTTGTTTGATCATTTCTGCTGAAAAGATTCAGGGCTGATGGCTTAGGACTGTTATGAATTTCTGCTCTCCACTGTGGTTTAATGTAGTTTGACCTACACTGAGTGTCCCTGCTGATTCCTTTGCCCTGTTGGAATTGGGAATAGAAAGAAAATTACTTTCTGCAGTTCTGAAGGTGTGGAAGCAGCAGTGAAAGATGATGAAGTCAGAGTGGTTTGTTTTTGGCCTGGCATGTCAAAACTCCCAGGGCCCCTCCAGTCCCTTGGTTTGAGAAGATTTCAGAGCTAATGCACTTCACCAGAAGATCCCTGCAGCCTCAAGGGTCAAATGCCCTTGGCAAAACCAGCCCAGCATCTGCCTTGGAGAGGCTGCAGATTTTGAGGCTTTGCCTTGTGAAAATGCCCTCTGGAATGGTCTCAGTTTCTGAGTCCTGTGGAACAGCTCTGCTTGTATTCCCTGCAGGAAATGCCCCAATTCCCCACGTCTGCAGAGAGGGAATGGTGCAGGTCAGATCAAATCCTGCTGTGGCAGTGGGTAAGGACAGTGATAATGCTGCCAGTGCCCCCACTCTGCCCTGCTGGGCACTCCAGGCTGTATCCTGGCATATGCTGTGTACCCCTGCTCCAGGGAACACACAGATTATGCCTTGATGGAAACTCTGCAAACATGAAGTTCCTGCAGCTAACAGATCACAGAAAACTCTTTTGGGCTTAGCAACTTACAAACCTCAAAATGCTCCTTGTTGTGTTCCCTGGGTTCTGGCTTTTCTCCAGCTGAGTCTTCCTCCCTGTCAGAATCCAGCCTGCTGCTATTTTACCCAGATTTTAACAAGATGTGCTTGTTTCCAATATGGTGCTGACAATATTTGATCCCCTCCTGCTGTAAAGTGGGAAATATCTGCTCTGACAGGAATCCCATTTTTTTCCCTCTCTTTTCTCCCTGCCATTTTTATGTCTAATTTCCAAGTCATGACATGTAGAGGATGTCTGAGCAAATCTAATCAGCCTTCTGCCTTCGTTAGGAAGGACAGCTGAGATAGTTTTTAACACCTCCATTCCTTCTTTGCTGCAATCTGTTTTGATTAAAATTGCACAGGGCTCTCATCTGCATATTTATCATTCCACATACCCACAAATCACCCCACAACTCTGCCACTCCTGAATGTTCAGGAGAGACTGGAGTGCTGCACCAGGACTTTAAAGTATGCAGACATTAATTTAGTTTCTCACACCTGCTGCTTTCCAGCAAATATGACTTTGGGGAAGGGAAATATTCATGCATTACCTTTGCTTAGTATTCCCCAGGAGTCAGGATTCCTGGGGTTTTTTTTAAAGATTGATTTAAAATTCCCTATTAAAAAAACAAATTTCTAATTAAATGAAAATGTCCTGAAAAAGTTCTGATGCCAGGAGTGGGGTGAGAGGAAGGGGGGATGTCTAAACAAAGAAATAACCCTTTTTAATAACATTTTTTCAGCTTTTGACAGCCAGACTGTGATGTGCTTTCAGATCTTCAGATGAAAGGGCTGCAGTAGAAATGAAAATTATTCCTTCTCTTTGTGCTATTGACAGTCCATCCTCCACCACATATTATTAAGTGTATCACCAGGCAGTGATCAGGTTTTTAAGGAGTGTTTTCTATAAATAGCCCTTGTTCTGCTCTTTGGTTAAAATCTAACTTTTAAAGTAAATGCTCATATAAGAAAATTCTTTTCTTACCTGAATCTCCTTTTGCCCCAGCTGGTACTGCAGAGATGCTGTGATTCGCTTTTCAATTCATAATCTCTATTTCTTAATTTTTAAATTTTTTTCAGTTGTGTGAGAGGCCATGCCACCTTTTCTTATCATTTATATCGAGGTTGTGCCTCGGGGAGCAGGAGAGCAGGAGATAACTCTTGCCCAAGGAGGGTGGAAAGGTGCCAGTGACCAGATGAGGAGAACACAAGCTCTAGATTTATTGTCCTGTGTGACAAGCAGAACACTGTGCAGATCATCCACATCAGAATGTCCAGTTTTTGCAGTCAGGGTGGGAGGACTTGAGGGCATTGCTCATTAGGATGAGAGGTGTTCCCTATTAGACAAAATATTTGTAAAAGTAGACACACACTGGGTCACACAAACCTCTCAAAGAGCCTGAGAGATGTCAGGCATCACCCAGCTCCTCTTACAGACCAGGAGTCATTTTTTGCCAACCTTTGCTGCAAGACTTCTAGGTGCCTCTAAATAATCCAGCAGCTGATGTCTGCAAAGAGGATTTCTCCAAGAGGCAGGTTTAAAATACAATCTACACGAGCTGTTCTGAAGGGTGGATGAGGGAAAATGAAGGCACAGCAGAGCCTGGCAGTGGCTGTGGCTTCATTTCCCTCCTGCTCCAGGGTGGTTGCTCACGGCCAGAGCTGTTGTTTGGGTGTGTGTGAGGAACTGGGGCTGGAGAGAAGGATGTCCTCTTTGTTCTCCCAGCCAAGAGCATGGCTAGTGTATAAAGAACTGGAGGAAGGTGTCTTGTTTTGTAGATGTCAGATCCAGGAGTGGAGCTCAGCTAATCATGCTGGGCCCTTGGCAGCTGGGATGGGGAGCACCTGATGGGGATGAATGAGCTCAGACATCACACGAGGTGTCAGAGCACTGGGCTGGAATGCTGCTCCGAGACCACCACGAAACTTCTCCAGAAACTTCAAAAGGATGTCAGCCAAGACACATTGATTCTTCAGTATCATCTGTGCTGAGAGGTTTGGCTGCCTCTAATGCAGCAAGTGTTCACTTAGAGTCCTGGTGTGCCTGTGGCTTTCATCAGCAGTGAAGGTGACAGTGACAGCAGCTCTTGCCAGAGCAGGTTTTTCATTTTCCAGGCATATTAAATAAATCACAGTTTGTACCACGATTAAAGGATTTGTCAGCTCACACTGGTCAGCAGAAAAAGTGTGATTTCCTTGGTCTGGGCAAGGCCTGTATTCCTGTAGGCTGGGATTTACAGAAGCCATAAGGAAATGGATGCTCAACTTTCACTGAAATTCAGTGAGAATGAGATGCAGAGCTGCCTCCAGTTTGTTCCATTTTCCATTGGTGATCCATCTGTCAAGCAGCCTGTCCCTTTACTTGAGGGTTAGGCACCAGTTTTAGCTGTATGACCTTGTCCTGGGGCAAAAAGTGCATAACAGCACATGGAATTGCATGGGAAGCACTTTGCAAAGTCCACGTGGGAGTGTTCGAGACTAAAATCCCACTTCAAATACAGTCCTGAACACGTTTCATGAACTGGCAACTCAGTTTAGGGATTGAGTCAGAAATGAGACCTGGACCATGTCTGTCTCTGTTATTCTTTATTAACAACCTTGTGATCTCTTCTGGTGCAAGACTTGCAGAAATATTTGAGCAAATGGGGTAAGTGTTAGAAATGCCTTAAAGCTGAATGGTTTTCCGTAACAAGGAAAAAGCCTTCCCTGCTGCTTGCTTACTTCTGATTTATTCCCCAGTAAAAAGGGGTGATGTTTGCCCTTTGTGAGCTCAACGTTCCCTACAAAACCCACGAAACTTCAGTGAAGTGTCTGACGTGTTATTGTCATTCCCTCACAAAGCAGCTGGGATAGCATGGGAAAAACAATCCCTCCACTTTGGGGGAATCAGAAGGGTGGAAGAGGCTGATCTCTCATCTGACAAATAAATTAGCATCAATACTATGATGTTTAGAGAATAAATTGCTGTTTCCTCCATTACTGGCATTTCATAGCTTGCAACCACTGAAAGCACAGTCACTGATCTATCCATTAAACCGAGCTCTTCTGGGAGTGGGAAGGAAAACAAATGCTGAGATGACATTTATTAGGTGTGCTTGTTCAGGCAGTCCATTACTGCTTTGGCTCCTCGCTCTACGTGCTGAGGGGCTGGTCCTGCATGGAAGTCAGTGGATGTCTTTCCACTCCCCTGGCTCACTCCATTGAAAAGGAACATGCACAGACTGAGGAGGAAGAGGAAATACTGGGGCTAATTGAAAAGAATGAGTTTCAGGAGGAGCTGTAGAGCCCAGCCAGGTGCTTGTAACTGTACACGAGTTATTGGGTTATAGCTGAGGAAAGATCAGGCAGTGGGAAATGCTGCCTGGTGCAAAGGGATCCTGGCTGCTAAAATGGCATTATTACACAGGTAGTTTTATTGCTGTCTCTGTTGTTGGAATCTCTGCTTCTCTGGTGTCTCACTACTTTGATACTAAAATATTCCTGTGATACAAGCACTGACACCAGAACCTTCCACCTGCAGGGAGCTCCATTTATCTTTGTGCTCTTGATAAAAGTGGAACTTACTATGGAGCTACAATCTGGAGTTCAGATTCCACAGCAATCTTGGAGTAATTTAAAACATAAAGGAAAGGGATGGAATGAGCTTGGTAGCGTTGATGCACCTTTGACAATGTCTCAAGTTTCTTACATGGTCCAACTTCAGCAGCCTTCAAGCAGTGGAGGGGTGGAGGAAATACAGAATTTAACATTGGTTAAATCATAAAAGAACACATATTTATTTAATCTACCTCTGTTTTCAATTGAGCTGAGACTCAGCAGGCATCTTTGCCCCAGTCTTGTGCTTGAGGGAGTTAAACTTTCTACAGCCCACTGTATTTGCCCTAACCTGGAAATAACAGAGCTTTCTTCATGTCTGGTGACATTTCCTTCAGAGTCATGCTGGGATCCTGGAAAACCACTGTTATTTGACATCAGAGCAAGCTGAGCAGCTTGGGTGAAGTGTGATGGTCTGTTCTCTGAGGATGCAGCACATGAGCAGTGTCACACCTTTGCTGGGTGCTGTAGCTGCTGTTAATCACTTACACTGTTCCTTCTTCTTTTAGGGAACAAACGCACCAGGAAAGAAAAGGATCTCCAGCTTGCTTTGGCCTGGCTCTGCAATTTCTGCTGCAGATTACAAAGGCCAAGCAGACCTAAGACTCTCTCAGCCTCAAAAGGGAACCGGGCACCACAATGGGACTCCCCAGCCGGGTCTTGGCCTGTGCCGTCCTCGCTTTGCTGTCCCAGCACGTCACTGGGGGACTCATCAAGAGAATGATCCGGCAGAAGAGGGAGACAGGGCTGAATGTGACCTTGCCAGAGGATAACCAGCCTGTGGTGTTCAACCATGTCTACAACATCAAGCTGCCCGTTGGCTCCCTCTGCTCCGTGGACCTGGACACGGCGAGCGGCGACGCTGACCTGAAGGCGGAAATTGAGCCTGTCAAGAACTACGAGGAGCACACGGTGAATGAGGGGAACCAGATTGTCTTCACTCACAGGATTAACATTCCCCGCCGGGCTTGTGGCTGTGCAGCTGCCCCAGATATTAAGGATCTGCTGAGCAGACTAGAGGAGCTGGAGGGGCTGGTCTCCTCCCTGCGGGAGCAGTGTGCCAGCGGGGCTGGATGCTGTCCTAATTCCCAGGCAGCAGAAGGTAAGGCAGGCTGGGGAGCTGCTCTTGGGGGAAATTCTTGTGCTGGCTGTAGATGTTGTTTAGAGTGATACTCCAATCTCTTTCAAGAATGAGCACAAGTCAACCTGTTAAATTTGAAACGTAATCAAAACTGTGAATGTGTTTGGCCAGCGTGCAAGGTACATCCATTCACAGTTCCACGGCTTTATGGATCTGTGGGTCAGGAGTCAGCCCGGGACCCTTTGTAGCTGTGGAGCCATTGAGCATGGACAGCACTTGGGCATGGTGATAATCTGTGTCAGAGTTAAGATTAAAACTCACACAGCCCAAGATCTTGGCTCCACTTTTTGTCCCCTTGAGGAAGCTGCCAATGTAACCATTTTCACTTCCAAGTTTTCTTTAGCAGAGACCAATAAAAATACAGCAGGACATAAGGCAACAGACAAGCACAAATAGTTATAGAAGAGGGGAAAATGTGTCTGTCTGGTTGATTTTTAAATTGAGGGAAGAGGTTGGTCATACAAGAGAAAAAACACAAGTCTTGTTCGGAGTGATGTGTCCGTCAGAGCTCAGAGCAGCCTCACAGTTGCTGATACAGCTGATAACACAATGTGCTGCCTGACTTTGTGTTCTGGGTCAGTAGGTGAATGATGTCCCATGGTGCACGCCATAATGAAGCAGTCAGTAGGTGAGGATTTTGAGAGGAATCCAGTATACTCAACTACCAAGTCATTGGCAGGGGTTCTTCCATGGCATTAGAGTGAATTAAAGCTTTCCTGGTAAAATTAGCTGGAGAAACAAAGAGAGATTGTGATTTAAAAATTTTCCAAACTGATGTCCTGTAGGGAACAAGGAGAATCAGAGCCCTTTCGGGTTATATGTGCCATGCTGACCTAAGGCATCCTAGTGCCACAGGAATAATGAGTTTTTGGGATCGTTGGTACAGGTCGCCTGGACACCACACCCTACTGCAGCGGGCACGGCAACTACAGCATCGAGATCTGCGGCTGCGTCTGCGAGCCCGGCTGGAAGGGCCCCAACTGCAGCCAGGCCTCGTGTCCCTCCGACTGCAACGACCAGGGCAAGTGCGTGGACGGGCTGTGCGTGTGCTTCGAGGGCTACACGGGCCCGGACTGCGGCCAGGAGCTGTGCGGCCAGGGCTGCGGCGCCCACGGGCGCTGCGTGGGCGGGCGGTGCCTGTGCCACGAGGGCTTTGTGGGCGACGACTGCAGCGTGCCCCTGTGCCCCCACAACTGCCACGGCCGCGGGCGCTGCGTGGACAGCGAGTGCGTGTGCGACGAGGGCTTCACCGGCGAGGACTGCAGCGAGCTCATCTGCCCCAACGACTGCTTCGACCGCGGGCGCTGCGTGAACGGCACGTGCTTCTGCGAGGAGGGCTTCACCGGCGAGGACTGCGGGGAGCCCACCTGCCCCAGCGACTGCCACGGCAACGGGCGCTGCGAGAACGGGCTGTGCGTGTGCCACGAGGGCTTCGTGGGCGACGACTGCAGCGACAGGAGGTGCCCCAGCGACTGCCACGGCCGCGGGCGCTGCGTGGGCGGGCGCTGCGTGTGCCACGAGGGATACCTGGGCGAGGACTGCGCGGAGCTGCGGTGCCCCAACGACTGCCACGACCGCGGGCGCTGCGAGAACGGGCAGTGCGTGTGCCACGAGGGGTTCATCGGGGAGGACTGCGGGGAGCTGCGGTGTCCCAGCGACTGCCACAACCGTGGGCTGTGTGAGAACGGGCAGTGCGTGTGCCACGAGGGCTTCACCGGGGATGACTGTGGCCAGCTGCGGTGTCCCAACGACTGCCACAGCCGCGGCCTGTGCGTCAACGGGCAGTGCGTGTGCGATGAGGGGTACACAGGCGAGGACTGCGGGGAGCTGCGGTGTCCCAACGACTGCCACAACCGCGGGCGCTGCGTGGAAGGGCGCTGCCAGTGTGACAACGGCTTCGCTGGGGACGACTGCGGCGAGCTGGCCTGCCCCAACGACTGCCACGGGCGTGGGCGCTGCGTCAACGGGCGCTGCGTGTGCCACGAGGGCTTCGTGGGTGAGGACTGCCGGGAGCTGCGGTGCCCCAACGACTGCAACAACGCGGGGCGCTGCGTGGACGGGCGCTGCGTCTGCGAGGACGGCTACGTCGGGGACGACTGCTCCGATGGTAGGCGCAGTGTCCCTCTGAACTGGGACCGTCCAGCAGCCAGGGACACCCCTGGAGCTTTTCCGTAGAGCTGGGCCCTGCTGCTGCTTTTCCGACACAGTCTGAGCTGGAATCAGAGATGCAACAACACCAGTGGCTCTTGGCATCCTCAAATAGTAGTGGTGACTTTTGGCGGTCACCAAGACAACAGGCTGCTGATGGTGTTGCAGTGCCTTTGTCATCTCAATTTCTGCTCCCACCATAATGTCACTGGTGCTGTAGCCAGCACTGGCTGGGATTTGTCACCATGACCCTTCAGCTTCTCTTGATGCTAGAAAAAAAAGCTGAAAGAAGCTGTTCTAGCTAAGGAGAAAATAGAAATATTCCAGAGTCTTCTTACTACTCATGTGTGTGTGTGTATTTATATATATATAAATATATATGGACATGTGTATATTAGATCTCACAGAAGCTGAGAGGAAAATCATGGGATCAGCTGGAGTGGAAACTCAGCTATAAAGTCACATGCTTGGTTTCCCAGGACCACTGACTCTATGGAAATTGATAGAAAATTTTGGCAGCCTGATAATGACAGGCAATACACCATAAATGAGGTAGTTTTCTTTAGTAGATCCCAGGGGAGAAATTGTGAAACTAAATTTTGGTAATCAAAGAGTACTTTGGGGTTGGGAACACTATAAAAGACAATGAATACCCTTTAAAAGAAAATCTCATCTTTCATCTCCTCCTTCTGGAAGGTGCCTAAGCCCCACTTTGTGATCTTGCACAGGCAGATCTATTGCAAGTATTTACTCAAATAATAATGTTTTATTTTACTTTGGAAAATCTGTGCAAATCCAAGCACTTCTAGCTCTACAATCACATGCTGCTGGCATTTGAATTAAACATCTGAATCCCTTGGGACCCAGCTATAGCAGTCTTGTGCTGCAGCCATGAGAGGAGCAGCTGGAATACAGTCAGCCAGAGGTTGTGTGCAAGTGTGAGAGCAGAAATTGGCCCATGGCTTCTGGAAATGTCTGTAGTCTCCATCAGCTGAGCATTCCTTTCCTCAGCAGCTAATTTGTGGGACATGCCTTCCCCATTCCCTAAGATGAGCCTTAGGAACCGCTCCTGGGAAAATGTGAAACTGGGCAAGTCATTATTTCCTGAGCCTTGAGAACTCCTTATAACTTTGGCTTTTTTTTCCTCCTCCATTCCCAGTGTCTCCTCCAACTGAGCTGACTGTGACCAACGTGACGGACAAAACTGTCAATCTGGAGTGGAAGCACGAGAACCTGGTCAATGAGTACCTCATCACCTACGTCCCCACCAGCAGTGGGGGCTTGGACATGCAGTTCACTGTGCCAGGAAACCACACAGCCGCCACCATCCACGAGCTGGAGCCGGGTGTGGAGTACTTCATCCGTGTCTTTGCCATCCTTAGAAACAAGAAGAGTATTCCAGTCAGCGCCAGGGTAGCCACATGTGAGTTTAATATTCCCTGTGTTCATCCTTTTGTTTTCTCCTTTGGCATCCCTTTTTCGGGGTGTTGCTTATTTCGTGTTTTCTATTTTCACTTGGTATGTGTTGACTTGCATCCCTATTTTGGGAGTATTTATTCTGCATTTTCTGTTTTCAGTTGAGACTTATTGATTGACATTCCTTATTTGGGATATTATTTCTTTTGTATTTTCTATTTTCAATTCAAATGTTGGCCTGGATAAAACAGCCTTCTGCACTTCCATTTTCTACTTTTTTTTGCAATACTAGGGACTGTGCTAGAAACACACTTCACAAACACTTCTGGCTCTCAATGTCTCCCAATATGGGGTCTTTGTGTATTAAGAACCTTGGCTTCTTTATTATAATGCACATTTCTTTATTGTAATATACATTTCTTTATTATAATGTTCATTTTAAAAATTCTGGTAATTCTTCCTGAGAAAAAAAGTAAAAATGTAGCAGCATGTAAAAGAGCAATATGAAAGCACTTGAATTCAAACCACTTTGGCTAAAATTGAGGTTATATTTGTTATGCATCTTTGCTTTATTTTACTACATCTTGCCTTTTATCTGCCTATCTGTCCTTCTGTTGTTCATCTTCCTTTTTGTTTTGTGCTCATCACTTTCATATCTAAACATCCCAATATCAAAAGATGCTCTTTGACTTCTGTCACGGAGCTCGTTTCTGGAGAACTGGGGCAGGATTCAGCTCTCCTGACTTCCAAAGTCAACACCAGGCTTTTTTCAAGGGGGTACAAAAAAGAGATTTCAAGGGTTAAATTAATTTTATTCTAAGGTGACATCCAAACCAGCCCAGGAAAGTCTCTCCAAAGCACAATAACTGGATCTGAGGAGAGTTTAACCATGAGAGTTTAACCACCTCAGCTGCACATCCCCACCTTGCAGATATTTCTAGAGATGGAAAGATGTCCCACCCCAGTGCCCTATTTATGGGAATTTGCTGCTCATGTGAGAATATCCCTTTCTTCTGCCACAGATCTGCCAGCTCCTGAAGGTCTGAAATTCAAATCTGTTCGGGAAACATCCGTGCAGGTGGAGTGGGACCCTCTCAACTTTTCTTTTGATGGCTGGGAGCTGGTCTTCCGTAATATGGTGAGGAAGCAGTTTCACATATAGAGTGAAAAATCCTGGAATTTTATGTTTGTACTCACTGATTGTCCCATGTGTTCCAGAAAAAGGATGATAATGGTGACATAACCAGCAGCTTGAAAAGGCCAGAGACATCCTACACGCAGCCAGGTTTGGTCCCTGGGCAACAGTACAACGTGTCCATCCATATAGTGAAGAACAACACCAGAGGACCAGGACTGTCCAAAGTTATCACCACAAGTAAGCACAACCTGTATTTGGTCTGGTTTTAGTTGGCCACCAACAGAACATCTTCAGTTTGGGGGTTTTAAACAGGAGGAAGTAAAGTTCTACATTGTGAGTTAATAGGGAGGGGGAAGGAAATAGTGGAGTTGCTAATGAATACATGAGGAAAAAATAATTCCTCTCCACATTACATGTTTGAAGCAGAAATAAAATTTATGTGCAGTAGGTAGCAGGCAGTATGCACTTTTATTCCTTTTTCAAGATGTACTTAAGCAGGAACTGGAATTTGTTACTAGAATTTGTTTCATCTTGGTGATATTTGCACAAAGAGTGTGTGGAGGTGGGGAAGCTCTTAGGGTTCCTCCTTGTCTTTCTTTTGGCAGCTTCTAGTTTGAAGGAGTTTTGATGGATTTGCTTTGATGGATTGATTCCATTTGGAGTCTAAAACTATAGGAAGCAAAGGAGGAGCGTAAACAAGGATACCAATTTTAACTTGGTTCTGAATCACCAATTAAAGGCATAAGAATATGGGTATTTTTCATGGCAATACTTCTTTTAAAAGCCCCTTTTTCCCTCTCTTTTGCTTGGTAACAGAGCTTGATGCCCCCAGCCAGGTGGAGGCCAAAGATGTCACGGACACCACGGCTCTCATCACCTGGTCCAAGCCCTTGGCTGAAGTTGAGGGCGTGGAGCTCACCTATGGCCCCAAGGACATTCCAGGGGACAGGACAACCATTGACCTGTCTGAAGATGAGAACCAATACTCCATTGGCAACCTGAGGCCACACACAGAGTACGAGGTGACGCTGGTCTCTCGTCGAGGGGACATGGAGAGCGACCCTGTGAGGGAAGTCTTTGTCACAGGTGAGGGGCTGGGAAGGTGCCACAGGGACCACCCATCATCCTGTCTACTGATCAGCACAAAATCTGCCCAGTTTCAGGGGTACATGAAAGCACAGAGTAGTTTCCTGTGCCTTTTATACCTTATTGGCTCACCAAAATATTTAGACCCCCAACAAGAATCTAAATGTATTTCAAAAATGGGAATTAGGTTATTGTTTCTCTTACCCTAAATCTCTACTTCAAAAAGCAAATTCCTCTGGATCATTTGTCTGTCTGATGAGCTAAATATCTTCCACAGTTGCTATCCTTCTTATTTCTCTTTGCCTAATTAGTTTAGGAGCAGAGAACTGGATTTTTTTCTTCTTCAGTCCTGCAAATATTTCCTGCCATTCTTTTATAATTTTACTGTGCTCCTCGGTGATTCTGGGAGTGTTTTTAGAAAGTGTGGGTCCTTTAGCAGGTTATCAAGGCTCGGTGCATTAAGAGAGCTGTGGATTACATCCCTTTTCATCCTAAAATACAGTTGTTATTTTGGAGCAGGATTTGAGGCTACTGTAGGCGTGAAAAATGAAAGCTCATTGAATTTCTCTATAATATTCCCCTTTTTTTGAGACTTAGAGTTCCCTCCAGCCATGAATGCAAGATGTTACTGAACAGAAATTCTAGAGATGACCAGTACTTTGTTCTTTTTTCCTTTTGAAAGCTGACATATTTCTAAAGGAAAACAGTATTTTCATCCAAATATGTTTTTCCACACACCTGTTTTGTAATAAAAACTAATTATTACACGTAAAAAAAATGTAATTTTTATCTCAGGAGATAGAAGTTAAATTTCTTGAACTGAAGCTGGTGAGCTCTGCTTTTCATGCTAGAAGAACTCTGGTTTTCTTAGTTAAGACGTAACAGGATCATGTGAGAGGAAACTTTATGGGTCATTTCACCTCCTAAAAAGCGCTGTCACAAGAGACTGCTGTCAGAAGAGAAACATTCCTAATTATTTATTTATTGTTTGGTTGGTTCCAGACCTGGATGCTCCAAGGAACCTGAAGAGGGTGTCCCAGACTGACAACAGCATCACCCTGGAGTGGAAGAACAGCCACGCCAATGTCGATAATTACCGAATTAAGTTTGCCCCCATCTCTGGTGGGGACCATGTGGAGATCATGGTGCCCAAAGGCAGCCAGGCCACCACCAGAGCTACACTCACAGGTAGGGGAATGGAGAGATTGTCACTAATGTCTCATTGGTTTTGTTTCACCCCAGGGCACAGGACATGGAGAAAAAATGTCCTTGTGGTCACTATACTTTAGTGGGACAAACAAATTTTGAGCAATCTCAAGCATATTTTTTTTTTTTTACAAGAAGTTACAAATTTGAAATTAGATGTTAGGAAGGAATTGTTCCCTGGGAGGATGGGCAGGGCTGGCACAGGGTGCCCAGAGCAGCTGTGGCTGCCCCTGGATCCCTGGCAGTGCCCAAGGCCAGGCTGGACACTGGGGCTGGAGCAGCCTGGGACAGTGGGAGGTATCCCTGCCCATGGATGATGGAACAAAATGATCTTTAATGGCTCTTCCAATTCAAACTATTCCATGATTCTATGGTTTTGAGAAGACCAAACTGAATTAAAAGCCATGTGAAATGGATTTACACACCAGCAGGTGTGTAACCATTTCACTTCCACATGCATCCCTGAATCCAATGAGTCAGATCCCCTAATTCTAAGCAGCTTTGTGGAATTGACTTCACACCCCAAGCTCAAAAGGCATTTTCATGTGCTAGGGGTGGGATTCACTGGTGCCAGTCTGCAGCTTGAATTGAAACCTCAGTTCTCTGTATAGAGGAAAGCAGATTTCTTACTTTGCTTCCATTCAGCCTTCCTTATTCCAACAAATGCCTACAGGCATATTCCATGGACAGGAACTCACATTTCTTCTCCTCTCATAGGTTTGAGGCCTGGAACTGAATATGGCATTGGAGTGACAGCAGTGAGGAATGACAGGGAAAGTGCTCCTGCTACCATCAATGCTGGCACTGGTGAGTGTCCTGATCCCATCTGAGCTCTGGACAAGTCAGCAGTTCAGGTGGAGACACTCTTTCATTTCTAAGAGATGCTGGAAGAGACATTTTAGAAATTTCTTGGATTTCATTTTGCTACATTTCCCCTGAAAAGAAAGAAATTCCCACAAAGGTCATGACCTCTGAATCTGACTTCTTTTTCCTGTTCCTCTTAATATTCTGGGAGTTTCATCTCCAGGTGATCTCCTTAATGATAATTATGCTTACACTGATCACTCTGGCCATCCTCTGTCTGTGAGGGTTTCTGGCAGGCATGCTGGTGGCCAAAATGTTGATGTGACAAAGAGCAGTTGCAGTACTCCTGACTGACCTTCCAGAATTTTTCACACAAATTATGTGAATTATGTGAAGGCTCTACTTCTGCCTCTGGAGTGTAAGTGGGGGAAATTTGTCCTGGTTTTGTCTGTAAAGGAGAACATCAACATCTTCTACCCATTTCCAAAGGTCCCAAAGCTGGGCAGACCTGAGCTGCTGCCAGACCAACAGTGAAGTTCCTCTACAGATGCCTGAAAAACCATCTCAGGGCAGTTCAGAGACCTCAACTCTGGGTTGTTTTTTTTTTCACCTTTTAGATCTTGATAACCCCAAGGACTTGGAAGTCAGCGAGCCCACCGAGACCACCCTGTCCCTTCGCTGGAGGAGGCCAGTGGCCAAGTTTGACCGCTACCGCCTGGCGTACAGCGCTGCTGGGGGGAAGAGGGGCGAGCTGGAGATCCCTGTGGACAGCACCTCCTTCCTGCTGCGGGGGCTGGATCCAGGCACCGAGTACAGCATCAGCCTGCTGGCAGAGAAGGGCAGGCACAAAAGCAAACCCACCACTGTCAAGGGTTCCACGGGTGAGTAACAGCTCTGATGGTCACTGGGCAAGGACTAGCCCAGGGATGGCTTCACCTGATTTTCTGATCTGGGGGGCCTCCTGCAGAGCAGACAGCTCTGCCAGCATGAGAGAGTGAAGGACAGCTCTGTTTCCCTCCCTGCTGTGTTCATCTCCATGTTCCCAATGATTTCTTGCTCATCCTTTGAGAGGACTCACAAAGAACTCATCCACTGGACCTGCATGGATGTAGAATTCATCCTTTGTTTCAGGAGAGGCTGGGTATTTTTGTACATCATGTCTTCTAACATATTTTGCTTTCTACAGCCAAAAAACTAAGAGGAAGAGCAACCAGAATGTGTTTAACATTGTTTTTTTCTGCCTAATTGATTCTCTTCACAGCAGGCCATCATCTCTCAGCAGGGCCAGTGGGGCTCTGGTATTTCCCTATTTCAGTTTTCTCATCCAAAAGTGGGGAAGGCTCCTGCCCCAGTCTGGTTCCAGCCACCATTTCCCCTGGGTACTGTGACTTATATTTGTGTGTTTCTGCCATCTCCATTTGTTCAAACCACTCCCACTGACCAGTATCAGATGACTGATTGAACAAGGTTTTATCCTTTGTGAAACATTGTGAGCCAAAGTTTGCTGCATAGAGGATTATATCTCAGTATAGAGCACAAAAAGTCCTGAATGTTTCGGTTTCTCAGCGTAAATCCTGTGAGGCAAAGCCTGAACTGCTCTAAGCAAGCAGAGATGATGAAATCAGAATCAGCTGGGCTAGTTATTGTCCTTAGCAGATACCAAGATGTTTGTCCTTTTCTCCCCAAAGACCATCTGTGAGGGGAGCACCTGCCAGACATTGTGGGTTTTAAAAATCAATAACTACAGAGTTTAAATGATCGAAGCTGGGTTCATACTCCCTGGCAGTGTTCGTGCCAGCACAACCTCTGAATGTTTTACAGAGACAGCAATCCATCAGAGAGCTACATGGTCTGGAGACCATCAGTCCTGAATGAGTTGTTGGATGCCTAAGTCAGGCCAGTGCCCAGTGCAGGGGAAAATTGGGAAGCCTTGAGGCACACACAGAAAAAAAGAAGCTGTAGGTTTGTGTGGCAGGAGTGAGCAGGCTTCAATTTTCCAACTTTCTCTGTTGGAAGACTGAGAGGTTTCAAGGAAGTCAGCAGAGCTGGTGAAGAGGCAGAAACAATGTGCTGTGGAATCTCACAGCCTGCTCTGTCCAGCTTCCAAAGCTTCACAAGGTGACTTCTTTTTCCTAGTTTGTCTTTTTTTTTTTTTTTCTTTAGAAATACCTTCATCTGGCCGCTATATTTGTTTTATGTCCTTACTCAGAGCACTAAACACAGAGGGCTCTGCAGTGGCTCCTGGGAGCTGCAGTTGACATAACCTGGCTCTGTGACCTTTCTGCTGGGTAGGAATGGACAAATCCAAACACAGAGCACAGGGAGCAGAAATTCTCTGGAAGCCTGGGCGGTACAAGACAAGTGGTCTCTTCAGTTTGCATTTCCATCTCCCCTCAAGACACGCCTCTTTATCCATGTTCCAGCTCTTGGGAGGTCCCAAGTCCTCAGGCTAAGGCCAAACAATCTTGTTTTGCCCTCTCTTGCAGAGGCAAGCTGAAACATCCAGAGCTCCTGAAGCTCTAGCATGAACCTCTGGCACAAAATCTCCCACAGTACAGGATGGAAGCCACTGCTGCTTCTGTCTCTTCACAGGGATGAAGTGCAGCTCAAATGACAAAGTCTTTTTTAACTGATATCCCTGATCCTGAACTCAAGGGATGGCAAAGATTACAGAGTGAAGTTTGCTAAGTTTTTCTGTAAAGACTGAATATTTCACATTTCCATTTGCTTGTTTGTCTCTTGTAGCTCCATGTAGTGTAACCCTAGTGCAAGTATTGAGTCCTGATCCAGAGGAACTCCCTGAAATGAGATTTTTTTTAACTCCAGAGGCTTCAGGAATGCAGGAGAATGCTGTGAGGGACCTTGTGGTGCTGAGGGGAGCAGACTACACAGCTTTAGTGTCTTGTGGTGTGTGAATACAGGAGCAGTTTTGTGCTGGTGCACATGGAAGTGTCACAGCAGAGCCATTCCTGCCCAGAGAGCCCCTGGGAGCTGGCACTGACAGCCTCCAAAGCAACACTTGTATAAAATCAAGGTGTGTGGATTGGCTGGAGAGCAGCACTCTGCTCCTCTGGAAGCTGTGGCTACAACAGGAAACTCCTTTCTGTTATTAGTGAAGGTATCAGGGGCTCCCTCCCAGCACTGCACAAAGGTTTGACTCAGAAATTAAAGAAAATTAAAGAAAATTAAAGAAAATTAAAGAAAATGAGCCATTTTACTCCTTGGAGGGCCCTTGCCTTGAGCAGCTCATCGGCAGGGTGAGCACGTAGCCCAGCTCTGGGCAGCTCAGCACTCAGACTGCAGCTTTGTTCTCTCCTGCTCTGCTCCTGGAATCCTGCCTGCAGAGCACAATGTGGGGCCTGGAGCAGGATGGATGGCAATACATCAGGCATGAGATAAATGAGTGAACATTAGAGGAACCAAGAGAGCCAAGCTCAAATTCCTCTGCTGAAGGACCCAGATTGTGCAGCAACTGTTGATGAATCGTGGATGTGATACTGTCCTGCCTCTGGAATTGAGTTTGTACAGCAGAGCATGGCTTGGAGAAGTGACTTTTCCATCCTGCTGAATGTTTTTCAGAAGATTTATGCTGTTTACCAAAGGCCCTTGTCCATGTTGTGCGTCAGTCCCTCTTCCTCTCCTGGCTTCCCCAAGCTCAGATTGCGCCACCCTTTTTATACAAACTCACAGAAACATTAGCAAGAGTGATTAGGTGAGCCAGTTCCATGGGAAAGTGCAGTGCTGACCACTGGGAAACTGAATTTGCCAGGGAAGATTGTCCATTTGTTCAGCTGACTCCTCCTCTGAGAGCACCTGAAGCCTGAGTTCAGCACCAGGGTTTTTGGGGTAGCTGCTCCAGCATTTCTGGCTTGTGATGTGCTGCAGTGGTTTCTTCACAAAATTCAGTGGTTTCTTCACAAAACTCAGGTGCACAGGCACTGCAAGCCCAGTTTAACCAACTGATTAAGAAGAGAGAGGAAAGTGGTTCAGCCAAAGGGGACTAAAAAGAAAACCTTGGTGGTCATCATGAGAGATTGGGAAAGGGGCTGAGAGCCCCTCTTGGGGAATTATATAAAATCCCAGATTTAGAGTGAGAAGTAATACAGAATAGTTCTTGCTCTATCCCAGGAAGATGGGGAGATGTCCTGGCAGCACACGAGTATCCTTTTTAGTCATGCTTTAAAATCACCAGAGAAACATTCCAGTGGAATTCCTCAAAAGGCCAACATCACACCACAGACATATTCAGGCCAGGCTCAGCCTGGAGATTTTACCAAGAGATATTGAGTTATTTCCTAAGCTGACAGTAAGAAGTGTTCCAGCCTGGGAAGGAGGGTATGTTTGTTATCCATCCAGTTTCCCTTTTACACAACTTTAATCTCTGTTCATTCATCTCACCACTGTGAATCATTCTCTGGCTGTCACCCACCCACCTAAAGCTCCCAGAGCTCTCTTTTTTTTTTCCTGTCCATCTATTCCCCTCGTTGTTAAATCAACTGCTTGAGCTCCACTGCTCTTGTTATTCTACAATTTGATTGTTTTCCAAATTTTCCATTATCTGTTACAGCATTCTGCCTGCTAAACAAAGAACACTGATACTGTCTGGGTATCAGAGTATTTTCCATGTACTCATATCATTTTCATTTTTCTATCTCCTGTTTGTTTGTTTGTACACAAAGCCACATATTCCCCTGATACACATTAATTTCATGTGGGATATATGTGTGTTAATATCTGTGGTAGAAGGAAACCACTCTTTCTCACCCACAAATTCATTTGTGGAGTCATTAAGTCCAAGGTAATATTCAGAATTACATTCCCTGTGTTCCATGGGACAACCTGTACATGACAACCTCCATGGAGCTGCCAAAGCTGGCACAATAAAATAAATCCACTTGTGAATCCAGCACATTTCTGGATTCAAATCTCACACAGGTGGTTGGTCCCTCAGGTTTTTATCATATACTTGAACTGCTGCTGCATTTTCCATCCAGATTGGAGTAACCAAATTCATGTGTGGTTGTGATAGAACTGCAGGGATCAGGGAGGAATGTGGGGTGGTCAAGGAAAATGAGGAAAATGAGAGGCCAGTTTTGACTGATCTTACACAGGGTACTCTCACACACCCTCAGTACATCAGGAGTGTAATGCCACCCTAATTTTATGTTGCCTCTTCTATTTTTGAACATTTTATCCTCAGTTTCCAGTTCAGGGTTCAAGGCAGGGTTTTGTTCTCAGTTTCCAGGCCAGGTTCAGTTTCCCAGGCACAGAGCTGTCCCTGTGGGATGCACTGCTGCCCTCTCCCCCAACTGCTGCCCACTCTTGTCTTCAGCAGAAACCCTCCCAGTAAAGCCCAGCCACCTCTGTGCCTGTTAACTGGACAACTTTTAGATAAAGAAGTGCCAGTGCTCTCGATGCTGTAATTTTTTTGCCTGTTCCCAGAATAGGAAAGAGCTGCTTGGCACCTGCTGATGCACAAGCAGCTGGGAGGTTCAGAATGGTTCCAAACCTTCCTGCTTTGTTCCAGGAGCTCAGCAGCCCTGGAGCAGTCAGGTATCAGTTCTGACAGTGCTTTACTGGGAAAGAGGGGATGATTACAGTGTGAGCATTGTGGCTGTACTGGTGTGATGGAAACATGGCTATCTCCAGGTTGCAGCATAGGTAGAGCCTGTTCAGGTCATGGCTGGGCTGATTTTAGGGCATTTGTTAGCTAAATCAAGAATATCAATGACATATGTGAATATAAATATTTATATTATATATAAATATAAATCTTTGCCATGCAGGATTCTCCTGGAGGAGAACAGAAATGTTTTCCCACCTGTAGTTGACCTGAGAACATTTACAAGATAACATTTCTGCATCTTTGGAAACATTTCTAATTGATTTTGCTCCTCTGAAAATGTATTTCTTTGTGATGCAAGTGTGAATTTGGAGACATGTAATGAATCCTGAGTACATATTTGTGCTGAGCTGATGGTGCTCGATGACTTGCTCTCTCTTATTGAGTGCAAGTGGAGCATGAAAGCAAGGAAGTCACCGAGGTGTGAAATGATGTGGGTTCCCGCTAATGAGGAGATAATTCTGCATGTCAGAGGAATCCTCTGCCTGGGGCCTCGTGGCTGGGATCAGAAACACGTTCCCTGTGATCTCCACAGCTCTCAGATTTCCAGAATCTGACTGTTCCACAGGACATATCCATAGATCACTGAGCATGTTGAAAGCCAGGGCTTTCCCCTTTCCATTCCTTGGATTCTCCCATAAGAAATATTTTTAAAGTCCCTTCTATCATCGTTTTTAGGCAAGAATGTGTGTCTCTCCACTTTTTTCTGCATATATCACAATGGATAACTCCCCCAAGCCTGTTTTTGGGAGGATATGAGGAGCCTTAGCATGCTTCTCCCCTGATTCCTCAGCCTGGCTTTGGATGTGTTTGTGATTTTTGGCATGAATTCCCCTCGTGGTTTGTATCAGGAGCATTCACTGATGGCTGTAGGAAAGACAAAGGGCATGTTTGGATACTTAGGGCTCCAGTGTGATGCAAATGAGCAAAGTTCTTTGGAGGTAATCAAAGAGAAGCGATTTCCATCAGCTGAGGCTGTGCCAGCTCCCTGCGGGAAGTTTCCCAGCTCATCCCTGCGTTTGCTGGTTGCTGCTCTGGATCTGCTGCTCAGGGTGGCTCTGTGAGAACCAGGGGCTGTGTGCTGATGCTCCCTTTGCTCGAGACCTGGATTCAGTCTCCAAAACCAGAACTCCTCTGTTTGCTTTGTTTTCAGAGCTCTTGTTGGAGCAGGTGTTTAGCTGTTGTTTGGGGGGTTATTATCAGGAAATTTTAATTTGCAATTGACCTCTGTTTAGCACTTCTGGCCAGCACACCTGGAGAATCAATCAGTGAAGCACCACTTGATCCTCCCCAGCTCAGTTATTTAACATCCACCAGCCCTGAGCCTCCTGCTCAGCTTTTAGTGGCCCCTCACCTGCCCAGCTCAGAGCCATGGGGCTCTTCATGGCCTTAACACACCCCCAGGACTTCCAGCAGCACAGGGTGAGGTATTTGATTAGTTCCTCATCACTCTGAAAGGCCTGTCCATTTTAAACAGAGCACAGGAAACAGTTTTGCTGGCAAATCTTTGAGAAACAGAAATTCCCCATGTCCCAGCTGGCAGGCAATTCCAGATTAACCTCTGTGGAAGGACTCAAAGCCAGCTTGGACCCTGGCAGCTCTGGCTGCTACAGGTATTTCCCATGGACTCACAGCCATGTGCTCCTTTTCTGCTTCAAAATACACAACTTCATTTCCATATGGCTTTGGTGTGGATTTTAGGCTTTGGGAGTGATGCTTTTCCTCTTGGCTGGTTTATTCTTCCTTTTGCATGAGACAAAACCCCTTCAGCTCTGGAATGAGAGCCTTGGGTGGTGCAACATGGTCAATGCCCCACAGTTTTGAAGGTGATGCAGCATCAAATCTCTTTTCAAACTGCATGCAAAGAGAGATGTTGATGCATCTGCTGGTGCTAAGGGATGTGGGAACAGAGGGAGGCTGCATGTGCTTGTCTGGATTGTGCTTGAACACAGGAGGAGTTTGCAGCATTGGCATGGAAGTGGTGATGTCAGAGAAAAAAAAATAAATTGTGACACACTGAGAGTTCACCTTTCCAAAAGCTCCCACCTCTTACCCCTATTCCATGAATCTCATGAGGTGACAGGGCTGAGTTCAATAATGACCAAAAGCCCAAAAGTTCCAGGGTGGATGTGAGCTCAGATCTGGATATACTTGTCCATCCCTCAAAAGCAAATTCCCAACACAAGATAAACTATTTATATAGTGACCCAGAGATTATTTCACAGAGCCAGAACAGTCTCACTTCTCCCATCACTTGTTCTCTCTGTGTCTTCTTTTTATTTTTTTTTAATAAGAAACATCATCTCTTGATCTTTACCTGTGATTGCTTTGCCATCTGTGTTGGATGCTGGATGGCTGAGGATTTTGGAGGTCTCAACAATCCTGTTTGGTGCATGATTCCACAGGAGAATCGCTTGGTTCCTGGAGCATGGGGGGGTTGTTTGCTTTTCTGTCTCAGACATGCACGAGAAACAAATGGCAGGAAAAGGGGCTCTGCATGAAACTGAGCATTTTCAGAGAGATCAGGATTGCTTCTAACCTGTGATGGTTCCTGTATAACTTATTATAACCAAGCTTCTATTTAAAAGATTTAACCTTACTGTAACTTTAGTTTCACTTTCATTTTAAAGAAATGTGCTTGTTTAATTTCTGTTTCCACCAACAGATTGTGATCTCTGATGCAACCAGTTTCCTTTCTGTGCTGCTTTCTCTTTTCCAGATAACAGTCTTATTTTGACAGAATTGATATTTTACCTCAATGAATTTCCTTTCTATTCCTGATAGATGACAGCTCTAGATTAATGCATTTCTTTTATTGTAGAACATCACCATCATGTTATAAACAATCTCTTTTCTTCTAACAGGATGGGAAAAGCTCAACAGAACTTGTGTTCCTGAATAGTAGCAATTTACTGATTTGTTAATGAATTTTACTGAAGATTTTTATGATCTATGAGTGTTCAACCTCTGGAAATCTAGCCCCAGCTGCCTCCCTAAGGCTTTGAGCAGTCATGCAATAATCACTCTGGTTTTACAGGGAGAAACTTTATATGAGTGGTGCTGCTGAGCATAAATTTCATTTATTCCAGGACCTCCTTAACTTCTGTATTACAAGATGCATAAAATTGAAGTTTACAATTGACAAATCAGATCCATTTCCCTTCATGCAGCATCTCTTATGAATTCTCAGTCATGCAGAGTGGGAATCTTACTGTAACACTTATGTGTCAGCAATTCAAATTAATCAGAACAGTGCTAGAAAATCCTCAGAGGCCACAGGTCAGTGATAGAGCACACAGGAGTCTCCAGGTAGAAAAATCAGGCAGTGCTCTCTCATTTTCCCATCTGACTGTAAATGTTAAGGAATTAGTTGTACCTCCTTAGTAACAAAGAACTTTCCATTCTTGATGAGCAAATGACCTCAGATTTCACAGCAGAGTTACCTCTGATGGCTCCCTACTTCCTTGGCCCCTGTTTGCAATAATGTTAATTTCTGTGAATGAACGTTTTGATTTAAATTAATATCAAAGTCAATATGAAAGTCTTGTCTCTACCCACAGGAAGTTTGTGTGTGTAGAATCATGTGCTAAAAGAGGATTAATTCCTTAAAGACATGCAGACATGGAGGCATTTTCCTCTTCTTTATTTTTTTGCATTAGAAATAGTTTGGAAGCATAAACAGCATCCTTCAAGTGGATGAATTAAAAGCACAAATATCTGAATCCCAAATACTCTAAGCCATGTCCTTTCCTACCCTTACAACACTGTTACTTCAGAATGGCAAACACTGAGTGAAGTTGTTTGGTAATACCTGTTTATCTCATAGGGAGTTGTAATTAATGTTGAGAAAACACTCACAGCTGTAAGATTCTCTGAACTTCTTTCTGTGAGCAGCCTTCAAATATTAATTATTACAGCCCTTCTCTCACTGCCCTGTTTTGCCATGCCTCCAAAGAGACTTTATTGGAGTTATCTGAGGCAGCTGATAATGTCAATGTGTGTGTGGGGGCATCTCTGTGGCCCTGATGAGATGTGAAATTCATTAACACAGAACCTCATTAAATGATCCAACATCAGCACCGCCCTGCAACCCAAGTAACAGACTGACTCTGTGTCCTTGTGCAGAGGAGGAGCCTGAGCTGGGGCAGCTCTCAGTCTCAAAGCCTGGCTGGGATGGTTTCCAGCTCACCTGGACAGCAGCTGATGGGGCCTATGAGAGCTTTGTCATTCAGGTGCAGGAGGCTGGCAGCCCCGAAGAGCCCTGGAATGTCACAGTCCCGGGGAGCCAGAGCTCTGTGAATGTCACCGGCCTCAGGGCCAGCACTCCTTACAGCATCACCCTGCAGGGGCTCGCTCGGGGCTACAGGACCAAGCCCCTTTCTCTTGACACCACCACAGGTACCTTTCCTCCAGCCCCATGTTCTGTCTGGCAGAGATGTGAGCCGGAGCTCATGTAGTCCTGCTCACCTTGCATGGGGTGCCCTGAGCTCCCCAAAGCTTGGCTGAACATCTCTGGGGTGGAAATGCCTCATGGGCAGCCTTTCCAGTGCCCTGGTGCAGCCCTTCCATCCCTGCTTTCCCCCCCTGCCTCAGAACAGCTTTTTTTGTTCCCTTTCCCCATAACCTGGCTGACACTAACAGCAAAACCCAGCTGGATGTTGTACCTGCTTGGGAAAGGCTAGATTGCCTGGTAAAATTATAAAACAATTTCCTCCATTGGCCCAGATAATCCAAGCCTGAGAGTGTGTTCACTTTTTACCCTTCAGAAGCTGCCTCTGAAATTCTGCAGTAGTTTCTGTGTGAATTCAGACCCAGCGTGGTAAAGTTGTGTGTACCTGACCCAGAGCAAGGACAAACACCTTATATATGTTCTCATATAGGAATGGACATAAATTAATTCCTAATAAGACTAATAAAATACATTAAGCCATCTAAGATCATAAAACAGATTGATTGGTCTGAAAAAGATACAATACAAAACCAAATTCAGCAGAACTACCCCAGCATGAAACTGGCCTGAAAGGAGGCAGGTGAGCTCTGTGCTATCAGGAGCTTGCATGAAACTCATCAAGGGCCCCAAAATCATTTTCAGGCTTATCATGTGAAAGGCAACAGTTTGAAATAAGAGCTTGTCACAGGCTTTGACCATGAGAGATAAATGTGTATTTACATCTCTGATCCTCCCAGGTGTTGTGATAACTGTAATTTGCAGTGTGGGTTAATTGGCACTAAAGGGGCACCAGTGGCCTTTCCTTCAGATCATTTCTTGCAGACAATTTCTGCTGCCTCTGGGCTCCCCTCCAGCCCTTTGCATCCTCCTGTGTCTGAGATAGCCAGAGCTGGCTCATCCAGGCTCCCCCAAGCACAGAGAGGGTGAAGGTACCTGTGAGCACTAATCACAATTAAAGCATGGTGTGCAGCAGAGCTTGCCTGTTCCTGCTTTGAGCAGCCTGGCTCGGGCAGGGATGTGTCTGTGCTGTGTCCCAGGGGAACTGCTGAGCTTTGAGAGTCCTCACCAGGAGCTGGGAGCAGATGCCTGTGGAGAGCAGAGCAATGTGCTGGACAAAGAGACAAGGCAGGAAACACATCATGGGTGTCCTGCCTAAATATGCAATGTGCTCCCTTCCCTACCCTCATGAAAACAGCAGAAGATGCCCTGCTGAGGTTTTCCCTTCCCTTTCTGGGTCAAGCTCAGCACCAGGCTTTTCACAATCTTCCCTTCTCGGGACTTCCAATTGTTAGAAATATCTGAGCCTTCCTGTAACGCTACGGGGATGTCTGCAGAGAGGAAGAAACCCCAAGGCATCTCTCCCTGTTTTGCATTTTGGCTCCAGCTCCAAAATTACAAGCCAGCTTTCATAGACTTAAGCTGAAAGGGAAAGTAGAAGAGTAAACAAAACACGAGATTTTCCTTTGGATAAAGCAGCAGCTTTGGTTTTAGCTTCTCCTAAAACTGGAAGCTGTCTTTTCCAAATGCCCCAGGGGCATTCCAGAAAGTCCTTTTGCATCTGCTTTCATGCTCAGACCTCAAAGACATGGCTGCTCCTGCAGGGAAAGGGAAGTAGCTATAGTTTTAAATGTTATTTTATTTTTTTTTCCTTATCTAACATTTTGCGACGCTTTCATTTGATTTCCTCCCATTAATACCTGTCTGCTTGTAACAAGCTTTTACTCACACCCTCTTCCCCAGCTGGGAGTGCTGCCAGCATGGCAGAGAGGAGCCTTTGGGAGCAGGAGGAGCTCGGGGGCCCCTCTGACCCGTGTGTTTCCCTCCCCAGGAGAGCAGCCCGGCGTTGCTGAGCTCATGGTTTCCGACATTACCCCCGAAAGCTTCAACCTGTCCTGGACAGCCTCCAACGGGGACTTCGACGTCTTTACCATTGAAATTATTGATTCTAACAGGTTGCTGGAGCCCATGGAGTTCAACCTCTCAGGCAACTCAAGGACTGCTCATATCTCAGGGCTTTCTCCCAGCACTGATTTCATTGTCTACCTCTCCGGGATCTCTCGCGGGTTCCGCACGCAGGCAATCAGTGCTGCAGCTACCACAGGTACACAAACCTACCTCAGTGCTAACTCTGCTCTTTTGAACTCTTCCTTGCAGGTTGTGCCCCCTTCCCTGCCCTCAGCCCCCCCAGCAGCCCACCCATTTCCCAGTCCTCTGCTCCAGGCCGTCCAAGGAGGATCAGCCGGATTGTGAGCTGGGAATGTTGAGCCACCGCCCCATCCAGCAAAGCCAGGCAATCACATCCTGCTGGGATCCCATTCCCACAATGAGTTCACACATTAATGTTGGGGCTGGGATTTCATTCACACAATGGGTTCACACATTAAGGTTGGGGCAGCCTCTGAGGGAGATGAGAAGCAAAGCAAATATCCCAGAAACCAAGCAGGAGATGATTCCTCACCTTCACCTTTCAACCTGTGTGTATCTGCCCCACAGCACAGAGCAGACACAGCTTCTCTCAGATAAGCTGATTTCTAGACACAGATTTATCCTGATTCTCCCAAAAGATGTCAGACACGTTGCAGTCTGTGCCAGCACAATCCTGCAAGGCACATTCACTGCTTGAACTCAGCTTCAATTATTCCGGTTATGTTGGGTGAGAGATTGAAAAGTCCATTTGAGTTGATGTCAGAGAATGGAATAGGCAGGCACTGAGTTGTTGGCACGTTGCGCATTTCAAGGTTTTACAGTTGACAGTTTTTCCAGAAAAGACAGGGAAGTCAAATGCTCAGGATGAGAATGGGAAGTGAGGACTGGACTACAGAAACAGAACATTGTTGTTGGAGGCAGATAATAGCTCATGTTGTGATTAACAGCTCCAACAAATTTTGCACCTCTAGGAAAAGTTGCCATAGTGATTGTCATAGGAATGGAGTAATGTGGTCAGTGAAAGCAAAGTACAAATCTCAGCTATCAGAATATAATATCACTTTCCAGCAGCAGCAGACTGTGAATATTCTCATTTGATGATGGGTGGCAGGGTCAGGGTATGGGAAACATAGGGAAACACAAGGCTGGGTGGCCCTTGTGACCTGTGGTCGTGCAAATTCAAACTTCTTTATTAATTTATTTTGTTGCTTTGGCTTTTAATAACTGTGATACATTTCCATTTGTTTTTCTTCCCGTAGTAGAGGAACTTCTCCTTAGCAAACTCAGTGTATCAAACGCTACCTCAGACAGCCTGTCACTCTCCTGGGAGACACAGGACAAGGCCTTTGACCATTTTATTCTGGAAGTCAGGAACTCTGATTTCCCCTTGGACTCCCTGGTGCTCACAGTGCCAGGGGACACCCGGCACTCTGTAGTGACCAACCTCAAAGCTGCCACTAATTACACAGTCCAGCTCCATGGGGTAATTGATGGGCAAGGTGGGCAGACCTTGACAGCCATGGCAACCACAGGTATTTCACTGTTTCACCTTCCAGGTTTGCTTTTTATTCTCCTTTCTCTTGCTGTCCACTGAACTGCTCTAAAACGTGGCTCCAACTCATCGTCATCCCCTTGGGGAATTAAAGGGAGTTCACTATGGGGAGAGGCTAAAGTGCACTGAGAGGCTTGGAAAAAGATCTGAGGCAGTGGAAAAGGCTGAAAAAGTGCCCCCAGCATTAAGAGAGCCAGTAGTAAACCGTGATGGTTTCCTTATATATACACACCTCTCTGCAAGTTCAGTGTATATATAATTGCCTTGCTCCAGATGGTTGATGTGCTTCACTCAGCATCTTTGCACTTGATCTTGAATGAAGTTGTTCATCCCACCCTCCCTTTCTTTGCTGGGGGTGGGAGAGAGGCCTTCATGTCATTCTCAGCCTGGAGAGGCACCTGCATGTCAGTTTTGTCCTCCTTAAACCCAAATGTCTCCCCAGGCATTTGCATCTCTGGTGGGCGTTTCGTGCCGCATGTGAAGTGACCAACCCCAGCTGCATGGAGTGGTCTGGCCACCTTCTGCTGGTTCTGAGAGATTCCCTGCCTGGGTTGTTTATGTTCTCAGCACAGAGCAGGGCTCAAAGAGCAGACTCCCCTTTTTTTGGTGGTCAGCCCACCACTGTGTCCCTTGCATTGCTCCCTTTGAGTCTCCACAGCCTGCCTGGGTGCCAGAGCTGTTCCCATGGCGGTGGTGGTGATTCCAGGATGGCAGGAGATCACTGAGACTTGCCTGAGGATGTGATTCCAGCTCATTGTGCATGCAGCATTCCTGGGAGCCAGGCTGTCCTGCTGGGAATGTGCCTGCCCGTGGATGCAGGTGGCATGTGAAGGAATGTGGCCATGCCAGGTTGGAAAGGCTCCGTTTGCCCTCTCGGGGCTGCATGTGGGGCTGAGGGCTCCATTTTCCTGGGTTTTCCACCCAAGCCTGTTTGCTTTGTGGATATTCTCTCATCTCTTTGCCTGTCTTCAAGAGCACCATGGTGGCACCTTCCCTGCTGGCCATGAAGGCATCTGTGGTCACTGGTTGATAGCATGACATCTGTGACATCTGTGACATCTGTGACATCTGTGTCCTTAATCGGGGCCACTTCATTCACCTCTTCCCAGACAATTCCAGAGAAGGAGGTGGATTATTATTTAGAAGTCTTGCAATGAGGGACAAGACTAAAAGTTGGAGCATCTTGCAGCAGTTCTTGTTTTAGAAAGAAAAAGATTTCACTCTTTCACCACTCTCTGTTGGTGGGATGCCTCTCTCTGACTTTTCTCCCAGCATGGATCACTTTTCCATCGTTATTTTTCTATGTCTCACTGGCTGCATATCCCAAGGTGTTTTTGGTTCCTACTCAATTGGCAACATAAAAAGTAGAAAATAAGCCCAGGATACTTTAACTGTTGGATCATGTTCTCTCTTTGGGTTTTAATGAAACTTTAATGATTTTTGTGCTAAGTGTAAGAGGTTTAAAAGAGAATGGGTAAGGAGCTCTCCCTCTCCTGCAGGACAAGTTTCTGTCCTGGCAGGGCAGAGATGTGAATTTGAATTTCCTCCAGCAGAAAAGGAGTCTTTGGTTCTTAATGAGGTGCCCTGACCACTGAGTAGCCAGGAAGGAGAGCAAGAGCAGAGTTGTAGGGTTATTGTTTATTAGACATTCTCTGATTCTGCCTAATCAGAGGATGAGGAACACCTTATCTGTGGGCTCCAGGGAGGTTTTGGCTTGAGATTAGTGCTGAGATAATCCCTGTTAGGCCTGAAATCCCTCATAAACCTCAGGGTCCAAAAATAGGAGTATCTACAACTCCAGGCAACAGAAGCATCAAACAGAAGCTGGACTGTGATTTCAAGGATTCCTGCCTGAATCCTGCTTTCTCTATTTTGGAATTGCTGTAGGTCTGTATTCCCATCAGATTCCCACTGTGGAATTCCTGTAGTTTGTATGTGTATGTTGTTGGTGCTTCCGTAAACCGGGCCCACATTTCATTAGGCAAGTTGAGTTTGTTTAAGAAAATTTAATGAAAAAATATAAAAATCAGCACTAATTTCAGTGGCTTCTTTCCAAAACCTGAGAGAATAGCTCTTGCAACACTGGTTTTTAATTTTTTTTTAAATTCAACCGCAGCAAAACAGGGTTAAAGCATTATTTTTGAGCACCTACAACCCCTCTCTGCTGATTCCCTCACCCCCTGCAGTAATGCTGCCTGTTCACCTGGGGACACTGCTGAAGGCCCGTGGAAAAACCCAATCTGGATTTTTCCCAGGTTGTTGACTTTTCTCAGCTCCAGCTTGGATCTTTCCCAGGCTGGGGCTCTTTCTCAGAGACAAAACAAGGGAAGGAGAAAAGAACAGCACAGATAAACACCTGGTGCTGACCACTGAGCCGTGTGAGTGTCTGGTGACATTTTGCACAAAGCATGTTTTCAAAGAGGTGTTGCTTTCTCGGACCAATGAGTCTTTTCTACTTTGTTTTTCCCAATCTATCCTATATACATGCCACGGCTTTTCAACACATCGCTCCTTCTTGCTGCTTGGAAGGAGAGGTGTTGCTGTGCTCTTCCACCACTTCCCAGCCCCACAGCGACGTTCACCCGTGTTCCTTTCTCCCCCAGAGGCTGAGCCACAGCTGGGCACGCTCATCCTCACAAACGTTACCCCCGACAGCTTGAACCTGTCCTGGAGCACGCGAGCCGGGCGCTTTGCCGCCTTCGTTATCCAAATCCGCGACTCGCTGGCGGCGCAGGAGCCCCGGGAGCTGACGGTGCCGGGGGGCGCCCGCAGCGCCCACATCTCGGGCCTCACAGACCACACTGCCTATGACATTCACCTGCAGGGCACCACCAGGGCGGGTGTCCCCACAGAGCCCCTCACTGCTTTTGTCACCACAGGTACCTGCTCCAAGCTCTTGGAGTCCCGCGCTCGGCTCAGGGAGATGCGCGTCCCAAAAAGGCGCTCGCCGGCAGCGATGGGTTGGTTTGAAAATCTGGTGCAAGGAGGGGTCAGAACAGGAATGCTGGCCTTAAAAAAGTCCCTGGGAGCAGGATTGGCTTAAAGGGAGTTAAAATGTCAGGTTGGATGGGGCTCTGAGCAAGCTGGGGTAGTGGAAGGTTCCAACCCAGCCATGGATGAGTTTAAGGTCCCTTCCAACCCAAATTATTCTGTCATTCCATGATTCTATCATTAAGACCCCTCTGGAGCCTTTCTCTCATGTCTAATAATCTTTTACAACTCCTGAAGTTTGAGGGAGAAATTGGCCTTGATCCTCAGCAGTTCCTCAGACAGGACTGGCTGGTGGAACACCTCCTGTCCCAGGATGTTCCCTTCCAGAGACCTACCCAAAACATGAATCTTGGGGATTGCTTGATTAAATAGTAAATAAGATGCAAAAATATCTCTCAAATGAGTACTCAGATGTGTAAATATTAATACATAAGGATTTCCAAATTATAACTCTTCAGGGGGAATTTTTATTCCAAGTTCTAACAAAATCCGTTTTCAGCGTTTGAGAAATGTCAAAAGAAAACCCAAAACCTTTTTCAGGAGAAGGTTCAGCCTTTAACTAACTGGTATTTTCTGAAGTGAGTGGAATTTTGAGTGGCTGGAAGATTGGCTGAATCAGCTCCTGAGCCAACAGAGCAAGGCTGGACAAATACTGTGGAGAAATATGAGCAATGCCTGGGATCCAGGATCGAGGCCAGGGCTGAGCAGAGCCACCTGGTCTTCCCATTTGACTTGTCAGATTTTGAGTGAGAAAAATACACCGAGAATCTTGTGAAACTTTGGCCTTTTTATTTTTTTTTTTTCCCTGAGACTTAGTGAATAAATTTTGATGCATTTTCCACATCTTTTCACTTTGATGAATGTCACACTGATGTGAGAAAGGACCCCTCAATGGAATTTCTTTAAGTTGTCAACAGAGCACAGCAGCAGCTGATTTGCACTGGCTGTGACCCTGAGTGATTGATATTCCTGTTCTGGCACCTTTGACCCCTCCAGCACTGAAAACTAAAGCTGGAGATATTCATGTGAAATAGGTAAAGGAGAAAAATCCAGGAACTGGGAATGCCCAAACTGAAGCTTGTCCCTAAAGCACTGATGGTGGAGAGAAGTACAGATAATTGAAAGCTTTATGTGCAGCATTTCTAAAGCAGTTTTGTTTTTTTAACTTACAGTGTGAGGGTAGCAGCAGCAATGTGCTTACACAGGGAGCTTGGGAGGGGTTTCAGTGGAGTTTGTGAGGAGAGGAGCTGAGGCATCCTTGAGGAAAACTCAAAATTGAGCTCCACTGAAAATCCTCATCTTGTGGTCCTGGCTGTTAAATCCACTCTAGGGGGAAAAAATCTGATTTTTGTTTGGTGGAATCTGTGACACTTTCTAATTTGCAATGTTTTTCACTTTATTTTTTTTTTTTTTTTTGTATGTGTGTGTGTGTTTTTGCACCTTCCCTTCTTTTAGAGGCAATGCCCCCACTGGAAAACCTAACAGTGTCTGATATGAACCCCTATGGGTTCACAGTGTCCTGGATGGCATCGGAGAATGCCTTTGACAACTTTCTAGTAGTCGTGGTGGATTCTGGCAAGCTGCTGGACCCACAGGAGTTCCTCCTTTCGGGAGCCCAGAGAGAGCTGAAGCTTAAAGGCCTAATTACTGGCATTGGCTATGAGGTTTTGCTTTATGGGTTGGCCAAGGGGCACCAAACAAAGCCCCTGAGCGCTCTGGCTGTTACAGGTATTTCAATGTGAGCAAATTGTTCCCTTCCACCCTCTTCTCTCTTGCTTTCCTTTCCACATGGAAGACATTTCATGCAAACCTTGGCTTTTGCATCCTCCTCTGCATCGTGGCTCCACGTAACTCCTCGTGACTGATGGGTTCACCAGTGGAATTCTGTTCCCTTTGACTTGATCTTTCCCTCTGATGGATCCTGTGGAGGAGCATGTGGGGGGCTGAGGGGTGGAAGTTCCTTATGGTCTTGCAGGTACCTCTAACAGAGTCTTGAAAGAAGAATGGCTGCATGCAGAGCTCGTCTTGTTAACAGCTGGGCACATCAGCATTCTCCAACAGCATCATTCTCCCACGTTCCAGCCATCAGGAGCTTCAGGAAGAGCCATGGAATTCTTCCCATGGCCTCCTCTCTTTCCCTCTCATTGTGGGTTCCACAATGTGGGATCATTGCCACCCCAAAGCTGGCACCTCTCTCCTCAAAGCAGCTCATGCTTCCAACTCATCAGAGCTGCTGTTTTCCAGCAGCACTTGAGCTTTCCTGGGAAGTCATTGCAGGCTGATTCTCCAGCCCCAGAACCATCAGTTCTCATCTGGACACTCCTGTCTGGTCAGCAGTGAAGCTGGGAGGGGTTTCTGGTAGAAGGTTTGAGAGGAAATAAATAGGAAAGGCTGTGTGTGGAAGGAAAAATTGCATTTGGTGGGAGATTTGAGAGGAAATAAATAGGAAAGGCTGTGTGTGGAAAAAGGATTGCACTGGAGGTGCTGTAGGACATAACCACTCCAGCAGCAATTGTCTAGGTAATGGGGCCTGACCATACTGACTTAGAGGTGTTTTGCAGGTAATTAATAACTTAGAGCCCCTGGGATCCTTTTGAATGGGTTCATTAACCAAAGGCAGCAGCTCTTGCATTTAGATTGAAGGTTGCTGTTTAAGAGAGGAATTTTCATTATTCTCCTTTCCCCTTTTCCCTTCAAGAGCACAGTAAAGGATTCATTGGATCACAAGCATCACAGATGTCAGAAGTGCGTGAAATAAGGGGTTTGCATGGAGAAAAAGAATTTTCAGTGGCTTCTGTGTTGTCTTCTTAGCAGGGAGATGTCTGACAATGCTCCAGACATGCAGTTCTGTAACAAGAGCTTGTTTTTATTGGCCATAAAGGTGTCACACAGGTAGGGAGGGAGAAATGCCCAGGAAACTCACCTTTAGCATGTGTAACTCTGCATGTGGGAGACAAACCTGTGTGTCCATGAAGTGGTTTGCTCAAGAGTGAAAGTTGGAATGGGCCTGCACACATCTCATTTATCCTGTTCTGTATAACACTAATATTTTTTTTTTTTTTTTAATAGCTGGCAGATTGTTCCCCTTGCTTTGAACTGGGGTCGGATTCTTGCAGTGTCCTATAGCAGACCTCAGGCAGGTCTCTGATCAACTGATTAAAAAATCATTTCTTTTCCCCACTGCTATCTTCTCCTTTTTTAGAAGCAGAACCCGAGGTCGACAACCTTCTGGTTTCAGACGCAACTCCAGATGGATTCCGTCTCTCCTGGACTGCAGATGAGGGGGTTTTCAACAGTTTTGTTCTAAAAATCAGGGACACCAGAAGGAAATCTGACCCCCTGGAGCTGATAGTGCCAGGCCACGAGCGCACCCAGGACATAACAGGGCTGAAAGAGGGCACTGAATATGAGATTGAGCTCTATGGAATTGGCAGTGGACAACGATCCCAGCCTGTAAACACAGTAGCATCCACAGGTATTGTCTTTGCAGTGGGACAAGTGTGAATTCATTCCCTGCTCCTTTCAGCACCCCCTTTTCACAGCCAGCTCGTGCTGTTCCAGAGGTGTCCTGAGCTGTCTCCTGCATGTCCCCTGTCCAAGTCACTGGTTCAGTGTGCTGTGGTTATTTGTAATCAGTCTCAGCTTCCCAAGCTTCGTCACTGTCTATTTAATATGGTTTAATTGAATTACTTTAATGATCAGGAATTAGGCAGCAGAGTGTGGCAATTAAAACACTGTCTTTGAGGGCCAAGAAATATTGTCTGTGCATCAGCCTTTTTCAGTGATTTTCTGTGACTAATTACATCTCAGCTCTGCACAACAATTTACTTCCCTAGGAAAGAGTTATGACAAAATTAATTTACCAGGGCCATTGAGAAGTTTATTTATGGCTTGACCAGCAAAGGCCTAAGCACCATTAACTTAGACTGATCTTACCAGGAGCAACATGTGCTCATTAATTCAAATTGACTTGAGTTTCTTTGCAAAATCAAAGCTTTGATTCAGGTTCATAATTGAAGCTTTTCATTTTGGCACTTTGGAATGAAGTGTTTCAATTTTTTATTCCACACCAAAATCGTGGTTTCATTCTGAAACATATTCAAACCTGAAGCACATGATTCAATGTCTTGTGAGCCAAATTCGGTCTTTAAAAAATGTTGAGCTTGCTGATGTGAAAGTGTGGTAATCTGAAATCAAATTAATTCTGGGAGGAAAGGAAAAGGATGGGTAGAGGAAAGGGGAGATCTCACCAGGGGCTGCAGCTCCTCCCCAGGGGCAGCTCCAGGCTCTGCTCTGGGACAGGGACAGGAGCCAGGGAACAGCTGGGGCTGGGCCAGGGCAGGACAGGCTGGAGCTCAGGGCAAGGCTCTTCCCCCAGAGGTGCTGGCACTGCCCAGGCTCAGGCTGGAGCTCAGGGCAAGGCTCTTCCCCCAGAGGTGCTGGCACTGCCCAGGCTCAGGCTGGAGCTCAGGGCAAGGCTCTTCCCCCAGAGGTGCTGGCACTGCCCAGGCTCAGGCTGGAGCTCAGGGCAAGGCTCTTCCCCCAGAGGTGCTGGCACTGCCCAGGCTCCCCAGGGAATGGGCACGGCCCCGAGGCTGCCAGAGCTCCAGGAGCGTTTGGACACCAGGGATGGACAGGGGGGATTGTTGGGGGGTCTGGGCAGGAACAGGGGCTGCACTGGGTGATCCTGGGGGGTCCCTCCAGCTCAGAGTGTGATTCTCAGTTCCATGAGTGAGCAAACCAGCAGGAATGCCTAAAGGGGCATTTGCCAGCCAGCACCCAGGAAAAGGGCAGCAACAACCCAGTGCTGAGCAGCTTCTCCTGAAGCAGCCTCAGAGCCCCCACCCTCCACCCTGCTGCCCCTGGGCTCAGCTGCAAGCACAGAAAGGCCCCAGCTCCAGTGCTGCCATCACATCCCTGCCATCAACAGCCAGCCCACCTCTTGCTGCCCCAGACACTTCCATGGAGCAGAACAAGCACCAGCAGCCCCCCTTGGCCAGGCTCCTGCACGTGCACTCCGAAGGGAGAGGGATGTCTGAAGTCCACTGCACTTGTTAGCAGCCTGTCCCCATCCTCTCTGACTCCCAAGATATTTATAAGAGTTATAAAAGTTATAAGAGTTATAAAAGTTATAAGAGTTATAAAAGTTATGAGTTATCTTTTTCCTCATGACCACGTCCCTGTGCAGTCCTTGCAAGGAGATTTAGCACATGTCACCTACTGGAGCCAATAGCCCAGGAGATGTTTGTCAGCTGCAAATAGCCCATGAATAATGGACAATAGAGCCACAAAAACCCAGCTAAATAATTTAGGCTGCAGGTTACACCACATTGGGTGGGTGGCAGCCAAGGCAGCCAACTAATTTCTTTTTTAGGAGTGGATTATTGCACAAGCATATGGATATTTATAGCATTTCCAGTGTAGTTGCAAGGAAATATTTCTGTCCCTGAAGAGGGAATTTATCCACTGCTGCTCTCAGAGTTGATGTCTTTAAGAAATTTATCTGTAAAATCTCAGTTAAGATGCAATTTAACCCTCACTGGGGGACCACAACACATCTGTGGTCCAATTAATATCCTTGTGGGAAGCACAAGTCTCATACTGCTCCTTTCCTCTTCTTCCAGTGCTGTTTTGCCACACTGTGACAGCATTTTTTTATTCCTGAGATGATTGAAAAACACTTCACATGCTCTTGATATGTGATAAATGCAACCTGCTGCTTCCTGTTGATTGGGAGAAGAAAGCCAGGGAACATCCTCCTCTAGTCTAGGAATGAAAGAACAATTAGCAAAAAACATTCCTAAAAAACCAGCTGCTCTCAGGTACCATGGGTGTTTTAGCAGCCTGTCAGGAGAGCTCCCTGTCTCTCATACACCTCTGTGGGGATAAAGATAATTTCCCTGTGCCTGCCCAGCAGATGACCTGAGGCTCTCTGTGACAGCCAGGTCAGGAGCACTCTGCTGCTTTCTATGCCTGCTGAATTCTGGCTTTCAGGTAGAAAGAAGATGATTTCATTCACTTCTTTTTCATTTCCCTGTGCTCAAAGGTGCAGATCTCTCCCATCTCCAGGACTCATTCCAGGACACATGCTCTGATGGTCCATTGTATTTCTTGACAGGTTCTCTCCCAGGAAAGCTGCAGCTGGGGGACTTGGGGATGTGGAAAACTCACATCAAAGCTCTTCTTACTGCTCTTTGTCATGCAGCTCACCTGGTGCAGAAAACGAGCCTGAGGCCCATGGAAATGTGCACAGCAGAGTCCCAGTGGGATGGATTGGGGAATTATTTTTTGGGAAAGGCTGAAATTTTCCATGTGTATAAAAACCAAATGCTGGTCTAACTCTTTGGTCTCCAAAATCACCACTGGCCTTTTTTCTTCAGCCACTCAGGCCACCTATAATCTAAAGAAAAAACGAAGTGATTTTTATTTCTCTCTCTTTCCCACATTTTCTTTATTTTCTCCGATTCCCTTCAACCTGTACTCAAATCAGCAGCACTTTTTTGTGCCACATAGCTTTTCCAACCCCACCTTGCTTCCTTTCTTATCTGAAATTCTTTTCTTCCCTTGGTGAGCAAACCCCACCAACACAACACTTCTAGTGAGCTCCAGAGATATAATTTACATTTCTCTTGAGAGCTCAGTTGTTTTTCTTCCCTTGCCTTTCAGTTGATTTAGTGCCCTGCTGCTTTGGGGACACATGGAACAAGCAGTCTCTGACTCCTTTCCTGCAGCCACGTTCTTTCCAAGCTATTTCAAGCCCAGTCCCTATTTTTTTTCCCTCCTCTTGCCCCCCTTCCCCTGCCCTCAGCCTGTCTCCACTCCTCTTCATGTGGCTGGTGTTTGCATCTTTCCTTTTTGTTCTAATGGCCTGCTCTGTGTGTTCTGTTTTTTTTTTTAATACCTCAGGGTTGTTTTGGTTACAGCCAAAAAAGCTGGAAAGTTTGGAAGTGGGATGCTCCATGTAAACCTGGAAGTGGCAGCTCTCTTTACCAAAGCCCTTTCCATGCTTGTTCTGCAGGATCTTAATTAAGCCTCCAACTGCATGTTTCAGACACATACTGGGTTTAAGTCTGGGTTATTTTTGGTAAAATTTGGGCTTTGTTTGCCCAGTTTATTGATTTCATTTACATGGGGAAGTGCAGTGCTCAGCTTTTGACAGGGACAGGCTGAGTTTTATGACAGAGCTGCAGTGGAGCCACAGGTGCCTTCCTCATGATGGCTGCACTTGGATCTTCTCTGGATGGTTGTGCTTGAAAAAAAATCATGGGCTCAGAGAGAGATTCCAGGGGGAAAATGTTGTTACTTCTGGTTTGAAGCCAACAAAATTTCCAGGAGTGAGTCCTTGAGAGGAGCCTTGGTGGACTCCCACACCTGAGTCCAGGTCTCCTTGGAGCACCCTGCATTGGGAATTTTGTGCTCAGGAAGAGAGGTCTGTCCATGGCTGTCAGTGTGTCACAAAGGGCTCTGGCACTCAGTGGAAGGTCTCAAAATTCCTCCAAGTGAAACTGAAGTAAAAAAAAAAATCTGAAATACAGCATCCCATGGGTAGCAGAATGAAATTCCTGTGCATGTTCCTCCCTGCTTGTCTCCAGCACTGAAATCTCTGTTATTTCTATATGTAGATACACACTGGGTATTTTTAACCTATGGAATACTGGAATGGTCCTGAAAAAGTGGAAAATTTGACCAAACATGTTGTTGCTGTAATAAAACCCTTCAGTTTTGTACCCCCTGCATTAATGTTGTTTAGAGCATCGACATTGTAATTGACAGCACCAGCTCATGGTTTAGGGTGATAAATCACTTTTCCAGCACCAAGGACTGATAAACAAATGATTTACCTTTTCCTCCCATGTGGTGTGTTCTCTGCTCTCCCCTGACAGTGGTTGGCTCTCCCAAGGGAATTTCTTTCTCTGACATCACGGAAAATTCTGCCACAGTCAGCTGGACCCCCCCTCACTCCCGCGTGGAAACCTTCCGGATCTCCTACGTGCCCACCACGGGAGGTGAGCAGGACGGGCTGGCAGGGAGCAGGGGGGGTTTGCTGGGCTGCCAGCCCTCCTTCAGTGCCTCATCCTGCACAGATCATCCCTTGTTTCTCCAGGGTGAGGGTGTGTAACCAGCCTTTGCCTGGACACCGTGCCCACATCCCACGGGCAGCCCAGAGGTGGATGCTGGAGTGCTTGTACTGATAAATCTCTGCCTGAACCTCCTCAGCAAGGATCAGTTTCCAAACTGTCATGATTCTGTAGGCTGAGCACACTGGAAAAGATGGCCCTTGGAAATAATAATCCTAATCCATTATTATAACAATTTTTCAAGGCAGTGATTTATTCAGTGCTCCCCAGCTTGTCTCATTCTGGTTTAGTGTTCAACTTCAAAAACTTCTCTGCTTCAACAGATTTTTTAACCTAATTTAGGTTAAACTGTCCCTAATTTAGGGACATCTCTGAAGGGAAACAGCTAAAAAGCAAACACTAAAGACATCAGCATCAAAAAAAAGTCCTGCTGTTGACTGAGACAAGGAAAGATTTAGGTCTTTGGACAATATAGCCTGAAAGCACACAGGCAGCTTTAAATATAGTGGTCCCACAGAAGAAAAGGAATCCAGTCATAAAGTCAGGCACTTGTCTAAGTGCTTTGCTGGAATAAACCCAGAATTGGAGTAAATATGGGTGCTAAGTCCTCAGCCACACACAGAGCACCTTCTAAAAGATCATCTACTGTATCTTTATTCTAAATGAGGGGGGTAAAGGAGAATCTTCCAGCCCTCACCACAAACAAGGCAGATCTAAACTACAAGTCCTGTCCTCAAGGTGTTTGAACTCCCATGTAGAGACTGTGGGGGTTTCTGTTTACACCTTCTCTGGGAAATTGCATTTTTCTGAACAGAAATCACAGAATGGTTTGCATAGGAAGGCACCTTAAAGCTGATTTCATTCCAACTCTGTCACAGACAGGGACACTTTCCACTAATAATGTTAATTTTTGAAACTGACTACAAACCAATGATTTAGATTTAGCAACAAGATTTGACACCAGTGGTTGTAACTAACTGGGGAAAACTCATCTCCTGCTGTAGAAGCACATCCACACCCTTCAGGCATTTCCTGGAGTATTGTGTCACTCATCCCCTGGCATGTGGCTTCACCCTAGGTACTCCAAATGTTGTCACAGTGGAGGGGACCAAGACAAGGACCAAGCTGGTGAAGCTGGTGCCAGGTGTGGATTACAATGTCAGCATCATCTCTGTGAAAGGCTTTGAAGAAAGTGAGCCCATCTCTGGCATCCTGAAAACAGGTAATAACATAAAACCAGGGAAGAGCAGCTTTTTAAATGGATCATCTGGGCTGCAGGAGAGACTCAGGGACTGGAGCTGCAGACACACCAAGATCCCATTTTTGCTGCCCACACAAATTGTAGGAAGCTCTTTTCCCCACTCCTCTCTCTTTGCATTTTACACGAGGATGGAACTTTTGTTCCCATTTTGCTCCCATTTTCTAAATGCTAAATAAACCTGTGACACGGATACAATTCATGTATTTACAGTTCTAATTCATCAGAAAAAAAAAAAACCCAGAGATTTTTGGTTCTTTTTTTAATTAATGCTGGTTTTGAGATGAGGGAGCAAAGGGCCAGCTCAGCTGAGCAGTTCAGACCAGTTTGTGTTATGGACTTCACATGTCCCAGGTTCCAGACTGTTCTAAGCATACAAACATTCTCTCTCCTGATTTTTTCCTCAGTATTCTCTCAATATTTTTCTCGGTATTCTGTCTCCTGATTTTTTCTTTAAATATCCCTGCAGGAATTGAGGGTCCCCTCTGCTCCTGCTCACCCCTGTATTCTTTTTGGGGGCTAGCAAACATTCAGAGAGCTGAGGCACAGAACAAGATGATGATTATTGGATAATGACAGGAGATTTACAACGCATTCCAGCTGGGGAATTTGCCAGTTCTAGAGGCAAAGATCCATCTTAATTCAGGGAGAGCATAAACCTGTGGGAAAAATAGAGCTGGGTGAGGAGGCAAGGTGGGATGTCTGGGGATTTTGGATGCCTGGCTGGCTGTGGGATTGGTTTGCTCCAAACAAGCTGCTGGAAGGTCACTGTGACCATCAGCTGCCGTCACTTTGGTTATTTTTCCCAGCTCTGTCTCCTGAAATTGCTCTAAAAAACAACCCAGATTTGAGGGTGTTGGGAGAAATGTGTCAGCTTTGACAGAGCTGTTGAGATTGATGGTATCAAGAGTGATCTGAGAACATGGGTAGTTCTGTTTGTTCCCAGACTTTCATCTCCTCCAGCACTGACCTCCCTTTCCAGAGGAGGTTTTTGGTGTCTCTTCATAGGCACTGACGTCTTTGCTGCACAACTCCACTATTCCAAGGGGAGTCATGAAAGCTGCACTGAGTCTTGGGCATTTTCTCTCATGAATTTACAGCAGAGCATTGCACAGAGCTGAGAGTGTTTGTCAAATTCCTTCAATCTGTTTTTGTCCCAGCTCTGGACAGCCCATCAGGCCTGGTGGTGGTGAACATCACAGACTCTGAGGCTCTGGCAACCTGGCAGCCAGCGATTGCTGCTGTGGATAACTATGTGGTGTCCTACTCCTCTGAGGAAGGTGAGAGGAGTGGGAATGGGTTGGGGAGCTGAAGGGTTAAAGCTCTCAAGGGATGCTGGTTGTAACTCCAGGAAAATCACAGAATATCCAGAGTTGGAGGGACCCACAGGATCATCAATCCAGCCCCTGTCCCTGCCCAGACACCCCAACAATCCCAGCCTGTCCATCCCTGGCAGTGCTCCTGGAGCTCTGGCAGCCTCGGGGCTGTTCTTTGGAGAAGCATTGAAAAATCGATTGTTTTAATTCAGCATTCTTGACTGAGCCGTGAACAGAGATGAGGGAGATCCCCGGGAGGCAGAGGCAGTGCTATAATTCCTGTGAACACTAGAGAGAGCTCACACTTTTGGAGAAAGGGCTCTGGTGTGAGAGGTGTCAGCACAGATGCGCGCTCCGGCCTTTTATCATTTTGCACTAAAATAAACCAGCGAGTGGGGCACGGGGTTGAGCGCACGACGACGTGTGTGAATGGCACCAACATCTCTTTGCTGCTGGGCTGTTCTCAGAGGCAGAGGTGACCCAGCTGGTGTCGGGGAACACGGTGGAGTACGACCTGAAGGGGCTGCAGCCCGCCACGGAGTACACGCTGCGCGTCCACGCGCAGAAGGACGCGCAGAGGAGCGAGACCCTCTCCACTCGCTTCACCACAGGTGAACCGCCCATGCTTCCATCCCTCCTGCCCCGTGTCCCTGTTTCACTGCAATCCTGCATTTCCACAGCGTTTCCATCGACCTGAAACGCTCATCTTAGAAAATTAGGATTTTAGTTGCCTTGCTGAAAATAATTAGAAGGGAGTAGTTATCTGAAACTTAAATAATTGGTTGTCTGTCATTTTATGTTTGCTCAGCTGTGCTTACAATGGGAAAATGAAAAATTAGTGAGTGGACCCAAAGAAACATAGACAATGCAACAGAAACCCATTCTTTGGAAAACTGGACTATCCCCAGAAATCATTTGTGTTGTCATTGATAGAAAAGGTCAAGAGTTCAGGGTGAGGAAGACTCACCTTACTTCCTCCTTTTAAGACCCCTCCCCACGAAAACGACCCCAGACTTAATTTCAGAAGTCAATCACGCATGGTTAATAGCTATTCCAGCTAATTACCATAGGAAACGAGGGATGGGAGGGACACTGCTGCCCAGCACTGAATAAACAGACACTTTCTAACTTTAAATTGTTAGAGAGTCTTCTGTCCCTCACAGTTGAGTATCGGTATTAGACCAATACTCTTATTTTGGTAAATCAAATCTTTTTTGGGTGGGAGCCCCCTAAGGCTGATCAGGAGTGGTTCTGTCAGCAGTTCTGCACATTCTCACTCAGGGCTGGAGCAGCAGCTCTTTTTTGGGGCTGGTGTTGGTTGCTGAAGGTGCTCAGCTGGTTTCATACTCGTGGCTTTCCATGAGCATCAATGAAACGAGGGAAGTTTCTCAATTTCCTGGCTTGGCTTGTCCCAGGGTGTTAATTAGGGAGCCAGGGGCTGAGCCACACCAATCCAGTCCTGTAATCACAGAGGGGAAGGGAAGCTGGAGCTTGGAGCCAGACCAAGCAGGAAAAGTTTTTTCCTGTTCTAAAAAGTTTTCCTATTCTAAAAAAGCATCACTGGAACCAAACTTTTATTTCCTGGGAATATGTAAATACCAATCTGTCTTCTTGTGAGAAATAATGAAATGCACAATTTGGTCTCAAAAGACATTTCAGTGCAACTGCTCATGAAATAAAGTGCCTGGAACAAGCCAATATTTTAACTTAGATAGAGTTAACACCTTTATTTTAAACTACCAATGGAAAAATTAATTCTTAACCACAAAATTTAGGTTGAATTGTTTTTTAATTTCAAATTTCTCTGGAGAGGTTTGTTTCCTGGCTTGTTTTAATTTATAGCCCACAAGATTACCTGTGGAATTAACTTTCCATGGATGTGACTGTAATTGCTGTGGTGTGTCCTGCAGGGCTGGATGCTCCAAGGGATTTGAGTGCCACTGAGGTGCAGTCAGAAGCTGCTGTGATAAGCTGGAGGCCTCCCCGTGCTCCAGTCACTGAATATCTCCTGATCTATGAATCCATTGATGGCACAGTCAAGGTAAATGAACCTGGGGTGCTGTGCCTCAAATCTGGGCAGTGAAGATGCTCTGAAGTGTCCAGCAATGCAACATAATCATGTGCCTTAATTTAAACAGCTAATTTAAAAATACTACCTGCCTCTTTCAGTGCTAGACTGGACACAAATGCATTTAAAACCTGTTAAAGGATTTTCTTGCATTATACCCCAGAACAGAAGCTCCATTGCAGCCCAAATTTTGCCTTTCATCCCTCCACAATCCAGATAAAAGCACCAACATTTTCCTTCATTCCAGACCTGTGCCATGGAATGAACTCACACTGCCAAAGGATGTGATTCACTCCTCTAAACTCAGGGGAATCCCTGTGCAAAGGGGTGTCTAAGGAGGGATGAACTGCCTGTGGAAGTGCCTCTTATTCTCCTATCATTTTATTTTGTTCCTACATAATTATATTACACTAAATGCTTAAATATGAATCAGGTGAATCCCAGAAAAAAGAAAATTTTGGATGCCCAGCCTGGCTGACTGGAGAGGATTCTGATTTTCAGGAAAGCAAATATCCCAAGCACAGTGAAAATCAGTCTTTTAATGTCACAGCAAAACAGCCTTTTAAAGCCTGGAGTGCAACATTTCCTTGTCCTAAAGGATGAGTTTCCCAGATTTTTATGAATTTCACAATCTGTACATTCAGGGAATGTAAACATTTATTCTGCCTTGCTTTTAAACCTCCCAGCTTGTACATTATGATGGTAAACACTCATTTCCAGGCAGCCTATATTGAACTTTGAAAGATTAGCTTGGTAAAAATCTGAGAGGAGTAGCTTTATATTAATTAATCTAGATGGTTAAAGATACCATCAATAATTATGACAAAAAATAATGTGGCAGACTGAAATATGCAACCATTCTGGTCATTATGATTTACTTCTCTGAGATTTCCCTGTATTATTTCTTTTCTCCATAGGAACTTGTCCTAAAGCCCGAGACAACTTCCTACAGCCTGGCAGACCTGAGCCCCTCCACACAGTACACAGTGAAACTGCAGGCCCTGAGTGGGGCCCTGAGGAGCAAAACCATCCAGACCATTTTCACCACCAGTAAGGACATTAGAGCTGTTAAAATAATCCAAGGACAAAGCTGAGCTCTGCTGTGAGGACACACAGACCCCACACAAGATTTTAATCCATTTATAGTGTTGGTGCAAAGTCCCTGTTCCCACAGATCTGTTCTCCCTTGGCAGGATGAAATTCCAATATCCATCCACATCACCCTCACACTCCTTTCTCTGGTGAAACATCCTCCCTTCCCCATGTGAAGAATCAGGAATTCTTTAAAATCCAGTTGACACCTTGATTTCCCCTGTATCAATCCCAGTGAGAGAAAACGAATCAGAGTTTGGAGCTGAAATGAAGCAGAGGCACCCACAGATCAGTGCCAGGGCTGAGGAGATGGATTTCTGGGCAGGTTTTTCCCCTCTCTCTGAGATGGGCTGTCCCAAAGCCCCTCTGCACATCAGCTCCAGCCCAACAGCACAGCTCTGCCAGGATAAATTGGCTTCTCTGAAGGTCACTTCACAGCTGGCATTAAAAAAAGAAGTTGTTCAGCATTAGCTGTGACACTTTGCTTGTCATTTGTCTCACATTTCCCACTTTTCAGCCTTTCAGGCCCAGCAGGACCTTCAGTCATTCCCACTCCCCCTCCTGCTGCTGGCCCCAGCTCCAGCCCAAGGACTGCCAGAGGTGACCCAGCCCCAAATCTGCCCCGTGCAGAGCAGGATGGGCTCCACCAGCACATCCAGACACAGGAGAGGATTTAAATCTGGGTGTATTTAGGTGATGTTTGGCAAATTGACCAGGACCAGGTGCCTTCAGCCATGTGAACAATGTCAGACTCATTCAGGCAGGGGTTTAACTCTAAAAACAGATTTGTGCCTATTTAGTGACAGGGAAACACTGAATGATCCCCCTGTAGAGTCACTTTTCTCCAAATCCCAAAGCTGATGGAAACTTGCCTGGGAGGTTTAGATTCCATACCAGGAAAAAAATACTTCATGGAAAGAGTTGTAAAGAATTGGAATAGGCAGTGTTGGAAGTATTGACAAAACCTGTGGAGGTGGCACCTGGGGACATGGATGAGTGGTGAACATGATGGTGGGACTGTGTTAATGGTTGGACTGGATTATCTTAAAGGTCTTTTCCAGCCTTAACAATGCCATGATTCCGTGAAATTCTCTGGAGCTGAAGCACTGTGTAACACTGCAAGGACCAGCAGCCACTCTGGGAAGCTCCAGTTAAAAACTACCTGGAACAGCACTTAATTGTCTGGAAAAGCTAATGACCTGAGTGAATAAAAAGAAAAAAAGAAAAGCTTTTTTGGGAGGGTTAGAAATTGTTCAGACTGCAATGATTTTACTGGCTTTTGTCAGAAAGAAAGGCTTAACAACATTTTCCTGTAGTTTCAATTGTGGCTCTTTGCTTTGTTCTTTAGTGTAGCTTTATAACACATTTAATATTGTCCTTGCTAGAAAAACACTCATAATTAATTTATTTTTGATTGAAGTCCTGTCTTTGTATCCCCTCTCCCTCTGTCATATGATCAGAGATTGGTAGATTTGTTTTTCCCCAAAAGTTGCTGTAACACAGCTCCTGAATTTCAGTCTTTAGCTGGAGGACGCACTCCCATCCTAGCAGGGAGTAGTTATCTCACATTCCCAGCACTCCCAGAAGTGTAGACAGATGTGAAAAAACACATTCAAAAGAAGAATTCACCTCATCAGCTGTATCCTGTGGATGTTCTGCATGCAGGGTGCAATTACAAACCTGTTCCTGGGATCTGTAGCTGACCCACAGGGGATTTTCCTGAGTCATCTGCATTCAGCACGTTCCTTGTAACTGCTGATTTCCTAAGGAAAGCTTTCTCTTCCCTGTGTGTGCAGCTGGGCTCCTCTATCCCTACCCCAAGGACTGCTCCCAGGCCCTGCTGAACGGAGAAGCCACCTCTGGGCTCTACACAATTTACCTGAACGGGGACAGGGCTCAGCCTCTGCAGGTGTTCTGTGACATGGGCGAGGACGGGGGCGGCTGGATCGTGAGTATGGGGCAGGGGCAGCACCTCCCATCCCTGCCCATCCCTGCCCATCCCTGCCCATCCCAGCACCAGGCTCTTGTCAGCACAGCAGGGCTGTCTTGGCTATAAATCTGGGCAGTTTTATCCTGGCTAGCACGCTCCAGTGCCCAGAGCAGGGTTTGCAGCTCTCTCTGTAGCTGGAGGAGAGAGGTGTCTCCAAAGGATGGGTCAGCCCTGATCCTTCCCTGCTGAAATGAATGTTAATTGGGTAACACAAATAATCAGCAAGGAGGGAGGGAGGGTGAACTGGCTCTGAATGAGAGGGAGTCAGAGGGGTTAAAGCACAACCCAGGGGTGCAGTGGCTTCCCAGGCCACTGTGCAAGGGACACATCCCACCCAGACAGCAAGGGAATGGCAGTAAAATGTCACCTCTCCACACTGGCATCCCCAAATTTGAACAAGGGACTCAGGGCACAGAAGGGCAGGGGGAGCTGGAATGGAATTCCAGGGTGGAATGCTTGGCTGGGAATTGAGGGGATGGGGAAACTCTTGGCTGAGAAATCCAAAGCTGCAGGATGGTTTAAAAAAGGTAGAGAGCAGGAACAGAGAGGCCACATCAGGCAGAGGAGCCTGAGAACCCAACAGAGAAATTGGAGACTTAAAAAATACATGGAGCATCCAACAGGCTGGGAGCAGCTCAGTCCTTGCAGTGAGACTCTGCTGGCAGGGGTAAAGGCACAGCAGCAGCAGCACTGAGCTCTGTGGCTGTAAAAGCTCTTTCCCTCTGGCCAGGGCAGCCTGTCCATAACATTTCCTGCTTTTAGGTGTTCCTGAGGCGTCAGAATGGAAAGCAAGATTTCTACAAGAACTGGAATACTTACGTGGCAGGTTTTGGAGATCCTAAGGATGAATTCTGGATAGGTAAGCGCTAAAAATTTGTATTTAAAAAGAAAAAAATAAATTAAAAAATACAAAACAGCCCAAGAGTTCAGGAGCCTTTTAGATGCCTCCATTTAGCTGGCAGGAGTATTTGTAAAGGGGAACAGGAGTAAAGGAGCCAGTGCCTCCAGCTGCAGTCAAAGGATGCCAAGCTGGGGTCACCACATGAACCCACCCAATGCTCAATTGGGCTCTGGGATAAGTCAGAGGTGACCTGAGGAGCAGCTTCTGCTTCCTGTCCTCTAGGACACCCCCAGCAGCAAAGGCTTAGCATCCAGGGAGGAAAAGCAGGACAAATAGAACTCATAAACTCACCTTTTGGTAAAATAGAAGTAAAACCTCCACATTTTCAAAGTCATGGTTGTAAATGAAAGATGATGATGATGATGGTCACACAGCACAACTTTGGCTGTTTTGCCCAACCTGTTTCTATGATTTGAGGGGAAGGTCTCTCCCTGTCAGCCTGGGATTATTTATTTGCTTCTGTGCTGACATCACCCTACAGCTGATCCAGCTCAGTGTTCTCACCAGTGCTGGTGTCCTGCTCTATTTGTACAGCCCAGTATGGCCCATTTATGGAATAATGGCATGGTAGAAAAAACCATGGAGAGACTGATGACTTAAGGAACCTGGAAACAAACACACTTTTGAGAGAATGTTAGTGTAGGAGGTAATGTTAAGTTTGGACTTTATTGGAGGCCTCTAGGGGCAAGCATGGAAAATATCCACAAAAGCCCCCCCATGGGGTGAACACAGTTGTGTAAGTTTAGCAAATTAGCATAATTGACACCAATCACCAATCAGGAGCACAAGTGGTGATGCAATTCCCCCTGTTCCCTTCTAAATCCTCCCCTCTCAGGTGGAACTGAACTTTGTTGATGAAAATGAGCTGATTTTGGCTTTGGTTCCCAGGGAGAACCAAGATAGGATAGGGGCTTTGGAATGTGTTTTATCTTTCTGCCTATCAGGGCACTGGGAAAACGAAGTAGGAACACAACAATAGGCCACAGAGCTCCAAATGTATGTGTAAATAACACAGAGAATATAGAAAATAAAAAAGACAAAAATCACTTGGCACCAAGACAAGCATCCCTTGCTGCCCACAGGTCTGGAGAACCTGCACAAAATCACCTCTCAGGGGCAGTACGAGCTGCGGGTGGACCTGCGGGACAAGGGGGACACGGCGCACGCGGTGTACGAGCGCTTCAGCGTGGGCGACGCCAAGAGCCGCTACCGCCTGCGCGTGGACGGCTACAGCGGCACCGCGGGTGAGAGCGCGGCGGGGACCGGGGAGCCACGGGGTCGTGGGAGTCACGGGGCTCGTGGGATTCACAGGGCTCGTGGGATTCACAGAATAGAATCACAGGATTCATGGAATTCACAGAGTCACAGAATTCACAGGGCTCATGGAATTCACAGAATAGAATCACAGGGCTCGTGGAATTCACAGAATAGAATCACAGGGTCCGGGGATTCACAGGGCTCGTGGGATTCACAAGGCTCGTGAGATTCACAGGATCACAGGGCTCGTGGGATTCACAGGGTCACAGAGTCACAGGATTCATGGAATTCACAGAGTCACAGGGTTCATGGAATTCACAGAGTCACAGAATTCACAGGGCTCATGGAATTCACGGGGTCACAGGGCTCGTGGAATTCACAGAATAGAATCACAGGGTTCATGGAATTCACAGGGTTCATGGAATTCACAGGATCACAGAATTCACAGGGTTCATGGAATTCACAGGGCTCATGGAATTCACAGAATAGAATCACAGGGTTCATAGAATTCACAGAGTCACAGAATCACAGAGTCACAGAATTCACAGAATCACAGGATTCATGGAATTCACAGAGTCACAAAATCACAGGGTTCATGGAATTCGCAGAGTCACAGGGTTCATGGAATTCACAGAATAGAATCACAGGGTTCATGGAATTCACAGGGTTCATGGAATTCACAGAGTCACAGAATTCACAGAATCACAGGGTTCATGGAATTCACAGAGTCACAGAATCACAGGATTCATGGAATTCACAGAATTCACAGAATCACTGGGTTGGAAGAGACCTTCCAGATCATTGAGTCCAACCCATGCCCTAACACCTCAACTAACCCCTGGCACCCAGTGCCACATCCAGGGATGGTGACTCCACCACCTCCCCGGGCAGACCATTCCAGTACTTTATCACTCTTCCCATGGAAATTTTTTTCCTAATATCCAACCTAATTTCCCCTTGGTGCAGCTTGAGGCTGTGTCCTCTGGCTCTGTCAGTGCTGCCTGGAGGAAGAGAGCAACCCCAGCTGAGCACAGCCACCTTTCAGGGAGTTACAGAGTGATCAGGTCACCCCTGAGTCTCCTTTTCTCCAGGCTGAACACCCCCAGCTCCCTCAGCCCTTCCTCACAGGGTTTGTGTTCCAAGCCCCTCACCAGCCTTGTTCCCTCCTCTGGACAAGCTCAAGCTCTCAATGTCCTTCCCAAACTGAGGGGCAGAACTGGACACAGCACTCGAGGTGTGGCCTGACCAGTGCTGAGTCCAGGGCAAGAATGACCTCCCTGCCCTGCTGGCCACACCATTCCTGACCCAGGCCAGGGGCCATTGGCTTTGGCCACCAGGGCACACTGCTGGCTCATGTCCAGCTGCTGTCCATCAGTGCCTCAGGTCCCTTCCTGCCTGGGCACTGTCCAGCCACACCATCCCCAGCCTGTAACACTGCAGCAGATTATTGTGGCCAAAGTGCAGGACTTGACACTTGGACTTATGAAACTTCATCTTATTGGACTCTGCCCCTCCATCCAACCATTCCAGGTCTCTCTGCAGAGCCCTCCTACCTTCCAACAGATAAACACACACTCCCAGCTTAGTGTTTCCTGCAAATTTACTAATGAAAGGCTCAATGCCCTCATCCATGTCAGCAATAAAAATATTGAACAGAACAGGCCCCAGCACAGACCCCTGGGGGACACCACTGGTGCCTGTCCCCAGCTGGATGCAGCACCATCCCCACCAGTCTCTGCCAGTTCTTAACCCAGCCCAGAGTGCTCCTGTCCAAGCCATGGGCTGCAGCTTTTCCAGGGAATGCTGTGGCAGACACTGCTAAAGGCCTTGCTGAAGTCCAGGTACACAACATCCACAGCCTTTCCTGCATCCACCAAAAATTGACTTTTCTTCCTCCTAATCACTGATTTCCTCCCTGCTGACTCAAGATAACTGTGTGGCTGTTGCAGAGCAGCAGGTGCCTCTCCTGTGTGAGGTGTTTGAAAATCAAACATATTGATATATTTTATGGTTCTGTTTTATATCCTCCAGGCATTTTGGTGCCATATTTTATGGCCTGCTTATGGTAGGATTGAAACAAGTGTATTAAAGCACAATATATCTCATTTGGCCAATCTTGGTTGTCATTTATACAGCCAATAATAGCCTGGCACAGATTCTTTTCTTGTCAGTAGAATTTGCAGCAAAGCCCTGCTGTAATGTGATTTATAATTTTGCTGAACAAATCATCTGCCTTTTGTAATCACACTGGGGCAAATCCTGCAGCCCTTGGTGAGTCCTCTTCAGGGCCTCAAAGGATTAAGAGATAAATCCAGTTTAACAACATGTCTTAAAAGGAGATAATTCCACACTGCTGGGTGCATAAACCAGAGCAGAGTGGGATGTGAGCTCTGCCCTGTGACCAGCACAGGAGCTTTTACCCAGACTACAGAGATACAGAGGAAATGCAGCAGCAGAATTAATTTCTGTTTAATTTAAATGGGATATTGGGAATAAATCCTTCCCTGTGAGGGTGGGCAGGGCTGGCACAGGGTGCCCAGAGCAGCTGTGGCTGCCCCTGGATCCCTGGCAGTGCCCAAGGCCAGGCTGGACACTGGGGACAGTGGGAGGTGTCCCTGCCCATGGCAGGGGTGGGATGGGATTTAAGGTCCCTTCCAGCCCCAACCATTCCATGATCCTGTGATTTAAGGCAAATTCTCTGGTGCAGTGTAGTAGCTGCTACCGTGAGTAGGATTCAATGTGGAAGTTCCTTCCTTGTGAGCACCTCTTTGTCTTGGCTTGTCCACACTGTAAATCCAGCTTTTAGCAAGAAGTGCAGAAATTGAGCTGCATTAAAAAAAAAAAACAAGAAACACTTCATATATTCGAGATTAGAGACCACCTGAAAAAATGTTTTGACCTGCCTGCAATAATAAAAATTTTGTATTGAAACAAGTAAATTTTTAAAAATTTAGATGCAGAAGGGCACGGCACAGTAGAAATGTCTTCTGCAGAATGGGCACACCCATGGAATCTAAACCAGGCAACCCCCGACCTTGTTCTTTCTTTTGTTCCCCCTCCAGGTGACTCCATGACCTACCACAATGGCAGGTCCTTCTCCACCTTTGACAAGGACCACGACTCTGCCATCACCAACTGTGCTCTGTCATACAAAGGAGCTTTCTGGTACAAGAACTGCCACCGAGTCAACCTGATGGGCAGATATGGTGACAACAGCCACAGTCAGGTGAGTCTGGGGCTGGAGGCTTCTCCAGTGCATGAGAGGGAGGGGAATTGCAATTATGGGTTTGTCTGATGGTTCAGCCAGCCAAAAATCACAGCATCCCCTCCTCCCACTCTCCAGGAACACAGGGAAATGTAGGGGCAGCTGCTCACAAAACAAGAATTTAACATCAGCTGGTGGCTTTGTTGGCTTTGTCTGATTTTCCAAGGGGCTATCCCAAGTGTGCAGGGAATAATTGTAGTTTTCAACATGGGAATGAAAATGTTCTCCCTGCCATGAAAGCCAGGCAAGGAGGGACAGCTCTGAGGGACAGAGGTTTAACAAGACCAAGCTCAAGGAGCTGCCCCTGGGTCAGGACAATGTTTGGGCTCAGCCCAGGCTGGGATGAGCAGAGGGAGCAGCCCTGGGACAGGGACTGGGGGTGCTGTGGGGGAGAGCTGGAGCTGCCCCAGCCCTGAACCCCCTGAGCTGAGCCCAGCCTGGGCAGCAGGGCAGGGGGATTCTGCCCCTGTGCCCTGGGCTCAGGTGAGACCCCACCTGCAGAGCTGGGACCAGCACAGGGAGGAGCTGGAGCTGCTGCAGAGCCCAGAGGAGGCACCAGGGGATCAGAGGATGGAGATCACTGGAGAGGAGAAGCTTTGGGGTGACCTCAGTGTGGTGTTGCAGGGCCTGGAGGGGTTGCAGGAAAGATGGAGAGAGACAATTTACAGGGGATGGAGTGCCAGGACACAGGGAATGGCTTCAAACAAGCAGAGAATATGTTTAGATGAGATATTGGGAGGAATTCTTCTCTGGGAGGGTGGGCAGGGCTGGCACAGGGTGCCCAGAGCAGCTGTGGCTGCCCCTGGATCCCTGGCAGTGCCCAAGGCCAGGCTGGACACTGGGGACAGTGGGAGGGGTCCCTGCCATGGCAGGGGTGGAACAAAACGATCTTTAAAGTCTCTTCCAGCCCAATCCATTGTGTGTTTCCATGATTCTGTGACCTGATGTGGGTGGGTTTGTACAGGTTGGACATTCCATAGCCCCAGAGCTCCTCCACTTTGTGGTGCCTCTGTGCCCAAACCAGAACCAGGGGCAGCAAACAAAAGTGTGACCTCCCGTTTGTCACCTCCCACCTCCCCAGGGCGTCAACTGGTTCCACTGGAAGGGCCACGAGTATTCCATCGAGTTTGCAGAGATGAAGCTGAGACCCTCCAGCTTCAGGAACCTGGAGGGGCGGCGGAAGCGAGCGTAGGGCGGGCAGGGCAGGGCTGGGGAGGGCACAGGGTGGGCACAGGGTGGGCACAGGGTGGGCACAGACACCCTGGGGCACGGGCCCGGGGCTGGCACTGGCGCCAGGGCAGCGCTGACCTGCCGAGGCTCTGCAGCATCCCCAAAAAAACGGCCTCAAACACCCCAGAGATTCCAGCAGAGCAGCTCCAGCTGCCCACCAGGAACGTCCTCCACACCAAAGACAACGATCTCAAGGGTTCTGTGTTGTTTTATTCAAATTTTTTTTTTTTTTTTTTTTTTTTTTTTAAATTTTTGCCAGAAAGCGTCTGGGGTAAAGTTCTTCTTCTTGGGTGGCCCAGGGGTGGGGAGGGAGAACAGCTTTGTACATTGGTAGTTTGTTTTAGAACCAGCCATATTTTACACACGGAAATGTGTAAGATTAATTATCATCATTATTATTATTATTATTTTTAGTTATAAGTGAAAATAATTGGTGGCTTGAATGCCTTTTTTTTATATATATCAAGTTCCACATGAGAAGGGAAAGCAATATGTTTTAAGCATAAGATTAATATTATTAATATAAAGACAAAGTAATAATAATAATAATAATGATAATAATAATAATAAGCTACATGTTGTCATTTTTAAGAGAACCATGCTTTTGGAAACACAGCAGGACAGTGTCTGATTGTAAATTTTTTTTTTTATAAATAAAAGCACAATTACTTTTAAATAAATTTCTACTTTTTTTTTTTTTTCCTTTTTTCATCCATGTGGAGTTTGTGCATGTCCAGGACATATTTACTTAGATGGGGAAATAAAGACAGACTGAGAATAATTAGGCTGCTGAGCCCCTACTGAAAACTGTTCCTTTTGTCAGTGACTGGTTGTAATTATTCTGGTGGGTTTGGTACAGTGAAATGCCCGTGAGGATTTGGGTTCTTTTAGAACAGAATTCTTTTTTTTTCCTGCCCAAAAGCTTCTTCCATTTTTTTCTAAGTGTTACTGACCAATGCTTGCTCCATCTAGGTGGGAATAACTAACAAAGAAAAACAAAGAGAACCCAGAGTTGTCATTAGGTACCATGGGCAGCTTTGAACACTTGTGTAAATAAAGGGCTCTCTCTCTTTTTTTTTTTTTTTTTAATATGAATGAAAATCCATGTAGTTCCTCTGTATCACACTCTGCAGTTCAAGACAATAAAAAATCTCTTGTTTTAATCCAGTCTCTCTGCCCTACTTCAAGGTTGCATTTTGCAAACATTTTGTAAATGTTTCTTGCCTCCCTCCTGGCTGAGGTTGCACTCCTGAGCATTTTTGGTGTTGCACGTGGAACATAAATCCCCTTTGACCCTCCAGAGCACTGGCAGCAGCATATTAAATTAATTCTTGTAATTAATCACCCTTCCTTGGTGTTTATCACAGTAAATGATAGGGGGCATAAAGGAGAACAAATCCAGTAGTGAAGAAATTCCCTCTGCTCTCCAGATGCTCTCCAAGCTATTAGGAAATGGCACTGGCTCCGTGTTTCTGGGTGCTGGAAAGCTCTTGCAGCCTGTTTGCAGACAGTCAGGGCAAGAAGTGACATTTCTGGAATGATTTCCTCATTTCTAGTAACATCCCAGCTCTGGCTCTGCCTCTGGTGTCTCTTACAAAGAGCTGCTGGAGACAGGCTCAGGTTTGTGCCTCAGACAGGGCTCAAACCCCTGCACAAAAGGAAGATGATATTTCCTGTAATTACTCACTGACAGATGCCCTGCTTGGTGCTGTCTGTGATCCCCACTGAGAGAGGGAAGTTGGCACATCCTGGAGTCAGAGCTGCCAAAACACCCTTCAGAGCTGACACAAGCTGGATTTGGGAGCACCACGGGCTCCTGGAAGGGAAACTCACTGGTTTTCCTGTTTGTAACTCGTGAAAGGAGCTTAAAAACACCCTCAGAGTTGAAATCTGTTCATGAACCTGCCAAGCCTCAGTGCTGGTGTTCATCCTTAACTGATGAAGAATTTGGGAGCCTCAAGGGGGCAGGAGAGGAAGGGCTTAAAAATATTTCTTCAGCCAGATTTAAAGTTCTAAAGGCACTGAAGGGCATATCTGGGGGCATGAGAGGGGTTTGGACTGTACCCATGAGGTATTTTTGAGACAAGTGGATGGAAAACTCCTTTTCCAGTGTCACTGTCCTAACCTCAACTGCAGTCTGAGTTAGACTTCAGCCTTGGATTTCTTACTTAAGTTTGAGTGAGGTGAAAACTTCAAGCCAGGTGGGCAAAAGTCATCTGGATGCATAATTTGGGGGAGGGAGGCTGAAACTGATGGAAGCTTTCAAGTTATTAAGTCAATTTTTTTTGTTTTGGTTTTTTTTTGGTTTTTTTTGTTTGTTTTTTTTTTTTTAATTTTTTTTGTTGTTGTTGTTGTTTTGGTTTTTTTTTTTTTTTTGTTGTGGTTTTTTTTTTTGTTTTTTTTGGTTTTTTTTGTTATTTTGTGATGTTTGGCCTGCTATGTGATGTGGCTGTTCCTGACTCCAGGCATGAGTGTGCAGTGATTAGAGCACTCCAGGGTGATGTGGGAGATGACAGAACCTTAAATTCTTCCCTCTGCCACAGCAATACCTCGGTGCCAGCTCAGCTGGAGCACTCACATCTGCTGCATCACCTCTGGGTGCAGCTCCCTCCCTCCTCTCCAATTCCAGCCAAGGGAACTGATCTCACCCAGTGCTGGGCTAAAGGTCACCAGAGAGCCAGGGAATCTCACCTGAGCCTGCAGAAGTGAATAAACAACCCAGTGATTTGTGACAGAAAATATAAATTTCCCATCTTTCCTGCCCAAGGTTGTCTCTTCAATCAAATTACAAGTTTGGCTTGATTTGCTTTAAGAGCAGTGGAGTGTAACTGAGGGTCAGAGAGCATGAAAAACAAGAAATTGAGTCCACAGTGATCCAGTGGCTGCCTCTGCTGCTCATTTGTGTCAGTCTTCACTACCTGAATCCCAAACTGCAGCCTTGAAAAACCTCCTTGCAGCTGCCATGTTAATCCTGGGGGCTGTTAAACTCTGAAGGGAAAATTCCTTTTTTTCTGTTTTTTTTTTTTCTCCTTTCTCTCCTTCTCAGCACTCTTTGTGCTTGACCCCCTGAACATTCTCTACCAGAACTTGATTAGAAAGGACAGCAGAATAGAAATGTTTGGGTGTCATCAAAAAGCAGCAGCTTGATCCCAGAAAATGGCAAGGAGGTGGCATCAGTCTCACAGGTACTTTGCACTTCTTATTTCTGGCTTGCAGGGATGAGGACAAGATGACCCAGAGCCCTGGAGCAGAGCTGGGGATGCTGAGATGGTGCTTGGCTGGTTCTGTGCTCCCCATCTGGGGAAGGCAGAGTGGAATTCCTCACAGAGTGTTACAAACGCAGGGAATTGACAAAATGATAACATTTATTTCATGGGAAGTGAGAAAAATAATGTAAAATGAAAATAAAGAAGGAGACATGACCCCCCAGCAGCTTTGGAGCCCCTGTTCAGCACTGCCTGAGCATTTTCTTTGAAAAATCTGCTCCAGCCTTTGTTGCTCCACCTTTCCCTGGGTGATTTCCCCAGCAGGTACAGAAATCTCAGCCTGCAGAGCTGCAGCAGCTCTGTGTGTGTACAACATATGTTGGTCCTGATAAACGAGGTGTGGTTTGTCAGCAGGAGACCGAGAGCAAAGCTCAGCCAGAGATGATCTTTATTCTTGGAGGGCCCTGGAAAAAAAAAAAGAAAAAAGCACACATCTTAATCAGCCCTTCCATCTAGAGGTGAAGGAGTTGGTGTAGGTGAGAGAGAAAGATAATTCTCAGAAAAAAAAAAAAAAAAAAAAAGAAAAAAAAAAAACAGAATAAAAGATGATGTAAGAACCACTCTGGCTTTCTGGGTCACCCTTGCCTGCTCACAGGCTGTTCCTGGCTCCATCCCAAATGCTTGAGGAGTAGAAACACAACCTGATGATTGTACAGTGAGGTTTTCACTTGACTTGCAGCCTTGGTGAGGAATTTCCACAGGGCTGAGAATGAGTCTCCATCCGGGCTTGCATCAATCATGTTCCTGCTGCAAAATGAATCAGGCCTGTTGCATTTTTGCAGTGGAAATGAGATCCTGAGTGGAGGCTGGAGCAGGAAAATGTAACCACACACAGGCATTTCAACAGCTCTGTGAGCTAAAGGAAGGTTTCCTGGAGGGGGTAGGAGTTGTTGGACAGGGGAAGTTATTGCAAAATGAAGAGCTGGTGCTGTACCCAGCTAGACCATCTCTGTATCCCTTCCACTCCTACATTTGGGCCCACTCAGCTGAAAATTCCTCCTCAGCTTTAGTCACTGCTGAAGTGTGGGGAGCTCATGGTCTCTCTGAGATGGTATCTGCAGGGTTACTCACTTGTGCCCTTTCAGCTGACACTGAGGATAAGGGCTTGGGTTTTTTTAGGGCAAAAGTCCCCTTTCAAGACCTCTGAAATTTCAAAAGTCTGGGCTGAGCTTTTCCAAGGGGTCTTGCAATAGAGGGGGCCCAGCTCTCCATCCTTAGTGCTGCTGTTTGCTTTTCCCAGCTCGGATTCTTGGCAGCCAGTGGGGAAGGGACAGCTAAAAATGTGCCTGTCCCTCCCTAAAAACCCTCTTTGTCCCTTCCCAGGGCCATCCTCACCTTCCTGGAGCCACCCTGGGCACAGTGACTGTGGTTAAGAGGGTTTTGATGCACAGGGTGCAGCGTCACGAATAAATAAATAAATACCTGCTGTCATTCACAAATCACCAGCTGCTGCTGTTACTCCCAAATTCAGGACTTCCCACAGGGAAAAAACCAATCCTCAGCCTGGCAAAAACCTGCTGCAGGTTCCAGGTGAAGGTTCCATCAGTGGGATGGCTCAGAGGGGCTGCTGATGACTCTGCTCCTTCACCTCTCCAGCAGGTACTTTCCTCAAGAGGAAATCATTCAGCTTCCTGTGTTTTTACTGTAAATTCTGTGCTGCAAAGAGGAAAGAGAGAAAGAGACCAACACAGATAGAGAGGTTGGGGTGGGGGGAAAACCACCAGCCAGTGGTTTCAGGGCAGATAATCCCTTTGGCTCCCGTTCTGTGGCTCTCTCTGCCAGAGGCATCCCCTGCCTTAGAGCAGCAGACAGGGTTAAAAGCAGCATCTAACCTGAGAACTGGTCCCCTGCTTAAACTGAAACTACTTTCAGGACTCAAACTGCTCATTTCCTCCCCGCCCTTCCTCTGCCTCTTTACTTTTACTTTACTCCGTGCCTTGTCCTTCTATTTCTGTGATTCTGTGAAAGTGAGAGGAGAAATAATGTGAAAAAGGCTGGGTTTTGTCCAAGTGAAAGAAAAAATGCCTGGCTGTGTCACTAGAGAGCACAAGCATTCAGATGTAGTCTGAGAGATAATTTCCACTTTGTCATCACACCAATTGCAAAAGTCACAGCTTTAGGAAGAGCTGGGACTTTTTTTATTAACAGGATATTCTAGGCTTTCATGTAAATAGAATGCAGCTTGCAAAGAAGGTACTCTGCAAAAAAAAAAAAAAAAAAACAACCACCAGGTTTTCCTTAGAAAAAGGTTTTAAAAGACAATTTTATATGTTTCAACTCTGTTATGACCAACCAAAGAAGTGTAAATGACTGAGAGAATTTGAAAACAAAAGAAAAAAACAATCATATTCTGTGTTGCTTTATAGCTTGAACCGTTTGACTTTTCCCTAGAAAATAAATAGTAAAAATTAGATTGGACCCTTGAGATTGTAATTTTTATTTTTCAGTGTAATCTAAGTGCATCCTCTGCTTTATGGTAACCAGACTACCTGGAAATTACACACACTGCAGCACTGGCACAGCAGACAAATTAATTGCAATTTTTTCATGATTAGAAGCACACACAGGTGGCAGCTCTGTGTTTTGGCAGTCTCACACCAGCCCTGAGGAGTCTCCTCTGGAGCCCTTTGTGTGAATACATCCCAACCCTGGCCATACCTGGATTCATGGGTTCTGCTCTTGGTTTTCCACAAGGTTTTCCAAGCACTCACAGCTCCAGCCACCGCTCTGAACTCTTCTCACTGAATTGGGAAAAGCCTCTCAACCACCCAAATTTCCCTCAGCAGTTCTGAGCCCAAACATTCCCCCATGCCAAACCCTTCTCATCTCACTTGGCCTTGGAGGGAAATGCAGCTCTTGGATGAAATGATGCCTTTTTGGGCTTAACTAAAAACAGAGGCCAGACAAAATCAAGGGAATAAAAAGCAGTTTTATTTATTGAAGGTACATTTAGGGCAGATGAATCCCCCCAAAGGCTACACCAAAATGGACAATGGGTCATGGGTTTTCACTCTTTTATGTTTGGTTCATTTGCATATTGGGGTTAATCTTCCCCTAAAACCCTAAGCTTTTATATCTGTAATATATTTGTGATCTTGCAGTTCTTCAGTGTATAACTCTAAAAGATGGTGAGGTGTGTATAGACACATAAAAACTATCAGTGTCTGTGTTTGCCCACAAACATCCACATATCAATATAAAACTAAATATGAATATACACAAGAATTATAAAAATATAGTGATTTCCAGGCTGGGATTCAGGCCCCACAGCACTGCCAGCTCAGCAGAAATGTCAGTGTTTCCTGCAGCTTAGAAAGCAAGAGGAAACCACCGAGGTTTCAGGTGGCAGCAGGTGCTGATCTCAGAGCTGACAGCACTGCCTGGGGCTGCTGAGGCACTCAGGGATCACCAGCACTCCCAAATATTGTGATGGATCCCCCTTCCACTCCGTTCTAGGGAATGGATAAAGCACTGTGTTCTGTCTTGTTGAGGTGTGATTGTGAGTAGGAGTCCTATGATTCCTGTAGAGTCACTGATGTCTGTGCTTCAAAGGATGTGAGGGGAAAAGGAAGGGAGAGCCAAGGAGTGTCTCTGTGTCCTGGGAGGGACCAGCCCAGATCAGAGCCCGTGTCCTGTGCCTCAGGCTGGAGCAGGGGGTGAACAAAATTAAAATAAAGGAACACTAATTGTGTTTAGTGCTCCTATCTGGAGAGTTCTGCATCTCCCACAGAAAATTTTCATCAATCTGTGCTCTCAGAGCTTCTTTCCTTGCTACAGTTTGGCACTTCTCAACAAATTTCCCACTCAACAGAGCGTTGATTTGGGAGGCTTTGTGACACCCAGGCTGCTGGAGAATCTATTTTCTTCCTCTGAGCTGAACACTGAATAATCAGCACCTGATCAGGTACCTCTGTGGGTACCCAGGGAATGCTGCAGTGCAGCAAAACTGGGGACACACAGCACCCCTGGGACAGGAAAAGAGCAACTTCCATCTGCAGTAAAAATGAGGATTTTCCATCCCAAAGGCACCAAAAGCAAAGGCAGCTGCCAGGGCTGGGCTGTCTGGAGCTGGAACAGAGCAGGAAAGCAGCAGGGGCTCACATCAGGGGGTAACTGTGCACACCTTGGATCTGGACAAGAAACAGCAGCAGGGATGCAGGGGCTGGCAAGGGGCAAGTGACAGCACCTGGAGACTTCAATGTTTGTGTAGCAGCAAATCTCTGAGCTTTGCCTCTGTCACAGCCAAAGAAACTTGAGCTGCTCTGTTTTTCATGCCAAGGCTGCATGAGCAGCTGCAAGGCCAGGAGCTGTGCCAGGGCTCTGCTCCCTCCAGGAGCTCAGACTGCCCAGGTGCCCCCATTGCTGGGGGCTGTTCTGCACCTGGCACTTCTGCACAAAGCCCACCCTGAGAGCCTTGCTGTGTGCCAGTTCATAGAATCCCAGCAGCACAGAACCCCAGGCTGGGTCAGGCTGGAGGGGACCACAGAGGGTCACAGGGCACAGGACTGTGGCTCTGGAATATCCCCAGGAGGAGCCCCCACAGCCTGTCTGGGCTCTGCTCAGGGCTGGGCACTGCCCAGGGCACAAGTTCTGCCTCCTGTGCTGGGGCAGTTCCTGGGCTCAGCCCCTGCCCCTGGCTCTGGTGTCACTGCTGGGCCTGGGGCAGAGCCTGGGACTGCTCTGAGCCCCCTGCACACAGGGACAGACAGACAGGGACAGACAGACAGGGACAGACAGGGCTGAGAGCCTCTCAGACATCTCCTCACAGACACAGATTCAGGTTAAGAGTGTATATGAAGTGAGTATATGATAATAACGTTTTGTTTCATCTCATAAATCACTTCTATTTCAAACAAATGAGTTCCTAAAGATGTCAGTTGGATTCTAACTAATAAAAGTTCCTTAGATCTTTTATTGGTGACATGACTAGGTGGATATGTGTGGGTATATATTTTTGTGGATATATGTATATGTACATGTATGAGAGACTACAAAAGCAACTAGTGACAGTCAGATATCAGGAAGAAATCCTTCCCTGGGAGGGTGGGCAGGGCTGGCACAGAGCTGCTGGATCCCTGGGATGGTGAGAGGTGTCCCTGCCATGGCAGGGGTGGGATGGGATGAGATTTAAGGTCCCTGCTCCCCCAGGCCATGTCACACAGAGCTGTTCTGTATCTCCTGTAAACAGCCCAAGAAATGCCCCATCAGCACAAACGTGAGCAGCACCAGCAGCAGCCACCCAACATCAAACACCACGTGCAGAGCAAACACTTCACAGAAGGCTTTGCTGGGGATTGTTGTTATTTTCCTGCAGAACTTCCTAGAAGCACTTGCCATGAGAAGGTGAAGCTGCTCAGCTGTGAGCTCCTCACTGCCTGCCTGGCACTGGGCCCAGCTCCCCTTTTCTCAGAACAGCAACCCCCAAAAAGGAGCTGAGTGCTCCATCCTTCAGTGCCCAAAGCCATCTCTGCCCAGCTGTTTTCCACTGATAAATCACCCCAAAGGTGGGCTGGTGTGGCACTGCCACGTTTCTTTGGAAAACAACCCCTCCATCCTCAAAGCCCAGTGATGTCAGGGGTCAAACACCAGTAAAACCAATGGGCCAAGCTTGTCTGTGGGATCTGAGTGGAGAAACCTTTTGTGGTCATCCCTGCCCACCCCAGGAGCAAACAGCAGAGGAGCTGGCAGGTGTTGGCATCTGCAGAGGGCAGGGGGAGAAAATAATGAAGGAAGACAGGCTGTCAAAGAGGATTTTTAGCAGCCGGTGCTCACGTTAATCCCCTGACCTACTTTCTGAAAGACCTATATAAGGAAGAATATTCTCCACTGAGCAAGCAGCTAATAAGCAGTGCCAGCATTTAAGAGTTGGGAGCGCATCAGTTCTGAGATTCTGTTATCTCTTCCTGGAAAAAAATTAAAGCACAGCAAACAAACACTCTTAAAGTAGAAAAAACATCCACTGGCCCATTTATTGCTAATGAAAGCTGTGCAGCTCAGCAGGGCTGTGAGCTGGCACCGTGGTCCCAAAGGCTGTGCTTGTGGGTGAGCTGCCCAATGGGCCTCACCAGAAAGAAAAATTCCTGCCCTCAAGTTGCCACAGCTTATTTTACTGGAGTTGCTGTGAAGATCCTTTGAGCCACAGGTGCAGAGTTGGCACCAAACTCTTGGAGTTCCCTCGTGGGCTTGGAGCAGAGGAGGGCTCAAGTGAGGGGACTGGAGCACTCCCCTAAGGGGACAGGCTGGGAGAGCTGGGAATGTTCATCCTGGAGGAGAGAAGGTGGTGTGGACACCTGGAAACCAGAGAGAGACCCTCAATCAGTGCCTGCAGGGATGGGACAAGGGAGAATGGGCTCACACTGAATGAGGGGAAATATAAGTTAATATTTGGAAGGAATTCCTCACTGGGAGGGTGGGCAGGGCTGGCACAGGGTGCCCAGAGCAGCTGTGGCTGCCCCTGGATCCCTGGCAGTGCCCAAGGCCAGGCTGGACACTGGGGACAGTGGGAGGGGTCCCTGCCATGGTGGTGGATTGTCTTTAATGTCCCTTCCACCCCAAACCATTCTGGGATTTTATGATTCTATTATTCTACTATTCTATAAATCTTTCCTTGCAAGAATCACAAGATTATTTTTCACACCCTCATCCTTTCAGGAGTTGTTTCACAAGAGACACTGCAGTGTCTCAAAGCTGCTTGCCATCATTCAGGACAGAGAAATACCAGAAATTCTCCAGCAGTGCCTTCCCTGGTGAGAGCCCAGTGCCCTGTGGGTGCAGAACACCAGCTCAAAGCAGCCTGGCCCTCAGGATGAGGATGTTTGGGAGCCCCTGGCAGAAAGTGAAAGTCCATTGTGAGCTGCTGTGGTTGGGGCAAGACAGAAGGGTTGGTTCATTAATCAGTTCATTAATCACTCACTGTTGTTGGCTCTACACCTTTCTGGCATTTTGCATTCTCCTTGCTCTCCCCCACCTAGGGAAGAGGGTTTTTTTATGGAAAAAGCCTTTCCTTACAGCTTTGCTTCTATTGCCACAAAACAGATAGAGGTGTCCATGTGGGCATGGTGAGGAAGGTAAAATAAATGTTTCTAATCTTTCCTCTTCTTCCATTAATTTTTTCTTCTCAGAGAGAAATCTGCTGGAAAACACTTCCTATTGGAACCCCTCAAACACACTAAATCCTGGTGTTTCACCTGTGTTAAACCAGAGACACAAACCAGTTCAATACACAGAAAATCACTGCCAGAGCCCAAAGCATCATCCCCTCCCTCCCTGCACTGCCATCCCCAATCCTTCACACCCAGAGCCCAGCACACAGAGCCTGCCTGGCTCCTGCTGTAAGAATTTCCACCCAATGTCCTCAGTGACAGAGAAAAAAAAATAAAATTAAAAAACAACAGAAAGTACCTTAAAGCTTTTTTTTTTTTTTTTTTTTTTCTTTTCTTTCAAAACTAAACTCACCAGCCCCAGGGGAACATCTGACACAACCAGCTCCCTCCTCCTGCTCTTTCTGCATCATTGTGTGCACACAGGGTGCCCTGTGGGAGGCTCTGAGATGAATTTGCCACGGGTGCTGGTAAAGACAAACCACATTGTCCTTGCAGCTCCAGAACCTGACTGGCACATCCCAGAGCCTGAGTGGCCCCCAGGAAGCTCAGGGTTTGTGCCAGGGGCCAGCAGATGAGCTGACCAGAGCAGATCCCCAGCTGTGCCCCTGGGTAACCTCTCCCTGCACTGCCCTGTTTGTTAGAGCACCAAGCACTCAGGCACTTGTGGGTTTTTGTAAAGCTGCAAAACAAGAAATGTCCCCAGATTCTCAGGAAACCTTACAAAACCACAGCAGAAATCTGTCAGGCAGCCTGAGGTGTGTTCTCACTGTGCCTGCATCTGTAGGGATGGGAGAGCGAACACACATCAAAATTAAAAATGACCTGGCATCCGCTGAAATGAAAACAAACACGAAAAGCTGCCTCAGCTCTTTTAACAAAGAGCAAATACTGTTTCATTTGGGTTTTTCTTCGTGATTTCAGAGTTCTCTGCTCTCAGACAAACCTCTCCAGGTTTGCTCGGTGCCCCCCAGCCGGGCTGGCCTCGGCGGAGCTGCGTCCCTGCTGGCTCTGCAGGGAGGATGGGTGGCTCCCAGGGAGCAGGGTCCTGCAGCTGCTTCATCCCAGGGACCAGAGAGACACCTTCCCCTTCCCCTGCTCGCCTTTAATGGCTTTTTGTTCCCAGGTGAAGCTTTCTGTCCTTGTCCCACAGGGGTCACAGCCCTCTGGGTCTGGCTGCCCTGCAGGGTTCATATCAAGACCACCCCTTGCTTTTGATTTTCCTCCTTTCTCTCATTGTCTGAGACTTCAGGGATGGACTCTCCCAGCTAAAGCTGATGGCAGCAGAGTTTCTGGAGGGACAGGACATGATCCATGCCCTCCTGAACCAGATTCATACAATAAACAGCATGAACCAAATGCATGAACCAAAATCCCCTTTGGAAAAGTTCCGTTTCTCTCTCTTGATTTCAAAATAAAGAGATTTCAAAGATCCCTATTAAATCTTGACTGAGTGGAGGCAGTGAGCCAGAGATGAACCCAGGCCATAACCCAATGAACCTAAGGAGCATGCCAGGAAAACAAACCCTTCAGGATTTAAAATCAATTAAAAGATTGTTTGTTTTCTGCATTGCACAAATAAATCACTGTCACAGGGTGTTAGTGATTCCATTGATTAGCTGGCTCTGGACAATCTGCCCCTGCAGAATGGGTTTATTTATTGATATATGTATTTATGTATGTATTTATGTACTTATTTATTATTTTAAGTATGTATGGAACACACCTTTCTGTGTCTATTGCTGCTCCTGGCATAAAAATAAAGGTAGAACTTTAAGCCAAGACAGAGTTTCATCTTTACTCAGCCAATACTGAAAGGGTTGTTGATCTCTGTTTAGTCCAGGTCATCAGTGGCTGAATTCACAGACTTCTCTAACACATACTCATTCTGGGAGTCCCAGGGAGGGAATTTTAGCTTGCAGTTTTCATGGAATTATTATCAGGTATTTTCCTGTGATTTCATTCAGATTATGGTATTCTAATTTGTGCATGCTTGTCACAGTCATGATTTCTTGAAGATGGGGGAAGATTGCTCAAATCTGTGCTCTGAATTACTCAGAGAGGAGATTACATCTGTTATTATGGCATCCATTGGTAAATTAATCAGCCTGCTAATGGATGAGGAAAAATAACTCCATCATCTCTCTCAAGTTTTGGCAAGAGCCAAACCAATCAAGCAATCTTGGATCTAAACCACTGCTTTATCTTGTCTAATTCTGATGTTTCAGCACTTCCAAAACTTGTGGTTTCACCTCAATCATTCAACAAAACCCAACTCAAATTCATGAACAGGCTTGGTCAACCTGAAAGTTCCTTTTCTAATGAATTGATGAGTCACTGGACGATTTTCTCCCGGTTTTAGAGCCCCTATGGCAGGCAGCTCTTTGCTGACAGAGATTTCTATCACAGCCCATTCCACCGTAGGAGTGTTGAAAGCTGGGGCTGTGGGCTGTGCAGCCGTCTAGGACTGATCCTGTGCTAACCTGAGCTCCTCCTCTGCCTCCCCATTCACCCAGCACTCAGTGCCATTCATGCTGCACCCAGTGAACTGCTCAGCAGCCCCTGCTCTGGCTGGGATTTGCTCTGACTCACAGTCCTCAATGTGCTCTGGCATTTTGGTTCCCACCTGGCTGCTTTCCTTCCCTCTGTGCTGCACACTCAATTAAATATTTAGGTTTTGGCATTAGAAGAACAGAGATATAGAAGTCTCAAAGGCTGCCCATAGAAAATTTCTCATTGTGTGGAGAATCCCTGATCCAACTGCTGGCTTTAGTCAGAAAAATGCTGCCTGAAAGAATTTCCCAAAGAAATTGAGTGTAGTCACCAGCTGCCTGATCTCTGCCTGGCTCCATCCCCTGTGACATCCCCTGCAAGGATGGACACCTTTTCCTGTCCCCAGGTCCCAAACCTTCATGACAACATCCTTCCCTTTCCCTTTGACCCACAAATTCAATCTTTAAGCCACTTAATCCTCACTTATCCCTTCAGCTCCTTCCTTCTCCACCTCTTTCTATAATCACCTATTTTTCCTGCCTGCTAGTCCTTTTCCCCTCTTGTGCATCATCATCCAGTCCTTGCTGCACTGAGGAATTCTTTGTTTCTGCAGGTAACAAAATAAAACTGATCCTTTTCCAAAAAGTTACAAAATCCATTAGATTGGCAGTAAGGGAAGGCTGCCTGAATTGCTGAATAGAAGTGCTGACAGAGTTTGCTATCACTGAAAAAACATCAGTGATGAAAATATTTCATCAGGAATTAATTAGCTATTGTGTTTGGTTTGTAATGAGGCAGCTTAAGAATAAATTCTATTTACAAAAAAAAAAATCTTAGAAATGTATCACAAAGAGAAAGCTCCTTTCTCCACCACTAAAATGTAGCAAGCATAGATCAAAAGGCTTAATTTTCCCCATAGTTTCAAGCTGAATAAATACACTGGATAAATAAATTAATAACAAGTAGAGAGTTCCAAAACAAAATGCCATTTTTATAGACAAATGAGATCATTCTATTCCCCAAATTCTGAACTTGTGTCTTCCAAGCTTATTAAAATAAAAGGTTTTGTTTTCTTTTAATTTCTGAATAGTTTTATCAGAATTATCATCTTTCCAAAAGTTTTGCTTTTAGTGAAATGGCATTTCTGAGAGGAGGGGAATCCACTGCAGTATTTCATGGAATCCCAGACTGGTTTGGGCTGGAAGGACCTCACAGCCCATCCTGTCCCACCCTGCCATGGCAGGGACCCCTCCCACTGTCCCAGGTGTTCCCAGCCCCAGTGTCCAGCCTGGCCTTGGGCACTGCCAGGATCCAGGATCTGCTCTGGGCACCCTGAGGATCTCCAGCTGTTCCAGACCTGAGTGCTGAGGCTGCCCTGCAGGTCACTCTAAAGCCTCACTGGCCACAGGTACCCCAGCACATCCCAAACGTGCCACAGCACCCACAGGTTCATCCTGGGTTTGCTGATGCACAGATTTACCTGGTGCTGGCTGGGACTGTCCCCCATGGCCACAGCTCCCCTTGGGTGCCTCAGAGCCCCAGCTCCAAAGGTTTGGGTCCAAAGGATCCATCCCCTGCAGCACTGAAGGCTTTGCTCCCACCCCAGGGATGCTCCAGGAGAACAAGGGCAGTCCCTGCACTCCAGACTGGGACACAGAGCTCAAAACCCTGATCATGGTAGGGAGATAAATAACATCACAAAGCAGCAATAATCACAGCCCCAGAGCTGCAGTGTGGCTTTGCTGTCCCTCTGTCACCTATATTTGGTTTGTGGTGAGCCCAAACCTGGCTCATCTCAGCCTCAGCCCCTTCCCTCTCCTGTTTCATATTGATTATTGACAACAACAACTCCTCTGTGGGCTGTTTACCACCCACAGATATCCACCCCCAAAAAGCTCCAGAGGAAATAACACAGGGTAAGTTGTGTTTTTTTCTATTTATAAACACAGAGAGACAATTCCCAGCCATAAAAGAGACTGAGATGTTTATCTGCTACAGCAGAAATGTCGAGTCAACTTTGAAATTCCAGATGTGAAGTTTCCTCTGCTCTTGTCAAAGCTGCTTCATGTTCTCTCACAACCTACACCACCTCCTCCTCATGATCTTCACCACTTCCCTCCCTCATTCCTTGCCTTGCCCAGCTCAGGCTCAGCTGGGACAACAGGGACAAGCCCCTGTCATTCCAGTGGAGCTTTTCTCTGGCCACTGCTCCTGTTGGAATTCAGGGAGGAGCCCCACTGCAGCCCAATTCACCCAGCAAAGCTTTTGGGGAGTCTCAGCTCCATTTTTCACTTCTCCGCCCCCTACCTGAGATTTTCTGTCTGTAAAACGGTAAAAATCAAGAAGATTTTTCTTAAAACATTATTTGAGCTGTGGGGTGAAAATAGCTGGATTTAGACATGGAGATTTATCATTATCAGGTGCTTCTGCTCAGAGCTGGATTCTAACATCTCCCTTCCCAAGGTGCTCATGGAGCAGAGCTCACCTTGGTGGCTTTCCTTGCAGAGTGGTCACTGCTCCTCTCCCACTCTCCTCCCTTGAGCTTCTGGCCTAAGAAACTCGAGGCAAAGCCCTGAATATCTCTAAAATGATGTTCACTTCCAAGGGGTGCTGACACCCTCCCAGCTGCTCATTTTTCAGGGTGGGACATGGCAGTGACACAGCCCTGGGCAGGGACCAGATGTGAAAGCAGATTTCCTCCCAGTTTAACCTAGTTAACCCACGGGCCAACCTCCTCTAGAAATCAGCTCAAAGCCAAGCAAACCAGCCAAAAGCAGCCTATCAATACACATCCTGAAACTGCCTCATTATATTTAGCAGTGGCCACAGAGAAAGGGGATATTTTCTGCTTTTGAGTGGGTGCCTCCAACTTTCAATTATTTGCTGTGTTTTTATTTCATTCATTCAAAACACTGTTTGAAGCTGCATTTTCCCATCCTGCATGTTTTGAGAAGTCACTCTCTCTGATGAGCAGGGGAAATTTGGTACAGATTTTCCCTGCTCAAACAGAGCAGGAGTGAACAAATGGTTTGGGATCTAGAAAATACCTTTACTGAGAGAGAAACCTGAGCAATTTTGTTTATTTATTTATTTATTCCAACTGGGGAAAGAAGGAAATCCGAACCTGGGTTTGTGTGAATTTAGCATATTAAAAAAAAAAAATAAAGTTTTGACCAGTAGAAATGAGAGTTGATGACAGCTGAGGGAAAATAATCCACAAGGTTTTCCTCTTTTCTCTCTGGCTCTGTCAATCCAACAGAAAAGAGAAGCAAATCCATCAGACTGGAGTTAAACATTGTCATGACTCCTTGGAAGAAGTGGCAAGTCCATCCTGACTGCAAGTCTTTGAGCTGAAACCTGGCTGTCTTCTAAAATAAAATCTTCCAGTCTAGTTGAGTTTCCTGGTTCAGTTGTGCTCAGTAAGGTCATTTCTAAGGAATTCAGCAAAATGGATTAGTACTGATGGATGACAGAATTGGCTCAGTAGGTGAGACACAGACTTTGGAAGTGTACCCAGGAAAAATACACACATCTGCTTGTGTACAAATAAAAATGAGATATATTTCAAGACAAAATTTCTACAAATTTTCTCCAGCATTGCCCACCCTCCATCTCACTTGTGTTTCCATTTCTCTGCTATTTGGTTGTCACAAATTCAAGGCTGAAGTTGTTTTTCATGTGCACCACACTCACGAGTGTGGAATCCTGAGTTACCAAGTGCTTGAACATTTCCCTGACTTAGAAATGGTCCAAGTTTTAATCTCCCCTGGAAGAATCCCCTGTTAATCAGTCAGAGAACAACACCAGAATCTCAGCATTTTCTAAATCTCTTGAAACCCTGAGATATAGAAGATGTAGGCTTGGCTATGCCATGCCTGCACTGATTTCCCACCATGAGGAAGAATCCATGATTTTTTGTCTCCCAGACTTGGATTGAAACCACTCTAAGAAAACCAAAGCAAAGGCCTAAACCAAGTTCAAAGCTCAGAACCCAAGGAGGGCAAATAAATCAATCAATTTTTCACTGAAAACCAACTGGGGAGCACAGAAATGTCTCTTGGCAGCAAAGATTTCCATTGCCAGCCATTATATTCCCAGTAGGCAGAAATGGACAGGTCACAACTCAAAGCTTTGTGTCCATTCTACTTCAGACTCCATGAAATTTTCATAATGAAACCCCCAAAAACAAGGTGAACTGCATGGTTTGGTCTGGAAACCATGAGCAATTCTGTGGTTTTGCTTAGGTTTGTACTGAAACCAGTCCGAACTGGGGAGTTTCTCTGAGCTGAATGCAACCTGAAGATATTGAATTAATTCACACCTGAAACTGAGAGCGAAATTTGGGGGGCACGAACCCACGCAGACTAAAAGAAGGAAAAAGGCTTTGCATGAAACCACAGGCCAGGTTTGCTCACTGAGTTCAGCATCACCTTGAGCTGCTCTGGGAGGTGTTTGCTGCTGACTCACCAAACCACAGCTCCTGGATCCCACAGGGCTCCAGTGCTTGGGAATTGCTCTGGGAGCACACAGCTCCCCAGGTGCTGCCTGCTGGCACTTCTGCAGTTTCCCTTGTGGAATTCCTTCCTTTTGGGAAAAGAGAAGGCTCTGGGGAGATCTTAGAGCACCTTCCAGTGCCTCAGGGGACTTATCAGAAGGTTGGGAAGAAATTTTTGTGAGGACAGGTTGTGACAAGACAAGGGGGAATGGCTTGAAGCTGCCAGAGGGCAGGGCTGGATGGGATTTGGGGCAGGAATTGTTCCCTGGCAGGGTGGGCAGGGCTGGCACAGGGTGCCCAGAGCAGCTGTGGCTGCCCCTGGATCCCTGGCAGTGCCCAAGGCCAGGCTGGACACTGGGGACAGTGGGAGTGTCCCTGCCATGGGATGGGATTTAAGGTCCATCCAACCCCAACCAGGCTGGGATCTCTGTAGGCTGGCAGTGTGGAAAATATAAGGGAAAGTTTGGAACAGTAGAATTGCCAGAAAAACACTTTTTGTCACAGTGGCTCGTGTTGATGGATTCTCTTGAATCCTTCAGGCATCTCAGTTCCCAGCTCTTCTGGACAGGGGAAAATTCTGCTTTTCCACCAGCAAAACCTGCTGTGTGTGGTGTGCCCAAGAAGCCCCAAGATATTTGCACAAAGGCATCGAAGAAAGGACTAAGAGGAGTGCAGAATTCAAGAATAGGAAAGATTAAATTGTTCAGCCTGCATAAACTGAAAGTGACACTGCAAAAGGTCTGGGGTTTCATTAATTCAAGAGAAGCTGGAGTAGAAATGATGTGAATATCAATGGGAATGCACAGAGCTTTTGTATGCCCTGACTGAAATCCAAGAAAAATGCCAAACTTAATTCTACAGGAGCAAAACAAACAGGATCCAGAGTGGATGTGTCCTTCTTGTGGCTCAGAAAAACAACTCTGAAAAGGCTTTAGATAATTTCAGAGTAACAGCTCCAGAGAAAATGCTGGCAGATGCAGAATTTTACCTGCAGGATTTCACCTGGCAATTACCTCTGTGGGGACAAACAAAGGCTGTCACTCAAGGCTGAATATTTTGATTTTCCTTTTTCTGTTCTGCTGTGACTGATACATTTTGTGGCTTGTGGGAATGAGCAGGCAGTGGTGATGCCCTGGCAATCACAGCTGTTGTGGCACCTGGCACGTGTGGCACAGGGATGTCCCAGTTCCCTTGCCCCACTGCCACTGCTCCTGCCTGAGATGGCTCCCAACCATCCTTGTTCCATGATAACCTCCCATCATTTCATCCCCAGACAGGGTGAATTATGCTTATTTGAGGACTGCCACCCTCAGAAGGGTGATGGCAGAAATTGGGGGTGATTTTTCACAAGAACCACAATAATCAACCTCCCACCCTCCTCCTGTTAATGAGGCTCCTGCTCCCAAACGAGCTCCTTCTCCCAAATGCTCTCAGTAATCTGCCCTGCCTTTAGCTATCTCAGAGATATCTAGACCCAAGGACTTGCCTGGGCTGGTTCTGTAATCAGCCCTGGTGTCAGTAATTGCAAACATTACCAAACTGATCTGCCAGATAAGCCAGGATGAACCAGTTACCAAGAAAGCACTGGATTTACACAGATGCCACCCTCAGAACTGGCCTGGGGAGCCCAGAATAATTTAATCCTACATGTTTTTGAGAATCTTGCCCCTTGTGAATGAGCAGAGCCCAGCAAGTGTGAAAAATCCCTGCAGAGCAGTGCTGACCCAGAGCTGTGCACTTGTTCCAAACCGATGAATAAAAAGCTCCAGGTGACTTCCATCCTTTAGGGCATTTTAGAACATTATTCTTAAGACTTTTACCAGTTTCACATCTGGAGAGAAAGCTCCCGTCCCCCTGAGCAGGCAGGTTACATTGCCTCCTTTTAACATCGATTTTTGGGGGGATTTTGCCCATGCTCCATCCTTTGCTGCAGCTTTGCTGTGTGTGCTTATGCTCCTGAGCCATTTCCATCGATTTGCAGAGTCTTGGGGCTGCTTCAGGGAGCCTTTAGGGGCACAAACACCTACAGAGGGTCCTCAGGCTGGAGGGCACAGCTGTGTTCAACCCCCGAGGTTAAACAGAGGCACTTTCACCTTCTGATGCTTCATTTCTGTCTTTTAAGAGGGAGGTAGAGGAGGAGCAGCAACACTGCCCCACCTCAGCAGTGGGTAAATCCATCCCACACTGACTAACAGAAGGTGACCCTGGCACCTAAAGCACTCTACAGTGGGAATTTTGCAAGATCTTTCCTTATTTGCCCCATAGGGATGGAAAAAAATAAACAACTTCACAGTTTCTTGCCTGAGCAGAAGAGTGATGGAGCTTTCTTATTTTGAGAAAGGTGAACTAACAAAGCCTTTCAACCTGCCACAATTATAAATAGACTTTCACCCCACATTCCTGCACTTGCCTTGATGTACAGACTGCATCTCAAGCTAGTGAAACGTTGATTTTTCTCATATTATTGCCCAGTAGGGTTCAGTGTATGAATGCCATGCTGAGCAGACCCTGTTTGTAGGACACAGGGAGATTTAGGAGCTGTCAAATGCTGAATGCCAGGTTTGGGGAGGGTTTATTTCTAACCTGGGTACCTTATGCTGCCAGGTGAACTCAGTTGTGAGGTTTCTGCTCTCCCAGTGAAGTCTGACCAGAGGTGATGTGGTCCCTTGGAAGGTTTTGTTGTTTTCACCCTGACCTCAGATCTCTCATCTCTCTTTTCTCAAAAGCTTTCAACACCTATGCACAGAGAATACAAATAACAGCTTCTTCCCTAAATCAGACTGATCAATCTTTAGTTCATAGTTCCACTTCTTTCCATGACCAGTTATCAATATTTCAGACTCACACAGGGGAAAATTCTGATTATTACAGCTGGACCACTCCAGAGCCCTGCCTGTCCTGACCCGGATCCTCAGATCTGTGTCTCAAAGACCCCCAAGCTGCCTGTCAGGAAAATTAATCCACCAACACCAGAGGTTTATGTCCAAAAAGGAGACAGAGGAGTCCTTTCTGCTTTATTCCAATAAAGGGAGAGGCCATGGGGCATTGCCCTGGGATCTCTCAGATTTTTGGAGGGTGCAGCCTCCTTTTATCCCAATTTCCCTCTCTCTTTCCCCATGGGCTGAGGTACTTGAGAGGCACAGACTTCCCAAACACCTGATACCTGAGATTCCCCTCTAATGTACAACCCTCCCTTTTCATTTTTAGTTCTTATACAATTCATAGTTTTCCCCATTGTTTCTTTCATCTTCCAATATCCAATTTCATTTCTCAGCAAACCTACAGTTTGTTTGTAAAGGCAAATCTCTTTTCCCATTCCTCAATCAGTGGAATCCATCCCATTGGTTTTTTTAATCTCTCAGTGCTGGTTTTATCTCCAAGTAGATCCACAGCTTGTTTGTAAAGACAAATCCAACATTCCTCTCATGCCCTTCCCAGAGGGAAAACCTCCAAAACCACTGCTCATCCCACCCCTGGGTGCCCACCAGCCTCACACTGTCCCTTGGTGCAGGATCTGCTCCAGCCCCCACTGATGCTTCCCAGCCTGGCTCAGCAGAATTCTCATTTTCCAGGCTTTGGGATAAAACTCTGAACAGTGTGTGAAACCATATTATCTAAAAGTCCCTTTCTGGTTTAAATTCTGTTATTCTCCTGCAGTTTTGTGGGTAAATCCTTTGCAGTGATGCTTCTGTGGTGGTGCTGCCTCTCTGTGCCACTTTTGGGTGTGTGTGACACTGAGGTCTCTGCAGACCTCACCCAGTGTCCAGCACAGTGATCTGGGGCCTTTCCCTTCACATCCCTGAACTCCAGGGGTTGTTTCCTCCTGCCACCCAAATCCACACCATGGATTTTCTCAGGCCATGATTTCCAGGTGTACCCAGAGATTTTAAGAGCCACACTCACACCAGCCAGTGTAAACGTCCTTTTTCTCCCTCTTAATGAACTTGAAATTGATACAATCCTCTTCTATTCTTTTATTAATTAGATCCCAGAGTAAGCACAAGAGTCTGAATAGACTTCTGCATGGCTCAATTTTTTTATTATGCTGCTGAAATCACACAGAAATAGCCTGGTTTTCAAGGAATTATTAAATCCTTCTGGGAAATTAATGTTCTTCTGGTGTTCCAGAACAGAATAACTGGAATTTCAGTGATTTGAAATCTCTAGACGTGCCTGAAAATCTCATTCTGAATAACTCTGCATATTCTTTTTTTAATTTAAACTATATTAATTATTCCATTTCTTCCAGCTTTGCAATTCATGCATTATTTTCTGCTGGTCATTAAGCAGGACACAGAGGGGTTTAATACCCAGAAATGAGTTTTCCACTTGGATTGACTCTCTGCTGAAAGGCACCACAAACTTTCCAGCCCCCCAGTTTGGGGGATGCCACGTGGGAAGGACTCTGAGTGTTTGTGCAGACAATAATTCCCACTGAGCAAACTCTGTCTCTGACAAATTGGTGGGAGTTATTGCACTTTTATAACTGTTCCATTTGTATTGTTTTATTGCTGCATTTTATTATCTCTTCTAACACCTCTGCTTTCTACCAGTGCTCCAAAGGAGATGGATGATGCACATCCACTGCAGCATCAAGAGGTGGTTTTTTCCCTCATAACCAATTTCCAGCTAATTTAATACACCTGATTTTCCATATTCTTACAAGATTGACTGATATAATTATTTTGAGCAAAGGAGGCAGCAGCACAGCATGAATAAACCCTCTGCAGCTTCCCAAGGAGATAATACTGCTCAGTGGCAGCTTTAACCTTTCCTTTTCCCCTCTTTCCCTCCTGTCTGATGTCTATTTTTATCCAGTGATCTTATTTGAGAAACAAAATGAGGAAAGAACATTACTATTCTTGGAAACCCTCCAAGAGGCTGGGATGAGGGATGGGAGACAGGCAGCATCTCCCTCAAAGAGAGTTTTGTGCTGACAGCCAAAGGGATCCTCACAGCAGTGCTGGGAATGAGAAACTGGAGTGTCACTTCCTTCAGTCGGAGATCGGCTCTGCTCAGGACCACATGAATGGACAGAGATTCTGATCAATGCCGTTCAAAATAAACCCAAACACGGTTTGCAGCCTTGGCCAGGGGCTGAGATGTGGGGCTGGAACAGGACCCCGCAGTGATTCATCGGAGGAAACAAAGCCTCCGACTCCGACGAGGTGATTCATCCTCTCAGGGTGTTTTGCAGCCACCTCAATTTACTGATTTTGCATTTCCATATCAAATGCTCTCCACAAGTGCTCACATGTTCATGTGTGTGCAGTCAGCTGCAGCTCAGGGGCTGCAGAGCCCTGAACCACCGGGGTCTGCCACAGAAGAGAAAGGATCTTGGAAATCATCTCATTCCAGGCTGGATGGGGCTCTGAGCAGCCTGGGATAGTGGCAGGGGGAGGTGGGATCATCTCTAGGGTCCATTCCACCCCAAAGCCCTCTGTGGTTCCCTGGTTCCATCAGAAGCATCCCTAATGACCCTCAGTGAGGATGGTGGCAGGGATCACTCAGGGCAATAAAACATTCTGGTTCATTTTGTCTCTTAGATCGTGGATGAGGATCTGGGAGTCAGCTGCACAGATGGAAACACAGCTGGTGGCTCTGACAAGAAATGGACACAGCTCATACAAACCTCTAATGGCTCCCACACCCTTCACCCCCCTGGATTTCAGAGGCAGCTGGGTGCCCACACATCTCTCAAAAACTGGGCATTATTGTCTTTGATAAAAGTCCCAGTTATCACAATTTCACCCAGGGGTGAATTTCCAGCGACCCCACGGGTGGGTTCTCAGCTCTCAGCAAGTTCATTTCCTTTAGCTGAGGAGTAGAACAATGAGTACTAACAGTGGGCTGGGGCATTTTGTGTTTCTCCTGACAAAGGCAATCACTTGCAACACCTACCAAGAAATAATTAGAGCTGCTGGTTTTGTGGTTCGCTTGTTTTCTGCCTCCCTGCCCTTTCATGCAAAGCTCTGTGCTGCAGAGGACACAGCTCCTGCTGATGCAAATTCGGGGCAAGCACCGATTTCAACCTCTTGAACCAGAGCTGGGGAGAATTGACACAATACTGGTCAGAAAACACGAACCAGTGAACTGTGCTCTGGGAATCCATCAGCAGGTGAGAGTGTGAGGTGTGTGTTGTTATGTCTGAAAGCACATCACCTCCTCTATCAGCACACAGAGCCAGAGCACCCCAAAACACCCATTTAATGGGGGTGCCCCATCCCTGGGGGTGTCCAGGGCTGGGCTGGATGGGGCTTGGAGCAGCCTGGGATAATTGGAGGTGCCTCTGCCCAGGGCAGGATGAGCTTTAAGGTCCCTTCCCACCCAAACCACTCTGGGATTCTGGGATTATGGGACCTTCCCAGCAGGTTCCAGCCTTTCCAGCTCACCCTGTGTGTTTTCAGTGCTGTGCTCATGGGCTGACCAGATTTATCTCAGAAAGCACCAGGTCTGCTTTAACCTGGATTGCACTTGTTTGCACAAGTTTATCCCATTTTCTCTCACTGACATTCACTGATCTCTTTTCCTTTTGCAGCCACCACCTGGTTGTTCTTACAGGAGTTTAGCACAGGTTTTTCTGTTTGAAGAGCTGACCTGCAATCCAGGTGTGAGTAAAAGCCCAAGAGCTCAGTGAGAACTGGGCCTTCCTCATGGCACCACACGAGGTGGCATCCTCCAAACTACAGCAGCATATCCTCTGGAATATCATCTACCCCAGTGAGGGGTGTATCTGCTCAGTCATGAGCAGGAGTTGATGGATTGTCTGCTCTAGAGTCACTGAAAGACCTCGGGAATTTGGATTTTCCTGCATTTCAGAGCTGTCACATTGCTGAGGAGGGCTGGGGAGAATTACTTTGGTAGTTCCATGTGCTGCTTCCCAAAGAGTGGATTTGCTGCTCTGCACTTGCTGCCTTAAGGAGTCAAATGAACTTTCACAGGCAAGAGTTTGTCAATCTTTCCTTTACAATAAAGATTAATTTCCAGAACTAGAACCTCTGCTGCTCGTGGCTCTCCAGAAGTTTTGCATCCACCAAGAAGGACCCAACAGGTGAGAATCCACCTCATCCAACCTGCCAGTCTGACCAAGTGAGAACATTTCCTCACCCCTTTGTCTCTGGTTAAAGCAGGTTGTGCCTGTTCCCATGGTGATGTGGGATACTCTGAAAGACATTGCTTTGCAAATCTGTAGTGCTGTGCAACAGTGATTTTATTAAAGACACTGGTAGTGACAGGAAAATGCCACAACTCTGCAATGTCAGGGGTGTAAAGAACAACTGGATTAAAATTGGAAAGTTCTACCTTTTATCTGGGAAGCCACAAGCCCAAATCAGAGGAAACTGAAGGACTGCACTCAATAAATACCTGGTTTTTCTGTTCTGATACTCTTCCCAAGGAATTTCTTTTTGCTCTCTACTGAAGGCAAGAAGCTGAGCTGGATGGATCTTTGGTAAGATCCTCTTTGCCCTCTCTGATGTCCTTGTGATATCAAATTGGGATTAGCTGATACAAATAACCCAGGATTTTTTATTTTCCTATTAAATAAATTAATTGGCTTCTGTGGATGTGATTCAAAAGGGGACACACACCCAGCTGGGGACATTGTCAGAAAAATTCAGGTGGGTTTTGACTTGGACTGGCCAGAAAGTCAGGAGTCATCCCACAGAAAATGTGTAGGGATATTAACACTGGAATAGAGTGAGAATGTTTCCAGATAAATGTCACTGGAGTTCTGTGCAAAGCCAGGGTGATGGTGCCAGGCCAGAACAGGATGGAAGTGAGCAGGAATTCCCTGACTGCAGATAAAGCTGGGATTACAGACACCCTCTGTGGGCACATCCCAGCCTCTGCATTCAGCTGCTTCTGTGTCACTGCTTCCTTTCTGCCCACAGCTTGCACCCTGCAGCAGAAATGTACTTCTGACACATTTCTGTGAAACTCTTCAATGAAAATCTCACCCAAATATCTCCAGACATCCACAGACAAGGATTGTCATAAAATGATAGAATATCTTGAGCTGGAAGGGATCCATAAGGATTGAGGCCAGCTCCCTGCTCCTCCCAGGAGTGCCCAACACAACTCCTGTGAGCAGGAGGATCATCCCGAGGTTCCTTGGGCAGGGTTAGTGCTGTGGGAGCCCATTCCAGGGATCTCCTATTCCAGCCCTCCCATCATGTCCACTCTGCCCTGGTGCAGCTCCCTTCCCTTTTGTCTGTCCTGGTCACCAGCAGGGACCAGCAGCTCCTGCCCTGCTCCTGCTCCTGCTGTGAGCAGCTGTGGATTGCCAGGATTCCCCTCCTCAACCCTCTCTTCTCCAGCCTGAACAAGCACAGATGTTGCTCAGAAGTCCTGCCCTTGGTGCCTTTTTCACCACCCTGGTTGCTCTCCCCTGGCCACACCCTCACAGTCCGATGTCCTTTTGCTGCTGAGGGGCCCAAAGCTGCTCACAGAGCTCCAGGTGGGGCTGCAGCAGAGCAGGGCAGAGCAAGTCCATCCCTCCATCCCTCCATCCCTCCATCCCGCCATCCCTCCATCCCTCCATCCCGCCATCCCTCCATCCCTCCATCCCTCCATCCCTCCATCCCTCCATCCCTCCATCCCTCCCTGGCAGTGATGCTGTGCTTGGGGCACCCTAGGGCAGAGCAGGTCCATCCCTCCATCCCTTCCTCCTTCCCTCACTCCCTGAGTGCTTTTTCCTTCCTGAATCATCTTCTCTAGGATAGAACATCACTAAACATGTATAAAGGTACCATATACTGTTTTGTTAATAAAGTCATTGTGTGACTGATCTGCATTTTTGTTAATTTTTACTTCACAGGATATAGCTGTAATCAGAATTATTATGAAGAGTAGCACTATTATTTGTTGCCCTCTAGCACTTGTCAAAGTATCAGATAACTGGAGGAAACATTTTCTGAATTATCCTATTTCAGTGTCTGAAGCCAGACCAAATTTTAAGACAGGAAACTCAGGCTATGTTTGGAAAGTGGGCACAGTATAGAGAGGAGTTAAAATATTTTGTTAAATCAGAAATGACAACAGTTAAAATCTTGTGTAGATAAAAATTCCTGGGTGATATGGCTATGGCTGGAGGTGATGTGCTTGGGGCACCCAGAGCAGAGCAGATCCATCCCTCCATCCCTCCATCCCTGGCTGTAATTCTGTGCTTGGAGCACCCAGGGCAGAGCAGATCCATCCCTCCATCCCTCCATCCATCCCTCCCTGGCGGTGATGCTGTGCTGGAGCACCCCAGGGCAGAGCAGATCCATCCCTCCATCCCTCCATCCCTGGCGGTGATGCTGTGCTCGGAGCACCCAGAGCAGAGCAGATCCATCCCTCCATCCCTCCATCCATCTCTCCCTGGCGGTGATGCTGTGCTCGGGGCACCCAGAGCAGAGCAGATCCATCTCTCCATCCCTCCATCCCTCCATCCATCTCTCCCTGGCGGTGATGCTGTGCTCGGGGCACCCAGGGCAGAGCAGGTCCATCCCTCCATCCCTCCATCCATCCCTCCCTGGCGGTGATGCTGTGCTCGGAGCACCCAGAGCAGAGCAGATCCATCTCTCCATCCCTCCATCCCTCCCTCCCTGGCGGTGATGCTGTGCTCGGAGCACCCAGAGCAGAGCAGATCCATCCCTCCATCCCTGGCGGTGATACTGTGCTCGGAGCACCCAGAGCAGAGCAGATCCATCTCTCCCTCCATCCCTCCATCCATCCCTCCCTGGCGGTGATGCTGTTCTCGGGGCACCCAGGACAGAGCAGATCCATCTCTCCATCCCTCCATCCCTCCATCCCTCCATCCATCCCTCCCTGGCGGTGATGCTGTGCTGGGGCACCCCAGGCTGCCCATCCACCGTGGCTGCCGAGCCCGGATCTCGCTCCCCGCCGGGCGCAGCGCGGCTCTGAGCGCACGGCAGGAAGGCAGAGCTCGGGGCGCAGCCCTGACCCGGCTGCAGGCGCTCCGGGTATAAAATGAAAGAGAATTTGCATATCTGCCCGTGTCAGAGCCCGGCGGGGCCGGTGGTGTCTGTTCACCCTGTGACATCAGAGGGCTCGGCTGGAGCAGCTCGGCGGAGGAACCCCTGGGCGACAGCATGAACGCAGCGCTGCGCTGGGCTGTGCCCCACGCCCCCGGGGCCCTCTCTCTCTGCACAGCCACTGATGAAGGTTTTTTTCCAGATCACATGAGCCAGGATGAAGGGGGAAAATCCTGCCAGGAGCAGACATGGGCTGCAACTTGAACCCGAGCGAGGGGACACACAGAGCAGTGTCTGGAGAGCTATATAAGAATGTGCCAGGCACAAGAGCAAACACTTTCTCAGGTGAAGGACTCGCATGAATCAGCCATGAATGTGAATGAAGACGCTGTTTCCACCAGGCTTGGAGCCTCTAACAAAGTCTGTTTGTATTTCATCATCGCCACCCTGGGTGCATTGCTCGTCTTTGCCTTGGCCACCATCATGGTCCTGGTCGTCCAGAGGACGGTAAGAGATGGATCCTCTTCTCTTCTCTTCTCTTCTCTTCTCTTCTCTTCTCTTCTCTTCTCTTCTCTTCTCTTCTCTTCTCTTCTCTTCTCTTCTCTTCTCTTCTCTTCTCTTCTCTTCTCTTCTCTTCTCTTCTCTTCTCTTCTCTTCCCTTCCCTTCCCTTCCCTTCCCTTCCCTTTTTCATTCTGTGGCCAGAAGAACAGCTCCTACTTCTGTTATAAATACACACACATGAATTAAGGGAAAGATGAAACACAGATAAAAGAACTTCAGAAAAAGAGGACTTTTCTCCATAGACAACATTTACTCTTGGCACACAATTCCTACTCTGTAACTGGAAAGAGAAAGCTCCTGATGCCAGGTGCCCAGCAGCCTCTGGTTTGGAGTGTGTCCTGTTGGCTCTTTGGAGAGCAGCCAGTGTTTGAGAGGGTTTGGTCTGCTCTGCTCTCTGGAATGGGTTGAGCAGGGGACATGCCAGCTCTGTGTGACACCCTGTGGTGCTGCTGCTGGTGTGCTGAGGCACCCAGAGCAGTGGTGGGGCCCAAGGAGCTCCCTCGTGCCCCCTGTCCCCTCAGTCCTGCCCTGGTTGGGATTTTTAATGCACAGCCAGATTTGTGGAAAGGATATCAGGGACACAAGGTCACACACAAACAACTTTTCCTTCCACCAACAGTCACTTTAGCTTCTTAAAATAAAATATGGCTCTCAAATGGGTCTGGAATTGATGGGGAACCTGTGACAGCCAGAGCAGAGATGGATGGTTGTGAGGATAAAAAGTGAATTTCTGACCTTATAGGGGCATTGCCATCAACTTTACCAAGGTAAAATGCCAGCTTAGAAGTTTTATAGGCTCTGAAATCTTACTGCAAAAATCAAAGTGCTGAGGTACCCCCACTACTGTTCATAGTAGGAAAGCTCCAGTGAGGACTGCTGGAGGAACTGGCCATGGAAAACAAAATATGATCCTTTGGCTCAATATTTTCTCTTGCTAAATTTACCCTCTGCAATTTGTGTGCCCATTTATGCACATTACCCAGAAATTAAACCAAGAAGGCTTGACTGATACTCCTTCAGGAGAGGAATCATTTACCTGTAATCAGTGTTCTCCCAAAAGAGAAGCACTTTGAGGACAGTTAACATGAGACATGGGGCTTTTTAAGTGAGAAATAGAGTGGGATATCAGGGGAGATCTTTAAAATAACAATCTAGGTAATTACAGACTTGCCACAGCTTTGGTGTATAATGAGGCTTTCATTTGTACTGATTATGGAAGCAAGCATTAAATCACCTCTCCATCAGGATAAAGCAGTTCCAGGAGTTGCCAGAGGAACAAGACTGCTGAAAGAGCCAAGGTTTTGACTTAAAAGAGTAATGACACCCTTGCAGCTGCTTTGAAAACGAGCTTGGCTGAAGGAGGAAATACGGAGCTGAGGGGTGTGAGGAACAAATAAAATCAAACAGCAATTTAACGCTCTGAGGAGAATTTGGCAGTAAAACACAGACTGTGTTCTGCTCTCAGGGAGCTCAGAAGCAGAACAGTCATCCCCATCTGTGCCTGCTCCTGAAGGCCCAGAGCAGAGAACAATGTTGGCTCTGTGGTTCCACAGGGAGCTCCAGGCTGGCTCCAAAACCACCTCAGCCCTCGGCTGTGCTGCCAAGGCTGTGTCACTGTGGCCTCACTTAGGGAGATGGGACACTCTTCATGCAGAGAAAAGAGGTGCTGCTTTTATTTCCACAACCCACTAGACAGAGTTTTACAAACACATTGTGGCTATTTCTGACCAGTCAGTGAGCAGCTGTCACCCTGTTGGACTGGTCAGGTCAGCAGAGGTGCCCATGTGCCAGCCAGCATCTTCTCTTTTTATCTCCAACAAACCTGGGTAGTTTACACAGGTGCTGTTAACAGTGACAGTCTCAGGATCCTTTCTCAAGGGATTAAGCTGTTACAGGGTTACATTCTCAGGAAAGGCTGACAGGTTTTCTCAGGGGTAAAATCCAGTCTGTGAAGCCTTACAGGGCACAGAATTTTTTGGGAATCAGCTGAGCATCTCCAGCACTGTTGGAGCCCTGTGGATTCTGACTTGCTGCAGGGATCACCAGCTGACTTCATTATTTTCTTTATAACTGTGGCAAAAGGACCAACCAAGGAGAAGCTGGAAAAGGTTTTTAGCCCTATAATTTAATTTTGTGTGGTCATCTCCTTGGGACGATCAGGTTTTCCCTGCAGATGTTATCAGCTGGATTGTGTGAGTGATGCTGAGTTCAGGGGCAACTTCCCACCCTCCTTATGCTGAGCTGAGACAGAACCTTTATTTCCCTCTGTTCCAAGGGTGTTTGAGGGTCCCAGGGACATTGCAGGGGTCAGGGTGCCACAGCATTAAGAAAAAGATCCCACTGTCCCTGCCCCCATCACATGCTGCCTTTTGATGAATTTGTAATTGCCTAATACAAGTTGAAGGAGAACAGACTGGAAAAGGAAAATCAAACTCTGCAGAAAGCAGGCACTTTCAACCCCCACAATCTGGGTGCTCCAAAGGAGGGGAACACAACATGAAAGGCCAAATGAAAAAGGCAACTATGATTCAAAGCTGCTTCTCTGAATCCTACAGCACCTCGAACATTATCACACCTCCCCACTTTCCAGCACCCCAAGAAATTTCCTTTACAACTTGTTTTTAAGAAGGGCAGCACAGCACATCAGACCCACATCTGGGAAGGGTCAATTTTAGAGCTAAACTGTTTTTTTGGAACTATTTGCAGTGCTGAAGTCAGTTCATTTCTTCAGCTCTCATCTGCAGAACCACTTGGCTTCAGGCCATTGTCAGTCTTTCCCAAGTGACTCAATTTTCCTCTGGAATCAGAATAGTCTTGAGCCATCATTTTTCTTCTTAACACTATTTATAAGTGTGTTAAACCCTCCACCCTTCTGCCTGCTGTGTTCACTGCTGGGTGGATGTGTAAATACACACCTCAGAGATATTGGTGTGTACAGAGAGAGAAGTGAAACCAGTGACAGAATGGGACAGGAAGGGCTGGAAAATGACATTTTAAGACCCTCACAAGTCTGGTGCTGCACAGGAAGGTTTATCAGACACCCATTTACAAATCCTGTGTGAATGTCCAGAGTCCATGATCTGGGTTAGTCCATCACCACTCTGGATTTTGTAGACTTCATATATTGAATCTCTAAACGGTGTGGGAAATACTAAAGTGTGGCAAATACTAAAGGTCAGAGCAGTTTTTTTCTGTTTGCTGATCTGCTCTTCAAGGCTGTTAAGAACCTTTAGCAGTAGATTTGGGAATGACTCATACAGCACCCAGCACAACCCTGCACTATTTATTGGGGTTTTATGTCTCCTTAAAACTCATTTAAAAACAGGCCCCAGGTGCCCCACTCAGGGCCTGTTGGCCCCCTCTTGTGGCAACCCCGACAGACAGGAAAACCAAATAAATATTTTAAAACAAAACTAAAATACTAAAATTCCCCTAAAAGCAGATTTCCCCGAGTTGAGCACCACAGGAAATCCACTGAGGCATTTTAGGAGAAACCTGCCCCAGCCCTGCTCTTGCTGTGGGTTTCTGTGCAGTGACAGTCACCTGCTGTCTGCAGTGACACTTGAACAGCTCTGGTCAGCACAGGAAAACCTGATTTTCACCCAGGGCTCTGTTTCCTGTGAGGCTTGTTATCAGATGAACTGTGGGGACAGTGCTCTGCTTTCTGGACTTTTCATGTCCAGCTTCAACCTTTGCCTCCTGGCACCTCAGGAGGAAGTGTCCCCAGCCAGAGCTGGGCACAGAATAAATCCCAGAATCACTGAGGTTGGAAAAGCCCTCCCAGCCCATCAAGTTCAGCTTCTGTCTGATCCCCACCTTGTCCCCAGCCCAGAGCCCTGAGTGCCACCTTGGGCTCCTCCAGGGATGGGCACTCCAAACCTCCCTGGGCACCTTTCCATGGGGAAATTCCTCCTGAAATCGTGGTGGTTTGAGGCTGAGCAGAAACATGGGAGAGCCTTGGGGCTTCTTTTTAAAATGAAGAATTTCCTTTGAGGGCAGGGGACCAAAGATCTCCTCCCCACAGAGCTGCACTGTGGAGATGCTCCTGGAGAGCCCAGATGGGGTTTGGGGGAATTTCCTTGGATTTTCTAGAGGCAGATAAAGACTTCAGAGAATCCCAGACTGGTTTGGGTTGGAAGGGACCTTAAATCTCATCCAATGCCATGGCAGGGACCCCTCCCACTGTCCCCAGTGTCCAGCCTGGCCTTGGGCACTGCCAGGGATCCAGGGGCAGCCACAGCTGCTCTGGGCACCCTGTGCCAGCCCTGCCCACCCTCACAGTGGTCAGAGGTGTCTGGTTCAATGAATATTCACTGCTGTCACCAAGGACACCCTTTATTCTGCCTCAACTTGAGAAAATTTCTTGTAAAATGACTAAGGGAAAGAAGAAATAAATCACTTTCACTGGCACCTGATTATCATTTTCTCTAATAAAGCAAACTCAAATTATTCTGCTTGCTGAGTAAAGACTGAGCCACTTCATCTCCAGCCCTCAGATCACTCCAGACAGAGTGAAATTTGTTGTCTTGAGTTTTTTCTGAGCTGGCACTGTAAAATTTAATCTGTTTGGGCTCCTCCTGTGTGCCTCTTTGCATTCCAAATGACAGCATTACATGTGATATTCTTGCTGCTGGAAAAGAAAGGAACAGTACCAGTAATATTTCAAAGGAAGTCCTCAAGGTTTATTTCAGCATCTACTCAATTGTCACTGAAATAAATTGCTTTGGTATCTGCTGGTTTTACTTTCCAGGTGATAACACAATGCCTTTAGTCCATTTTAATTTTGTTTTTATGCCCTGAGTGCAGAGCAGGCTCTGAGCCCCCAGCAAGGCAAACACCTCCCTGGCTGCCTGATTTCATTGAGTGCAATTCACTGGGGGCAGAGCATCCTTTTTCTGACACCTAAAATATCCTGAATTCCCCACAGAGAGCAGGAGTGTTCAGATATTGCATTGAACAGCAACATTTTCCTGTGCCCTGAGTGGTGTGTGACAACAGGAAGGGGCTGAGAGGTCCTGGAGATTCCTGGGAGTGTTTTCAGCCCAAACCCTGCTCAGTTTAACATTTGGTGATGTGGGATGAGATCCATGAGAGCTCCCCAGGGAGGATGGTGTGTCAGGGACAAAAAACTTGGAAATTTTTTTTTTTTTTTTAATTACATCTCTGGGTTCCTTTCTCCTGCTGGCCAGCACCTTCCTGCACAGCTCAGGAGGGTCACAGGGAGGAGTAGGTGACTCTGCCGTGCCTTACACAGGTGTGGGGAGAGAAAATGAACAAATCCCAGATCTCCAAATCCCAGAGAATCACAGAATCATCTCAGCTGGGAAAGAGCCCAAAGACCAGTGAGTCCAGTCACTGGCCAGTCCCCTGGGACAGCTCTGCCACCTCTGCAGGACACAGCACTGGGCATCACACCACAGGACAGCAACTCTTTGCTGGGAGCAGGTGCAGCTCCACACTTCAGCTGTTCAAAACACGGCCACATGAAGCCAAAAATCTAATTAAAAACCTCCTTAAACATTTAAGATAAGAACATTAAGCACCACAAACAGACCCAACACAGCTTCTCTCCCTGCCCAAGCACTTTCCTCCTCCCCACACCACCTGTTTATCCACTTCACACACAGAAATGAGGTTTTTATCCTCTAACACCATTATGGATGAAGCTGTTCCCACCACAGGAGTGCTTAATTTCTCCCAGGAGACATCAGATGTTCTCTTAAAGCTGGTAGAGTTCCCAAATTTCTCCTTCCTGGACATCCTGAACAGGCTCTCCAGGGAAGTGTTTAGGGCACCAAGTCTGACAGGGCTCAAGGAGCAGATGGAAAAGGTTTTTAGCCCTATAATTTAATTTTAGGTAAGTGAGGAGCAGGGAGAAGGATTTAATGACCCTAATTAAGATCTCTCCCAACTCCCAACCTGGCCTGATTAGGCTCCACAATTAAGCCAGGTAATTTGCAGCCAGGTAAGAGGAGCTGGTTGAGCCCAGCCTGAGCAAAACCCACTCATGAAATCCCCGTGGGATCCCCCAGAGTGAGAGCGAAGGGATGTGACAGTGAGGGGCTCTGGGTCCCTCCCCTCTGGTGTGTTTGGGTGACAGAAAGGTGTCAGCAGAGCAATCCTGCTGCATGCCACCCCTGGAGCTGCTTTTCTGGGAATTTCTCATGCCATGCTGATTGAGGACACTTTCCTGTGCCATTTTCACCTTTGGTTTTACACCTCAGCAAGAAATAGGAGGAGAGGTGAGGCAGGACATCACTGTAGGGCTCAGACCTGTTTGGGGCTCTGAGCTTTAATGATCTTTCCCAGGCACTTGGCTCTCCACTCTGTCCTACTCTCTCCAAGCCTTGCAAAAATCCTTGAGAGGGATTTTTAGGACTTGTGTTTCTGGAACAGCCCCACATGATTTTCTTACTGCACTGTGACAGAAATGTTGATTTTTCTATGTTACGAAAAAACCCAGAGACGTTTCAGATCCACAGCTGCACATGAAATGGGAATTTCCTATTCCCAGAATAACCCATCTCTTCTCTTTCTTCTCTTTCAGGTAGCTGATCCTGCCATGGAGGGCATCAAAAAACCCATCAGGACAGGTAAGACCCCTAAATAATACAGGCAATTTGTCATATCTGTAATGCAAATATTGCCCAGGGTCACAAATAAGCCAACTGTGCACATCTTAACATTTCCAATAAAGGCTCATCTTAGTCAAGAGCCAAAGTAGTGAGAAAAAAATGAAAACAAGGAAAAAGCTTTCAAATTACTCCAGGAACCAGTGCATGGCTGAAGAAGTAATAATTGTTTCTGGATGTGCCCTGGGGTGTCTGTTCAAAAGAGCTTTTTGCCAGGAGATGTGAACATCACTCTGATTTAAGGTCTTATTTTAAATGCTGGCTCTTGCAAATGTGTGTGAAGCCCTCATCTTCATGAGGGAGGGGTGAAAATGTGTTCCACATATTCCAAAACAGCTCCTGGTTTGAGGGGGAAAGAGACAAGGGAATGGATGGGTCAAGAAGGAATAAGGGGAGAGCAGCAGCAAAAGGTCCAGAGTGAGGAATTGAAACAAGAGTGTGAGCACAGGGAGTCTGAAATAAGGAAATCTAACAGAGACAATTAACCAAGACTCTGCCTGGCCTTCACACAAATCAGGAGCACTGTTCATGTCACTGGCACTGCCTCACACAGATCTCAGCACCAAGGTTTGACTCCTTGCAAGTGCCAGAGGGCAGGAGATGCCACTGCCTCCCACCACAGTGGGGAAATGAAACCCTGTGTTCATCTAGGGCTGGAGCAGAATGGGAGCCTGGAGGAAACTGGGATGGTTCAGCTGGGGCAGACTGGGAGCACTGGGATGGTTCAGGGCAAGGCTCTTCCCCCAGAGGTGCTGGCACTGCCCAGGCTCAGGCTGGAGCTCAGGGCAAGGCTCTTCCCCCAGAGGTGCTGGCACTGCCCAGGCTCAGGCTGGAGCTCAGGGCAAGGCTCTTCCCCCAGAGGTGCTGGCACTGCCCAGGCTCCCCAGGGAATGGGCACGGCCCCGAGGCTGCCAGAGCTCCAGGAGCGTTTGGACACCAGGGATGGACAGGGGGGATTGTTGGGGGGTCTGGGCAGGGACAGGGGCTGCACTGGGTGATCCCCTCAGTCCCTTCCAGCTCAGGTTATTCTGTGATTCCAGAATTCTAAGATGAGCACCAGGTCTGGAGAGCCCCAATCCCACAATCACCTTTTCTGCAGCTGCATTTTTGCAGCATTTGGGCACCACTTACTCCATTTTGGGTAACTTTGGGATCCATGACTCTCCCATACTGGGTTTGTTTGGGAGCCCACAGCTCCCAAAGCTGTCCCTGAGTGTCACTGTGTCCTTCCTGAGAGCTTCACATCTTGCCTGACCATCACTTTTTTTTAAGTTTTAAAATTCTTGTAACCTGGAGGAATTTTCTTTTCTCTTTAGACTCTCCCTAAAGCACCCTAAACACACACACTGCTTTCTCTCTAGCAACCTAAGAACCCCCTTAAATCTTCTTAAGCCTTTCTCAAGTCTTATTGTGCTTTATTTTGTATCTGAAGAGGTTCAGAAATAGAGCAGGATCTGAAGATATCTGAAGCCTTATGATCCACAGAGAAGGAGCCACAGAGGTTGTACCTGTAGGTCAACACTTTTCAAAGCAAATCACAAGGGGTGGGGGCATTCCCAGGGCAGGGAGAGAGATGTCACTGCTCAAAAGGTCCATTTATAGTTATACTTACATAATTTATATTTAAATTTACATTAGTTATTGTTATATGAAAGAAAAACATACATATACACCATATATAAAATATACATAGTAACCATATATAAACCACATATATATATATATAATATATATATATATGATTTTATTTCAGCTCAAGCAACTTGTGCAGTTGTTTTTTCTCCTCCCAGCAGCTGCAGGGGCCAGGTAGGAGCTGTGCTCTCTCCAGGAATGGCCAGGATGCTGTTTCATCTGCCAGAACTTTTCTGTCTTTAGGTCCATATCAACCCCAGGCATCCTCTTGCTCAGAATTTCCAAATTCTGCTGCTCAGTCTGAGTTGATGCCATTAGTGAAGGACAAAAGGGGCTGATAGTGAGAGCCCACACCAGGAAGAGCTGCTGAAGGCTGGTTTGAGGGGATTTAAATGCTCTCCCCTCAGTGCCCATCAGTCCCTATTGGAGAGTAACAGAGCATTCAAGTGTAAGCAAATTATCAGGGCCTTTTATTTTCCTCTTAAAATGCATAAAGCAGAGCTTATTAATTAATATACCCAGTGGGTAATTTACTGAGGGCCCCTCACAAGCTGCTGCCTGCTGGCAGCCAAGCAGGGACTGGTGGCAACTGCCAGGTCCCACCTGGAGAGAGGAGCAGGAGAAAGGCTCAGGAAGGGAACTGTGCTGAGGCTGGAGCTGCTGTGGGTTTGGGTTTGGATCCATTCTGCCTCCCAGGCAGCCCAGGTGGGAATTGGTGTGGTTTGTACCCCTGAACCAGGGCTCCTGCATTGTTAAAATGACAAGGGAGAGAAAAGCCAGCTGGCAGTGGGTGCTCAGGCTGGCCCCAGCCTGTGCCAGTGCCAGCACCAGGGATGCTCTGGGGGACACAGGCCAGGCTGGACAGGGCTGGGAGCACCCTGGGATAGGGGAAGGTGTCCCTGCCCATGGATGAGCTTCAGGGTCCCTCCCAGTCCAAACCAGTCCATGATCCTGTGACAACAATTCTGAGCTGGGTCCAGCTGAGGTCACTCAGGCAGAGGCTTCACAAGAGGCAGCAGCCCAGACCCAGCCACAACACTGAATTAATTGTGTCTTATTAAAGCAGGAAAATGCAGTGATTCAATTCAAATCTCCAATGAGATTATGTTCTATTGTTATCTAAACAGCAGCGGGCACTAAAGCAGATTTATGGGAGTTTTCCAGCCCTGACTCAGCTGTCAGGCCCCAATGGATGGGATCCACAGGAACAGGCTGAGAGCAGTGCAGTGTCAGCTCATTAAATGTTTGTGTGAAAAATGGGATCAGCATCCTCAAATCCTCTGTTGGTGCAGCACCTGAGCAACAGGGGGAAGGAATTAAATCCATCACAACTAAGTGTTTGGGAAATGTTCTTTCTGTGGAAGCATTTCTCTGCAGAAACTCATCCCAGTGTCACAAATAACAAATCATGTATTAGTGTGGATCTGAGGGGAATTGTTATGTTCATTTTTTAGAGGGAAAATGAGCTCACAGACAAATTGATGACCTGGAAAGGTGCAGCCCTCACCATCTCCTTGCTGGCCTCTCCAAGCCTCATTTCCCTGGGAATTGTGTAATCCTGGGCTGATGGCTTTTCTTGTTATTTGAGCTGCAAAGATTTGGTATGAAAATCTCATTTACAAAAGGGAAAATACAAAAAACCTGCAGGTACAAATGAACACACACACACTATTTATAGGTATTTTTTCTCTGGCACTGGACAGACCAGGAAAAGAAAATCTAACACTCCACTCTCAGTTTCAATGGGAAATAGGTTCCCAAAAAAAATCTGGCTCTGAGAAATTAATATTATACAGGTGACAATCACAAACTTGCTACTGTAGAGAAAATCAGGCTGAAGCCAATGAGTCAAGGAGGTTTTTCAGAGTTGCAGCAATGCCCCAGAGGGCAGTTTGGCTTTCTGCAGCTAAATCTGATCCCAACACCCAGGGCAGAGGAGATGGAGTTTGTGAGCTTGAAAATTGAGAAAAACTGAGAGGAGTTTTTCAGCTTGAATAATCTGAACAAGCCTGGGCTTGTAAATGTTAGAAAGAGAAGAGAGACCTCCTCCAGGGGAAATGCACCCCACACATCCAGTGTGGGCTGGAGGCTGAGTTCATCACTCAGGGGGTGATGGGTGCTGCTCAGAATGCTCAGTGGTGGGTCTTCCCTTCTCCAGTACTTCAAACACAAGCTATATGTGAATGTATAAAAATATAAGTGCAATATATAGAAATATATATGTACACACACACACACACATATATATATATGAATAGTTCATGACATTGTGACCTTTGCTACACTGACAAGCAGGCAGGGAGATCTGAAGAGTTTTGACCTAGAATTCCACAGGTCTGGCAGTACTCAGGTGTGCAGTGAGGAATTCATAAGAGGTTCCTCCTAAATTTAGCAGGGGAAAAAGGGATATTTCTTTAATTTCTGGTTTTGGGAGGAAATTTGGCAGCTGAGTTCAGTTCCCTTCAGGCCAGAGCAGCAGTGCTGGGGCTCTCCAGGACCAAAGGCTCTCAGTGTGTGTGTGACAGGAGGGGATGTCACCCAGCTTGTCACAGCATCACAGGCTGGGCCAGCCCCTTGGCTGCTGCTTGCAGGGCACTCACCTGGCAGGAGAGAGTTAAATTAGCTACAGGGACTCCAGGGAATGGCTGCTGAGAGACAAAACTGGGCAAATTCTGCTAACTCTGGCTTGCAGATAAAGGTGTGTTACATCACCTCACCTAATCCATGGGGGTTACAACAAAACCTGTTGGCTGCCTGCTTTTACTTCTTTACTTCATAAAATAACTCAGGGTTTTGCCCTGCTCCTGTGCCTGCCCACACTCAGCCCCCAGCCAGAGGGGAATGTCCCCATGGCAGTGGAATGTCACCAAGGGGTGGCTGGGACAGGGACAAGCCTCAGGAGCCCCACTGGAGGGGCTTTCCATGTCTGGGAGCAGCACCTTCCCTGCTGACAGAGCCACTTTCAGCTCGTGGTTTCAGTGCCCTTTGCTGTGCTCCTGTCAGACCCACCTCAGAGCTGAGGAAACTGAGGCAGCCACAGGCAGCAGAGAGAACTTTCCCCAGCACTGTCACATCCTCCTGGACCTGTCTGCAGCAGCCCATGTGTCCTCATGCCCCTGGGCTGGACAAGGTGCTGCTGTGTTTTGATGCTCTGAGAGAACCTCAGGGGGAAATCCTGGGGGCTCATTGAAATTGTAGATTCTCTGAGATCCATTTCCCACTCCCGTTTCCCAGTCCCATTTCCAAGTCCTTTTCCCAGTCTCATTTTCAGTCCCCTTCCCACTCCCATTTCCCAGTCTCATTTCCCAGTCCCATTTCCAGTGCCTTTCCCACTCCCATTTCCCACTCCCATTTCCCATTCCTATTTCCCACTCCCATTTCCCAGTCCCATTTCCCAGTCCCATTTCCCAGTCCCATTTCCCAGTCCCATTTCCCAGTGCCTTTCCCAGTCCCATTTCCCAGTCCCATTTCCCAGTCCCTTTCCCAGTCCCATTTCCCACTCCCATTTCCCACTCCCATTTCCCAGTCTCATTTCCCACTCCCATTTCCCAGTCCCTTCCACAGCCCCTCTGGCTCAGTGGTGAAAGCTGCATGAAGCTCCTGGAAACAGCCAGACTCTTTTCCTGGGGGCTGCACCCTCTAAATGCCCATCCTATTGCAAAAGGGGTCAAAAAGACAAAAATAAATGATTTCTGTTATCTTCTTTATGGTTCCCCCTGAGACCTCTCCCTTCCCCTTTCCTTGAAGCAGATCTGCAGTGCCTGTGCCTCCCAGCACACAGTGAAACCAGTGCCCCAAATGTAGCTTTGTCTTTCCTCCTCCTTTTTTATTTTTAAACTCATCTAATCCCATTGCTGGCAGAGGGATTACCTCTGATTTGCACCATGACTCGTGCAAAGCCAGTTAGGCAACGTGAGCACATCCATCGATCAGTCCTGAAGCTCTGGTAATTTCAGCCTCTCTTGGCTTGGGATGAAATGTTTCAGATAAAAGAATTAACTTGAGAAATAAAAGTAGAAAACAGTTATAAGCTACCTCAGCAGAGTGAGGACCAGACCTGTCTCTCTAAAACAAATTTTTTTTTTCCCATAATTTCCCTTCTGACTAATGCAGCTGATGTCACCAAATTTAAACACAGACACACCAAACTTGCTGACACCAATAAATGTTAAACACAACTCTGGAAATGCAAAGTATGGCCAAGTCAGTGAGGGGAGATCTTTAGAGAGGCCGTGGACACCCTGAGCAGCTCAGGCCTGGCCAGAGGGGCAGCTCTGGGCAGTCTTGGGGAAGTTTTTGGGCAGTTTTGGGGCAGTTTTGGGCAGTTTCTGGGCAGGCTCAGCACCTGGCTTGGCAGAGCTTGCAGGGCTGCAGCCTCCAAAGGCTGCTTGTGCAGCAGGGGATTTTTTGTGCAGCCTTTGGAGGGTAAACCCCCTAAATGCCACTGAGTTTCTGTAAATAATCTCCCCCTCCTGCAGGACACAAGGAATGTGAGCTGGCTCAGGGTGCTGATTGTGTTACCTGAGATTTGTTATCATCACAACAGCTTTAGCTGAAAGAAGGGCCAGAAGGGTTTTCACCCATCCTGTGCCACATCTCCACATCTCTGCAGTGCCTGTGCCCTCACTAAAACACTAGACTGACATGACTAAAACCAGGAAAGCAAGCTTTGGTTTTTCTTTGGGGATTTCCAGAATGGTAAAGGGACTTTGGTACATGACTTACTCATTCTTGGAGAGCAGTGAGCTCCTGCTCACCACAAAAGTCTTTAAACTGCTGAAATTAGAGAAACACTGCAATTTTTTCAAGATATCCACAGCGTCTGTTTCCAACAGAGAATGCAAACAGTGCAACACACACCTCACCAAGCCCTTCCAGCCAGGGGAATTTGGGGGTGGGACCAGTTTCTCCCTGATTTGTCCATCCTCGTTATCAAGACCCCCTTAGAAATCAGGTCATGTAGATACAGCAAGGGTCTGGAGATTTGAATCTCTTATCATTTAACCCAGTTTCAGGAATCCTATGAAACTTAAGATTTTTATCCCACTCTGCATATAAATAGAGCTCTTGGTAGAATCTGGAAGCACAGAATATCCTGAGCTAGAAGGGACTGAGGGGATCACCCAGTGCAGCCCCTGTCCCTGCCCAGACCCCCCAACAATCCCCCCTGTCCATCCCTGGTGTCCAAACGCTCCTGGAGCTCTGGCAGCCTCGGGGCCGTGCCCATTCCCTGGGGAGCCTGGGCAGTGCCAGCACCTCTGGGGGAAGAGCCTTGCCCTGAGCTCCAGCCTGAGCCTGGGCAGTGCCAGCACCTCTGGGGGAAGAGCCTTGCCCTGAGCTCCAGCCTGTCCTGCCCTGGCCCAGCCCCAGCTGTTCCCTGGCTCCTGTCCCTGTCCCAGAGCAGAGCCCAGAGCTGCCCCTGGGGAGGAGCTGCAGCCCCGGGGAGCTCTGCCCCAGTGTGCCCCAGCTGAACCATCCCAGTGCCCCCAGTCTGCTCCATTGAGCCATCCCAGTGCCCCCAGTCTGCTCCATTGAGCCATCCCAGTGCTCCCAGTCTGCCCCAGCTGAGCCATCCCAGTGCCCTCAGCTGCTCCTCAGGGGCCCCTCCAGACCCTTCCCCATCCCTCTGCCCCTCCTTTGGACACTCTCTCACACCTTTAGATCTTTCTCTTATTATGACTCTCAAAACTCCCCAGGACTGGAGGTGAGACCATTCCAGCACAGAGCAGAGCTGGACATGTAAGGATCATGGCACACAACATCTGATGTTGAGTTTTAGTAGGACTTAATTTTGTGCATTAACTGGTCCTTCAGAGACCCTCGTAGGGTTGGGGATTGTGATATCACTTTTATAAACTGAGTCGCAGGAAAATGAGGGATGCGGTGCGGGATGCAGGAATGGGACACGGGATGCAGGGACGGGACACGGGGATGCAGGGATGGGACACGGGATGCAGGGATGGGACACCGGGATGCAGGGATGGGACACGGGGATGCAGGGACGGGACACGGGATGCAGGGACAGGACACCGGGATGCAGGGACGGGACACGGGATGCAGGGACAGGACACCGGGATGCAGGGACGGGACACGGGATGCAGGGATGGGACACGGGGATGCAGGGATGGGACACGGGGATGCAGGGATGGGACACGGGGATGCAGGGATGGGACACCGGGATGCAGGGATAGGACACGGGATGCAGGGATGGGACACGGGATGCAGGGACAGGACACCGGGAGACAGAACACCGGGATGCGGTGCAGGATACAGGGATAGGACAAAGGATGCGGTGCGGGATGCAGGGATGGGACACGGGATGCAGGGACAGGACACCGGGATGCAGGGACAGGACACCGGGATGCGGTGCGGGATGCAGGGATAGGACACTGGGATGCAGGGACAGGACACCGGGATGCGGTGCGGGATGCAGGGACAGGACACCGGGATGCAGGGATAGGACAAAGGATGCGGTGCGGGATGCAGGGATGGGACACGGGATGCAGGGACAGGACACCGGGATGCAGGGATAGGACACCGGGATGCAGGGATAGGACAGAGGATGCGGTGCAGGATGCAGGGATAGCACAAAGGATGCGGTGCGGGATGCAGGGATAGGACAAAGGATGCGGTGCGGGATGCAGGGACAGGACACCGGGATGCAGGGATAGGACACCGGGATGCGGTGCGGGATGCAGGGACCGGGCTCGGCTCCCGGTGCGCTGCGGCCGCCTGCAGTGCCGGGCACGGCCGTGCGATGGAGCCGTCCCCGCGGCCGTGGATGGAGCAATTCCTGTGCCCGCGGATGGAGCAGTCCCCGAGGCAGCGGGAGGGAACAATCCCCGCATCCCGTGGGATGGAGCTGTCCCAGCGCCGCGTGGGATGGAGCACTTCCCGAATCCCGTGGGATGGAGCAGTTCCCGAATCCCGTGGGATGGAGCAATTATCGTGGGATGCAGCAGTTCCATTCCTGTGGGACGCAGAAGTTCCATTCCCGCGGGATGGCGCATTTCCCGAGGGATGGAGCATTTCCCGTGGGATACAACAGTTCCATTCCCGAGGGATGCAGCAGTTCCCGAGGGATGCAGCAGTTCCATTCCAGAGGGATGCAGCAGTTCCGTTCCCGAGGGATGGAGCAGTTCCATTCCCGAGGGATGGAGCCGTCCCCACGCGGCTGTGGCGGGGCTGCCCCGGGGCTCCTCCCCGTCCCGGCGCTTTGGATTTGGGAATTCCCGGGGCTCGGGAGCTGCTGCTGCCCCGGGCTCGGAGCCGGCTCAGCCCCTCCAGCAGCAGCTTTCGGGTTCCTGGTGCCCAGAGCAGCTGTGGCTGCCCCCGGATCCCTGGCAGTGCCCAAGGCCAGGCTGGACACTGGGGACAGTGGGAGGTGTCCCTGCCCAAAGTCCCCTGCAACCCAAACCACTCTAGGATTATATGAACAACCTAAAGTCCTGGTGAAATCCCCATTTTAAGCATGAGGGAACAGAGCAACATTCCAAAAGCACCCAAAGAGCCATTTTCAGAACTATGTCCCACTTAAATGTTTAAAAGGTTTTTGTAATTGCACCAGAAAAATAACTTGGTTAAATAAAGCTTACCTACACATAATTTCTGTTTCATAGAATCAGAGAATCCCAGCCTGGCTTGGATTGGATGTTAAAGCTCATCTTGTTCCACCCCCTGCATGGCAGGGACATTTCCCACTGTCCCAGTGTCCAGCCTGGCCTTGGGCACTGCCAGGGATCCAGGGGCAGCCACAGCTGCTCTGGGCACCCTGTGCCAGCCCTGCCCACCCTCACTGTAATTCCTCCTTGTATCTATTCCAAACACACCCTCTTTTAATTTAAAACCATCACTCCTATTTTTAAGAAGCAGGGTAAGGAATTTAATTTTTCACGGCTGAGAGCTGCAATCTGAGAGCTTTAGGTTGTTATAGATTTACCAGTTGAGTGACACTGCTCTGAATTCCCTGGGCAGATCAGATATTCTCAGCCAAGGAGTCAGAACCATGCTGGAAGTGGGATACCAAGTGCTGGCTGCATTTCATAGTACCAAAAAACCCAAAATGCTCAGGAGCAATGAGTTAATCTGTTGTTTTCTCCAGGGAACACCTTTGATGACTATTCAAAGATCCTACAGAGTGTCCCACCCAAGGGAGCTGCTGCCTTCATGAGAGGTCAGTGGGGAGTCCAGGGCGGGGGAAAAGGGTTGGGAAAAGGAAATTTCAGAGCTGTCTGAAAAGCTGCTCATGTCATTCACTCTTGGTTTACTGGCAAATGCCTTTTTTGTCCAAATGGGAATTTTATAGGAAAAAAAATCCTTAGTTCTCCTGGAATGTGGCTGGCAAACCCCTATTTGATCCTATATATTTTTTTTTTACTTGATGAAAATAAAAGGAAATAAAGATTTACCTTCTGCACATGCACAGAGGAATGTACATCTCCATGAACTGTACAATCTCCATGAATATGGAAAGTACATTTCTACGAATTCCCTCCAAATGCCAAGTGGGGAAATAATGGAGATGAACATTCATGTGTTTCTCTGTCCTGGGTTTCCCGAGGGCTGAGTAAACCCTTGGAATTTTTAATGCCTGCCCTCCATGTGTGCGCTCCCAGCTGCCTTTCCAGGAGTTTTCCTGGAGGAAACCTCTGATTTGGTGTCTCCTTTCAGCAGTTCACAGTGCTGGCAGTGTGCTAGGGCTGGAGGGAGCTCAGGGAGCCCAGAGCTAACAGCCCTTCCCTTTCCTCCCAGTGTCCAGAGCAGTGAACAGCTCCAAGCTGAGCCTGGTGGAGAAGGGGGTCTGCGAGAACATGCACTGCAAGAGCCAGGAGCTGGTGGTCAAGGAACAAGGCACCTACTTGATCTTCTGCCACTTGAACTTTCACTTTCCCAACTGCTCCAAGAGCCCCATCGACATCAAGACTGAGCTCCTGGTGAACAACAGGGTGGACAAGCAGTCGCTGTCCACGTTTTGTGCACCTGAGACCTGCCAAGACAAAGCTTTTAAAACCTTGTTCCAGGTCCACCTGGCACACCTGAACGAGCAGGACCAGATATCAGTAACACTGAACCACCCCCAGTTCCTGAACGACGTTTCCCTTCCCAATGAAAACGTTCTGGGGGTCTGGAGGTGCGTGGATGGGATGTGAGCAGCTCCCCGAGCTCCCAGCGCTGCCCAGACCCTTCCTCTGAGCACCAGCGGCCTGCTTTCACTGGGCACCAGCTTGGTTTCCATCTCCCACCTCACCTCATCCCCAGGGTGAACAAGGAGCTCTGTGAGTGTCCCAGAAAAAAACACTGCAAGAGCCACACCTGCCAGGTCCCCTGGCTTGGCTCCAGGTGGGATTCTTGGACTCTGCAGCACAGACCCACCAAGGGCTCCTCCAAACAATCTGTGCAAACACAGATTAAAAGCCAGGCACATCATGGGAAGAATCCACAGTATGGAGATTTTTAGGGTCATAAACTGCTGGCACAGTGCCTGTGCTCAGGACATGGGGAAATCTGTTTAACTCTGTTTTATGGAGAAGTGTTTTAACCCAGTCTTTCCAAAAACCCAACAGTCAAAGCTTGTACTCAAGGCTTTTCTTTGCCACAGGCACATGATGACAACTCTGCAACGGATTCATGGCACAACAGCAAAAATGATGAAACTATTGACTGTCAGGCTGGTAGCTGAAAATCTGGGGCAGGACATAGGAGATATGGGATGTACAGGATATTTCTGTGCTGCATTCTGCTATGGACTTTATGCCATTTCCTTCAAGTGTCTTCCTTGTCACTATTTATCCATCTTTTCTATTTAAATATAAAGCTCTTTTGGACAGAGACTTTGCCTATGCAGAGTGCTCAGCCCCTGGGGCTCTCAGACCTTTTCCCATTAAACATTAAACCACAATGGAGTTGCCAATCTGGCAAATAGCAAAGTTCTTTAGGGTGCCTTTTCCTCGAGGGCTGCCCTGCCAGTTTGGCAGTCCCTGTGTGACACAGACCACACTGGGCTGGGAATCCTCCTCCAACAGCAGCACTTCCTGGAAAGCCAGGACTCCTGACTTCCCCAAAGCCCAGACTTTGGCCCAGACTTTCCCACAGACAGTTTCAGACCGGCCCTGAGCTGAGAGCTGGGGTGTTTGAGCAGCCCAGAGGATGGGGGGCATGATAAAAGAAGAATCTCAGGCCCTCTTATTTAATGAACTGCAATAACCCAGACATTTCTTTAAATTTCATTCTAACAGTGTGGGGAGGGAAGGGACCAAGATGTTGCCAAAGCTGGGGTCAGTTCATTCCTTCCCCTTTTCCCTGCATTTCTGGGGTCCCAGGATAGCTTGTTCTCACCATTACTGGCATTTTTCCCCTTGCACAACTGACATTTTTCTATGACTCGAGCTTGGCAAACTCTCCACAGCAAACATTTAGTCATAGATTGAGTTTCTGGCTCCAGAAACCTGGTGGTTTATCATCCAAGCTCAGTGGAAGTTGGTGACTGATGGAGCTCAGTTTGTGTGAACACACTCCAAATATTCCTCAGCAGTAATTTGTTTCTTGTTTTACATCACCAGAAACTGATGGTGCATGTCAGTGAGGTTTTGTCTGGTCCACCAGGTGACTTCAAATTACACCAGACATTTTCCAAAGGTCAGGAAGAGCTGATATGATTCACTGCTAGAGATACCCTCTTTCTGTTTTGATGAACAAAAATTCCTCTTGCTGTTAATGACTCAGGGAAAAAAAAAAAAAAAAAAAAAAGAAAAGAAAACTAAATCAAAAAGAAAAAAATGGATTTGGTTTTCTTTCTTTTTCCCTTAGCAAAGAGACATTTATTTTTATAAGTCAGCTGACCCTGGAACCTCCTCTGGGATATCCTCACCCCTCTGGGCCCTATAAATCTCCCATGTCTCTGAATGGGGTTTTTAACTTGTGATTTCCTCCACTTTGATGCACACAACCAGTTTCCAGAGAAGTTAAAGTGAGGGATCATAACTCCTGAATACAGAAGCTGTCAGTGAATGAAAACATGCATCTCCACACACATCCCACCACTCCTCCTCTCCCTCAAGGCTTTGAAGTGAAACAGAAAGGGCATTCTTTTAAAAATAAAGCAGCTCTCCTTGCACAGGGTGATTTTATTCTATTATTTTGCCAGATGGAGAAAATCCTGACAAAGCAGTGCTAAGCTGCTCAGCCCCAGGCATTTTAATACCTCTGGATAAAGAAACCTGGCCTCTACCCCACTGCCTCTGAGAAATAAGAATAAATTATAGCAAGAAAGAAAGCCCATTAATAGTGGACAATTTCCCCATCAGTTACAAAAATGTTAAATAGCTTTCACTGAGGCAAGGCCCTGAGCCAGGCAGAGCCCAAGTCACTTTATTCTTTCATCCCTTTTCCTTCTTTTTTTTTTTTCCCCCTTAAGTTTTTTGAAGCAGTTGATTTTGACAACAATCCTGTACTAAAAAAATATCCAGGCTGGTCCTTGCCACAAGGATGTGTCTCTCCCTTTGCAGCAGGAGGGTCCTGGCTCTGCCCAGGAGCATCCTCTGAGGAGCCACACCTTGCTCTGGATCCCCACCACAGGGCCCAGCCCAGGAGAGCCCAACATGCACCTAAAAACAGAGGCCAGACAAAATCAAAGGAATAAAAACAGTTCTATTTATTGAGGGCCTCCAGGTACATTTTGGGTAGAGAAGCCCACCAGGGGCTACACCCAAAATGGACAATGGGTCACGGGTTTCACACTTTTATAAGTTTGGTCCATTTGCACATTGGGGGTGAATCTTCCAATTACAGCTTCAGGTAATGAAGTCATTTACCCCAAGTTTGCTCCCCCAAAACTCACTTTTGTTTCCATCTCTGGGCCCTGAGGCAGTGAGGTGTCCTTGATTCCCAGCCTGGAGAGGAATTGTTGTGTCTGCCCAAACTGGGAGAGCAGCAGCTCACACTGTGTGTGGAGTTTGGAGTTACACACTAAAGAACTGCAGGGTTACAAATAAATGGAAAATATAAAAGCTGAAATCCTGAGGCATCCAAGTCATGGAGAAATTGTGCAAATTCCTCCCCTGGTGCTCAGATGGGACAAATGTGGGTTTTTCTGTGCCTGTGTGTGATTGTCAGCTCCACCACAGGGAGCAGCAACAACCCCACAGCTCTGCTCCATCACTGATAAAACTGCACTCTTAATCTGATATCTGCTTGGCCATGGGGCATCTACAGGATTTATCCATAATCTTGGTTGATAGGGGGAAAAAAAGCTTATTATTGGCTTCATTCTGTCTGTTGTTAATTGCTGTAGAAACTTTTAACAGGGCCTTCAATAGCAGTCAAGCTGATGTAACACATTTCCATCCCAGCTCACCCGGGGGCAGCATCCCAAAATCTGATCAGGTTTAATATCAGAGATCACAGAGCTGGATCTGAGCTCTGCTGGAGCCGTGAAGACTTTGAAACCACGAGTGCAATCAGATTTCACAAGGCTTGATGACACCTCCCATGAAATTGGCCCCAACCCAAACTCCTCAAAGCTCAGCTCTGAAAATTAGGCCATGGCTTATCTGACACAGTTCATCATTCACAGAGGGACTTTCACATTCACTTCTGGCTTTGTTTTGGTTTTTGTTCAGCATGAGGAGAAAACATCTCAGTCTCTTAGAGAGAAATCCCTTCCTGTGCCAAGGGCCAACCAGGGGCTGTGGGGAACCAAAAAATGCACAAATATCCATTAAATATCCCACCTGGATCAACAGGGCCCTGACCTGGCTCTGCACTGCTCTGAGCCCACAGATCCCTTGGGAGAACAAGCAGCACTCTGCAGAATCCCTGCCTGATTGCTCATACTCTTAAAAAATTATTATTATTATTATTATTATTATTATTATTATTATTATTATTATTATTATTACTATTATTACTATTATTACTATTATTACTATTATTATTACTGTTATTATTATTAACTATCATTTTTATTACTATTACTATTACTATTACTATTACTATTACTATTACTATTACTATTACTATTATTCATAATGTTACTAGGTAGAAAAATTCAAAGCAGCTCCACTGTTTTCAAGCACCCTATCCTGAAGATAACATAAGAAAGGGACTACTCCACACAAATAATCTGAAAAGCAAAATAAATAAGAAACTTTTATATTTGGGACCTTATAACAGGTCTTTAAAAAGTGGAAGAGATATAACTTGTGTTTGGAGTGAACAGCAGGAGAAAACCTCAGAGCAAAGGCAGCTTCTGGAGGGAGAATGACTGGAAGAAATGCAAATTCTGGTGAGCAGCACTTGAGGCAGCAGGAGCTGCATGTAGTGACCTCAAAATCTCCTCCAGCCTGAGCTTTTAGTGGTTTAAATTGGTTCAGTTCCAAGGAATGTGAGGGTGCAGGGTCTTGGAAGAAAATGTTTTGGAAGAGCACGTTCTCCTGTGAGACCTGGAACCCCCCCAGCCCCATGGTTTAAATTCCCAGTTTTTCTTGTCACAGCTGATCCCAGGAGCTTGAAGGTTTGGGGTGGAGAGGGATGGAGCCCCAAGGACAGCATGGCAGGGTCTGAAATTCAGGCCCAGGGAGAAATTCCAAGCAGAGGGGAGGTTGTGAGACCCAGGGCTGGACGTGTCCATGGGGGCAGAGCCTTCTCCACTCTCAGCATTGCCTGGGACTGCAGCCAGGGGTGCTGCACACCAGGACTGAGGCCATCAGCTTCTCCTGAGCTGCCATATCCTGCAGTCCTTGCATTCCATTTCCCTTGCTGTCAACAGCTTCTAAATTTAGGCTCCCAAATTCCTCCTTGGAGCCAATGTGAAACAGGAAGCTGCAGGTGAGTCAGAGCACCTAAAATAGCTGCTTAGAAAAGCCAGGCTCAGCTGCTGAGTGAGTCTTTACTCTGTCCAGCCACCTCACATCCAACAGCCCCATTCAGTTCCAGATAAGGAAAAGATTATTTAATGTGTGAATTCATAATTTATGGCCACTTTCCAGGGGCAATTTATGGACTGAGGCTCCAAGCAGGACACATTTGTGAGGTAAAACAATGACACTGAGGAAGTTGGTAGATTTATGGCCACACAAGAATAAGATTTGCCAGTTTAAGTAATTTTTATTCCACTTATTCCTTGGGCTTGTCCAGACCTGACAGAGGGAGAGGCACATTTTGGAATTAAGCACCAATTCAGAACTTGAAGTCACTTTTGAAGCTGCTTTTCTTATACAAAACTGTGTAGTAAATATTTGACAATTTTTTCATTCCTTCAGTTTGCATAATTTTAATTTCCTTGGGTTTTTATCATTCTGCTTCTTCCTCTCCTTGCTTCTATTTTTGTGTCTCTATTTTTGTATGAAAGTGGATGGAAAAATGAAATCAAACATAAGGTAAAGGGGAAAAGGAAGAAAAGGAGAATTGAGGAAAAAATATGCCAGCTGTTTGAAGAGTGAAATGGCTCCAAGGATGGGAGGGAATGTGACTCCAGGGCCAGGTTGGACAGGTGTCCCTGCCATGGAATGGGAGGAATGAGATGAACTGTAAAGTCCCTTCCAACCCAAACCACTCTGGGATCCATTGATTCCAATTTTCACATCAATCACAATTTGAAACTGGCAATTTCCACGTCTTGTCCTGTAGAGGAAAACGAAGTTTTATGGTGAAAAATGGTAATTTGATGCAATTTTAAAACATTTTATATGAATGTAACTCCAGGGGTTTCAACCAAGTTCCTCAACCTCGACAGTGGTGGGAGAGCAGGACTTTCACCTCTGACAGGCAGAATTATGAGCAGTATTGCAGAGCCTTTAGATTTAAAGGGTTTTTTTAATATTTAAATCTGACTGAGTTGTGAGTGTTCACTACAGGCCTTAGCAATGACACCTATGAAATGGCAAAACAATTCTCCCACTGAGAAAATGAAATTGTGTTGTGCTAATTATTGTAGTTTAAATACTGGGGGCACAGGTGTTTTCCTGAATAATCACACCTGGTTCAGAGCACGTGGTGAGAATACCTTTAACTGTCTTCAGACAAATCACAGGGCAGCTTTTAGGGTAGAGATGGGCACAGGCTGGTCCTGCAGGCCAGAAACACAAATATTCCTCATGGGAAAGGAATTGCTGGTGCTGGATCACAGAGCTGCTTGGGCTGAGGGCTGCAGGGGGGATCTGCCCTTCTCCCAAACAGCTGTGAGAGAAAGAATCCCAGAATGGTCTGGGTTGGAAGGGACCTTAAATCTCATCTCATTCCATGGGCAGGGACACCTTCCACTAGCCCAGGTGGCTCCAAGCCCTGTCCAGCCTGGCCTTGGAGCCATTCCCTCCCATCCTTGGAGCCAGAGCTCCTTAGAGCTCATTTCACTGTTCACACAGCTGGGGTATGTTTCCCAATTCTCCACACTTTGTTCTCTTTTGTTTTTCTGCCTTTACCTTATGTTTGATTTCATTTTCCATCCACTTTTATGCAAAAATAAAGACAGAAAAATAGGAGCACCTTCCACTATCCCAGGCTGCTCCAAGCCCTGTCCAACCTGGCCTTGAGAATTCCAGGGATGGGGCAGGCACAGCCTCTCTGGGCACCCTGTGCCAGGGTCTGCCCACCCTCCCAGGGAAGGATTTCTTCTGAATACCCAACCTAAATTTCCCTTCTGCCAGCTTAAAGCCATCCCCTTGTCCTGTCACCACACACTCAGGTTGATCTCAATGATCTCAGAAATCTTCTCCAACCTAATTGATTCTGTCATTCCCTGGGCTCCTCTGATTCATTTCAGAGCTGCAGAGAAGTTTGAAGTTTCTCCCAGTGCTTTGGCAGGCTTTTGCTTTTCTCCCACGAGGGTAGAATGTCTGTGTGAAGACTGAATGATTTAAAGAGCTCAGCTGAGTGCTAGCCCAGGTTTTGGAATCCAGGGCTCGTCCTTGTGCTCTGACGCAGAGGAACACTCCCAGCAGGTTTTTAATAGCAACAAGAGGCTCTGAAAATACACAGCCACTTAAATTCTGGAGTGGCTTAAGCAGGAACAGTCACAGAGCAGGAGTTCAGGTGCTGGAGCAACTCAGGGTCAGGGTGTTGTATCAACAATTGAGTAAGAGACCTTTGGTTAGTGCCAGTGCTTTTAATGAGTCACTTGGTCTTTCCCTCCAGCTTTGATCATGGAATCACTGAAGGGTTTGGGTCGGAAAAGACCTTCAAGGTCATCTAATTCCCCTGCATTCCATGCACAGAGACACATTCCTCCATCCCAGGTGGCTCCAACCTGGCCTGGGACACTTCCAGGCATGGGGCAGCCACAGCTCCTCTGGGCACTCTGTGCTGCTCTTTCACCACAAAACACATTAGGGGTGTTTTAAGGTCCAAATAAGTTCAATTTAAAGAGTGTAAAACTCACTAACTTCAGGTTAAAGGGTGTAAAACTCACTAAGTTCAATTTAAAGAGTGTAAAACTCACTGAGCAAGAAGGACCTCAGCATGCATTTTATTTAGCTTTTACATAAATTCACTCAAAGGATAACAGGGCAAGGGTAAAAAAAATTCTTAAGCTGATTTTTATTGAAAAAAACCAAATAAAACTGAAAAGAAAACTACAGTAATTATGCAGAAGAAAACTCAACAGAGCTGATTCATCCTGCAAGTCCTCTGATGTTAAATTCCATAAAAATTAGACAAAGTAATTTCCTTCTTGTAAAAGATACAAAAATTAGAAAATAATTTTACTAATTATCTGTCCCATGAGGTACATGCCATGTACAATTACAAACATCTTTTTTTAAATTTCCAGTCAGAGGTTTGTTTCCATGAAGGAAGGATGTGATTTATGGAAGCAGATTCATTAGGATGTTGTTGTCAAGGGTGCACTTCTGCAGCAGCTGAAGGCTGAGCCTTTTGAAAGTGAAATAAAGCTGGTTTAAAAACTGCAGGGGAAAGCAAAACCTGCTGGTGTTGAGTCAAAACCAGGAGTATCCAGCAGGTAAAAGGGCAAAGCCTGTCCCATGCCCCATCCCACCAGGATCCCATCCCTGACCTGGAACGAGATGTCTCAGCTCTTCTGGATGTGCTGTATCAGAAGAGATCACATTCAAACCTCACCACTCCAACCTCCTGAGGTGCAGTGAGCCCAGACTAATCGATTATTCAGCAGTGTGAAGGGGACAGTCACTCCTCTGGGTTGTTTTGAGCTCATCACCTCTCAGGCAGGGTGAGCCAGCACTGCCTGGTTTCCTCGCCGTGTCCCCCGAACAGAAATGACTCAGGGCTCTCACTCCAGGTGACATCGCTGCTTTTGTTCCATCCTGAATGTTTTCCTTCCTGCTGCTCCCTGAGCCACCCACAAGAACAAGGGAAAACTCATAAATCCAGGGATCTGTCTCCAGAGCAGCCAGAGAGGAAGCTGGAGGGTGAGAGAGGAAACAACAAACCCCAGAGTGAAGAGCAGCCAAGTGCCAGAGTCCCCCGGGGAAGCAGGAGATAACTCAGCTAATCTGCTTTCACACATCTCACAGGGTTCCTAGAAGCTGTCTATTTTTACCATTCTTCCCAAATCCTACCAAAAAGCAAAACACAGCCCAACACGTAATCCAGGAAAGGAAAATCCACTCCCATCCCTTAGCAGGAATCCCAGCTTTGAACTTTGAAGGAAGTTTTTTCCCTTGATAGGCTGCAGTTTGTTTACATCACAGGATTCTAAAATAGTCTGAGCCTACTCAGACCAAATAATTTGATTTATCCCATTTAATGAGGGTTTGTACTACTGAATGTGTAAACTCCTATCATTCCTGTTTTATTTTTTTTCCCAGAAAAATCAGGAGATCTTCTTCCAAAGGAAAGGAAGAGATTTGTTTCTCCACTCTTCACTAGCAGTTGCCCATCAGAGAATGAAAATGAGCAGTTTATGTTGAAAACAAAAGGGAATATCACAGAAAAGAAACTGAACCCAACATTTTTGTTTGCTTTCCCCAAGGCTCACAGGGCTCAGCCCATGAGGAAAACCAATGTCCAAGAAAGTGCAATCCATGAATTTTTCCACCAAGACATGAATTTTTTCAGTTTTTCTGGAAAGTACCAGTTTCACTGGAGCTTGTATCAGCAGGGGCTGCTAAAAGCATGGCTGGAATTTCTGATCAAAACCACAGAAAGATCAAAGCATTAACATAAAATATCCAGGGGATCTGGCTCTTCCAGAGCCAGGAGGGGCTGCAAAGCTTTACAGCAGGCCCAGCCCTGCTCAGATCCCTGATAATTAACACAGGGATGTGACTGGGGATAAGAACATCCTGGTGGGGTGTCCCTCTCCTTGACTGCAGTTGGTGCTTCCTTGCTAATAACAGATTTTTAAAAGTCCCAAAAATACTAAGGAAGAACCTCAGTAAAAATTGTGTTTTCACTGAAGAACTCAGTGAAAACTGAATATGGGAGCTGCTGCTGGGGATGATCCAGTAAAACTCCTCTACTGGAAGGGTTGGTGGTCCAAAAATCCCTGATTTACCCCAAGCAACCAGAATGGCTCATTCTGTATCAGAAATCTAATAAATTAATGTCAGTTATTAGAGAGAAAAGTTCTGGAGAGAGTCCCTGAAGAGCTACCAGTATTTTCCACACACAGGAGGAATTTTCATAGAATATCTTGAGCCACCAGGATCACCCAGTGCAGCCCTGTCCCTGCCCAGACCCCCAACAATCCCCCCTGTCCATCCCTGGTGTCCAAACGCTCCTGGAGCTCTGGCAGCCTCGGGGCTGTGCCCATTCCCTGGGGAGCCTGGGCAGTGCCAGCACCTCTGGGGGAAGAGCCTTGCCCTGAGCTCCAGCCTGAGCCTGGGCAGTGCCAGCACCTCTGGGGGAAGAGCCTTGTCCTGTTACCAGCCTAAACCTCCCCAGATTCAGGATTTACATCTATAGTTGTTGGACTCTTCTGGAAATGCCCATCACCTCCCAGAGGAGGCTGTGCCATCATTCCATGTTGCTCCAGTCACACCCTTGGAGCAGCACTGGGCAGCCAAGAGTGCTCACCCTCCCTCACACACTGATTTTCCAGCTCTGCCTCACTGTCTCGTTGCCATCAGGCTCTTACTCCTCCCTTAAAACCAAAGGAATCCCTGGAAAACATGTGCCAGGCCTTCTCTTTGCTGTCTTCTCTCACCACAGAAAAAAGCAGGAAGCACAAGGTGTTGGCCAGCCCTTCCTCTTTCCATTTCCTCGAGTCCTTTTCTCTCCTACGTTGATTTTCCGTGTTCCAGCTGCACTCTGTGACATTCCCTCCCGCACCTTGGGCAGGGTCACGTCACTGGGAGGTGTCCTGAAAGTACAGCCAGACACAAACTGGGAAGTGGAAGGGCACTGGGACACCACTGCCCGCTTCCTCTTCTCACAAGAAACTCTTGTGGGTGTTGGAGAAAGAAGAAAACTGTTTTGCAAGTTGAGGAGAATGATCTGTCATCTTGCCAGAGCTCAGAGTGGATTTTGCCTGGGGTTTTCCAAGGAGTCTGAAACAGTGAATGTACATTCTGAGATTTGGACAGCAGATACTTGAAATGACAGCGTTCCTGATCATCCCCAGCTCTGCCATTCTTCATCATTCCCAGCTCTGGCATTCCAAATCATTCCCAGCTCTGCCATTCCTGGCCATTCCCAGCTCTGCCTTCCCAACCATTCCCAGCTCTGCCATTCCTGATCATTCCCAGCTCTGCCATCCCAATCATTCCCAGCTCTGTCATTCCTGACCATTCTCAGCTCTGCCATTCCTGGCCATTCCCATCTCTGCCATTCCTGACCATTCTCAGCTCTGCCATTCCTGACCATTCCCATCTCTGCCACTCCTGATCATTCCCAGCTCTGCCATTCCTGATCATTCCCATCTCTGCCACTCCTGATCATTCCCAGCTCTGCCATTCCTGGCCATTCCCAGCTCTGCCATTCCTGACCATTCCCAGCCCTGCCAGGGGCTCAGGATGGCTGTGCCCACACCAGCCTGAGGCAGAGCTCCAGGGCAGACAGACCTGAGCTCACCTGCAGGCAGGTGTTCTCCTGGCCCATGGGCAGGGTCACTTTTCCTACACCCCTTTCCAACCTCAGCCTGTTCCTGGCTGTCCCAGTCCCTGCACTGAGCTGGCCTCAGGATCCTTTGCAAGCCCTGGCAGGTCAAGGACAATGACTTTGAGATGTCTCCATTTCAAACCCTGCTGGAGGTGTATCCCTGCTCCAAAAGCACTTGCACAAAAACAGCTGTGATCCAAGAAAATATCTGCCCATATCCCATCTGAACCACACAGAACACTACTCCAACTCCCCCTCACAAAAGGATGCTCAAAAGTATGATTAATGCTACCAGAGAAACTGCAAACAATGGCAGGTGCATTTGTAGAAAGCACAGAAGGCTTTGACAGATGAGTTTTCACTACTGCATGTGGATGAACCCCTATGGGATACAGCCCCTGGCACAAAGGGACTCAAAGCAGCTCCCCCAGTGTTCCTGATCAGCATCCAAATGCCATGGAAGCACAATTAATTCAGCATGGAAGCTTGGACTCAAAATAGTTTGGAGATGTTTCAACTGTACATCACATATTGGATTATATACTTCAATCACAGAGATGTCTTCTAAAGAAGTTTAATTCTTCTTCTCTGAAAGTGAAATTTCAGTGCATTCCTCTGTTCAAAATCTTGCTGTTTAATGATTTCTAATTTTCAGAATCTTTCATTTTATTTGAAATATTTTGATCTTACCGTGTGGGGTATAAGAGTTTAGGGTCATTATACTGTGATAGAAGGAATGGTCAGAAATAATGTAAGGTTATGTTGGAAAATAATTGTCTGTCTCATATAATGGAAAGTAAATCCTTTTCTAATTATTTTCTAGAAAATATTAAGAAAAATTAATCACAGGTCATAAGTAATCACACTCTCCTCAACTTCCCTTGGAAGTGCTGCATGCTGGATTTCACCTTGAAAATTATATTTAGACATTTACTCATGTGCATTGCTCTCATTACTTTCATTTTTGAGATGAAAATAGACAAGTTCCCCTCCTTTCACTGCTCCCAGATACCAAGCAGAGTTGCCCAGAAGAGCCATTCTGAGTTGCCCATCCCTCAGCCTCCCCGAGCTGTGCCCTGGGATGGAGCTGCCACCTTCCCTGTGCCCCCACGAGGGTGGGAGAGCAGCATTCCCTGCCCATTGTCAGCTCAGCCACAAACCCAGCACGTCTGGTTTTCAGGAAGGCATTGCTGAAATCATACACTCTGATTTTCAACACTGCCAGGCCTGGGCAGCCCATGGCCATGGAGAGTCAGGGATATCCCTGGAACTGTGCTTTTCCCTTCCTTCTTTCCATGTGAATTCTCCTTCCCAGAGCATTTCTTTAATACCTCTGGCACTTCTCCTGCTGTTGTGGCTCAAGGAAAGAGCTTTTAGCACTCTGCCCCTTTCCCAGCCAGCAGGAGCAGTGACAAATAGAGGTGCAAGGTTAAGAGGCAAATCTTTATCTAAGCAAAGAGATCCTGCAAGTTCCCAAATAAATCAACAAAAACACCAGGCTCTGATTCATCCAGGAGCTCATTTTGGTGGAGAATGGGAGGAAATCACTCAAGGCAGAGCAAAGTGATTTCATAGATATTTTGTTAGGCATTGATGCAGTCAGCATCCATCACAGCTCAACAGAGAGGCTTTGGTGGCAGCTGTGGATCTGCCCAGAATCTTGGATCATCCCAGTGGTGGAAAGAGGCCCGTGCACAAGTCTTGTGCAAGTGAAGATGTGGTAGATCAAAACCAAAGCAATGCAAAACCCTGTGAGAACATTTGATGCTACCAGGTACTCTCCTGCCAAAAGCAAAATGAGAATGAGTCCTGCAGACAGGAGCCAGCAAGTGCTGTTCAGTCTGAGTGTTGATTCAATGTGGGACAGCACGGGCAGCAATCCCATCTTGGCCACCATCTCCTGAAACTGCACAAGGAGCTCAATTAACGAGGGAGACGAGAGCGAGAAGCACCAGGGTGAAAACCACAAGCCCAGGAGCTAAACCAATTTGGCTCCTGTTTTCCCTGCTCCCCTTTCCTGCCTGGGCTCTCCTGGATCAAACAAAACAAGTTACATAAGGAGCTGAGAGGTCGGTGACGTCGTGGCGGGGCTGGTCCCGCTCGTCCATGTGTTCAGACATGCCCGTGAGGTACAGCATCCAACTCCTGCCACCACAGAGCCTCACACGCCTCTCCCCTACTTAAACAGCCTCCAATATTACACAGACATGAATTTCACTTTGATCCAAGGCACAACAGCCAGCAGCCCATCGGTCAGCGTTTCACGTTGTTGTTTCCATTAACGTCACTGCAAGACCTCACGGCCCTATTACATTTCCCACCCTAATTTCTTTCCTTTGTGCCTAACTCTGCACTGTGCACGTTAAGGAGCCTTGCACATGTTTTGTGCTGCTCTTGGGCTTCTTCTGAAGCACACAGATGTGGGGTTCTTTAATTAGGAAGATGACATGTGACCAGGCCCTAGCAGACATTGCAAAATCAGATCTTGCTAGGGAGCTGCATGACTCCAGGACTTGGGCCAATCCAGTAAACAATTAGCCTGCTCATGGAAGGAAGGGAAGACTGGTTTTGGGGAGAAAGACTTTTAAAAAGAAAAGCTGAACAGAGTTAAATAAATTACTCCTCACAGGCCTTGGCTGCAGATTCATCCCAAGCAGGGCTTGGGATATTCTCCTACTGCAGCCATAGAAAAAGGAGAGGGGGAAAAAACAAAAGGGTATTTCAGCTCTGGAGACTTGGTTTTTCTGCTTTGTCTGACCCCAGTGGCCTTGCTGAGCTTCCAAAAACTGGTCAGCCTTCTCCACACTTCCTTTGCTGTTGGCTTGTGGGCAACCACAGACCCGGAAGGGAAGGACTGGGCTTCCCCTGCCCCAGAAAACATCCTCTCCTGCAGCTCCTCTGTGCTCCCAGTGACAGCCCATTCCCACACACTTCCTGGGACTCCTCTGTTCCTGCCTGTCCTTCCTGGGCTGTCCCAGCACGTGGGCTCCCATGGCAGGCAGCCCAGTGGCCATCACAGGGCAGGTGAAGCCTCCTGCCCTCCTGGCCCTGCACATCCCCAGGGAAGGCTGAGAGTGCTCCACACCTGCTCAGGATCCTCGAGGTGAAGCTGTGCCAGAAGAGGCCCAACCTCAGACACCTCAGCAGTGTGCTGCCCATGTCCCCTGCCAGGGAAGCTCTGCAGGCAGGGCTCCACAACCCTCTGGCCCTGCTGACTCACAGCACTTGCTTTAATCTTCCTTCTGCTTTTCCCACCTCTGCTCGTGGTCACCATCTCACAATTAGGAAAATAAAGCCGTGACGTACATAGAAATGCAGAGTGCTGCCTGCTCTGCTGGCCAGAGCTGCCTCATCCTAATCCCTGTCCCCTCTCAGGGCCACGTGGTCATCTCTCCCCTTGCAGGGAGCAGCTGCTATCTCCAAAGGCATCCAAACATTTCCCCAGAAAAATCCCAGAAAAAGCGATTTCTCTGCCATGTAAACTTTTATGCAGCGATGACCCATCCCAAACCAGAGTTATGTGTTGGAAAAGTGTCTTGCCAGTCACTCTCCCAGTTGAGCAAAGCTGGAAGAAGTTAGCTCAGGAAATAGCACAAATTTGGCTGCATAATGAAAGATTGTTTCACTTTGCACAATATCTGAAGCATGAGAAGCTCTACACTACAAGGGTGCTACTTAAATTATTATTAATAACATTATCAGCTTTATTTAATCAGAGTCCTTGGCTGAAAGAGTTAGATGTGGATATAAATATGTATTTTGGCTGGACTAGATTTTGGGGATCTGTAGCCCACCCTCCTGCTCAAAACAAAACTGGCACTGGCACAAGATCAGTTTGGTGATGGCTTTCTCTGGCCAAGTCTTTCAGACACTTTTCTGAGGGCCTGTTCCTGAGCTCTGTCACTCTCTGAGTGAAAAAGATTATCCCAGCTCCCACCATACAATCCTAAAAAGCACTGGTGCATTATCTGGCACTGACAGGACTTTTTGCCTCCTTTTGCAAAAAAAAAAAAAAAAAACCAGCCCAGCTTCCTCAACACCTCCCAGGTTGTTCTGGGCAGGACCCTGAGCACCTCTGTAGGAAGTGGAGAGGCACTGATCTCTGCTGATCTCTGCTGATCTCTGCTGGTCTCTGCTGATCTCTGCTGATCTCTGCTGGTCTCTGCTCCCTGGGATGGGACGTGTGGGAATAGTTCAAAGCTGCACCAGGGCAGGTCTAGACTCCACAATGGGAATTGTTTCTTTACAGAGAGTGTGGTAAAGGCTGGACCAGAATTCCTGGAGAGGAATGGCCTGGTCATTTTAAGAGGCTTTTGAACAATGCCCTTCAGAATTTCCTTTAACATTTGGTCAGCCCTGCAGGGGTCTGGCATTTGGACAAGATGATCCTTGTAGGTCTTTTCCAACTGAGATAATTCTATTATTCTATTCTATTCTATTCTATTCTATTCTATTCTATTCTATTCTATTCTATTCTATTCTATTCTATTCTATTCTATTCTATTCTATTCCATTCCATTCCATTCCATTCCATTCCATTCCAGTCTCCTGATCCAGAAATGAACATTGCATTCCCAACACAGTCTCACTCTCACTCTAACCTTGTCCCTTGGTTTTCTGGCCTCTCTTCTCCTGACTTTTAACAGCATAAAAAGAAAACACCTGGTTTTGTCATCAACTTGGTGCAATGAGGCCTGACCCAAATCTTTGCCAAAAGCTGGAGAACTGCTTCCACTGATTTCACTGGGTTGGGAACAAGCAACACCAATTTTACCAGCACTGCTACAAACTCAACAGCACTGCCATCTGCACACAGAGAATGAGTTGGAATTCCTCTTCCCTGGATTTTGGTGTTTTCCCCTCCCTGGGGCAAATGAACAGTATCTCCCCACCACAGTTCTGGTTTCTCTCACAGCATTCCTTTCGAGCACAAGTATTGGAGGAATAAAAAAACCAAACTTTCTTTTCAATCCCTTTTTTCCTCTGGCAGCTCCAGGTTTCCCTGGATCTGTGCCGCCCACGTCATTCCTCCGTCCTCCCTCGTCATTCCTCCGTGCTCCCTCTCAAGGAGCTGCAGAGCAGTTTCTCTGCGTGGGAGTGGCCTTTCCAGCCACCCCCAGATGCAGTGGAGGAGAGGAAACACTTTGCAGAGGGTGTGTTGAGGCAAGCCGTGGGATTTTCAGCACATGTGGTCACACGCGTGGGATTCCAGGATTTTACTTCTTCTTTTGTTTTTTTTTTTTTTTTTTCCATCTGCATGTTCATGTAAATCACATCCAGCGGTGGAAGCAGGTATTTTTCACTGGAAATGTGAATAAGAGTACAAGAATATCAAGCTTTGCCATAATTCTGGAAATTTTCTCTCATCCATCATGGCTGAAGAGCTTTCTGAATTAAACAGGGGCTGCTCTGCTTGACCAGCAAAGTGAGAAAAGTGAATCTCATCTTTCAACCAAAACAAAAATTAAAACTGAAATTTCTCTTAAATATTTTCCAACTTAATCAATCTTCTGGTCTGTGTTAATCGTGGACCACACTCTCAGCAGAGGCCACATGGAGCCCTTGCATGCTCTGCTCATTAGTCCCCAGAACATTCCCCTCAGGAAATGTGCAATGGGTGGCTTCTCACAAAGTGCCCTTCCTGTAAAGTGTTCCAAGTGACCACAGGAACGTTTGTGATGCATGAAATGATCTGATTCATGGTCTCCCACCTCACACAGTGCAGGGTGGTGGGAAAAGAGAGCTGGTGGGAACTGCTGGAGGAGATGTGATGCTGCCATGAAGCAGCACAACAAAGCCTCAGATGCTCTCCAGGCTCAGTGACCATTTGGGATTTGTTGTAACACAAGACCATGGCCAAGGGATCTCCAAAATCCTGGGTTTCCTTAGGAGCTGCCAGCGGGGAAAGAAGGGAGAGGATGCCCACAGGAGCAGAAGGTGACAGTCACAGAGCCACGGAATGGTTTGGGCTGGAAAGGACCTTAAAGATCATCGAGTTCCACTCCAGGCTGCTCCAGCCTGGCCTTGGGCACTGCCAGGGATCCAGGGGCAGCTCTGGGCACCCTGTGCCAGGGCCTTGCTACACTCACAGGGGAGAATTTCTTCCTAATTTCCAATCTAAACCCACTCTCTTTCAGTTTGCAGCCATTCCCCTTGTCCTGGCACTCCAGGCCCTCAGACAGAGTCTCTCTCCATGTTTCCTGCAGCCCTGCAAGGCCACACTGAGCTCACCCCAAAGCTTCTCCTCCCCAGTGAACAATCCCAGCTGTCCCAGCCTTTCCTCCAGCAAAGCTGCTCCATCCTCTGATCCCCTGGTGCCTCCTCTGGGCTCTGCAGCAGCTCCAGCTCCTCCCTGTGCTGGTCCCAGCTCTGCAGGTGGGGTCTCACCTGAGCCCAGGGCACTGCAGGACCAGTGACCAAACACCCCAGTGGTGCCAGAGCCCCAGGGACAGCTCTGTGTGGCTCTGGGGACAGAGCAGGGCTCAGGAGCTTGTCCCCAGCTCCTCTGGCTGCAGCTCCTGCTGGAGGAGCCTCTGTGCTCCTCTGGCTTCTCAAGATCTCCACCAAAGGGTAAAACAACCCACCGACCCAGCTGGGTGAAATCTAAGCCTGATCTCTGACTCAAATTTTGGGATTTCTGCATTTAGCCTCTCCCAGGATCTTCCAAAAAAGTGAGGAAGACCAGCTAAGAAGTGATAAAGATCAGAGGTTTGGGTGTTCAATTCCAGCCCAGCTCCTTCTGGTAACCTCAGACAACATTTGGAATATGAGCTAATAACAGAACTCTGACAAATGCAGGCTGAGATCCTTGGAGCAACATCCCAGCAATGTAAACATGTCTGTGCCATTGGGTTCATTTCATGAACACTCTGCTGACTGCACCATTTCATCCTGAAACAGCTCAAAATTCTATTTTTTAGCACATCCTATTTCTAAATTAACAAATAGATAAATAAACACTCTGCAGAGGGAAATATTGCAACAATAGTTTCTGACCAGTGAAGTCAAGACATAACAGCTCTGGGCATGTGCTTGTCCATATTCTGTACAAACACTGTTTGTATTACTAAAAAATTGCTTTTTTCTCACTGAAACTGTCTCATGGTGTGACAGCCACAGGTTTGATCACTGCTAAGCAGAGATGATACTTGAAATTTCCTTTCTGTGGGCCATGTTCAGATGTTTCACTTTGTGTTCTTTCAGTACAGAGTGAAAAGTTGAAATTTATTCCCTGAATATAATTCCTTGATTTATCTAATATTTAAATTAAGTAGAGTCATGATGGAGTTTTTTTCCAATTTTTATCAAAACAGAGAAAAGAGGGATTATTTTGAAATTAAGTCAAACTAAGTTGAAACAGGACAATCAAAGATAATTGAAATGAAAACTATTGATGTTTCCTCTTGACAGCATTATTCTTCCAAGTTTTCACTTCATTCAAGCTAATTTTCTTTCCAGATAATTTATATTTTTTTTAATCAGAAAGATTCTGTTTAGCTCTGTCATGGCTCAGTGTGAGGTGCCAAGGAGTGGATGCACCTTGGGATTCAGGTTTTGCATCTCACCCTCTTTGCATATTTAGTTCTGCTGGTTCTCTTCTTCCCAGCCATCATCTTAAACAGCAGAACTTTCTTGTTGTGCAATCTGGGAAGATTTTAAAAGTATTTTCGTACTACATCTGCAATCCTAAAGAGCAGAGACTGATCTTAACAACACTGACATTACAGCTGAGAATATTATTAGCATTTAAGAAACCTCTGCCAGTGAAGAAATACTTAATAACAATAACAATACCAGTAGTAATAGTAAGAGTAGTAATATTAGTAATAACAATTTCTGATTAAATCATCAAGTGCTTCACAAAGGTTGGGTTCAATTACCTTGGAAGTCCATTCCAACATTAATGGTTATGTGAAATATGAAGCCCAGAATCTCAGGCTCTATTTCCTATTGTAAATTAAAAACTCAGAGAAGAAGAGTAACTAGCCAGTGCAGAATACATGATTTAAAGCCTTTTTTCAGGCACATTTTTAAGATGTTGATCAGTTCTCTGTTCTTTTATGTTCTCTCTCTGCATCTTATGTCACAGATCTCTTTTAATCATCTTTTAGCCACACACTTCATGTGTTTGTGCCTTCTGCTGCCTGCATTCTCCACACACTGAGTAATCAATCCTCACTGGATTGTTTTGGAATTCCTTCAGTTGGACATGCTGCTACAGAGTTACCAGAGACAAACATACTGCCAAACCGAAAGAGGGGAATTTAAGTTCAATATGCAAAAGGAATTGTTCCCTGGCAGGGTGGGCAGGGCTGGCACAGGGTGCCCAGAGCAGCTGTGGCTGCCCCTGGATCCCTGGCAGTGCCCAAGGCCAGGCTGGACACTGGGGACAGTGGGAGGGGTCCCTGCCATGGGATGGGATGGGATTTAATGGGATGAGATGAGTTCCTTCCAACCCAACCCATTCTGGGACTCTGTGACAGCTCTTTATGTTGTTCACTGCTGTCTCTTCCAAGGAATGTCAATAAAAATCCCTTTTCACCCAGCACCACACAGCCCTGACACACACAGAGCTCTTCAGCCAAGTGTGACAATGATTCCCTAAATGACCAGAGCCCAGCACGGAGGGGGGCTGGACCCCTGAGAGGACAAACCAGTGCTGGTCTGGCTGGGATCACCCCAGGGAGGTATGATGGGCTCTGGGGTCACCCCAGGGAGGTATCCTGGGCTCTGGGGTCACCCCAGAGAGGTATCCTGGGCTCTGGGGTCACCCCAGGGAGCTGTGCTGGGCTCTGGGGTCACCCCAGGGACTGTGCTGGGCTCTGGGGTCACCCCTGGGAGCTGTGCTGGACTCTGGGGTCACCCCAGGAGCTGTGCTGGGCTCTGGGGTCACCCAGGGAGGTATCCTGGGCTCTGGGGTCACCCCAGAGAGGTATCCTGGGCTCTGGAGTCACCCCAGAGAGGTATCCTGGGCTCTGGGGTCACCCCAGGAGCTGTGCTGCTCTCCCAGCCTGGCTGCAGGGCTGTCCCCTGACACTGAGCCAGGGCTGGCTCCCAGCACGTCACACACTGTGTGTGCCAGGGGTTATGCAAGGGGTGCTGGTGATTTCCAGGAGCTGGGTGACTTCCCTGCCAGGACAGCAGCCCCACAACGAGAACTATTCACCCTGCTGGCGTTTGCTGCCTGCTGGCAGCAGCCAGGCACAGCTGGAGCTGTGACAGAGGGGTGACACGGGTGGCTTGGCACCCACAGGGGTCTGCAGGGAGGGATGTGCAGGGACTGGATCCTCCTGGATCAAGCCCTGTTTTAGAGAAGCATGGAGGAAAATAAAAAAATAATCCACATGTAAATAAAAGAAAAGCCTTCCTACGTGATACCCTGGTTTTTCTCTTCCAAGGTCCATCATTTCCATAATTTCCACTCAACACAACATTCCTGTCCTTGCACTGATACCACATGACCCCAAAAGCACTTCATTACTCATCCCAAACGCCAGTCCCAGATTCAGTGAGGCAGATTTTATCCATGAATGCCCAAGACCAGAGGTAGCACACTCAAAATCCAGAGGGCTCAGTAGTGAAACATCCCACTGGGAATTTGGAAGAATATTCATTACTGTAAAAATATGTTACTGGAGTGACCCAGAGAGCAAGAGGGGAGAGGAACTTGAGAAGATGAGGGAAATTGTGTCTCAACAAATTGATGAAAAACAAATCAGAGGAGTCTCCAAATTAGGTAGGGAGGCAGGAACAGCTTTTTGATTCGAGCTCCTTTTGCACTCATCACGTGGGGAAGGCTCAGTGGAACAAGAGAAAGGAAGTGCAGGGGCATCTTTCATCCTGCTCCAAATGAACATACACAGATGATTCATTTGTCCTTATTTATCAAGACTGTTTTGCTGAAAGCTGTGCAAGTCACTGTGATGACCCTCCTGTGGTTTTTCTGCATTTCAGCTTCATTTTCTCGAGACTGTTCCTTATTCAAGGAAATGAGATTATTTAGGATGTTTTCCCCTCTTGCTGTTCTTCACAATTTTGGATAATAAGGGAAATGTCTGGGAATGGCATGGCAGCCTGCATGGCATTTCTGCAAATGGAAGAGTTTTATTCCACAGCACAGACAGATGTTAAAGCTTTCCACAATAACTCATCTTCCAGCAACAGGAGAGGAGAGTTTAATCAATATTAATTACAAGGAAACAGGCATTAGTCCTTCAGCTACAGCTGATACCATCTTGTACCTGACAAAGAGATGAGAACACAGGGCAGAATTATCCTGCAGATTTAGAAATCATGTTACTCTTGCTTGATCCACCTATGACAGCAGAAGGGAGGGAGACAGGGTGTGATTTGTGTCCCTTCTCTCCTTGTTGAGTGAGTCTTACACCACAGAGCCTTTCCCAGTACTCCAAATTGATCCCCTAATCCGTGCTGCTGATTCCCCAGGTGTTTCTGAAAGTCCTGGTCCTCATTCTTCACCTCGGTTGTAATGAGACTTGAAGAGAGAAAAGAAGTGGATGAGGAAATGAGGATAAAACCCTCCTGCATCCTGTTTCATTTACATGGCAGCATTCCAGCCCTTCCCTCCAGCCTTCCCTGTCCCTCCCCACACGTGGAGCTGGGACTAACAGGGAACTGTCATTGTCACTGTGTGCCTGGAGGAGCAGGGCAGCCTTGGGGCTCTGTGGGGCCACATCACTGCCATGGTATGGCCAGAGCTGGAGGTGTTGGTGTGTGAGCTACAGGACACTTGGGTGAGGCAAGGGGAAATTCCATAAGGAACATCAAGGACTTCTGCTGTGTTACTTCCCAGGATATCCCCAGGATATTTGGTCTAATTGAATTATTATCTCCCCCAACCTACATTCTCAACTTCCTTCTGTTTTTAGATTACCAAGACCAGATTTTTACCAATCAGTGTAAAACCAGAAGTGATTTGCCCTAAATAATTGAGTGGGAGAAAGCTTGTTCCCTTGTACTTTCTCCACAAGAGACTTCCAGTTATTCATGACTTCTACTGTAAAAGATTCAAAAACATGAAAATTCTTCCCATTGTCACTGGCAGTGTGTTAATTTGTAGGGTTCAAATCCCACCAGATAGAACATTCTGGAGGCAGAACATTTTGCCAAGCATTATGTCCTGACAGCTGTGTGTAAGTAACAATTAGTTTAGATGGAAGAACAAAAACAAGCTGATGTTTAATCTGGGAAATGACAAGTACTTGCAGATAAAACCTGCAGGTATAATTAGGTATAGGATTAGGTATAATTTTGTGATAAAGCACAGACTGTGCCATTAAGCTGAGCATCTGTTTTTCAGCATTTTCCCCATGTAACACCTTTTACATCAACCACTGTCCTTTTATTCCACCATACCAGAGAGGCTGCAAGTGGGAAAAAATATGAAGCTTTTAGAGAATTTTGCTCTTCAATTAATTCTTTGGTCCCAGTTAAAAAAAAAAAAAAAAGAAAAAAAAGAAAAAAAAAAGTTTTACTGCCTGATTTCACCATAGGTTAACCTGTAACCTCTCCTACCTATACAGCCCAGAGTTCAGCTCCACAAAAGTCACAAGCAGCTACCAGCCTTATCAGGTAGTCAAATCTCCTTTGGACAGAGGCAGAGTCACATCCTGTGTCAGGAGATCCTTCCACGAGCCACTGCTGTACTCTAGCAATCCCCCAGTATTTCACCCACCGGAAATCTCAGCTTTGATGCCCAGTGCAAAACATTTCTGCTCTTCCCCAAGGTCCCTGACTCACACCAGGCTGGGAGGTGAGGGCTGTTACATCACTTTTCCAGGCTGCTGGACACGCTGGAGAAGATGAGGTCTGTGTTTGCTCATTTGCATGAGCACAGTGGCACACCCCAGCAGCAGGATGCAGCAGGGGATGGATGCTCCTGCCCCTGCCGTGTCCTGCAGCCTGGCCAGGGGCTGGGTGGGGGCTCACCCACAGAGGCTCTGCGTAATGCACAGCTGGGGCTGCGCCAGCAGATCCCACAGGAAGGGATGAGGGGGCACAGCCCTGTTGGAAAGTTTCAGGAATTGACTAATTAACTTCCTCAGCGTGTGAGAAAGGCCCAATTAAGAGGCAGCTAACTCCTGACCTCAGAAGGCAGCCAGGAAGAGCCTGCACAGACTCCTACCCAGATCCTGCACCCCAGGCTGGGCTGTCCCAACAAGTCTCCTTCCTCCCTCACCCAGGATGTCAGTGGCCCCATGGAGCTGACAGAGCAATAATGCCTGGCAGGATTGCCTCACAGCCACGCCTGCCTGCTCCTCTCACACCATCCCCACGGGGCTGCAAAGCTGCAGCTCCATCCCAGTTCCACCAGGACTTGTACCCAAGCACGCTGGTATCAGGGCAGGTTTCATCCAGGTGCATTCTGCTGGATCCCACAACCCTGGGAGCTTTGAGCTTTCTGTGCTGTCTGGCACTGACCCCCTGGAGAACACTGCTTCTGACCTGAGGCCTTGGAGAAGGGTTCCAAATTTGAGTGATGGAGTTAAAGTCGTGTGTGTGTAGTTAAAATAGGAGTGTGTGATTTCACATGGTGAAGGGTTTGGAATTTGAGGGTTTTGTAATATAGTAATAAGTATGGGAAAAAATGGAAGATTTTGAGTGTTGTTTCTCTCTGTCTTCTTCCTTCTTCATGGTTTCAGGCAGTAGTTTCTGGTTGAACAGTTAGTGCTGCACTGAGGGTCACGGGAGTTCGGTTATTGGGTCAGAAGTATAAATAATAAAGGTGTTAATTCTTTATTGAACTGTTTAGCCATAAAAGACCTTGTAACTAGCTAGTTCACCTCCATTTTGCTCACTTTTAGCTGGTAGCTAGAAGTGTTACAGAACTCTCTGTACTTTAGATAAAATTTAATAAACAACCAAGCCTGAACACAAGAAAAATTGTCTCCTTCATGTTTTTTAATCCTGGCTCTGAGTGAAGACAGAAGAAACTTCAGACAAGCCACTAATTAAGTGGTGCAAATCCCACCCTTTACACATTCAAGCTGCTGCAGCACCTTCCTTGGATGTGACATTTCCCCACTCAGCCCCTCTGAGTAAAACCAGTTACAAACCTCCAGCAGGTCCCTCTGCACAGGCTGACCATGACACCTGGCCATCATTTCTCCCCCAGATCTGCTTTTCCCATGCTGCTGTCTCATCCTGCTGCCACACCTGCCCTCAAAGCCAAGTTCAAGCCTGTCTCCTGCCCACCTCGACCACATCCCTCCAGGGATGGGAGTGTCTCTGAGCAGCTCATGGCAGCAGCTGGGTCATGCAGCCCCTCTACACAACAACTTGGGAGTCAGGCACTTCCCTGGAGAGCTCCCATCTCACTGCTACTCATTTTTGTGCTCTGCACTGATGTTTGGTGCAGTTATTTTCTCCCTGGTCAGTATTTGGGAGGTGAACCCTCTGCAAGTGCAGCTCTCTGCTGTCCCAGGTCAGTAGTTAGGCAGTGTAAGATGAAGGCACATTCTTATCTATTCACTTGATTAACTCTTCAAACCAATCTCTGTTCTTCAAACAGTTCCAATTATGAGCCCCAACTCAAAATCAAAATCAGATTATGAATTCCAAAGCAATTCCTTTGGAAGACGTGAATGCAAGCACATTTTGTCCTGTTAGACTTCCTGCCCCTCAAATGTCATCTCAAACAACCAGGAGGAGCTTCCCAGCTTTCCTCCTGTCCAAATGCTGCATCTCAGGAATGCACTGGTTTTTCCTTTGGGGAAGCTACAGTTTTTCTTCAACTTTTTTTGGGCATCTGCTCAAGAAAAGCAAGCCTGATCTGCCGAAGAAAAGCAGATGCCAGGAATTGTTCCAACAACAGCTGCATTTCATAAAATCATAGATTTCTTTGGGTTGGAAGGGACCTTAAAGATAATCCAGTTCCTTTCCCCTGCCATGGACAGGGACATCTCCCACTGCCCCAGGCTGCTCCAAGCCCCATCCAGCCTGGCCTTGGGCACTGCCAGGGATCCAGGGGCAGCCACAGCTGCTCTGGACAATAATTTCCCAGATGTTGAGATAATTTTGACCCATTTTGATATTTTTGTCACTTAAAATCCTGATCAAGAGGGCAGCAGGCTGAGCATGGCCATCCCATCCTCTGCTGGGCACAGACAAGGTAAATGCTGCCAAGAGCTAATGAGATTCTTCTGTACTTCCATAGAACTGCGAGGGTTCTGCACTTCTGTGCAGCTTCCACAGATGTTTTAATCATTCCTGAATCTGTTCAGGGATTATTAAAGTATTAAAAACCACAAAGCTTGAGGGAAGTGAAGGCTGGAGCCTGTCCCTCTTCTCACACTTGCGTCACTTCTGCAGGCAAAGCCACGACACCACGTTTTGTGCAAGATAACAATGATTTCCTCAGGCCCTTTGTAATTTCCATGCCCTCACCTCTGATCACAGCAGGCTGTGGTTTTCATAACCCTGGAGCTTGTGGTTTTATTTGCTCACCATGAGTAGAATTTGCCCTCTCGCCACAGAGACTCATGAGACCTCGCAGATGTCAACAGCGTCTCGTTGAATTGTGTTCTGGGCTGAACCACCCTCCCAAATCCCAATGAACGTAATCACACATGAGCTGACACACACACTGCAACTGCCAGGGGCCAAAGGAAAGGTCACACTGTGGGGATGGATGATGGATGATGGATGGATGGATGGATGATGGATGGATGATGGATGGATGATGGATGGATGGATGGATGATGGATGGATGATGGATGGATGGATGGATGATGGATGATGGATGGATGGATGGATGGATGGATGATGGATGGATGGATGGATGATGGATGGATGGATGGATGGATGGGTGGATGGATGGATGATGGATGGATGGATGATGGATGGATGGATGATGGATGGATGATGGATGGATGGATGGATGGATGGATGGATGGATGGATGGATGGATGGATGGATGATGGATGGATGGATGATGGATGGATGGATGGATGATGGATGATGGATGGATGGATGATGGATGGATGGATGGATGGGTGGATGGATGGATGGATGGATGGATGGATGGATGGATGATGGATGGATGATGGATGGATGGATGATGGATGGATGATGGAGGATGGATGGATGGATGGATGGATGGATGGATGGATGGATGATGGATGGATGATGGATGGATGGATGATGGATGGATGATGGATGGATGGAGGGATGGATGGATGGATGGACAGTGATGGATGGATGGATGATGGAATGGAAGGAAAGAGCCTTATTGCTGCCTGACAACTGCTCTAAGTCACACACCAGGCCATAGTGGCTCAATTTAAAGTTGGTTTGGCTGAAGAGAAACATAATCCTTTATAATCTAAATATATATTGACCACCCTGCAAAGGCACATGGACATACCTGGCAAAAGGCTGGCCCTGAGAGGTCTCTGTCCCCCACCCAGAGCTGAGCATCTCCTGCAAGCCTGGCAGCCCTCCCAGTGGCTGTCCACTGCTCTCTAGGAAAAAGAGGGAGAGACAAAATGTCTTGAAGCACAAAGCAATTTATTGTGCTTTGTTGTCCACACAGCAATCTGGTGTTCTCATCTCTGCAAAGCAATATTTGGGCTCCACTTTCATGCAAGATTTGTTTTAATTAAGGAATTGGATTGTTTTTTTACAGGAGGAGGATCAATCAACAATAAGCCATTATGCTCCTGCAAGGTGAACTGGAGGAGCCCTACTCTGGCTGGGATTAGTGTCTGCTTCTTTCAGGGTCAAAATAACAAACTGCAGTTGTTTATCTGTACTTCACATTCTATGAAAAAGTCCCTGTGATGGGTTTGTAATCTCAGTGTCAACAGAAGTAAAATCCCCCTGAAATAATGAAAATACTCAAAATGACACAGTTTCATCCAGAGCCTCTGAGAGAGAGAGGCTGAAACAGTAAGATCATCCTGAAAAAAATTTCATGGACAAATCATATGCCTTTCCCATCCTGCTTTGTTCCTGATAAACAGATTTGCTTCAGAGATTTAGAAATTCCAGACTAGTCTTGGAGCACTTTCTGTTGCATTTCCACCTGGACACTGAAATTCTCATGATCCATCGCATTTCTGAGAACACCGGTTGGAGGCTCAGCTCCTGAAGAAGTGAACATTCAGCACACTGACTCTGCTAGCACGTTTATTTCTTAATCCCTCATCTCAGTAAGAGTTTTGTGTGGGCAAGCAGCTTCTTCAGAACTGCAGCCAACAGAAAGGGTGTGTTGGAGGGAGGGGACGGGCGATACAAGCGCGGAGTCTCCCACGCCGGGCGCACGGGACAGGACGGCGGCGGCAACGCTGCGGGGACACCCCGTCCCATCCCACCTGGGAAAACCAAAGCACCGGGTTTCTGCAAAGGACACGAAAGGCTGCAAGCAGGAAATGTGTAATTGTTACACAGAAAAGGGCCTGGAGGAAAAGCTTGTTCATCTGCAGCAGACTGGGGGCACTGGGATGGCTCAGCTGGGGCACACTGGGGCAGAGCTCCCCGGGGCTGCAGCTCCTCCCCAGGGGCAGCTCTGGGCTCTGCTCTGGGACAGGGACAGGAGCCAGGGAACAGCTGGGGCTGGGCAGGGCAGGACAGGCTGGAGCTCAGGGCAAGGCTCTTCCCCCAGAGGTGCTGGCACTGCCCAGGCTCAGGCTGGAGCTCAGGGCAAGGCTCTTCCCCCAGAGGTGCTGGCACTGCCCAGGCTCAGGCTGGAGCTCAGGGCAAGGCTCTTCCCCCAGAGGTGCTGGCACTGCCCAGGCTCAGGCTGGAGCTCAGGGCAAGGCTCTTCCCCCAGAGGTGCTGGCACTGCCCAGGCTCCCCAGGGAATGGGCACGGCCCCGAGGCTGCCAGAGCTCCAGGAGCGTTTGGACACCAGGGATGGACAGGGGGGATTGTTGGGGGCTGCACTGGGTGATCCTGGTGGGTCCCTTCCAGCTCAGGAAATTCCATGATTGTAATTTAAAACCCTGATCAAGAGGGCAGCAGGCTGAGCGTGGCCATCCCATCCTCCACTGGGCACAGGCTGCCCTTATATCACTCTGCAGCTCCAGCCTCCAGACCTGGCAGAGATTCCATCCATTTCCTCCCACTGGAGCCATGACAAGCTGCCAAGATCAGGGAGTCACGGTGGAGTAATTTCCAGAAATGCCCCAGCACTGCCTGTTGGCTGCTACCTGCAGCTGGACATGTTCAACAGGGGCTTTTCCACAGGTCCCAAATCTTCCCAGTCCCAGTGCAGGAGTGGTTACACTGGGAAAACCTACAAAATGCTTCCCCAGAACATTCCCTCACCTTCCAGATATTCCATGTTCACAAACTTTCCTGAGACACACAAATCCTGAGTATTTTGTCCCCACAAAGAACTCCTCTTCTATAAACACATCCAGTATGTGCTTGAAGCTGTGAAAATGTGCAGCAACCACAAAATGCTACAGGAAGGGATTCTACAGCTTTAATGGGGAGGGGGAATACTGGGGGGGTGTTACCAACAGACCAGGCTTTATAAAGCCTCACCTATCAGTAGCAGGGGGGTCTTACCCTCTCTCTTGCTGCTTTAAATTTTTACTGAGTGCTAGAACCCATCCTAGCATTAATTCAATCAATCCTGGTAATAATTCCATGCAGTATTTTTAGGAAGAAATTCTTTACTGTAAGGGTGATGAAGCTCTGGCAGGGGTTGCCCAGAGAATTTGGGGATGTCCCATCTCAGGAAGTGCTGGATGGGGCTTGGAGCAATCTGAGATTGTGGAAGTGTCCCTGGCCATGGCAGGGGGTGGAACTGATGATATTTAAGGTCCCCCAACAGAAATTCTGTGAATTTAATTGGTTCAGCTGATGGTGGCCATAAATACCTGGCAGTGCAGGCTGATGATAAAATTTCTGTGTGAGTTCCTCTGCTGTTCACTCAGGGTGAGCAAAGCTGTGGATGTTCACAGCTGTAACATCAGCTGTAAAACCCTGGTCTGCTCAGGGCATCCTGCCCACAGCCAGAGAGAGCAGGAAGGCACTGGGTTTCTTCCTCTACAGTTATTAATTACATCCAATTAATTACAATTAACTGAACTATTAATTGTATTCTCCCCACCTAAACAAGGGCATTCTCACAAATAACTTTTATAGACAGATCAGCACATCACAGGACTCACAAGAGGTCAGGTGCTGCTCCTGGGTGAGCTGTTGGGAAGGAAATTAATCCCAGTGGAGGCCACTGGCCCTGTCTTTGTTTATTTACCTGATGGGAAATGATTCATAAAGCCTCTGCCAAAGCAAGCCATAAAGCTATTAGAGAATGGCACGAAAGGGCAAATGGTGTGATAGCAGAAGTGTGGCAGGGGATGGCTGAACAAGGAATAAATCCACACCATTGCTCATTTCAAGGGAAAATCAAGGTCAGATCAGTGCCAGGAAATCAATGGCATATGGAAAGTCATTGATTCCTTCCAGATGTGAAAATTAAAGTTCACTATCTTTTCACAAGCACAGATGGACAGCGAGGTCCTGAGGAAAATTTGTGCTGATTTCTTTCCCAACTCTGCCCTTGGCCAAGGCCTGGGGCCTTGTGATGAGTGACTGATGCATTTTCATCTCCTTTTCACCACATGTGTTCCCCAGAGCCCGAGGATAGAGAGCCTGGATTTCACAGTCCATGCACTTCGTCAGAGGGCTCTGCTTCAGCACAGTCATTCCCTCTGTGCCTCCAGAGCCACCTCTCTGCTTCCTGTGCCCCTGAGCCAAGCCTGACGTGTGGACCTTCCCCTTGTCAGTGGGTTTTCTACACACTGGGCAAAGGCTGCAGCTAAATCAGAAACACAGCGGGAAAGGTTTGGATCTGACACAAACCTTCCACTTGAGGAAATCCATAAATCCTCATTTCATCATGAGGAAATCCTTTCTCATTGAGCTTTTAGGAACCATCTGGGGTTTGCTTCTGAATTTTAGTCTCCTCTGAAAGGGATCCTGCAGGATTTGGTGAGGCCCTGTGTTTGGGGAGCAGGAGCACAAGAATGGCACCCTGGATAGACACCCTGGGGTTTTTGGGAGCAGGAACATGGGGATGGCACTCTGGATCAATGCCCTATGGTTTGTGGGAATGGGAACACAAGAATGTCACCCTGGATAGACACCCTGTGGTTTTTGGGAGCAGGAACATGGGGATGGCACCCTGGACAGATACCCTGTGGTTTTTGGGAGCAGGAACATGGGGATGGCACCCTGGATCAATGTCCTGTGGTTTTTGGGAGCAGGAACATGGGGATGGCACTCTGGATCAATGTCCTGTGGTTTTTGGGAGCAGGAACATGGGGATGGCACTCTGGATCAATGTCCTGTGGTTTTTGGGAGCAGGAACATGGGGATGGCACTCTGGATCAATGTCCTGTGGTTTTTGGGAGCAGGAGCACAAGAATGGCACCCTGGCTGGATGCCCTGAGGTTTTGAGGATGCAGGAACAGAGAATGGCACCCTGGCTGAGCTCAGCTCTGGCTCCTTTGCCCAGCTGGCACAGGGCTGTGCCTCTTGGCACTCCAGCCATGCCTGAGGGTGTTTTGGTGCCTATGGGAGCAGCAGGCTTTGGTTAGGGGAACATGGGACATCCCTTCGGGGAAAGAACACAATTCCCAGCCCCTGGGGTTTTCACTTCATGGCACCCTAAATCTTGAAGGCCTGTGTTAAAAGGGAAACGAGGCTTTGGCAGGCTGAGCTCAAGAGCTGAAGTGTTTTAGAGCTCTGCAGGCTGTGATTGTGAGCTCAGCCTACGTCACCACCGCTCTGCTCGGGAAATTGGGAGTCTGGAGCCAGCGAGCTGCAAGAGCCTGTGATCCCATTGCTCACTCAGGACAGCTCTGGGCAGCAGCACTCCCAAAGAAGGCAAAGGGAAAGGGAAAGTCCAGCTGTGTCCAGCTGTGACGTGTTAAAGGAAGGCAGTGACCAAGCCATTCTTCCACACCATACAATCCTTTCTAGGGAATCACCAGTCATTGCACTGCACCAGATTTTCTGCCTCTGTTTGCATTTGTCACGTAGAACCACGTCTCCCTGATCTCTGTCTGATCTCTGTATCCTCGGCAGCCCTTTGACCTCCCCCGAGCCAGCTGTGGTTTGCTGCTGATGGACACCAGGCACGTAGAGCAGGGAGCCTGGGGCACAGGAGGGGAACAGAGCCCTGGCCCGTGGAGGGAGCGCTCCACAGAGTCCTGCTGGGGGCTGGAATGATGGGGAAATGCCCAGCCAAGCTGTGACAGTACCAAACATCCTTGGACAGCACCTTCCTTCCTGGCCTGACAGGACCAAGCCTAAGTGGTGTCCTGTGCAGCCACTAAACACGGGAATTCCAGGCTGTCCTTGTCATCCTCTGCTCCCGCAGCACAGCGTGGGGACAGGCGGGGATTCACCCCCGGAGCGGCTCCTGCAGCCCCCGCCTCCCCGGGAGCAGCATCGCTTTGGGATTCCTGCCAAATGTGCCAGCTCTGCCAACCCTGCCAACTCTGCCACTTCTGCCAGCTCCTGCCATCCCTGCCAGCTCCTGCCAGCCCTGCCATCCATGCCAGCTCCTGCCACTTCTGCCATCCCTGCCATCCCTCCCAGCCCTGCCAGCTCCTGCCAGCCCTGCCAACTCTGCCATCCCTGCCACTCTGCCATCCCTGCCAACTCCTGCCAGCTCCTGCCATCCCTGTCATCCCTGCCATCCCTGCCATCCCTGCCACTCTGCCATCCCTGCCATCCCTGCCAACTCTGCCATCCCTGCCACTCTGCCAGCCCTGCCAACTCCTGCCAGCTCCTGCCATCCCTGCCGTTCCTGTCATCCCTGCCATCCCTGCCATTCCTGCCAGCTCCTGCCAGCCCTGCCAACTCCTGCCATCCCTGCCATCCCTGCCATCCCTGCCATCCCTGCCATCCCTGCCATCCCTCCCATCCCTCCCATCCCTGCCATCCCTGCCATCCCTCCCAGCCCAGCCCAGCTCCGTGCGTGGGTGCCAGGAGCGCTGCAGGAGGAGGCTGCACAGCTCGGGGGTGGCAGGTCACAGCAGGGACACGGCGGCTCTTTGGGACCATCCCGCAGCCTCCCAGCGCTTCCCGGCTGTGTCACCCCATGGGCAGCGTTGGAGGAGCTGCTCCCCATCCCCTGCCTGCCCACAAAGCTGGGTTTGCCCTGCTCTGCTCACTGCGGGTCCAGAGCTGTGCAAGGAGGGACCTGGACACCCCTCAGCTGGCCGTGGCCACCAGAAAACCCTTCCTCAGCACGGGTGACATCCCAAGAGCTGCTCACGCCACGGGGAGCTCTCCCACCCCTCTGCCTCCCCTCCAGCCCTGCTGCACCTGAGAGGAATGTCACATTTGTCTTTACAAACGAGCTGTAGATCTGCTGGGAGATAAACCCAGCACTGAGACATAAAAGAAACCATCCCTGTGCACTTCTCTCTCCTCACTCTAGATGTGATCCAGCTTGTCCTCAGATGAAGTCTCAGAATCATCAGGCACAAACACGCAGGAGAACAGAAAGCACTTCAGGCAGCAGACAAAACTCAGCAGCACAGCAGTGACGTGCCCCCGTGCCAAGCTGTTTTCCTTGGATCCTTATTTCCTTTCATACTTTCTCAGCTCTCCAAAAACATCTCTGAGTCCCACAGCGACTCCCCAGCAGAAATCTGCCCACTCCAAAGCTCGCTGAGCTGCTGCAGGGGCTGGGAACCCTGCAGATCTCTCTGATCTGTAGAAACTGCTCAAGGATCACAGGCTGGGACATGTCTGACAAGAGCAGGAGAATTTGCACAACAGGCTGGGCTGAGAGAGGAGCTGGGGACAAATGGGGAGCAGCAGGAGACGTGAGGGGTGGCATGATGTGACATGATGGGACAGGACTGGCAGTGAGGGGACATCCCTGCCTGTGCCCTGTGCCTGACCCAGATCCCCTCATGGGAAAGGTGAGACCATGGAGCTCCCCCAGGTCCCCATTCCCTGCCTGCTGCTGTCGAGCTGGGATGAGGCAGAAAAATCCAGCAACGTGGCTTTGTTCATGAGGCAGAGAGAAAGCAAAAGCCTTTGTTAAAGAATCAACTACACCTTGATAGATCAGATCACAAAACTGAGGAAACACCTGATTTCATTGGTGCAGGGAAGGTGACACCCCTGGTAAACATGATTTCACCAAAACATCACGTCTCTCACGCATCCTGCAGGTGTTTAACCATTGTTACAATTCTTCCTCTCTCGTTTTCCTCGAGCAGCCTGAGAAAACCCAAGGCTGCTGTTTCCCTGCTGTTCACCAGAATCCCACACCTGTCCTGCAGCCATGGATGGCTGGGGAACATCCCAGTGCATCCCAGTGCATCCCAGTGCATCCCAGTGCATCCCAGAGCATCCCAGTCCATCCCAGTGCATCCCAGTGCATCCCAGTGCATCCCAGTGCACTCCCAGTGCATCCCAGTCCATCCCAGAGCACTCCCAGTCCATCCCAATCCATTCTGGTGCACTCCCAGTCCATCCCAGTGCATTCTGGTGCACTCCCAGTGCATCCCAGTGCACTCCCAGTCCATCCCAGTCCATCCCAGAGCATCCCAGTCCATCCCAGTGTGTCCCAGTGTGTCCCAGTGCATCCCAGAGCATCCCAGTGCATCCCAGTCCATCCCAGTGCATCCCAGAGCATCCCAGTCCATCCCAGTCCATCCCAGTCCATCCCAGTGCATCCCAGTGCATCCCAGAGCATCCCAGTGCATCCCAGTCCATCCCAGTGCATCCCAGAGCATCCCAGTGCATCCCAGTCCATCCCAGTCCATCCCAGTCCATCCCAGTCCATCCCACGAATTCCCAGTCCATCCCAGACCATCCCAGTACATCCCAGTGCATCCCAGAGCATCCCAGTGCATCCCAGTGCATCCCAGAGCATCCCAGTGCATCCCAGAGCATCCCAGTGCATCCCAGTGCATCCCAGTGCATCCCAGAGCATCCCAGTGCACTCCCAGTCCATCCCAGTGCACTCCCAGTGCATCCCAGTCCATCCCAGTCCATCCCAGTGCATCCCAGTGCATCCCAGTGCATCCCAGTGCATCCCAGTCCGTCCCAGTGCATCCCAGTGCATCCCAGTGCATCCCAGAGCATCCCTGTCCATCCCAGTCCATCCCAGAGCATCCCAGTCCATCTCAGACCATCCCAGTACATCCCAGTGCATCCCAGAGCATCCCAGTCCATCCCAGTGCATCCCAGAGCATCCCTGTCCATCCCAGTCCATCCCAGAGCATCCCAGTCCATCTCAGACCATCCCAGTACATCCCAGTGCATCCCAGAGCATCCCAGTCCATCCCAGTCCATCCCAGTGCATCCCAGTGCATCCCAGAGCATCCCAGTGCATCCCAGTGCATCCCAGTCCATCCCAGTGCATCCCAGTCCATCCCAGTGTGTCCCAGTGCATCCCAGTACAACCCAGTCCATCCCAGTGCAATCAGTGCATCCCAGTACAACCCAGTACAACCCAGTCCATCCCAGTGTGTCCCAGTGCATCCCAGTGCATCCCAGTACAACCCAGTCCATCCCAGTGGATCCCAGAGCACCCCAGTCCATCCCAGTCCCATCCCAGTGTGCCCCAGTGCATCCCAGTCCATCCCAGTCCATCCCAGTCCCATCCCAGTCCATCCCAGTGCAGCTCCTGAGCTGCTGACAGAGTCCTAGCACGTTCCAGGCTCCTCATTGCTGGCACACTTATCTGCACAGGAAAAAACAAATTTCTCCTGCCTCTCTCAGGACCCTTCAGAGGAAACTCTCAGCTCAGGGGCAGAGCAGGAGCCAAAGGCTTGCAGGGCACACTGCAGGGAGGCTGAGGCCAATAAAAACTCTTACAAGCTGTTCTAACTCAGAGCTGGCTCCCCTGGAAATCCTTGGCAAATAAAATCAAAATAAACTCCTGGGTGTTCCCTGGAGGGATCTGTGTCTGTCTGCTGGCAAGGCCCATGCCTTCAATACACTTTAAGCTTTTTGTAGCACTCACAGTGAAAAGAAAATTAATTTTGACACTTGTGGTCAAAATATTTAGTGTCATTTTTTTAGTACTTTGCTCTAAAATATACAATTGGGATTCCAGGAGGAAAAAAAAAAAAAAAAAGGCAAAAAATCACTTGTCTACACAGAACTTCACAGAAATATGAGCTTTTATTTGAGGACAATGGAGCCACACCTACGCTGAAATGAGATCTGGGCCCTGTAAAAGCAGACAGCAGTCCTTGTCCCCAAGGTTTTACAGTCTAAATGAAAACAAACAGAGTTAAGGAAGGAAACAATCAGTCACTTGTCTGAGGCCTGACAGGAGCGATGTGGCTCGGCTGGGATTGGAGCACAAAGCTGTGCTGGGTGAGGGGCTGGGCAGGAGCCAGCCCTGAACCCCCTGAGCCCTGGGCTGAGCCCAGCCTGGGCAGCAGGGCAGGGGGATTCTGCCCCTGTGCCCTGGGCTCAGGTGAGACCCCACCTGCAGAGCTGGGACCAGCACAGGGAGGAGCTGGAGCTGCTGCAGAGCCCAGAGGAGGCACCAGGGGAGCAGAGGATGGAGCAGCTCTGCTGGAGGAAAGGCTGGGACAGCTGGGATTGTTCACTGGGGAGGAGAAGCTTTGGGCTGAGCTCAGTGTGGCCTTGCAGGGCCTGGAGGGGCTGCAGGAAAGATGGAGAGAGACAATTTACAGGGGATGGAGGGACAGGGCACAGGGAATGGCTGCAAACTGCCAGAGGGCAGGGCTGGATGGGATTTGGGCAGGAACTGTTCCCTGGCAGGGTGGGCAGGGCTGGCACAGGGTGCCCTGGATCCCTGGCAGTGCCCAAGGCCAGGCTGGACACTGGGGACAGTGGAAGTGTCCCTGCCATGGCAGGGGTGGCACTGGGGCACCTTTAACATCCCTCCCAGCCCAAACCATTCTAGGATTCTCTCTTACCTCCCTAAACCACCTTGCTCTTCACTATTTCTTTCATACTCTCTCTTTCCCTGGTCTCTTCCCTCTCTGCTCTGCTGGCAAGGATCCCTTCCTTGCTGCTGGCAGCCTCAGGCAGCCTCGCTGACCAAACCACATGTTCTGCTCAGAGCATGACTCCAGTGCATCAAGAGCTGCACCCAACTATTGCAATAGGAAGAGTTTTTGTAGTGTCATTGAAATGAGAAGAGCTGGCTGAGGGAAAGGGATGTTATAGACAGCCATGAGAAAATAATTTTCTTTCTTTGATCTTATTTTTTAAAAACCCAAATCTGAAATGCTTTTCAAGAGGAGGTGGGGGGGAAGCAAACCCCTCTCACTAAAAAAAGTGTTGAAGTTTCCAGCCTGTTTCTCTATCCAGGGAAAAAGGAGAAGTTCCTGCACATCACTGTGTGCACACATACACATCAAAGAAAGTTTCTGTTTTATTGAGAACTTTCCCGGGGACAAAAAAAAAAATCCAATTTCATCAGTTTGGGCACGTCTAAATGAAACCATCTCCATGCCAAGCACTTCCCAAATGAGTGGATCTCCTTGGGGAGGGTGGGCTGCTGCAGAGTGGCAGGGAGGAACTTTCCTGGGATGCAGGAACCCCTCCCAGCTGGACACCAGCTGCCAGCAGAGCGTGTTCCTCCCGGTGTGCTGCTGATCACTCCAGAGAATCTCCACGGGCTGCAGCCCCTCTCTGCCAGGGACAGCAGCTGTCAGTCGAGTAAGACTGATATCATTTTCCCTCAATTACAGTAAAATCACACTTTTCCAAGTAGCAATAACACAATTTTTTTTTTTTTTTTTTTTTTTTTTTTTTTTTTTTTTTTGTTAAGATTTTTAATTAAGACTATTTGGGAGAAGATGATCTGCAGAGCAGATTTTTGGACGGTGCACACTGCACGGTGCAGAGGGAGCACACTGAGCAAAGGGCAGCCCTGTGTGAATTCTGCTAGAATGGAGGGATGAAGCAACACTGCAGAGAAGCAGACCCCTTCTTCGGGGTCACCCGCTTCCCGTCGCCACACCTTCCCCAAAAAAGCCTCTTCCCCTTTCTGTGGGAAAGAAGAACCTGCCGGGCTCTGCTCTCGCTCTGCCCCTGCTTCTCACTTTCACTCCCGTGGGTTTCACCTTCCCCGCGCCGGGCGGAAAAGCCTGCGGAGCCGCTGCAGCCCAGCAGGGCCGATCCTGGTCCCACCCAGCGGGACTTTCCTGGTTCCTCCTGCAGGAGGGGGCTGGCAGGAGCGGCAGGAGCGGCCGGGCAGCGCGGGCAGCGAGCGCTCCGGGTTTCTACTGTAGGCGGTGCATTCCTCGGGAGGGAGGGAGGCTCTGCGTGCGCGCCGGTGCCTTCCCACACTCGGCCCGGCTCTTATTTAACGGGGGTCTCCATGCAGGGCAGGCGCCACAGGAGCTGCGGCGGTGCCCGGCTCCCCGCAGGACGAGCCCGGCGCTGCTGCCATGGAGAGCGCGGTGGGGACGATGGAGGCGGAGATGGGCGAGGAGGCTCCGGCAGCCGGGCTGCAGCTCCGCAGGGACCTGCGCAGGATCCGCTGCGCCCTGCTGCTGTGCCTGCTGGCCGTGCTGCTGCTCATGCTGCCCACCGCCTACCTGCTGCTCGGACACCTGCCCCGCTCCTGCGGCACCCAGGTAAGGCAGGCGCGCCTGGAGCTCTTTTCACGCTCTCTGCGAGTTTCTCGTGTTTCGAAGGCGCGTGTGAGACTCGCTGTTGTGTTTCTTCTTCGTTACGCCGAGGATAAATCTAATTGTTGCTCATTATTTTAACTAACTCCATCCCGCACCTCCGGACGGAGCCTTTGTGGAGTTCTTTTAATGTTCTTTGTGTAGGTTTCTTTTCATTTCTTTATGGATTGTTCAGGGCCACGTGTGAGACTCGCTGTTGCATTCCTTCTTCTTTATCCCGAGGATAAATCTTATTACTGCTCGTTATTTTAACTAACTTCATCCCACGCCTTGGATGGAGCCTCTGTGGAGTTCTTTTAATGCTCTTTATGAATTTCTTTATGGATTGTTCAGGGGTACGTGTGAGACTCGCTGTTGCATTCCTCTTTCATCATCCCGAGGATAAATCTGGTTATTGCTCGTTCTTTTTAACTCCATCCCGCGCCTCCAGACGGAGCCTTTGTGGAGTTCTTTTAATGCTCTTTATGAATTTCTCGTGTTCTTTTAATGCTCTTTATGAATTTCTTTATGAATTGTTCGAGGGCACGTGTGAGACTCGCTGTTGCATTCCTTCTTCCTTACCCCGAGGATAAATCTGATTATTGCTCGTTCTTTTTGAACTAACGGTTCCTTACTTTCGCTGAGGTCACAAGCAGAGAACGTGGCTTTAAAACTTTTATTGCTGTGCTGCAGGGAATGCTTTAAAAAAACCAAAAACCACTGATTAGTGGAAATGAGTGTCTGCACTGATTTCTGCCAGATTTTTGACGCTATGGCTCGTTTTCCTCCCTCCTCTTGGATTAAATCTGCGGCTTCCCCTCGCAGTGTCTGATTTCAGGAAGATCTGCTGATGTCAGTGGGTCAGTCACCCGTCACTGGGCTGACAGCTGCAGCCCTGGTGGATTATTAATTACTATTAATGCCAACTTCTGCAGAGATCTGAGACAATTAAGGGAGTCTGACCCGAAACTTTGCATCCTGTTTTTAACTCCCCGTTGTAACTTTCTCTCAAGCCAGGGCTCTTCTCAGCTCTTCTCCTTTGCCCGACAGCTGCACTCACTTTGCTCCCAGCCGTACAAACTCGTGCTGTGCTGCTCCCAGCCCGTTCCACGCTGCTCCATCCCCCTGCAGGTGCCCATTCCCACGGCAGGCTGCGGGTTCGGCAGAGTGCCCCGTGCTGTGTGAATTAAGCTTTGGATTTTAGCCTCAGGTCTGAAATTCCCGTGTTTATCAGCGAGTTAAGGGGAAGGGCCCGAGGAAAAGGGGCTGGTTTTGGTGGCCCGGAAGGCAGGTTTGGCACCTGGCTGAGGTTTAGCCCGGGGGTGTTTAGGGAGGGTGAGAGCCGCGCCTGTACTGGTGGCTCCCAGTTCTGGTGGCTCCCAGTTCTGGTGGCTCCCAAAGCTCTGGTGGCTCCCAAAGCTGTGCTGGCCCCGCGGTGACCCCGAGCGATGCTCAGGGTGCAGCATCCCCTCTCCTACCTGGCTCTAACCTGGTGCAGCCCCTCGGGCTGTTGAATCTGGCAATTCCTCGAGTGTGGGAGCTGCGATGCTGCCCTGCCCCTGTCACTGCTGGAGAAACCCAGGCTGCTCTCCCTGCAGGTGCCAGAGCACAGCTTTCTTCAGGGGCTGGGCACCTCCTGAGAGGATTTGGGGGCCGTCAGTTCCAGAAGAGTGGAATTACAGCAGAGCAGGACGTGGAGGAGCTTGAAAAGCTGGGTGGGGGTAAAAGACACGGGATGCTTTGGGCAGTGTCTGCTGCTGCTGCTCTGGGTTTGTCCGTGTCCCACGAGAGCAGAACAGCTCAGTCTCGAAACAATCTTGGAGCGGAAGAATAATAAAACGTTCACTTGTTTAATCAATCCAATGCATTCCTGGGTCGTGATCCTGTTGTCGGGGTTAACAGAGAAAACGCATTTTTCTGGGTGGGTTCGGTTTCTTAAGCGGAAAAGCGCAGTGTAAAGAGTCGGGATTGCAGAGCTGGTGTGCGTTCCCTGCACCTGCTCCCAATTAGGAACACGTAATGTTTCCACAGTGATGTAACGAGGTGATCAGAGGAGTTACAACCTCTGCGAGTCCCAGGGAGGAAGGGGAAAGTCATCGGGGCTGGCCGGGTGCCCGGGGTGCCGTGGGAGGAGCTGCCCTCGGCCTGTTCCCGACGTTTCATTCACTCTTCTGCTCTCTGTGCTCAGCAGGACAGGCAGCAGGACAGACAGCAGGACAGGCAGCACACAGGGGTGGACGTGTCTGCCTGTGCCTGGCTGTGAATTCCCCAAGGAGCCACATCCCCAGGAGCCTGCAGGAGGTTCAGGGTGGTTCAGTCCCTGGGAATATTTCTGGGCATAAAAGCTCTCAGGAAAATGTCTTTTTGCATTTCCTTCTGCGTTCAAAGTTTGCTGAATGACTCTGTTCCCATGTGCCCCATTGACAGCTCGGATCAGGAGTTTTGGGACCTGCCACGTGTGGCAGAGCTCTCTGGGGCTCTGCTTTTGGGGTCGAGTGGCAGATGAGTGTTGTCCTCCTGACCTTGCAGCCCACGGGAGGAATCCCCTGGCTGCCCCACAGAGCTCTGCCCACACATTATTGTCACCTCCCAGTGCTCTGGGACAGTCCTGGGAGCAGGGAGGGACTCAGCAGGTGAGGAGCAGATGGAGTAAATTCCTGAGTGCTTCCTGGAGCAAAGGGGAGCAGGGAAGGCTGGCAAGGTTTGTGCAACAGGGGTGTGTCCCTGGGCACGCTGCTGCAGGGCGAGGCGCCCTGGCCACCCCTGCCCTGCCCTGGCTGCACGTGGTGGCACCTGGGGCCTCTGAAGGGATGCAAAGTCAGAGACTCAGGGGTGACCTTATCACCCTCTACAGCTCCCTAAAGGTGGCTGTGCTCAGGTGGGGTTGGTCTCTTTTCACCAGGCAGCACTGACAGAGCCAGAGGACACAAATTAAAGCTGTGCCAGGGGAGATACAGGTTATTAGGAAGAAGTTTTTTACAGAAAGAATAATAAAGTGTTGGAATGCTTTGCCTAGGGAGTGGTGGAGTCCCCATCCCTGGATGTGGCACTGGGTGCCATGGGTTAGTTGAGGTGTTAGGGCATGGATTGGCTCAATGATCTTGGAGCTCTCTTCCAGCTGAGTTCTGCTGTGGTACTGTGCAGTCACCTCTTGGGCTGGAGATGTCCCTTTCAGGAAAAAGCAGAGTGAGTTATGTCATTGCAGCAACACGTGTGGGCCACCAGTGTTCTCTCTGTGCCATGGTACGATGCATCTTGAATGAATAATCCCAGTCTGCTGATGATTTTCCCTGGACACCTTCCAGGCTCCTTCCACTGCTCCTTTGGGAAAGAGGAATCACTTTCTTCTGTGCTTCAATGCAGAGGGAGGAGAGGAAAAAGGGTTTTTCAAACCAGAACACGTGGCTTGTGTTACTAGCAGGGAATTGATCTAGAGGCCATAGTGGCCTCAAAGGACAGCCAAGTTTCAGTCTGAGCTCCCAAAACCGTCAATGGGATGGCACAGGAGAGCAGCTCTGGCTGCCTCAGCATCCCACTCAGCACAGCATCAAGTCCTGAGGCCTGGAGAAGCTGGTGCTGGGGTTTGTTTGTCATGGCACCCTGGGCATGTCAGGGCCACAGGCAGCACAAAGAGGATTCCAAAGCCTGTCCCAAGGGTTGGACACACACCTGTGTGCCAAGTCTGTGCCATGTCAGCTGGCACTGCAGAAGGGACCTGCTGCAGAGCAGGAGGAACTAGAGAATCCCAGAGGCCCCACCTGGATCCTACCAGAAATTTGGCAACAAATCCCAGGAAAGATCTGCCCCCAAGGCCTGCTGGTAAAGGAAGGAGAACCTCAAAAGGCTCCCTGAGCTTTGGGGAAGGAGAAATGCCTGGGGAGGAGCAGCAGGCACTCCTGGATGGACCCAGGTGTTGGGATTCCAAAGCCAGCAGCAGTTAAATCCCTGCAGGGCCACTGCTGCTGGATGCAAATGTTCCATGTGGGCATTGTGGACAGGCTTCCATGGCCAGCAAAATGTTCTGACTGAAGCCAGTTTTTGCTGCCACAAACCAGTTCCCACCAAAAATTCCTGGCCCAGGCTGTGCAGCATCTCTGGAGTTGGAAAAACTTGGATTTATATACTGCACATGGGCTGCAGAGCTCCTCCCTGTGAAACATTTCCTCCACTGGAAATGGATGGATGCAGGAGCTGGGGGGATTTTGCTCATCAGTGCCTCTGCCTGCAGAGCCAGCTGCTCTTCCCATGCCATTGGATGTCAGCCCTTCTTTTTGGGTTTAGCAATATGTCCTAGGACACAATATCTGGATAGAAATGCACTGTGACCTTTGGGCATTTGTGGTGCCAGAAGCAGCCAGAAGTGCTTTGCACACAGCAATCCCCAGGGTGCTTAGAGCTGCCTGTGCAAACATCTGTGAGTCAGCTCAAGGTGGGATTTTCAACATCACTCAGTGGTTGGGCTCTCCACAGTAACCAAGGGGAAAATTGAGGCTGTGAACTTTTCAGAATCACAGCTGAGCAAGAAAGGGAAAAGAGAGAAAAGCACTGATTGTGTGGATGTTCTCTCTGTTGTCTTGTGCTGCTCAGTTCTCCCTCCCCATCAATGCACAACATCTGTGCCTGTTAGGGACAAGTATTACTGACACCTGGGCATTATGCAGCACTGTCTACTGCTAAAACATCTTCTGTAGGAGCTTTCTATTTACATTTATATCCTTATTTATATCCTTATTTATATCCTTATTTATATCCTTATTTATATCCCTATTTATATCCTTATGAAATAGCACAATTAGGAAAATAAAGAGCACAACAGAATAATTTCACACCTTGCTCAATCCCCCTGTTCTATCTGCTCTGTCCTTCAGCATCTCTGAATGCAGCTCCTGCACTTGGAGTTTCCAGATGGATTTCTTAGGAAACAAGTAAATTTAGGTTTAAACAAAACCTTTTTGTTGTGTTTTGTAAAGAAGCAGAATTCTTCTTGCTCTTCTTCCCATTTTCCTGCCACCTCTGTTTGGATTGCAACATCCAAGTTTATACAAGGAACTTCAGCAGAAGTTAGGCTTCAAGTATGTAAACAGTTCCACAGAAGTTACATCCTTAAATGTAGGTTTGGGATTGACTTTTTCACTGGCTGCAGAATCCTTAGAGATGGGAATCACTAAGGAGAGTTAGTCACTTGGGAAATATGTAGGAAATGTCACCCAAGGAATGTGTAAATATACTCCTAGGTGAATACACCTGGCTGAATGCAAGGGCAGAATGAAGGAAATCCTTAATTCTGTCCTTGTGCTTCCCACCAGGGCAGGGACAGGTCAGCTGGCTGTGACTGAGTCACACCAGCAGGGCACTCATGGTTAGTCACCACAGAAAGCAGGCTTGGAAAGTCCTCACACATAATGAAAGGCTCAGGAACCTCCTGGACAGCACAGCACCAATTTCCCCTCAGCCCCACTGGAATTTCACATCACTCTCTGCCAGGAGGCTGCTGGGGCTGGGCCACACGTTTGTGTACAGGTGGATAAGGAAATCTAAAAATAAAAATAAGAGAGAGAATTTTCCCTACTGTTTTCCCTCTCCATTTGTTTCCCAACACACTGAAGTGACTATTTTAGAAATGACTGTTTTCTGCAGGAGCACACGGATGTTTACTTCCAGTAAAACATTAAACTCTCTTTGGGTTTACTGGAGCAGCCAGCAGTCCCCAGCCCCAGGCAGGCTGACTCTCCTTCCACAAACATTCCCCTACTCCAGCCAATATAAATTATCTATTTTCTCCTGCAGTGATCTAAGCTGTGAGAGACACAGCCAGCAGGAGCCAACTTCAGCACATACATATCAATTGTTTCACCCTTTTATTGGGCAAAATGCCTCAAATCCTTTGCTATGAGCTGACCAGGGGGTTTATTGAGTTTATTCAGTGTGGGGTTGGTGGCTGCCCATGAAACACTCTGTGCCAGTCCTGTGGTGTGGGACATCCTGGGATGGGGATTCCTGACAGCTCTGAGGGTCAGGCCCGAGGGTCAGCACAACCCAGGCTGCTCCAAGGGCTGCTGCTCCCAGCCCCATAAGGCTGGATGCAGAAGCAGCATCCCACAGCACCCTGCAGCTTTCTGCAGCATCCCACAGCATCCCACAGCACCCTGCAGCATCCCATAGCACCCTGCAGCATCCCACAGCACCCTGCAGCTTTCTGCAGCATCCCGCAGCACCCTGCAGCATCCCACAGCATCCCACAGCATCCCACAGCACCCTGCAGCATCCCACAGCACCCTGCAGCTTTCTGCAGCATCCCACAGCATCCTGCAGCATCCCACAGCACCCTGCAGCATCCCGCAGCATCCTGCAGCATCCCACAGCATCCTGCAGCATCCTGCAGCATCCTGCAGCATCCCATAGCACCCTGCAGCATCCCACAGCATCCCACAACATCCCACAGCATCCCACAACATCCTGCAGCATCCCACAACATCCTGCAGCATCCCACAACATCCTGCAGCATCCTGCAGCATTCTGCAGGATCCCACAGCACCCTGCAGCATCCCATAGCATCCTGCAGCATTCTGCACCATCCCACAGCATCCCATAGCATCCTGCAGCATCCCCCAGCATCCTGCAGCATCCCATAGCATCCTGCAGCATCCTGCAGCTTTCTGCAGCATCCCATAACATCCTGCAACATTCTGCAGCATCCCATAGCATCCCACAGCACCCTGCAGCTTTCTGCAGCATCCCACAGCATCCCACAGCATCCCCCCTCTGGAGCTGCCCGGGTGGCTCAGGGGTGCAGCAGGTGTCAGGGCAGGAGGGGACAGGCACTGTCCATCCCTCTGAGCTGCTCAGCAGCAGCAGGGCAGCCCCCAGGGCTGTGTCCTGCCCAGGGGAATGGGAACGTTCGGCTCCAGGGGGGAATTGCAGAGGAGAGGAAGGATAAGCCTTCCCCAGAGCATCTGCTCAGCCCCTGTCTCCCCAGGAAGTCACCCAAAATTCCAGGCAGAACCAAGGAATTAGTCTGGGATAAGGTGCAGGACAAAAGGCAGGTGGAGCTGATCCTCTCAGTCTCTTGGCTGGTGTTGTGGGGGTCCCTTTGCTCCTGTACACCTGCTCCTCAGCCCTGCCCTGCCGTGAGGAGAATCTCTGGCTTGGCTCTGCCTGCTGTGCATGGACTGAGGGGCAGGAGAGGCTGCAGGCAGCAGAGGGGCTCCAGCAGTGCTGCCCAGTCCCATCCCAGGATGGCTGATTCACTCTGGCCACTCTGCTGCTCTCCCAGTTGTGCCAGGGGCTTCTCCAGCCTCAGACTTTAACAAACCTGCCCCAGAGTCCTGGAACCCCTTCAGAGACTAAGGCAGCTCTAAACCAGCAGCAGAAACATCTTGCAGCGAAGCAAAATCTTGTTTTTGTCTCAAAAAACCTTTTTGACAAGAAGCTGCAGCTGAACTCACTGATATTTCTGCAGCTATTGCACGTTCTGGGATGATTCCTACAGGAGCCTGTGGCTGACTGGCTGTAATTCTCCCCTGCAGGTCTCAGAGGAGAGGGGCTCTCGCTTTCTGAAGCAACGAGCAGTGGCTGCCGGTGAGTTTGCCACCCCTTCCCCTCTGGGTTCTGCAATCCCACACTCACCCCTTCCCCTCTGGGTGCTGCAATCCCACACTCACCCCTTCCCCTCTGGGTTCTGCAATCCCACACTCACCCCCTCAGCACCCCAATCCCTGCTGAGACACCCCAGGCACAGCTGGGGGAGGACATGCAGGGAGACAGAGTGGAAGGGGAGCGTTTCTAACCCTGGGCTGTGAAAGCTGGGCAGGCACAGGCTTCCCCCAGCTCTGCAGGGCCACTGGGGCTCCCTGAACAGCACAAACAGGGATCTGGGAGCTCCCCTCACTCCCCTCACTCCCCTCCTGCAGTTTAGGACACAGCCACAACGTGTCCTGTTATTTATTACCTTGGAGGTGCCAATAAGAGATCACAAATAATTCCTGGCTCTGCAGAGAGGGAGGGGGGCTGCACACATTTCCTCATGGGCTTCCATCACCACTCACTGTTTTTGACTGAGGAAAGGTTCTTCCCCAGAGGTGCTGGCACTGCCCAGGGTGGGATTGTTGGGGGGTCTGGGCAGGGTTAGGGCTGGATAATCCCTGTGGGTCCCTTCAGCTCAGGAAATTCTGTGATTTTATTATTGAACAGCAGCAAAAAGCCTCACACCATTTTTTCCCTCTTCCCTCAGTTACAGACACCCTTTCCAGTGCAGAGAAGCCACGAGCTCACCTGACAGGTAATTCTTGTTCAAAACTAAAGCCTTTTTACAGCAGATGTTGTGCTTCAATAACTTTGGTCCATGTGGATCTGGTGGGAGCAGATGTTGCAGGAAACATGGGGAGCTTAATAATCAGCTTTGCCTTGTTGACCATGCCAGATTGAGTGCAGTGTGTCTGTAGGAAAGGGCCCAGAAGGAGACAGCTGACAGAAATGTCACTTTTCTTTCACTGAATGACCAGCTTTTGTAACTGAACTGAAATAGGTGCCTGGTGTCTCAGTGATCTGCTGAATCCTCCAGAAAAGGCAGGGAAGGAGCTCAAGTGAGCCCTTTTGGAGAAGTGAATTGGCAAGAATTACAAGTTCTGGAGCAAAATCAGGTCAAATATGGGCAGTTTTATTTTATTTTTCTGCAAGGCCTAACTCAGACCACACACACCCCCCATATTCCCATAAATCTTTGCCCTGTTTTCAGTGAGATAATCAGAGCAAGCAGGGGGAGGGTAGCACCAAGCTGAGCCCTGCAAGGCTTCATGTTGTGCTGGGAAGGTGCCACCACAAAGTCTCATCACAGGGTGGGCTGGCAGACCTTCCCAAAAAGTGATCATGCCTTTCCAAAGAGTTATCATGCTTTTCCAAAAAGGTATCATGCTTTTCCAAAAAACATCATGAATTTCCAAGAGGTCCCCATGCCTTTCCAAAATGTTATGATGCCTTTCCAAAGAGTTATCATGCCTTTCTAAGAGGTTTCCATGCCTTTCCAAAAAGTTATCATGCCTTTCCAAGGGGTTTCAATGCCTTTCCAAGGGGTTTCCATGCCTTTCCAAGAGGTTTCAATGCCTTTCCAAGGGGTTCCCATGCCTTTCCAAGACATTTCTTTGCCTTTCCAAGAGGTTTCCATGCCTTTCCAAGGGGTTTCAATGCCTTTCCAAGAGGTTTCCATGCCTTTCCAAGAGGTTTCCATGCCTTTCCAAGGGGTTTCAATGCCTTTCCAAGAGGTTTCCATGCCTTTCCAAGAGGTTCCCATGCCTTTCCAAGGGGTTCCCATGCCTTTCCAAGGGGCTGCCAGCATCTCCAAGGTTCCCATCTCACCACCTCAGCCCTGAAGCTGTCACCACACCGAGGACATTGCCCTGAGGCATCCCCCATCCCCACCAGCTCCACCCACGTGGAAAATGTAGGTATTCCCAGAGAGAAGCTCCTGTCTGGCTCCAGTGTGCATGGAGAGAGTGCCAGAGGGTTTCCCAGCTGGCCTGAGGCCATTTATCCTCTCCAAAGTACAGCTCACTGCAGAGGCTTCCCCAACACCCCAGTATTGCCCCAGGGTGCACTTTGGAACTTGAAAATTGCAGGAAGTGCTGGGATCCTTCTCTCAAAGCCTCGTGCAGAGCTCAGCCCAAATCCACCTGCAGGGTTCAATCAATCTTCAGCTCAGGGCTGATGTGTTTCCCAGCAGAATTTTCTTTCCTTAAGCCCCAAGCTCCTTCCTGTGAGAATCCTCTGTGCCTTTCCCTTTGGCACAGGGCTCCTGGAGCTCCAAACCTGACCTGTCCCTGTCATCACATCTTTGCTTAAGGACAGGTTTTAAAGAGCAAGAGGACCAAGTCTCCTGCTGTAAAATTTGGGGTTTTTTTGAGTCCCCCACAGCAGAGAAATCCAGAGGCTCCAGTGACTCAGAGGAGCACCCAAAGCTCTGCTCTGCTGCTGGGAACTCCCCTGGGTTGCACAAAAGCCCAGCTGCCACAGGGAAACACCCAACACTTTTCTCCAAATTTCCTCAGCCCCCATATTTACAAAGATTCCTTTGCCATCATCCCCAGGCAGCTTCCCTGGGACTGTGCCCATCCTCTGGCATTCCACCCAGGGCCAGTCACTGCTGCCCACAGAAAGGAGCAAGGAAAGGGGAAAATTAAGGGAATTTTCTCTCTGCTTTCAGTGCTGTGTAGTCATCAAGGAACCAAATATCTGTGGATTATCTTTGACCGTGTTTTAACCTGAACATATTCCTGGTGCTTCTCCCTGTGGCAATGAGTTTCCCAGCTTAACAGCTTTTTGCAGGCACAAAATATTTCCTGTTGTTTTCAACTCTGTGCATAATGATTTCTTGGGTTCCACCCTGGTTTTCTCTTCTCAGAAACCATGACTTGTGCATGGAAAGTGTAGAAGGAATAATTATTCTCCTGATCTTTGTTACATTTCCCCACCTCAGGTGCCTTTTTCAACGTGAAGGTGGCAGACTACAAATCCCAAACTGTAGGAAATCTCTTCCACACCTTTATTCTGTCTTTTTCTAGTTTTAGCCACATCTATTGTGAAGGTGAGAGCAGAGGAGTGAGAGGAATGAGAGAATTAGACAGAGTTCTTTGGGATTGCACTGATTAATTGGCAGCAGCAGAATAGCTCCATGTTTTTGGTGCCTGTTCCTTTATGATCCTTTATAAATCTTCCAGCTGCTCTTGGCCTTTTTAACTCACCCTGAGAATTTTCATTCAGCCAAACTGGAATCGAGATCTCCCCTCCCTGATAACTTTACTGACTGAGATGTGCTCAGGCTTCCCTCCAACCCCATTTCCTCCTGTGCATTGATGTTTATTTGGGGCTTCTTGCCTTGCCACCATCCCCTCCCCATTATCTGGTTGGATTTGGGGCCAGGATTCAGGGTGACCAATGCTGCAGGACCTGCCTCATGCTCCTCGTGCTGCACTGGTCCCAAACCCACCTCTAAATCTGGGCAGAGCATCATTTCTGCTCCCAGATTTCCTTTATTAAATCCTCAGGGCATGAACTTGAGCAGCAGAGCCCCTGCAGACACAGGACCACAGACTCCAATCTGCTGCTGAGACTCAGAGTTCAGATTTAGGTTCTCCTATTGGTGCTAAAAACTGCAGAAAACCCACAAATTCAGCAGAAAATATATCCCAAATCTGACAGGCAACAAGGATTCTCCAGCAAGGCACTGAACCAAAAGAGATTTGGGCACAGGAGAATTAAGGGATACCAGAAATTTATGGTGTGTGAGAAAACAGAAGGAACTGTGGCAATGAATCTCTTATAAAAAGCAGATTTTAATTCCTTCAAGAATTAGCATCATATGTATATTTGCAGGAAGTAGAGCTCCAGAATTTAGGAAATAAATAAATAAATGACAGGTACAAAGTACAGGTGCTGCTAAAAAACTATCTGTGTTGTATTAAAAAGCACTTGAAGGTTAATTTTATTCTCCTGAGTGTTGCTGAAAGCATGGGGAAAAGTAATTAACTTGAAAATAGAGAGCATCTATAGAGGGAGATTCATCCTAAGAGGGAGGTTAAAGCTGTGAAACCTGACTAATCCTAGAAGTTAGGAAGTCATGTAGCTCATTTGAGATCTTATCATATTCTATAAATAATAAAATCTATTTTATAACTAATATAAAAATTCATTGTGGAACTGAGTGTCATTGACATTTTCAATGTGCCATTCTACCAGGAAAGAATATTTCACAGGCAGCTTCTCTTCAAGTTTCCCCCCAAACTCCAGAGATGGAGTAGAGCCCAGCACATTTTATCTTTCCTCATCCTTCCCACCTCAAACACAATTTCCTCTGCTCCCTGAGATGTGTTGCTCCAAGCTCTTGCAAACCTTAGAGTGATCCAAAGCTTTTCCCAGGATTCAGACCAGTCCCTAAACCAGGGGGATGTGGATGAAGGCAGACCAGGGGCACTTGCACTTTCTTTTACTCCCCTCTGTGCCAAAGCTCCATTGTCTCTAACTTTAAACACTTCTGTGTCACTGCAGAGGTGGGTGTGACATACAAACAGGCACACTACATTTCCCAAGGCTAATATTCCATTTATTACCACAGCATGCTGCCTTTTATACCCTCTACAAACAAAGTTTACACTTTGTTCATTGGTTACAGTAAATCAGCTTAATGTTCAGTGGTGCAAAACCCACCTATGCTTCTGTTTTTCCCAAGACTTTTCTAAAAATACTTTTCCCAGCTGCAGGTTTTCTTCTGCTTATCTCCTTCTCTCTTCTCTTCTCTTCTCTTCTCTTCTCTTCTCTTCTCTTCTCTTCTCTTCTCTTCTCTTCTCTTCTCTTCTCTTCTCTTCTCTTCTCTTCTCATTTCTCTTCTCTTCTCTTCTCTTCTCTTCTCTTCTCTTCTCTTCTCTTCTCTTCTCTTCTCTTCTCTTCTCTTCTCTTCTCTTCTCTTCTCTTCTCTTCTCTTCTCTTCTCTTCTCTTCTCTTCTCTTCTCTTCTCTTCTCTTCTCTTCTCTTCTCTTCTCTTCTCCTTTCTCTTCTCCTTTCTCTTCTCTTCTCTCTCCAGGCCAATGGCCTTGACAGAATACCTTTCAGAAATAACCCTTATTCATTAACCCTCTCTGGCCCACAGACCAGCTGTGAGTCTCTCCATCCTTCTGTAATTCAGCTTTCCTTGCTGCCACAATCCCTGTATTTCTTCTCCTTCCTAGAAACACTTTCCTCATCCCCTTTGCCTCCTGGGAAAGGATCAGAAGGATCTGATACTTCAGCAGGCCATTATTTTGTTGTGCTACTCAGAGAATATAAAAGGACTTGCACTCCTAACACCTTCCTGTCTCCTCATGGATTATTTGTTGTTGGAAAAGAGGAAAACAGATGCCTCTGGGACATGAGCACATTCCTTTTCCTAAGTCTCATTTCACCAGGCTAGACCTAATGGTTATTGCCAAGTGAATTCCAGAGCCTTCCCTCCCCTGCATTCCATTTGCCACCCTTCCCATGCACACACCCCCCTTCCCCGAATACTGAATAAAAATCAACTTTGGACATTAGCACAAGCTCATTAAAAATGTCTCTGTTCCTGGAACTGTTCCCTCAGTCTTTTCTAAGCATTCATCATTCATTTTCTGGGTTCATTTTGATAGCTGAGATAATCTTCATGGTTTTTATCCTCTTCTTCCCACTGCTGCTGTTTCATGTGCAAGTCAGTAAAGAGTGGAGACAACTCTTGCTTCCCTGCAGAAAAATATGCAAGGGTTGGGGTTTATTGTCCTGTCTGTAGTGTGTGAGAAATCAAAGTGGTGAAGGAGAGGTGAAGGCAATAGGGCAGCAATTCCCTAATTTTTCCCCTGCAGCCTGGGAAGCATCCTCAGCTTGGATCAGACTGATGCTGGGGTCAGGACTGGAGCTCTGCTTGTAATCAGCTCAGCACAAGTTTGGGAAGAAAAATTCTGGAGGAATGTTGAGGCTGGCTCCACACGTAGTATTTGGTTCCAGAAAAGCATTAAAGAAAGGAAAAGGGAAAAGAGAGGGACAAAAAATGGTTTAAAATATAATGTGTTGCTTTGGAATTGAACCTCTTGAAGCACAGTGGGGTCTTTGGGGTTTTTGCTAAAATCCAGTGACCTGGTAAACCAAAAGCAATTCTACAAAAGAATTTGAGAAAATTCTCAACTGAGAATTGAGTAAAAGGATTCTACAAAAGCCCTTGAGAGCAACCAGGAGGAGAAGCTCGAGACAAGGGCTGAGAAACCCCAACCCCCTTAAGAAGAAGCTTGGCAGGAAGAGAAGTCCAGGTGTCTCAGGGTCACATCGTGGTGACCAGTGTGGACACTTTGCAAGCTCAGCAGTGTCTCTCTAACAAACAGAATTCCCCACTGAAGGAAAAGATGGTTTAGAATTTCCACTTCCTGTCCCCAACCCTTGGGTACAAGGTACAGCTGTCCCAGTGCTGGTGTCACTTAGGGCAAGGTTTGGCTCTGGGAATGGGTGAGATGGGAAGGTAAAGCCATCCCCATTGTTCCCAGTGCCAGGAGACTGGGCCTTGAGGAAGGACAGCTCATCCTTTGGGGTTTGCACTGTCCAGATCTTCCTAAAGCACCCTTGGCTTTCAGCCCTGACAGCTCAGACCTGGACACCCTGTGGGCACCCTGGAAAATACCACTGGGCAGTTGTCCTGCAGCCCATTCTGTTTTGAAGCTGAGAAATAAGAACATTTCTGCTCCAGCATTTTCAATCCTTCCCCTTTTGGAGCAGGAGATTCCATGTTACACCCACACCCCTGGCTGTGGCAAACTCACCCACGCTCCTGTCCCTGTCTGTCCCTCCTGCAGTGAAGAAGCAGGACCTGGCCAGCGCCGTGGGGAGCCACCTGCCCATCCTGCAGTGGGAGGACAAGCGGGGCCTGGCCTTCACCAAGAACAACCTGAGCTACTCCAGCAGCGCTCTGGTGATCCCAGTCTCTGGGGACTACTACGTGTACGCCCAGGTCACCTTCCGCGGGCCCGTGGAGAGCAGCCACAAGCCCAGCTCTGTCACTGAGATCATCACCAAGGTCACTGACAGCTACCCCGAGCCCACCCAGCTGCTGACGGGCACCAAGACCCTCAGTGAGAACGGCAACGGTTGGTTCCAGCCCATTTACCTGGGCGCCGTCGTCTCCTTGGAGGTGGGAGACAAGCTGATGGTCAACGTGAGTGACATCAAGCTGGTGGATTACACCAAGGAGCACAAAACTTTCTTTGGGGCCTTTCTGCTGTAGGGCTCTGGCAGCAGCTGAGGGGGATCCCTCCAGGGCATCGGGGGGACCTCGTTGGACTTTGGCTCTGTGGGCGCGTGTTGGGGGGACATCTCTGCTGGTTTCCTTCTTCTCCTTCTTCTTCTTCTTCTTCTTCTTCTTCTTCTTCTTCTTCTTCTTCTCCTTCTCCTTCATCTTCATCTTCTTTGTCTTCTTCATCCTCTTCTTCTCCTCCTCCTCCTCCTTCTTCTTCTTCTTCTTCTTCTTCTTCTTCTTCTTCATCTTCATCTTCTCCTACTTCTTCATCTTCATCTTCATCTTCATCTTCATCTTCATCTTCATCTTCATCTTCATCTTCTTCTTCTTCATCCTCTTCTTCTTCTTCTTCATTGTCGTCTTCTTCATCTTCTTCATCTTCTTCTCCCCTGCAGCTCACTAGAGCCTTAGTGTAATGGGTAGGGAAAGGTGAAGCTGCAGGTTGAAGTGAAATAACCCTCCCAAAAAAAGCCAACAAAAACCAACCAAAAACTAATTAACTAAAAAAACAAAAAAAAACAAAAAACAAAAAAACCAACCAAAAAACCCCCCCAAAAAAAAAAATAAAAAAACCCAAAAGAACAAAATAAACAAACAAAACCTAAATCAACCAAAACAATAGCAAAACCAATAAAAAAAACTCCAAAACAAACAAAGAAACAAAAGCCAAAACAGAAAGATGAAGCTCGTATTTGAGGGAAAACAAAATGTATTTTTGAAAGCAAAAGTTGAAAGTTTTTCAAAATTTTATAAGCTAAGGAGGAAGGGTTGATACCTGTGGGTAGGAGTTTTCATCTTGAGTTTTGAGCTAGGCTATGTCACTAATTCCACCTTCAATGTATAATTTCCTCAAGTCCAAGAAAAAAAAAAAAAAAAAAAAAAAAGAAAAGGGTTTTTGAGCTTTCTCCAGCACTTCCACTATAGTTTTGCATGACCCTTCTTCAGATTCTCATTTCTAAAAGATAATTACTTCTCATAATTTCCTTATGAATAGATTTACTCAGTACTTTCCACTAACATAAAGCTCAGGTTAATTATTAACTGCTTAATTAATCCCGTCCAATTTTCCTGTAAAGTAGATTAAAATTATATCTTGTGCTTTGCAGAAGCTACTTGAGATTTTTGGTTTTTCCAAAAAATCCTTTACAGTTCTCTAAGTCCATATACAGCCTCCAAGTGTTCTGGAAAAGGTCTAGGGAACACACAAAACACTTTCTGTTTCAGCATGAACAGGGAATGTCCCCTCCAGGTCCTTATTTTAGGAGAACAGAAAAAAAAAACAATGTAGAGAGAGAGACACAGAGCAAAAATTTTGCACACTTTTCAAACAGCCACCAAAATTTTGGGAGAAAACCTCTGCATTGTTTTGCTTTTCATTATATTTAATGCAAAGCAAATGCAACTAAAGAAATCACTGGTTGGGGTCCAATGGTGGCCCTGACCCCAGGGGACTCCCCAGCTGGCCCTGGGTGAAGGTTGGTCACCAGCTGTCCCCACACGAGGTGAAAAACTCAAAGACACGACCCTGGTGGAGCTCAGGGATGTTTAACTCCCCACCTTGCACTTATTCATTCCCACAGACCTTTCTGCCTCTCAGGGAGATCCCATTTTTCCCTCCCCTCCTGCAGCAAACACATCTCAGGATCCTCCTGGATTTGGGCTTTACACCCTGAACGTTCCCAAGTGTCACCCCCACCCACCAGGCTCCTCTCTCTGCAGCTCTTCCCCACCTCACCCCCTTGGATTTCCTCCATTTTGCCACTTCTTGCCCAAAAATGAGAGCAAGGCTTTGCTGCCTGAGCTGATGTTTCACTCAAAGGTGTGGAGGAGCTCAAAGTGAGGTGGGGAATTGAGTCTGGAGAGCTGAGCTGGGCAGAGGGTTTGCAGTGGGGACAGCCCTGTGTGTGACCCCTTCCCACCAATAAAGGAGATGGTGCCCTGCTCTGGGGAGAGCTGCTGGAGCTGGCAAGGAGCAGGGAGAGAGGCCAAGGAGATGGGGAAGGGACAGAGGAGCAGAGCAGGAGGAGGGAAGGTCCAGGAGAGCCAGGATCTCTCTCTTCGTGCCTTGCTGTAAGGACCTTCCTGCTGCCACGAAAACTGGCAGGTTTTTTGTGCTAAATCATCTCAAAACAGCAGCTTTTTGCCCATTCTTCCCTATCTGAACTCCTGGATCCCACAGTCTCACTCCTCCCCTGTTTCAGGCACATCACAACAGCCAGGACTTTGCCACCCTGCCCTGCCCTCTTTTCCTCTGGGGGTGTCTTCTTGCTTCCAGATTTTCCTCGAGTCTCATCACTGAGTTTTGGCCCATCTGGGAACCTTGACAAATTCCCTGCATCAAAACCTCATCCCAGGTTGTCTTCCCATCCTTTCTTTGACTCATCCTTCCCCACATCCACATCTCAGCTGTCCTCTTGATCCCTTGCTCCTTCCTGGCCCCATCCAGTAGTGCAAGGACACTTCTTTATCCAAATGCCATTTTTTACACTCAATTTCTCCAGTGCACAAAGAAAACTGACATCTCAGAATGGGTTTGGATTGGAGAAAGTAAATTTAATTATCCTGCAGGCAGATGGAAACACTCTGAGTCAAGGGATCCTCTTAAGTCTTTATGATCCAGATCACTTCCATCCTTGAGTCCTTATTCCTATTTTATCTCCACCTACTCAGCCTATTTTTTTAAGCTGGGTCTGGAGCAGTTATTCCCCAATTATCCATTCAGGGCTTAGCACACACGACCTCAGCCTTTTCTGGTGATCCAGCTCCTTTCCAGGGCTCTTATTCCTGTTCCCCCACCAGGATAAAATCTGGTGAAATCCCCCACTCTTGGCACTTCTAGACAAAATTATTCCCTGTGAAACCCTGAGATTTTCCACATCTCAGATTTTGTGGAGTGTTCCCTCAGCACCTCACACTGAGTCTTTGATCACTTGGCTGTGTGCCCAAAACTCACAAAAACACAAAACCTGCAGCTTTTGGAACATGTAGGGCACTTCAGGTGACCAGCACACGAAACAACGTGGCCAGTCTCCTAAAGGAAGATTTGAAATTATCTTTCCAAGACAGGTGACTCCCAGCAATTGGGCAGAAAAGCTTCTGTGAAGGGCAAGATTTGGTTTATCCTTGGAGGAAATTGGAGGGGAAATTCTCTCTGATCTGGGATAATGCCAGTTTTTCAGAAAGCATCTCTTTCTACAAATGAACTGATCACTCTGAGGGCACAAGGCAATCCTGATAGGCTGGGACAGCAGATTTCCAGGGAAACACCATCCCAAGGCACCATCACTCAGTCCTGGTGTGCTGAACAATGGGAACTGGGGGAGAGCAGTGGGGGATGCAACATCTGCCATTCAAAGAGCCTCCTGTGGGATTTGCACACACAGATATTTTATATATTCCATATAGAATATATGGAATATATAAATATATATTCCACATAGAATATATGGAATATAGATATTCCATAGAAGTTCCAGGAAGCCCATTGGCAATAATGAGCCTTTTCTAGCACATAATTTGTGTCCACTGCACACTAAAGATGAATTTCACCAGCAAAACATTGCCTGCTGCAGCTCCATTCCAGGTGTGATTCTCCTGATCCATAATCCATAGAAATATTTATTTTAGTCCAGTTAGAGCTTTTGCACCTCATTACCTACATCAGCTTCGAGCACATTTAGCAGACATTTTATAGAACATAAAACAATATATGTGGCATTGCTTGTTTTAAAGTGGTGCAGGCATATTGATCCCCACGTGTATCCTCATGGAAATTCTCTTTATTCCATTTTTTTCCCCCTTTTCAGTGCTAATAATGTTACTGTAACAGTGACCAGCACATAAAATAAGTGTTCAGGGACTGATTTTGGCCCTGTTTTATATTAGATATTCCTTCACAGAAGGCAAAGGCATAAAGCCACTTTAGTGAGACAAAAATCAAGCTTAAAGAGAAATATCTCCAACAGAGTGAACCTAAACTGTGGATTCTCAGGTTTTTTGTTTTCCAGAAATGTTAAGTAAGGACACGAGAGTTCTCAGAAATTTGTGTTTGTTGAGTTAGAAAATGTAAAGCATTTCTGGAGATGTGAAAATTCCCAGGCATCAGCATTTTCAATTAAATGAGAAGCTGGTGAGTTGGTCATGGGAAGCAGTGACCTTAAGGTCTGTGGTCAAGCTGAACATGTGTTTTGTTTTGGGGAGCTGTGAAACTAAAACTATTATCAGGAAAAAAAAAAAAAAAATAATCTGGAGAAAAAAGGGTAAAATAGGCAGCTTGGGCTAAATAAGGTAAAACATATGATTTCAGGTTCTGAGCCTTTCATTTCTTAGGAAAAAGAACCTGAAAGCATTTTCAGAACAAAACCACTGAAAGAAGAAGTATCAAATTATTGTTATTTTTTTAACAACTCTTCAAAATACTCTAGATCTTAGGAGTTGTCTTCTTCCCTAATCTCTTTCATCCCCCAAAAAACTGAACACTAAGCACAACCCAAATTCATCAGAGTTCATTACCTACCACTTCCTTTCCCCTTAAAATCTGAATGTTGACAAACAAGCATTAACTTTCTCTCCATGTACATGCAGAAGTAAATTCAGTATATTTTAATCCAGGTATAAAGAAAACAGCTCAAATCCTGCCAATATTTCTTGGTGCTGAATGTAGCCCTGAGCGTGTGGCTGAAGGGGATCATGATAAAAACCAGCTCCTGGATGAGAGGAGTAAAATCTGCATGCCTCAAATGAAAAGTGAATAGAAAGTTTTAATTGTGTTTATCCTCAGCTCCACCATGGCTTGATGGAGCTCACTCCCAAATCAAGGAGTGACTGCAGGGACATCCAGCACAGGGGTGTTGGCAGGATCAGTGTCCAAGGGTGTCAAACATCACCCAAAAGATGCTGCTGAGCTGATTTTGGGTGTGACAGGGCAGGGGGTGTGATGAGCAAACCTCTCCACAAAGGGGGTCCCCAACCGAGCCCAACAGATTGTGGAATTCACTTGAAAATTTCAACACAATATTGCTGAATTTTGAAGGAATCTTGTTTTTCCAGCCCTCTCTGGCACCACTGACCACCCTGTCCTTTGTTGTATTTATCTTGTGAGTGGCCCATCATTTCAGATGAGAAATGAGGAGAGAATTCGTTCTTTAGAAGAATCAGAAAATGTCAAAGATCTTTGCCCCGATGTGGGTGTTACACACCAGTAATAGCATGTTGCTATTGTAAGGGATTTTCTACAAGGGATTGTCTTTTGTCTTGTGCCTGAGCACTGAGATGTATCTTTACCATAAGAACTGACTTAGCTTCTTTTATGACAATAAAAATGCAAGTTAACAAATGTGACCACTTTTGATCCCAGCCCCCTTCCCAAAACACTAATCACAATTAAGAGTGACCAGTTAATGCAGCCAGGCAGTGCTGATGTATAGGAAACCAGTTTGATTGTGTGTAAATGTGGGAATAATCAATATTTTGTGCAGTTAGAGGTCCCTCAGCAGAGTGGAGTCGGGTCCAGACTTTCCCCTGGGAATTTAGAGACACTTGCACTTCAGAAGGCAAAAACCATCCACAGGAACACCTCAGCATTTTGGGAATTCTGTGTTCCCAATTGCTCAGCTCCTGGCTGACAGGCACAGCCCAACCAGCACATTTTGGCCAAATGAGAATCAAAGTGAAGGCAGCAGAGCCCTGGGCACCCCAACCCTGTTCTAGCTCCAGCTTTGCTGTCCTTACCCTCCCAGCAGAACAGCAGCATCCCCTGGATATTTATTCCTCATCCTGGCTGCTGTTGTCTTCAATTCCTCTGCTGCCAAGAATGCAAATTCCTTTCTTTCCACCAACAGAACTGAGAGGAATTCTCCCACTTGCCATATTATTTCTTATTCTCAAAATTTGTTTTGTTTTCCTGGCTTGAGCATCTGAGTTGCTTCAGGAGAGGTTTCTGGGGAAGGGCTCTGTGCTCTGGCTCCAGGAAGGTTTTCACTGGAATACTCTGATGGAGGATATTCATTTCCCCTTCTTTCCACCCACTTGCAATCCCTGAGAGGTTTTGTCAGCAGGAGTTGATTAGACAGTGGGAGTCAGGCTGCTTTCCCCTGTGACACCAATTTGCTGTTATGTTGTTTTTTGTGGTTTTATTTAATCCAATATCTACCTCACATTTAGCAAAAGCAAACCAGAATTTTATTATTATTATTTTTATTTCCTATTTTAACTTGAGCAGAGCAGAATTGAATCTCACTGCCATTTTACTCCGTGCTTTGCACATTTAGGGTGATAACTTGAGATTCTTTGTGGTCTAAACACACTTGGTGTGAGCATCGTGCTGCATTTTGGCTTCCTTTAATCACATAAAAGGTGTCTGCTCTCAGTAAATCCAGCTCCCTCTCGAGAGTGGAGGGGGACAGAGGCACATCCCTGGAAGGCTGCACATCCTGGGGAAGGTGGGGAATATCAGAGGTGCTTCTCTCCCAGGCTGGAGAAGGATTTTTGGGGCGTTTTTCTGGGTCAGGATGACCCCCAGCGCTCTCACTCTGGGGTGGGTGGATAAACCCTTGGGGGAGGATTGAATGTTAAATACACACATGGACACCAGTCCTGAGGGGAAGGTTCCTCCAGGAAATCCATCCTGGGCACTGCCAGCTGTGCCCTGTGACACCCAGCACAGCTGGATTCATCCTCCCAGATTTGTCCCCCAGTTCCCAGCTGGGACAGGATCCCAGGGAATAAATCCAGCTTTGGGGTTTTCTCTGGCAAGGCTTTTGTCCCCATGGAGGATGTACCATGAGCTGAGATAAACTGGAAGGGATTTTCCACCCCAGGAATATCCAACACTATAAAACCCCAGCTGATGGACAGGGATGTGTTTCCCACCCCCCTCAGCACCCAGACAGGTTCCCTAAGGAAATGAGAGCTCCACTTCCATTTATTTGTGGGTCCAAATCTCTCCCAGAATGTGAACTTTGCAGAGACACTTCCAAATTCCTGTTTCCTGGTTGCTAAATCCCTTGGAACAACATAAAAAGCATTGCCTGGGAGATCATAACCCAGCTTATTAAGCAACATAAGTCAGCAGTGTTAGGGTTTTTTTGCTGAATTATGAACTAAAAGAGCTTTCCAGCTGCTCTCATTCTTGCACAAATCTCTTTGTGTTCTGCCATTGATTGTAGAGTTTTATATTAAAACGTCAAAAAAAGGCACTGAGAATGTTTGCTGCATATTTATTGGTACTGTACATAGAGATGTCTTAATTTTATGGAAGAGAAATTGTAATATTCATGGTATAAAGTTCAGATCTATTATGCTTGATGCTATTTCTTTGGGAAATTAAGTTTATAGATAGTTCTTTAAAATGTTCTTTATGTCTTAAAGCGAAAAAAAAAATAAAATTAATTTGATTCATATTTATTCCTGAGTGTTTTTTTATTCCAATAAGCACCTACCAAGGGCTCTGTTCACAGCTGGGAAGGGCAGACATTTCCCCATGTCAAAGTTTATCGTGTGTTATAAATGTGTAGGGTTGGGGGTTTTTATATAAACTATTAATTCCATTCAGAATACACCCAGAAAATTGTTAATCCTGCCATTTCCAGAGCAGTGAAATTAAACCCTATTCATGCAAGGACAAGGTTCAGACATTTCCATGAGCCTTTAAGGGCTTTAGAGAATTTTGTTCCAGTCTCATCTGATTGAGTAATTTTCAATTCCACAGGTTCCTTTTTTAGTCTCTAGACACAACTGAATCTCACCTGCATTTCTAAGGGTGCCCAAGTCTCATTTCTAAGGGGACCCCCTCAAAAAAACCCCAAAAACCCCAAAGATAAGTACCCTGCTTTTGAATGAAAAACTCCCAATTAACTGCTTTTCACTCAACAATAAAGAGATTATTTAGTAAAACCTTGCTGTGTTTTGGGATTTCTTTAGAATTTCAGAACACTGGAACAGAACAGGATTTATGATTCAGGAAAATGGGCCTTTGTGGGGATTAACCAAATTGCTAATTCTCACAAAAGGCTCCAATGGACTGAGATCATAAATTGCTATTTCTGTAAACAGAAACAAAAAAAAAAATTAAGAAAGGGAAAAAGTAATTCTGTTTTCTGCAGTAACAAATTTGGCTGATGGGTGTCAGCTAAAGGAACAGGGCTGGCTCCAAAACTCCCCCCTCCTGCCTCAGTTAATGAGAATAAACTCATTAATGGGTGTTGCTGCCAGGAACTGGGTTTGTTGGGAAGGATAAGGATTTGACAGGATATGTGTGTATAATAGAAAGATCTTGGAATGTAGAATCTGAAGGAGGAATAGAAATGAAAGCAAGTTTTGATGTAAAATAAAAGAATTGCTGAGCCAGTTTTACTGGGTAACTAAGAAGGCAAAGAGCAAGTGAGTTGGAAGGGGCTTTTATGACTCTGAGCAAAGGACAAATCCACCTCAAACAAAAGATGTTTTTAACATGCAGAAAGATTTTCACAAACAAAAATGCCATGTTGCAAGTAGAGAAAAGATCTCAGAATTTTCCACTGCAAGAAAACTGAAAAACAACTTCTGGCTTCAACTGTAACACACTAACTTTTGGTGATTGGAAAATCATAACATGAATATGGTAATTGTAATTAGGATTGGCTATAGGTAATAAAGTATTGGTTGGTTTTTATGTAGGGAGATGAACAGCAGAGAAAAACATGAATAGGTAAAAGTGACCAATTACCTAAAGTTAAAGCACTAAGATAAGGTGGGGTCTGCAGAGGGGGTGAGAATATTCCTAGCATGAGTCATTCTAAGGAAGCAATTCCTTATCCAAGGGATGGTTTTCCAGGAGGCCCTGAAGGGGATTGAGCTTCTCCCCCCGGTGGGATGTGAGAGCAGAGCCAGCAGGGAAGGGGCTCAGCATCCCCTGCTCACACAGGATGGGGAGGCACATCCCTGCCTGCAGGGCAGGCATCCAGCACCGGGAAAAATCCACCTGCCAGGGCAGGGCCAGCTGGGGAATCACACAGCCCAGCAGTGAAACCCTCCCAGAGGGACACTGCTCGTGGCCCAGCCCTTCAGCAAGATGACTTCACTGAAGAAAAGGAAGTGGGGCACCTGTATGGAAATCAGGGGAATCTCTAGAGCAAAAACAAGGAGATGTGAAACAGCTTTTTGTTCTAGAAGTGGGGCTGCTCCTGTCTGCTGCCAGATTGTCTGGTGAGAAAGGTGTTACAGCATGGGCAAAATTCCAGTATCTGTGTGCAGATCTGGAGCCACACAGGCCCTGGAGCTCTCACTGCTTCACACATGGTGGCACCTCATTGGTTTCCCTTCAGAATTTTTCCCTTTTTAACTCTTTAACAGAGGAGATGGGCCAAGGAGGATGGAAAAGGATCTTTTCTTCACCCATTGGCTGCAGCCAGCTCTCACACAAGTCAGAAGCTTTGGAGCCATCAGTGTCACACTTGGTCAATCAAGTATCAAGAGTGGAGTGGCCAGCAGGACCAGGAGAGTCATTGTCCCCTCCTGGGCTCTGCTGGGGATCCTGGGGTGCTCTGGCCAGTTCTGGACCCTCATGGCAAGGGGGACATTGAGGGGCTGGAGCATGTCCAGGGCAGGAACAGAGCTGGGGAAGGGGCTGGAGCCCCAGGAGAGGCTGAGGGAGCTGGGAAGGGGCTCAGCTGGAGAAAAGGAGGCTCAGGGGGGATTTCTGGCTCTGCACAACTCCCTGACAGGAGGGGACAGCCAGGGGGAGTTTGGGATCTACTCCAGGGAACAGGGACAGGAGGAGAGGGAACAGCTCAGGCTGGGCAGGGTGGACAGCAGCAGGAATTTCTGATGGAAAGGGAGCTCAGGGATGGAACTGCCCAGGGAGGTTTGGATCCCCATCCCTGGAGGTGGCACTGAGAGCTCTGGGCTGGGGACAAGGTGGGGACCAGGCACAGCTTGGACTCAATGCTCTGGGAGGTCTTTTCCAACATGAATAATTCTGTGATTACCCACCCTCCATGGTCATAAACCACAGTTCAGTATTAATTCCTTAGGCAGGTTCTGCTGAGCAGATCTCTCAGTCCTTACCCCAGCCCCAGTTTCCAGAGCACATTTACACACCCATCCACATGTGCAGCCACAAACCATCTGTTCAGCAAGCACAGCTTATTCTGGGATGATTTTCCTGCCTCAGTGGAGCTCCACAAGGTCAAGCTTTTGGGCTGGAATTGTGGCAATGACACCACAGTTTTTTCAAAGAAATCTGACTTTATTTGTGCCTCTGGCAGGTTCCCAAGATGTAGCTGAGCAAAGTCTCACTATTTTTAGGAAAATTGCTGGGTAATGAAGAGTTGCTCTGTCACTTGCATCAGGGAATTTCCACATCCCTCCTTGCCAGAGAGGTCTGACAGCATCACTGGGTGTATCTCCCAAGGCATGAGGCTGCCAGAGCAGCTCCTGCCCTGCTCATCCTGGAAAATCCCAGCAGAGGTCAGCAGGCTGAGCCTGGCCATGGCAGCAGTGGCAGCAGGGATGCTCCCAGCTGCATCCCTCACCCTGCATCCCATAGCCCAGGGCAGAGCTCACACAGCCAGGGGAAGGAGACACCAGGAAGGCTCCTGGGCCACCCCAGGCTGTTCTGAGCTGTGCCACTTCTCCTCTTTCCCTTGAAGCAGGTACAAGCTGATGCCTTCAGATTTTAGCTTTCATATTTTTTTTTATATATTTTTCAGGTCCTGCACTGCATTAGTGCACAACTCTGAACTCCACACAGAGTGCTAGTGAGTTCCCTTCACTCTCTAACCAAGCTGGCATTATTTGTTCCTCCAGCTTCCTGTGACAGATTCCTAAAATTTGCCCAGTGCTTGAGGACGCTCTCGCCTGTTCCAGCCTGAAGCTGGGAAGAGCCCTGGGGGCTGCAGCCTCACCTGGAGCCCAGCAGCTCTGGGATCAGCCTGGGACAGGCTCTCCCTGCTGGCTGGAGCTCTGGAACACCACAGCTGTGTGAAGGAAACCTCAGCCCAGGCACCAGGAGCTCCCGTCCCTGCCTGCACACCCAGGGCCAGCCCGTTTGTGTTCCTGGCTAGCAGAGCCAGGGGGACCTGCAGGGATCCAGTGAGCCCAGGCTTGGCTGCCTGCACTGCCTGAGCCATGCCCAGAGAGCAGCCCTGGCTCAAGGGGGACACTGGGACACCCTTGAGGGACAGCAGCAGCCAGTTCCAGACTGATCAACGACACTGAACGAGGTATTTCCTCCTACCCTGCCATCCCCACATGGTTGTGTCATTAATCTCAGCTCTGAGGCAGAGAGAAGAGAGAGATCAGCCAGGACATTGCTACCCTGTCACTCTTTTCCCCTTTGGTGGCTTTCCCAGCTTGGCTCTGCAGCAAAAAATAAATATCCCTTACTTCTTTCCCTGTTCACAAAGCCAGGGAGAGCCAGGAGCCCACCCAGTTCTTGGAGAGGCAGCTGCAAGGATTAGGGAGGAGCGTGGCAGGAGCTGCTCCCAGCCCCAGCACAGCTTCCCCCAGCAGGGACTGACAGGGAACTCCAGAAATGCCAGCAGCTGGCTCGAGGAGCAGAGCCACAGCTCCTCACCCCAGTGACACTCAGCTGGAAATGGGCCAGGGAGAGTCTCTGGCTGCAGCAGCAAAGCCCTCAGTCCATTCAGAGGCTCAGGAGACAGGAAACATCAGTCATGAGCCTGAACTGCTGTGTGGCTTGAATGGGCTTTATCTAGGTGCTTGGGGGAGCCAGAATTGGCTGAGCAGTTAAAAAAAATTAAAAATAGATGAGCTGAGTCATCAGACTCAGTCAGAGTCCCTCAGCCAACCTCAAACCACCCCAAACAGGACATTAGCACACACTGGCTTGGGTTGGATGGACCTTAAATCCCATCCCATGGCAGGGACATTCCCACTGTCCCCAGTGTCCAGCCTGGCCTTGGGCACTGCCAGGGATCCAGGGGCAGCCACAGCTGCTCTGGGCACCCTGTGCCAGCCCTGCCCACCCTCCCAGGGAACAATTCCTGCCCAAGATCCCATCTAATCCTGGAAAAGCCATTCCCTGTGTCCTGTCCCTCCATCCCTTGTCCCCAGTCCCTCTCCAGCTCTCCTGGAGCCCCTTTAGGCCCTGTCAGGGCTCTGAGCTCTGCCTGGAGCTTCTCCTCTCCAGGTGAGCACCCCCAGCTCTCCCAGCCTGGCTCCAGAGCAGAGGGGCTCTGCCTCAGTTTCCCTCTGCACCTTCAGGGGTCAGCACTCCCAGAGCTGCCCTCCACCCCAAAACACCAGAGCTGCCACATCCCACCCCAACACACTCTCCCCTTCTTATTCCTCTCCATGGCACCTGCAGGAGCAGAGCAAGGCCCACGGGGTCCATTAGCCCTCATTAACAGAGTCAATCAGCTCTCATTCTTGACCAGAGCAGGTGTCACCCCTGCCTGGGTGTGTCCCTGCCCTGGAGGATTTCCCCAGCTCAGCAAATCCCTGCCCTGCCCCCTCCTTCTCAGGAGAACACAGCAATGACAAAACCCCACAGAAATGCTCAGCCCCAGCCTTGCCCTTTCCATGTTCCCTGAGGATCCAGGGCTGCTCTCTCCCACTCCATGAGCTCATCTGAGCCACATCAGCCTCCCTTCCCTTCCCTTCCCTTCCCTTCCCTTCCCTTCCCTTCCCTTCCCTTCCCTTCCCTTCCCTTCCCTTCCCTTCCCTTCCCTTCCCTTCCCTTCCCTTCCCTTCCCTTCCCTTCCCTTCCCTTCCCTTCCCTTCCCTTCCCTTCCCTTCCCTTCCCTTCCCTTCCCTTCCCTCTGCTTTGGGGGAGATGAAGAAGAAGCTGCCAGGAGACCTCTGCACCCCCCTTGGGTGATCCCATCCACGGATGCCAAAGGCTCTCCCTGCACAAGTGACCTCCCCAGGAATATTTACTGCTTACACTGAGAACATTTTGGAATTTACTCCTCGTTTTCTCTGCCTTCCCTTCAGCTATGCAAAGCAGCCTCTGATATGGCCAAATTCCAGTGTCTTGTCCATGACAAATGGAATTAGTTATCAAGGACAACTTCCAAACATCCCTGTGTGCTATGATGCAGCCACACAAAATACTCCTGGTTTATTTAGAAATAACTGATATGTTCCCAGAAAAATCAAGGCCTTTCTTGTTTGTCTGCTCCTGAGGGATTGAGCCAGCCTCAGCCAGGCTGCATCAGAGGAGTGCTCAAGGCTTGCTGGTGTATTTATCCCTGCAACATTCCTGGGAGATTGGGAAAGTCCGTGTTTGCAAAGGGGGAGCCCTGGAGACATTAAATGACTTGCTGGAGTCACACAGGAAACTTGTGGTGGGGAAGGAAAAGGGAACCAGAGAGGTCATCCAAGGTCTCCCCGCTCATCCCCTGACCTGGCACCCATCCCCTGCCGTGGGCTGTTGGTCAGGGCACAGTGGGAGCCCCTGGGTTCCCAGAGCTCTGTGGAATTCAAATTCCCCCTCCTCCAGAGCCTGAGTCAGGTCACCCTGCTGTCACCCTGCCCTGGCTGCCATCCCCTCTCTGGCCACCAACAGCATCCCTGGAGCAGCACAGGGGAGCAGCAGGGGAGGGAGCCCAGGAAGCAGCCCCAGGCTGCCCTGGGGTCAGCACAGAGCCTGGGCTGTCCCTGGGCTCCCTCACAGCCAGCCTGGGTTCTTCTGGCCCCAGGGCTCTATGGCACCAGCTCTGGAGCTCTATGGGCTCCTGCTCTGAGCTCTTGGCTCCTGCTTCATTGGGGCAATCTTAAATAAGCAAAGCAGCTAATAGTTAAAAAGGTTATTAATTACAAAGCACATCTTATTAGAAAGCACATCAGGCATTAGCAAACAGCAATGGCAAAGCAGTGGCAATAAGCCAGTGGCTAGAAGCCAGAATGGATAAAAGCACCAATGGCTAAAAGCACCAACTCTCCCAATACTACCTCTTATATATAGGACTTTTCCAACAAGCTAAGATGCAAACTCAGACCACCACTCCTTAACCTATTAGAACTCTAGTTTCTTCTTTCACCAGGTTATGTATAACACTACACATACACTCTGTTGTGTTCTATCTAAGAAATGTCAGCAATATTCTTACTACAGCTCTATTATGTCTAAGTCCTGTCTACAACTGTGGGCCTGGAGCCTCCACTGAAGATATCAGTGTGTTTGCAACCTTCACTAGAACTCACTGTGGCATTTGAGACCTTTTACTCACTAAAAGCATCAGAACTCACCCTAAAACTTATCCAGTCCCTGCAGTCTGATTTGTCTCTGAAGAACTCAGAGAGACCCCTGACTCACAGACTCCAACACAGCAGGATATGGAATATTTCCCTGCCACAGGGACACCTCCAGCCCAGCTGCCAGGCACTGGGATGTGGCTCTGCAGCATCCACAGCCCCTTGGCCAAAAACCCTGGAACTGCCTGCTGCCCTGCACAAGGCTCTGTGCTCAGGAAACACTCCTGCCTCTCCCACACCAGAGGGAAACTGGACACAAGGTTAGCAATGGAAGAAGAAATCACCCCCTGCTGCATCTCTGAATTAGAGAAGGGATGGGGGAAAAGGAAAACAAGGGAGTTTTCAAAACCAATTTGTTCCTAACCACTAAATTCTCAGTCTGGAGGGTTTTACTTTGAATTAATAGAGGCTGTCTGTGCTCTAGGATTAAAGTTATTGATCCAGCCCTTGATTACTGCTATCTGTCTTTGTTCTTGGAGTTACTATCATCCATGCAGGGTGAAGTCTCTAATTTATGGTCTAACTCCAGAGAGCCATCAGGAAGATGCCATCAGGTGCCAGCTGGCACTGCCAGGGAGCAGCAGCACTGATTCTGCTTTATCCAGGGTTCTACACCAGAAAGCTTTAACATGGGCTTTAGAGCCTTGGATTCTTGTCTTTGAGACTGATGTGGCTTTACAATAAACAACTTTACAGCAACCAACAACTGCTCTGCAAACCCATAACAACCCTGACACTGCAGGTCACCCACCCTCACCCAGGGGGCTGCCAGAGCCCACAAATGGAGCAGAGAAACCCAAATCCCCTCTCAGACCCCCGTGGGTTTAGTGGGACACTTCAGGATACCCATTTTCCCTCCCCTGGGGAATACCAGCCCCAGGTGCTGCTGTTTGTGCTTGTCCCCATCCAGGGAAGGTGGTTTTGATGAGGCACCAGGGGTGTTTATTCCTGGCTGGACTCAGCTGGGGATGATCCCCAGGCTGGGTTACACCCTTGGACCGTTCATTACATGAAGCTGAGGGGGAAGAAGTGCTGTCATGGCAGAAGGTCAGTTCTGCCAGGCTTGGAGGCAGGGGAAGGTCTGTAATGCCTGCACTCAGGACAGGAGCTGCCTCAGCCTGCCAAAGCCAGCAGGAAAACCCGGGTTTGGCTGTTCTGCTCACAAAGAGGGGCTGGAACCAGGTCATTTCAAGGTCCAACCCAAAGCTTTCCATGACTCTGTAATGAGCTCTCCCAGGAGAGCAGCCCCTGCAGCCTGTCTGCTGCTGATTCACCACGAGCAGGATCTGCCTCCTCCAAGCACCAGCAGGAGCAGGAGAGGGAAATCACTGCCCAGAGCCTGACTTCAGGGCTGAGCTTATGGCAGGACAGACTCATCTCCTGTCTCCTGGGAGTTTTACACAGGCTGTGCTCTGAGTTTTCCAAGTGATTTATTTTTTTACAGGAAGCTTCACGATTAAGTGTCCCAATGATTTTTTTTGTTGATCTTTTATTTGCCCAACCTCCCTTAAAGCAGAAACTACCTGAACATCACCTGGCAAAGCCATAAATCCTGCAGGTATTCAGCACAGTGTTAAGGCTGTTGTGCTTTTGGGAGTTTGGGGTGTTAGGCTGAAGCTCTATTTTGGGCAAGACTTGCATCAGGCCAGACTGTGGTGTGCAGGGAGTAAAGCCTGGATGACTGCAGAGGTGTGACAGCACAGCTGGTGGCCCTGAGCCACCCAAAAAATCCCCTGCACACCAGAATCTGATCCTGAGGGAGATGCAAAAGGATGGGAGGGATCTTTTAAGTCATCCTCACCCCACCCCTGCCATGGCAGGGACACCTCCCACTGTCCCCAGTGTCCAGCCTGGCCTTGGGCACTGCCAGGGATCCAGGGGCAGCCACAGCTGCTCTGGGCACCCTGTGCCAGCCCTGCCCACCCTCATTGTAATAAACTCCTTATATCTGATCTAAATTGTTCCTATTTTAGTTTAAAGGCTAAAACCCCTCACCCCTTGTCCTCTCACAGCTGGTCCTGCTCAATAGTCTGTCCCCCTCTTTTTTTACAAATCCCCTTTAAAGCCACAAAAATATCTCCTTGAAGCCTTCTCCTGTTATATAAGAACTCTTCCTGAGCAGCTCCTCCCTCTCAGCTTTGTCCTCAAATGTGTTTTTTTAAAGGATAAAACATCTCCAGGCATTCATCCCTAGCACATCCGAGTTTTAACTCAGCCACTGAATAAACAAATTGTGTTGGGGACACTCCAAAAACTGAAGGACATGAAAACTCTGGGGCTGTGTCTGTCCAGACAGACAGACAGACAGACAGATTCCCTGCAGTAATCCCAAGGATTGAACACTCCAGATGTCACCAGAACCTCTCCCCTGGACCACAGTGTGTCCTTTTGAACACTGTCCCCTCCCTAAAGCAAAATTAAGGTGAAATTTGGGGTCAAGACAAGCAAAGAAGGAGAGAGAGATTGAGCCCAGCACAGAAATATGGGAATGGGTGTGTGCTGGAACCCTGGAAACTCAGAGTTCTGAACTCTCTGTGCTGTCAGGCCCTGACCCCAAGAGAACACTGCTTTTCACCTGGATATGGAGAAGGATCCAAAACTGACAGAATTAGCATCACTGGTGTGTGGTTTGAATAGAGGTGTGTGATATCACAGGGTGAAAAATTTAGAATTCAAGGTTTTGGAATATAGAAATATATGGAAAGCAAGATGGAGGTTTTAGGGCTGAGGTTTTGTCTTCCTTCCTCACCCTCTTCTTCATGGGTCTGGGTGATCCTCTGTAATTGGATAGAAAATTCCACATGGAGAGTCATGGGTGATTGGTTAGTGGGTTAAAAGTAAAAATAATTTAGGTGTTAGTTCTTAATTGGACAAACTGGCCCTGAAAAGGCCTTGGAGAAGGAAAGATAAATCTCCATTTTTTTGCTTGTTAGCTACAAGTGCTGTGGAACTCCCTGTAACATAAATAAGAATTAATAAACATCTAAGGCCAAACAAGAAATGTCATCTCTTGTATATTCAATCCTGACCTTGGCAAAGAAAAAAAAAGATGAAAATCCCAGTAGGTGGGAAAGAAGGACCTGGGATCTGGAGATTGAAGCTGCTTGTGCTCCACAAGATAAACACAAAGCAAAACCAAAAGTTGAATCTGAGTTCAGGCTTCTCCCTCCAGACCAAGTGTGCATGAGCAAACTGATTTTCATGTTTGTTTTGGGGATTTTCTTCTGGTTCTTTGAGCTGGGCAACTTTATCCAGCTCCAAGCATGTGGTGAACAATCATCAGATTTTCCAAAGTGGCATTGCTCAGGTCACTGAGCTGGGGAAAGCCCAAATCCTGAGGTTTCCTATCAGCTAAAACCTCTGGAAACCTGTGTGGGGGCAGATTTTGGGATCCCTTTGTGGCTGGAGCACCTGAGCAGGGGCCAGGCAGCTGTGCTGGATCCTGTTCCCCATCCCTGGAGGCACAAACAGCTGGATCCTGGTGGGTCCTGTGGCCAGAGCTCCAGAACTCCCAGGAAATCACCTCTGAAAATCCCTGCTGGGCTCAGAGCTGGTTCTGGGGTGGTTTTAGCCCAAACCTGACATCCCAGATGTTGAGGGTGGGGAAAATGTGCTGTTCATGAGGAGAGAGTGAAAATCTCACTGTGCTGAGTTCAGGAATTCCACATCCTCCCCCACCTCTAAAAGTCCTGGGCAATCTCCACCTGGAGCTGCCAGAGTTCCCTGGTTCTCATCCAAACCTGAAAAATACAAGAGGAAAAAAATCAAATTAACCCAATTTTTCTGTATTTACTCCTCAGGTAAAAATCTTTGGAGCCTTCAACCTTTGAACACACAAAGCTCTTGAAGGGAGGCAATGAAAGGTTGATTTCTTGTGAAGTTTAAGGTTTTTCCCTAAGCATGTTTGATGATGGGAACACAGAGAGATTTGTGGCTTTAAAGTCCTGGTCTACCACAGCTGAAAACAGAACTTGCACCCCAGGGCAATTTCTGACATTTGCGTTGGGTTTTCTTTACTTTAAAGTGAGATGAAAACCAGAAATACAGAAATTTGATGAATAAAGACACCCAAGATTTTTTTTTTTTTTTTTTTTTTCTGGGGAAAAAGGTGAAACAAAATTTTTTGTAATTTCTAATGAAATATATTTCCTCTCCAATGCCTGAAAATGCCTCCCTTGCTGAGATTTCCCTGTTTGTAAATGAGGTTTTCCTCTGTAACCTAAAGCTCCCATTAAAAATACCCAATTCCCATTAAAAAAACCCCAATTCAGTCTATCATTCATGGAATTCTTGTTTTAAATGAAAAGATTTTATCCAATCTCCAGTCCAACAGCAGAATCTGAACCCTAATTAATGGTTTTCTTTTAATAAACATTTTCAAACCACTGCCCAGAAGTACTTTACATGTGACAGAGGAATAAAATCTAGAATTATAATTATTCTGATCCCTTCAAGATGTGTTTTTATTTTGGTACCACAGTGAAAGGACAAGGAATGAGCACTACAACCCTCGAAGGCAAAGGCATTGCATCGTGCAGGAAATATTTGTGAGCTTTGCACATACTTTTGCCACTGACAAGGAGCCAAAAAAATGACTCAGACAATTTGTCAGAGGAGAAAATCCGCAGCTGAGAGCCTTGAACAAGTGAAATATGAAATGAGAGCATGAGAGGGAATTGGGAAATGTAGCAGCAAGCAAAGAAATCAATTAAAAACTCAGAAAACCCTCCAAATTTTACAAGGTGGTTTCCCCCAGAATATATTTTAGGTCATCAAAAAGGCACAAAAAAAACTTTGGAAAGGTGAGTGGGCAGAAGGGAAAGTCACCCACCAAATTCCTTGTTTTGTCTTGCTGCTCGATTTGCATAAAGCAACATCACCACTCACAGCTGTAAATGGACCACAGGGTGAAATTTGGGTTTAAAAAAACGAGGCAAACCAAGCCAAGGCTTGCAAACAGCGACAGCTGGATTGATTCCAAGCACAGCAAATTATCGACACTGGCTGTAAACTCAGGAGCTTTTCCTCCCACTTTCTGAACAGCAAAATTAATGTTTACTCTGACCTTTACCAGAAGACATCTCCAGCAGCCTCCCAACCTGCAGGGACCACCCAGTGTCGCCACTAAATTTATTTTCTTCGTTTTTTGGGGGGGTTTTTTTGAAGCTTGCAAGCCAGAGCTGCTCCCTGGATTGAAGCCTCGACAGGACCATAAATAACTCCCTCGTCTCATGTTGCATTTTCCAGCCCTAATTGCCTTTGGCTTGCAAATGACTCGATGCTCATTCCATCACTCCTGGCTGAGGGTTTTTTTTTTTGTTCAGTGAGATGTTTCTGTGGAAAGATTGCTGGAGATAACGGGACCTTAGGGAAAAGCTGGGAAACTTGGGGGTTTTCTGCTATTTACTCTTCTCCTCCTCTTACCTCATCGATGAGATGGAGCAGGGGGTGAATTTTTGGTGCCTGGAGATCAGAGCACATCCCTCAGATGGTTCTGGCAGAGCCCTCGTGTCACACCCTGCCAGAGCACACCAGGGCAGCCCTGCAGCTGCAGGACCCAAATTTGGGGTGTGCTGAAATGCAGAAGTGGGGTGTGCCCAGCACAGAGTCACCTCACAATGGGGCTTCAACAGGGGAGTTTCACTGAATAAAATCTCCTGGGGTTGCAAATTTGGCTCATGATGTTGAGCAGAGGGGAGACATGGAGCTTTTTTATTGATGTTATTGCTACTGTTATTATTATTATTATTATTGTTATTATTATTGTTGTTGTTGTTGTTGTTGTTGTTGTTGTTACTACTACTATTACCATTATTGTTGTTGTTATTACTACTACTATTATCATTATTGTTGTTGTTACTACTACTATTATCATTATGTTGTTATTTTATTTTTTCCCCCTCTGTCCATGACAGCAGACTGAGGCACTCAGGACATGCCCTGAGTCCTGCCAAGGACGTGTCCCCTGCCCTGCTGTCCCCTCCCTGCAGGATGGAGCTGTGGCACAGGGAGCTGGCAACAGCCCTGGACTCACCTCCAGCTTGGTTTTGGAGAGCCAAGCTCCGTGACTCCACAAGCAGGGATTTCATCATCCCTTGGGAATTATTTCCATGGCCCCTCTCTCAGTCCTGGGGTGTGGGGAGCCCTGAGCACACCTTGCCCTGGGGCTCTCCTGTTTCCTCAACAGAACAAACCATTCCAGGGCAGTCACACACAGAAACCTTGAAATGAAACCTTCCCCATCCCAGGACACAACAGCTCCAGTCAAAGGCTCCACAGCCTCTCCCTTCCTGTGCAAACAGGATCCCACATCTGGATTAATCACTCCTCAGGAATAGCAGCGCTGATTTGAGAGCTGCTGGCACCTCTCCCATCCCCTCCAGGGCAGGGAACTCGACACTGCTTGAGTCATCTTCCCAGGAGCTCCCTTCAAGCCTGTACTCGTCACTCCCAGGTGAGCAGACTCTTCCCAGCACTTTCACTTTTCCATTCTGGACCAAACCAAATCTCCAGAAGAGGAGAAAAACTCAGGTTGAGTGCAAACCTCACCCCAGGCCAGGACAGCTGGTCAGGGCTCAGCTGAACAAATTGGTTTGCTCCCTTTTGCTGTAATAGCAAATTTGATTTGTTCTCCCACTCTCTGGAGTTCAGCATCATTCTTCAGCATTCAAGAGTAAGAACATCAAAAATGGAACCAGAAAAGAAAACAAAAAACAAAAAACAACACAATAAAATCAGATCACTGTCTTAACTCACATTCCTTTTTTAGCACAATTTTTTTTCTGAGAACTCCCCTATTAAATAAAACATTTTTTGGCCTCTCTATTTGTTTTGAATATGAACTTGCAAGGAGGGAAGTTCAAAACAGCCCTGAAGCAGCAGCACTGCCCTGGTGCTTGCCCAGGAGCTGCACTTGGAGCTTCTCAGCTGCAGAGCAGGTCAGGCCAAAAATTGTTTCCAAAATGCCACATTTACAACAAAAAGGCCATAAATTTACCACCTATTTTCTTTTCTTCTGATGCAAAGCTGGGGTTTTATTTGCATCCTAGCAAGGTGCAGAAAAAGAGGGAAACACAATCCAACAAAAGGGAGGATTAATGAAATAGGGTTTCAGCAGCTCATGGAGCCACCTGATGTTAAACACAATATTAACAAAAAAAAAAAACACTTTTCTGTGCAGAATCAAACCAGGAACTGAGATCTTGACCAAGTCTGGACCCAAATATGTTCTGTTGATCAAGGTGGTTGGCAGGTGAACATTTCTTTGCTCACTGATTTGTCCCTCAGCCTTACATGAGCTGGATGTTCCCACATTTTGGAGCCAGGTGAATTCCCATACAAGTCTCCAAATTGATGACACTGGAACAAAACACGTGGGGCTTTTCCTTCAGGGTCAGGTGACAACAGCTGAAATCAGATCCAGAGCAGCTGTGAATAAAAATTAAAGGTGAGAAATAAATCTGAGCACTGCTCTCAGTGAAACTCCACCAATGATTCACCAAGACAGAAACAGGGACTCAGCTCAGGGACCCAGAGTTCTGCTCACATCCATAACCTAAAGCAGGATCTACCAAAAATTCTGTCTAGTGGCACTTTTAATTTCCAGGAGTGGTGGTAAATTTTAAAGCTGCCTTGTACAAGCAAGGATTTCTCAAAGTGAGTTTGTGTCTGTTCATCCCCAGCACTGACTGCATGGAATGAGCATTTTCACTTGGCTTGGGCTGGCTCTGGCATTGCTGTAATTATTCATGAGGCAACAACTTGAATCACTTCCAGCTGAAATGATATAAAGTTGTGGATAATGAAACCTCTATCAGCTCTGAAGCAAAGGATTTAGTCTTTATTATACCTGCAGGGACTTGAAGTTCTGTTCTGAGGGAGATGAGCTAAAGAAACTCTTGATGGACTTGAATATGTTTCCAAGGAGTGTGGAAAATTCCTTGTGTCCTTCTCTAGAACATCCCAAATAAAGTGATAAAGTCTTTATCACTTCTCTTTAAGAGTATCAGGCTCTGAAGGAAATTTCAGCAGCACTGATGTTGTCTTCAGGATTTCCATCCATCCCTGCACCAGCTCCTGCCAAGTGCTCAGCCCAGGGGTTCCAGCATAGCCCAGCCAATCCCAGACTGGGGTAACATCACTAAATGCAGCTTTCCAATCCCAAACTGAGAGGTTTTGTGGTTTCTTTAACTACATCACCAAATCAATGGTTTTTTCACACATGTAATAACCAAAAACACGATGTCAGTTGTGGGAGCAGAGCATTTCTACCTGTGATCTCCCATCTGACACCCTGTGGGGCACATTTAATTTTCATAAAGCTGTTCAGCTCAACTGCATAGATTTAAAATATCCTACAGTGATGATGGACTTCAACAAATGAGCAACTAAAATATACATCCTTAATTTCCCCACATCACTAAAGACTGCACCAGGCTTTTAAAGGTGGAAGGATTTCCAATGGCAGGTGCAAGAACTGAAATAATTCTATCCTCTCCTAAATGTGATTCAGCTTTGAAAATCCCATGGACTGTTGATTTAATGTTTTCTTTGTTCAATGTTTGCTACTCATCAGGAACTTCAGTGATAAGACAAGGGGGAATGGGCTCAAACTGAACCAGAGGGCAGGGCTGGGTGGGATTTTGGGCAGGAATTGTTCCCTGGCAGGGTGGGCAGGGCTGGCACAGGGTGCCCAGAGCAGCTGTGGCTGCCCCTGGATCCCTGGCAGTGCCCAAGGCCAGGCTGGACACTGGGGACAGTGGGAGTGTCCCTGCCATGGGATGGGATGGGATGGGATGGGATGGGATGGGATGGGATGGGATGGGATGGGATGGGATGGGATGAGTTTTAAGGTTCTTTCCAAACCAAACCCCTCCATGATTCTGTGATTCCATAAATCCTGCAACTATTGACTCCATCCTGCTGCAGAATCTCACATAGATTTGCTTTTCCTGTTCATATCTGCATGTAACCAGTGAGTTTTCTTTAACAAGGAAAACTCTGTTTGCAGTAAATGAAATTCACTCCAGAGGGTCCCACACCCACTCCAGGATGGAGCAGGCACAGGCTCATGGACTCCACTCCCTGTGGATGGTCCCCCCTGTGCTGGATTCAGTTCTGCTTCAGCAGGAGTGAAAAATCACATTTCTCCCCCTCCTCAGGGGACTTTTCCATAATTAAATGAAAAGCAGCACTAAATAACCAAACATGTGTCTCGTATCTGTTCCTTTGGCATTGACAGATGTTCCTGTTTCAGTCCTGGAGTGAAAAAGAAGCCAAGCTCTGCTCAGATTTTGTTCTCTAAATGCCTCACAAATGCCAACAGCTGCCAATGCAAACCTTCCCAGACCCTTCCTGCAGGTCCCTCTTGTAAGCAGCTCCTTCTGGGAACAATCTGGGCATGGGACCAGCAGTGCTGGGAATCCCCAGAGGGAGCTCAGGGGCTCTTCCCCAGCAGAGGAATGGAGGAAGGGAGGAGGAATATTTAACTTTGGGCTGAGAGGAATCAGATCCCCCTTCCCAGAACCCACAGAGTGATGGGGAGATGGGTCAGGGAGGAGGGAGAGACTCAGGGGGTGCCCAGAGAAGCTGCATCAGCACCAGAGCTGCCAGTGTTGTAATCCAAAATCCTTGCCCCAGGGACACCCACATCCCCTGGAGTAATTTCCATGTTCCTCCCAGACCAAGCTGGGATTTACATCCCAGGGTTGAGTCTGCAGGAGAAAGCTCATGGAAAATCTGAGTTGTTTGCCCATAAGGAAGAAAACAGGCTTGTTTAGGGAAGCAGGGTGGGAAGCAAACAAGCACTGAGTGATACAGAAGATACTCAGAGACAAGTATTTGGAGCTTCTCAAACAGGAAAAGCAGGGGAAGACTGGAAGGAAAATGACACATTTTTAATGAGGTGGCTTTCTAGTGTGCTATTTGAATAATTTTCACATGATGTAAGGCAGAAATGACGTGGTCTGTTCCTTCTGTGATGAGGAAATTTTGCTTTTTAGGGTGACACCCTCTGTTGCCACACGGAATCAGGGCCTGTTTTTGAAGGTGATGCAGAGATGTGAAGGCACTGAGGGGATGCAAAATCGGTGTGTTCCAAAGCACAGTGATCCTGCTGGGCCAGAGCCACAGCTCTTCTCTCTGGAATTACCCTTTATACCCTTTACACCCTTTACACCCAGGTTTCTGTGTGGGTGGGAAGAGTTGGCTGGGTGTGACCCCCTTGTCAGGAAAATTAATCCACCAACACCTGAGGTTTATGTCCAAAAAGGAGACAGAGGAGTCCTTTCTGCTTTATTCCAATAAAGGGAGAAGCCATGAGGCATTGCCCTGGGATCTCTCAGATTTTTGGAGGGTGCAGCCTCCTTTTATCCCAATTTCCCTCTCTCTTTCCCCATGGGCTGAGGGACTTGAGAGGCACAGACTTCCCAAACACCTGATACCTGAGATTCCCCTCTAATGTACAACCCTCCCTTTTAATTTTTAGTTCTTATAGAATTCATAGTTTTTCCCCATTGCTTCTTTCATCTTCTGATATCCAATTTCATTTACCAGCAAACCTACAGTTTGTTTGTAAAGGCAAATGTCTTTTTCTATTCATCGATCAGTGGAATCCCTCCCATTGTTTCTTTTATCTCTCAGTGCTGTTTTTATCTCCCAGCAGATCTACAGTTTGTTTGTAAAGACAAATCCCATATTGCTCTCACCCTCAGGCACAGCCAGCCCCTCCTGCCCTGAGCTGCCACTATGAACTACCAGGTCATGCTGGAAGGAAACACCATCAGGGAGCTTCCAGGAAATTTAAGGAATCAGCACTTCCCAAAAAAAAAAAAAAGTCACATTTTCCTTCCCTTTCACCCCAAATAACTGTGTGGTCCCTGGCCTTTTGAGTTAGCAATTGGTGGCAGAAGAACCCAGGGGTGAGCCATTGATCAGAGAGCTCTCAGATATCCCAGGAAAAGCAGTCCTGGGAAACACAGCTGTGCTCCTGGCACGGGGAATTTGGCCAGCTGGGATCTCTGGTGCAGATCCAGCCCGTGGCCTGTTCTTATCTGCTCTCCCATTAATCCTTCCAGCCTCTGGAGCTGAGGTGAGAAGGCTTTAATGGGGATCCAGCTGCTGTGATGGCTCTGAGTAATAAAGGTCTAATTTTGTGTGTTCCAGCCAGAGCATCCAGACACAACAGAGCTGTTCCTGCAGGACCTCAGGACAGGAGGAAGCACAGCAGGGCAGGAATGATAAATCCTGTGGAGGGGCCATTGCTGCAATGAGGTTACAAACAGCCCAGCTGCTCCTTAACCTCTAGCCCAGGCTGGAGGAGGAAGGCTCTGGGCTCTGCAGGAGCTGTGCACGCCCTGGGCTGCTGTTCTGACATCTGGGAAGAGGGTGGGTGATGCAGGGCTGGCCACAGCCTGCTCTCCCCCAGAGCAGGAGCCCAGCCTGGAATCCCCCTCTCAGCACACCCTGCAGGCAAAGATGAGCTGCTCCTGCCTGACACAGCTGCCAGTGCAAGTGGCTCTCGCCTTCCTCCTGATGGGATGGAGGGAGGAGACAGGACAGGTCCCCAGCCTTTGGTGGGATTCATTCCTGGTGACATTGCCAGATCAATGATTCAGGAGCACCCTGAAGCTGGGATGTGTGGCAAATCCCCAGCCACAGCCTCAGCAGGAAATCATCTCTGACTGGGGAAACTGGTGTGTGCAGCAGGCACCAGGTCTGTTACTGTACAAGGTGTTGGACCTGGCTGTGGGCAGGAATTGCACAGACTGCTCAGGCAGCACACAGGTGAGGAGGTGACAGTGGCACTGCCTTGTCACAGCAGGGATGCTGTGCTCCCTTGTTCTCCATCTCAGTCCCTTCTCTTTGGGCTGTCCCCTGCTCAGCCATGGCTCCCCTGACAGGCCACAATCATCCCGGGGAGTTTCACTGTGTTTAACCCTTTCCCACCCCTTGTACCTCCTGCCACAGGAACTCCCTGCAGCCCAGGGCCAGGAAGGGGCTGCAGTGTGAGCACAGGCTCCCAGCCAGGGGTGGGTGTCACCCCAGTGCCACCCCAGCAGCTGCACCTTGTCCCTGTGAGCAGGAAGGAGCAGGGTTGCAAAAGCCCTGAAGGGGAACTGCTCTTTTCCTGCCTGCATCCCCCAGGCAGCTGGCACAGAAAGGGGAACCTGGGCAGAGCAGGAGCCTGGCAAACACAGAGAGGCCAGAGAGGGGGAGGAGGTGAGGCTGGGCCACAGCCACCCTTACTGTAAGTGCTCCTGGGAGGAAGGGCAGCACGGCTGGGCTCAGTCCAGACTGAGCTGGGTTTAGCTGGGCTGGTCCAACCCGTGATGGAAACGTGGGAAATGTGGTGTCCTCACAGCAAAGGAGTCACTGCAGAGGGAGAGCTGCAGCAAGATGCAATCAGCCACCCCAGGGCTCAGGAAGCTGATGGAGCTGGATGTTCTGCAGACTAAGGAAAGCTAAATTAAGTCATCTTTTTGCATGTGAAACGACTTCCTGAGTTAGTAGGACAGGCTGGGGGTTGCAGCAGTGTTGCTCTGACCCAGGAGCAGCTGCTAGGAGGAGGAATCTGCCAGGAAAAGGTTGAGTTGAGTAAAACCATCCCTGGGTCAGGCTGTGGCTTTCCAGCTGGGCTGTGGAATCTTGGGAATGTTCCTGGCAGGGCTGTTCTCAGTCACACCTCCTGCAGGTGACAGAGCACAGGGACCCTCTAGGAGGGACCTCCAGGGTTTCCAGGCAAGAACTGCAGGGAGAGCCACAGTGAAGGACTCTGGACCATGTAAATCCTGAAGCCCTCTATCTATCCCTCCTTCTCTCCATCATATAAATCTGGAGCCTTTTATCTCTCTCTTTTCCTCTGGATCCTATAAATCCTGCAGCCTTTTATTTACTCCCTCTCTGGATCATAAATCCTGGAGCCTTTTATATCCCTCCCTCTCTGGATCATATAAATCTTGGAGCCCTTTACCTATCCTCCTTTGGATCCTATAAATCCTGGAGCCTTTTATCTCTCTCTTTTCCTCTGGATCCTTTAAATCTTGGAGCCTTTTATTTACTCCCTCTCTGGATCACATAAACCCTGGAGCCCTTTATCTACTTCCTCCCTGGATCAATCATGTAAATCCTGGATCCTTTTATATCTCTCTCTCTCTGGATCATATAAATACTGGAGCCTTTTCTCTCTCTTTCCCTCTGGATCCTATAAATCCTTTAACCTTTTATGTCCCTCCCTCTCTGGTTCACATAAATTTTGAAGCCCTTAACCTATCCTTCTCTGGATCCTATAAATCCTGGAGCCTTTTATCTCTCTCTTTTCCTCTGGACCCTATAAATCCTGAAACCTTTTATATCCTTCCCTCTCTGGATCATATAAACCTTGGAGCCCTTTACCTATCCTTCTCTGGATCCTATAAATCCTGTAACCTTTTATATCCTCCCCTTTCTGAATCATATAAATCCTGGAATTTTTTATATCCTTTCCTCTCTGGATCATATAAATCCTGGCATCCTTTATCTATCCCTTTCTCTATCCTAGAAATCCTGGAGCCCTTTTATCCCTCCCTCCCTCTTCCCAGATATTTGTGATGCTCCAGCCAAGCTCAGTGTGGGGCATGTCCCTCACAGCTGGTGCAATATTTTATTTCATCTCTTCCCTGAATTAACCAGCACAAACCTCTGAAACAACTCAGGGGCTGCTGCAACTCCTGATGCTCAGCTCATAAATTTGCTTCAATTATATTTTAGTTATAAAAAAAGAAGCAAAAATAAAGCTTTGCCTTTGATCTCAGCACTGCTTCTCTAAGCAGTGAACTGAGTTTTGCTTAAATCTGTCACAGAGAAAAACAGAAAAACAATCACAAGATTTCTGGATGAAGCTCCTGATGTCAGTATTTCTGATGAAGATAAATTTTGTTGGTAAAAACAAAATTCCAGGCCTAAGAAAAAGGAGCCCCAAGCCATCAATATTGATGGAAATTAGGCCAGCAGACTCCTGCCAGGGAATTTGGATTCAGGAGTGGGGAAGATGGGAGGTGGAGAGGCTGGAAATGAAGCTCCATGGGTCTGTAGGAGAAATGGAGAGAAAGGAGAGGAAGGGAGAGGAAAACAATGTTCAAATGAAGAATTTTGGGGGGATTCTGGGGAATTTGGGGGAATCTAAGGGATTTTGGGGGATTCTTCTCTCAAACCAACTAATAAAAAAATTCTAGTTTCCATTTCTCAAATTATCCATGAAATGCTTCATGAACACAAATCAAAACCACTTCTGCAACCATCATTTAAACTGTAAAATTTAATTCAAGCCAAAATGTCCTTTATGTATATTAAAAAGAGCCCTTCCTCAGGCACCTGAAAAGGGACTGAGATAATAAAGCAGCTGCCAAGGAAAACCAGCCCCTCTGTGTCAGCAGGGTTCAGGCTGGGCCTTTCCCCAGGAATCCCAAAAAGGAATGGAGAATCCATTTGTTCTTCCCCATTTTCATCCCTGGAAAAACCACTTTGGGCATCTGACCATCTCTCTGCACCTTCACCTCCTCCTCCAGACTGGATCCACTCCCCTGCTCCAAAATCAGCTCCTTCCTTCCATCCCTGGTAGAACAGGAGCTCTGGGTCACTCCTGTCCCTGCCAGGACTCAGCCAGGGTCTCCCCCTTTCCTGCCCCTCTGGTTTAGCCAGAATTACAAAAATCCACAAGAAACCTCTGGATTGGCACCTTTATTTTGCAGCCTTAGATGCTGGCACCAAGAAACAACTGCATTTGTCACTCACTGAATAAATTTATATTTCCCATCCATTGTAAAATTAAGGTCAAACCCATTAAAAACTTCTTTACTTCCTGAACACTGAGTAAAAAATTGGCAGGGGAAGGTCATGGTGTCAAATTAAATCTTCTCATGGAGATTAAGCATTTTTTTCCCTTCTTTTTAATCAAAAGGTATCTAAATTTAACACTGTAGCCTCATTTCAAAATGTAACATTTAAAGATTCCATACTGAAAAATGCTGAAATGCAGCACTCTGGGCTAAAAAAAAAAAAAAAAGGAAATCAATGCAGAATTTGACAGATTGTTTTGGTTGTCCTCAATTTGAAATTTCAATAGAAAAGCTGTTGATAAAAATATCTTGTCCAGTTGTAATTAGCACCATCAGCCAGGGCCATCACTACAGTCTTGGGTTGTGAATAAAATGTAAGAGTGAAATAACCTCTAATGCAAAAAAGTTTCCAGTCTCCTTGGCAGGATGTCACAGTTTCCATAATTCTCCATCGTTTTTTTGTGTTCCCAGAGTCAGAGAAAAAGCAGCAGCAGCAAAGAGCAGCACAATTCTCCAGACTGGATGAAGGCACAAGGAAGGACACACATCCTGAGGCTTTACCCACAGAGGGAGGGAGCAGGGTGGGAGCAGAGCCCCTGGGCAAGGGACACTGCAAAGACAACACTCAGTGTGAGGCTCACTCTCTGAATTTAATCAGTTTTGTGTCACTTAATTTAGGTAAATTTAGTTAAACCTCAACTAAACCACTGAAACCCAAGCAAGCCATAGAAACAGAGGGTGAGGAGCTGAGTGCTGAAAAATTGCAGCTGTCTGGAGGCACTCAGAGTTCATAATCTCATATATTTACACCTGTAAGGGCTGCTTAATGAGCTTGATTAATTAATTAATTAATTAAAACCATGTTCATGTCCCCAAGGGGGGATTGTGAGAAGGCAGCACCAACTCCTAAAAAACCCTCTGGATGGGCAGGACAACCTTGGGATCATCCCCAGGGACAAGGAGATTTTCCTTGCCAAAGCACAGCTCTCCATTTCCACCCCTTCTCCAAATTAATTAATCTGGACACAAATTAACTCATGTTCCCTGCAGTGCTTTGTGATGCTGCTTGCTCAGGGCTCCGGGGAGATGAAAGGATCCAGTGCCATCCCAAAAATCCCTCCATGGCTCTGCATCCTCAGCCTCCTGCAAGAGGGGATCTCAGATCAGAGGCTGAGCCTTGTCCCCAGCACATCTGGGAACAGGATGGATTTCTGCCAGGAAAAAAAAAAGTGCTGGGGATGCCTGGGAGTGAAAGAGGAGAATCTCAGGCAGTCCTGGAGATATTTCCTTTCATTCCTCAAATGCCAGGAAATGCATGGACCCATCCCATGCACACTGCAGGCTGCTGAGGGGATGTGTGCAGACATGAGGGAGATGTTCAGGTGAAATATTCCTGAATTTTCACTCTGCAAACACTCCAGGCATGTTCCTGTGCAGGGATGTGCCACAGGAAGGAAACCCCCAGCTCTCCTTGCCAACAATTTATGGCAAAGTGTTTCCCTGAATGACCTTTGGGCAATTTAGCTTTTGATTTCTTATTTATTTTTAATGGAAATTAAATAGGTAGTGTCATAAAGGAGAATGACCTCAGCTAATTGGCATGTAATGCCAGGGGAATAAATCCTTGTTCTTGATGACAAAACTTCCTCTTCTGGCTAAAAATGGAATCTCTTTAGTCTTGCCAATTCTAACAATATCTTCCCAGAGAGGTGAGCACACAAACACCAAAATTTATTTTGTTACAAAGAAAAAATCCAGCTCAGCTGTCCCATTCCCTGGTGGGAAAAAGACCCTTTTCTGCTTAAACAATCAAGCCAGTGTGGCTTGCAGTGCATTTTAAACAGTAAAAGTGTAAAGGGAAGCCAGAATTTGGGGTGCAAAGTCCAGCCTGTGGACACAGAACACCTGAAACGCTGACTCAAGTGAGTCTCACCCTGGGAAAATCTGCTTCACACCTGGGCTTTGCTCAAGCTGACAAAGCCAGACACCTAAAAGTGAAAGAATTGGCTCTCACACTCGTTTGTGTGGGTGAGAAGGGAAAGCAGAGCTGCTGCCTGCTCCCTGCAGGGGCTCTGGGAGCTGGAGCTCTGTGCAGAGCTCTGACCCACCCGAGCCTCGCTGGATTCCTGTCCCTTCATCCCCGGGGAAATCAGCTCTGCTAAAGGGAGGAGTGTTCACACCTCCCGGCAAACTGCTCCAGGAGGAGGTGAGGTGCCAAGGGGGGGTTGCAGAACAGAGCCAGCACAGCCAGGGGACACGGGGGGACACTGCAGTGACAGCCCTGTCCCCACATCACAGGTGGGTTTGGGGAAGTTAAACTTCTCCTGTCGCTCTTGGAGGCTGAAAACACCTCTGGAAGAAATGCAGCTGTGCAGAACCAGTGTGAGGCACAAGCCCTTCCACTGCTGGGGAGCTCTGCACTCACTGCCTGCCAGACCCAGCCAGGGCAGATGGGCAAAGGGCTGGAATCGAGTTTAATTCTCCCTGTGGGGTTAAAAACTCATCTGCAAACTGTCTGGAGTCTGTGCTTTGTGTGGTGTGGATGGCTGGGGGAGCAAGAGCTTTTTCTCCCTGGAGAAATGCCTGAAGCAGGTAAGAAAGCTGCTCTGAAACAGGTCCTTGTGCTAATGTTTGTAAAGCACTTCCAAGCCCCAGGAGCTCCCAGAATCCACAGATCCCACCACAGGAAATGGGTGGGACAGGGCAGGTGGAGTTTGTGCAGTTCAGGATTATTCCATGGAGAGGAGAATGCTGTGCCTCCACCAAAAACTCACTTTGTGCTGTTCTCTGTGGAAAAATGCATTTTAAACAAATTTCCCTCCGCCCTCCTGTTCTGCAGCTTGGGCATAGCCAGGTGGGAGCTACCCAGTGCTGTTTGAGGGGTTCTCTTTCCTTCAGAAGAAAACTGAAGATTTATTTCCTTATGGTCTAGAGAGACCGAGCACCCAGCAAGCCAAAACAGTGAGACAGAACTTATTAAGTTTTGAGATTTATTAGGATGGGCTTTTTTCTTTACATCCTGCTCCACAGTGATGCCTTTTTGGCACTACCTAAAAGCAGATGCCAGAAAAAAATGAAGGGAATAAAAAGCAGTTCTATTTATTGAAGGCCTCCAGGTACATTTAGGGCAGACAAAGTGTCCCAGGGGCTGCACCCAAAATGGACAATGGGCCACAGGATTTCACACTTTTATAAGTTTGGTCCATTTGCATATTGGGGGTGAATCTTCCAAATACAGCTTCAGGTAATGAAGTCATTTACCCCAAGTTTGCTCCCCCAACTCACTTTTGTTTCCATCTCTGGGCCCTGAGGCAGTGAGGTGTCCTTGATTCCCAGCCTGGAGAGGAATTGTTGTGTCTGCCCAAACTGGGAGAGCAGCAGCTCACACTGTGTGTGGAGTTTGGAGTTACACACTACAGAACTGCAGGGTTACAAATAAATGGAAAATACAAAAGCTGAAATGCTGAGGGGTCAGTGGTGCCTGGGCCATGACACAAATCAGCAGTGGCTGCCAGGGCTGTTCCCTGAGGCAGCAGCACCACTGCAGATTGCAGAGCCCCACAGCAGCACCACTGCTGTCCCCAGACAACCTCCCAGTGATATTTCACCACCCACGGGGCCAGGACAGCTCTGCTCCCCACCAAACCTTCCCTCAGGGAGATTTGCACAGCCACTTGCATGAGGAGAGCTCTGAGTCAAGTGTGCATCTTGTCATGGAAAGGACATTTCCCTCAGCGAGTTTCCTGGCTCTGACGTAACTGGGAAGATGATTTCTCAGTGTGTCAGCTTCGCTGCCAAGCCACAGCCTCCTGCTCCCTTTGCTGTGCCCACAGCAGCTCTGTACAGCTGGCATTTCACACCTGCCACTCCCTGCCCCTGATCTCCGGGATGGAGGGGCTGCAGAAACTGCTTCTTTTCACTCCATCCCAGCCCTCAGCCTCCATCTCTGCTGGCAAAGGCTGGCAGAGGGGATGGGAAGTGATAAGAGGTGCAAAGCTCTGAGCCCTTTGTGTGTTTACCTGAGCACCAGAATCTGCTGGAGTTAGCAAAACCAGGCCGGAAATTGCTCAATGATAAAATTTCTATTCTTTCTCCTTCCAGTCAGGCTAAAAATAAAATAAAACCCTTGTGCCAGGCCCATTTCTGCTGCAACCACCCTGGTCTCAGCACAGTCAGTGGGGTGAGGATGGACCTTGACCATGTTGTTGTTCAGCAGTGCAACTTCCAGTCACAGCCAGGGAAATGGAAACCAGTGGTGGGTGAGGCAGCCCAGCCCTGCTCCCCTGGGCTCCTCACCACCAAAATCCACCTCACCTTCTCCTGCTCAGCACCAGCAAGGTGTCTGCAAGGCAGCTTTTGACTGGAGGGAACTGGGGCAAGACCCAGCTCAATCCCACTCCTGCAAGGTCCAGAGTTTAGGCAGATGCACCTTAAGGAGGTTCAAAGCTCCTATAGCCTTGCTCTTCTCCATCTTTTACAAAATTGGAATCTAATTTTGTTTTTTTGTTTTGTTTGGAGATGATGTATTTGTCCTGGAAGTCCTGTGAAGAGTGGGGAAGGAACTTTTTTATTTCAGCGAGGGTGAGAAGGAGCATTGATCAGCCTGATGGAGAAATGGCCTGTGCTTCCAGCCCAGCAGGAGTGACAGACAGAGAGCTCAGGGAATTCCTGACCATCCCAGGGATGTGCTGGGAGACAGGAATAGGGGATACAGCCAAGACACCGGGCTGGGCACCCTTTTGCCAGGTATTTCCCCATTCCAGTGCAGTGAGCTCCCACACAGGGGGTTTTTTGCACTTCAATGCCCATCCCAGCATCACCAGCTGAGCCCAGGGGAGGGGCAAAGCCCAGAGCATGGGGACATTTTGCTGTAGCAGTCACAGAATCACAGAATATCCTGAACTGGGAGGGACCCACAGGATGACCCAGTGCAGCCCCTGTCCCTGCCCAGACCCCCCAACACTCCCCCCTGTCCATCCCTGGTGTCCAAACTCTCCTGGAGCTCTGGCAGCCTCGGGGCCGTGCCCATTCCCTGGGGAGCCTGGGCAGTGCCAGCACCTCTGGGGGAAGAGCCTTGCCCTGAGCTCCAGCCTGAGCCTGGGCAGTGCCAGCACCTCTGGGGGAAGAGCCTTGCCCTGGTATCAACCTGAACCTCCCCTGACAGAGCTCCAGCCGTTCCCTGGCTCCTGTCACTTGTCAGAGTCACAGACAGTGATAGGAAGGAGACATCAGCCCTGGCCATGCTGGCTCTGCTGGAACAGCAGCTGAGCAGCACAGGGCAGGGCTGGCTGTCCCACACAGCAGCTGGGGACAGTGCAGAAGCCACAGGATGGCCCGAGGTGACCCCTGAGAGAGTCTGTGCTGGGCTGAGAGTGGCTGCGTCACTGCTGGAGGGGAGAAGGGAGCAGGGCCCAGCTCAGGCTGCAGAAACCAGCCAGTCCCAAGTGCCTTTGAGGAACTGTTTGTGCACAGCCTGAGCCAGGACGTGGCTCTTTGGAGCACCCTGAGAACCTCCCACCTCCCTCCACACAGCTCCCACCCTTCAAGGATGTGTTTGTACATCCAAGGGATGCCAGAGAGCTACTCTCAAACACAAACCTGGCAGAGTCACTTCAGAACAGGCCTTTCAGAGCCCTGCATGCAGGAGAAGCTGCTCCCATGGAAAAAGTCACACTCCAGCATCGTTTGGCATCCTCAGCTTCCTCCACAGCCACTGCCACGCTCACAGAGACATCTCTGAGCACTGCAAAACACAAACCTGTCCCTGCACAGCACCACTCCAGCCTGCTTTGAACACAAACCTGCCAGGGGAGGGATGGGCTCAGCCCAAAGGAGGTTTGGGTCTCCCTTTTCCACCAGATCAACCTTGGTCTGCCCAGGGCAGAGGGGGTGGCTCAGGCAGTCACCCATGGATCTGGCTGCATTCCTGGAGGTTCCATGCTGAGCCATCCCCATGGCCACAGAAATGTCTGAGCCAAAGGAATGAGCTGTGGGCAGTTCTAACACAGCAGAACCTGTCGCTGTTAATAACTGCAGGCTAAACCTTATGTGGCTTGGAGCAGGCACCTGCCTTCCTTCTGCTCTTAAAGCAAGGTGAAACCACCAAAATTCTGTCATTGGAGCCCAGAGCTTCAGCCAGGAGGTTTCATGGTTACTCTGGTGCCACAGCCAAGCTCAGAAAGCAGAGCTGAGCTTACCCCGGTGTCTGCTCTGGGCGTGGACTTGCTGCTGTGAGCTCAGATCAAACAGGAGGGATGTGCCTGGACAGGATGGGATTTTCTCTAACGAGCGTTTCAGTGAGAGGTTGTTGCTCTGCACTCGGTGACAGGAGGGTGACAAGTGAGGCAATGAGGTGACAGGTGAAATCTTTCCGCTAAACGGGAACAAGGCTCCGTGGCTGTGCTGTCACAGGCTGGAAGGAGATAAGGCTCAGCTCCCACTGCAGATTTTGTGAGAATTGATAATTTAAAACCCTTGCAATGTCTAGCAACAGTGATTATACTTCATACCTTGCATGACTAAAAAGATTCTCCAGTATCTTACGGTGTCTGTGACAGGGAGATCGTGGAGCCAAGCGTTCCCTTGGGACAGGATGTGCAGATCACTGGGAAAGAAAAGAGTGGATAAGGTTAGATTGACACGCAGATCCCGAAGTTTCTCCAACCTTTGCTCATTTTTCTAAACAGTTCTGAGCCGGGGAGGGGAAAAAAAACCTCAAGGACACTTCATTTATGCATCCAAAACAACAGAGTTGGGACCTTGAATTTCTGACCCTGACTCCTCTTACTCATTACCGCAAATGACTTCAGCAGCCAGCTCTTAAATCATCTCAGAAAATGCATGGAAATATTAAGCAACAGCAACAAAAAAATCCACCCCATCTTTCCATTCAGTCACACATTTACAAGCATCTTTTGGGCTGAAACAAAATCAAATGACAATGACTGAAAGCATCACCCACAGCTCTGCAGTGCTGGTAAAAGTCTCCTGGTTCCTGCTGGCCCCTCTGGTTCCAAGTCCACAGAGAACAGGTACAGGGGGCAGAGCTCCACCAGGAAACAAAATACTGGCTGCAGGGGAATTCAAACCAGGCTCCATGGCTGTGCTGGGGTCGGGGTGCTCCCCAGCCACAGGGAAAGGCTTTTCACAGCCCAAGGACTGGCTGCTGACTCAGGCTGGTACCACACTCACCTTGTCCCTCCTGGTGGTTTCTCTGCTCTCCTTCTCTCTGCCAGGCACTGGGAGGCACCTCTGGGTCTGTGCCTGCATCACCAGTGACTGCTCCTGCTGAAGGGGACAGCAGCCAGAGGGGACACAGGACTGAGCCCAAAACTCTGCAGGACAATCAAACTGCTCTGTGCTGGCTCATGTGGGGGATTTTTGTAAAGATGTTTTGTTTTCCTGGCTGTCCTTAACAATTCAGCATCTGTCCTTTCCCAGAAAAATCCACCTGGTCAGAGAGATGCCACAGACCCTGCAGTAACTGGCAGTAAATTTGTCTCTTCTGCACCTCTGTGACATGTGAGTCCCTCTGGCACGGAGAAGGAAGGCCAGGGCTTGGGGGAATGGGGTGGAGGAGCAGGAATGAGCCTTCTGGCAGACATCCCAGCCTGTCTTTGCACTGACCCCAAACCACTTGACAGACCAGGACACTGTGGGGACATTCCCCTCCCACAGTCTGAGCTGCCAGCTGTTGAGCACATCTGGGCTCTGATGTCACTGTGAGCCCCCAGGCTTCTCCTGCTTGGCAGGGACAGAGGAGCCTCCTGTCACTGAGATCATCCCCTGGGAGCCCCAGTGCTGTCCTTGCTCTGGGACACCCTGCTGGCCCTGACACCTCCCTTCCCCTCCCCTGTTTCATTTCCAGCTGACTCCTTTTCTCCAGGAAGGTGGGCAGTGGTTTCCAACCCACCAGCCACAATGGCTGCATTAAATTAATTATCCCTTCCAAACCATCAGGCTGAACCTTCTCTTTGGGTCCTTGTTTTCCCTCCTGTCACTGCTGTGCCTCCTGCTGGAAGGGTTCCAAAGAGGCTGAAAAGTGTTTTTGAAATGCAAACTTTGGCTGTGTCCCACAGGTGCCCCATGGTAACCTCTTGGCAAGATTGTGCACAAAGCCAGAATTAATTCATGCTGCCCCTCAGCCAGCTCTGCAGCCCAGAATTTTCCTCTCACTCAAATTTAAGCTCTTAAAGGAGTTGTGTGAATGGAGTGCTGAGCCCAGCAGACATCCTGTCTCCCACAGCAGCATCTCTGGGGGATCCCATCCCCTGAGGAGCTCTGCAGACCCCTCCCCACCCTCCCCTGCCTCACAGGGATGTCTGGAGGAGGCTCCTGCCCCAGCCCTGGGCAGGGTGGGGAATTCATCCCCCCACAGGGGCAAATTCCAATTTCCCTGTGCATATTGAGCCCCATCCCCGGGCCCTGTCCCCCCCTCTGGCACCAACACCCATCACATCCCCCCAGCCTGCACCAAGCAGATGGAACCTGCCTTGCACCTTGATTTCCTCCAAGCATCTCCCATAGCCCAGGGAGGGACCTGCCCCAAATCTGTCCCCTCACACCCCAGCAGCCACAGAAACCTCGTGTCTCTTCCCTCTTTTCCACACAGCCAGGCAGTTTTGCAAGCAGAAGGGCTGATCAGGATGATCCTGCCAGTTTGCCTCATCACCCACAAGATTTTCCTAATTTTGCTGGGATTTGGAACCGCCCCAAGAGACTTGAAAGACTTTTTTATTTGGCTGTGAGTGCTGGCTCAGCCTCTCTGTTCCCCCAGCTGCTGTGACACGAGCCAGAGGTGTCTGGATGTTTGCACAGGATCCAGCTGAGAGGTGGATCACCACCACCTTGTGATCTCAGGTATAAATCACACCTGTGTGCTCTGGTACCTGACAGTGGCAGCTCTATCCATCAGCAGATCAATTATGCTAATCCCATTCATAAATAACTCTCCTGTTGGTATAATTGGATCTAGGTGTGAATGAGACTTATCTAACATGCTGAGGGGCAGGATCATTCATCCATCATGAACTTGAGTTCTTAATCCTCATTTTTAACCTGATACTTCCACCAAGAAAACACCCATTCACCTTTATTGTAAAGTTTTGAAAAACTTCATGTCTGCCCTTCCTATTTTGGGCTTTTCCCCATCCCCAAGTGCTGCCACATCAAGCAGAGCCCACTCAAACACAGAAATGACTGGAAAGCTGCTGTTGAAAAGCAGAGATGCTCAAAAATCCTGCAGCTCACTGTGGGCCAGGTCCAAGCTCCTGCTTTCATCAGCAGCTTCCTCTGTGAGCACAGACCACATCTGGCACCCTGTGCTCTGGCTCTGCCACAGCTGGGAGGTGGTTTTGTCACTTGGGTGATTCACATGTGGTGAGTCCCCTCAGGGCAGGGACCTCTTCTTGCTCTTCATCCCAGCCTGCCTGGGCTCCCTGGGGCTGTCACCAGCACTGGCTGCTGTCCTGTCTCCTCTTAGGGCAGTGGAAATGGGAATATGATCAGCCCAAGCAGGACCAGGGTCAAGGTTGTCTCCTGAAGGCCTGGAGATGTGGCAGACCCTCCAGGCCAAAAGCTTTTCCATGCTTGCAGTCCATCTCAGCAGTTGTACCTAACAAAAAGACATCCTCCTTTCGTCTTATGCATTTTTGGAGGGCTGGAAATGACCTTAAAAACCATCTCATCCCATGGGCAGGGACAGGTTCCACTACACCAGCCTGCTCAGACCTGGCCTTGGGCACTTCCAGGGATGGGGCACTCTGATTTCAAGAGGATTCCACGATTTTCTGCAAACCCAGCTCCTGCTCCCAGCTCCCTAGGGCTCGGTGCAGGGAAGGGTTTTTCCCTCTGCAGCCTGGATGGAGCAGCACGTGCAGATCCCTGTGACACAGGCACAGCCCTGTCTGCTGAAGAGGCAGCCAGGGATCCCTCCGGGCTGCACACACCCATGGTGCCCTTATCACCCGTTTCCTACTGATAAGGAGCTGGAACACGGGTAAAGCCGGCCTGTCTGAAGGCCCAGGTGTGTCACCCATCAGTGAGCTCATGCCTGCTCTGTGTGAGCAGTGACTGCTCTGCAGCTTTTACAGCACGTGGGTGAGTCACACAGCACCAGGCAGGTGTCACCAGCCCCCGGGGACACTCACTTTTTTCCAGTCAGCCACCCCTCAGAGCCAAGGCCTGAGGGGGAAAAAAATGTTCCAAGGGATGGCTTTGCCCTTGATGTGTGGAAAGATCGGTGCCTGGTTTGTGATGCAAATCCCAGTGCCCCCAGTCTGCTCCATTGAGCCATCCCAGTGCTCCCAGTCTGCTCAGCTGAGCCATCCCAGTGCTCCCAGTCTGCTCAGCTGAGCCATCCCAGTGCCCCCAGTCTGCTCCATTGAACCATCCCAGTGCTCCCAGTCTGCTCAGCTGAGCCATCCCAGTGCTCCCAGTCTGCTCCATTGAGCCATCCCAGTGCTCCCAGTCTGCTCCATTGAGCCATCCCAGTGCCCCCAGTCTGCCCCATTGAGCCATCCCAGTGCTCCCAGTCTGCTCCAGCTGAGCCATCCCAGTGCCCCCAGTCTGCTCCATTGAGCCATCCCAGTGCTCCCAGTCTGCTCCATTGAACCATCCCAGTGCTCCCAGTCTGCTCCATTGAGCCATCCCAGTGCCCCCAGTCTGCTCCTCAGTGGCCCCCCCAGACCCTTCCCCATCCCTGTGCCTCCTTTGGACACTCTCTCACACCTTTAGATCTTTTTGTTATTGAGGTGCCCAAAACTCCCCCAGCACCTGAAGCTGTCCCAGCCAGAGCAGAGCTGGACAATCCCTCCCTGGCTGACCAGGGATGCTGTCCCTGATGCCCCAGGACAGGGATGCTGTCCCTGATGCCCCAGGACAGGGATGCTGTCCCTGATGTCCCTCCTGGCTCCAGGGCACTGCTGACTCAGCTCCTGCTGGACAATCACCAGGACCCCCACATCCCTTTCCAAGCTGCTGCTCCATCTTTTCCTTTCAGGCCTTTCCCTTGGCTCCTCTAAATAAAATTAAACTGGGAATTCCCACTATAGTTCAAGAGCAAAGCAGGCTGGTTTGCTTTCCCAGCCTGTAAATAACCCTCATTTCCCAGACTGCCAAGTGGAAGCAGCTGTTTGAGCACTAAGGTGCTTATCTGGAAATGTAAAGCTCTTGAAGGAGCTGTGGCAGAGGGGGAGCTCAGATCCGGTAACCCGGGTTATTTTTAAGTCTCTTGTTTTATTCAATGCAGCTGAATTTCCTCACTAGCCCAGTGCTGGATGTGGGATATAAATAGAAATTAATCCAGGCCTGGTCAGAGTTATCTGCCTGCAGCCCTTGCTCCTGGCAGCTGGACAAGGGAGGAAGGGCCTGGACATCACTGGAATGTGACCTGCTCACAAAACAACCGAGATGAGGTCAGCTCCTTGGAAGGAAAAAATGTCTTACCCAGGACAAAAAGAGGCCTGGAGAGCCATCCCACTCCCAGCTTGGCACCCACTGTGGGAACAGAAGGATGGTGCTGGCAGCAAAAGCTGCTCTGTGCTGCTCCGAGCTGCTTTGGCTCCCAGTGTCCCACTGGGAGGGAATGGGAACCTCTGGGTGCTAAACTGGGGTGACTTCCCTGGCCAGGGGTACACAGGGAAAAGGATGGTGGGAGGAAATGAAATCCAAAAGTTAGTGCCAAGCATAGGGAAGAAAATACGTAGTATTTTATATATTACATTGAAAATATAATATGTAATTCTATAGAAATGTAATCCCAGAATCCTGTTCCAAGGATCTCCCACTGTCCCAGGCTGCTCCAGCCCCAGTGTCCAGCCTGGCCTTGGGCACTGCCAGGGATCCAGGGGCAGCCACAGCTGCTCTGGGCACCCTGTGCCAGCCCTGCCCACCCTCCCAGGGAACAATTCCTGCCCAAGATCCCATCTAATCCTGGAAAAGCCATTCCCTGTGTCCTGTCCCTCCATCCCTTGTCCCCAGTCCCTCTCCAGCTCTCCTGGAGCCCCTTTAGGCCCTGGCAGGAGCTCTGAGCTCTCCCTGGAGCTTCTCCTCTCCAGGTGAGCACCCCCAGCTCTCCCAGCCTTTCCTCACATTACATTTTATAAAATATATGTATAAATATCAGGCCAATGGCTACAAGAGAATCACCAAATCCCAGGTTTTTCTGGTCATCCTCAAGCAGGGGCTGCTCAGAGGATTTGTTTCCCTTTTCCCAGCCAGAGTAAACAAAGGTGCTGCCAGCTGGCAATGCAGGAAAAATCTCCACAGGGATCCAGCCAGCAGCATCCTCCAAACCAGCTGCACATCTGGGAAACCTCCACAGCTCACACCCCTCCCTGCCAGCTGCCAGCACATCTGGGAAACCTCCACAGCTCACACCCCTCCCTGCCAGCTGCCAGCACATCTGGGAAACTCCTCACCTCACACCCCTCCCTGCCAGCTGCCAGCACATCTGCACCAAACCTCCACAGCAGCAGACCTGCCCCAGAAAGGGGCTTTGGGGTGGGTTTGTGTCCAGCAGCAGCTCCTGGGTCACCCCCTCTGGCTCTGCCAGGTTTCAGAGGTCTGGGCCATGGAAATGGCTCTGAGCCCTGCAGGAGCCATGGATGGATGGATGGATGATGGATGGTGGATGGATGATGGATGGATGGATGATGGATGGATGGATGGATGGGTGGATGATGGATGGATGATGGATGGATGATGGATGGATGGGTGGATGGATGGATGGATGGATGGATGATGGATGGATGGATGGATGGATGGATGATGGATGGATGATGGATGGATGGATGGATAGATGATGGATGGATGGATGATGGATGGATGGATGGATGGATGGATGGATGGATGATGGATGGATGATGGATGGATGGATGGATGATGGATGGATGATGGATGGATGATGGATGGATGGATGGATGGATGCATGGATGGATGGATGGATGGATGGATGATGGATGGATGGATGGATGGATAGATGATGGATGGATGGATGGATGGATGGATGGATGATGGATGGATGATGGATGGATGATGGATGGATGGATGATGGATGGATGATGGATGGATGGATGATGGATGGATGATGGATGGATGGATGGATGGATGGATGGATGATGGATGGATGGATGATGGATGGATGGATGGTTGGATGGATGATGGATGATGGATGGATGATGGATGATGGATGGATGGATGGATGATGGATGGATGGATGGATGGATGGATGGATGATGGATGGATGGATGGATGGGTGGATGATGGATGGATGGATGGATGGATGGATGGATGGATGGATGCTCAGGAGGTTCCCTGGCCCCAGGGCACTGCACTGACCTGTGCAGCTCCAGGGCATGGAGGGGACATCACCTGTCCCTTCCACCCCAGACTGGGATTCTGTGACTTTCCCCTGCCTGTGCTAACGCTGATGAAATCAGTTTTCCTTGGAGGGGTGGCTCAGACCCTTTTTGGGGATTTTCCAAGCTTCACAACCCACAGCAGAGTCCCCTGCACATCTGTCAGGCACTTCTCAAACTCCTCGCTGAGATTTCAGCCTTGCAGAAGTTTTGGCTGGCTGGGCTCTTTGCAAAGACATCAATTTCACCCTCTAATAGGCACAGCAAACTTGATTTCAGGCCCACTTAGAATGCTGTAAATCCAGGCTAACCACATTAAACTCAGGGCAGCTGATGCCAGAGACTTAAAACCAGCACAAGTAAAAGTCACCTCAGGTGTGTGCAGCCAACAGCCTGGCCTGAGGCCACCCTGCTTTGTAAAGCAGAAATTTCTCTATAAATGTTCCATTAATATTAACAGCTAAATCCCTGCCTTGCCTTAAAACCCTCAGCCCCACCTAAGTTAGCAGCAAGAGTTGTGATTTAATTTGCTCCCAAGGCTGACAGCCCACAGCAGCAGTGGCTGCACACTGATGTAGTTCCCCTGGAGTTAAATCACATTTATTTCTGTCTCTAACAGGGGTATAAACACTGCCCTGACTGAGGAACAACCTTTTGCTCCGTCCCTTTTCAAGGCACAGGAGAAAATCTGAATGGAAACCACCAAGTCCTACAACTTCTCCTTCAATTTATCACCTAAATTTCACCTAGTGAAAAATTCCCCAGGAGTATGAAATCTAGTGGGTTATTTTCTCTTTCAGTAAATTATTTTTGAGGCTTTCTAGAAATTTCCCACCATAAAGAAGAGCTTTAAATAAAACACAGCTTGGAGCTGATGCATCAACCCTCAATTGATGGGGTACATCAGGAAATATTCATTTTTTAGTAGTAAGGAGAAGCTTTTTTTTCCTGAATTAAAGGGAGCAGCAGCCAAGCACAGCCCTGGTCTATCCTGCTCCTAATAAATCCTTTCAATTTCCCTGTGGCTCCAGACAAGCTGGGCTCAACAAGGCACAGCTCAAACCTTAAAATTTCCCTGACTAACCACATCCCAAACTAATCCCAAAGCAATGGTTTCACTGAGGTGAGGAGGAGGAATTAAACATAATTTCATGAAATTATTTTATATTTATATTTATATTTATATTTATATTTATATTTATATTTATATTTATATTTATATTTATATTTATATTTATATTTATATTTATATTTATATTTATATTTATATCTATATCTATATCTATATCTATATCTATATCTATATATCTATATATTTATATCTACATCTAGATCTATATTTATAACTATATCTATAACTATATTTATAACTATATTTATAACTATATTTATATCTATATTTATACAGAACAGCCTGAGCCAGAGGGAATTTCTTGCCATGCTCCCCCAAACCCAGCCTGGCCACTGGTTTGTACTGGTGTGGTTGCACTGGTGCCCACACTGAGTGAAAAACCCAACCACAGCTTTTAGAGACAAGACAAATTTGGGCTTTCAGATTGTTTCAGATCATGTGAACAGTCAGTTTTAGTTTCTGTTCAGAACATGAACAGACTGAAACCTGAAACCAGAAAGAAATCAGAGAGAAGCAGAAGAGTGGGCAGCTTGTAAGAGAAAAGAAAGGCTCAGTAGCAAAACCTCCCCATTGAGAAAAATAGAAAGTGTTAGGGAGAAGAGTGGCAAAAGAAAACTTTCAGAAAATCAGAATAAGAAATACAACACCTAGAAATGATGATATCAGGGATAATGCCATCTGAGAGTGGATTTAGTGATGAATGTTGAGATGTAAGCTGAGATGTAGTAAAAGGGTTAAGAAAGATGCCAAAAAAAAGGGGTTCTGCATTCATCTGAGCTAAGAGAAGAAAAGGAAACACAGGGAAAGCTACAGTATTAAACACCCTTTTTGTTTCAGTTTTGTGAGAAAAAAAACCCCCAAGCTTCATTCTCCCCATGTGCCCAACAACCAGGCAGGAATAAACTAAAAATAAAGGCTGGTTGTCATCCACTTATTTATTTATTTATTTATTTATTTATTTATTTTAAAAAGCATCAAAATACTCTGGTATTGAATCCTGTGTTATTTAAAGGGGGAAAGACTCCAAGGATTACAAAAACCTCCTTGCAGAGAGTGGGAGGGGGGCCAGGGGAAGGGCAGTGATGTCACCCAGAGGGAAGTGGAGCAGCCATGGTCAGGAACATCCAAAGAACACTCTGTGCATGAGCCCTTGGGTGATGCAATGGCAAGGGACACCCAAAAAGCATTTCTCAATATTCAATTGTGCCACATAAAATCCTTCCTGACACCCATCTGGCTGTGGGGGTAAGAAGGAAGGTGAAATATCCCAATTTATCAGGGATTTGGGCACTGTTTTCCATGCAGGCCTGAGGTTTTGGGTTTTCCATGTGTTTGCCTGGGTTTTTATGGCCACCCTGTTGGATCCCACAAACCTGGGGATTTTGAGCTTTTTGTGCTGTCAGGCACTGACCCCCTGGAGAAAAACTGCTTTTGACCTGAGGCCTTGGAGACAGCTTCTAAATTTGAGTGATGGAGTTAAAATTATGGGTGTGTAGTGAAACAGGAGTGTGTGATTTCACATGGTGAAGGGTTTTAAATTTGAGGGTTTTATAGTAATGGGTATGGGACAAGATGGAGGATTTTGGGTGGTGTCTCTTTCTTTGTTCATCTTTCTTCTTCTTCTTCATGGATTTCAGGCTGTAGTCTCTGGTTGGTCAGGGTCACACTGAGGGTCATGGGAATCTAGTTATTGGGTTAAAAGGATAAATAATACATATGTTAATTCTCTGTTGGACTGTTTAGCTTTAAGAGACCTTGTAGCAGCTGCATCTCAGGCCATTTTTCCTCACTTCTAGCTGGTAGCTCAAGTGCTGCTGTATGTTCTGTACTGTATGTTCTGTAATTTCTGATAAGATATAATAAACATCCAAGCCCAAACAGGAGAAAAACTGTTTCAATCATGTTTTTGTTAATCCTGGCTCTGAGTGAAAACAAACAAGACTGAGACAAAGCACTAATAAAAACCAGTTGAGGTGACATTCTGTGCTCATGGGCAGAATTGGAGTGGATGATAGGTTGTTTGCAGCCCATGGATTAATGGGATAATTCATTTTGTAGAGATTTTTGCACATCTGGAGTAGAATCAAGAGGCTGGGGAGTGTCTTTGTCAGTAAAACTGTGGTTGCACATCAGCACTGGGAGAATGCCCTGCTTTTTCCAAAATCCTGCAGCTCTGGGTGCTGCTCCACAGAAATCCTGGCTTTGAGCAGCCCAACACAAACCACAAAGTGCTGAGCACTTCTGGCTGTAATTTACTGCTTCCAGGGGGACTGAGCTGTTCTGAAAACCCAGCCCAGATTATGGGTTTCAAATGCTAGAAAATCTGTCCCTGAGCTCTTAATCCAGTTTATGGGTTCATCACAAATGGAGCTGAGCCATTCCTGGAAAGAAAACTTGGCTAAAGGAATATTTCTCCACGTACAAAGCTCAGGCCAACCAGTCTAGATGGGGAGGAATGAAAAGGTGTCCCAGGCTCTGTGTGTGAGTGAGGGGAGTGGGGACAGCAGCAGGACTGACACCAAAGCCCACCTGGAGGCTGTGGTCACACACCTGGAGGGCAGCTGGACCCTCCTCAGCTCCAGTGCCAAGGAGATTCCTGCCATGGGAAATCATCTCCCTCTGCAGAGGCACAGGGAGAGGAGCTCAGTCCTGCTTCAACCTTTTTATATTTAATGGGGAAAATAAATAAATAAATAAATAAAAGCAGACCTGAACAAGGCTATTTCTTTTTAAAATCTCTCCTAACAGCAGTTCTCTTTCAACAGCTCATTTACTGCCCGTGTGGGACTCCAAAGTGAAATCTGCTCAGCCGTGGATCTAAAAGACTTCCCTTCACACTAACCCTCAATGATCCTTGCTGCTCTCCAGCAGCCAGGCTGCATTCTCTCCTGCCTACCCACATCAATAAATCATACATTATCTGTGCTTGAATTTGGTTAGGATTCTGCTAAATGATGCATGAGATAGAAGAGGACTCGGCTGATGAGTTGTGCTGCTCAGTAAAAAGTGGTTGAAGTGGGAAAAACAGCCAAGATGGATTTTTGCCATTAAAAACCCACTTGTCTGGTCTTGTGCATGGGCAGGAGCAGATGCACTGATTAAAGCCACGATGGATTCGTGGAGTCTCACACACCAGCAAGGGAAATTGGAAGTGGAAGAAGGATCTGGGATGTGTTTGCTGCCAACAGACACAAGGAGCACCTCAGGTGGAAAAAGGAGAGGGAGGTGGAAAAAGGGAGGAGACCTGGGCAGTGTCCAGCAGGACAGCCTCTCCTCCAGCCTCTCAGCACCCAGCTTTTCTCTTTATCTTAGCACCATCTAGAGGGATGTGCCTGCACACCCAGAGGACAGCACCCACACTCGGGGTGTGGAGCCTGGGGAGGCCAAGCCTCAGAGGGGCACTGCCCTCCTCCAGGCAGTGTGTGCAGTCATCCCCTGGAGTGGAGGCTCCTCCAGGGATGTTCAGGGGGAGGTCTGGAGGCTCTTGATCAGGGTTTGGGGTTTTTTCTTAATTTTTTTTTTTTTTTTTAACCCCTACAGATCTGGCATCACCTACAGGTTTCAACAGAGGCCACATCTGGAGTGCCATGTCCACTTGGGCTCTTCAGCACAGCAGGGACAGGAGCTCCTGGACTGAGGAAGGGCCTGGAGCATCCCTGTGCCCAGGAAAGGCTGAGGGAGCTGGAGAGGAGCCCCAGTGAGAGGGACCCTCAGACCTGGGTGTCCCTGGTGTCCCTGTGTGTGTCTGTCTGTCCCTGGGTGTCCCCTGTCTGTCCCTGTCTGTCCCTGTCTGTCCCTGTTTGCCCCTGTCTGTCCCTGTCTGTCCCTGGGTGTCCCTGGTGCCCCTGTCTGTCCCTGTCTGTCCCTGGTGTCCATGTGTGTGTCTGTCTATCCCTGTCTGTCCCTGTCTGTCCCTGGTGTCCCTGTCTGTCCCTGTCTGTCCCTGGTGTCCATGTGTGTGTCTGTCTATCCCTGTCTGTCCCTGTCTGTCCCTCCCTGTCCCTGGGCCCAGCAATGGCACCAGAGCCAGGGCAGGGACAGATCCCAGGAGTTCCCCCTGCACAGAGGCAGAACTTTCAGTGTGCAGTGACCCAGCACTGAACAGGGGTCAGAGAGGGTGTGGGGTGTCCCTGACTGGAGATATCCCAGTGCCAGGGGCACTTCCTGCACTCCAGCAGCCCCATCCCCACCAGCCTCCCACAGGCCAAAGCAGGGAAAGCAAAGTCCTGGATCAGAGATAAGGGAAGCACACTGCCCTGGGCAGAGGCAAGGCTGGAGCTTTCAGGATGCTCCTGGCTGGCATCAAGGAGCACAGAGAAGCACAAAGAGCAGCAAAGGATGCACAGAGGTTCATTTCTTCAGTGACTGGCTTTAGTCAGGACTAAATCAGTGCTCTGGAGGTGGAATGGGATAAAGGCTCTGGAAAAACCACAGGCAATCCTCTGCCTTCATTTTGTCTGGGCTGTCACCCCTACCTGCCCCCGTGGAATGGGAATCAGAGGGTTTGAAGGTCTCACTAAGGGACAGGACAGTGGGAGATGTCCCTGCCCATGGCAGAGGGGTGGAAACTGGATTATGTTCAAGGTCCCTTCCAACCCAAACCATCCTGTGATCCTAAATCCACAAGCTCAGTGCCACTGCAGGGACCCTCTCCAGCCCAGTTTGGGATCACAGCACAGGCTTCACTCCCACATCCCAAATCCAGCTGCTCCAACAGCTGCCAAGCAACATCAGGAAGGAAGGAAGGAAGGAAGGAAGGAAGGAAGGAAGGAAGGAAGGAAGGAAGGAAGGAAGGAAGGAAGGAAGGAAGGAAGGAAGGAAAGTTGGTTTACCAAAAATAAGAGTACTGCTCTAATGCCGATACTCAACTGTGACAGACGAAAGACTCTCTAACAATTTAAAGTTACAAAGTGTGTGTTTATTCAGTGCTGGGCAGCAGTGAGGTAATCCTCTAATACACACTGCAAAATCACAGGTGATCACAGAGTCTATTTATTAGCAAAGGAATCAAACAAATACATATTCATAATAACAGTCCCTCCCATCCCTCGCTTCCTATGGTAATTAGCTTGAATAGCTATTAAGCATTGATTGACTTCTTAAATTAAGTCTGGGGTCGTTTTCGTGGGGAGGGGTTTTAAAAGGAGGAAGTAAGGTGAGTCTTCCTCACCCTGAACTCTCAACCTTTTCTATCAATGACAATACAAATGATTTCTGGGGATAGTCCAGTTTTCCAAATAATGGGTTTCTGGTTGCATTGTCTATGTTTCCTTGGATCTGCTCACTAGTTTTGTATTTTTCCATTGTATGTGAAGCTGAGCAAACATAAAATGACAGACAATCAATTATTTAAGTTTCAGATAACTACTCCCTTCTAACTTTTAACTTTTAATTATTTTTCAGCAAGGTAACTAAACTCCTAATTTTCTAAGATGAGTGTTTCAGAGGGAAGGAAGGAGGAAGCTGGAATAAGGAGTTTTGGAGCTCAGGTGTGTGGGAATCCCTTTCCCCAAGCCCAGTGACACCCAGGTGATGTGCAGCACCCCAGAGCAGAGGCACAGGGACCAGAGCAGCCACCCTGCCCTGTCACAGAGCAATGACAGCAGAACCCCAAACCCCACAAGTGTGGGGGAGAATCTGCCTGACCCCTCCTGTGACAGCTCAGCCTGAAGTAAAGGTGAAAAAAAAAATCAGCTGGCTGGGAGTGTGGTGGTTTTTCTCCTGGAATGAGTTTGGTGCCACTGCAGTGCTTGGGATCGTGCATTGGCAGCATGGGGGGACCAGGGTCACTGATAAGGGGATCATGTGTTGGGGGTCACTGATAAAGGGATTCTTTGTTGGGGGGGTCACTAATAAGGGGATCAGGTGTTGAGGGGGGTCACTAATAAGGGGATCAGGTGTTGAGGGTTGCTGATAAAGGGATTCTTTGTTGGAGGGGTCACTGATAAGGGGATCAGGTGTTAGAAGGGGTCACTGATTAGGGGATCCCTTGTTGGGGTCACTGATAAGGGGATCATGTGCTGGGGGCTCACTGCTGAGGGGATGGTGCTGGGCCCCAGGCAGGAGGAGCTGGATCTCATCTCATCATTCCTGCTGCCAGAAGCCGTGGGACAAGGAGCAGAGCTGCCCTGCACCCTGGGAGGAGCCGAGTGCAAGTGGCTGGTGCTGCAGGCTCAGGCTCCTGCTGCCACTCTGAGTGATGGTGAGGCCTGTGCTGGGGTTGTGTGAGGATGGTTGGTGACATCAGAGTTTGGACACAGAGGAGCCCCAGGCTGTCCCTGGGCCATGAACCCCACACGGAGCCAAGGTGAGCAGCTTTATTAGAGTCCTATTTCCACTCACTCAGCCAGGACAAGGAGTTACATCTTCTCCACACTGGTGTCTGGGGACAGCTCTATGCTGGTGTTTTCAGCCCCTCAGTCCCTGTCACTGCCCCTGGGGGGTGAGCACGGAGCTCTGGATGAGCTGCTGTGCCCCAGGTGTGAGCCTGTCACTGTCCCCGGTGTGAGCCTGTCACTGCCCCCGGTGTGAGCCTGTCACTGCCCCCGGTGTGAGCCTGTCCCTGCCCCCGGTGTGAGCCTGTCCCTGCCCCGGTGTGAGCCTGTCACTGCCCCCGGTGTGAGCCTGGCACTGCCCCCGGTGTGAGCCTGTCACTGCTCCGGTGTGAGCCTGTCACTGCCCCCGGGTGTGAGCCTGTCACTGCCCCCGGTGTGAGCCTGTCACTGTCCCCGGGTGTGAGCCTGTCCCTGCCCCGGTGTGATCCTGTCACTGCCCCGGTGTGATCCTGTCACTGCCCCGGTGTGATCCTGTCACTGTCCCCCGGTGTGAGCCTGTCACTGTCCCCGGGTGTGAGCCTGTCACTGCCCCGGGGGTGAGCCTGTCACTGCCCCCGGTGTGAGCCTGTCACTGCCCCCGGGGTGAGCCTGTCACTGCCCCCGGGGTGAGCCTGTCACTGTCCCGGGTGTGATCCTGTCACTGCCCCAGGGGTGAGCCTGTCACTGCTCCGGTGTGAGCCTGTCACTGCCCCGGTGTGAGCCTGTCACTGCCCCGGGTGTGATCCTGTCACTGTCCCCGGTGTGAGCCTGTCACTGCCCCGGGGGTGAGCCTGTCCCTGCCCCGGGGGTGAGCCTGTCCCTGCCCCGGGGGTGAGCCTGTCACTGCCCCAGGGGTGTGAGCCTGTCACTGCCCCCGGGTGTGATCCTGTCCCTGCCCCCGGGTGTGATCCTGTCCCTGCCCCAGGGGTGAGCCTGTCCCTGCCCCAGGGGTGAGCCTGTCACTGCCCCGGGGGTGAGCCTGTCACTGCCCCGGGGGTGAGCCTGTCACTGCCCCGGGGGTGAGCCTGTCACTGCCCCGGGGGTGAGCCTGTCACTGCCCCGGGGGTGAGCCTGTCACTGCCCCAGGTGTGAACCTGTCACTGCCCAGGGGTGAGCCTGTCACTGCCCCCGGTGTGAGCCTGTCACTGCCCCCGGGTGTGAGCCTGTCACTGTCCCCGCCCCAGGGGTGAGCCTGTCACTGCCCCGGGTGTGAGCCTGTCACTGTCCCGGGGTTCAGCACGGAGCTCTGGATGAGCTGGCACGGGCACGGAACGCTGCTGTGCCCCAGGTGTGAGCCTGGCCGTGCCCCGGGGAGCCGGCCCGTGAGCAGCAGCCGCACGTAGCAGCCGCTGAAGATCACCAGGAGCTGCCGGGCCATGGCCTGGGGGGACAAGAGAGGTGTCAGAGCAGGGCATCCCTGCGGGATCACACATCCAACACCCTTTTCTCCCTGCTTCGAGGACTGTGCGGCTCTGACAGGAGCAGGACAGCAGCCAATGGCACAGATAACTGGCCCAGGTCCGCTGGTGGGCACACTGTCCCCACAGGGGGTGACACCAAGTGACCACCTGGGGACCTGCCTGCTCTGTCCCTGCCTCCTCGGGCTTGTTTGTGCCTGTAGCCAGAGAGCCTCAACCTGCAGGGATGTCACCTGAATCCACTTAGCCACAGGGACAGGAAAACTGCAAACTAAACCCAGGTCATCCCTTTGGAGCCCGTGCTGAGCAGGAATCAGGACACATTTGCTGCTCAGCGTGGCACGAGTATTTCAAGGCACTTTTCATGGAGGAGACAAAGGCTGAGCTCATCCATGGCTCAGCCCCAGCCTGGGCAGGGGCACCAGGTCCCTGGGGAGAGGTTTTCTCCCAAACAAGACCCTTGGGACCAGCAAGGAAAAGCCCAGTCTGTGAATTCCCCAAGGATTATCATCCCCAGCTGCTCAGACAGCACCAGGGCTGGAGAAGGTGTGTGGGGATTCCAGGTGCTTCTGCTGGAATAAAAGGTGGTGTCCCCACGGCAGCTGAGATGCCTCAGGGATGTGATTTGGTGCCTCTGTCAGGGGGATATTTCTCCTCACCTCGGGTGGTCCCTCGGGGATGAGGGGCAGGAGCTCATTGCAGGTCACAGGATCTTTATTCAGGGTCACCCTGCTGGATAAAAGAGGGGATTCTTCACATGGAGCCTCCTCCTCCTGAACTGCCACATCCATGGCCACACAGAGCTTGTTCAGCCTCTGCCTCAAGCCTGCCTGGAAGAGAAGGAGATTTTGGGGCTCTCCAAGGGCAGGCAGCAGTGGTGCCCTGAGTACAGCCTTTGCAGGGCACCATTTCCTCCTGCACGGTTTTTATTCCTGGGATTTCCCACCCTGGCAGCAGTGGTGCCCTGGGGACAGAGTTTGAAAGGCACAATTTCCCCCTGCAATTTTTCACTCCTGGGATTTCCCACCCTGGCAGCAGTGGTGCCCTGGGGACAGAGTTTAAAAGGCACAATTTCCCCCTGCACATTTTATCTCCTGCCCTGTGGGAATTGGGCAATTGCTGTCCATCCCTGAGCTGCAGCTTTCAGGGACATGAGCAGCCTGGGGATTTCAGAGGGCTCTCACCTCTCATCTCACAAAGACAGCTCAGAGGATATTTATACACCCACAGAGAGCAAAACATTTTCTGAAGGCCAAGAGGACAAAATTTTTATATAATTATCTCAATCCAGCAATTCTGCTCCTCCAGGCTATCCCACTTATTGCAGGAGGACAGCTCAAGGTGGCAGCTGTTCCAAGGTGTGCTTCCAAAATTTGCCTTTCATTCCTGATGACTTTCCATCATCAAAGCTGTACAGTTAATTATCCAGACACGCACATTCCATGGGGTCTGGACAGATTCCTGCTGAGCTGGGCAGGGACAGGTGCACTTTATTCACCTCCCAGCCTGCCCAGCTCCCCGTGCACAGCAGGGAACTCAAACTCTCATTTGTCCTTGCCCACCTCCACCCCAGCAAATCCAGGCTTGGGGCAGCCCCAGGCTGTCCCCAGTGTCCCTCACCTGTGTCCCCTGCAGGTGAGTGATGTGGGCTGCCAGGGCCTGCAGGCAGCTCTCGGGGCTGAAGTGCACAAAGCACAGCTGGAAGGGGCAGGTGAAGGAAGGAATCGCTCCATGCCTCCCTCTCCATCCATGGGGATGCTGGGCTGAGAGGGAAAGGGAAAGGATCTGAGCAATTCCCAGCAGAAAGGATACTTGCAGGATGTTGTGTGGCCCATCCAGGACATCTGTAATCCCCAGGATTATGTTGTGCTTGATAAAGATTTCGTTGACAGCAGCCAGCCTCACATCTGTGTTCACGTTCAGCTGTTAAAGAATGCAAGGGAAAATAACTCAATCCACAGCAAAAGTCTGCAAACTGCAGCTGGATAGTCCCAAATACTGCAGCTCTGGAAGGAAGGCAGTGGAATTGATTCCCAGTGTCATGTTCTCCCTTCCTCCCCCAGCAATCTCCTCTCCTGAACCCCCACATTTGCCTGAGTTCCTCTTGGAAGACTCATTTGCTCCAAATCCCATTCTGGATTTTGAATCAAGACTTCCCAATATTATTCTTCAGCCAAATAAATGGCACCAGCAATGCAGCAGAGAATGCAAGGAGGGATCATCAGGAGCGGGGCAGGAGCCAGAGCTGCTGTGGGAGCACAAGGCACACTCTGCAAGGCCTGGTCTGCAGGGACACCTTGTTGTGGCCTCTCAAAGAAGCTTCAGGAGAGCTGGAGAGGGACTGGGGACAAGGGACAGGACACAGGGAATGCCAGAGGGCAGGGCTGGATGGGAATTGTTCCCTGGCAGGGTGGGCAGGGCTGGCACAGGGTGCCCAGAGCAGCTGTGGCTGCCCCTGGATCCCTGGCAGTGCCCAAGGCCAGGCTGGACACTGGGGACAGTGGGAATGTCCCTGCCATGGCAGGGATGGGATGGGATGGGATGGGCTGGGATGGGATGGGATGGGATGGGATGGGATGGGATGGGATGGGATGGGATGGGATGGGATGGGGTTTAAGGTCCCTTTTCACCCAAACCAGTCTGGGATTCTCTGATCCTCTGCTCTCCAGCAGCAGGAGGTCTAAGCCAGCTCAAACTCTTCCCTTTCAAGCATTCCATCCCCTCCCCTGGCTGCAGAACCTCCCCTGCCTTCCCTGAGTGCTGTAAAAACATTCCCTCCTCCCTGGATCGTTGCATTCTTTTCCTGCAGCTAGGAAATGACCCTGCTGCCCTCCCCACTCTGCCACAGCAGGAGCTCCCTCACCTTCCTCTGGTGCTGCTCAAGGACCAGGATCACCAGGACAGTGAGAGCCAGGGCCACCAGGGTCACCAGCACAGCAGCCCCCCAGGAGTGTCCCAGGGAGCTCAGCTGCAGTGTGCAGTAAAGGTTTGTCCAGAGACAGATGTAGAAAACCTGGGCAAACACAGAGAGTGAGAGTCACAAACCCATGAATGTGAGAAAAGTCACAGGAAGAAAAAAATAACCATCCTTGCTCCCTTATAAATTAAGTGCCATGAGATTTTTCAAAGGGTGAGAAAGGGCAGAAGTTGTTTCAAATAACAAATACGGAAAGAAAGGACTGGAAGGACTAAGTGAGCCCTGGTTTATTTTAAAAATCACCACTCACCAAAGACAAAGAGTGAATTATTAATGATGATTCATCCCTAGGAAGGATTTCAGTGGAGTCCTTCCATTTAGATAAAGAATGCACTCACTGAGGCATATTGATAATAATTCTCAGAGTCCCTGGATTTAGAAAGTTCCCGTTTCAAGGTGCAGAGACCACTCCATTACAGTAATGCTCAACCAGTGGGCTGGGTTAAAATCAGGGAAAAGTGGATTTCTTCAGCTCACAGAGCATGGATTTGGGCAGGAGAGTGCCTTGGAGCAGGTGTGACATGTCATAATGACAAAACTCAAAGGCACCAAAACCCTCAAAACACTGAGGGTGTTGTTCACAGTATCAGTGAAAGGAGAAGATTTGTATAATGACTATCCAAAAAAAATATTTTAAAAGGAATTAAAACAAATATTTGGGTTTGATCACACCCTCAGCTCACTGCAAAGCACCAGCCTCACAGCAGGTGCTCATGGTTGGGTCTCTGGAGGAGTTTCTTTCACCAGAAGGAAACAAGAAGTTGACTGATTTGTTGGTCTACATTAGCATCAGGACCAGAATACCTTCAGATCTTTAAAATCAAGTTGTAAACCAAGCCTGCTGTAGGCACTGTCCCTCAGCATGTGCTGCTGTGTGGGACTGGCAGCAAGGGGTGGGGAGAGCTCCCTGCCCTCCAGCTGCAGGGATCCTGAGAGCTGGAATCGCCAGGGGAGCCACCAGGAGTGTGCCAGAACCAGGATTTGTGCCCAGCCACAGCCCTGGGCAGCAGGAGCAGGGCCAGGCTGGCAGAGCCCTCACCACAGCCATGGCAATCTGGAATCCCCTGGAGCTGTAGAGCAGGAACCGCCTCACCTGGGGCCTCAGCAGCCCCTCCTGGATCAGCCTCCTCCACGGATCCCCTGGCACCTGCAGGGACAAGCAGAGCCAGAGCCACCTCCAGTCTGGGCTGCAGCCAGCACAGCCAGACTGGGCAAACCTCAGGGGCAGGGCAGCCCAAATCTGTGCCCCAGAGCTGCTCCCACGGGAGCATCTCAACACCATCCACGGGGAGCATCTCAACACCATCCCCAGGGAGCATCTCAACACCATCCCCAGGGAGCATCTCAACATCATCCCCAGGGAGCATCTCAACACCATCCCCAGGGAGCATCTCAACACCATCCACAGGGAGCATCTCCAACACCATCCCCAGGGAGCATCTCAACACCATCCCCAGGGAACATCTCCAGCCCCAAACACAGGGAGCATCTCCAACACCATCCCCAGGGAACATCTCAACACCATCCCCAGGGAACATCTCCAACACCATCCACAGGGAGCATCTCCAACACCATCCACAGGGAGCATCTCCAACACCATCCACAGGGAACATCTCCAACATCATCCCCAGGGAACATCTCCAACATCATCCCCAGGGAGCATCTCAACACCATCCCCAGGGAACATCTCCAACACCATCCCCAGGGAGCATCTCAACACCATCCCCAGGGAGCATCTCCAGCACCATCCCCAGGGAACATCTCCAGCACCATCCCCAGGGAACATCTCCAACACCATCCCCAGGGAACATCTCCAACATCATCCCCAGGGAGCATCTCAACACCATCCCCAGGGAGCATCTCCAACACCATCCACAGGGAGCATCTCCAGCCCCAAACACAGGGAGCATCTCCAGCCCCAAACACAGGGAGCATCTCCAGCCCCAAACACAGGGAGCATCTCCAGCCCCAAACACAGGGAACATCTCCAACACCATTTACAGGGAACATCTCAACACCATCCACAGGGAACATCTCCAACACCATCCACAGGGAACATCTCCAACACCATTTACAGGGAGCACCTCCAACATCATCCCCAGGGAGCATCTCCAACACCATCCACAGGGAACATCTCCAACACCATTTACAGGGAGCATCTCCAACACCATCCACAGGGAGCACCTCCAACACCATTCATGGGGAACATCTCCAGCCCCATCCATAAAGGAACATCTTCAATCCCATCCCCAAGAAACATCTCCTTTCCTATCCCCAGGGAACATCCTATCCTATATGGGAACATCTCCAATCCCATCCCCAGGGAATATCTCCAACCCCATCCATAAGGGAACATCTCCAATCCCATCCCCAGGGAACATTTCCAATCCCATCCACAGGGAGCATCCTATCCCATATGGGAACCTCTCCTGTTCCACAGAGCTGCCCCAGACCCCAGATTTGTGCTCCTGCCTCAGCTGCAGTGAGTAAAACCTGCCTGGGAAGGGCAGGGAGAGTCCCAAGGGAAGAAAACACCTTTTTGTGATGAAGGACAAGGCAAGGCAGATGTCCCAGGGATGCTCTGCCCTATCAGAGTGAATTTTAAGCAAAATTCACTCCAAACTATCCTCAAAGAGTTCCTTCACAGAGCTTTAATGAGTTCATCCCAGCTGACTGCCAGCCCAGGGGGAACAGACTGAGGTTGGAGTGGAACAAGCGACTCTCAAACCCAAAAAACCCCAAAGCCATCTGGGACGTGGGTGTAACTGCAAATCTTGCAACTCCAGCTGGAATGAGCTGCCAGGGGAGCTCACCTGGAGCCCCAGGGCCTGCAGCTCCTGGGCACAAAGGTCCATGTCGAAGGAGGAGCTGGGGCAGGTGTTGTCCATGCTCAGCACCAGCAGCACCTGGCCTTGGGAGGGCTCTGCAAGAGCCAAAGAACCATGAGCACAGCACTGGGCTCACCCCACAGCCAAGCACCTGGCAAAGGGGGGCTGAGAGCACAAACCCCCCTGGTGTGTGTGAAACTGCTCCAGAACCTTCCTCAGCCACTGCTAAGGAGCTCTGGAAGCAGCCTGAGATCCCCTGGAAGGAAACAAAGTGCAGAGAGGGAGGAAACCCCAAAAACATCCCAGGATGAGCAGCCAGAGACAACAGGAGATAACAGGAGATAACAGGAGATAAGAGGAGATATAACAGGAGATATAACAGGAGATATAACAGGAGATATAACAGGAGATAAGAGGAGATATAACAGGAGATATAACAGGAGATAGATATAACAGGAGATAGAATAGGAGATATAATAGGAGATATAATAGGAGATATAACAGGAGATAGCAGGATGCAGCCCAGCCATGGAAGGACAATGTGCTCAGGCTGCTCTGTGGTGCTGAGGCTCATTTCCCTCTTGGACACCCCCCATTGCCCACCCACCACAAAAAACAACTTGAGCCATTAATTAAAGTGCTTTCCAGCCATTCCCATTGCCTGGGAATGTGGCAGGGCTGCCCTGGAGCACCCCCAGATGCTCCAGCAGCATCCCTCAAGCCTGGCTCTGCCCAGTGTCAGCTCGGGGCAGGATCAGAGATGCATCCTAGAGACAAGTCAGGAGCCTAAAAAGTGTGAGGACAGCGTGCCCTAGATCTGAGGAGCAGCAGGGGAGAGCTGTGATCTCCAGGCAGCCCATCTGGCACCCACCTAGAGCTCACACAAGCTGTGCCACAGCGGGAGGAGGAGTGTGGGCCTGAGGAAGTGGCTGGTTCAGCTGAGATCCTGCTGCACTGAAAGGTTTCACAAAAATTTCCTTCCCCTTTGCAGCTCCAGGGTCACCCTGGGCTGCTCCTGGGGACACTCTGAGCAAAAAGGGGCCCTGCTGGAGGGTCTGGGGAGCTCATAAATGCATGGCTCTGCCTGCTGTCCAGCCTGGCCTTGGGCACTGCCAGGGATCCAGGGGCAGCCACAGCTGCTCTGGGCACCCTGTGCCAGCCCTGCCCACCCTGCCAGGGACAATTCCTGCCCAAAATCCCATCTAATCCTGGAAAAGCCATTCCCTGTGTCCTGTCCCTCCATCTTTCCCCTTCAGGCACTGGAAGGTCACAATGAGATCAAACCAAATCTTTTCTCCAGGTGAACAATCCCAGAGCTGCTCTGATCCCCTGGTGCCTCCTCTGGGCTCTGCAGCAGCTCCAGCTCCTCCCTGTGCTGGTTCCAGCTCTGCAGGTGGGGTCTCACCTGAGCCCAGGGCACAGGGGCAGAATCCCCCCTGCCCTGCTGCCCCCAGCACAGGAAAAGTTTCCCAAAGATTTTTCAACTTCAAATGCCAAAAGAAGAGGACTTGCAGGGGGCTGCTTTTCAATAGGTTGGTTCATTCATTTCTGCCTATCAGGCATTCAAAAAAAAAAAAAAAAAAAAAAAAAAAAAAACAAAAAAAAAACCCAAAGCATCTCCATCCCTTTCCAAAAATGCTGAAACATCCACAGTGTTTTGTTTTTTTCACAAGTGAGATGCTGTTAAAGAGCATCTTTGATAAAATCTGTCAGTGGTTATTTTAAGGACACTGAGCTCAGATCTGCCTCTCCTGGTAGCAATGAGCTGCTCCCTTACCTGTCACCCACTGCAGGGCTCCTTCCTTGAAACCACTCTTGCTGTACAGGAGGGACGACTCATTTTCCTCAGTTCCACCAGTTTGGCTTTTCTGGGCCATGCTGAAGGTGCTTCTCCTTGAAAGGTTCTGTGTTTTCTGGTCAGAAATTCAGAATTCCTCTCTCTAATTCAGCATTCCTCTCTCTAATTCAGCATTCCTCTCCCTCATTAAGCAGTTCTCTCCCTAATTCAGCATTCCTCTCCCTGCTGGGAAGCACCAGCCCCCAGCAGCAGAGTGGGGAGCAGATTGTGAAACCCTCACTGGCACTCCCACTGCTGCCTTCCTGGGGACCCTGCTTCCCATGAGCCACGAGGCATTTCTTAGCCCTGAGAAGAAAAAAAGAACATCCCAAAACCTGCAGAGACAGCAAATAAAGGCTAACAGCAGTGACTGTGCTCCTGGGACGTGTCAGCACCTGGTGCTGCCAGTGTAAGCTCAGTACACACAGACTCACTTTTTATGTTTGCCTTTTGTTGAAAGGTGGAAAGGTTATCCTTAAATATTCCTTAAATTATCCTGACATCCTTCAGCATCCACATTCCAGCAATTAGCAAGGAACAGGCAGGATTTGTCCTTGCCAAGCCTCTTTGCCACCACCTTCAGAAGAACCTGGGGCTGGAAATGCTCAGTGACACAGGGACAGATCCTCAGCACAGGAGGGAAGTGCAGGTGAGGCAGGAAAATGCATCTGCTGAAGGCAGGGGCAAGCAGGAGCTCCCACCCAGCAGAGTGAAGCCTTTCAGGGTCTCTGCTTTCCTTTCCTCTCTTCTCTGTTTTCTCTTTCCCTGTCTTCTCTTTTCCCTCTTTTCTCCCCTCTCCTCTCTTTTCCTTTTCCCTCTCCTTTCCCCTCTCTGTTTTCCTCTCCCTTCTCCTCTGTTTTCCTTTCCCCTCTCTCTTTTCCTTTCCCCTCTCTCTTTTCCTTTTCCCTCTCTCTTTACCTCTCCCCTCTCTTCTGTTTCCCTCTCCCCTCTCCTCTCTTTTCCTTTCCCCTCTCCTGTGTTTCCCTCTCCCCCTCTCCTCTCTTTTCCTCTCCCCTCTCCTCTGTTTCCCCCTCTCCTCTTTTCCTTTTCCCTCTCCTCTTTTCCTCTCCCCTCTCCTTTTTCCCTCTCCCTTCTCCTCTCTTTCCCTCTCCCCTGCTCTCCTCTCCCCTCTCCCCAGGGAAGTTCTCACAGCAACCATTGCCCCAGGTTTTCCAGGTGGTTTTTTCCCTGCTGACACAGCTCTCTGACCTCCTGCCAGCACCTGTGGGTGGTTGTTAAATGCTTGGAAGACTGGAGTTTTCTTTTTCCATTACCTTCCACTCCTGCTCTCCAAAACCACCACTTACTTTTTAACCTCTGCTCAAACCAAGAGCCTGTTGCTGCCTCCTGCTCGAGGATCCCTCACAGATCTCACCCACTCTCCTTCCAAAGGGGATTGCTTTGTTTCTGACTTTCTGGGTTTTTTTTTCTGATAATTGTGGCTGTGTTTACCCTCTTGCACAAAGCCAGGACAGTCCCTGTTTGAAGAATGCCAGAAAGGAAATGCAGGCAAGAGAAACAACACAAAAAATTCTTCTGATCACAAGGAAAAAAAAAAAAAAAACCCAAACAGGCTGAAAACTCATATTTAAAGGATCAGAGCAGTGAGTGTGTGCACACAGGATGGGCACAGCACCTGCACAGGTGAGGTGAGGCTCCCCTGGGCACAGGATCATGGGCACCACGTGTCACAGGGCACATCCCAGCACCCAAAGGTGCACCCAGACTGGATTTTCTCACTCCTTTCCCTCTTTTGCCATCCAACAGAAGGGAGTGCAAAATCAAGACAGAAAAGCCCACGGAAGACAGAAGCAAAGAGTGAAAAAACAGAGAAAACTAAAGAAAAAACTTATTAAAAACTGAAGAAAAACCTGAATAAAACCAGCCACTCTGTTGCTGCTGCTGGCACATCCATTTGGAGATGAACCAAATCTCTCTGGCTCAGATGAAGAGTCTGGGGCCTCTGGAGGGGCCAGGGAAGGTGCAGCAGCTCAGCCATCCCCAGGAGGGAAACCTTCCCCAAACACTGGCAGCTCCTCAGCAAAGCAGCTTTGCTTTCACCTCTTAGAGCAGCACAGTTTGGCTCTGTTGCCCTGTCCAGAACTGCCCATTTGGAGATTTAGGACCCCCAAACCTCCCTCTGATCCCTCCTGAGCGAGCTCAGCCTCTCCTCTCCAGCACTCCCAGGCTCTGTGCTCTCTAAATTTCTTCTCATTCTTTATGCAGTGCCAGCATCCCTCTGATGAACTGACTTCCTTCTTTTCTCCAAGCTCTCAATAAACAGCAGAGAAACACCCAGCAGGTCCTTGTGCCTCATTCCCAGAGCAGCCAGCACAGCCTTACCTGCTGCAGTCACTCCTGGTGCTGGGAGTGCAGCTCAGCCTCCTCCTGCCTGTCCTTTATGTGCCTGTCCCACCCTCCAGGTGCCAGAGCAGCAGGTCCCAGCTGTGCTGGGTGGGTCCCTCTGCCCCCAGCCCTGTGCCCCTGCTCCCTCTCCTCACCCGGAGCTGCAAGCACCGACTTGCAAAATCTCCCTGGTGCATGTGACTCCTGCTGGGCTGAGCTCAGAAATGTGGGTTTAACCCTCTCCAGTTCCTCACAAGTGTCCCACGGCCACAGGGGCAGGTTCTGTCCTCACCTCGGGCAGGGTGGGGGTCCAGGGCTGCAGCTGGAGCCTGAGGAATGTGCAGAGCTGGAGAGGGGCACACGCAGGAGGCTCTCCCCTCCTCCTCTGGGATCAGGATTCAGGAACTAAAACCCCTCAGTCATTCCTGAGAGTGTTCCAGTCAAGCAAGGCAGGGCTGGAGACATCAGAACAGGCAAACAGAGATCTCAAGGCTGTGCCAACAGGTCACTGTTTATCCCAAGGCCATGGAAAGCACACAGAGCATGGCAGGGGTTGTAGCCCCCACAAAGCAGGAGGCTGTGCTGATGTGCAGCAAGTTTCCCCTCCTGCAGCTCCAGAAGAAAAGCAGGAGGCTCAGGCACAGTCAGATGGATCCTCCAGAGCAGCTGCACATGCTGGAGTTTTTTGCCTGGCAATGCTGAGACCCCACGAAAACAAAACTCCTCAGCCTGGAATTGTGGTGTCAGAGCTCCCCAAACGCTGCAGGATCCACGGAGGGTTGGAGCAAAGCAAATCCAGTGGTGAATGGTGGAAGGAAAAGGAAAAATCAGCTCCTGTGTGCACTTCCTGGAGCAAAGGCTGCTCTGCTCTGAGGGATGGGCTCTGCAGCCCTGCCTGCTCCAGAGCTGGGAGTTATCCCACGTCAACAGAACAGCTCCAAGCTGGAACACTGGAAACTGGCACCACCATCCAGGCACTGGGAAAAATCCCATAAACCTGTCACCAGCTGGAGGCCCAGCTCCAATCCCCACCCAAGGCAGGCCCATGGGAAGCTCTGGGTTCTTTTGCAAACGCTCCTCATCAGAAGTTTTGGCTGTGTTTGCTGCTCACCCACACAGAGGTGCTGACAGGGAGCACGAGCACTGCCAGCTCTGCCCAGGAAACCGCCCCAGGCAAACCCTGTGGGACAACAAAGCAGAAAGCAGCTGGATAATGAGCTGCAGCACAGCCCCTGAGCCCCTCTGGTTCAGCAGGACACACAAGGTCTCACATCCAGCAGAAAACTCCTGCTCATTTGGGAGTGTTGGGATCAGCAATCCCAGCATGGTTTGGGGTGGAAGGGACTTCCAAGCCTGTCTGATTCCACCCTCCCAGCAGCCAGCCTGGCCTCACCCTCCCCTTTGCACAGCTGCTGCCTCTGGGGGAGTGCCCCCACCCCATTTCCCCAAATCCCTGCAGTCTGTGCAGCTGGGTATGGATTGCTCAGAGCTGATGTGTTTGATCTCACCTTCCTCAGCCACTCTTCCCTGTAGAGAGGCTCAGGCTATTGGTTTCAGATCATTTCTCCCACTTATCAAGATCATTTGGAATTGTGATTCAGTGCTCTGTACTGTTTGTATCTCTTCCCAGCTTGGTGCTCTGGACTTACATTGTACTCCCTGTTCCACCTGCTGCATTAATGAATATATTACAGGGAAACTGATTCCAGGAAAATGAAAAAATCTGCTTTTTCAAGACAGAAGTTTGAGGACTGCCCCAGGCTGACAGTGCCCACCCACCCCTCCCAGCCTCAGGAGTGACCTCAGCCTTCATCACATCCTCAATGTCATTTCTGAGGTCACTCCAGCCCCTATTTAAAGTCTCACTGTTTTAAATAATCAGACACACACATTTACTCTGGTTTTGCTTATTCTGACCATGTTCTCTCTGTATTTACTGCATGCTTTGATAAACTGAGCTCCTTTGCAGTATTTGGAATCCACACCCCTGTAATTCCAGCTTTTTTGGCCACAGTCTGCATGTGGTTGCAGCTTCTCCCCAGGTCAGCCTTGTTTGGACTGTGCACACTGCAGCCAACACTGGCACATCTCATTTTCTTTTGATGAAACTGCATTTTCAGGGGAGAACTGTGCCATTTTTTTTCCTATTTTTTTCCCTAGTGAGTCTTAATTAGGAGAACAGAATTGTTGAAAGCCTTGTCTTGCCCTTCTCCCTTCCTGCACACAAAGTCCTTTCACTCTGCGTTGTTGGATTTTTTTGTCAGCAAAGCTGACAGATTGACAGTCATTAAATATAAAAATTTATTTCACACTACCCATAAATTACAAGTTTTAAATGAAGAATGACACTTGCTTAAGGCACAAAGTGTGGTTCTTATCTTTTTTTCCTACTTCTGCCTTTTTCCTATGAAGACTTTAAGTATTATTCTTTTTACTATGGTAATGCAAAAACCTATTTTCTTGAATCTCAAATTAAAAGAGGGAAAGCTTGCTCTGTGCCTGGGATAATGATTCAGCTATTGATCCAGAAGATGCTTTATTAGATTATTTTGAGGCAGACGAATGTAATTTAATACTAATTTATTTTCTATTCCTATGCCAGTCCAAGATACAAACTTTGCTGCATGAAATTAGCACTTTCTCCTTTCAACCTCAAAGAAGCATTACACTGTGCTCCTTCCTTGGATTAGTTTGGAAAAACTTTTTCAACATTGATCTAGAGGAGTCTTGAGAGTGTTTTCTGTTAAGACTTTAAAGCCAAGACCTCAGCTGGGAACAGCAGGTTCTTGCCTTGTCTCTCCCATTATGCATTAATGCCAGAACTAGTGAAGAGAGAGAAAGGGGAAGGAGATTCCAGGTGAGGAAAACAGAGGCAAAGAGGGGAAACAGAGCAGGTTTAATGTTGGCAGAGAGAAGGGAGAGGAGCTGCATTGTTTTTACAGTCATCTGTCCCCTGCAGGATGGTTCTGAAGACCAGGACAGCACCTGGGATGCCCCATCCTGCTGCTCACACCTCCCACAAGCTGCCCCACAGGCCAGGAGCTGCTGGATTTTCTGTAGAGTTACCAATTTCTGCCTGCTCCAGGGTCAGCTGGGCTCCAGGGTGGGAGAAAACAGCAGGAGCCCAAAGCTGGGGGTGGCAGGAAAGGGACAGAGGGACTGCCAGCAGCTCACTGGGCTGTGTCTGGTATTAAAACAGCTCCAGATTTAATAAATATCATCAGGAACTGTGCAGTGACCACACAAAACCAGAAAAATGAGGAATTTAAAGTTGAACCATCCCTGTGCCTCTCCTTTGGACACTCTGTCACTGCAGTGCCCAGAGTGTCCCAGGAGCAGGAGCCAGGTGGCATTTCCAGGGGTGGGAGCCCAATCAAGGCAATCTCACAGCAGCTTCTGCCCTTCCTGTGGCACATGAGCAGGCTGTGCCTCAGTCCTGAGGGACTGTCACAGACTCCCAGACTGGTCTGGATTGGAAGGAAACTCTGAAGATCACCCAGTGACACCTCCCACTGCCCCAGTCACCCCAAGCCTGTCCAGCCTGGGATGGGCACTGCCAGGGATCCAGGGGCAGCCACAGCTGCTCTGGGTAGAGGAGCAGCAGGAAGAATTCAGATACAGATTTGTTCTAACAGCTGGTGTGGGTTTTACTCCTACTCCTCCAACTTGCTGCAAAATGCCCCAAAATCAGCTTTCAGGGGCAGGAAGCAGCATGTCCCACTCCATACCTGTGTCAGGACTGTTCCCTGCAGAGCATTTCCCTGGCTCAGCCACACAGGGCAAGATGAAAGAATCTCAATTGGAAATAAAATTCTGCACTGCACAAACAATGACAGCCTTCCTGGAGAGCAGTAATTGGAAATGCTTCCTTCAGTGCAAAGCTGGAGTCATTCTCCAGTTAAGTTTCAGGGAAGTATTACAGAAAATTATTATTATTTCAAGACATTAACACTTTTGCATGTTCTAAAGGGAGCTTCCTCACTGCACATTTGCCAAGGAGAAATAATCATGGAGGACTTTTTCCCCTTTTTCTGCTGCCACTGTTCTAAAGTAGGGTAAGTCCTCATTAACCACGGGAAACTTATGAACCAATATGAGAAAGTGGAGCATACACTTCATTTTTTGTGGACAGAGTCTCAGTCTGTTACTGATAAGAAAAGGAATGGAATTGCTAATTACAGCCTGGAGCAAGGAGGGCTGTGAGGAAGGTCCTGCTGGAGCCTGAGCACCTGCTCTCAACAGGGAGAAATGTCTCATCTCCAAAGGACAGAGTGGAATTAGCATGTGCAACCTTTTATGAGGCCATAACACCTCTGCACATTACAGCACATGGATTAAAACTGCTCTGATCCTGTTCTGCTGTTCCCACCTGCCTTCTCCCCCAGCCTGCCACGTCTGACTTTGCAAGAAGCTTTTGTTGCAAGTTTACAACCCATTTAATAGCCTGAATTCCTGAAGAGAACTTTCCAGGAGTGCAGTGCACTACCATAAAATGAGACATGAGGAGACCCTGGAGCTGTCTGCTCCTGCCTGCAGGATTCACATCCACATCCATCCTGCTTTTTTCCCTCCCCATCACAATTCCAGAGCTCCAAGAGGCTTTGCAATGTCTCACTGAGGAGCTGTGGAGGTCGTGTTCTGAGGAAGAGAACAGCATCCATGAGGCTCCTTGCAAAGACCCCAAACTGCACAGATGTAGGGGCATGCTGAGATCCCTTTTCCACAAAAAGCCTGGAATTTGAACTCAACAAAAAAGCAAAGCTGCATTTAATATTCTACTGATAGGAGGAAGAAACCACTGAAACATGAAACCCCTCAATGTACTTGTGTGTATCTTTGATTAAATAGTAGCAAGTGATGCAGACAAGCCCAGAACTCTTCTTTCCCTCTGCTCCCAGGCACAGGATGCTGCAGGATTCAGGATGACCTTGGTATAAACACACAGTGACCAGCACTGGACCCAAGGAAGGGTAATTACTGTGCAGCACCTGGCTATCAAACTATTCCAATGAACTGGCACCATTTTATTTCCCCTAATGGTCACAAGAACATTTGTTCCTGAAGGTTTTCAGAATGATCTGGCAGGTAAAGCATCAGACTGGAGCCAAGAGGAGGAGCTCTGTAATGGGTTTTAACTTACCTGCTGTGACCTTCAGATATTGTCTGTCTCTCTTCAACTTTCTTTTATCAATACTTGATGGTCACTCTGCAGAGCCCAGACTCCCAAGGTGCCCTGTGAGACCTGCCAGCATTCCCAGAGCAAGTCAGCAGAAGAACCAGACTGAGCAGAGGCTTTGGAGTGAAGTGTTTTTACTTTCAGGTGTCATGGTGCCAGACTTATACCTCAAGCAAACAGCAGAATATACAGAGGATTTGATACAGAGAAACTCAAGCACCTGAAAATGATCAGCCAGGACTTGCACAGCCAGAGAATTCTTCTTACAGAGTTTAAACCCTGTGCAGAGGTTTAACAACACACTGAGAAATGCAGCTTGGTCAACAAGAATACAGGTACACAGGTTTAACAATTACTGACACAGGCCAGCACTCTCTCCCTTTTCTATTTCACAGAGGGAAGCCTCTCACTGAATACTATCACCATGGAAAGGGAGCATTCCTGGGCCAGCTGGAATATCTATTTAATAACTTAGCACAGATCTGAGACGTGGCCACTTCATGTTTGAATAAGCTCTGAATCCGTGTCAAAAGAGAAACTAAGAGAACTCCAAGAGCTCACTGAAATAATTTAACACATGTACAAGGAGGACAGGTAAGGTATGGCTGAGAGCTGTACATTCCACCTGAAGCTCAAGCTTGACTCCCAGCACTGCCAGGACACTCCTGCCTGCTCCCAGCACTAGCCATTGATGCGGTAATTGACATGGATCTCGGGTTTGATGTCACACACCAGTGACAGCAGCTGGGACATCACCACCTCCCTGTTCTTCTGGAAGTTCTGCTGGATTACACTCATCTTCTCCTGAGTCTCCTTCTCAACTTCAGTGGTGCAGCTGCCATGGGAGCCAAGGGCCTGCAAACAGCAAAGGGAAGAGGAATCACCATGGCAAACTTTGTATTTTGTTATTCTGGGCTATCTCAGACTTTATCTTTGTTGAGGGAAGATTAATGTTAATGTTCATATTAAAAAAAGTACTGCTGCATTTTTTGTCCAGATTTCACCTTAAATTTGTACATGTATTTCATCCTCAGCCCCTGCCTTCTACCCTCTTTTACAGAATCATCAAATGGTTTGGATTGGAAGGAACCTTAAAGACAATTTTGTTTCAACTCCCTGCCATTTATTCATTATCCACCAGTTTAGAGCATGAGTTTCTCAGGAGTGCCCAAAATAAAGGTCCTGTTCCAGACAGCTGGAACCCCTGGGCACAACTGTACTAGAGAGTACAAGAAAAGTAACACCCAGGAGACACTTTAAGCACAATTCCCATCTTCCCATTCCCTTGGAGAATCTTTATAAAAATCTCAGCCTTCCCCTCTGGTGACCAGGGACACGGCAAGTGGTCTCTGCTATGTCAGCACCACGGAAACAAGCCTGTGACAGGAGCAGTGAGCACAGTCTCTTTTGGACACTGCTACACACAGCAGTTTTTGGGAGGCTGTCACCCCTCAGAGCACCAGGAGTTATGAAGCTCTTTCCCTGCCAGCTGAGATGTTACACACCACGTCCTGAGCCACTTCCACGGGTTCTCCTGGGACACGTGCCTGTGCCTCACAGGAAGGCACTTGGGGAAGTGCTCCTGCTGCAATTCACTCCACCCTGAGGGTGCTGCCAGGGCAAGGAAGCCCCAGCATGAGACAAAGGGTGGAAAGAAGTGAGTGATGGAGAAAACCAACCGCTGCCTCCTTGGCCTTGAACTCCTTCTCGCGCTGCAGGCGGTACTGCTCGATCTCTGCCTGCGCCTCCTCCTTGGCCTGCTTCAGCCTCCGGTTCTTCCCTGCTCCAAAGGCAAAGGAGGGACAGAGAGCACTCAGAGCTTTTCCTAATGCACAGCCCTCACCTCAGTGTCTGCTGCTTCCACAGGATCAGCCCCTCCCGAGCCTGCTGATCTCAGCAGCAGCCCAGCACACCATGGCCAAGGTGAGCAAGCCATGAGCAGTGGAGAGCATCTCAGAGCATGTGCTGCAAATCCAAGCCTGGCTTTATTCACAGAGTGAGTCCAGACTGGTTTGGGTTGAAGGAACCTTAAAGCTCATCCCATTCCACCCCTGCCACACCTCCCACTGTCCCAGCTGCTCCAGCCCCAGTGTCCAGCCTGGCCTTGGGCACTGCCAGGGATCCAGGGGCAGCCACAGCTGCTCTGGGCACCCTGTGCCAGCCCTGCCCACCCTGCCAGGGAACAATTCCTGCCCAAGATCCCATCCAGCCCTGCCCTCTGGCACTTTTCATATAAAAAGTCCATTTCTCTCTTTTTCAAAAGCCTCTTTAAGGCCCTGGAATGGGCTCTGAGCTCTCCCTGGAGCCTTCTCCTCTCCAGTGAACAATCCCAGCTCCAGCTGTCACTGGAGCGAACTACAAAATTCTGCCTCTTGCAACATTGCCAGGGCTTGAACTGCAAACCAGGGCAGGTATATAAACACACATATATATACATAGATATTTGTTCGAAGCAGAAAGCTAACCTGGGTCCATTAGGAATAGCACTATAATTATCGATATGGAAACACGATGTTTCCACCAGGAAAAAAGCAGCTGAAGGTAGGAAGGCCAGAGACAAGCGCAGCCATGCCCCAAGCCAAGGCCAGGTTACGGTGCAGAGAGCCAGGAGCTCCCTGCGCTCCCAGGCAGGAGGGTCCCGGTGCGGCTGCGACCCCTCACACCGCGCTGAGGAGCCGGGGCAGGGCTGGGGCTGCCCGCTGCCCCACCGCCCTCAGCGCCGGGCCGCAAGGCCTGAGGCGGCCGGGCCGGGCCGGGCCAGACCGCGCTCCCCCGCCACCACACCCCGCGCAGCCGGGCCGGGCCGGGCCGTACTCACTCTTGCGGGCCTCGGCCACCTTCTCCGCGGCGCGTTTCTCGGCCTGCAGCAGCTGCTGGATGCCCTGCGACTGGCTCGCCATGGCGGCCGCTGCGTCCGGCCGGGCCCCGGCAGCGTCACTGCGTCACGGGGACACGCCCACACCGCGCCGGCCACGCCCATAGCCCCGCCCATCACAGTGACAGAGCATAGAGCGCGGGGTGAGCCCCGCCCATAGCCCCGCCCATCATAGTGACAGAGCATAGAGCGCGCGGTGAGCCCCGCCCATAGCCCCTCCCACCGCCACTCATTTACCGCTTCAGCTCCGCCCCTTACCGTTTGGCCACGCCCCCGTAGTGGCAGGCCCCGCCCATTGGCTCGTGAGGGGAGCCCCGACCAAGGCCAGTTCGGGCCTCCCTCAATTCCTGAGCCCTTTGGTTGCCCCAAAAAAAACCTTTTGCCCCCTCAAAACCCACTTAAGCCCCTGCAGGAAGGCGCTGGTGGGGTTTGGCTTTGTTTCTTCCGTGGTGTCGCCCCAGCACAGAGCCACTGCTGCTCAGAGGCCTTAGCAATCCTCCTGGACCTCCTTTTGCAGGAGCTCCCAGGGGAGCCAGGTGTCCCCGAACACCCCACACTTCACCCCATGACCCCCAACCTCGCCCATCACATCCCAGGGGCCATTGAAAGCCCTGAACGCAGCTCCCCCAGCACTTTTGGAGCATAAATTACAATTATTGTCGAATAATATCGCTGTGATGAAGCCTCCGAGCCAGGACAGTGACTCATCGCTGCCGGTCCGCCTCCTCCATCCCCCGTGATGGAAGGGACAGGAGACAATGAATCAAAGGCATATTTATAGTGCTGAATAGGAATTATGAGTGTTTGCAGGGTGACCTTCAGCTGGGCCCAGCGGTAAGTGAATGGGCTTAGCGTGCCCATCCATTCAGGAGGATATTTGCTTCAGTGAAAGATAACAGCAGAGATGGGGAGAAGTGCTTGGGCCGTAATTTGGGGTTTGGAGGATGGCTCGGTGCTGGGATGGGGCCCTGGGAGCCAAAGGATGAGCTGTGGCAGAGGGAAATCCAGGAAATCTGGTCCTGCATCATCTGGCACAGCTTGGCAGCTCCAGCCGAGGGACAGGCTCAGGGCTGGGCTGGCTGTAGGGAGTCAGGAAATCAGGAATGGTTCGGGCTGGAAGGGCCTCACTCACTCCCAACCCACCAACGTGCTGTCTGTATCCCAAAATGTGTCACAGAACACCAGCGGGGTCAGCTGGGGCAGACCCAGCCTCCTCTCCAGCAGGAACAACCCAGAAATGAGGTTCTTTCATCTGACCCCGAGCCCCAGGAGCCCCTGCCCTCCTCTCACCTCACCAGAATCGTGAAACTCTCCCTGTGACCCCCACAGCCCTCAGACCATGCCCCTCAGCCCCTTTCCCATCTAGAAACCCACCATGCTCATTAGCTGTTCCCGTGTTTTCAGGAGTGTTCCCTCTTAATTAAACCACTTGAGCTGAACCCAGAGGTGACCCCAGAGCAGGGGGCTCTGAAGGGGATTCCAGGGATCAAACAGGGTTTGGATCAAAGGGGTCTGGCTGAGCCCTGAAGTCACAGGCAGCACTGGGGTGTTGTTTTTCTCCTGGGTGATGGTGATTCTCAGACTCACAGCTTCTGTCTGTAAGGTGATAATGAGAACACTGCCCTTTGCTGCTCCCTGAAATACTTTGGCACTCATCACACTTTGTTTTCAGACAAAAATCCCTCTGAATTTCAGCTCTAGATTGCTTAAAAAAACATGTGATGAGTTCTTAGCAATGTCATGTTGACAGTTAACAAATGAGACAATAACAGTTCGTATTTAAAAATTATCTTTTGCTTGGTTGTGTTGCTTTCTTGTTTCCAATTGCCCAAAAGTTAATTGAAACCTCATGGTGTGTGTCACATGAAACACATGTGAATCCAAAAGCTGTTGGAACAACTTCCCCATTCACTTAATGTTTGAAAAAATCACTTCTTGCTGTTTGCAAAAAGCAAAACAAAACAAAACCCCATCATTTCCAATCCTCAGACTTACACAGGGATAAATAAAAGCTGCTGGAAGCACTTGAATTTTACCAGAAATGGGCTGATAATAAATTAGCATCAGGAGTACTTCTGAGCTTGGCTTTTATTCCCTCAGATTCAGGAACATAAGCTTGTCACTTGCTATTAGAGGAGGCAGCTCTTGCTGACACTGACATTGGCATCCCTTTGTTTGTCCAGCACTGGGTGAAGACATCTGAGGATGATAAACTCCACCAATCCTAAATTTCATGCACCTCACATTCAACAGAGACTGAAGCAAGGATATTTATAGAAGGCTGAGGCTGGTCCTGCTCTCTAGGATGGAAAAACAAATTATTAAAATAAACAAATGAAAGGTTTTTCTATTTATTTTAGCTGTTTCCACAGATCTCAATAATGAAAAATAAATTAAACACATCACTTAATTAATATTCACTCTTTTACCAAAAGCTTTTTAATTTTACTTTCCTGCAAACCTCAAATACTTGTTTTCATTTTGGAGCTGCATTTCTCCTCACTCTGCTTTAGTTCTACCCTGGGTCACAACTCCAAGCATGTGGCACACAGGCTCCTGAAATACCAGCAGATATTTCTAGAATCAAGGGGAAAAAATATAGCTTGTTTTTGCTTTTCTTTTAGTTTCCAAGCCCAGTCAACTCGTGCCATGTCTCATGATCCTGCTGTCATTAAGGATTCCCAGACATATTTGGGAAGAAGGAGATTTTAAACAGTGTCTGGCCCCTTTCCAGAGCAGGTAATTACATTTTTCCTCTCTAAATTCCCTTGCACTTTCAATTGGATCTGTTATTATTCTCCATTCCCCAAGTTCAACTGTTATGCTGTGCAATTGTCTGTTCTTTCAAAGAGGTTTTGTGCTCGCCCCTGGGAACTGAGCTGATCTCTCTCTTCTGAGGTTTCATTCATTCATTCACAGAAATGCACTGAGGTGATGCAGCTGTTGGATGTGGATAAAAGATCATTGGTTGATTATTAAAAGATGGTCCATGAATAATTATTAACTAGCATTCATATTCTGGATGGAGTTTTCAATTTATAAAATGAGTATTAAAAATCAAAGTGCAGCACAGCAGTAGAATTTACATAGAAAAATCAATTAAACCCTGAAATGCACAATTTGGTGCCACTTGTGTGTACCTGACCCATGCCAAGAATTTGGCCCAAATATCCCAAAATGAGAAAGAAAGTTCCATTTATCATCTGGAGTTTCTCTCTGATCAAGGATGATTTAAAGCCTGGAGTAACCTGATTGCAGTGATGGAATTACACCAGAATGGACTTACATTGATATTGTAAGAATTGATTTTTTAAAAAGCAGTTTAAGAAGCCATATTTCTGTGTCAGCCCCAGTTAACCTCCTTTGGGATAAGGGAGCTGCTTTGGGGTGATGCTTGGCTGTGCCAATGGCATCCATCACCCACAGGCTCAGTTTCATATAAATCAGGATCTTTCATAGGAGCCAGCATAAGAGCTCTGATTATATATTTATGTGTTTATATATATTTTATTTATATATTCTTCTTTTGGGAGAAGTGTCAGCAGACCTTATTCATTCCTTGTCCACCAAAGGAAATCTCCATTCCTGTTTCCTTGACATCTCCTGGCATCCATCCTTAGTCAGAGGTCAAGTGTCCTTTGCAAAGGACGTGGCTGGGAAGATAAATGGGCACAAGACTGAGTGTTTCCCATGGGGTATCTGTGTATCCCATCCACTGGGATTCCTCCACCAGGGAACATCCCTGGGAGGGCCCCCATGGACTCACCACAGACCATCTGGACCAGGATTTTTGGATGTGACAGCAAAGCAAAGCAGCTCCTGGAGTAAATACAGTAATAAATATCTCCTTTAATAAGTAATAAGCATCTCCTGTAATGGGCAGCACCAAAGCTTTGGCTGCTGAAGGCAACTTCCAGTTCTTCACAAGTTCTTCTCCCTTCCATGGGGAAGAAACACACTGAAAATCTTGGTTTTTCCCCACCATAAAAGACCTTTTGGCTTCTCAGTTCTGCTTTCTCTGTCCCAAACCACTGAGTAATGTCACTGTGCATCGTGGTACAGGCACACTGACTTCCAGTGATGGATGAGACAATCCCTGTGTTCAGAGATTGTTTGGTGCTTGGAGCTCTTGGAGTAAATGACACAGCACAGCACCAGCTTCATTATCAATATTGCCTGGAAAGATCAAAAACCTTGGAGCCACAGTTTAATTTGGATGCTTATCATAAGCCAGGGAGAAATGGAAATGTGTGACAAAAACAAAACACTGCAGCAGTGATGCCAAACAACCTCAAGCAGCTGATGAATTTCTAGGCCACCAGGGATGGAGCTGGGGGTGCTGAGGGATCCTTCTCCAACACTTGTTCAAACAAAAGAGATGCTGAGAGTGACAATGTCTGGAGCTCCAGCAATTATCCCTGCGGCCTCTGGGGCCTGAGGAGATGCAGAACAAGAGCTGCTGGTGTGCAGCTTCCCCTGGGACTGCTCACATCACTCAGCTGCAGGGCTCCTGCCTGCTAAATGAAGCAGGTTTTCCTCCATGAAGGCAGTGGAGCAATAAGACTCTTCTCTGCACAAGTTCAGCCAAACTCTCAGAACTATCCCAGGAAGGTGAACTTCCCTTGCTCCCAGCTCAGAAAGTTTGGAGCCTGAAGCCAGGCAACAAACAGCTCCTCCAGGAAGGCTTCTCAGAGGTACATAAGCACCTAGGCATGCAGATAGCTACCTAGTGGAACTAATTTGTTTACAACATTCACAGAAAAATCTTAATAACCAATTTCTATATTTAGCCAAAATGCCTCTGAAAATCTAAGCTGTACATCCCTGTGCTCACTGTCCCCATCCACTGCTGTGGGACTATGGGAAAAAGCCAGAAATAAACCCACAGCCAGCACGACCCTCCTGTGGCCAAAGGCTGCTGCCCTGCTTTGGCCACACTGCACCTCCAGTTTGGACTCTCAATTACCCAGCTCATTGCAAAATCAAGTCCACCCAGTTCACCTGAATTACCCCCTGGTTCTCTCACTGCTGTCTCCTCCCCAGATCAAACCCCTGCTCCATCCTGCTTGATTTCCATTGTGATTTGGCAGACAGCTCTCAGCTGCAGGGAAAAATAAAATCAATCTCTTTTTCCACTCCCTCACCCAGCAGCTTCATGCTCTTCATGGAGCCTCGTGCTGGCAGCATGAGCTCCCCAGCAATTGGCCACCACCAAAGCAGCCCAGGGCCATTTGGTCACTGAGTTTCAGAGCTGCTGGAGCAGGGGCTGCAATGATCTGCCTGACTGTGCCACGGGCTCAGGAGCAGAGTTTGGGCTCTGTGTAATGGGATTGCACTTCAGTGGCTTTGGGATATTAATAGCAGGATTAACCTGAAACAGCTGCAGTAAAAAATTGATTATCAAGAACAATAAATCATCTCACACATGAAGGCAGCCTGGGGGGGTTTTGCCTTGCAAAGCCATGAGTTTCTCTACAGGACTGCAACAACCCCCAGCACAGAGCAATACCGAGGAAAAAGCCAACCAAAATATGATTAAACTATTTTGGGAAAGCAGAAGGCAAAGGGGGAGAAGGCTGCTGGATTTTACAGCTCTGAGATACAGACACAAGTGATGTGAATTCTTTTTCTGCCCCTCCCCACTTCCACCTGCTGACCAGTTTTTTCCAGAAGAAAATCTAAGCTCTGTTCCACAGTTCCAGTCCTCACTTTGGGTTGCAGGTGGCTTTTTGCAGTACCCAGCATATAATCACTGCTAAACTGGAATAAGCACCATCGATTGCTGTCTCTAATAGAGGATATGATTTTAAAGAGCTCACAACACCAGGCTGTTCAAGCTTATTGTATTTATTGATCCAGACTGTGAGGACCATAATCACGTGTGAAACACCAGGATATTCATCAGCTGTTGGCTGTTCAAAAGGAGCACCCAAAACTGCCCAAGTGGCATCAAACGAGCAAACACGGCTGTGGGAAGGCTTTGTCTCCATCCCATGACCACAGAGGGCAGTGGTGGGGATGCTCCAGGCAGCAGGCAGAGCTGGCTCCTGACCTCTCCTGGGCAACAGTCAGAGCAGGAAAAGCTGAGCCCCACACCTCCCACAAAAGATCTCACCAGCAGAAACAAGAGGGGAGGCAGCCCCTGGCTTCAGGTGCCTGCACAGCAAAGGAAAAATAGCAGCCAACACGTTGGGCAGCATCTCATCCAAATCAGAGGTCAGGAGTTTCCTCTTGGAAGCTGAACCTGGCTGCTGGCAAACACCTCATTTCCATGTCCTTTTGAACTTGCCTCTCCTCATCCAGTGACTGCTGCTGCCCAGGCTCTGGAACTGGAATGTGACAACACAACTTATCAGTGATCACTCCTCACCCTTTTCCTGCCATATCACATTGCACACACAGCCTGGGCACAGCATCACAGCTCCTCAGGGCATGAGATCCCTGCTGCAGCTCTGCTGGGAACAGCAAATAGGGAGGGTGAGCAGGAGCAAAGGGCAGCACCCTCACCAAGGAGAGCCAGGACAGCACCTGGTGAGAAGGAGAGGAGCTCTGGGTTGATCAGGAATCATTTCCACACATCCAGAAATCTCATTTCTAGATAGGTCCCTAGGGGCCCAGTCAGGAGCTCAAGGCACAAACCCACACATGACACAGCACAGGGCTGAAATTCATCTCCTGAGCCCTCCAGTGAGAGCCAGGGCTGACACCCCAGGTGGGGCTGCCCAGGGACACCAGAGCCAGGTAGAACACATGGATGGAGTTCCTTTAAGGACTGGTTGTGCTTAAGAACCCCTCAATCACCCTGGCAAAAGGGCAGATGTGCAGATGAAGTCTTCCCTGGCTTTGGTACTGCTCTCCTTGTGTTCCTTGCAATCTGCAGTGCCAGTGGCTGCTGCCACCTCTTCCTTCATCAGATCATGTCTCTATTCTCTCCATTTCTGTTTTCCCCAACTTCACTCAAACTTGCCCACCCCAGCCTCATTACAGATGCTTTTCCCTAGGAACACCTACATGATTTAATGCCTTTCTGGTGCCTAATCAAGCATTCTACTTAAAGAAGTCCTAATTTAGCCTTGCATGTTCCTTGTCAGATCATTATCCATGTTGGCTTTCATGCTATTTTCCACTTAAATCTGAGCTTTAAGTGTTTTGTCTCTCCAAGTTCTTCCAAAGCATCATGTGCTATATATCAAATAAAAGGTCTCAGTTGCTGTTCTGGTGCCACAAGCCCCCAGTCCTGAGGATTTTTGCAGTGTCCTGACATGACTTGAGCTCCTCTCTGCTCTGTGTTGCTGTTTATAGCAACAGCAAGACCTCAACCTATTAAAATTTGGGTTTTTCTGTCTGTGCCTTCAGGAGAAAGAGGTGACCAGAGTCTGGTGCTTGGGGAAAGTGGATCTCTGGTGTGGCTGGTTGATAGTTAAATGTGCAGCACTACAGACAGTCCTTGTTTTGGAGGATGTGTCCCTATGCCCCAAGTCAGGGAAATTATTTGGTTCTTAGAAAGCCAAAGGAAGTTCAGTGGTGTCTGCAAAAAACAAAAAAAGTCCTTTACAATTTGCTGCAGGCTGCATAGTCACCCATGTGAGAACAAGCCTTGTTTTTTCTACCATTTTTTGTCAAAATCCCTGCCAAGTCCCCTGCCTAAAGGGTAATTCAGAATTTGCAAGGTTAACAATGCTAGCAGCCTCCTGGCCAATGGGTCTGCATTTTTATACATATCCCAAATGCATCTGATTTGCCACTTAAATGCTCTGGTTTGTAGCAGGGGCAGAAAATCTTCCATGATCAAACACTAATAAACTCATCCTGCAGGGAGAGCAGCTCCAGGAGCTGCAGGAACAGCCTGTGTGGTGCAATCAAAGCTGCAGCCCCAGCCACAGCACTGACCACTCACACAAATTAATTTAAATAGTAATTACTTGTGCCAAAACTCAGCAAATTTGTCACCAGAAATTTGTTTGAAGCTAAAAATCTCCCTTTTCTTGGGAAGGAAAGGCTGTCCTGAGGCAGTGAGGCTGTGGGCAGTGCAAGGAGACAGCAGGAGGGGTGGGAAGCTGAGGTGCCACTGGGGACTCTGCCCTTTGGTGTCCCCAATAGCCCAGAAGGAGCTGCAGATGGGCCCAGCTAGCCTGAGAGTCTCTCTGCACTAAGGGAACAAAAGGAAAAAGGGAAAAAGGGAAAAAGAACAATTTCCATCAAGCAATGGAACAGGGGCCATGCAGCTGGATATTCCCCTACAGAAATCCTGCAAGGGAATACAAGAAGGAACTTGGATGAGGAAAACTTGAAACCCTGGGAGTGTTTATTGGTGGCAGGAGAAAGAGGGCTGGAGGATGTGAAAGGGGAAAAGGTGGCAGAGCTCAGGGAGGAGAATTTGGCTGCACCAGCCTTGGGTTGAGTGGATTGGAAGAGCTGGAGGTTTTTTGGGAGCAATAATTGAGAGCAGTGACCTTACAGAGCAGTGGGGAAAGGCTGGGATGTGGGACAGGCACACTGCTGGGAGAGCAGGAATGAGGGGTTAGCACAGCCCCTGTGGGCTGGGATGTGAACAGAGACCCAGGTTGCCTTCCCAGCCTGTCCTGCTTGTGCCCAAGGAGGAGGGGGGTGACAGGAGCTGTCTGTCTCTCCTGCCTGGCAGCTGACAGATCTCCTCCTCCTTTATCATCCTGCCCAGCTCATTGCCAAGTTTTTATGCAAAGCAGAAAAGCCTCATTAAGTGATGCTGGAAGCACTCTCCTCTCGGTGTTAGATGTGACACCCATCTAAGTGAGCAAAATGTTCTGGCTGGGTTGGTGTTTTGTGCAGGTACAAAACGACTGGGAAGGTGCAGAGTGGGAAGGAATCCGGCCTGGGGAGGCAGGAGAACTGACTGAGCTTGCAAAGTGTGTCAGTCTCAAAGCTGGGAAACAAGCCCAGACATCCTCATTGTAAGTCTGATATTCAGCTGTACATGCCAAATGCCTTCTGACTTTCCTGACAGAGCTCCAGAGAGCAAATCCAGAAGGACAGTGACATCTCCTCCAGTTTATCAGCATTTCCTGCAGCCCATGGACAGGCAGAGCTCAGTTTCCTGCTCCAAGCCCCATCCATCCAGCCTTTGGAGCTGCCCTGTGGGATTCCTTGGAGTCTGGTCCTCAGGGGTTCAAGAAGGGTTTGGACCCTCAGGCACAGGGTGGGATTGTTGGAGTTGTGCTGTGCAGGGCCAGGAGCTGGACTTTGATGATCCTTGTGGGTCCCTTCCAGCTCAGGATATCCTGATTTTAAATCAGATTTTAAATCAGGCAGCTCTGTTGCAGCCAAAGGTGCTGCTGCAATTTATACTGGCTGAGTTTGTCCTGGAATTTCTCATGGCTGGAACTCCCTCTGTCCATCACTTTCAGGAGCATCTGACCCAAAAAGTGTCAGCCCAGACCAAATCCCTGTGGAAGATAAGCCCATGTTATGTTCAGAGATAGGGTGGGAGCTGGGTACCCAGAGAGTCTGGAGAGACCAGGGTACCTCTGGAAGGGATTCAAAGCACCAGGGTGCCACAGGGCTTTGATTGTTGTTCTCTGAAAAGTGCTGTGCTGGTGGTGTGCTGGGAGCAGAGACCTCTGTGCACCTGCAGGGAATCCTCCCTACCAGTACAGGGAGCATCAGCACCTGGCACTGCTGGCAGCCTCCATGGCAGGGGCAATGGCAAATTCTGACTCTTCTGGATAATAGCAAAAGAAGTAGTGAGATGGAGAATCCCAAATTAAAGCACTCTGGGCATTGCCAGTGGTGCTTTTTTGGGGGTGGTAACAGCACTGTGCACAAAGAACTCTGGGTTCTGCTGCTGAAAACCAGGAACTTGGAGTTACTGGGGGAGGATTCCCCTGAAATGGTGCCTGAGTGAATCCCAAACACCTCAGAGCACCTGCTGCCCCAAAATGGGGTCAGACAAGGATTATATCTTCCCCTTTTTTGGTAATTCCTTACTTATGGAGGTCTCCAGATCTATGGAGGTGGCACCTGTGCAGCTGAGTCTTGCACTGGGAGGAAGGAAAGTTACTTCTCCTCTGCTTACACCATGTAAAAATTGTTTCCATCTGTCTGCTGGAAAGCAGAGTAGAGGATGCATAACTGCAGAATTTGTCAGATAAGCCAGTGTTTAAAGCATCCCTCCTCCCTGCATCCCATCCCATCTCCTCTCCTGTTGCTTGTCTCATTCAGATATTATTAACTTGCTCTCTGTAGCTGTGGCTCTGCTCACAGCACAGCATTAAAGCAAATAGAGCAACAGCTGCTTGAGATGCAGCAAAATTCATCTCTCTGCTCTCTTAGCTGAAGGCCTTGGCCAGCACCAGGGAGAAGGTAAAAAGCAATTCATCCAGGAAAGCTGGAAAATCCAATCTGTTGTACCAGAGAGGAGGTTCAGGCCACATGAAAACCCTTCTACCCCGGTCACCCCTGCTGGCATTCCTGCTTTCCAGCAAGGACACAGTGACAGGGAGATGCTGACTTGGAGTCTTCTTTCAGCTGCCCAGGTGAGCAGCTACTCAAAACCTACTATGAATGCAGTTAATATAGTTTAAGCTGAATGGAGGTATTTTTATTCCAGGCTAAATGAGGTGTTTTTAATGTCAGCTACTAAATTATCTCATGTAATCTGCTCGCTGCCTCCTGCTGAAGCAATGAGTGTCTGTGCTTGGGAGAGGCAGACTCATTTTCCTGCAAATGTCTTCAGAGCAGCACGACTGTGACCTTACACTCTGAGACTCGTGACAGAGGTGCTGTGGAGCTGCCAGGAGCAGAAATCTCTCCCAGGCCCACCAAGGATCCAAGAGGAGGCAAAATAATTCAGGAGTGGGCTGGGATGGGATGTTCATTTTGTGGCTGGGGGATGGCACACTTGCTCTGGATGCCCCTGGACAGGTCTCCTCCCTCTGTGGCATCTGCAAAGCGGTTGTGGAAATGGTTTGTTGTAGGGAAGAGTGAATGGGCTGATGCAGCCTGTGCTGAGCTCAGATGTTCTCCCCCGTGGGACAGGGTGTGTTTGTGACCATTTCCATGTGCCCTGCCCTGGTTTCAAGGCATGAGAGTGGATTTCACAGCCCTCCCACCCCTTTGCTCTCTCTGCTGAGCGTTCCTGGGTATTCCCTGCTCAGGGTCCCTGTGGAAGGAGTTCCAGCCCCTCCAACCCCCCATCCCCCCCAGCAGGTCACTGAGGGCAGGAGGCTGAAACCCCCCTTTGAGAGCTGCTATAAACCCAGCTGGCACAGATCAGGGCAGGATGTGTCTGTAAATATTTATTCTTTTCACTCCTGCCAGTTGACTTAAGAACCATTGACTTCTCGTGCTGCAAAGGTGTTTTGTGCTTATTGAGCTGGAGTGTGGCTGCTCATCCAGAAATGCAAAGGTGACTGGAAAATGCTCAGTTTAACTCCAATCTGAGGTGTAAAGTCGTGTGGAAAATTAGGGGAGCACGAGCTGATACCTTGAATGTTCCCACGGGGGATTCCTGTTTGCTGGGGACTCAGGGAAGGGCTGGGGCTCAGTCCGAGCTTTGCTCAGAGCAAATCTCCGGATCTGCAGCTCCCGGGGCAAGGCAATCCTGCCTCGGGGGAGGAGAACGAATGTTTAAAAATGTAATCAGAGTCATTGGGGAAATGTGACAGGATTTAAACGATGACATAACACGCTTGTCTTGTCTTTGCTGCCGGTGCTAATGAGCATGAATTGAGAGCATTAGCGATCTATCCACGGGCATTAGTGCGTGTGAGGCAGGGATCGCAGCCCTAATTAGTCTCATCCTCGCTGCCAGCGCAGCCACTTTGCCCTCCCGCCGCTCTGGACTTACTCAGGCTCTACCACAGCACTGCCCATCACCTGCACCTGCTTGTAGCTGGGTTTTATCACCTTTGTCTCCCTAAGAGGAGTCTAAGCGCTTTTTCCTGTCTTCTGGCAAGTTTCAGAATTGTGATGGCATCTCTGAGAGGGTTTTCTGATCTATTTTCTCTCGGCAATTTGTCACTTTAAGCATTCAGAACAGATTTTATGTGTGTGTGTGTGTGTTTGTTTGTTTATTAAAACTAATATTTGTTCTCACAAAAGCCTCATCTCTGCAAGAAAACCAGAGGGGTTAGGCTGGAAACAAGCAACAAAAAGCTTCAGAGAAAGGATTCAAGCTTGAGCTGCCTGCTTTTCCTATCTCTCCAAGCTCCCAATTCCTCACTGTGGGATTTTCAGTGGAACCTCACAGAGCCCCAGCAGGGTGATGGGTGATGAGTGCTGGGAGGGAATGGAGCCAGCCGAGTTTCTTGGGCAGGAGATTGGGCCTCTGGCATGTCCCAGCCTCTCCCTGATGGCAGGAAATGAATTTTGGAAAATCAAATGGCCGATATGATGGATTAGATGTCTTTGCCCCACTACATTTAATCGATGGCAGTGGGTATTTATTGCATTATATACTGCAAATCTATAATGATTAGTACCTCATTAACCTTTTCTTGTCTTTTGATTGTCTCCTGCAGTGTTGCAATAAGGGAGCCCAGAGCTCTGCATGCCTCTCCAGCCTGGCAGGGATGGCTTTGCAGGCTGGGAGATAAGAGTGATGTTTTGGATGGAGAGTGTGACCCTGCAGCCCCATTATCCTCTAAATGAGGGCAGGAATCTCGCTGTAAATCATCCCCACCAGCAGAGATGCTCCAGGCTCACAAAGATCTCAGTCCTGTATTCCTGTGGCAGTGGTTGAACAGGGAGCAGAACTCCCAGCAGTGCAAAGCTGGGGTGGGGAATTGAGGATGAATTTCCCGGTGCTCTGGCAGCAGCAGTGAGCTGCTCCCCGGGGAAGCTTTGGTGTTGCACTTTCCCCTGGGACACAGACAGTCTCTAGATAGATCCCAGGGACAGGAAGAGTCTCAGTGAGGAGCTGTAAGCAGCATCCCCTTCCTGCCCTGTGGTTTGTGCAATCAGACCTTGCAGCTGAGCTCTGCTGGCAGGGCTGAGTTCTGCTCCTGATCCCAACTTGCAGGGATAGTTTGTACCACTGCAGGCACTTCAACCACTGCAGAAATGCTTGGGAAGCTGGCCCATAAATCCTGCCAGACTGACAGCCTTTCACAACCTGCAGACTGATAAATGTGTTTGAATTAGATAAATGTTTACAAATGAGATAAATACCTTCCAATTAGATTAGCTCTGTGTGGGTTTGTCAATTCCCAGTGTGAGTGAAGCCCCTGATTTTCCCACCTGCTGGGAGGTTGAACTTGTGCAAATAATGAGCTCTGGAGTGCTCAGGTCTGATGTGAAATTGTTGGATATATTAACAGAGCTCTTCAGAAAGGGACTGTACCTCTCCCAAATTCATTTGGTGCTCCCTAGCCAGCCCCTGACACAAGAAGGATGTGGAGCTGCTGAAGTGAGCCCAGAGGATGTGAAGGTGCTCCCAGGGCTGGAGCCCCTCTGCTCTGGAGATGGAGAGAGCTGGAGTGGCTCCAGCAACTCTCTGGAGAAGAGAAAGCTCCAGAGCTCAGAGCTCCTGCCAGGGACTAAAGGGGCTCCAGGAGAGCTGCAGAGGGACTGGGGACAAGGGATGGAGGGACAGAACACAGGGAATGGCTTTTCCAGGATTAGATGGGATATTGGGCAGGAATCCCTGGCAGTGCCCAAGGCCAGGCTGGACACTGGGGCTGGAGCAGCTGGGACAGTGGGAGGTGTCCCTGCCATGGCAGGGATGGAACAAGGTGATCTTTAACCCAAACCATCCCATGGCTCTCTCAGCAAAGCATGCCAGCCTGTGTGTGAGGTGCTGCACTCCAAGAGTTTCCAAGATCTCCAGCAGGGTGAAGTCCCTGCCTGAAGGGTGGAGACTGGGCTGGGGCAGTGATGAATCCAGCAGGAGGAGAATTCAGGGTTGGAGGCATCAATTTGCACAAGGTCAACCCCAAACCATGCAGAAAGGCACCACTGAGGACAAAGAGCTTGTGCTCCTCCTCCATCCTACAACTCCCAGCCAGTCCTCTGCCATCCAGCTCGTTTGGTGGGAATTTTGGACTTGCTTGATGATTTCTACAGTCCTGTCCAGTATGTTATTCACAGCCCCAAGGCTGCCTCCTTCAGCAGGAGCTCCCTATGGCACAGCTCCACAATCATACAACAGCCTTAGAACTGAAGAATCACAGAATGGTTTGGCTTGGAAGGGACCTTAAAACTCTTCCAGCTCCAACCCCTGCCATAGGCAGGGACACCTCCCACTAAGCAGGGTCAGTAAACTCACCTGTCCTATCAGGGACAGCCAGCCCTCAGTGTGCTCAAACACCAAACTGAGCAGCCAAGTGCCAAAGCAGAGACAGGCACTGAGCTGATCTGTGCCATGGCAGCTCTGCCTGCCCCACGCCGTGACTTAGCCATGATTTGTGCTGGGCATTAAAAGGAGAAAAAAAAACCTGATGACGCAAGTGGCTTTTTCTTTCAGGCATTTCAAGCAGGACTGGAGAGTGCATAAGTGCAAGAAATTGCTGGAGAGGGGAGGAGGATTGCAGCTCTTAAATCATCTGGCTCTGCGATGCAGGGTTACACTCAGTGGTGTTGGCACCGCGGAGAGATCACTGCAGGCAAATCAGGGAGGAACTTCTGCTCCTTGGAAAGGCTCTTTCTTCAGAAAATGGAGCAAATGTGGGTTTGTTTGCATGTCAATTGCTTTGATTTAGGGTTTTAGTAAGTGTCACAGCGTTCCAAAGGCTTGAAATCAAAATATGTCTGGGAATACAGGTGAAACTATTGCTGTCTGTTTGATTTGATTAAGTTTTAATCCACTCTAAATGAGTGATAAACTCTAAGCCTGTGGTGTCCACCCCATGGAACCATTAGGGTTTGGTGCTAAAATTCTCATCTTTGATGTTATCTTGCACAATAGAAACCACTAAATTCCCACTTCAATGAAACTGTTTCAGGCTGGCTTTGCTTGGGTACAGTCTGAGTGTGGCATTGAGCTACAGGAGATTTGTAGATAGGCAGATATAGAAGGGTTTAAGGAGTGTCAGAGTTTCCTACCCCCTCTGTCTGCTTGGACCCTGCTCTTCAGGATCTGCCCCAGCTGGGATGTGTCAAACTGAACTTGGTCTGATGGAACACAGCAACCTCCATTAATTGGAAACATTCCTGTTGCAAGTTATTTATGCTCATAATGCAGAGCCTAAAAAATCTCCCTTGAAATGATGATTTCTCACTGCTCCTACAGCTTTCCTTCCAATGCAACTTCTGCCTGTTATATCTGGAGCTGAAGAGAGGGAGCATGAGCCTGCTCCCTGCACCGTGGGGAACTTGAACTGTGCAGGATTCAGCTTTGCTGCAGGAGGAATGGTGCTGGAAGCCAAGGCACCCAGGAATTCTGCTGGAAAATCCTCTGGATGCTTCTCCCTCTGTGCTGGCTCCTTCTGTGAGCACTCAGCTGCAGCACTCAGCTGATTCCTGCACATGTCCAAGCTGTGCAGACCAGCCTGGCCAGGGCCAGAGGATTGGGAGCCAATCTGCTAAACAGGGATTTAGCCAAGAGGCAGCCCCGAGTGCCAGCCCTCTCCTAATACTCTCTTAAGCAGCACAGGCAGCTGCTGCTTCCTCCCTGGCCCTCCTCACAGTTCACCTCAGCCCTCCAACTGCAGCAAGGCATTTCCAACCAGAATTAGGTTTTCTTGGTTTCTTGCTACAGTGCCTTTTAATTAGGAGCACAGCTGCTCTGGAAACACGGAGCTCACTTTTCAGAGCGCCTCTGGAAAGTGATTACAGCGGATTAAAGTGGAAAGGTGAGGCAATTTATTCAGGTGGCACTTAGCAAACGCATTGGATTATTTTGTGCTGCAAGGATGATTTAAAAACCCACAAGAAAAACACCTTTTGGGCTCCTGCTGGCCTTGAAGGACTGTGCTGGGCAAGGCAGGTGGTGGAGCTGAAAGCTGTTTGGGAATGAGCAGTGCCCAGCTGCTCTGGAGCTCTCCCCTCTGAGTGGGTGCTGAGGTCCCATTGCCAGGGTCTGTCGGGTCCCCACAGTTAACAAAGGTTCAGTTCAGCCAGGAGCTGTCCCAGGAATTATTGTGGACTGTCTTGTCTCCAGAGGATGTTTGTACCTGGCATTGATCCTCTGCCCTGAGCACTTGCTGCCAGCTCCCCCCAGCAGAGCTCCCTTTCCAAATCATCACAGAATCACTGAGGTTGGAAAAGACTTCCAGCATCATCAAGTCCAACCTTTGACTGATCTTCACCTTGTCACCAGCCCTGAGTGCCACATCCAGGTCTTCCTTGGACACCTGCAGGGATGGGTCTTCACCACCAATGGTTTGGGTTAGAAGGTCCATAAAGATCACCCTGTCCTGCCAGGGGCAGGGACACCTTCCACTGTCCCAGGCTGCTCCAAGCCCTGCCCAAGCTCATCTTAAACACCTGCAGGGATGGAGCAGCCACAGCTTCTCTAGGCAACCTGTGCCAGGGCCTCACCACCTTCCAATTTCTTCCCAAGAAATCCTGGAGGACCACTTTGCTGTAGTGAATCTGGCCCTTGGAGCCCTGCAGCCCTACACAGCCATTGCACACTGATGGGGGGGTGTTTATTCAGCAGCATTACCTGGGCTGAGGAAGTTTGGAGAGGTTGTGCTCAGGTGTGGGACACTCCTGAGCCCAGGAGCTGCATGAACCCCCTCTTTCCCCTCGGGCCCAGGGCCATGTGCTGCACCCTCTCAGCTGTCTGGTTTAGTGTTCACAGCAGTGGAAAGAATAAAGTCTCCAGAAATCTATCAGATTCACTTCAAAGCTGATGCTCCATGAGAAGACCTCAATCCTTTTCTTCTCCAAAGGAAAAGCAGTGGGAGCCCCTGTCTGGAGTGTATGGTAAAGATCCAACGTGCCAGTGTGTGAACAATCTAAATGTAAAACTTCTCTGAGGAGAAACTAAAACAGGTATCACATCCAAAGGGAAGGCTCAGAGCTGTCCTGTGGCAGCAGTGAGTGGATGGGGCATCCCAAGGGTGAGCAGTGCCTGCTGGCAGGGCTGTGGAGACAGCAAGAAAACAGAATTATCCCCAAATGCAGCTACTGTGTGTGTTTCTGCTGGGTAGCACTGGATTGGAGTTGTTCTGAGACTGGGACATTCTGTGATATTCTGGAGTAGTGGTCAGAAGATCAGGCACCAAGTGCCAGCAGTGGGCAGCCCTGGCTGTGGAGCAGCCCTGGTGGCTCTGCTGGAGGGGGGACATGGATGTGCTGCTGCAGGCTGGAGCTAGCACAGAGCAGGGCCAGCTCTCACTGCAGCTGCTCGTCTTCACACATTCAGAGTCTTGGTGTAGGATTCCAAAAGGCTGGAGGAGCTCAGACACGGCGCTGGTGGGAAGAGCAGAGCTTTAAATAGAGGAGTCTGAGCAGGACTGAGCACCAGCATCGTGTCTGAGTGCAATTCAGACTTGCAGTACCTTGTTTGCCCTTCTCTCACTTTGTTTGGCTGATGTAGGCGTATTTTTGTTTTTACTCGCTTCTCTGTCCTATATTGTCCCTTTTCTTTCCAGTAATGTTGACTGTTCCATCTGCTTATTTATCAGCCAGTTTGAATGCGAATTTCAATTAGCAATCTGCTTTGTTTAGTTTTGTTTTAAACAAGGCATTGAGAGCTCCAACAAAGCTTTAATACATAAAGCTACTTGTAATGCAGCTGTTTAAGCTCTTCCATCATATCCATGAACAAAATGAATTCTGCTGCTATCAAGATGCATCTGATGAATTAGGTTTAATCCTCCTCTACTGTAGCAGATGGAAGGCACTCCAACAAAGACAGAAAGATTTCAGATGACTGAGATGGAAAATGGTCTTTGCTCAGCGCTCCAGAGACATAAAAGAAACTCAAACCTCACGCAGTAAGAAATAATTCATCCAGCAACCAGAAAAGCAGTCCCTGGATTTCTGCACTGATTCCTGATCCCCGTGCTTCTCTTTTGGGTCTGAGGTCACAGGTTGTGGATGTGGAGGCAGAGATGAAGGTGGCTACCTGTGCACGAGCATCCCAGGTGGGAATGTGCTTCCCTGAATCCCACCTGTCCAGGTTTGCAATACCGCGTGCCTGAGGCACTGCCAGCATCTTTATCACCGGATCTGGACCAGCAGGATCCCTCACGGGAAGGGCTTATCTGTGGTGGTTGTGTTTGCTAAACGAGGAGGGGTTAATTGCTGTGAGTTTGGGGTGGACGCCAAACCTGACATCACTGAGGGGTTTGGGCTGGAAGGACCTTACAGATCATCCCATACCACTCCTGCCATGGCAGGGACACCTTCCACTGTCCCAGGCTGCTCCAAACCGCATCCAGCCTGGCCTTGGGCACTGCCAGGGATCCAGGGGCAGCCACAGCTGCTCTGGGCACCCTGTGCCAGCCCTGCCCACCCTCACTCAATTCTTAATAACAGTTTTTTTCTAAGATCTAATCGACATTTCTCCTTTTAACAATCTGCTCCCCCAATAATAGATTCCTTCAACACCCCGTCAGTAACAAACGTGTCTGAATTTTGTTTAGGTGTGATTACAACAAAGCCTGTGCTGAGCTGAACGGGTGCATCGCCAGCAGCGAGAGGTAACAACAATCCCACACCTGGCACGCCGGGCAATGGAAAAAAAGCCCCGCGGCTCAGGTAACAGCTCCGTGCGCCGGGGCAGCCTGTTCCCAGCGAAAACCGATCCCCGGCGAGCGTCCTCTGCCGTGTGCCCTCCATCCCGCGTGCGCTCGCCGTGCTGGGATGGAGGGGAGCTGGGGAAGCTCTGGGATGGATGCGATCCATCGCGGGAGGGCTAAGGGAGGGTGCGGGCACTTTCCATGCGGCGCGGAGCCGCGGGCAGGCAGGCGGGGCCGGGCGCTGCTGAGCGGGCGCTAATTGCGGGTCCCGCGGGGGCGGGCGCTGGGGCGGGGCGGGGGGGTCCGGTCCCGCCGCCGGGGCCGCTCGGTATAACCGGTCTCCCGGCAACGGCGGCCGCGTCACTTCCTGGGGAGCCGCGGGCGAGCGCACGGACAGGTGGAGCGGCGGGGCGGCCGGTGCCGGTGCTGTCCGGGGGCTGCCCCGCCGGGCTCCGCTCCTGCGCTCCGGCCGCTCCATCCCCCGGTGCGCTGCTGGAGCCGCGGCGATGAGCGCGGAGCTGGACGGCGTGTCCGTGCACTCCTCCTCCTCCTCGTCGGGCTCGCTGGGCTCGGCGGCGGGCCCGGCTCCGCGGCCGCTCTCGGCGAACGTGCGGCGGCTGCACCAGGCGCTCACGGCGCTGCTGAGCGAGGCGGAGCGGGAGCGCTTCATCCTCTGCCTCAACGCCTACCACGGCCGCCGCAACGTCTGCGACCTGGTGCGCTCCCTGCGCGCCCTCCTCGACGGGCCCCGCCGCCGGCAGCTGCTGCCGCTGCTGCGCCTGGTCCTGCCGCGCTCCGACCAGCTCCTCTTCGACCAGTACACGGCCGAGGGGCCCTACCTGCCGCCGCCCGGCCGCCCCCCGCCGCCCCCCGCCCCGCCGCCGGTGCTGCCGGGCGAGCTGCGCCAGGTGACGCTGCGCCGGAGCAAAGCCCACGAGGGTCTGGGCTTCAGCATCCGCGGAGGTGCCGAGCACGGCGTGGGCATCTACGTGTCGCTGGTGGAGCCGGGCTCCCTGGCCGAGCGGGAGGGGCTGCGCGTCGGCGATCAGATCCTGGGGGTCAACGGCAAGTCCCTGGACAGGGTGACCCATGCCGAGGCGGTCAAGGTAAGGCTGCTCCGCATCGGGCTCCGCTGGGTGTTTCCTCCATCCCGCCCCGTCCCGCTCTGCCTCTCTGCTGTCTGTCCGTGTGTCCTCGCTCCTCCCTGGGTCTTGTCCCCGTGCGCCCCGTCCAGCAGCATCCCTCCCCGGCTCCATCCCCGCCAGCGGTGGAACCGGAGCCCGCGGTGCCGCTCTCCGGGACGCGACGCTGCGATCGCGCAGCCCTCAAGGAGCGGAGCGGAGCCGCTCCGGGCTCGCAGCCGCCGCTCCGGGCTCGCAGCCGCCGCTCCGGGCTCGCAGCCGCCGCTCCGGGCTCGCAGCCGCCGCTCCGGGCTCGCATCGCGCCGGCGACATCGTGCGAGACCAGCCGTGCGCGGAGCCGGATGAAAGTTTGCGGAGGCAATAGCGGTGCCGCCCACGGCAGGGAGCGAGTTTCGGGCTGGCTCCGGGCACGGCAGGCTCGCCCTGCGCTCTTGTCGCGCCTCTGGAACGCAGCGGTGCTGCTCGCGGCTCGCCTGCAGCCTGGGAAGCTCGGGGAAGCTGGAAATCTGCCTTTCGAGCCGCTCTAGTGGGTTTCTCCTGGCAAAGATGGGGAAACTGAGGCACGGAGAAGCAGAACAGACCCCCACCACCACCCTCCCCCCCGGGGCTGCATCGTGCCCCTGGCAGGAGCAGGTCCCCGATTCCTTTGAGTGTGCCAGCGGGAGAAGGAGAACAGTTACACAACGGGAGGGCTCCCGCTCTCCCAGCACGGCTCCACATGCCCCGGAGACCTGTTGTAGCCATAACAGCATGGGGCTATCGATAAAAGCTTTAATGCGGGGGGAGAGCTCCCTGAAGTGTGGGATTTTCATCTGAAACGCGGGGTTCTGAGGCGAATCCAGGTCTGAGTGTCCCCAGCCATTCCCAGAGCTGATCCTGTGGCGGGTGGGCTCCGCTCGGAGCGTTCCCGAGGCACAAACCTATCGAGCTGGAGAATCGACTTTTAGAGCAGCAATTTGCAGGCAGCGTGTGGAGAGCTGGGATCTGGCGTGACAAGGCTGTTTTCCAGCTGTTTGTGCTTTAATTTATCCATAATAAGCTAAAGTGGTTCTGTTGGGAGCCTGTTCCATGCAGAGCGTTCCTCTGGCAGTGCATTAATCTTGAACACTTCTTCCCTGCCGACCTGTGCATTCCCTGCCCCGGCTTTAAATCAGTGCTCTGGGCAAGAGCACGACTTCCAGGCTGGAAATGAGTCCCTGGTAATCCTGAGAGCAGAGGAAAGGTTTGTAGGAACTGTTTTTCTCTTGTTCCTAACGATAGGACAACAGCAGTTCAGCTTTCAGTTGTTAGTCTGCAATTTCATGCCTTGGGAGATTGCAGCCCCCACATATTTTGGTTATGGCATTGGGATGGAGAGGAACCAGGTGTCAGGAATTCTCTGCTCCATGACTTCATCTCCAGTTCATCCCACTCTTCTGGGTAATTCACATCACTTTCTGTTTGTTCTCTAATATAATGTAATTGATGCCTTTTAGACATTATTAATTTTGAGTGAAACTAAGTGCTTCCTGCACAGAAATAATTCCTGGAGGACGTGGCTTGCCAAGAGCTATATTTTGTTAATATGATCCTGATAGGAAAAAGCAGCTTAGAAATTGTCTCCTTGTGAGCTGAACGTCTTTCAACAACAAATTCATCACTTGCCCTGTGCTGGCACCTTCTTGAGCTCCTGGGTTCTTTTCCCATCTGGGAAGGGTTTTTATGACCCATGTTGTGGTGGTGGAAACAATTTGCAGAGTGATTTACAGTATGGCTCTAATAAATCCTTGGGAGATTCTGAAATAACCAAGTGTTAATTTGCTCTCAGATGCTGCATTTGGGAGGGGGGAAATGAGGAGATGGCGTTCAGTGATGCTCAAGGGCCATATTTGAAGGTTTAAGGTACAAATACCCCAGCCCAGCGTTTTGGGGTTCAGTGTCAGAGCTGCAGGGACAAGAGGTGGTGAAGGGATGGCTTTGTTTTGTGCTCTGCTACCCCTTGAACCTGGGTCTGGGGCTCGGGCTGGGTGCACTGACAGCTCTGCAAAGGTCTCTGGCTGTGCTCTGGTGTCCTGAGGCACAGCAAACCCCCCTGTCCCTGTCCCTGCCCTCCTCACTGTGGGTCAGTGGAGAGGGGAACATCAGCTCAGCTGGTCAGAGCCTGGTGCTCATAACCCCAGACTGGGGATTTGGTCCCTTCATTGGCTGCTCACATAAGAGTTGGCCTCGATGATGATTGTGATGCCTTCCAACAGAATATTGTGTGATAAAGCAGAGCTGGAATTGGTGCACACGCCACATCTCTCAGAGAGAGAGAGTGAAAGCTGAGGAGAGAGAAGGAGAGAGAGTTTGCTAACCCAAACCCCTGGCAGTGTAGCTGATCTCAGGCACTGGCTGCTGCTTCAGAGAGGGGCTGTGCTGAGCTGTGTGTGTGTGTGTGTGTGTGTGTGCTCAGAGCTCTGTGTGTGTGTGTGTGCTCAGAGCTCTGTGTGTGTGTGTGTGCTCAGAGCTGTGTGTGTGTGTGTGTGTGTGTGTGTGCTCAGAGCTCTGTGTGTGTGTGTGTGCTCAGAGCTGTGTGTGTGTGTGTGTGTGCTCAGAGCTGTCTGTGTGTGTGTGTGCTCAGAGCTCTGTGTGTGTGTGTGTGCTCAGAGCTGTGTGTGTGTGTGTGCTCAGAGCTGTGTGTGTGTGTGTGTGTGTGTGTGTGTGCTCAGAGCTGTGTGTGTGTGTGTGTGTGTGCTCAGAGCTGTGTGTGTGTGTGTGTGTGTGATCAGAGCTCTGTGTGTGTGTGCTCAGAGCTCTGTGTGTGTGTGTGTGTGCTCAGAGCTCTGTGTGTGTGTGTGTGTGTGTGCTCGGAGCTGTGTGTGTGTGTGTGTGGGCTCGGAGCTGTGTGTGTGTGTGTGCTCGGAGCTGTGTGTGTGTGTGTGTGTGTGTGTGTGTGCTCGGAGCTGTGTGTGTGTGTGTGCTCTGTGTGTGTGTGTGTGTGTGTGTGCTGTGTGTTGATTTGTGTGTGTGTGTGTGCTCGGAGCTCTGTGTGTGTGTGTGTGTGCTCGGAGCTCTGGGTGTGTGTGTGTGCTCGGAGCTGTGTGTGTGTGTGTGCTCAGAGCTCTGTGTGTGTGTGTGTGTGTGCTCGGTGCGAGCTGTGTGTGTGTGTGTGTGTGCTCGGAGCTGTGTGTGTGTGTGTGTGCTCGGAGCTGTGTGTGTGTGTGTGCTCGGAGCTGTGTGTGTGTGTGTGTGCTCGGAGCTCTGTGTGTGTGTGTGCTCGGAGCTGTGTGTGTGTGTGTGTGTGTGTGCTCGGAGCTGTGTGTGTGTGTGTGTGTGCTCGGAGCTGTGTGTGTGTGTGTGTTGTGGTCTCGGAGGTGTGTGTGTGTGTGTGTGCTCGGAGCTGTGTGTGTGTGCTCGGAGCTCTGTGTGTGTGTGTGTGTGCTCGGAGCTCTGTGTGTGTGTGTGTGTGTGTGTGTGTGTGCTCGGAGCTCTGTGTGTGTGTGTGTGTGTGTGTGCTCAGAGCTCTGTGTGTGTGTGTGTGTGTGTGTGTGCTCAGAGCTCTGTGTGTGTGTGTGTGCTCAGAGCTGTGTGTGTGTGTGTGTGTGTGCTCAGAGCTGTGTGTGTGTGTGTGTGTGTGTGCTCGGAGCTGTGTGTGTGTGTGTGTGTGCTCGGAGCTGTGTGTGTGTGTGTGTGTGCTCGGAGCTCTGTGTGTGTGTGTGTGCTCGGAGCTGTGTGTGTGTGTGTGTGCTCGGAGCTGTGTGTGTGTGTGTGTGCTCGGAGCTGTGTGTGTGTGTGTGTGTGTGTGTGTGTGCATGCTCGGAGCTCTGTGTGTGTGTGCTCAGAGCTCTGTGTGTGTGTGCTCGGAGCTGTGTGTGTGTGTGTGTGTGCTCGGAGCTGTGTGTGTGTGTGTGTGTGCTCGGAGCTGTGTGTGTGTGTGTGTGTGTGCTCGGAGCTCTGTGTGTGTGTGTGTGCTCGGAGCTGTGTGTGTGTGTGTGTGCTCAGAGCTCTGTGTGTGTGTGTGTGTGCTCAGAGCTCTGTGTGTGTGTGTGTGTGTGTGTGCTCGGAGCTGTGTGTGTGTGTGTGTGTGTGTGTGTGTGCTCAGAGCTGTGTGTGTGTGTGTGCTCAGAGCTCTGTGTGTGTGTGTGTGCGTGCTCAGAGCTGTGTGTGTGTGTGTGTGTGCTCAGAGCTGTGTGTGTGTGTGTGTGTGCTCAGAGCTCTGTGTGTGTGTGTGCGCTCAGAGCTGTCTGTGTGTGTGTGTGCGCTCAGAGCTCTGTGTGTGCGCTCAGAGCTCTGTGTGTGCGCTCAGAGCTCTGTGTGTGTGTGCGTGCACAGAGCTGTGTGTGTGTGTGTGCTCAGAGCTGTGTGTGTGTGCTCAGAGCTGTGTGGGTGTGTGCTCAGAGCTGTGTGTGTGTGTGCGCTCAGAGCTCTGTGTGTGTGTGTGTGTGCTCAGAGCTGTGTGTGTGTGTGTGTGTGTGCGTGCACAGAGATCTGTGTGTGTGTGTGCGTGCGTGTTCACAGAGCTGTGTGTGTGTGTGCGTGCACAGAGCTCTGTGTGTGTGTGTGTGTGTGCGTGCACAGAGCTGTGTGTGTGTGCGCGCTCAGAGCTCTGTGTGTGTGTGTGTGTGTGTGTACTCAGAGCTCTGTGTGTGTGTGTGTGCTCAGAGCTGTGTGTGTGTGTGCGTGCACAGAGCTGTGTGTGTGTGTGTGCGTGCACAGAGCTCTGTGTGTGTGTGTGTGTGTGTGTGCTCAGAGCTGTGTGTGTGTGTGTGCGCGCTCAGAGCTGTGTGTGTGTGTGTGTGCTCAGAGCTGTGTGTGTGTGTGTGTGTGCGCTCGGAGCTGTGTGTGTGTGTGTGTGCTCAGAGCCCTGTGTTTGTGCTCACAGCTCTGTGTGTGCTCACAGCTCTGTTTGTGCTCAGAGCTCTGCTCCAGCCCCTGTCCTGCAGCACGGAGCTGTCTGGCCAGGGCAGCCCCGAGTGACAGGAGCTGTCAGAGCTCATTCTTGGGGCTCAGGAAGGCTCCCAGGGCTGAGCATGACAAACTTCCCGAGCCACAGATCCACTGGGTGCCCCGGGCTGCTGGAGGTGTGGCTGTGGCAGCTGCCCAGCAGGGCAGGGATAAATGCAGTGTCTGGATTTGTTTGTGCAGCCCTGGATGAGCATCCCTGCCTTCTCTTTGCTGCCTTTCTGTGCAGGAGCAGCCCAGATGCTCTTACCCCTCCTCTCCAGGAGGAGAGGGGTGCTGTGCTGCCTTTGGGGTAGCAGCAATTTCTGTTTGCTGCTGGGATTCTCAGGCATCACTCAGTGATGCACCAAAGTGGGAACTGCCACGAGGCTGGGCTGCTGTCCCAGCTCAGAGCTCACTGCTGGCCTGGGACCAGTGCAGTGCTGTTTGCAGATGTTTTCTCTGTAAATGAGATAAAAAGTGGCATTCTGACTTCAACCACAAGATTACCTCAGCACTCCAGATCAATTCCCTTAATGACCAGCTCCTTAACCTTTATGTGAGCACGGGAGTTTTATGCCTTGTCTGCCTGTTTCATCCAAATCCAAATTAAATGACTCCATTACAATTACAGCTCCATCATTGCAGCATTCAAGAGTGCACTTTAGCAAAAGATCACCAGCATTTGAATTATGGGGTGAGTGGAGAAGTTTGTGTTGTCTGCCATATTTTTAGAACTTGTTTGGCTTTTATCAGCATTGCTATTCAGACATTATATTATGTCTATACACTATATATATGTCTTTTTCTATTTATGGTGTATATGCTGCTGTATTTTAGCATATACTGCTATATTTTAGCAGTTGTGCTGAAGGTTTGTATTGATAAGCTGTCATATTGTATCCAGAGGACTTAAAATCAAGGTGTTTATAACTTTAGACCATCAAAATGTTACCCAGGGAGGTGTTTCCCCAGTGCTCTGGGGGTGGCATTAAATTCACACTCCTTTCTCCCCCACCTCACACATTTCTTGCTTTGCTGTAGGTTTTTTTGTCCTTTGAATAAAAGGACATTTAGGGAGGGAGGGGATGAGAGAAAGTGAAAAGTGGAAGAATTCCTGATTTAGGATTTGGCTTAATGAGCTCAAAAAGCTGCACTGGTCCCACCACTGGCCCTGCTGTTCCTGCTGGCAGCTGGGCACATCTGGATCAGCTTGACCAAAATCACCAAAACTCCACTGATTTGGATGTGCTGGGCTTGGGGAGTTTGATCCTTTGGTGTTGGTTCTGCCAAAGTCACTGGGCAGGAATTGAGTTTATTCTGGAGGAGCTGGAGGAGTTCAAGTGCCCTGTCTCGAGTTTTTCAGCTGTGGAGAGGCTGGAGGGGACTGGGGGAAGCTTGGGATGAGCTGGAAAGGCAGAGGGGGCAGGATGTGGCACTGCCAGCCTGTCCTGTGTGTCCCTGCCTGGGAGGGGGATCTCATCCCCTCCCTGACCTGGGGGGGAAGGGGATTCCATCAGGTGTCACATCACACCCCAGCCTGGGACAAAGGGGGATCTCATCCCCAGCAGCACCATCTCTGTTCCAGCCTCCCTCCAGCCTTTCCATCTCCTCCTCTGGTGGAAGTGTTAAGTGGGCATTTAAAAATAATTAAAAGGAGATTAAAATTCCTTTTATGTCCCATTACTGTGGCTTTTCATGCTGGCAAACAAGGTGATCTCTTCAGAGATTGTAATATTTCACAGACCTCTGAGAAATGACAGCAGAGATGTGCAGCCCTGAGCCTCAGAAACCCTGAGCCTCAGTGAGCCATTTTTATATTATAAATTATATGATAAAATATTATATCATATTTAGAGCCATTTTTCCTTTCAGCCAGTTTACAATAAACCAAATTTCATGTCATTGTTTCTTGTGATGCCAATTAATTGATTACCATGACCTGACACTGCTTGTTTAATCACCATGGCACTGTGGGCAGGGCTCAGAGGAGTGGCTGCAGCTTGCTTTGGTTGGGTTTTGACCCTTCATGATCAGCCAGACCAGGCTGGGATGGCTGAGGGGTGAAGGCAATCCACTGATCTATGACTCTGTGAAGATATCCTGTGTTCCTTTAGCTGCTGCTTGCTTGTCACCAGCTCTGTTTTTAGAAGGCACTAAAGAAGGAGGTTTGGAAATTCTCCCCTTCCCAAGGGAGCCCAGGGAGCTGGAGCATGGAAAAGGAGGATGTGACTTGCATCCACCCCAACACTTAGAGTGGCAATTGCTTCCTTCATCTCTGGATCTGCTCAGGACCAAAAACCTCAGAACTGCACTCAAAAAAAGCACTCAGAGCTTAAAGGCAGGTGCTGTGTGCTGCAGGGCTCCTGCTGTGCCCTTCTGTCCTGCAAACAATTTCCACTTCAGCTCCTGTAGTCAGCTGGACTCAGAGGAGAGCGTGGAAAGTGTAAAGGAACCAGGTTCTCCTCTAGGGAAAAGGAGGGAAAATGGTCACTCTTGAGCTTAAAATGACTTTGAAATCTCTTTAAGGGGAGGGCTGATGGCAGTGGCAGAGCATGGGTGTGACAGGGCTGCAGATCTGGAGTTCTTGGAGCAGGTTTGGGCACTGGAGCTGCTCCTCTGTCCCTGTGAGCTCCTCTGGGCTCCAGATGAATTCCTGCTGCCACCTGGGCTGGGGTGAAGCTGCACACCCAGCCAGGGGCTGGGGGAGCCTGGGCTTGGCTGCTCCACCTGGGTTAGGAGTTGTTGTATTTGCTGCTCTGCCACTGATTTCCCTCAGTGGGCAAGTTTCCTCAGTCATCTGTTTCCCTTCATTTCACCAGCAAATCACAATCAGCCCTAATGAAATCAAATGACTTTATACTGATGCAAAAGATTGGAATGAGGGCCTTAATCTCTCCTCTCCTCATAATGCAGGGATGATAGGACTTGGCATCAGGACTGGCTTGTTCATCAGGGTTAGCATTGTCAGGGCATCCTGGAGTTCTTGCAGCATCAATGTCATTTAGTGGGCTCCTTGTAAATAAACAGTTTTGCCTCAGCAGAGAAATTGATAAGATAACCTGGAGGATAAAAGCTTATTTCCTTCTAGTGGCCATTGGAAGAAAACAAAAGCATCAGAGCTGGTGAATTAAAATATCTTTTACGCAGTTCCCCTGTCCTCAGGGAAGAGGATGGATTTTCTTGACACTTCCCTCAATGCCACGGAGAATTATTCAGCTCTACATGCCCTCAGAGTGACAAAGCATCTGCTGGTGTGATTTACCCCGGGTTCCTTGGGATGCTCAGTGGTTCTGGCTGTCACCACGCGGGTGGAGGTGGAGCAGAGCCCTGCAGGAGCTCTGCTGCTGCCCCTTGCTGGGCTCAGGAGTCACCTCGGGGCAGGGCAGGCTGGAGGGGGCTCTGCTCTGCAGCCTCCATGTCCTTGTGCTTCATCCAGCCTCTTGCTCACATTGATTCTTGCAGAGTTTTTCCACCGAGGAGTTAACCCTGTTTAGACAAGGCCTTGGTGGGGCTTCACCTCCCTCCTTTCAGCATGGCTTGGTGTGGAGCAGAAAGGGGAGACCCGGGGAAGGAGGAGGCAGTGCTTCAATCTGCATTTCCCTTATGCCTCCCCCCTGCCCTGAAAGCACCCAGACAGCTTTGGTTTAGCTTTGTTCCCACAATTATGGAGGTTTCTGCTCTTTTTAGAGTTATCCCAGGCTTGCCTGAGGGCTGCACTGGGCAGGGACCAGCTCGGAGGTTTCAGAGTGGGGATGGGGAGGGGTCAGCCCTTGGAGGGCTTGGGGAGAAGGTGCTGGAGCCAGGATTTCACTTGACCTTTCCCGGGACATGGGACATGGGCTTCCTGATGCCTTGGGGCTAAATGTGTGCAATCACCATAATTATACATCGATTTGCATCGATTTGCATAAGTGCCACTACTTGGAAGCCCAACTGCTGTCCTTTGGCTTGGGAGAGGTTGGACTGTGCCTCTGCAACTCCCTTTGTCGTCTTGCAGGGAGGCTGTGTCCCCCTGTGTCACCCCTGCATCAATCCACATCACCCCTGCAGACCCTGTCCCCCCTGCATCCCCCCTGTGTCCCCTGTGCCATGGTACCACTGCTGTCCCTCCCTCTGTGCTTCCCTCAGTCCCCTCCCGTGTCCTGCTGTCCCCTCCTGCCTCTCTGTCACCTTTTCCTCGTTCCAGCCCCTCTGTTCCCACTCAGGGATGAGCTCTTTGCCCACCTCAGACCATTCCATTCCCAGTTCCTCTGCTCACATCCAGCTCCCTGTGCTTTCTCAGGCAGCATGGGGGTGGGATAGACCCAAAATCATGGAACCCCAGACTGGTGTGGGTTGGAAGGGACCTTAGAGCTTATCCAGTTCCATGGGCAGGGACACTTTCACTGTCCCAGGCTGCTCCAAATCCCATCCATCCTGGCCTTGGACACTGCCAGGGATGCAGGGGCAGCCACAGCTGCTCTGGGCAACACTTGTTCCAAAATTTATTTTTTAGACCTGCACTCTGGGGCAGGGGACAGTCTCTATATCCCAGGAACAGCCTGGCATGGAGCAGGAAACAGTGGTGGGACAAACTTGTGCCAGTCACTCCCTCCACTGAACGTGCTGTAAAAGCTGCCTCTGCCTCCCTCCTGTGGCATCTCAGCATTCCCTTCCCTTGCAGCGTGATTTCTAAGCCTTTGCCTTACTTTTGGGGACATGCTGCCAGATTCCTGGTGCTTTGCTGATTGATGAGCTCTGCACTGACCTTTGGAGCTGGCCAGCAGAGCCATGCCCACTATCCCGTGCCCATTATCCCATCCCCACTATCCCATCCCCACTATCCCGTGCCCAGGGAAGAACATGCTGTACTGGGAGCTGTTTGGGTTTCATGGGAGGTTTTTGTAAAGGTAATTGTGGCACATGACATGTGTGTTTCCTTTTTTGATCAGTTTACACGATGTCCTTCCCTCTCAGAGGGCTTGACAGATAATTAAATGGAGTGTTGTTAGGGGATCAGTGGCCTCATGGAATCAATCTGCCTCTCTCTCTGGCACTTGCTGCTTCTGATCACATTTCTGGGCAGTTGGTGACTGTTCCTCTGCTAAAGGTTTTGGCACTAATTCCCAGATTCACAGAAATGATTTCTTTAAGCTGGGCTGCTGGCAGGTGAGCTTGCACACTGTGGTGCTAGCCCTAGACCTCCCACCCCACGGTCCTCAAACACATCAGAGATGGGGCAAAGCCAAATCTTATCTGAGGCTGGAGCAAAACCCAGCAGCACTGAGCAAACAGGCAGCAAATCCCTGGAATGGCTTGAGAAAGGAGATGGAGATGCAGCCTGCACTGTCTGGTTCTGCACAGGGCATTAAGGAGGTGAGTTTGTTATTTGGGGGTGGCTGGGTGAGGTTCAGTGTGCCCATCAGATAACCTCATTTCCCAAATAACTCACAGCATGAGTTCTGCTGTGGCTTTGGGGGTATCACTTATTTAGCTATCCTTATGTTATATTGTTAATGCAAACCTGTGTGTGCTTTGGCACAGAACCTGCTCCATCATCCCAGAGAGACCTGGGCAGGACAGAGCGTGGTGAGCACCTGTGGCAGCCCAGCTGGGCTCAGTGCCTGCAGGGAGGGAGATCCCAGCAGGATGTTTGGGGGCTGGGAGGAACAGGGGCTGGAGCTGGTGAGAACCAGAGGGTGAAGGGCTCTGTGGGTATCCCATTGGGGCTGTTGGTTTTGTGTAAATGGGGTAACTGCAGCACCTCATTAGTGCCTTGTCTTCAGTTTCTTCTGTCTTCACTCAGAGTCAGGGTTAAAAATACAAAGGAGACGAATTTCTCTGTTCAGGCTTGGTTGTTTATTAAATCTTATCTAAAGTACAGAGAGTTCTGTAACACTTCTAGCTACCAGCTAAAGTGAGCAAAATGGAGGTGAACCTAGCTAGTTACAAGGTCTTTTAAAGCTAAACAGTTCAATAAAGAATTAACACCTATATTATTTATACTTTTGACCCAATAACCGAACTCCTGTGACCCAGAGTGCAGCACTAACTGTTCAACCAGAAACTACTGCCTGAAACCATGAAGAAGAAGGAAGAAAACAGAAAGAAATAACACTCAAAATCTTCTATCTTTTCCCATACTTATTACTATAATATAAAATTCCCAAAGTCAAAATCTTTCACCATGTGAAATCACACACTTCTAATCTGACTACACACACATGACTTTAACTCCATCACTCAAATTTGGAACCCTTCTCCAAGGCCTCAGGTCAGAAGCAGTGTTCTCCAGGGGGTCAGTGCCAGACAGCACAGAAAGCTCAGAGCTCCCAGGTTTCTGTGATCCAGCAGTTCTGCAGTTTTTGTGGCAGCCCTCGGGCCCTGGTGACCTTGGGAGCGTGTGCCAGGTCTGCAGGCAGGATGCTGTGTGTGATGGAGGTGCTGAGCTGGGCTTGAGCTGGATTCTCTGTGCCCCTGGCAGGGAGGGACAGGACAGCTGCCAGCTCAGGGCTGGGATCCAGCCAGCCCACTCTTACTGATAGTTTTACCCTTTACTGCTGGATTTAGTTCTTCCCAGCCACAAGCCTTGCTCAGCAGCTTCTCTGCTCAGTGGGGACAGGAGACCTTGCAGGAGCAGCTCATCAGAATGATGTATACATGGGAAGAAACCCCAAACACTCCCTTCTGAGAGCAGATCTGCAGTGCTGGTGCTCCTGAGGCCTCTGGAGGGATCAGCACTCAGAGCTGTCCCCAGGGAGAACTCTGTTCATTGAGGTTCTGCGTCAGCTCCTCACAGTGGGAGCTGGAGGGGCAGAGGAGAGATTGCAGATCACCTCCTCTGGCCCCCAAGGTCATCTCTGTGTCTGCTGGTTTAAGTGTGTGTATGTATTTAGCAATTATTCCACTCATTCATTGGCTGCTTGTGCTGGGGGAGGCAGCTGGTAACTCAGTGGCTGAATTTCTGGGAGGGCTGTCAGTGTCCCCTGAAGGCAGCAGGAGCTTTTCCAGTGGCAGAGGCTGGAGTTGAGGGGACAGAGCTGAGCTAAGGCTTTTCCCACACTGCTGGCTGCCAGCTTTGAGAGGCTGACATCCCTGTCCAGCCTGGAAGGGAGGAGGGTCCAGGGAGATCTTGGAGCACTTTCCAGTGCCTAAAGGGGCTCTGTGAGGGCTGGAGAGGGCTTTGGACAGGGATCAGTGCTGCTCACCTCCAGCACTGCTCCCTGTGCTGCTCTGGCTGCAGGAGCTGCTCAGCCCCAGGTTCAGCCCATCCTGAGCTTGGCTCTGCCCCCTCTCCCCACTTTGCTTCACTCTGCTCTTCCCCTGGCTGGTGGGAAAGGTTTTCTCTGTGTTTTCTCAGCAGCAGCTTTGCCTGATCTGTGTTGCAGCCAGGAGAGAACAGAAACTACCTGACTCTCTCTCTGCCCTGCTCCAGCTGTGGCTGGCAGCTTTTCACCCAGCCCTGTGCAGTAAACCACAACTTCCAACAGCTGGCTTGTAGAGATTTTTCCATCTGTCACCCCCCATCCTGACCCCTGTCCCATCCTACAGGTAAGGAGAACACCTGCCCAGGTGTCCCCGTGGCGCTGACCTGTGCTTGGCTGTGTTGCAGGTGCTGAAGGGCTGCAAGAAGCTGAACCTGGCGGTGCACTCGGTGGGGCGCATCCCCGGGGGCTACGTCACCAACCACATCTACAGCTGGGTGGACCCCCAGGGCCGCAGCGTGTCCCCCCCCTCGGGGCTGCCCCAGCACCAGCACAGCTCCCTGCGCAGGGACAGCCACAGGAGGAGCCACCTGCAGCTGCTGCAGGAGGGAGATGAGAAGAAGGTGAGCAGAGTTAATCCACCCACACCTGAGCTTTGGCCAAAAGGAGGCAGGGGAGTTCTGTTTGCTTTATTAAATAAAGGGAGAGGCCATGGGGCATTGCCCTGGGGTCTCTCAGATTTTTGGAGGATGCAGCCTCCTTTTATCCCAATTTCCCTCTCTCTTTCCCCATGGGCTGATGGACTTGAGAGGCACAGATTTCCCAAACTCCTGATACCTGAGATTCCCCTCTAATGTAAAACCCTCCCTTTTCATTTTTAATTCTTACACAATTAATTGTTTTCCCCCATTGCTTCTTTCATCTTCCAATATCCAGTTTCATTTACCAGCAAACCTACAGTTTGTTTGTAAAGGCAAATCTCTTTTCCCATTCATCAATCAGTGTTTCTTTTATCTCTCAGTGCTGGTTTTATCTCCCAGCAGATCTACAGTTTGTTTGTAAAGACAAATGCAAGATTCCTGTCAAAAGGGGGGTCAGATGTTGGCTCAGGGGTCTCTCTGAATTCTTCAGAGACAAATCAGAGTGTAGGGATTGAATGAAAGCCTTTGGATGGGTTGAAGTATATTAAGCCACTCACACATAAAGTAGACATTTAAGTAGAAGTAAGTCAGTAATTTTAGGGTGGGTTCTAATGCATTTAGTAAGTGAAAGGTTTCAAATGCCAGAGTAGCAGAGTGAGTTCTAGTGGAGGTTGAAACCTACTGATATCTTCAGCAAGAGGCTCCAGGCCCACAGTTATAGACAGGACTTAGTTATAATAGAGCTCTAGTGAGAATATTGCTGACATTTTTCACATAGAACAAGATAGATTGTATGAGCTGTGGCTGCCCCTGGATCCCTGCCCAAGGCCAGGCTGGAACTGGGGCTGGAGCACCTGGGACATGGGAGGGGTCCCTGCCATGGCAGGGGTGGCACTGGATGATCTGTAAGGTCTATTCTAATCTGTGTCACCTCTGCATGTGGAGGGCTGGATCCCTGAGTGCATCCCTGCCCTTCCTCCTGCAGTTCTGATCTCTCCTCAGTTCTTTTGTGGCTTTCTTGGGTCTCTTGGCAGATCTGTCTTAGTAAAAAAAATACCCCCCCCCTCAATTTTTCTCTTCTGCAAATGCTCTGAAATAAGATTATTTTCCTTCTCCCTTTGGGGAGAGGCAGCCTGAGCCAGGAGGAGCCTGGGTGGAAACCCTGGGGAGGGAAAAAGGAGCAGGGAAGGGAATGGCTTCTCAGTGAGAGCAGGGGAGTGTGGCAGTGCTGGGCCTGCACCCTGGGTCTCTGGCAGAGGGAAACCATCAGCACATCGAATTTCCAGCCCTGCCCTCCTTTAAACAGCCCTGGTGTAAGGGAAGCCAGCACAGGGTGCTGGAGCTGCAATATTTGATCTCAGGGATTTGATGTCTCCTCTCCCTCAGCCTCCCATGGCCAGCCAGGCCTGCAGAGGTGTCACAGTGCTCAGTGCAGTGGGGCACAGCTGGGGGACAGGTGCACAGGGAGCCTCACCCTGCACAAGCAGGATGTGCTGTTTCCTCATTGCCACCCGTGGAATATCAGAGTCCTGTCCCTGGAGCCAGCACTGCCTTCCCCAGACACAGAACTGCTTGGAGCCTTGGCTGTTTCCATCCTTTTGTCCTGATACTGCTCTGTCTGTGCCCAAAATGTCCTCAACTCCTGGAAGAGTCTGTGAGCTTCCCATCTCAGCCAGAGGGAGAGGAAAATCTAATCCAGCATGAGGCAGTTTGCTGATGAAATATTCATGTGGGCCACAAGGGAGAAGGGCCTATTATTTTTATTTTAAGGAGAGGAGCAAAGCAGGCTGTGCTGGCTGGTGTCCCCACCCCTGCCCCCAGTGTCACCTTGGCAGAGCAGCAGCAGCTGTGGGGTTTGTGTCTGTGCACATCATTCCTTCAGTCCTTGCTGTGTGTGGGCATGAAAGGCTCAGAAACCTGGGGCTGAGGGTCCCTGCCTGTCCCAGCCCTGTGTGGTTTTGGCATTTGCAGAGCCCTGGGCAGGTGTGCCAGCCCTGGCTGTGCTGTGAGAACCTTGCCCAGGTGTGAGGAGGGGCTCTTCCAAAATCTGACCTTGTGTCCTTCCATCCCTTGGTGCTGCTCCACAGTCAGGCAGCCCTTTGGCTTCTCCAGGGAATCCCAGACTGGTTTGGGTTGGGAAGGACCTTAAAGGTCACCCAGTGCCACCCCTGCATGGCAGGGACCCCTCCCACTGTCCCCAGTGTCCAGCCTGGCCTTGGGCACTGCCAGGGATCCAGGGGCAGCCACAGCTGCTCTGGGCACCCTGTGCCAGCCCTGCCCACCCTCCCAGGGAACAATTCCTGCCCAATATCCCATCTAACCCTGGAAAAGCCATTCCCTGTGTCCTGTCCCTCCATCCCTTGTCCCCAGTCCCTCTCCAGCTCTCCTGGAGCCCCTTCAGGCCCTGGCAGGGCTCTGAGCTCTCTCTGGATCCTTCTCCTCCCCAGTGAACAATCCCATCTGTCCCAGCCTTTCCTCCAGCAGAGCTGCTCCATCCTCTGATCCCCTGGTGCTCCTCTGGGCTCTGCAGCAGAGGATCACACTTTGACCCCAGGACAGGGGGCTCTGTTAACCTGGGAAGAATCCATGGCAGCTGCAGGAAATATTTGAAGCTCTCAGTGCTGGAGCTGGGATGGAGAGGGAGTGTTCAGCCTTCTCCTGGCCCCACTCCTTGGTGACACACCAGCAGGGACACTGCTCACTGCTTGAAGTGCACAGGGCTTGGAATGCTCTTTGCAGCAGCCTCCACTCCTGATTTCCTGTCTGTAAGAGCAGAAAAAAAGAAAATTACTGGCTGCTGCTGCTCTGAAGTGCTCCAGGCTGCCCAGACACCCCCATACCCAGAGGTGCCTTGCTGTGCCAGCTGGTGGTGGAGGCAATTCCCCCAGCCCAAGGCTGCTGGCAGCGAGCAGAGCCTGCCCTGGCTGCTCTTGGGGGTATTTGCAGTGACATTTTCTGCACAAGGCTGCAGGGCATGGATGAGCTGATTCTGTGGCCTGAGTTCCTGAGCACCATGGAGGGGTGAAAACGTGTCCCAGAACAGGGCAACAACCTGCCTCCAGTTTTCTCCCTTTTTATTTGTATGTGCAGATTTATGGGTAGCTACAGATGTGCAATTGACTGCTGCAAGTGGGGTTATTCTGTTCACAGAAATGCAAATAAATGCAGCACATCCCTGGTTAATTCAGCCCAGTCAACCAGAACTGACAGGCATCAAGGCCTGTTTGATTTGTGGGTGGTTTTACATTCTGAGGGGAAAATTGGTTATTTATTTTTTTTATCCCACTCTCCTATTTCTAATCGATCTGAATGTCCTGGAATGAATGTGCCAAAGCTTTCAGACAGGCAGAGTCTGGGGAAGCACAGCAGAGCAGCTCCAGCCCTGCAGCAGGAGGTGTTTTCCATGGCAGGTGCTGTAGCTCCCAAATTTAGCATTTTCCTGTAGTTGTAACTGGTGGATGCAGTGTCTCTTCAGAGCCCTGTGCCTGCAGGTGGAGTCCCCAGTGCTCAGGAAGTGTGAAGGGAAGTTTGCAGCAGTGCAAAGCTCTGGAGCCAGGCCAGGCAGAGCAGCAGGTGACAGCCCCCAGCCCCATCCCAGGATGTCCCTGCCTGCTGCAAAGCTGGGACCTGCATCCCATGCTCACCTTCTGCTTGAGAGCAGTTGGGTTTTTATTGTCTGTCCAGCTTTAGAGTCCTCAGGATTTGTCACAGCAGCAGCAAGAGCCATTTGTGCCATGAATTGTCATTGATGGACTTGTGGGACTGACAGCTTATTTCATTAAAAGCACTTTGGGAAGCCTCAGACAGAGAAAACTCGGAGGTGCTGCTGAGCTGGGAGGAAGATGAAGTGTGCAAAGCACTCTGGCAGTGCTGGGCTGTGAGTTCTCTGAGAGGCACCATTCCATCAGCTGAATTGGTGCCTTAATGTGCTTATTGCCAGGGGAGCTGCTTATTCCTGCTGCAGCAGAAGAAAGAAAACATAATAGACTGTGAGCATGTCCTCAGCTTCAGGCAATTCTGGAGCCAAAAGTAGCAGTAATTATTATTAAAAAAAAATAAAATATCTGTGCTAATATTGCGTGGCTTGAATGTTGGAGACACTGCTGGTGACTACTTGAGCATGAAGGATAAGAGGTGCAGGAGAGGGAAGGAAGGATTTCTTGCTATTAGTTTGTAATGACATTTGCAGTGTGGATGATCCAGCTCCCCAGTCTCTCACTGTTTGCTTGCTCTGACCTTGCTGGGCTTTAATTTTGTTTACAGCTTGAAGGAAATCCAGGCTCGTGGGGGGGCTGGCTTAGTTCCCTGTGGGGTTGGAATGTGGGATGTGAGGCACTGGGGATTGGAGGCATGGACTGGTTTGGGTTGGAAAGGACATTTAAATCCCTTCTAATCCAACCCCCTGCAGGGAGTATGGGCATCATCAGTGCCCTGAGCCACATCCAGCCTGGCTTCCAGTGTTTCCAGGGCTCATCCTTCTCCTCAGGCATTCTGTAGCTCTGTCCCAAAATGCCCTTTGTGTCACACCCTGAGGGGCAGCAGTTCCACCTCTTGCTTGTTTTAGGCACTTTAAGTAGGAAAAGCCCCCCAAAAGTGGCAATTGGTGTGTGAGCCAAGCCCTGCCCCGGGGGGAGGCAGCCCTGGCTCACCAGGAGCTGGGCTGAGGTTTGGGATGGGCACAGAATTTGGTTTGGTGTCCCCTCTCAGCCCTGGGACCTGCTCCCTGTCCCCAGTGCTGGGTATTGCTGCCAGCCCAAGTCCTGCCATGGCTTGGGGGACAGGGGGGTGACACTGGGACAGCTCTGATGGCACTGCCACCCCCAGCTGCCCCAGGACCCCGTGAAGGGCTGGCAGGCAGCTCTGCCTCCCCACACAAACTGTGTGAGGATGTCTAGACACAACCTGAGGGGTTTCTTGGGGAGGCAGGACGAGCCTCCTGAGGTGCAGTTTGTGTGGTGTGGCAGCAGCAGTGGCCTGGAAATAGCTGCCAGCAAGGCTGGAACCCCCTCAGCTGCATGCTGAGCTGCACTGGGGCAGGCTAATTCCTTCTGAAAAGCCTCCTTCTAATGGCAGAATTGAACCTGTCAACAGGTAATTCCATAAACCCAGAGAGAAGAAATCCTCTGCAGGAATCAGCAAGTGCCTCACTGATGATGCTGTTTTTTCCTTCATTTCCTGCTGCAGGAGATGGCAGATGTTTCAGTGCTGAAACAGAAATTAAAGCTGTGACCTTGGACTTCCAAATGTTTCTATGTGATGCACAGAAGTTGCCTGGGGCTGGGCACAGCCTGGGAGTGGCTCAGGGCAGGGGTGGGGACTGGGCAGTGTCAGGGCTGTGGGAATGCCTGGACAGTGTGGGGTGACCTTGCCTGGATGTGACTGTGCCTCCAGGGGCTAAAGGGGCTCCAGGAGAGCTGGGGAGGGACTGGGGACAAGGGATGGAGGGACAGGACACAGGGAATGGCTTGGCTGACCCTGGGAAGCAAAATGGAAATTGTCCCCTGTGCTCCCTGAGCCCTTGGCAATCAGCTTGTCCCATTGCTCCTGAGATCCCTCAGGATTTCAGCTTTTATATTTTCCATTTATTTGTAACCCTGCAGTTCTGTAGTGTGTAACTCCAAACTCCACACACAGTGTGAGCTGCTGCTCTCCCAGTTTGGGCAGACACAACAATTCCTCTCCAGGCTGGGAATCAAGGACACCTCACTGCCTCAGGGCCCACAGATGGAAACAAAAGTGAGTTTTGGGGGAGCAAACTTGGGGTAAATGACTTCACTACCTGGAGCTGTAATTGGAAGATTAACCCCCAATGTGCAAATGGACCAAACTTATAAAAGTGTGAAACCCATGACCCATTGTCCATTTTGGGTGCAGCCCCTGGCAGGGTTTGTCTGCCCAAAATGTACCTGAAGGCCCTCAATAAATAGAACTGCTTTTTATTCCCTTCATTTTTTTCTGGGTTCTGTTGTTAGGCAGTCCCAAAGAGGCATCACCTTCCCTCCCCACTGAGTGCCTGCCAGCCCTCTGTCCCTTCCCAGCCATTCCCAAAATCTGCAGTGTGTCCATGAGCTCCTGGCTGTTCCCTGCTCTCTGCCTTGCAGGGTTCATTCAGGACCTGAATTCAGCCATTAGCTGTTTGAGAGATGCAATTAAACCCTCAGCAGCCCAGCTCTGTGTATTTTCAATGTATTTTCCAGGAGCACTGAGGTTTTCCCACACAGCTTTGCTGGGGTTTGTGGCTCCAGGATTTCTGTGTCTGTGGCTTTGCTGCCTCTGGGAGTGCAGGTTTGCCCAGTGCAGGGGTGAGGAGAGCAGCTCACGTGGCAGCACCTCAGGAGCAGAGGCTCAGGGGGTATCTCTTACTCCATCTGATGCTCTCCCCACGTGGAGGGAGCAGCTTCTCACCTTACCAGGATAGTGTTAAAGGGAAATGGAAATGTCTGCATGCAGAGCTGCCCCTCCTGCTGCTAACCCCAGCACATACAAATGCCATTCAGGGACTTACAGAGGGAATTTCCTCATTCCCAGTCTATTCTGACATGATCTGTGATTCCAGGCACTTTGCTGCATTTCTCCTACTTGTATTTTTTCCAAGCTGGGGAATTTTTGAGAGGCACAACCACAGTGGGGTGAAAAGCTTAGAGACTGGGAGGTGACAACACTTCAGAAAAGTTGGATGTTTTCCTAATTTTCAAAAGCACTCAGCAAAGTGTTGTGTGGTCCAGAGCAAGGTTTCCCTGTGGACAGAAAACCAAACTGTCCTTGGATGTGGCAGCAGCTGCTCCTTTGGGTGGGTTCAGTGCCTGAAGCATGAAGGTCTCTGTAATTCCTTCACAATCCTTCAATGCTAAATTGTCTCCAGCACTTTCTGCCCTTTAAAGCAGGGCAAGGAGACCCAGGGAACATCAGGTTTTTCAGAGGAGGATGCTGCTGCAGGTAGTTGATGTCTTACAGTTCTCATTCCAGCTTTGCATCCTTTTCTCTGAATCTAAAATTGGGAGCCTTGGGTGGATTTGTGCTGCTGATTTCTGTGTTTCTATCACCAAGATAGAAAATGGGTTTTCAATACCAGCCACTCTAAGATTGGCCTGAATTCCCCCTGTGATGCTGTGTCCTCTAGAAAGATGGATTAATTATGGACTTGAAGCTGGGAATTACTTTTCCATCCAGGTTAATGTGCAAGATTTTGGTTTGACTGCAGCAAAGGTGTTTAAATATAAAAGCCCTTCACAAACAGCTTGTTTCTGGTTGTTCCTGTCAGTGTGAAACACATTTTGGCTTTTCTCATTTGTTTTTATTCCTGCTGTCTGCTTTTCTCCAGAAGTGACTCAAAACTCAGGAGTAAAGCAAAAAAAAAATAACCCTGGAGTTATTCATTTAGAAAGTGTCATGCAGAGAGTGAACAAAGGCCATTTTAGATGGAGAGTCCTCGAGGGAGCTGCACTCCAAATTCCCACCTGCACATCCAAATATTGTCAGGCCTTGTGAGGAGGAGGAGGGAGTGGATGAAGGTGGAAGCTGGGTTTGCAAATCAGCATTTGGTGGGGAGAACATCTGTCCAGGTGCTGCCTGGCAGGTTGTGGGAAATATGAAATGTCTCCTGCAGTGTGTGCTGGATCTGTGGAAGGTTTGTCCTGGTGTTAATTTGGGGATAGTGGATGGGAGGAGGAGCCCTGTGGGTCTGTCCTGTGCCTGCAGTGTCCCTGCACTGCCCAGGGAAGGACAGAGGGCTGGAGCTGGATGCACCTGGGACCATTCTGTGTTTGCCAGGCAGCAATGCCAGGGGGGGAATTCACAGCCAGTGCTGGAACCATCCACTGGTGCTCAGCTCAGTCTCTACCCCAGGGATGCACCTGCAAAAGGACAGAGTGGAAAACTGCTGTGGATCAGCTGGAAATCCTCGTGTGGCTGAGCCTCTCAGCCTCCAGAGCTTCTCCTTGCTGTTCCCACTGCCTCCTCCATCCCTCAGGAGCTGCTGTCCCTGGGCTGGCACCACACAAATGTCTCTTGCTGTTCTCTGCAGGTGAATCTGGTCCTGAACGAAGGGAAGTCCCTGGGACTCATGATCCGAGGAGGGGCAGAATATTCCCTGGGCATCTACATCACAGGTGTGGACAAGGGCTCTGAGGCAGAGAGCACTGGCTTGAAGGTGAGAGTGACCCAGAGAGGGTGGCAGGGGACACAGGAATGAGTCCAGCTGGGTTTGGGATGCTGGGGTGTGGGGCAGTGGGGTTTGGAGGACAGGTGTCTGCCAATAAAGGCAGAAACTTCTCTTGGAAATGGAGAATGTGACCCCCCCCCCCCTCCAAATCATAATTTGGAAATGAAGGGGCTCTCAGGCAAAGATATGGGAATAGGAATAACAGTTCTTTCCTAGGAAAATTAAAATAGAAATAGAGTATTAGATAAAACAATCCCAAACCCTGCCAGAGTCAGAATCCAAGCTGACACCCATCAGTCAGGCAGGGTGCCACTGGATGATTTTAAGGTCCTTTTGAACCCAAACCAATCTGTAATTTTACCAGGCATTTCATTTTCACCTCCTTTTATCTATGGCACCAAATCAGAATTTTGGACTCTTTTAATACCAACTAAAATAAATAATTAATGTTTTGCACTTCCCTTAAATTTTGATCGAAGGGCAAACAAAAGGAACTGAAAACCAGGAAAAACCAGGGAAGTTTCTCTGAGGCCCAGCTCCAGAAACAGGGACCAAAGCCCTGAAATGAGTGTCCCAGAGGAGCTGCAGCCCTGCTGGTGCTGGTGGAGGTGCTGCTGTTCTGCTCCCTCAGCAGGCAGAATTCCAGCAGGGACCAGGATCTCTGCAGTCAGTCAATAACTAAATATTCATAGCCTTGGCCTTGGCCTTCTTGATGTTTATTCATTCATGAAACTTCTGCCAGCATGTTCTTGGGGCATGTTTTAAAATCTGCTGCCTCTGAGGAAGGTCTGAGTGGAGAAGTGGGGGCTGGAGAGGGCTGCAGAGGAGGGAGGTGAGTCAGCCTGGTTTGCTGGCAGCTCCTGTCCTTCTGCCTCCTTCCTGACATTCCCACACTGCCCAGCACCAGCTGAGCTCCTGCTGCTGTTCCTGCCTCTGCTGGCCCTGATTTCTTCCTTGCTCATTTTTCCTGCTGCTGTATTTTGTCAGGACTGGGGTTCTTTTTCCTCCTTAAGCCGTTTTTTGTTTTCTCTCCTTGACCTTTAAATCAGAAATAGCAGATTCCAGGGAGCTTGCTTTGAGCAAACAACTCAATATTGAGTTCCCAGAATGGGGTGAAAAGGGCTGCCACCATCCATGTTTATCCAGATATGAGAGGAGAGGGAAAGGGAGACTGGAAATGCAAAGAGCTGAATGATTTTACATCAGCAGTGGCTGTCAGAGAACAAAGAGAAATTTAAGCTGAAGATCTCCAAGATCATTGTGTCCAACCATTCCTCCAGCACTGAGCCATGTCCCCAGGTGCCACTTCCACATGGCTTTTAAATCCCTCCAGGGATGGGGACAGCACCACAGCCTTGGGAAGTCTGTGCTGAACAATGTTTTCCTTATTTTCCTTATATCCAGCCTGAGCCATTCCCTCTCCTCCTGTCCCTGTTCCCAGAGCCTCCCAGTGTCCCCTCCTGTCAGGGAGTTGTGCAGAGCCAGAAATTCCCCCTGAGCCTCCTTTTCTCCAGCTGAGCCCCTTCCCAGCTCCCTCAGCCTCTCCTGGTGCTCCAGCCCCTTCCCCAGCTCTGTTCCCTCCCTGGACACAATTTGGTGCCATCTGTGAACTCACTGGGGGTGCCCCTCATCCCAAATCCAGCCCTCTGAAGCTGCACTGAGGTCTGAACACAGACAAACATCCTAGGAGACAGGTAAAAAGAAGGAGAGGTAAAAGCCTCAGAGTTTGGGAATGAGCTGCAAAGTGAGAGAGTCCCTCTGGAGGTTCTTGGTTGTGGTACCCAAAATGTTTCCCCTGGTCCTTCCAATGGTGTCACCTCGATGGGGACAGAAATCTCCTCTCCTGGGTGACACCAGAACCTGGCCCCATCAGTGCCACAGCCCCTGCCACCCCCAGAGAGCCCCTCCCCTCCCTGGGCTCTCCTCCCCTCTGTCTGTGCTGTTCCTGCTCTCTGGGCTGCAGATTTTGGGGAAAGGATCCATTTCCAGCCAGCCATGGCCCCCCATTCCCACATCTGTCCTGGACATGGATCCTCTCCCTCCCCCTCCCCTCCTGGAGAAGTTCAGCTCTTCCCTGTTCACTGAGAGCCTTAATCTGGTCACTTCCAAACTGATCCATACATTTTCCTGCCTGTATCTTTAATTTCTTAATGGCTTTTAGTAATTATTTATGCTGGATAGAGACTTCAGTGGCATCTCCAGTGTCATTTAGCCCCTCTGCTGGCACTTTGGTGGCATTAAACAGGACTGGTGCCCATTTGGCATCCCCTTGGCACATTCCCAGCTCAGTTTGGTGTCATTTAACCTCAATTCACATTGAAAATCTCTTGCCTATTTTTCTGTCTGGGTGATTGAATTTGTTCCAGAGCTAATTCTGATTATTTTTAAGAGACTTGAGGTGCTCAGAAGCCTTGTCTGAAGCCCATTAAGTTTCATTTGATTGTACCTCCCCTTGCCCACTGTCTCCAGAAGGAGAAGGAGCCAGGGCTGCCATCGAGGTGTTATTTCCCAGCTCTCTTCTTGTCATGCTCTGTCACCTTCTGTGCTGTGTTCAGCCCCTGCATTTCAGCCACAGATTTCCCTAGAAGTGAGAGTAATCCACATTTTCAGAGGTGTTCAAGCATGCAGCACATCCTGGATATCCACCCACCATTAGCTGAGCACAGCTGAAAAGTAGTTCCTGAAATATCCAGGGCAATCATTTTCCTGTGTTTTATCATAACTTTCTTTTATGTCTTATTATTGCTTCTTTTATTCTGTTCCAGTTTGGAGCTGTGAATGCAGCAAATCATTTCTCAGGGTCAGCTTTTGTTTTAGTTCTTTTGCATCTCTGCATTTTTTTTTGTTACTTTCCCACTTGTCCTTGACTTTGGGAGGAAAAATATAATTATTATATATGTTATATGTATTGTATATATATATGTATAATAATAATATGTATATTATAAATATTATATATGTTAATTAGCAAAAAAATCCAGAGCCCCTCTGGTCTCCCTGATGTTCCAAGAGTGTACCAGGCTCCTCTTGGTTCACTCTTAAAAAGAGAACTTAAAGAAAGATTATTAAACCTGTGTAACTGTTCTGAACCAAAAAAACACGAAAATTTAATCCTTGGTATGGGAAACCATTAGAGATTCATAATTGCAGTAAAGCTGCCTAATCAAATTTGGATTTTTATAGTTTTGGTGCTGCAGTGGACTCTGTGTTCCTTGTGTGAGCAGCAGAACTGATGGATCAGAGACCTGGGAGATGATATTTGTGCACCTGAGTGGGTGTTTCTCTTGGCACTTCAGGCCCTGCATAATCCTTACACTGGTAGGCAGCAATTTTCTGGCAGTGGATTTAAAGCTGACAGCTCAAAGGGAACCTGAGGTATTTGTGGAGCCCCATGGTTGGGAACATGGTCATTTGTGTCATTTGCCTTCCCCTGGGATCCTCCCTTCACTCTTTTGGGATATTTTGGGTCACTTCCAACACAAACCATTGAACTTTGTGATGAAGAACGAGGCAAATCCACTCAGGATGGAGCTGAAGGGGGAGCTGAGCTCTGCTGCATCTGGACTCGATGATCTTTTCCAGCCCAGATGATTCCATCTTGCTCCAGGCCCTTTTTCCCCTCAGCACCACTCTGAGCCTCCTCTGAGCAGAGGGAAGGGCAAACAGGAGCCTTCTCTGGCTTCTCATTATTGCCAGCATTATTCTGTATAGCTCCATCCAGCCCCCCCACATCATCTCCTCTCTAAATTTAACAAGCCTAATCTCTTCCATCTGTCCTTTCACAGGCACCTTCATCTGCCACTGATCATTTTTGTGGAACTTTTCTCTCCCTGTGTGTCTCCTTGGTGTCCAGGCAGAGAAGAAAATCCATACTGTGCTTTGGTAGAGCTGAGCTGAGGCCTGTGGCTCAGCAGAGATAGGAAAGGGCAGTTTCAAAAATGTGGTTTATCAGGAGCAGAGTGAATTGTGACAGAAGTGAGGGGAGCAGCCCTGGCTGCCCTGGGGGCACAGAGGAAGAGGAGCTGGGATGAAGGAAGGGTGGAACAGCAGGTGGGTGCTGTGTCTCAGACAAGGGAAGCTGCTGGTTCCAGGCAAGGAAATGGAATGAAATCTCTTAGGAGCAGCAGAGGAGGGATGGGATGCAGCTGTTCCAGATGCTGCAGGCTGTGGTCAGACCCTCCCTGCTGCCTGCAGGGATCTGAGGTTTGGGGCTTCCACAGATGGTTCCTGGTGTCCCAGAGCAGCAGCAGGGCTGGGGCTGGAGGCCTTGATGTTCCTTGGGCTTGTTTGGTTGGTGGAGGAGGCTGGGCAGGCTAAGCTGGGATCCTGACAGTCCCTCCAGGCTCCACAGACTGGTCCTGGCTGAGCCTGAGGGGCTGATCCCATCCAGCAGCATTTCCCTGCTCCCTCCATGGCTTTGGCTGATCCCATCCAGCAGCATTTCCCTGTTTTCTCCCATGGCTTTGGCTGATCCCATCCAGCAGCATTTCCCTGCTCCCTCCATGGCTTTGGCTGATCCCATCCAGCAGCATTTCCCTGGTTCCTCCCATGGCTTTGGCTGATCCCATCCAGCAGCATTTCCCTGTTTTCTTCCATGGCTTTGGCTGATCCCATCCAGCAGCATTTCCCTGTTTTCTTCCATGGCTTTGGCTGATCCCATCCAGCAGCATTTCCCTGTTCCTTCCCATGGCTGTGTCCCTCCTTTGGAGCTGGGTTAGCCTGGGCAGCACCTCCCTGCTGGGACAGGAATTTAGCCTCCAATCCTTCCTGTCCTGGCTGTCAGGGTCAGAGGCTGCACTGAACTTGATGGTTTTATGCAGAAAGAAAATCTGACCTGATTGTTCAGGAACTAAAAAACTTTAACAATAGAAAACAAGAAGCTGAAGTAATGTAAGCTGAAGAGTTTGTACTGAACCAGGAAAGATGGTAGAGGAGGGCTTGTTCCATGCACGAGGGGAAATGGATAAAAGCAGGTGTTAGGGCATGGCAGGGGTATTGATGGACTTGGAGGAGGGGAGGAATTGGGGCTGAGTTTAGGGAGGGGGTCCAATAAAGAAGGGTGATTAGGAATATTAAAATTACTGCAGCAAAAAGGAACCAATATAACAAGAGAAGCAGAGAACTTTCTGGCAGTGATCTGGAACTGGCAGTGATCTGGAACTGGAGGATTCTGGGGGTGATTTTTTACTCACCCTGTTGTTTGGGTTTTCCCACAGCCTTAAGCCATGATCCTCTGCACTTTTATTGGAGCTAACCCCAGCAGAGGAAAGTGTTACTCCAGCAGGAATAACCCAGCCAGGCTCAGTGTGTGCTCACCCACAGGTGGGGGACCAGATCCTGGAGGTGAACGGGCGGAGCTTCCTGAGCATCCCCCACGACGAGGCGGTGAAGCTGCTCAAGTCCTCGCGGCACCTGATGATGACGGTCAAGGACATCGGGCGCCTGCCCCACGCCCGCACCACGGTGGACGAGACCCGCTGGATCTCCAGCTCCCAGCTGGGGGAGACCCTGCTCAGCTCGGCAGGGTGCGTGCCCAGGAGGTTTTTTGGGGGGTCTGTCACCTCTAGGAGGGCCCCAGCCTGTCCGTGGAGCCCGTCGTGGGGTCAGGAAGGGTCTGTAGGGTGGGTGGGCAGGTGTGGGCTGTGCTGTCCCTCCCCTTGTCCCCTGGCTCTCCTTGGAGAGAAGGCAGCAGGTGGCAAGTGACAGGCTCTCAGTGCTAACTGACCTTCTCCTCCTCACAGGGCAGTGGGTGACCATGCCATGGACGTGGCAGCCAGGGTAAGACATTCCTGATGCTTTGTGAAAATATCACTGCTAGTGTTTTATTTCCTGTGGGAGGGAGGGACCTGTGCTCCTGGTTACAGCAGGGATTTTAATGGGCCATGTTGGCAGTGGTGTCCCCTCTCCTGTGCCACTTCTAAGCACATCTGGTGCCCTCTGGCCTTAGTGGGCAAGGGGCAGTGACCACCCATGGACCAGGACGGTGGGGACCCCTCCACCCTGCAGAGGTGGATTCCTTCCTCATGGTGGCTGTCTCTGGGCCCTGACAGCTGCAGGGATCTGTCCCAGAGATCTGTCCCTCAGCAGGCACAGGACTCACCCCTGCAGCTCTGTGCCAGCATCTTCTCCCCACAGCTCCTTGCAAAGCACATTGCTTTTAAATGGAAATTCAGCAGGGAGGTTTCACAGGTGGCTCTCACTGATAACAGCTTTGTACTCTTTGCTGGCAAAACATGTTCCCCAGCCTCAACTCCTCTCTGTCTCTGGGGTATTCAGGGTCTTGTCTGGCTCTGTATCCCTGTGCCAACTCTGCCTGGGAGGAAACACTAAGGACCTCCCCTCAGAAATCCCTCTCAAAGGGAAAAACTCTTTCATCTGCAGCCAGGCTTGTCTCTCCCTGGGGCTCCTTTGGTTGCCAGAGGCTCTTTCTTCACTAGGGTCTGCCTCAAGCTGGCAGTGGGGGCAAATGTGCATTTTCCACAGGATGGGGAGCTGGCTTGTCTGCTGTGTCCCCAGTTATGCCAGGGAGGAACAAAGCCTGGGATTAAATCACTGCCTGGCTGGGGGACAGGGTCTTGCTGAAAAGGGATGGGAAACTCAACTGGTGCTGCATGAACTCAGTGACTCAGAGTATCTCAGAATATCCTGAGCTGGAAGGGACCCACCAGGATCACCCAGAGCAGCCCCTGTCCCTGCCCAGACCCCCCAGCAATCCCCCCTGTCCATCCCTGGTGTCCAAACGCTCCTGGAGCTCTGGCAGCCTCGGGGCCGTGCCCATTCCCTGGGGAGCCTGGGCAGTGCCAGCACCTCTGGGGGAAGAGCCTTGCCCTGAGCTCCAGCCTGAGCCTGGGCAGTGCCAGCACCTCTGGGGGAAGAGCCTTGCCCTGAGCTCCAGCCAGACCCAGACACAGCTCCAGCCACTCCCTGGCTCCTGTCCCTGTCCCAGAGAGCAAAGCTCAGCTCCTCTGATCATGGCTCTGGAGTTACCCACACAAGTGGTGACACTGAAAGACTGATGAGTTCCTGGGGGTACCTCCCTCCTGTCAGTGCCCAAATCTCCTTCCAGTCATTCCAGCTCCCCCCAGGCAGTGTCTGGCACTCAGGCAGACAGGGCTGGTGGGCAAAGCCCAGAGCAGAGCACTGCCCTCCTGCCCAGTGCCCCCAGCCTGTCCCTGTCCCTGCAGCCCGTGTTCTACCGGGGGCTGGCGGGCTCGCAGGTGACCCTGAGCAGCATGGTGAACCAGACCCGGGTGATGCTGGAGGAGCAGGCACGGCACCTGCTCAACGAGCAGGAGAGAGCCACCATGGGCTACTACCTGGATGAGTACAAGGAGGGCAACATCTCTGTGGATGCTCTGGTCATGGCCCTGTTCGAGCTGCTCAACACACACGCCAAGGTGAGGCCCTCAGCAGGGCAGGGATGGCTGCCTGGGGCTGTGGGCTGAGCAGAGTGTGACAGGGTGTGGGCATTGGCACAGTGTGGGCACTGTCACAGTGTGGGCACTGTCACAGTATGGGGACTGTCACAGTGTGGGCACTGTCACAATGTGGGCATTGGCACAGTGTGGGCATTGGCACAGTGTGGGCACTGGCACAGTGTGGGCATTGGCACAGTGTGGGGACTGTCACAGTGTGGGCATTGGCACAGTGTGGGCATTGGCACAGTGTGGGGACTGTCACAGTGTCGGCATTGTCACAATGTGGGCATTGGCACAGTGTGGGTATTGGCACAGTATGGGCACTGTCACAGTGTGGGCACTGGCACAGTGTGGGCATTGGCACAGTGTGGGCATTGTCACAGTATGGGCACTGGCACAGTGTGGGCACTGGCACAGTGTGGGGACTGGCACAGTGTGGGCACTGTCACAGTGTGGGCACTGTCACAGTGTGGGGACTGTCACAGTGTGGGCACTGTCACAATGTGGGCACTGGCACAGTGTGGGCATTGGCACACTGTGGGCACTGTCACAGTGTGGGCACTGGCACAGTGTGGGCACTGTCACAATGTGGGCATTGGCACAGTGTGGGCACTGGCACAGTGTGGGCACTGTCACAATGTGGGCACTGGCACAGTGTGGGCATTGGCACAGTGTGGCCCAGTGCCTCCAAGGTGATCTGCTCAGGGAAAGGGAGGGGGTATGGGAGCCAAATCCATGGAACCAGCACAGATTCCATGCTGGTTTGGGTTGGAAGGGACCTTAAAAGTCACCTCATTCCACCCCCTGCCATGGCAGGGACCCCTCCCACTATCCCAGGCTGCTCCAGCCCCAGTGTCCAGCCTGGCCTTGGGCACTGCCAGGGATCCAGGGGCAGCCACAGCTGTGGGCACCCTGTGCCAGGGCCATTCTGGGGGTGTTCAGTGGCAGAGGAGCTTCTGGTGATGTTTAGGACCAAACCTCCTCCATCACCTGTCAGCACATCTGCTGGCCATGGTGGGAGGGAGGTCCCCAGCTCCCCAGGAATGTGACTGTGCTCCAACCTGTCTGTGGCTGTGTGTGCCTGGCCAGTTCTCGCTGCTCTCCGAGGTGCGGGGGGTGATCTCCCCACAAGACCTGGACCGCTTCGACAGCCTGGTGCTGAAGAGGGAGATCGAGTCCATGAAGGCGCGGCAGCCGGCGGGGCCGGGCACCGACTGCGGCTCCATCGTGTCCTGCAGCGACACCGCCTCGTCCTCCAGCAGCCACTTCACTGCCACCACCGTCAGCTCGGCGCGGGTGGGTCCTGCCTGCTCCCCTTCCTGTCAGCACCTCCTCCTGGCAGCCCTGCAAGTTACAAAGAACAGTCCCAAAGCACTGACAGTCAGAATCCAAGCTGACACCCGTCAGTCAGTCAGGGTGTTGGCACAGTCCCATTCAATGGTGGCTGCATCCTCCTGCAGGGGCAGATGTGGTTCAGCTGGAGCAGGGTTGCAGTTTTCCTCTGAAGCTCCAGGGATGGTGTGGAAAGGTCTGGTTTTCCTCTGGAATCCAGTGGAAAAGGCTGCTCTGGTGTTCCAAATCTCAGTTTTTATCTGGGTAGGAAAGGCTTGGCTCCTCCCCTGGCTGGAGCATCTCCCAGTGGGATGATGGAATTTTATCAGTCATGCCCTGGGACTCACTGGCCATTAACAGGAGATATCTCCTGGAGGGAGGATGGGCTGTGGGAAGATAAAGATGATTGCCCAGCTGGTTTAAAGATGGCCCATGAGCAGAGAATGTGTGCCAGGAGATCAGGGGCACTGCCCCACTGGTTTAACAGACTGCTTTCCCTGGAGTGCTGTACAGTCACTTCACCCCACAGAGAGCCCTGAATTCCCCTGTGGATTCCTCCATGGATTCCCCCATGGATTTCCCAAAGCTGTCATTTTTCTGTGCAGTCTGGGTGATTTGCAGGTGATGCCATGAGGTGCTGGGTATCTCTGTGCCACTCACACTGAGGTGCTGCTGTGCCCTGCTCGATGGCCATGTGTCCCTTCATCCCAGTGAGGGACAGAGCCTGCCTTGCCTCCAGAAACCCACTGGAGCTCCACTGGATTTCCCCTTGCTTCCAGAAACCCATTGGAGCTGCATCCACACAGAAATCCCAGCGAAGCCCCCCTGCCCTGCTGTGCCTCTGCTGTTCCCCAGCTCTTAAACCATCCCTAAGCATGCTGGCTGCCTGCTCCCCATCCCACTGGGGGCCACAGTGGCCAGGCAGCTGCATCCCCTTGCCAGCCCACTCTGCAGCACTCAGCAGCAGCAGCACTCCCACGTCCCTGCCAGGCCCTGTCACACACACTGTCTAATTAAGTTACTGTAATCACCTCAGACTGTGCAGGCACACAGCCCCCAAATTAATTTCCTCACCATAAAATGCCTTTCATCATAAATGCATTAGTAACCTTGGAAATTAAACCCTTCATGGAAAGGAGGAACAATGGGCTGGTTCCTCAGTGAGGAAAGCAGCCCACGGTGGTGGGATGGGGCTGTGGAGGGTCCACCCAGCACAGCCCGTGGGGGACAGGGGAAGGGGCTTTTCTGGGGCTCTGCTGGGCTGTGAGAGACCTCAGAGAGTGTCAGAGCATCAGAGCTGTGCTTGTGTCCTGTCAAATCCACGAGTGCCCACCTGCAGTGGTCAGGAGGGATTTCAGTGCCATCCTTTCTGGATCTGCACAAACAAAGTGAGTTTTGCTCTGCTCTCCAAGGAGCTGCTGGGAAAATCTTTCTGGGGGCTGGCACAGGAGTGCCAGGACTGTGTGCTGAGCTCACACCCTGCTCTGATGCTGTGCCCGTGCCTGGGGCTGTGCCACATGCTCCAGCTGTGCCTCCTGAGCCAGATGTGGCTGCCTGGGCTGGTGTGTGAGCAGTGGCCCCGCCCCAGCTGGGTGTCCCCTCTGCTGTGGCACAGAGCAGGGAGGGGCAGCACTGGTTAGAAGTGCTTCAGGAGCACTGTGCCCCAGTGTGTGAACCTCTCCCCACGGGTGTGGGAGCTCAGCCTGCTCCCAGCTCTGCTGATGGAGTGCTGCCTCTGCACTGGTGTGCCCAGGCAAAGAGCTCCAGCTGGAGGTGGATGGGGGCTTGGGGAGCAGGAGAGATGTGGGGCAGGGCTCCCTGACTGTTCCCTCAGCCCCTCTGCTGCTCCCTCACAGGGGGCTCACTCCAGCCTGCCCTGGGTGCAGCTGGTGTGGATTCTGCAGGGTTTGGGTGAGGGGATGAGGTCAGCACCGTGCTGGGATTTCTCAGCTCACTCGTTTGTTCTGCACCTTCCCTGATGTTACATTTTCACTTTTGTGATTGTTTTGCTCTGCTCTCCCCCTGGCCCATCCCAGGAGCGGCTGCTGTGGCTGATAGACCTGATGGAGGTGAAAGGGAAGGGAAGGGAAGGGAAGGGAAGGGAAGGGAAGGGAAGGGAAGGGAAGGGAAGGGAAGGGAAGGGAAGGGAAGGGAAGGGAAGGGAAGGGAAGGGAAGGGAAGGGAAGGGAAGGGAAGGGAAGGGAAGGGAAGGGAAGGGAAGGGAAGGGAAGGGAAGGGAAGGGAAGGGAAGGGAAGGGAAGGGAAGGGAAGGGAAGGGAAGGGAAGGGAAGGGAAGGGAAGGGAAGGGAAGGGCTGCCCAGGGATGCTGCAGCTCCTGCATGGACACAGCCCCTCGTGTCACCCCCCTCTGGTGTTCCTCTGTTCCTGCCCTCAGTCCCTGGTGCTGCAGTGCACACAAGGTCAGCTTGAACCACACCCAGGGGTACCTGAGTGCCAGGACACCCCAGGGATGGGGTTTTGGGGAGACCCCAGAGTGCCCTCCCTGCCCTGCCTGCTGCTGTGTGGGCACCCTGGCTAAACACCAGTAGAAAATCACAGAACACAGAATGGTTTGGGTTGAAGGGACCTTTAAAGCCCAGGACATGTTCAACCAGACCAAGATGCTCAGAGCCCTGTCCAACCTGGTATTGGATGTTTCCAGGGATCCAGGGGCAGCCACAGCTTCTCTGGGCACCCTGTGCCAGCCCTGCCCACCCTGGTTATAAAACTCCTTCTATCTAATCTAAACTGACTCTCTTTTAGTTTAAAACCATTTCCCTTCATGTTATCACAAACCCTGTTAAAAAATATGTCCCCATCTTTCATACACCCCTCTTCAACATTGAAATGCCACAACAAAGTCTCTGCAGAAACTCCTCTTGTCCAGCCCCAGCTCTCTCAGCACACAAACCTCCCTGCTGCAGTTCAGGGGGTCAGTGCCCTTGCTCTGTGTGTGAGAAATCCCCAGCCAGGCTGTGGAGGGGCTGGGCATGGATGTGGGGGAACCCTGGGGCTCCTGGCTGGGAGCACTGGGGGAGGCTGCAGGGTGAGGAGCTCATTCCCTGCTCCTCAGGGAGGAATTCACAGAGAGCAGAGGGTGGGGAGAGAGAACCTGCAGCTGTGAGCCTGCCCCAGGAGCTGCATCCCCGTGGGAATGGCTCAACAAGCAGAGATGCTGCAGCATTCCCAGATGGAATTATCCCAGGGACACAGATCCTTTTGGCTTTGTGACCAAACTGTGACACCAGACCTGTCCCACTGCCACCAAAAACAGCAGGGTGAGGCTGGGCAGGGCCTGCCATGGATAGGTGATTCCATGAGGGATGCTTGGGAATGAGACAGTTTGTGTTGGCTGGTGCCAGCCAGGGGTGCTCAGCCACTGTCTGAGTGTCACCAACAAATCCTGGACTCCAGAGTCCTGCAGGGCAGAGATCAGCTGCAGACTGCAATAATCAGGTGCAGCATGTCTGACCACAGCATGGGAATTCCTGATTTTTCTGGCATTCTCTTTGTCCCTGCCTCCTGCCCAGCCCTCAGTGCTGGGATGAAGGAATTGATATTCCTGTGGGGTTAGATTTTCCTCTCCACCCCCTCCTAGCAAAGCTGCTGCCATCCAGAGGTGCCTTCTCCTCCCAGGGCTGGCTCCCTGGGATATCCCCCATGGGGGAGTCCCACGGGCTGGGAATGATCCTCTCAGAGGATGAGGATGAGCACAGAGTGAAATCACTGTGTGGGGGTTGCCATGAGTGCTGAGAGCCCCTAAACTCTGGAGCTTGTGGCTCCTCCATCCCTGTGGCTGCATTCCAGAGTGGGAGATGGAAAGAACAGAGGGAAGCTGGGTTTATTCCCAGGCTGGTGCACTTGTTCAGAACTGAAACCCCCCAGGACTGAGGCTGAGCAGCTCAGCAAAGCTCTCCTTAGCAGTAACTGGGAATGAGGGGACTGATTTGGAGCTGAGAGGTTAATTAAAGGTTGGGCTGTGCTCCCAGGGGAGGTAGCAGTTTCTCCACCCTTTAATCTGCAAATGAAAACTGTCTTCCTGTCTGAAAGATTCTCTGCAGCTCCATCACTCCTGCTGGGGACTCTTTTTAGGATAAGAAGGACAAATGTTTTCCCAGCTGCTCTGAGGGGCTGGAAGAGTCTCACCTGGCCCTGGTTTCTATGAGAAACTGAAAAATAGATGGGGTAGAGGAGCAGGAGGGAGCAGCCTTCTCAATAGAGACTCATTTTTCAGGGCAGTGGCTTCCAGGAGCCTTTCAAGGGAAATCCAGGAAGGCACAGCCTTGAAACAGCCAATTCCTGGAAGCAAATGTGCTTAAAAGTCGTTGTGCTTTATGGCCCAGAGCAATCACTGTCTAATTGCTTCTGCCCCCAAAGAACCCAGCCTGGGGAAAGGCAAATCTCCTGCTCAGACACTGCAGCAGCCAGAGGGGCCCTGAGGAGGAGCAGCAGCATCAGTGTCCCTGGCTGGGGGGACAGAGCTGGCAGTGGCACTGGGGCACAGAGGAGCCAAGTCCAGCACAGACTGGTCTCCCTGCTGCAGGGGGACACGGCCTGGGGTGGGCACAGGGCTGGGGAAATGGCCCTGGCAGGTTTTAGGGGGCATCAGGCAGATAATTCCTGTTTTAGTAGCTACACAACTGGGACAGTTTGGCTGCTGCCAGTCGTATTCCCCAGAGCAGCTGTGGCTGCATCCCTGTGTCCATCCCTGCTGGACAGGAGCATCCTGTGATGGTGGGAGGTGTCCCTGCCCCTGGTGGAGGGTTGGAATTAGCTATCTCCAAGCTCCAGCCCAAATCCTTCTGTGATTCTCTTTTAAAAGCCATCTGCCCTTAGCTGCAGTAATTGAGGATGAGCTTTCCCAAGCGAGGCCTTTACCTGTCACTCCCTGAACAAGCTGTTTCTTTGTGTTCCCGTTCTCCAGGGCTCCCTCAGAACCACAGGGATAAAAGCACTTTGCATCGATGTTTTTGCTGCTCCTCTAATGGTCTTAATTGTCTCCCGTGTCTATTTTGGGACAGAGCATCTCACAGGCACAGCAGCAGCCTCCAGCAGCTGGGGACATGCAGATGCACCCGAGTTTCAGCTAATCAGCTGTTTACCCTGCAATAAATAACAGGCACTTACACACAAACTGTGCCCTGCCCCATCCAAGCAGCCCTGCAGGCGTGGCAGGAGCTGAGTTCAGTGTCCTGAGGCTGGGTTTGCCCTGGCAGGGATGGTCCCCCAGGGCAGAGCTGCACCCCCAGCTCTGCTGTGCCCCCACTCTGCCACCCCTGCCCTGGCCAGCTTTGCTCTGCTTGGCATCCCTGGCCTCTTTCCCTGGGCCCATCCCTACAGGCAGATTCCCACAGGGAATCCCTTCTGGGTTTCTGGAGCTGTGATATCCTCCAGATTGTGGTGTGGCATTTCCTGGTAACACTTTTTGACTCATAAAGCAGTGGCAGCATCTTCTGTTTGTATCTGAGACCCACTGCTCTGGGTTGCAGGGGAAGAGAGTTTTAAATTTCTATTGTCCTTCCTCTGGGAAAAAAAAAAATCCAGGGATTGAACCTGGACAGTTGGGTCATTCCCTCCTCCCAAATTCAGCAGGAGCAGCTGATTTGGGCTCATCCACACATGTCAGGTCCACAGCATGTTCTGAGCACGTTCCTTAGCTTGGCAGAGCCTGTATCCCAACAAAGCTGGGGGGCTCCAGGGCACCCCCAAGGAGACAAAAACTTTTGGGAAGTCTGGCCCTGCGTGGGGAGGGGTTTGGAGCATCCCTCTGCCTGTCCCCACCACTGTGCTGGTCTCCCCTGCAGCTCTGCCATGCTTCTCTCTCCCTTCTGTGCCCCTCAGAACACGTCAGAGCTGGAGGGAGCTGGGGACTGCCACCAGAGCAGCATCAACACCCTGCCAGATGTGTCCCTGGTAAGGCCCTGCACAGGGCTGGGGTGAACTGGGGGTGCTGGGTTGTGTCATATCAACCCCAGGGGAGACACTGAACCCATCAGATGGGTCAGGAGGATTCTGGCTGGAGAGGAGCAGCCACTGCAAACCAAAGGTTGGGTGGGTTGTTCTGCAGCTGTGCTCGTTGTGAGTCAGTGCCATTGTCAGAAGGTCTGGAAGGTGTTTCTGGAACACCCAGCTGCTTCAGCCTGTCACTGTGAGGAACTGTCCTGGTGTGAAGGACAGGTGTCTGCCAATAGAGGCAGAAGCTTCTCTTTGAAATGGAGAATGTAAACCCCCGTCCTCCAAATCATTATAATTTTGAAATTAAGGGGCTCTCAGGCAAAGATTGGGGAATTAGGAATAACAGTTCTTTACTAGGAAATTTAAAATAGAAATACAGTATTACATAAAACAATCCCAAAACCCTACCAGAGTCAGAATCCACCCGTCAGTCAGTCAGGGTGTTGGCACAGTCCCATTCAATGGTGGCTGCATCCTCCTGCAGGGGCAGATGTGGTTCAGCTGGAGCAGTGCTCCTGGAGAAGGTGCAGTTTCCTCTGGAGCTCCAGGGATGATGTGGAAAGGTCTGGTTTTCCTCTGGAATCCAGTGGAAAGAAGGTTCCTTGGTGTCCCAAATGTCAGTTTTTATCTGGGTAGGAAAGGCTTGGCTCCTCCCCTGGCTGGAGCATCTCCCAGTGGGATGATGGAATTTTATCAGTCATGCCCTGGGACTCAGTGGCCATGAACAGGAGATATCTCCTGGAGGGAGGATGGGCTGTGGGAAGATAAAGATGATTGCCCAGCTGGTTTAAAGATGGCCCATGAGCAGATAATGTGTGCCAGGAGATCAGGGTCACTGCCCCAGCTGGGTTAACAGATGGGGACAGAATTCACATTTCTGGCCACATCAACCCCGCACACTGTGTCAGTGTGAGGAGTGAATATGCACTGAACTGAGCTGGGCATGGTGTCCCACCAGCTGTGCTTGCTTTGGCAGGATGATCTCTCCTCCTTCCCAGAGGAACCACCCAACTTCAAGCCTCCTCCTCCTCCGTCCGCCCCGCAGACCCTGGACCCCTCCTGTGCCCAGCAGCGGCTCCCAGCCAAGGACAAGCCCAAGCGCCCCTCCTCCGAGTCCTCCCAGTCCGGCCTTTTCTTCGTGGCCCCCCGAAACCCCTCTCCCCCCGCCCAGCCCCCCGAGAAGGACACGGTCAGCGTCACCTCCACGGGCACCGAGGACTCGGCCCCCAGCGCCATCTACGCCACCATCTCCCCGTCCCTGCTCGGCCCCATCGGGCCCTTCCCCCGGGTCCAGCCCCCCAGCAGGCTGCAGAGCCCGTCCCCAGAGGGGCTGCAGAGCCCCCCGGCCCCCAGCCCGCCCCCGCCGCCCCCGCACCCCGCGCCCCCTCCCCCGGACAAGGGCAGCCCCCAGGCCAACCAGCACTTCATCATGGTGGAGGTGCACCAGCCCAACAGCGAGCCCGACGTCAACGAAGTGCGGCCCCTGCCCCAGGCCAGAGGTGCGTGGAACAAAACATCCCTGGGGTGTTTGGAGAGGGATGAATGGGGCAGGACACACATCGAAGGGTTTCGGGGCTCGTGATGATCCAAAGGTTGGAGCGTCTCTGCCGTGGAGAGCTGGGGGTGTTCACCTGGAGAGACTCCAGGGAGAGCTCAGAGCCCCTTCCAGGAGAGCTGGAGAGGGACTGGGGACAAGGGATGGAGGGGCAGGACACAGGGAATGGCTTTTCCAGGATCAGATGGGATTTTGGGCAGGAATTGTTCCCTGGGAGGGTGGGCAGGGCTGGCATAGGGTGCCCAGAGATCCATGGAAATCCGGGAAATCCCGGGGGGTCCAGGGGGATCCAGGGCAATCCCTGGGGATCCAGGGCAATCCCGGGGGGTCCAGGGCAATCCCGGGGGTCCAGGAGATCCAAGGGAATCCCGGGGATCCAGGGCAATCCCGGGGGATCCAGGGCAATCCCGGGTCCCGGCCCGGCCCGGACCCGTCGCGCTGCGGGACGGACGCGAGTGGCAATGTCGCCCTCGCGTGGCGCGGTGCGGTCACTGCGGGTCCCGCGGGTCGGGGGCAGCGCCCGTTCAGCGCCGGTTCAGCGCCTCTGCTGCTGCTCTGCTGGCATTCCCTGCCTCCAGCTGCGCCTGGCCTTCATCCTCAAAGGGCAGGAAGCTCCTACACGGCAGCATCTCTTCACTCGGCTTGTCCCTGTCTCCTCCCCGACCCTCCTGAGGAGCATGAACTGGCTTCTAGCAGGATCCCTAAATACATCACTCTGTTCCTCCATCCCAGTTTGGGGACTGGGTTGGATTCCAGACCAGAGTTTGAGGCCAGTTGTCTCTTGATGCTGCCTGTGCCCAGCTCTGCTCTTCTGACAGGAGGGTGCAGGCAGGTTGGCGTCAATCTCTTCTCCCAGGAAACAGGGACAAGAGGAAATGGCCTCAGGCTGTGCCAGGGGAGCTGCAGGCTGGATATTGGGAAAATCTCTTCACTGAAGGAGTGGTCAGGCACTGGGAGGGGCTGCCCAGGGCGGTGGGGATCCTATGAGAGAATTTCAGGAGATCCCTGAAAGGATTTAAAATCCATGTAGATGTGGCACTTGGGGACACGGTTTTGAAGTGGCCTTGTCAGTGCTGGTCTTGTGGTTGGATCTGATTATCTGAGTGGCTTTTTCCCACCTAAGCAATTCCATGGTCCTGCAGGGCTCTGCTTGGCAGCCTTGCTCTGCAGCGTGGTGTGAATGCCAGGGGAGCTGCCCAGCCCTGGCGTGGCACTGCCCAGCCCTGGCGTGGCACTGCCCAGCCCTGGCACTGCCCCTCTCACGCCCCTCTCTCCGCAGCCTCCACGCTCTCCCAGCTGTCGGACAGCGGGCAGACGCTCAGCGAGGACAGCGGGGTGGACATCGGGGAGGCGGAGACGAGCGGCAAGGACAAGAGCCGGCAGCCGGGCGGCGGGAGGAGCCGGAGCCTCAAGGAGGCGGCGACGAGCGAGGGGGCGGCGGAAGGGGCGTCCAAGCCGGTAAGGGGGCTGGGGCTGTGTGGGAGGGGGCGCCCGGGGCTGTGCCCCCTGCCTGGCCAGCCCCTTCCAGTCCTGCTGCCCACAGGCAGCAGCCACACATCCGTGCTTAGCTGGGATGGTTATCCTCTCTGCTGGGCTCTCTGTGGGGAAAGGGGTCACTGTAGGGCTGTCTCTCTCCATCCTGGGAAAATCTCATCCCTCCCAGCTCCAGCAGGCAGCTCCCTGGGGCATGGGAGAATTCCTGGCTCCAAAGGGACATCCACGAGCCACGTGAGTGAAGTCACCTGTCACCCAAAAGGGAAGGTGGCAGCGGGTATCAGACATAACTTAGAGGGTTTCTGATGGTGGTGAGGCTGAGGGAAGCAGGCAGGCAGGCAGGCAGGCAGAGAGCTGCCTCCCAAACCCTTCCAGACCTGCCCAGATTGGGATTTTAGATGTCAGAGTCAGAAAACACCTGCAGGCTGTGTCTGTCCCACCGTGGTGGCAGCCAGAGTGTCCCTGCCTGCTGTGGGGCACAGCTGGCACACGGTGCCCAGGCCCCCTCAGCAGTGCTGCCATCTGTCCCACAGCCAGGGCTGCTGGAGCCCACGTCGTGTCTGATCCGGGTGTCCAAGAGCGCTCCCACCCTGGGCATCGCCATCGAGGGCGGCGCCAACACGCGGCAGCCGCTGCCCCGCATCGTCACCATCCAGGTACCTCCTGCCCCCGGGCAGCCTGGCCAAGCCAGGGGATTGGGGGGTGTCTCCTCCCCCCGGGCAGCCTGGCTAAGCCAGGGGGATCTGGGGGGTTCCCTGGGCACAGCCAGGGGGATTTGGGGGGTTTCCTCTTCTCCCTGGGCAGCCTGGGCCAAAGCCAGGGGGATTTTGGGGTTTCTGCTCCTCCCTGGGCAGCCTGGCCACAGCCAGGGGATTTGGGGGGTTTCTGCTCCTCCCTGGCCACAGCCAGAGGGATTTGGGGGTTTCCCCTCCTCCCTGGGCAGCCTGGCCACAGTCAGGGGGATCTGGGGGGTTTCCTCTCACCCCTGGGCACAGCCAGGGGGATTTGGGGGGTTTCTGCTCCTCCCTGGCCACAGCCAGGGGGATTTTGGGGTTTGTGCCCCCCACAGCCCTGCACATCCCCAGGCCATGCTGAGGATGGTGTCATTGTCCTGTGGGTGATCCCATCCCAGAACAGCCCTTCTCTTGAGCCAGCTGTTTGCTCCAGACATCTCCAAGGGCATCAGGACAGTGCTGAAAGCTTGGCTGCTCTCTCCAGATGTCTGGAAACTGCCAGACAGGGGATTGAGGAGGGGGAATGGTGGATGGGAGCCAGGGAACTGAGCCCTCTGGAGCTGTCTCCCTGTTTGCTGTTTACTTGGGGCAAAATTCAAGTTATTTACAGCAGAAAAAAGCAGAGCTTGGTTATTCTTGGCCATCCCAACTGGCGTCACGCTCCAGGAGCAAGCAGGGGAGAAGCCAAATTCATCCCCTCACATCCATCGTGTCAGATACGAATTTTTTTCCCCCCTGCTTGATGCAGGGAGGGGTGGGACCGTGAGCTGACCCCTGTGTCTCCCCTGCAGCGGGGGGGCTCGGCGCACAACTGCGGCAAGCTGAAGGTGGGACACGTCATTCTGGAGGTGAACGGCACGGGGCTGCGAGGGAAGGAGCACCGGGAGGCTGCGCGCATCATCGCCGAGGCCTTCAAGCTGAAGGACAAGGACTACATCGACTTCCTGGTCACAGAGTTCAACGTGGCCCTTTAGGGGCGGGGTGGGGAGCGCTGGGACGGGAGGAAGGTGTGACAGCAGCGTCCCCCCGGCCGGCAGCACCGCCCCCGCACACACACACACCCAGCTTGTCCCCAAAGGTCCCCAGGGCCTCGCGCAGCGCGGGCTGAGAACGGGAACATCCCTCCAGTCTCTGTCCCTGTCCTCTCCCCTCGGCCAGCCCGGGAGCGGGGCAGGAGCACGGCGCAGTCTGGGTGTCCCCGCTGTCATTGAGTGCCACACACACGCACAGCTGGTGGGACCCTGGAGGGAGTTCTGGGGTTTGCTGCTCCCTTGGGTGGTCCCCAAGGTGCCCAGGTGGGTGGGGATGCAGAGAGAGCAACTGGAGGCCTTGTAAATCGCTGGCAATGTCGTCGTATTTATATATACAGAGCTTGTGCTTTTAATTTTTCAATAAATCTATCAGGGTAGAAAAATGGCTGTGCTTGGGGGTGCTTCAGGGCTGGGATGAGGGGGTGGGAAGGGGCAGGGGCGCCAGGATATTTTCCTTAATATCCTGAGGGCTTTGCAGGGCTGGCAGGGTGGGTGGGAGTGCAGTGGTGGTGGTGGTGGGCAGGGAGGGGATGGTCTGTGTCAGCCCCAGCCCAGCCCATGGATCCCATCCCATGGATCCCATCCCATCCAGTTATCCAATCCCTTGCCATCCCATTATCCAATCCCTTGCCATTCCATTATCCCATCCCCATTCCCATCCCATCCCATCCCATTCCCATCCCATCCCATCCCATCCCATCCCAACCCATTATCCCATCCATCCCATCCCGTCCCGTCCCGTCCCGTCCCGTCCCTCCCATCCCATCCCATCCCATCCCATCCCATCCCATCCCATCCCATCCCATCCCATCCCATCCCATCCCATCCCATCCCATCCCATCCCATCCCATCCCATCCCATCCCATCCCGCCCCATCCCGCCAGGGGGAGCCCGCGCTGCATAAATTATGCCAATGAGGTCCCGCCAGCCGCGGCTCTGATTGGCCGCCGCCAGCGGGATATGCAAATGAATTGTGGGCGGTGTTTGTGCTGACACCGCCCCTCCCCGCGCGCTGATTGGCGGAGCCCGGCGGGTATGCTAATGAGGGGAGGCCCCGCCCCCTGTTGCCGCGGGCCGCGCTTTTGTCCGGCGGGGCCGGGCCGGGCTGGATCGGGATCGGGATCGGGATCAGAACCGGGACCGGGATCGGGACCGGAGCCGCCAGCGCCGCCCGAGGAGGCGCCGGCCGGGCCCTCCCTACAGGTGGGCAGCGCGCGGGGCGGGGGGCGCCTCTCCAGCGGTGCCCGCGGGCCAGATGTGCCCCAGCTGTGCCCGGGGGGGCCGGGAATGGCTCGGCTGCTCCCGCGAGCCGCCTGCTGCAGCTGGGAGGAAGGAGAGGGGCCCGGGGCGCCGCGGGGGCACAGCTGGAGGCGCAGCTGGAGGCGCAGCCCGCGGGCCCCATCCCGGGGCTGCATCCAGAGCTGCCGGCTCTGCTGAGCCCGGCTCTGCTGAGCCCGGCTCGGGCTGGGCTGGCTCGCAGCCGGGAGCTGCTTGGGGGTCTCTGGGCGGAGCGGGGGAACCCCCAGTCCCTGCGGGGGGGACGCGCCGGGAGGATGCGGGACACGCCGTGTCCTCCCCACGCCATCGCAGCCTTCGTGGCCCCGAGGAAACTTGTCGTGACTTTTCTCGCGGCGGTGCCTCCTCCCCGGGCTCGGAGGATTGCGGGCGGGTTTCGTCAGGGGCTGCGGAGGCGGCTCGGAGGCACGGCCGGGGCTGCGGGGCCGGGAGCTGCCGGCGGCTCCTCCGAGGAAGTTCAGCTTCAGTTCCGCGTTTTATTTAAAGGACAGCCGCGTTCCTGGCAGCCGGTGGGTGCCCACGGGTGTCCCGTGCTCAGCCGCTGCCTTTCGGTACCCTGCGGGCAGGGCTTAAATCACCTGGTGAAGTTCAAGGGCAGCCGGAGAGCGCGGCAGGGCGGGCACTGTCCGTACGGGCTGGGAGAGCTGGGGATGGAAAAGCTCCAGGGAGAGCTCAGAGCCGCCCCCAGTGCCTAAAGGGGCTCCCGGAGAGCTGGAGAGACACTGGGGACAAGGGATGGAGGGACAGGACACAGGGAATGGCTTCAAACTGGCAAAGAGCAGGGTTAGGTGGGATACTGGGGAGAAATTTTTGCTGTGAGAGGTGGAGGCCGTGGCACAGGGTGCCCAGAGCAGCTGCGGCTGGTTCAGCCCAGCACAGACAGCCCTGCTGTCCCCTCGCTGCCCTGTGCTTAGCAGGGATCTCAGTGCCACCGGCTGTGCTGCGGGGACAGCGGCAGCGCTCTCCAGACGGGGATTAAAGCTGTCCTTCAGGGCATTAGCGCCATCCCGCCCTGGGTGTGTGCGCCTCAGCCCTGGGGATGAACCCGCCGTGTCCAGCCAGGCCAGGAAAGAGGAGCTGCCCTGCCGCGGGGCTTTGCTTCGCTGCGAGTGGTGGAAAAATGACATTTCCGCGGGGTTTTGGGGCCTCTCCATGGGAATGTGCCAGTATGGGGGGCTGGGGGACCCCCAGCCGCTGGAATTGGGGTGACACGTGGGCTTTGGAGTGATGGTGACAGGCGTGTGCTTTCAGAGGCGAGCGAGGTTTGTCACGCTCTTCCTCGCTGAGATGGTCCCGCCCTTGTTCTAGTAGGAAATAATGCAAACTAAGAACGCAGCGTTTCCGCTTCTCTGCTCTCTTTCATGCCTATGAAAACGGGGCTCTGTGGGCTTTAAAAAAGGGTTTATACACCAGGAATTTCTCTCTCCTGGAGCGCAGACATCCCTTGCCAAGTTTCAGCCCGAGGCCGTTCTGGCTTCCTTCAAACCTCCCTAAAAGAGCTGCAAAATATCCACCCCTTGCTGGGGACGGGGGTTAAACCCCCCCCTGCATCCCAGACGGGCACGGATGTGCAGGGAGGGCTTTAACCCGTCCCAGGCAAGCGATTTTAGGGACGGAGAGAAGGAGAGTGTCACTCAGGGGATGTGGGGAGGGAGGTGTGGGGTTTAGAGCCCCCCCATCCCCCTGCTCTGCCCTTGGTTGACAGGGCAGTGAAGGCGGAGTGACAGCAGCCCTGGCCCCCCTTCCCTGTCCCCGAGCGAGCCCTGGGGCGGAGGATGCTCCTGTCTCCTCTGCTGTCACCGCCGATAAACCCCGGAGCCTTCGCGCTGGCCTTGACGGCTGCTGCCTCCCTGCCCCAGACGAGAAACGAGCTGGGCGGGCTCTGCTCGCACCTCCGTCCTCCTCCGGGGCAGCGCGTGGGATGGGGATGGGATCGCTGCCTGCAGAAAGGATCGGGGTTTGGGAGCATCCCTCCCTCAGCTGAGCACCTCCACAATTTGGGACAGCCCTGGCTGGGATTTGTCGGGCAGGAGATGTGTTGAGGGGCTGGGGCAGAGCAGAGTTCAGGGTTTTTTAGCTGAGGCTTTTAAATTTCTTTTTAGCTCTGTTTTCGGTTGCCTGTTGCAAAAAATCCTGGCTTTCGAAGAGGAAAATTAAAATATATGGATGTATTTCTGCACACACACACTTGGGATTGTTTCTGTTTGATTTGTGGCTGCTGAGCACGAAGCCGCATCATTTTTCAAGCCTTTCTGTGCTCCCATAACAGCGAGAAAATCACTTAGAGGGGGGAAAAGAATCTGAGATTTTTTGCTCTTGCCACCATGACCATCAGCAGAGGGACTTTCTGGGAAAGCAATAATTGTGGCTGGGTTTGGAAGGGGATCCTGCAGCTGCTGTGGGCTGTGCACGTGGGAACCAGTGCTCAGAAATGGGGTGACAGCCCCATGTGGGTTGCCTAACCTTCCCTCCTTCAAGAGATGTAAAATCCCCATCCCTTGCCCAGGCTGGGGTTAAAGAAACACCAGAAATGGGTTGGGAATGTTTTAACCTCCTATATCCCAAGAGAACAGGACCCCCAGGCTCCTTTCACCCAGCACTGTTCCTCTGGGAATCCTGGGTGTGGTGTTTGAGCTCTGGGATCCTGCAGGGCTCGAGCTTGGATGGGAGGCACTTTGATGGGGATCTCCGGATATGTGTAAGGATTTGGGGCTGAAAACATCCCAGCTCAGGGAGGAGCTAAAGCTAAAACTCCCTCTTTGGTTTCAGTAGCTCAGAGTCCAAAGAATCCCATCTCCATCCTTCCTGGTTGCAGGAGAAGCTGTGGAGCATCTCCAGGTGTGGAGGGGCATGCAAACCCCCAGGAGGTTTGGAAGACCCTAAGGGATGCTTTGGGGTTTGCTCCTGCCTGGAATTCCCCAAGGATGCAGGCAGGGCTGGGAGCAAGGCACAATGCCCTTGATGCCAGGTGGTGCTGGAAAAGAACCTCAAACCTCACAAATACCCCAGAAATTTGCAGATCTGAGGCTTGGGAGTGGATGAGAGGACTTTTCCCAGAGCATGTGGGTGCCATGGATAGGTTTACTCCTCATCACCACCATCCCTGAGCCAGCAGCACCCCAAAATCACCACAGCACCCTCTGGCTACAAGCAGCCACCCCAGGGATTGTGATGAGGTTTCATTAGCTTGTCGAGCTGTCCTCTGTGTGCCACTAATTACACAGTAATGAGCTTGCTTAATTGGCTGCCTGTGAATGTGCCAAGACAGGCCACAGCTCCTGGGAGCAGCCACAGCTTCTCTGGGATTGTGAGCAGCATCCCAGGATGGGGCCAGCTGCACCCTGACTTTGGGAATTGGGGAAATTTCCAGGGATGGGCTCCACCTGCCTGAATTTTGGGGTTTCAAAGCTTAATTTTAGGTCTCCTGGAAGGTGCTCATGCTGATGTTGTTTGGACCAGCTGCTGATGGTCCCAGCAATCTCCTCCATCCCCTCTCTTCCTGCAGCATTTTGCTCTGAATTGGATTAAAAAAATAAAGGTTTTGATGGAGAATTCTGTGGGAGGAGGTTCAGCCCCCACTGCACAGGGCCGGATGGGGTTAAAACTTTTGTGGCCACCTGCAAACTTGCAGGAAACATCATTTCCTCCTTCTGCAACAGCTCTGCTGCCCCACAGGCACAGGAAGGTTTCGGGGTGCTCAGAGGGACTCCCCACGGTGTCACAGTAATGGGGATGTGCTGGGGCTGCTGGTACAGGGTGAGTGCCCCCTGCACGGGGCTGCTGGTGCCTGGTTTGGCCCCCAGGCCAAACTTTTGAGGCTCAAATCCAGCAGAGGGGACATCAGTTGGAAAACCCCGTGGCCTTTCTTGCCACACCCACATTTGGGATTTTGGCATCCGGCATTTCTCGAGCCTCTGATGGAAACCCCGGGTGGGGTGAGGGGGGAGCTCATGGTTTGGGATCGTGGGTGAAATTTGTGTCAGGTCTCTGCTGTGATCCCTCTCACTGTCAGCCCCACATCCAGAGGGGGTTTTTGGGGTGCTCCTGCCTCCCCAGCACTGCTGCTGGTCTGCCCAGCTGGGGTGACATTCACGGGGTGCCACTGGGTGTTCTCAGGGGGGAAAAAAACCTTTTGTGGTGGCCCTGAGGGGCTCGTTCCCCACGAGGACCTCCCAGCTGGGAGAGCTGTGGCAGCTCCAGCTTTGCGGTGGGACACAGGACTGGGGGGGTCTGACCCCTGTCATCGGGGGTGCTCTTGTCCCCGGGATTTTGGGGACAGGGAACACCCAGCCAGCGTGGGGGAAACAGCTGAAGCAGAGCCCACCGAGTCCCGCTGAGCATCCTCCCTCTCCCCCGGCCCCCCCAGGACGCGGCGGCGATGCTGTGACCTACATTCGCGACAAGCAGGTCCCCAGCCCGCCGCCACCGCCGCCGGGCCATGAAGCGACACAAGTGACGCCCCGCGGCCATGGGCAGCCCGGCACCATGGCTGCGCTGGACACAAACAGAGCTGACGCGCTGGCAGGGCGAGGGCGAGGAGGAGGAGGAGGAGGAAGACGACTTTGAAAGGCGGATGGACGAGGATGGGGTCATCGGCCTGGGGGAGGGTGCCAGGAGCCCACCGTGGGGTGAGTGCTGCCCTCCCTCCTGCCCGAAGGGGGGGTCCCGAATGTCCCGGTTCCCCCAGGGGGGTGCGAGGGGGCCGGGGACAGCGGCGGGGGCTGGGTGGCGCCAGCCCCGCCGTGCCGGTGTTTTGCAGGTGACAGTGAGGAGCTGGAGGAGGGATCCCCGGCACACGAGGGATCCCCGGCACACGAGGGGTCCCCGGCACACGGGGGGCGCTGGGACCCGCGGCAGGAGCCGGCGGAGGAGGACGAGGAGCGGGGCAGCTCCGGGGGGGACGAGGGGCGCTGGGGGGCAGAGAGCGATGGGGAGCCCGACCCCGAGCTGTCCGCTGAGGGCTGCTGGGGCTCGGCCTCCAGCGGCAGCCCCGGGGCGCTGGAGGACGGCCGGGCTCTCTGCCAGCCCCGGGGCTGCAGCACGGACGGGGGGGACACCTCGGGGCTCTCGGACACCAGCCCCGGCCCTGCCAGCCCGTCCCGCCAGCACCGCGGCTGGGGCACGGCCGGGGACACCATCGGGGGGCACAGGCAGGAGTGGAGACCGAGCCCGAGCCTCGCCCTGCGCCTCTCCCCCGACGGCCCCAGCCCCGAGCGCGTCCCCGAGCCCCCGACAGCCGGCACAGGGATGCCAGAGCCCGGCACCGCTGCCTTGGCACCCACCGGGCAGCCCCAGGGCGCTGGGGGTCCCCCGGCACCCCAAGGGCACGGCAGATCCCGAGTGCCCAAGAAAGCAGCGCCAGCGGCGGTGCCCCCCAAGCCCGCCCGGCAGTCACGGTCCCTGAGCCCCCGGAGGCGAACGGGCGGCAAGGGAACCCGGGATCCCTCGGGAACGGGCACCGAGGGCACCCAGTACGGCCGAGGGCGCCTCAACCACCCCCTGCCCGACCTCTCCAAGGTGGAGGCGCGGGTCAAGTTCGACCAGAGCTACCGCCCACCCCGGGGCCGGGTGCTGCCCGCCCGCCCCCGCGGCCCCGGCCGCCCCATCGGCTTCAAATCGCCGGCAGAAATCGTGCGGGAGGTGCTGCTGAGCAGCGGGGAGGGGGCGTCCCCGCAGCCCCCCAGCGCCGGGCTGCCGCAGGAGCTCAGGTCCCCCAGACAAGCCACGGCGCTGGTGCAGCAGCTCCAGGTAACGCCGAGCTCCTCCTGCTCAGCCAGAGGCCGTGCTGGGAGGGTTTCCAGGGAGGGGGCAGCAGGGGAAGGGGGGTGTCACTGTCCCTGGGACACCCACGGGGTGTCACTGTCCCTGGGACACTCATGTAGGTGTCACTGTCCCTGGGACAGCGATGGGGGTTTGGTGCCATCACCCCTTCCCGGTCCCGCATGGAGCTGGGGGCAGGGAGGGAGCAGGGATGTGAGCAGTGTTCAAGCTGGAGACAGGTTGCTCAGTCCCCCCGGGATGGCGGTCACCCCCCAAAGCTTGTCACCCTAAGGATATGTGTCCCCCTGGAAAGAGAGGGGGGCTCTCCCCACGCAGAGTGTTTCGGGTGTTTTGGAGAGGGCGTTCCTGCGCCCCACCCAAGGGACCCCCCAGCCTTGCTGTCCCCACACAGGGCTGCCTCCCCCCTTTAGCACCCGCCCCTCGGGCATCCCCCGCGCCGGTGCTGTCACCCACGGGTGTCCCCTCCCCGCAGGACGATTACCACAAGCTGCTGACCAAGTACGCCGAGGCTGAGAACACCATCGACCAGCTGCGCCTGGGCGCCAGGGTGGGTGGGGGTCAGGACGCCTGGGGGGGTTCCCACTCTGCTCCCCCCGCCCCGAGGTTATTTGTTGTGTCTTCCTCCCCTGGGCCCCCTCCTCTTCCTCCTCCCGGGGAGCTGCGGTTGAGCAGTCCCAGCCCAGGGAGGGGGGTTGAGGCCACCGCAGAGCCCACAGCAGCCTGGGGGCCACCGTGTCCCCTCCGTGCCAGGCTGGTGGCTGTGCCGGATTGTCCCCGGGGTGGCAGGGCACCTCTCTGAGATGGCAGGGCCACGGGCGGAAGCGCGTCCCCGTGTCACCTCCCGCCCTGCAGCCCCGCGTGGGTGGGGAAACTGAGGCAGGGCTGTGCCAACCGACCCCCGCACGCGTGTCCCCACCTTCACCCCACCCACCCGCTGTGCCCATCAGGTGCTGCAGGGTGCCCCGGGGCCCGCTGCGTGGGTCGGGTGCAGGCTGCCTGCCCAAACCCGCTCTCCCTGCCCAGGTGAGCCTGTTCTCCGACCCGCCGCAGCCCAGCCGCAGCCTCGCCGTGGGCACCGTGGCCAGCGGGAGCCGAGTGATGACCTTCAGCATCCCGCAGGCACGGACCGCGGCGCTGGGCATGGCCGCAGCCCCGGCCTCGCCAGGGACAGGTGTGTCGGTCCGTGTGCCAGGGACAGGTGTGTCGGTCCGTGTGCCAAGTACAGGTGTGTCGGTCCGTGTGCCAGGGACAGGTGTGTTGGTCCCCACGCCGGTGTCACCGGTGCTGCTGTGTCACTTGTCCTCGTGTTTTCTCGCAGCTGCAGCCCCCGGACCGTCAGAGCGGGGGGGTTCACCCCAACCTCGGACCCCTCCTGTGCCCGGGGGGAGCTGCCCCACCTGCCCCACCTGCCCCGGGCCGTGCTGCTGCCCCGGCCCCCGGCTCACCCGGGCACTGGCGGGGCAGAGCCGCAGGCTGCAGGCACAGGCAAGGACGCGGGGCTGGGGCATGGAGAGATGCAGGACAGGGGAGCTGTAGAGGGGAGCGCTGGGGGCTGTGAGGAGAGGGGCTTAAGGGAGAAGTTCTCTTGGGGAGAGTGCTGGGGGAGCTGGGGGCTGCAGGGATGGGGCAGCAGGGAGGGGATTTGGGGGGAGTTCTGGGAAGGACTATAGGGATAGGGTGGGGAGGTGATGCAGAGGGGGCTGGGGGCAGCTGCGGAGGGGATTTGGGTTGGAGGGGTTGGGGGAGATGCTGTGGGGAGGGGGAGTGGTGTAGGGTGCTGAGAAGGGGCTGGGAAGGAAGGAAGGCTGGGGAGGGGGCTGCAGTGGGGAGTCGAACTGGAGCATCCCTGGGGATGCTGCATATGGGGGAGGGTGTCCAGGGGGTGCGGAGGGGGCTGAGCCCGTACAATCCCGGCCAGGTGGAATCCTTCGAAGGCTGGATGCGTGCAGAGGCCCCCACACCCTCGGAACAGCTCCAGGTGTGTCCGACCCTTCCCAGAGCCCACCCGGGGGTCGGCAGGACCTCGAGGGGTGGCGGTGTCCGGGGCCAGTGGACAGGCTCGGACCCCCACCCTTGTGCCGCAGAGGATGAGGATGCTGAAGGACGCGCAGGATGCGCTGGAGCGGGAATACCTGCGCTGCCGGCAGCAGCTCCCGGAGCCTGCGGGGGGGTTTGATCCTGAGCGGTGCGTGCTCGATCCCCCTGGCACCCCCTCCCCAGAGCCCCCGGAGGTCGCTGTCCTCCCGCACTGATGGCTGCTGTCTTGCAGGGCAGTGGAAGGGGAGATTTACCGCCTGGGGCTGCTCCTGGAGGGGCTGAAGGAGCGGCTGGAGCCGGGGGGCAGGCGGCAGCCCCTTCCTCAGCCCCTCCCGCAGCCCCTCCCTCAGCCACCCTCGCAGCCCCGCTGCCCCCCAGCCCCGTCCCCACCGCCGGCCGCCCACTCCCCGCACCCCGAGGTGAGCTGGGGGTGCCAAGGTTCCCCCCCCACTGCATTTAAGGGGGGCTGCCTCTCCCAGCCCGTTTCGCTGTGCCCGCAGAGCCCTGCGCTGGTGGAGGGTCATCGGGGGACAGCAGGGGACGGTGAGGGGGTGCCCGAGGGGCTGCCCTGGCCCCTCTGGCACAGGCAGCACCAAGTGGAGGAGGATTTCGGGGACCTGCTGGAGCAGTGAGTGCCCTCACAGCGGGGCAGGGGGGACACAGAGCATGTCCCCAAACCCACCCGCTGCTGCCCGCGGGTCCCCCCAGGTACAAGCACTTCAAGTCCTTGCCGGAGTCGCTGAGCCTGGAGCAGCTGAGCCTGGCGGAGAGCGGCTCCCGGGAGGAGGTGGATGCACCCAGCACAAGGGACAGTGGCCCCAGCAGGGTCCCCTGCAGGACACGGTCACTCGAGGAGGGGCCCAGCCTGGAGACCTTGTCCCTGTGAGTGCTGTGGGAGGGCGAGTGCCTGGGCAGGGGTGAGCGGGAGGTTTGACACCAGGTCTCCAGTTTTACCTCAGGGTTAACAGCCTCCGTGGGAGAGCTGGACCAGAACATTTCCCCGCGTCTGGGATTGCTCCATCATTCCTGCTCCATCCCTCCCCACAGACACCTCCCGCAGAGAAGAGCTGCGACGCTTCCCCCCAGAGTACCCCCAAACCTGGGGGACACACGGGGCCACCCCTCCCCTGCCGCTGCTGAGGAGCCGCCAGCCTCTGCCGAGCCCCCATTGCAGGTCCCTGGGCCACCGCGGGTGCCCGTGTCCCTCGGCAGCGCTGGGACAGGCAGCAAGGTGAGTGCTTGGAGTGCGGGTCCCACCGGAGAGCACCCCAAAACCTGCGGGGGTGCTGGGCACCCATGCTGCTCTGTCCGTGCCTCTGCAGGAGCAGCGCATCGTGTCCCCAGAGACCGACAGCGGCTTCGTGGGCTCGGAGGCCAGCAGGGTGTCCCCGCCCGTGCACACCCCCGAGCGCCATCCCCCCGGCCCGGGGTACGGCCGCGCTCCTGCCGCGGGAATTCGGCTCAATCTGGAGGGTTGAAGAGGAGCGGGGATTGCGGGAGAAGCACCGAGGGTGTGGGCAGCGGGTTCTGGCGGGGCTGGAGACGTGCAGAGTGTCCGTGGGATGACCCGTCCCTTCCCCAGGGCTCCGGGCTCGCTGGGACCGTCCATCGCCATCCCCAGCGCCCTCCGTGCCCCGCGGAGGAGAGACACGGCCCCGCTTCCCTCCGAGACAGCGCTGATGGGCATCTACCGGCCGGGGGGCGCAGGGGGGCCCCGGCTGCCCCCCAGCAGCCCCTCCCGGAGCAGCTCGCCCCCTCGCTGGGCCGAGAGCGCGAGCAGCGAGGTGGGGCCGGACCCCGACGGGGATGGCAGTGAGTACAGGAGCTGGCGAGGGACAGAGATCGGGGGGGCCCTGGCTCTTGGCTCTGCTTTTTTGGGTTCCCGGGGCTCCCTGTGGAGCTGGTGTCACCCTCCCTGGGTGGAGGTGTGTCCCAGTCTCTGATCGCTGTGCCCGCTCCTCCGCAGCTCGCACGGACTCGGAGGTGGGAGACAGGAGCTGTGCCAGCGCCGGTGGCCACCCCCCGGCCATGGCCAGGAGCCCAAGCAGCCCCCTGCCGTCCCCCGAAACGCCATCCCCCACCCTGCTGTCCCCCGACCTGCCGTCCCTGGACCCGGCCCGCTGTGACCTGCTGGGCTCCCGCCTGGAGCGCGAGTGAGTGGCCGTGTCCCCAGCGCCCCAAACCTGGCCAGACCCCCTGGGGGACACAGGGACCCCCCAAAGGCACCCACTGGGCCAGCCCAGCCCCAGGCTTGGTTTTGGGGGTCTCGGGGGGGATGTGGGAGGGGGCTGCTGCTGCTCCCCCAGGACACCCAGCACTGCGGGGGTCCCTGCTGGCTGCAGCCCCTCCCGGTGACTCCTGTCCCGGGGCAGCCAGGCCATCCGGGCGCTGCAGGACGAGGTGCGGCGGCTGCGGCGGCGGCTGGAGGAGAGCCTGCGCCGCTCCCGCAGCTATCCCGGGGGAAAAGCCGCTCCCCGCCTCACCCCGGGCAGGACGCAGCCGGTGACCAGCGGGCCACTGTCCCCCCGGGACGCAGCACCCTCGGGGTAGGTGGCAGCCAGGGGACACCCCCAGCCTCAGCCTGTGAGTCCCCAGCTCTGCTGTGAGCAGGGTCGAGGGGACTGCCAGCCTGGCGGTGGAGGTGGTGGCAGCGTTTCTGTCCCCTCTGCAGGGACCCGAGCCCCCCGGTGCGGGGCAGGGGGGCCCCCGGGGTGACACCCCCGCGGAGGGAGAGGTCGGCATCGCTGCCCCGGCGCAGGGAGGAGCCGGACCTCGGTAAGTGGGACCCTCCCGAGGTGGGGGCAGAGGGGACACGCTCCTCCCTGCACCCCACTCCCCCTCCCCAAAGGAGGATGTTCTGGGGCTGCAGGACCGTGGGGACCCGGTCCTGGTGTCCCATGGACCCCGCAGCGCTCAGCCCAGCGCGGTCCTGCAGGTCTGGAGCTCGGTGCCCGCGGGTCCCAGCCCGACTCCCTGTCCTCCGCCGCAGCCTCCGAGTCAGAGCTGTCCCCCGGCGGGCCCCGGGCGCCCCCCGCCCTGCGGAAGCCCCTTGGGAAGCCCCCGGGGGCGGTGACATTTCGGGGACAGTACACAGGTGCGTGCTGGTGGCACGGTGGGGCTGGAGGCGGCCACCCGCACCTCGGGGACACTGGCCGCGCTCACGGTGGCGTTTGGCAGGGACGCGGTACCAGGCGGGCACACCACGGGCCACCCCCGCACCCCGGGAGGCGCCGGGCACCTCGGGGTGTCCCCGATGTCACAGGGACAGGATGGCTTCAGGTGAGTGGCCCCCAGCTCCTCCCAGCCTTCCCTACCACCCCTAACAGCTGCTAATGACCTTAATTAATTAACTGAGAGGCTCAGGGAGGGGACAAACAACCCCATTCCTCATGGCCTGAGGGTGTCCCCACTGTTCCCCAAGGGGAGCAACCGGTGCCTGACCTCGTGTGGGTCCTGCACAGGTCAAACCCCCCCTTGGCATCTGTGCCTGTGCGGGCAGAAATTCCTGGGATTCCCTGGGGTTCCCTGGGGTTCCTGGTGTCACCGGGGCAGTGTCACCTGTCCCCAGAGCCCACCTCTGCAGACCCCCCTTTCCCTGCAGGGAAACCCTCCCCTCCCATCTCATCAGCCCCCCCAAATCACTCAGCTCTTCCCAGACATCCCTGGCTGGCTCTGCCGGGGACATTCCCCATTTCCTCTCTCCACAGCTGCCCCGCGGCAGCCCCAGCACAGCACCCCCGGGAGAACGTCCTGCCCCACCTGCAGGGCACCCACGGGCCCCTCTGCGCCGGGCAGCAGGGACAGAGCCACGCACGGTGGGTGACAAGGGTGACACGTGCCTGGCACAGCCCCTCCCTGCACGGGGGCTGGGTGGGGGGACCAGGAACAGCCTCAGCCCCCTGACAATGCTTGGGGGCTGCTCCCACCCTGCAGTGGCTGCAGGGGTGATGTCACCTGGGGCTGCCACTCGATGTGCACCCGTGGGGACACCTAACCCCACCCTGGGGACACCTAACCCCCCCTGGGGACATCTGACCCCCCCCAGGGACACCTGACCCCCTTCCTCCCCGCAGCAGAGCATGGCCCTGGTGGCTCCTGTCCCCCAGCAGCAGAGAAGCCAGAGCCACCCGGGATTTGGTACTTGGCAGCCACCCCTGCTGCCACCACTGCCACCGTCTGCCTGGCGCCCGTCCCCCTCGTGCCTTACGTGCCCTCCGTGCTGTAAGGATGCTCTGGGGCTGGGAGGGGACTCGGGGGGCTCAGCATCCCCCAGGGGTGCAGGGGGAGCCCAGGAGGGGCAGGGGGTGACAGGGCCACCAGCTCCCCTGGGGGTGGGCTGTGTTTGAGGGGTGGGCACGGAGGAGATGGGGGAGAGGGGTGGAAATAAGGTGGGGTGGGTGAACAGAGCCCTGGGGGGCACAGAGCTCTGGGGGGACACAGGCAGTGAGCAGCACTGAGCCCCTTCCCTTCTCCTTCCCAGCTACTGCTCCCCAGCAGCTCCTACCTCAGCCGGGGTCCCCCCGGGTGTCCCCGCGGGGTCCCAGCAGGCAGAGCCTCCCCCCCGGCCCCAGGGCCACCGCTGCTGCCTGAGCCTGGACCTGGAGGAGCTGGAGGAGCTGAACTGGTCCCTGGGCCGGGCTGTGGAGGCTGCCCAGAGCGTGAGGCTGAGCACAGCCCGCATGAGCCGGGCTCTGGCCGCAGAGCTGGGCCGGCCCCGGGGCCCGCGGGGCTCCTGCCTCTTCTGAGGGACCTGTGGCACCCCAAACCTGCAGCTGGCACCTCCAAACCTTCCTGCTGGCACCCCAAACCTTCCTGCTGGCACCTCCAAACCCTGCAGCTGGCACCTCCAAACCCTGCAGCTGGCACCCCAAACCCTCTCCCTGACACCCCAATCCCTGCAGCTGGCACCCCAAACCTTCCTGCTGGCACCCCAAACCTTCCTGCTGGCACCCCCAATCCCTGCAGCTGGCACCTCCAAACCCTGCAGCTGGCACCCCAACCCTGCAGCTGGCACCCCCAAACCCTCTCCCTGTCACCCCCAAACCTTCCTGCTGGCACCCCAAACCCTGCAGCTGGCACCCCTAAACCCTCTCCCTGTCACCCCAAACCCTGTCCCTATCACCCCCAAACCTGCAGCTGGCACCCCAAACCATCTCCCTGGCACCCCAAACCCTGCAGCTGGCACCCCCAAACCCTGCAGCTGGCACCCCCAAACCCTCTCCCTATCACCCCCAAACCCTGCAGCTGGCACCCCAAACCCTCTCCCTGACACCCCAAACCCTCCCTGCCCCCAGGAGCAGGAGGAGGAGGATGGGCCCCCTCAGCATCCCTTCCCTGGGTGCTCCCTGCCAAACCTGGGGGCAGCAGGGCTGGTCTCCCCCTTTCTGCTCTGCCTGCAGTCCCTGCCTGGCTTGTCCGTCTGTCTGTCCGTTTCAGGCCCCCCCAAGCTGCAGGAGGGGGCAGAATTCTCCAGCATTCCCTGGGACTGAGGGGTGGCCCTGTGTCCCCCCAGGAAGGGCAGTGCCACCCCACCCTGAGCACTTTGGGGATGCTCTGCCCTGCTGTGGGTCAGAGCTGTGTTTGCCTCTGTGCCTGTGTGGGCAGAAATCCCTGGGATTCCCTGGGGGTCCCTATCCCACCCCTCTCCCAAACTTTGGGGCTCCTCAGTGGGCTGTGCCCTGTGCCCTTGGACTTGAACCCAGCAGGATCCTCCCTGGGGAAACATATTTTTATGTGTTTTTTTATGTGAATTTTTTAGCTAGTAAGCAGCTAAATCACTCTTTTGAGTGTGGATTTATGATCTATAGTGTGTGTCTGATATATGTGTATCTATAAATGGATATATCTAGATATAGGCATATCTATATTTAGTTATATGTCTGTATCTAGGGAGACATGAATAGATCTGAGTATGCACAGATCTGTGTCTGAGTCTATAGATATATCTTTCTACAGATACATATATATAAATATTCTGGTTTGCATTTCCAGCACAACCCTTAGGGCATTTGTGGGGCTTTTCTGGTCATCCCTGGATCCCAGGCAGAAAATGAAATGAAGGATTTGAGGTTTTCCCCCTGGGATGCTCAGGGAATCTGGGCTGGCAGAGGAGAATTCACCTGCTGAGACCAGAGCAGGTGTGGGGTCTGTGCAGCCCCTGCTCCTCCCAGCTGGGTTTTTAAGGGGTTAATGCCTGTTTTTTAGGGAAAAGGATGTGCTTGGGGCAGCTTTTCCTGGGATGGCTCCAGCCAAACCCCCTGCTCCACCCCCAGCACCTCAGCCTGTGTTTATCTGTAGCACCTACCTGAAGTGCCAGTGTCAAATGTTATTTATTTTTTGCTTTTATTTGTTGTACAAATATCCACATTTGGAGGGGGGATCAGGTCTGGAGCATTCCAAGCTCCCCCTGAGCCTGATCCTGACATGAGCCCAGAGGGGTTGGGAATGGGGCTGTCCCTTCCTCCCTTTTTTGGGGTGATTTTAAAGAAGTTTAGGGGATTTTAAAGAGGTTTTATGTGTCTCTGGTTGCCTCTGCTGATGCTCATGCCCCAAGCCCAGCCCAGCCCAGCCAGGCTGTGATGGGAACATGTGGAAAGTGTGGATAATTACCCAAATGCAGTAGCCAGGACCAAATGATGTTTTTTTTTTTCCTTATCCCTTATTTTTTAACACCCAGCAGAGCCACTGGGGTGGCATTTTGTACGAAGAAATCACCTATTTTTTTGAAGGAAATAAATGCAGTTGGATGACTCGTGTGCTGATTTTCCTTCCCAAAGCCACTCCTGGGGGAGATGTGGCATCACCACAGCAGGAGCCCTCCCTTGGGCTGGCATGGAATGTTTTCCCATGCCTTTTCCCTGTTTTCCTGGCCCTGAGGGAGCAGCACAGCACAGCCCCAGTTGCACTAGGGATGGAGATCGATTTTATTTAGTCACTCGAGTGCTTTAGTACAGAAGAACAGATATACAGAGATGATACATGTTTGTGCTTCAACACTTTCAAACATTTAGATTCCAGTAATTTCAAGGTAAACAAGTTCCAAGACAGACTAGATTATTTTTTTTTTTAAAGTTTTCCTTTTTGATAAATTATTTTTTATATAAATAACTGTAACAGAAAAAAATAATAATAATAATAATAATGTCCAACATACAAGATCCTGAAGCATTTGCATTGCTAAACCAAGGAGGAACAGAAATGGGCTGGGAGACCAAAGGGGAACCAACAAATATCAGTGCAATGATACAGCCTTTGCCCTAAAAATATATATTTAACTTTATGGGCAAGGAGCAGAAGGGAAAGGGGGGGCTAACCACCAACGAGGCAAGAAAGAGCAATTTCAGGGAAGGAAAAGGGGGGTCACAGCCTTCAGGGGGAAGAGAACAAAACCATAGACCCCAAAATATTGCAGTGCATCTAATGGCAAGGGAGAGGGGGCAATCCAGGGGCATCAAATAAAAACCCAACTAAAATCAAGAGGTTTGGGGAAATCACTATACACCAAGCTCGTAAGAACGTCACAAGACACAGTCATTAATATACACAGAGTCCAGAGGGTTTGGGGGGGGTCTGGAGGGTCTGGGGGGCCCCAGAGGGGTTTGGGGAGGGCCCAGAGGGGTTTTTTTGGGGTGACAGCACGCTCAGAAACGCTTCACCACGGGACGACACGAGCGGAGCTGGGCACGGGCACCGAGCTTCCATTGGGGCTGGATGGAGAGAGGTATCCATGGAGAGAGCAGATATACATATATATATATATAAAATGGATTTTATTTTATATATATATATGTAATTTTTGAAGGAATTCCCAGAGAGGCAGCGCTGCAGCAAGGCTGTGCAAGGGGACGGGCCCCAGCTCCCAGTTCTGACCAGTTTGGTCCCTTTCCACATGGGAGTTACCACGGTGGGAAGCGTCCTGGCTCCACCCCCATCCCAAATTCCCACCCAGATGTTGCTGTGCACATCTGGCAGGAGCACCCACCACCCCACAAGCCCTGGGACAGATGGTGGTGCCTGCCTGAGCAGTGGCTGGAGCGGTGTGGGGCGTCTGTCCATCTGTCCTCCCGTCCACACAAGACCCCAGTGAGGAGCATTCCCCAAAAAAATGTGTTTTTCTGTCGTTTTCCCCACCACATTCACCAGCAATGGGCAGATGGTTACTCAGCAATGAGCTCCTGGGCGCTTCCCACAGCTGCAGCTACAAATATATAGATTTTTTTTTTTTTTTCCTTTTTCTCTTAAACACAATGCATCCATTTTCTTAATATATATATATATATAATTTTTTTTTTGGCTGTTATCCCCTCCCTGTGGATAAAATGAGATGGGGGAGGTGCTGGGAGGGGAGAGGAGAGGATAACACAAGAACAAGAGAGAAGCTGAGCCCACTGGGTGCAGGGTGGCACCCGGGGCGGGGCGCCCGGCGGGGACGTGGGTCGGCATCGAGTGGTGACAACGTTTCCTTTTAACTGCTGCCCTCCTCCTCTGTTTTATTGAGCTTCTTCAGCGTGTCCAGCAGTTTCTGTGGGGTGAGGATGTGCGTGGACCCTGTGGGAGCAGAGGAGAAGGGGTGCAGGGGGATCAGTGATGGGTTTGGGACTGTGTGCTGTGTCCCAGCCCTGTCCCCGCTGTCCTGGGTCCCCCTTACCTGGCAGTGCTGGCCCCACACCGCTGGAAATGCTTGCAGGGAAATGCAGTTTGTGGGGCAGGGAGAATGGGAAAAGGATGGAGGAGGAGGGAGGGATGGAGCTGGAGAGAGGTGCCAGTGCAGGGGGTTGTGGCACTGGGGTCACTGCAGCACCCACGGGGGATGCAGGAGGCACTGGGGGGTGCAGGGGTGGCAGCCAGCATGAAGGACCTGCCCCAGGTCCCTCTGAGACACACAGGTGGCTGGAAGGGGTGGGAGGGGACAAGGGAAACAGGCTCTGGTCTGCTGCCCCTCGCTCAAGGTCCCCCAGCACGGTGCCAGTGGGGCTCCCACCGTGCTGCCACCCTGGCTCAGCCCCACAGGCACTGGAGAGCAGCACAGGGGAAGGCCAGGGTGGCACTCCCCAGTGGGAGCAGCAGGAGCTGAACCCAGAGCAGGGTCTGGGGTCTGCAGTGTCAGGAGGCTCCTGCCTATCCAAGGGATAGCAGGGATCCCAGCCCCAGGACACCCCAGAACTGGGGGGTCCCAGCAGTGCCCAGCCAGTGAGGATGGACCAGGATGAGAGCTGGGGGGCTGCACTGCTGCCCCTCTCCCCAGCAGGGCTGGGGCTGCACTGCTGCCCCTCTCCCCCAGCAGGGCTGGGGGCTGCACTGCTGCCCCTCTCCCCAGCAGGGCTGGGCTCTGCACTGCTGCCCCTCTCCCCAGCAGGGCTGGGGGCTGCACTGCTGCTCCTCTCCCCAGCAGGGCTGGGCTCTGCACTGCTGCCCCTCTCCCCAGCAGGGCTGGGGGGCTGCACTGTTGCCCCTCTCCCCAGCAGGACTGGGGCTGCACTGCTGCCCCTCTCCCCCAGCCCTGCTCCAGCTGCTCCCAGGGCAGAATCTGGGAGCTCTGTGCCCCTGCCTGGCCCTGGGACACCTCTGTGGGGCAGGCAGCACCCAGACCCCTGCAGCCCTGGCCAGGGGGAGCTCATGGCATGAAGGAGCCAGGGCCAGGGACATGGCTGAGGGATGACTGGATGCTCTTCCACCTGCTCGGAGGAACTGCAAGCATTTTCTAATCAGAGAACCCAGCAAACCCCAAAACAATGATTAAAAAAAAAGGAGGAATGGAAGAATGAAAGAAAACCCTTCGGGGAGGAAGAGTTTCTTTTTCATTAGTAAGCTGCCTTTACTTGGTTTCTTTGGCTCACTCCATTGCTGGAGCCTGATCCTCAAAAGATACCCTAGTGGAGTCCCTGAAGTCGGGGTGCCTCAGGTCCATGAGAAATTTGGTGGGAGTGAGAATGTGAGTAGAACCTGCAGGAGAACAGAGCAGGGCTGATGGCTGTGCCAGGCTCCCCCACGCCACCACCACCACCAGCAGCTGCTTCTGGGGCGAGGAAGAGGAAGGAGGCAGCTGGAGCCCAGAGCTTGGGAGGCACATGCAGGGGATGGAGCCTGGAGAGAGGCAGGATGAGATGGGAGCTGGGATGGGTGACAGTGACAGGGACACGGCTGGGGCAGCAGCAGGTGGTGGAGCCTGGCATGCTGAGCAGAAGAGATGCTGGGGACAGCTCCACCAGGCACCCAGGGCATGAGATGAGATGGTAAAGGACACCTGCAAGGTGTGTATCCAAGCTGTGCTTCCCAGAGGAATTTTAGGGACCTAACACCTGGGAGAGCTTCCACAGTGTCCTCTGTGCCTCACAGCTCCCCTGGGAGCAGAGATGGGAGCTGACCCTGACCATGCACTGTGCAACTGCAAAACCTTCTCCTGTCTGCACCCCTCTTTATTTTGCACTTTTCTCCCTGTGATGACCCCAAAACCGAGCAGCAATCAGAGCTGCCTCTCTCTCACCCAGCCCTGCTCACACACACCCAGCCAGGACACACGAAGAAATGGAAGCAGAAAGGAGGATGTTTGTGTGACACAGCCCAGACGGGGACGGGGGGACACCCAGGGGTGACAGGAGCCCCTTCCCGTGTGCGGATGAGCAGCAGCGGGAGGGGCCAGCCCGGCCAGCACTCACCTATTAGCACCTCCCACTTGCCGCTGGCTTGTGTCACCTCGTAGGCGCAGCGCATCTCGTTCATGCTCACCCCGCCCAGGATGAAGATGATGAGGCGGGGGCCGCTCCGGTACTCGCCCGGGGCCTTGTTCTTGTGCCAGTGGCCGTAGCGAGCACTGCGGAGGGGAGGAGCAGCGTGAAGGACGAGCAGGAGGCGCCACCCCTCAGTTAAATCACACAGACACTGCTGCGACAGCAGGCCAGGCCCAGAGATCCAGCCATGAGCTGGTCGCTGTCACAGGGAGGGAAACTGAGGCACGGGGTGCCTGGAGGGAAACTGAGGCACCAGGAGCCCAAGGGGGAAAGGAGGAATGGGATTCCTACAGGGAAACTGAGGCACGGGGTGCCTGGAGGGAAACTGAGGAGTCCGAAGGGGAAAGGAGGAATGGGATTCCTACAGGGAAACTGGGCATGGGATTTCTACAGGGGAACAGAAGTACAGGATGCCTGGAGGGAAACTGAGGCACCAGGAGCCCAAAGGGGAAAAGAGGAATGGGATTCCTACAGGGGTACAGAAGTACAGGATGCCTGGAGGGAAACTGAGGCAAAAGGAGTCCAAAGGGGAAAGGAGGAATGGGATTCCTAAAGGGAAAATGAGGCATGGGATTCCTAAAAGGAAATGGAGGCACAGGATGGCTGGAGGGAAACTGAGGAATGGGATACCTCAAGGGAAACTGAGCAATGGGATGTCTGAAGGGAAATGAAGGCATGGGATTCCTAAAGGGAAATGGAGACACGGGATATCCATAGGGAAACGTGAGCACAGGGTGCCTGAAGGGAAACTGAGGCACAGGATGCCTGAAGGAAACTGAGACAAGGGATTCCTGAAGGGGTACAGAGGCACAGCCTGTCTGGAGGGAAACTGAGACCAGGGTGCCTCAAGGAGATGGGAAGTGCCTGAGTGGAAACTGAGGCAGGGGATGCCTGAATGGCCTCAGAGCAGCTGGGGATGGGGTGGATGGAGGGTGCTGGAGCAGCTGGGGATGCACAGGGAGCAGGGCACACACCTGACAGCAGTGGTGCTGAAGGAGGCAGAGGAGCGGGTGGAGATGTACGGGTAGTGCTTGGTGTCCAGCTTGTCATCGATGGCATCCTGAGGGCAGAGCCACGGGGTCAGCCAGCAGCCAGGACAGCCCCTGGCCCCACAGCCCCTCCTGAGGAGCTGGGCTGGAGCCCTGGGATCCCCCTCCAGCAGCAGGGACATGCTGCTGCTTCAGCATGGCACAAGTCACTGCCACCTGGGAGACCTGGCAGAGGTGCTGCTGCTGCCTGGGCAGGCCCTCTGTCCTGGGGGTGAAGCCACCCCAGGGTTGTGACAAAGGAAAACATGCCTGCCTGTCCCCTGGCTCTGCTGGCACCTGGGCAAGGCTGTGACAAGGCCACCCAGCCTTGGTGGCACACACACAAACAGCCAAGCTGTTGCTGCATTTGTATTCAGGGATGCTGGGCAAGCCTGGTTTGGGATGTGAAGACTGAGGGGAGACCTCACTGCAGTCTAAACTTCCTCACGAGGGAAAGAGAAGGCGCAGGCACTGAGCTCTGTCCTCTGGGACAGGGACAGAACCCAGGCTGAGGCTGGAGTTGTGTCTGGATCTGGCTGGAGCTCAGGGCAAGGCTCTTCCCCCAGAGGTGCTGGCACTGCCCAGGCTCAGGCTGGAGCTCAGGGCAAGGTTCTTCCCCCAGAGGTGCTGGCACTGCCCAGGCTCAGGCTGGAGCTCAGGGCAAGGCTCTTCCCCCAGAGGTGCTGGCACTGCCCAGGCTCCCCAGGGAATGGGCACGGCCCCGAGGCTGCCAGAGCTCCAGGAGCGTTTGGACACCAGGGATGGACAGGGGGGAGTGTTGGGGGGTCTGGGCAGGGACAGGGGCTGCACTGGGTGATCCTGGGGGGTCCCCTTCCAGCTCAGGATATTCTGTGATTCTGTGCATCCCACCTGGCAGCAGCACACTCATGGGGGCCAGGAGAGCCTCCCAAAATATCCCAACTGTGCTGCAATCCCAGCACAGAGCAGCCTGGAGGACACGAGTTCAGAGAGGGCTGGGCTGGGAGCACCCATCTCTCTGCAGTCCTTTCCTGGGTGGCTCTGGAATTGCTGCTGTGCCCCCAGCCCTGTGCTGGTGCTGCCTCACCTCCATGATGTCCTTGATCACCGGGGTCCACCGGGACAGCTGGTAGGTCTGCTCGCTGATGCGCTCCTTGCGCTCGGGCTTGCTCCGGCGGCGCAGCGTGGACTGGGGGGCACAGGGACACCTCAGCAGGGACAGGGACAGGGACAGCCCCGGGGCACAGAGCTGCCACAGCAGAGGGGCAGGGGCAGCAGGAGCAGCGCACTCACGTCTGTGATGATGGGCACCCCGAGGTGAGCCATGTTGGTGATGATCTCGCTGTCCTCGGCCGGGATCTGAGCGTGCTGGATCAGCTTGTTCAGGTTCTCCTCGGTGATTCCTGCGGTGACACAGGGAGGGGCTGATCTCCACAGCCCCTCTGCTGCCACCCCAGGGATTTCCCAGCTGGATTGTCCTGGCCAAAGCTGGGTCTGCCTGCCCTGCCCACAGCCCTGCCCAGCCTCCTCACCGTTCTTCAGGAAGATGTAGAGCAGGATGATGCGGATCTTGTCGTAGGTGCTGACGTTGCCATCCAGCAGGATGGGGACAATGGCCCTCATGGGGTCCTTGATCTTCTCTCCTTCAGCATCAGTGCCCATGGCCAGGTCCTGCAGGGAGCCCGTGCTCATCACCACTCCGTGCTGGGAGGGTGGAGCTGACCCCTGATGTTCCTGTGGGAATGTGGGGCTGGGGGAATGTTTGGTACCTGTTCAACTCTGCAGAGCTTGTCCACAGTGCCCTGGTAGTGCTTCATGCAGTCCTCAGCCAGGTGCAGGTGGGTTGAGTACTGGGGACACAAGAGGGGTCACCTGTGCAGTGCTGGCAGCAGCTGAGGGTCCCTGTGCCACCACCCGTGGCCAGGGAGAGCTGCCAGCTCCTGATGGGGTGGGCTCAGTCACTGAGCACAGTGAGCTCCCCATACCTTGCTGAGCTCCTTCTGGTACTGTGGCATCTTCTTCAGCATCTGGGACAGGTCCCTCATGGTGGTCTGTGAGGGAAGGGGACATGTCACTCACCCTCAGGGACCTGGGGGCCTCGAGCACAGAGGGGACAACCCTGCCAAGGACTCTGTCCCCAGGTGACCCCCCTGTGGGGGTTTGGTGACACCTGATGTGTCACTGCCAGGTCTCCTCCCCTGAAGGCAGGAAGGGTCTGCAGCTCTGCAAACTGGGGTGCAGTGGGGAGAAATCCCCTGAGGATCTCCCTCTGGGAGCCTCATGTGCCTGGCTGGGGCTCAGATGGTCCTTTCAGCTCCTGGCCACTTTTACATCCTACTGTCACCAGGGTCCCCTCACTGCCACCAACTCAGAGAACAGGGACAGAGCAGCTGCTGTGGGAGGTGCACAGACCCTGTGCTGGGGCAAACTGACCCCTGGGTGCAGAGCTCTCCTAAAACACCCCATTTCCCAGCCCACAGCCATCTCCCCCTGCCAGGAACCTGACCACCCTTCTTCCTTGGCAAAGTGTCCCCAGCAGACCCCACCATGTGCCAGCCCCAGCTCAGTGGATGCATCAGGTCACCTTGTCACCCGTGTTCATCCTCTTGCTGGAAGAAAACTCCTTCAGGGACCGGGTCACCTCCCTGGAGAGAGGAGCAGGGCAGAGCTGTGAGTGGGGAGGGGACCCTCACAACAGGGTGGGTGACAATGCCAAGCCCACAAGTCCCTCCCAGGCAGCACAGAGCCCCAGGGCACTCACTGGGACACCTCAGCAATGTGCTTGTGGCGCAGGGTGACCCACAGGTCGTCATCCTCATCCAGCAGAACCTCCTTGATCCGAGCCTCTCCAATGCCACTGGTCTCGTACCTGGGATGGGGAGGGATGGCAGGATGTCACAGGGGGATGGGCTCAGGGCACACACAGACCCCTCAGCTTCAGGGAGCTGGGGGGACATCAGGGCTCTTGCTGTGCAAAGTGATTTCAGCTGGCATTGACCCCTTCCCTTCCTGCACCCTTCAACTCCTAAATGTTGGGAAGGGGCTGAGGGCTGGACAAGCCCTTCTTGTTCCAGTCCTGTGAGAGAGCAGCCCTGCTGTCTCCCAGGGGAGGACTAGTGATGGAGGGAGGGATGCTGAGCTCCCAGCTGCAGCTCTAGGCTGGCCTCAGGCTGTCACAGGGGTGGCAGTGCTGCACTCACTTGTAGACATCGTTCTCGATGGGCAGCAGGTCGTAGCTCATGGCCTGGAAGGTCAGCTCGTGCAGCACTGGGGAGGCAGGGTCAAAGCCACGGTCCAGGATGAGGAGCTGGGAGCGAGCCTTGTCCGGTCCCTGCGGGCACAGAGGGCATCAGCACCAGCTGGGGCTGCCCCAGAGCCCAGGGGGCTGTGCTGGGTGTGCTGGGCTCCCCAGCCAGGGCAGAGACTGGCAGGAGTGCCCCGGGGCTGCCAGCAGCGCTCACCTCGCCCATGGTGGGGTCATCAGCCTTGTAGGCATCCAGCTTGTCCTGGATGAGCTGTGCCAGCATGGCATTGTCCTTGTAATCCCTGAGAGAGGCAGGGGACAGGTCAGCCCCACAGGGCACGGCATGGCAGGAGGTGTTGGCTTCCCTGGGCAGCATCCTTGGCTCATGGCAGAGCAGGGACCCCAGCAGGTTGTGCTGCCCATTCCCACCTCTCCTCAACGAGCTCCACTTTGCTTTGCTGCCACGTAGATTCCAGGATCCCAACCCTCTCAGCTCCCCAGATCACCATGAGCCTGTTTACACTGAGCAGGGGCAGTGACCCTGATCTCCTGGCACACATTATCTGCTCATGGGCCATCTTTAAACCAGCTGGGCAATCATCTTTATCTTCCCACAGCCCATCCTCCCTCCAGGAGATATCTCCTGTTAATGGCCACTGAGTCCCAGGGCATGACTGATAAAATTCCATCATCCCATGGGAGATGCTCCAGCCAGGGGAGGAGCCAAGCCTTTCCTACCCAGATAAAAACTGAGATTTTGGACAGCAAGTTATCCATCTTTCCACTGGATTCCAGAGGAAAACCAGACCTTTCCACATCATCCTTCAGAGGAAACTGCACCTTCTCCAGGAGCACTGCTCCAGCTGAACCACATCTGCCCCTGCAGGAGGATGCAGCCACCATTGAATGGGACTGTGCCAACACCCTGACTGACTGACGGGTGTCAGCTTGGATTCTGACTCTGGCAGGTTTGGGATTGTTCTGTGTAAAACTGCATTTCTATTTTAATTTTCCTAGTAAAGAACTGTTATTCCTAATTCCCCAATCTTTGCCTGAGAGCCCCTTAATTCCAAAATTATAACAATAATTTGGAGGACGGGGGTTTACATTCTCCATTTCCAAGAGAAGCTCCTGCCTCTATTAGCAGACACCTGTCCTGCACACCAGGGCTGTCTGTCCCTGCCAGCAGTCTGTCCATCCCAGCCCTGGTGCCCGGCTCACCCGCGGTACCGCACGGCTGGGTACTCCTTCAGGGTGGCACACAGCGTGGCAATCTGCTCTGCCAGCCTCTCCAGGATGGGGTTCTTCATCTGCGCCTTGTGCGGGCTGTAGAAGCTTTGGAAGGAGTCAGCAGAATCCAGGGAGTAAACCTGGGGGTGCAGAGGGAGGGAGGTCAGAGGGGATGGCTGCACAGAGCCCAGCTGGGCTTGGAAAACGCAGCCAGCCCCAGATGGACCCAGCTGAGCCTGGGACTGATCAGCTGGAGCTCAGCCACGCTCAGAGCATCCCTCAGCTCCATGGCAGATCCCTGCCCATGTGCCCTCCCAGCTGAGCAGAGCAGGCAGAACACCCCTGCCCTCAGCAGCCACCTGCTCCCAGGCAGGGAAACAGAGGCTGGGGACAGCAGAAACACACTGCTCCCCACTGAAAACCACGGGAAGGTGCCAAGAGGTCACTCCCTAGAATGCTGAGGATTGAAGGGTTAATGGCACCAAGGAGTTCTGGCATGTCTGCCCCCAGGTGCCTTTGTCCCCAGCACGGGCAGATGGCCCAGGGCCAGCTCCCTGGTGTTTTTGGCTGGTGGCTGGGCTGGCCAGCACAGCTGTGGGCACGGGGCCAGGGCACTGCACCTGCTAAATCCCCTGTGGGATCAGCCCAGAAGTCATCTGAGGAGACAGGGAGGCAGAGCAAGGAGCCAGCTGGGGCTGCAGGGCTGTTACACAAACCTGCTGGGCTGCAGAGGCACCTGGAGCAGCCCTGGCTGTCCCCAGCCTGCCCCAGCCCAGCCCAGGCTCACCTGGGACTCGGAAGGGAGGAAGGCAATGTTGATCTCTGTCAGGGTCTTGATGACCTTGGCAGCCCGGGATTTCACCAGCTCGTTGAACAGGGCGTCAGGACAGGCTGCAAGGGGAGGAGCAGCAGGAGGGGGCTCAGCACCTCTCCATCCCTCATCCCCCATCCCTCCCCACCTGCTGGCACCGTGTCAGTGCCTGTCCCCCCCTCCGGGCACTCACAGTCAGTGAAGAAGACGTGGGCAGCTCTGTACTTGGAGGTGGGGGGATCCTTGAAGTCGTTGATGAGGGAGTGGATGGACTGGAAGAGAGAGGAGCAGCTGGGCTGGGCAGGATGCACTGTGGGCCTCCCTCCTGGCTCAGGGCAAGCTCTGCACCTCCACCCCACCACCCCAGTGGAGCCAGGACGCTCCCAGGGCACAGCTGCCCCTGTGCCCTGCCCACCCTGCTCTCACCTTCTCGGAGGGGGTGATGAGATACACGGCCTCCAGGCTGGGCAGGGGCTCCCGGCGCTTGTTGATGTCCTCCACAACTTGGGGGAAAAAAAGGGATCATGGCAGGAGGGCTGTGGGCAGGGACTGAGCCATGCAGGGCTGTTGGGCACCCCATGGCAGCCCCTCCACATCCAAAACAGCCCCAGGACCCGTCCCTGCCCAGCCAGCAGCTGGGGCACCCCTGCCCACCCCATCCCAGCCCTGGTCCCTGCTGAGCTGTGGGCACCTAGCCAGGTCCCAGGGCCATGGATCTGTCTGTGCTGCTGCTCCCTTGCTCTATCCTCACACCCCCCTTCAGCTGAGGATGAAGCTCTGGCTGCACCCAGACAAACCCCACTATCCCCAACACCTCCCAGTACCCAGCCTGGGGTTTCCTTCTCCTTCCCAAGTGTTGCAGGGAGCTATTTAATTATTAGGCTGATAAAAACCAACACCTGGTCCCCTCCTGGAGCTGAAGAGCTGCCAGGGGACAAGGTGTTCTGGCTGCTCCAGCCCCAGCAGGCAAGGAGGGACCTGTGCACCTCCAGCCTGGCACCAGCAGCCGTCCATGGGCTCCATCCCAAACGGGACAGGGCTGTGCCAGCCACCCTGTGCCAGCCTGGAGATGCCTTTGTGGGTGTCCTGGTGCAGAGGGAGAGCTGGCCCTCCCCACAGGCAGGGTGGGGGTACTCACTGGTTATGCCCTCTGTCATGATGTCGGTCATCTTGCAGCAGGACGAGAGCATGCGCATGCTCAGCTGGTCCACCACCAGCACCTGGGACAGGTGAGCACCCCATAAACACCCCATAAACACCCATCAGCACCCCATAAACACCCCATCAGCACCCTGGGAGCTGGGGCACAGCAGCACCTTCCCCCCCTGCCCCCTCCCCTGCTTCCTCCCCTCCTGCACCCCTGCCCTGCTGCTCACCTTCCATTCCCCCTTCTTCTTCACTTTCCGGATCACATCGTGCATGATCTCTGCAAGAAAGGGGGTGTGGGCAGTGGTGAGACCCCAGTTCCCACCCTACAGCACCCCAGAGCCTGCTGGCAGCAGCAGGGGCTGCACTGGGGGCACCAAACCCCACCCTGTGCAGGGTCACACTGAGCCCTGCTCACCCTGGGCCTTAACTGGGGATGGGGCTGGTTTTGGGGTACCCAGGGAGGGGTGGTCACCCCCCAGACTCATTTTTCTCTCGTGCTTGGCACTCACAGGCGGACCCCAGGCTGGTGGGGAGCATGTGCTGGTTGGGGGGTCCCTCTGGGCCACCCCACGAGGGTCAGTCCTAATCCCAAGTGCTGGGAAAACAACAGCAGCTTAAGAGCTCCTTTTAGAAACAAGAATCAAGCAGCCTGAGCCTGTTCCTTGTAATCCCTCACAATCCCATTTCACCTCCCATGGCTGCCAGGCTTATGCAACCAGGCAGGACAGCAGCACCCCTGGGACCACCCCAAATTCCCCTGGGCCAGCTCCTGGGAGGAGCAGGGACATGAGGAGGTGGCAGTGGGACAACTTTTGGGGTTGGGTTGCAGGAAGGAGCATTCAAGCTGTGCTCTCCTGCCAGTGCTGCCCAACATCTGTTTTGGGGGAACAAGGTGCCCCCCAAAGCCTTTCACTGTCCCTCAGAGAGCTGAGCCTGAGGAAAGGAGTCTGTGCCATGTCCTCACACAGCATTTTCCCTGCATTTCACCCCTGCAGGGTTTTGCTCCGAGCCCCAGTCCCAGGGACAGGGATGGAAATGCCCAATAAAAAGCCAGTTAAGGAATGTCCCTAAATCAAACAACAGAAGTGTGAGGATGTCACCCTGCCAGCCCCAGCCTTGGGAGCCTTCCCTTCCCTGGGGGTCACCCCAAGGGTGCTGATTCCCTGGGAAGAGCCCAGCAGGGATTAAACAGAGCTCAGAGCCCAGGCAGGGTGAGGAAAGAGGCACAGAGCATCCTCCAAAGAGCTCCCTGGTCCTGCCACAGGGCACAACTCCAGCACAAGCTGGAGATTGGTGTCACATTTAGGGAGATGTGGCCCTGAGTGTCCCTGCTGGGTGTCCCTGCAGCAGCCATGGAAGCCCAGCTGAGGGAAAATGCTCTGGTCTCCCAGGGGAATGGGAGGTGCTGAGATCCCAACTCCTCCAGTCATGCCCAGTCCCCTCTCAGTAGTGCTCTCCCATTCCACACCAGCAGCCAGATGTTGCTGTCCATGTCCTCAAACATCTGGCCAGACAGAGTTTTTAGGATCTAACATCACCTGCTGATGCTCACAGCCAAGTTTTTAATCTTGGAGATAAAACCAGGTTTCAGGGGGGAAAGAAAAATCCCTGAGCATCTCAGCTCCTCCAACCCTACCCCAACAATCTGTTTCCTTCAGGCTGAAAGAATTGTCATGACAATTTCTCCCAAGAACAGGGAACACAGACAGCATCAGAGCCAGGACAGGGCAGCAGGCAGGGTCAGGCTGGACACCCAGCACCTGGCTCATCCTCAGGGATGTGACACTGCCACTGCCAGGCAGGTGACACGCTGGCCTAGTAGGACTTGAGCCCATCCAGCCCTCCAAGAGGCTTATCCCACGTCACTTAGAGCCTGGCCTTCCCCAGCCTGCCCTGCCAGGGACAGAGCCAGCCCCAAGTGTCCCACTGCAGCTGGGGAGGGGGAGTGCCCCTGCCCCCACAACAAAGCTGGGTCCCCAGGAGATGGACCCTTTTTGGGGTTCCCCAAGAGATGGACCCATGTGGGGTTCCCCAGGAGATGGACCCTTTTGGGGTTCCCCAAGAGATGGATCCTTTTTGGGGTTCTCCAATAAATGGACCCTTTTGGGATGCACTCTTTTTATGATGCCCCAAGAAACGGATCCTTTTTGGGATGTTCTGAGAGGTGGACTCATTTTGGAGTACTCCAAGAGACAGACCCATTTTTGGATGTCCCAAGAGATACACCCATTTGGGGTTCCCTAAGAGATGGACCCATTCTGGGGTTCTCCAAGAGATGGACTCATTTTGGGGTACCCTAAGAGACAGACCCATTCTGGGATGCCCCAAGACATGGGCCCTTTTTATGATGCCCCAAGAGATGGACCCATTTTGGGGTTCCCCATGAGATGGACACATTTTGGGGTTCCCCAAGCCCACTATCCAGCTTCAGAACAGGGCTGGAAGCTGATGAGCAGCCCTGGTGGCAGAGATAAAACCCACTGGGACACCAGGGAGGGGCTGCTGCAGCCTGGGACACCCCAGGAAATCCCTGCTGCTCAGGAATGCTCCTTTCTGCCACATCCCAGCACCTGAGCCCTGACGTGGCACAGGAGACATGGATGGGCACTTGATCCCAACCATCACCACATCCTGTGAGGATCCCAAACCCCTGGGCAGCTCTGGAGTGCTGGATCACAGAAATCCACAGTGAGCTTTGCTGGAGCCCCACTTCTCCTAAAAAGCTGTCAGGCTGCATCTCCCAGACAGACAAGCTTGGCTTTGGGCTGGCCTGGCAACTGCATTTGTGCTGGTTCATTAACTAATTGCTCAAGCCAGTGTGGATGTTGCACTGATCCAGGCTGGAGGGATGCAGGGGAGCATGTCCCCAGCTCCAAGCAGGTGCCAACCCCAAATAAAACAGGCAGCAAGGACCAGAGGTGGCAGGAATGTCCCTCCATGGCCACCAGCACATGGAAACCACTGAGGGGACAAAACCCAGCTGATGGCTGAGAACCCAAACAAGTCTCAAACCTTCAGCAGCTCAACATCCATTTTTCCCTGGATTTTTCAGCCCTTCCTGGAGGACACATTCCTCAGCCAGGAATCCAGGGGTTAGTCCCAGTTGTGGTGGTAACCTGTGTTTAATTCCCCTTTCCCTGTCTGCACTGCTCTCAGGAAGGATGTCCACATTTATCCCTGCTGGCAAAGCCCTGGGAAAGCTGCACAGCCTAGGGAGGAAGAGGAGGAGGATGGAGACCTGGAGCTCCTGAACTCTGCAGAAGTTGAGTAACAGCCAGAAGTGAAAAAGGGAAATGAAATGCATGATCACACCCTCTGAGTGCCCTGGAGAAAGAGAGGAAAATTCAGGAGGTTTTCAGTGCAGGAGGAGGCTCAGGGTGATTGCTGGGGTGTCCTGTGCAGGGACTTTGAAGATCCTTTTGGCCCCTTCAGCTCAGGATATTCTGTGCTAACTCCAGGCAATCTCCTTGGGTCTGCACAGGGATCTGGGGGAGAGCTGAGCAGAGTTTCCTGTTTGGGCACAGTCAGTGACCCACAGCCCCCCACCAGCACCTGTCCTCTTGCTCCAGATGTTCCCATCCCCAGCTGCTGCAGTGCCAGGAGGAGCCCAGAGCTGTCCTGCAGCCCTCACTGTCACAGTGTCCCCAGGGGGAGGTGACCCTCACATTCCAACGTGTGGCCGTGACTCCTCAAGCTTCTCCTCTGCCTTGAAGCCAAATGGAGGAAAACACCAACAAATGGTGGTTCTTTGGTGGGAATCCAGGCTGGTTAGCTGTGCCCTCAGGAACACCAGGCAGCTGGCACGTGGCTGGGGGCTCCTTGCTGCTCCCTGAGCCAGGGCCAACCTCCTGAAGGGCTGCACAGAAGCCACAGGTGTGAGCACACTGAGGCTCTCTCTCATCCTGGGGGCTGTGGGAGCCCACAGTGCCAGCACCTCCAGCCCTGCTCTATTTCTGCACTCCCCAGAGCCAAGCTCCCTCCCTGCACCGTGAGTTGGAGGGAGCAGCATCTGCTCCTCAGCGTGAGACCACAAGCCTTGTGATGGTGATGAGCCTCCTCTGAAAGGTGTTGATGTTGTGGGAAGAAGGGAGGAATCTCTCCTGGGACACTTTCTGCAAGAGGTGCAGAGGAATCAGACCTTACATTTCCTTTTTTTTTAAGAGGGAAAGAGCCTAAATCCTCCCTGCTAGTGGCTTTTTTAACCTTCTTGCACATGCAGGTGAGTGGCTGCAGTCCTGCCAAACTGAGGTTTGTCACTCTTGGTCACCTTCCATGCTCACATATGGGCAGGAGCTTCTCAGCCCCTGGTGCAGACTGTGCTCTGGAGATTGAAATTGTTCTGCAAGGTGATGGTGAACGCTGAATTTTACAATTTTTTTCAAGCTTTTCCAACTTGGAGCTGACACTGGAGGTGAGACACAGGCTGGTGACAGAGCTGCAGCCCCAGCAGAGGCTTTGCCCATTCCTGTACCCACACACCAGGCTGGGGGCACCACGGGGACTCCTGGCAAGTGGGAACTGGGAGGATGGGATGCCCACGGTGGGGATGGTGCAGAGAGCTCCTGCTGCTCACCCATGCACTCCTGCAGCAGGCTGAGGTCACAGCCCTGCCCTGTGCAGGCATGGATGCCATGGGCACCCCTGCAATGCTCCCTGTGCCCTTCACTGCCTCCTCCTCCTCTGTGCCTGGCATGGGCAGCACCCCAGCCGTGTCCCCTGGGCACTGAGCATCCTCCACCAGCAGCATCTGTCCCCCCAGGGCTCCCTGTGCCCCAGCAGGGGCTGGTGGCAGCTGCAGGGTGCCCCAAGAGCTGGGCTGAGCCAGGTGCCAGCAGCCCCAGCCCTGCCCCTGCCTCCTCCCTGTCCCTGCAGGTGCAGCACAACCCCAGCCTGAGTCCCTGAGTCATCCCCAGGCAGGGCTGGAGCCTGGAGAGCCCAGCTGGGGACACACAGTGACACTGGGCAGTGCCAGGCCGTGTCCAGGGCACAGGTCAGCTCTGGGGGAGGCTGTGCAGGTGAGGCTGCAGGTGGGAGGATCACCTGGTGGCCTGGGGGAAAGGTGTTCTCTGCTGTCTCTGCAAAGTGCTTCCTTATCCCAGGGCTCCTGCACTGCTCCCACCTGCCAGGACAGCAATGGCAGCAAAAGGAGCCTTTGGGGAGCTGGAGGGGTGCAGGGGTTCCTGGATCCAGCCTGGAGCCACAGCCATGTGCTCCAGCTCTGTGTCCTGCCGGTGGCACAGGTGTCACCCCTGCAGCAGGGCCTGTCCCTCCTCACTGCTGGCACTTCAGTGAGGTAAAACCTGCCTCAGCCTCCTCCTCCTCCTCACTGCAGGCTGCTGCAGGAGAGCCACCACTGGGCTGGGCAGGGCAAGCCCGGGGAAGGTGGCCCTGAGATCCCAGGGGCACGAGAGGATGGGAGGGATGTCCAAGCAGCTGGGGGCAGGTGAAGATTTGGGGATGATGTCTGTGCAGTTGGGGGGCAGGTGATGATTTGGGGATGATGTCTGTGCAGTTGGGGGGCAGGTGATGATTTGGGGATGATGTCCCTGCAGTTGGGGGGCAGGTGATGATTTGGGAATGCTGTCTGTGCAACTGAGGGGCAGATGAAGATTTGGGGATGATGTCCCTGCAGTTGGGGGGCAGGTGATGATTTGGGGATGATATCTGTACAGCTGAGGGGCAGGTGAAGATTTGGGGATGGGTGTCCTCAGAGCTGTCACTGTCAGCTGAGATTTTCCCAACCAGCACCAGGGCAGAGGGGCCAGCTCTCCCTGGGAGGGGACAGACACACAGCAGGAGGACCTGGCCCTCAGGCATCACCTCTGGGGACAAGCACACTCAGCTCCAGCCTACCCAGCCAGCAGCAGGCCCAGGAGGATGCAGTCCCCATGGCTGGACACCTCGGGAAGGCGCAGGGACAGCCCCACACACACACACACAGCTCTGGGGGTGGCAGTCTGCTTGTGCCCTCCTCCTCCTGCAGCCCTGGCCCACCTCTCCCCCTGCCCACCACCTCCCAGCTCTTCAGAGGCCTCCAACCCCCGTCCTGTTATGGCACCAGCTGGTCAGAGGAATAATCCGGGTCTGGAGGGACGCCAGGGCAGAATGCAGCTCGGGAGGGGGGGCTGGCGGAGTGAGCCATGGCAACGCGGCAGCATCCTCCCCATCCTTCCATCCATCCTCCCCATCCTTCCATCCATCCTCCCCATCCTTCCATCCATCCATCCTTCCCATCCATCCTTCCATCCTCCCCATCCTTCCATCCATCCTCCCCATCCATCCATCCATCCTTCCATCCTCCCCATCCTTCCTTCCATCCTCCCCATCCATCCTTCCATCCTCCCCATCCTTCCATCCTCCCCATCCATCCATCCATCCATCCATCCCATCCTTCCATCCTCCTGGAGAAGGAGCCCACAGGACATGTCCTGCCTCGGGGTCAGCCCCAGGCTTGGCCCTCTCACTCCTGAGGAGCAAACCTCTCCTGCAGCAAAGCCCCAGGGAGAGCAGGGCTGGCGCAGCCAGGGAACCCTGTGCCAGCAGCACCGGTGCCCAAGGACAAGATCTGGGGGCCCTGCAGGCTGCTCCCAGCTCCGGGGGGGTGCAACAGCCCCCCAAGGCAGGCAGCAAGCCCAGGGGCTCCCCGATGCCGGGGGGACCCCAGGGTGCTCCCCGGTGCAGCCCCGGCTCCTCTGCAGCATTCTGGCTGCTCAAACCCCGCTCCCCCCTCGCAGCCACCCACGCCTCCTCGCCAGCCCGGCTGCCCGGCTCACATTTCCATTTTCAGTCTGGAATCATGTTTTTCAGGGAAAGAACGGAGCAGTTTGTCACTAAACCCTGAAGGGGAGGATTAAGTCAGATTTCGAACCTCTCCGTGCGTGTGTGTGTGTCTGTGCTCTCCCCCTGCCTTTTCCGGCGCAGAGACAATGAATGGCAATAGGGGACACGCAGTGGCGCTGCTCTCTGTCCCCTCTCGGCCAGGGCACCGCATGTGGCACTGCCAGGGCTGCGTGGGCAGCGGGTCCAACCCCCCCACCCCGCATCCCACCGGGCTGGGGCACCCCCAGCCCCCCAAAACCAACCCAGCACAGCCCCAGAGGCATCCCCTCCCTCCCCAGCGCCCATCCTGCAGCACAGCAGCACCGGGACCCTGCCCTGCCTTTCCCGTCCATTTTGGGCTCTGTCCCCGCCGCAGCAGCCCGGGCTGGGCGGGGGGATGGCGCAGGTGACACGGCAGGGTGGCAGGGCCGTGGGGATCCCCCCGTTGTCCCCCCCCTGCCCATCGCCACCCACCCGATCAGATCACACCACCAGCCCGGCCGCGCCATCTGCAGCGGGCAAGGGAGGGCGGGGGGACGGCAAAAACACCCCAAAAAACAGCCAAAAAACCCAAAAAAACACCCGGATCCGGCCGCGGGCAGCCACGGTGCCACGGAAATAAACCCTGCGAGAGGCGGGGAGGAGGAGGAGGAGGAGGAGGAAGGCTCATGGCTGCGGGGGGAAGTTCCCACCGGTTCCTGCCCTTTCATTTTCTCCATTTTTTTTTTTTTTTTCTTTTTAATGCGGAGTTTTTTCGCCTGAATTTCGCCCCGGGGAAAAGAAGCACCTCTCCTGTTCCTCGGGTGTTTTTTGGAGAACAACCCCCCCCCCGTGAAAATATCGCCTTGCAACAGCCGGGAAGGAGGAAGCGGAGCCGGGGACGATCGCGCCGTGCCCCCGCCCGCGGCTCCCGGAATATTCCGGCCGGGAACAGCGCGACCCCCGCGGGCACGGCATGCCCGGGCAGGGGGGGCACACACGGGGCACCCCCGGGCTGGGGGAGACAAGGCACAGCCGGGAAAATAATAATAATAATAACAGTGCAGGGAATGAGGATAATAACGAAATGCAGCCCAGCGTTTGAGCGGGATTTGCTGCAGACAAAGCGGGAGGGCCCAGCCTGGCACTGCGCTGGGGGAGGGTTTGGGGGGCTGCATCCCTCTGTGCCCCCCGCTTCGGGGGCCTGGGGGCCACGGGGGTCGAGGGGGTAAAACAGAGGGGGGTAAAACCGAGGGGGATAAAACCGAGGGGGGGTAAAACCGAGGAGGGGTAAAACCGAGGGGGGATAAAACCGAGGGGGGATAAAACCGAGAAGGGTAAAACCGAGGGGTGTCCGAGCGTCTCCGGCTTCCTTGTCCCCCCCCTCGGTTTTCCAGCCTGGCCCCGTCACCGATCCCCCCTCCCCCGGCACTGCAGAAAAGCCCCAACAATTCAACCAACGCACCCCGGAAGGTGACAGCACCCCCAGCCCATAATGCCAGCGTGTCCCCGCGGGGAATGTCCCGTGTCGCCGCGCCCCCCCCCCCGCCCCCCCGAGGGTCCGTATTGCGCACCCGCAGCATCCCCGCAGCCCCGGCCGGGCCGCCCCGGCCCCCCGCCCCAAACCGCCCGCGGCAGCGCGGATCTTACTCTCTCCCACCACAGCCTTGAGTCCGATGGGGGCCATGTCTGTGCCGGGGGGCTCGGGGGCACCCCGAGGCGCTCGGCCGGGCGAGGCTGCGGGCGGCGGCGCAGGGATGCGGAGGGCGGAGGGAGGAGGAGGAGGAGGAGGATGGGGGGGGTCGGGGGGGCGCGGGGGGCGGGGCGCTGCGCTCAGCTGACCGGGGCGGGGCTTGGGGGCTGCGTCATCGGCCACGCCCTGGACACGCCCAGGCAGGGCCACGCCCCGCGCCGCAGAGCAGAGCCCGCCGCCAGCGCCCCCTGGCAGGCGGGACACGGAACTGCAGCGGGGACACGGACACGGACAGGGGACACGGACAGGGGACACGGACAGGGGGACAGACACGGACACGGTGACATGAACAGGGGGATGCACATGGACAAGAGGACACGGACACGGGGACACACATGGACAGGGGGACACGAACGGACCCTCCTTGCCAGAATCACCCACGGACACACTCATGGAACCCCCCTGCGACAGGAATTAACATAGACACACCCCCAGCAGCCCCCCACATCCGAAATCCCCCCCGCAGCCAGCATCATCCACAGACACGCACACAGCATCACCCACAGACCCCAGCATCACCCACAGTCCCCAGCATCACCCACAGACACGCACACAGCATCACCCACACCCCAGCATCACCCACACATCCCCAGCATCACCCACAGACACGCACCCAGCATCACCCACACCCCAGCATCACCCACACATCCCAGCATCACCCACAGACACGCACACCCACACCGCATCACCCCCACAGCCAGCATCACCCCCGTACCAGCGTCACCCCCTTCCCACACCCCAGGGCTCAGCTCTGCCCCCAAAGCTCAGCCAAAACAAAGCATTGCCCCCCAGGGCTGCAGTGGGGAGGGGTCTCTGGGGTGAATCAGGTTTATTTCCCAGTAAAATATCACACATACACACACAGAGGGGATCAGTCACCCCTCCTGGGCACGGCAGGCTGTAAATCTGGGGGCAAAGGCTGTGTGCTCACCCTGCACCCAGCACGGCACACAACAGCCTCCCCTCCAGGCTGGCCGCCAGGCTCTGGGGCTGCCTCCCAGCCCTGTGCCCCGCGGATTTGGGCGCTTCTGTGCTTCCCCTTCTGAGCCTGGGCTGCGTGTGAAGGGGGGAAATGGGGCAGGAGGTGCTAGCACAGAGCCGGAGCGCACGGCAGCGCTCCAGGGACAGGCTGTGCCCGCAGGTGCGTGCGTGTGCAGACATTTATATGTATGTATGTATGGCCACGGAGAGGCTCACCCTGCCCCGGGGCGCCTGGGGACACAGGAGCACCCAGAGGGACAGCAGAGTGACAAAAGCCTGTGCTCAGCCCCAGGTCGGACAGCCGAGAGCCCTTTGCTACAAAACCTGCTCTCCTCGATGCTTCCTTAAAAATAATCCGAGCTGAGTTTGTCAGCGGCGCTGGACTCGGTGCCAGGCGCAGCTATAAATACCAGCAGGCTATTTAGGAGAGAGGTGTTTCACTGCTCCTCCATCTCTGTCAGTCTCCCCAGGGAGAGCATCGTTTGTCTGCAGAAGCCCCAGCGCTTGGGGAGCTGCAGGAGGGCTGGACCTGGCTGGAGGGGTCCCCAAGCTGTGTCCCCTCACCCCTGGGGACAGTCAGCTCCCGGGCAGCTCAGTGGTTCTCTTGCATCCATCACACCTGGTAGAAAATATAAATAAGGAGAGTGGGAAAATTTCGTTGGAAAAATTGGAAACCAAGCTGCCCCACTCCACAGGCTGCCTGGGGAAGGAGGCAGGCTGGGGATGGAGGATTTGGAGGGGAAAACTGGGAGGGCAGGGATGGGAACATCCTCCCCATGGAGGGTGGAGAGGGAATGATGGTTTGGAGTGTCCTCCTGACAACACAGCTGGTCCATCCTGACATCCAGGACCCCGCTGGCCTCGGGGCTGGATTGGGACCCAGAGGCTGCTTCCCACTGCAGGGCATCTGCTGGAGTGCAAAATGCCTCAGGACGGCACCAAGCAGGGAGTAGGGGATGGTTTGGGACCCCCAGAAACCTCTCCCTGCTCAGGGGGATGTGGGTGAGGAGCTGGGAAGGGAAGGGAAGGGAAGGGAAGGGAAGGGAAGGGAAGGGAAGGGAAGGGAAGGGAAGGGAAGGGAAGGGAAGGGAAGGGAAGGGAAGGGAAGGGAAGGGAAGGGAAGGGAAGGGAAGGGAAGGGAAGGGAAGGGAAGGGAAGGGAAGGGAAGGGAAGGCGCTTTTCCTCAGCCCCCTTTCCACACAGGGTTGGGAAGGAGCAATACAGTGGATGGGGAAAGGTGGTGGCTGCTCCCCTCACTCCATCCTGTGCTGTTTTGGTCCAAATCATGGAAATTGGGATGGCCCATATCCCATATCCCACATCCCATATCCCATATCCCACATCCCACATCCCATATCCCATATCCCATATCCCATATCCCACATCCCATATCCCATGTCCCATATCCCATATCCCACATCCCATATCCCATATCCCACATCCCATATCCCATGTCCCACGTCCCATGCCACCCCGGTGCCCGTCCCCGTGCCCGTGCCGTGCTCCCCCGTGCCCGCTCTGGTGTCGCCGCCCCACGCCCCGTGCCACGCGGTGCCCACGCCGGTGCCAATGTCGCCAGTCTGTCGCACCCTCCGCAGGCTGCACCGAGCCGATCCCGGCTCCCTGCCAAGGCCTGGCTGGCGGCCACCAGTTATCCCAGTGCCGACCAGCAGAGGGAAATGATGGTCCTCGGCAGCCTCCCTCCTCCTCCTCCTCCTCCTCCCGCGCCCTCCATCCGCCGGGGTGAGGGTGACACCCTGCCCTGTGCTGCCTGCCACAGCCCCTGGCACCGGCCTGGGGGCTTTGCGGATCCCCAGGAGCCCCTCAGTCAGTGTCACCCCTCTGCCCAGAGCTCCGTGTGTGGGATGGAGCTGATGGATCCTGCCCAGAGCTCCATGTCCAGGCTGGAACTGATGGATCCTGCTCAGAGCTCCGTGTGCTGGAGCTGATGGATCCTGCTCAGACCTCCATGTCCAGCCTGGAGCTGATGGATCCTGCCCAGAGCTCCGTGTCCAGCCTGGAGCTGATGGATCCTGCCCAGAGCTCCATGTCCAGGCTGGAACTGATGGATCCTGTCCAGAGCTCCATGTCCAGCCTGGAACTGATGCATCCTGCTCAGAGTTCCATATCTGGGCTGGAACTGATCGATCCTGCCCAGAGCTCCATGTGTGGAATGGAGCTGATGGATCCTGCCCAGAGCTCCGTGTCCAGCCTGGAGCTGGGGCTGGAGCTGATGGATCCTGCTCAGAGCTCCGTGTCCAGCCTGGAGCTGGGGCTGGAGCTGATGGATCCTGCTCAGAGCTCCCTGTGCTGGAGCTGATGGATCCTGCTCAGAGCTCCCTGTGCTGGAGCTGATGGATCCTGCCCAGAGCTCCATGTCCAGCCTGGAACTGATGGATCCTGCCCAGAGCTCCATGTCCAGCCTGGAACTGATGGATCCTGCCCAGAGCTCTGTGCCTGGGCTGGAACTGGGCTGAAACTGGAGCTGGGGCTGAGCTGGGGCTGGAGCTGGGGCTCGGCTGGAGCTGGGGCTGAGCTGAGCTGGTGGATCCACCCCTGACTCAGCAGAAGCCGGTCGAGGCAGCCCTGATTCAGCAGGGTTTAATCGCTGCTATCTGGGAGCGCAGCGCTGGAGTCAGCAGCGGGACGGAGGGTGGGTGCCGCAGCCCGCGGGCACGGCAGTGATGCTAGCGGGGCTGGGCACCGCTGCCCTCGCCTTTATCAGCACTGGAAAGCTTTATTGCTGCAATTACCCTGCTGTTAATTGCACCAAGAGCAGTCCTGGCGAAGGCCAGCAGCTCCCGGCGCAGGTGAAGGGCACCTTCACCCCGTCCCTGCCGGGTGCTTCTCCCTCCAGCCCAGCCTGGGGCCAGCTCAGAGACCCGGGCACAGCCTAGAGGTGACCCAGAGCCTCAGAGGTGACCCCAGGTGGGTTTCACCGTGCATGGGGACCTGAGCACAGTGCGAGGGACGCCCCGACCTCCCCCCGGCTGCATCTCCTGCCCTCAAACCCCGCCCGGCTCTTCCCCCACCGCGATCGGGTTTCCCGGTGATCTGGCGAGGTGGAAACAGATCCTTGTGCCAGGGTCATCGAGAGTGGAAGGAAAACTCCACTGATTGCTCCTGGTGTCGCTGAGAGGGAAATAAACACTTACTGGGCGGGAGGCTTCATCCCGCGGTGCTCAGGGCTGCAGGAATCCAGCAGCACGCTGGCAGTGGTTGGGAACAGCCTGTTCTGGACCTCTGCAGGTGCATCCAGCACCTCTGCTGCTGAGAGGGCAGGCTTTGCACTGGTAATGGCTGCGTGGAAAAGCCAACGGGAGCGAGGTGGGAAGAGCCTCCCCACAGGCACCAAATCCAGAGGGATCAGCTGAGGGGCAGGAGGGCAGGGAGCTGAGCACACAGCCCCTGTCAGGCTCGGTTTGACTGCTGTGAGCAGAAAAAAATAGCCAAAATAACCACTTTTTTTTTTTTTTTTTTTTTAAATGCTTTGTCAGGGCCGTAGATTGTGGCATCAGGATCATCCAGGGGAAATCCTGGGAGGGTGAAGGACAGGTACGGAACACTCTGCTCATCATGATGGACTAATGCACTGAAGGCTTTGAAGGCTTTAACAATCTGTGAACTATCTCACCTCGCTGTGGCCATCTCCACCATTCCAGGAGCTGCCTGAAATCACGAGAGTGTTTATTCTCCTCAGCTGTATTCATAGGGAAATCCTTCATTTCCAAGCTGGGATAGATAATTCATCAGCTCGTGGCAGATAAGCATTATTTCCATCTGTTCAGTGAGATGTAATTAGCTGGCTTGATTAGACTTTATCAAGCTGCAATTCTGTACAACTCCAACACTGCCCAGCCTCTGATGGGAGGGATGTCTGGGCTGGGTCCCTCGGAGCCCCAGCACGTGGGACAGGCAGGGGACAGGGTGTGGCAAAGCCATTTGAGCATCATTTGTGCTGCTGGAACGGGTGGTTTGCTTTCCTGAATCCAGGAGCTTTACCTGGAGCCTTTGCAGAGGGATGTGGGGAAGCAGAGCAGGGAGCTGGGAGCTGAGCCTGTAAAGGGAAATGGATTTAAAGACATCCTCGGGAAGGATGGAGCCAGGAGGGGAGGCAGGAGGGCAGTGGGGGGCTGTGTCTGCACCCCTTGTGCTCAGCAGGATGCGCTCAGTGCCTGAACAGGGCCAGGCTGGGCTCCCAGAAACTGCAGCTGGAGAGGAAGGATAAACCATCCCCATCCCATCCCATCCCATCCCATCCCATCCCATCCCATCCCATGCCCGTCCCCATCCCATCCCATCCCCTCCCCACCCATCCCATCCCATCCCATCCCATCCCATCCCATCCCATCCCATCCCATCCCATCCCATCCCATCCCATCCCATCCCATCCCATCCCATCCCATCCCATCCCATCCCATCCCCATTCCCATCCTGCTCAAGCACCCACTGGTGTGTCAGGGATGAAGGAAACCCTGACCAGCATTGGGGACAATGCCCTGTGCACGTGGCCATGTGGGAATACACCCAAATGTGCTCAACTGCTGAGTTTTGAGCTTCCAAATGTCTCCAGTCACAATAAAGCCCTTCAAACAACTCCTTTCCTGTCCCAAGCTTTGGCAGCTGAGCCTGTCCCTGTCCCCTTTTTGGCAAAAGCTCACTGCTGTGTCACCACGTGGCACTGCCTGGCGGTGCCAGCACATCGTGCCCATGCTCAGGTGGTTTTTGGAGCCCCAAAAGCAGCCTGTGTGTCTGTGTGACAGCCTCCAGGTTCTGTTGACACGCTATTTCTGTGTGCCACAAACATCCCCTTCCTGTTTGCAAATACAATATCAATGCTGTCTGGTTTTTACCTCTTCATCCAGGTTTTAATTTTAATTTAAGAAACACACCAGTGGGCAAAAGAGGCAGCGATGACTCAGTGCTCCAGTGCTTGTGGATTAATTTTTCAAAAATAAGGATTTTAAAACACTTACTTGGTTTATTTAGTAGGACTTTGTGTGTACTGCCTAAATCCTATTCCATGCATTGCTTTTTTGGAAGGGATGAAGCTTGGTTTCTAATAATGAAGTTATTTACACGGATAGATGTTCTCATTTATTTTCAATTTGAAGGGGGTGGATGCATTTTCATCGCCTCTTAAATACCATCACCCCACTAAGACAGAATTTCAAATTAATTCACATCCAGACTCCTCAGGGATCAGTGCTGGGGAAAGTGTTTAAAAGCCTCAAGTGGAAAGATTTTCTATTGGAAATGAGATTCTGCTGCAGACAAATTTCCCACGAGAATCCCTTGATATCTGCAGCATTTTGGCCAGGCAAACAAACTGCAAACAAGCCCCGTGCTAAGGGTAAAACCTTCTTATGGGGGCATCCCAGGGGGTAAAAAAGGGAATATCCCAGCTTTGGAATGATTTTCCCACTGAAATGAGTCGGAGGGGTGAGAACAGTGTTAGGATGGGAAAGGCTGGTGCACCGTGGGCATTCCTGGGGGGACAAGGTGCTGGGACAAACGCAGGTGGCATCTGGGTGCCACTTGATGTCCTGATGGTTTTTGGCCACCTGGGGAGTGTTTGGCTTCGGCACAGCTTGGGGCACGGGCGCACCCGCATCCCTCCCTGAGGAGAATTTTTGGCTCCAGGATGGCATCCCCCTGGCACGGCGAGGGGGCAGGACCCGCCGGTGTCCCCGGGGTGGTGGCCCCGCTGCAGGGCAGGGTGTGGCGGTGGTGGCCCCGCTGCAGGGCAGGGTGTGGCGGTGGTGGCCCTGGCGGTGTCCCCGCGGTGGTGGCCCCGCTGCAGGGCACGGTGTGGCGGTGGTGGCCGCGGTGGTGGCCCCGCTGCAGGGCACGGTGTGGCGGTGGTGGCCGCGGTGTCCCCGGGGTGGTGGCACTGCTGCAGGGCAGGACCCGCCGGTGTCCCCGGGGTGGTGGCCCCGCTGCAGGGCAGGGTGTGGCGGTGGTGGCCCTGGCGGTGTCCCCGCGGTGGTGGCCCCGCTGCAGGGCACGGTGTGGCGGTGGTGGCCACAGTGTCCCCGGGGTGGTGGCCCCGCTGCAGGGCACGGTGTGGCGGTGGTGGCCACAGTGTCCCCAAGGTGGTGGCCCCGCTGCAGGGCACGGTGTGGCGGTGGTGGCCGCGGTGTCCCCGGGGTGGTGGCCCCGCTGCAGGGCACGGTGTGGCGGCGGTGGCCGCGGCCGGGGAGGGCTGTGCGCATCCTGCCGCCCCCTGCCCAGCCCCGCGGCGGCCAAGGGCAGCTATTTCAGGAGGATAAACAGGATGCCTCCGCTCCCAGCCCGGCCACTTCCAACCCTCCCTCCCACCGCTCCCGGCTAAACAAGTCCAGCCCAGGAAAAACCTCCTGGAGCCGTTTCCACGCTGGCTGCCCCACACCGAGCCAAGCCCCAGCTTCCAGGGGTCTGGAAGCATCCAGGGACCCAGAGCGAGCCCCAGGCCTGCATCCACCTCGGCGGCGACTCCCCGGAGCCGCCCTGCAGCTGGGAACAGCTTGAACTTTCTGGTCACGCCACCACGTCCTCCTTCCTCCCTCCTCCTCCTCTTCCTCCCTCGGTCACACCCCGAGCTGCTGGCGGTGCCCAGGCTCTGGGAATGAGTGAGACCTTTCGTCCCCGCGGATCGTGCCCAGGCAATGCAGCAGGATCCTGCCGGGGCTGTTTCCGCCTGTTGCGCTCGGGGAAGGAGCAGCAGCACAGCGAGAGGAAGGAGGAGCTTTTCCACCGCTTCCTCCAGCTCCGCGGCTCCAGCTGCTTCCTCCCCGGCTGGCTCCGAGGAGACTTCGCAGGATGGCTGGCACATTCCCGTTTTTAGTGTCCCGCTCTGAGTGTCCCCTCCTGCTCCCTGGCTCAGCCGGGAGGTGCCAGCCCCCATCCCGCGACAGCTCCTGGTCCCAAACCTGTGGCCGGGGCGGGTTTTAAATCACCTCCAGCGCTCCCATCCCGCTGTCCCACGGGCTGGGGAGGGCGAGGGGCCCCTGGCTGTGCCCGCTCCCCAGTTTGGCACCAAGGTCAAGGCCGGCGGCCGCGGGGCGTGGGCACAGGTAGGACGGAGCCGGGTGTGGCAGTGCCGGGCTGGAGCAGCGCGGTGCCAGCACGGAGCCGGTTTTCCCGGTGGGAGTACGGGGAGGGGGCACACAGGGCACTACCCAGCCCCCTCCTCCATCCTGCCCATCCCCCTGCGGGGTAATTAGCCGCGCTAATTGCCGGCGGGGGTCACTCGCAGCCTCTCCTCGAGGCCGGGGGCGGTGCGGGAGGAGTGGCCGGGGGGGCCCGTGGGGCGCCGCGCTGCCGGGCCGCCCCGAGCGCTGCCTTCCTCCTCCTCCTCCTTCTCCCTCTTCCCTCCTCCCTCTCCCTCTGCCCTCCTCCTCCTGCCGCCCGGCCCGGCCCGGCTCCGCTCGCCATGGGAGATGTGGTCTCCACGCACCTGGACGAGGGTCGCCGCCAGCACATCGCGGGTGAGCCCCCGCCGCGCCCCCCGCTCCGCTCATCCCCTCCAGGATCTCCCCACCCCTCTTTCAATCCCTTTGGGAACCCCCCGCTCAGTCTTCCCGAGACCCCCACGCCTGCTCTTCGCCTCTTTCTGGCTCTTTAAACTTTTTAATTTTTACTTTCCCCGTGGTTTTGCCTCGGCACAGCTCGGGGGGGATACTCGAGGGTCCCGAATGAAAGGCTGGGTTGTGCCGGGGGTGTTTGTGCTGGCGGCGGGGCTCGGGGACCCCTCGGGCTGCGGGGAGGGGAGAGCTGTGCTCCGGGGGATGCTGGCAGCCGGGTCCAGCGCAGGGACAGCGCTGTCAGCACGGGGCTGCTGCCGCTGGCTGGCGGATGGGTCTCATCCCCCTTCACAGTGCTGGGGGATCCTTAGGGAACCCCCCCCAAAGCTTGTGGGGCGGAGGGGAGGGCTGGCTGCAGGCAGGACGCGGCAGTGTCCCGGCCAGCCGTGCGACGGGCGGGGTGACAAAGCGGTCATTGAGAGCCCGTCCGTCTGTCGGGGCGGCAGCGCCTCGCCCCTGGCACAGGATGTCTGGGGAGCGCGGGGTGACGGCTCTGCACAGGCACGGAGCGTGGGAAGCGGTGCCTGGGGGGCTCGGGGCTGCTCGCTGGGGTCTGTGGTGACAGCCTGACCCTGGCGCTGGGGTCACCCCTCGGTGGCCGTGCTGGGCTCCCCCAGGGCGCTGTGCGTCACTGGTGATGCGGGCGCTCGGCTCCCCGGGGCTCCTGAGCCGCCAGGACGTGACCTCCGAGCCCTTCGGTGCCCCGGCTTTGGTTCCAGCTCCCCAGGCTTGGCAAAACCTCCTCTCCAGTGGCCGAAGCCACGCCGGCACCTGGGCGGGTGTCACAGCCGAGGGTGGCTTGGTGCTGGACCTTGTGCATCTCGCCGGCAGCTCAAGGGCTGGGGAGTGCCGGTGTTTTGGAGGTGGCTCCGCCGTATCGCTGCTCTGTGGCGGCCATAAAGCCACGGGAGTGGCTCTGAAGTGCTTTTGTCCCCAAGGAAGAGAAGCGGCTGCCGAGGGGCTGGCACGGCCGCGCTGTCTCGCCCTGCAGCCCCTCCGCCCTGCCAGGCCCCATCCTGGCAGCAGTGCTTACGTGGTATGCGGCTCAGCAGGACGCCAGCAGGTTTCTGAGCTTTGAAGGAGAGCTTGGAACTCGCTCTGGGGTTTTCATCTTGCATTAGTTAAAGCTCAGCCCCGCTGATCCGCGAGGCTGCAGCGGGTCAGGGCTGCCTGTGGCGGGTTTGGATCCGAAGCACATGCTGAATTTCTCTGTGACTCGCTGGTTGTGTGTGCAGAGATAGCTCCCTGTGCAAGCCCCTGTGATCCTAATCCTGAAGAATAACAAGGAGAAGCCTGGCTGGGCTTCCTGTGCAGGAATCTGTCTCTGCTGGGTCAGGGATTGGGTGTTTGCAAGGCCAGGCTGGATGGTTGCACCCTGGCAGGGACTCAGCTGTTACCCCAGGGTGGGATTTAACCCACCATGCTTGGGGACTGCAGAGAGCTTTTAATGAGAAAAAGTTTTCATGGGAAAAAGATTTAATGAGGAAAATCACATTCCTGTGGAGTAGGATTATGGACACCGGGCTGGGACATGTCCTGTGCCATGCTGGGGTGAGTAGGGGGGACACACCTGTACTGGGAAACCTCCCTGGGAGAGACTGGGGCAAACTGGGTTCCTGGAGCACCTCTCTGCTCCTGCCAGGGCTCCTGGCTGGCTGAGGAGCCCCTGGAGCTGGGAGGGGCTGGAACCCAGCAGGCAAGGCACGACTTGCTGTCAGGCATGCAAAGCAACGTGGCGGGGAAAACTCCAGGTTTTCCTGCCTAGCTCGGCCTGTTCGCTGCTGCTGCTGCCCCAGGAGGGACCCAGCCCTTCTCCAAGCAGCTTTTCCCAGTTGTCCTCTCAGATTTGGGGATTGGATTTGCTGCCCAGGCCACCATGAGCCCTGGTTGCTGGAGGGACAGGAGCTCTTTGGGCTTGGCAGGGATTCCTGAGGTTGCAGCTCCTTAGACCAGCAGAGCTGCTGGGGAGAGCCTGGCCCAGCCCCTCCTGGGAATGGGATAAAGGCAGGAGGGAGGTGGGAAATGCCCACAGTGCCCAGGCTGTGCAGGTCCTGGGCCCTGTCCCAGCCCATTTGATGGTGGCTGTGTGAGACTCATGCCGTGTCTCCCAAAAGTCCCAAGCCACACACGTATGGCTTGGCTGGCTCGGGGTCCTTCCTCCCACTGATGGAGGCTCCAGGCAGCCACAGAGCAGCTCCCTGCCAGCACTGGGGATGCTGGGCTGTCAGGGCAGCCAGGTGTGATCCACAGCTGCTGGCAGAGCTGCCTCAGCTCCTGCATTCCGTTCTCCAAGGTCTCTCTGACCCTGCCACCTCCTCCTGCCACCCTGGTTTGGAAATCTTCCTGCCTGAGTCATCCAGTTTGTTTGTCAGCACCCTTCTACTGCCTTCCTCCTCCTCCTCCTCCTGCTCTTCCTCCCAGATGTGGGCTGGGAGTTGCTTCCAAGCTGCTCTGTGGGCTGGAGCAGGGACTGGCTCATCCTCCCTGTGCAAGGATGCCCAGCGTGGGCACCATCACACAAGGGTGGCAGGGATGGGCTGTCCTGGGAAACCAGGATGTCACTGGGTGCCCTGGGGTTTTCCATGTCCTCTCATGTCCAGGGTGCTCTCAGCATGGGAGTGGATGCAGCTCTTCCCTCATGCTGGAGTCATTCCTTCCCTGGAGCATCCCATGGACCCCTTCTCCTGGGGGCTGCAGCATGGCTGGCAGGAGCTGGCTGGCTTTGGGGTGGATCCCAGGGGCGCCAGCACCCAGGGAAACCCTGAGTGCCATCCTGGGTGAGTGGCAGAGCCCAGGGATGCAGCAGGAGCTGCTGGGGCCATCCTGGGTGAGTGGCAGAGCCCAGGGATGCAGCAGGAGCTGCTGGGGCCATCCTGGGTGAGTGGCAGAGCCCAGGGATGCAGCAGGAGCTGCTGGTGCCATCCTGGGTGAGTGGCAGAGCCCAGGGATGCAGCAGGAGCTGCTGGTGCCATCCTGGGACAATGGCAGAGCCCAGGGATGCAGCAGGAGCTGCTGGGGCCATCCTGGGTGAGTGGCAGAGCCCAGGGATGCAGCAGGAGCTGCTGGTGCCATCCTGGGTGAGTGGCAGAGCCCAGGGATGCAGCAGGAGCTGCTGGGGCCATCCTGGGTGAGTGGCAGAGCCCAGGGATGCAGCAGGAGCTGCTGGGTGTCTCCAGAGGGATGTGGGGGTGGGTGGCAGCTCAGGGAGGGTCCCTGGGAGCTCACACCTTGCTCTGGCATCTCCGGGGAGTCGCCAGCCCGTTAATTACGGAGTGAAGCACCTGCTAATTTCGGGGTAGGACTTCCACAGGCGCCAGCCCACGCAGAGGTGGCAGAGGTGACAATGAGCCTCATCCCTGGGGCCGGACCTGCAACCTCCCTGCTCTGAGGAGCCTTGTCAGGCATCGGGGTGTGCATAGCCCTGATCCCACCTGGGGTGGGGTGGGATGGAATAGGATATAGGATATAGGATATAGGATATAGGATATAGGATATAGGATATAGGATATAGGATAGGATAGGATAGGATAGGATAGGATAGGATAGGATAGGATAGGATAGGATAGGATAGGATAGGATAGGATAGGATAGGATAGGATAGGATAGGATAATGGGATGGGATGGGGTGGGATGGGATGGGATGGGATGGGATGGGGTGGAAGGGGTGGGATAATGGGATGGGATGATGGGAAAATGGGATGGGACAATGGGATGGGATAATGGGATGGGATGGGATGGGATGATGGGATGGGATGGGATGGGATGGGATGGGATGGGATGGGATGGGATAATGGGATGGGATGGGATAATGGGATGGGATGGTTGGGTGCAGGGCCGGCTCCAGAGGTGCCTCACAAACCCAGAAGGCACCAGGCTGTGGTGTGCCGCAGGGACCGGGCTGCTGGCAGCGGGGGGAGGTTCTCTGCGGCTTCCCTAAGCGTGACACTCATTTCCCAGCCTGTGCCGCAGCTCGGCTCCCGCCGGCGTGGGCGGGGGAGGCTGCTGGGCTCTGGGGTTGGTCTGGGGGCTGCAGCCCTCGCCCTGCCCCGGGGGAAGCCGTGCCGGGAGGCTCCCAGGGCTCGGCGCCGCAGCCCTGCCGTGCTCGCTCCCAGCCAAACGTGTGTCTTTCATCGCCAAATAAATAACTCCCCTGGCACGCAGGGCTCCCTGCCAGCAGCCCGGGCTGGTTCTGGCAAGCTGGGGCTTCACCTGCAGCCGTCGTGTCGGGGCACAGGCTCGCTCCCAGCCGGCGTGTCGGGGCAGGGGACGCGGCTCTGGTGGTGTTCCATCGTGGGCAGCAGTGCGAGCCCCAGGCAGGGTGCCTGCCCTCGGGGAGGGCTTTCCCTGCCTCCCCCAGGCTGGGTTTAGCCAGAGGCCCGGGCTGCAGCGAGCTGGGGCACGCAGGGAGGGGATCCCTGCTCTGCCAGGACGGCAGGAACAGAGCTCAGAGCTCTGCTAGGGCCAGCCCAGGGGGAGAAAAGCACCCCCAGAGCAGTGTCAGACACCCCAAAAGCCATTGCAGGACACAGCCAGAGCTGGGATTTCCTGGCTCAGAGCTCGGAGGGGCTCACAGCCCCTGCCAGGCTGCTGTGTCTGTGAGCTTCCAGCGGGAAGCAGGGCTGGAGGGATCCAGGGATGGTTATCCGTGGGGCAAGGTGTGAAGGCAGGTGAGGACCAGGACCTGCTGAGCCCCTGCAGCACCCAGCTCTGCTCCCACCACCCAGTTTGTGGGGGTGTCACCTCATCCTGGGGCTGCAGCCCCCAGGGCCCGTCTGGTGAGTCCCCAAGCAGGAGCTGTGCCCCTCCCCAGCCCTGCCTGGCCTGGAGCCTGGATGTGCCTGCAGGGGCTCCGTGGGGAGAGGGGAGGAAGGGGCAGAGCAGAGCAGCTCGTTGCTTCCTCCCGGTCTCTTGGACCGGCAGGGGAGGAAGGAATCAAACTCCACCTTTTCCCCCTTTTCAAAGGGAAAGAGCAGCGACTTTTGACACAGGTCCCAGCTCTGCTAGAGCACAGTGCCCTTCTGCCTGCCTTCCTGTCCTTTGCCATGCCCTCCTACCCTTCCCTGGCAGCAATCTCTCTGGGGAATTCCTCTTGGGAACTTGACCCCTTCACTGGGGGAGTCCCCAGATGGGACATTCCCACACAGCAGGATGGATGGGACAGTGCCCTGGAGGTGACAGAGGGCCTGGGGCAGGATCTCACCTGTTGTGCCTCTGGGGCACAGGACACTTGTCCTGGCTCCCTTTCTCCTTCTGCCAGCTCTGCTCAGCCCCTTGAGAGGTTTTCCTGCATGAAGGGATGTGCCCAAAGCCGGGGTGAGCCAACTCCCAGACCCTAAATGTGTGGTGGCTCAGCATCCTATGGCATGGGCACAGAGGAGCTGGACACAGGAGCCTCCCCAGCAGCAGGGGAGCGAGCTCCAGCACAAGTTCAGATCTGTTTTCACCAAATCCCTCTGGGTTGGGTTGTTTTTTTAAATGCACATAAAAATCTTTGTTTGGTCTCCACCCCTGGGGCTGGATTGGGTTTCCCCCGGCCCTGTCCAGCTGGGCACAGGGAGGGTGTGCCAGGTTCAGCTCCCCTCCCGGGGCTGGGGCACAGGGGAAGGTCCTGGAGCAGGGATCACCCGCCCCAGCTGCCCCAGCACAGGAGGTTTGCTGTGTCCCCTGTGCCAGGGGGTGGGCACGGTGGGGTTGTGCCATTCCCGAGGGTGCAGTGCTGCCTGGCCGGTGTGGGGGGTGCTGCTGGGTCCCACCCTGCTGTGGGGACAGCCAGAGTGGTGGCACCTCTTCTCCACCCTGCCTGGGTGCTGGTGGCACCCAGGGGACAGGGACATGAGGGTGATGTGGTTGCAGCCAGGGTGAGGGCAGTGGGTGCTGCTCTAGCTCAGGGTTTGGGGTTGGTGCTCAGCTTGAGCCATCCCTACAGGGATGCTCCATCCTCCCTGTCCATGGGACTGTTGGGGGATGTTTTTTGCTTTTTTCTCCTCCTCTCTATCTGGAATTTTTTCCAATTGACATGTTAAAATGGCTAGACAAGGAAAGAACTGTTACTCCCACCCCCATATCTCTGCCTGAGAACCCCTAATTCCAAAACTATAATATTTGGAGAGGTGGGGTTTGCACTCTCCATTCAGGGAGGGGCTCCTGCCTTTCTTGGCAAATACCTGTCTTTCAAACAAGGACAAGGACATTTCCTGACAGTCCTGGGGGTGCAGTCACCTCTGCTGGTGGCTTGTCCCTGTGCCTGCTGCCCGGTGTCACTCTGGGCTGGGGCGGCTTTAACCCAGCTGTGAGGGCACCGTGCCCATGGAGCATTCCCCAAAGGCTGCTCCGAGGGGAAAGGGGGATTGCAGGTCGGATTGGGGCGGGGATCTCCTCCTCCCCATCCTCGGAGGCTGTTGGGGCAGGCGGGCTCGGGGCAGGGATGTCGCTGCTGTTTGTTATTCACATTCCTCGCACGCAGCAGCGGGACACGGCATCCGCACCACGGGAAACACCCTGGGGCACAGAGAGCCGCTAATCCCTGTCCTGCCGGGCTGGATGTCACCCAGGCACGGGGAGGGGCTGCAGCAGGGGCTGGCACTGGGGACCGCCAGCAGCAGCGTCCAAAGAAGCGGCAGCAGGTGTCCAAAGCTTGCCTGAGAGTGGTTTTGTCAGTGTTTTTCAGCTGTTCAGAGGCTGAGGAGCTGCTGTGGAATGTGCTCCCTCATTTCCAGCCCCGTGGATCCCGTGGCTGGCTGCAGAGCCCGGCAGTGCCCCGGCAGGTTGGATGGGGCTGGGAGGGCAGCGGTGTTGGCAAGCAGGGCGAGGTGCAGGGGACGGGCACAGAGCCCTGGCAGCACCCCGGGGTGTCCAGAGACGGGCACAGAGCCCTGGCTGCACCCCGGGGTGTCCAGAGACGGGCACAGAGCCCTGGCTGCACCCCGGGGTGTCCAGGGATGGGCACAGAGCCCTGGCAGCACCCCGGGGTGTCCAGGGATGGGCACAGAGCCCTGGCTGCACCCCGGGGTGTCCCGGGATGGGCACAGAGCCCTGGCTGCACCCCGGGGTGTCCAGGGATGGGCACAGAGCCCTGGCTGCACCCCGGGGTGTCCAGGGAGGGGCACAGAGCCCTGGCTGCACCCCGGGGTGTCCCGGGACGGGCACAGAGCCCTGGCAGCACCCCGGGGTGTCCAGGGATGGGCACAGAGCCCTGGCAGCACCCCGGGGTGTCCAGGGACGGGCCCAGAGCCCTGGCAGCACCCCGGGGTGTCCCGGGATGGGCACAGAGCCCTGGCAGCACCCCGGGGTGTCCAGGGAGGGGCACAGAGCCCTGGCAGCACCCCGGGGTGTCCAGAGACGGGCACAGAGCCCTGGCAGCACCCCGGGGTCCCAGCTGGGACACCCCAAGGTGCGGGGATGGGGCAGAACCCTGGCAGCACCCCGGGGTCCCGGCTGGCTGGGGGGACACCCCAGGGTGCTGGGGATGGGCCCAGAGCCCTGGCAGCACCCTGGGGTCGCAGCTGGGACACCCGAAGGTGCAGGGAAGGGCAGAGCCGTGCCCCAGCGGGTGCCCCAGCGCTGCGCTGGCACCGCGGGCGCTCCTGACTCATGCGGGGGCAGCGCCCGGCACGGCGCAGGCACGGCCGGAGAGGATGAACCGGTTCAGGCCTGGCCCCAGCTGGTTTCTCCGCTGCCTCATCCCTTCCTGCGGCTCAGCCCACCCTCCCCAGCGCGGCTGAGTCACAGGGCAGCCGGGCAGGCAGCGCCATGTGCTCCCTCCCACCCCCGCCGCCCTCTCCGCTGGTTTCGGGCAGTGTTTTTGTTCTGAAATGTTCCCCATGGGTTTCGGAGCGCTGGATGGAGCCGGGCAGTGCCCTGGTGCATTCTGCTCCATCGAGCTCAGTCCCAGGGCTGGCAGCAGCACCCCGGGCTGGTTTGGGGGGTTTGTGTGAAGGGCGCCTTTGGATTCCAGGAGAAAAGGGAAAACTCTCCCAGCTTTTGCTCCCCCCACTTTGCTTTCCCTGTCCCAGCCTCTCCTGGTCTGTGTGAGAGCTCTGGGCCAGCTCTGGGTTTGCTGTGGTGAGGATCAAACCTCCTGCAGCCCGTTCCTGTGCCTGCCCGGTGCGGAGCTGTGCCCAGCCTCCTCTGATCCTCGGGGCTGAGTCAGGCCCCCGTGAGGGCGTTTGTGTTTCTGGGTGGAAATGAGCTCACATCCAAATTCCCGAAACCCTGAACTGCCGGCTGGGGTTTAACCCTTTGGGTGCCCCCGCTGGCTCTGCAGGATTGCTGTGACCAGGACAGGGGCACTGTCCCCTCTGCTGGCTGTCACTGCTCTGCTCAGCCTGCCTGGAGCTGTCCCCTGCTGTCATCTTTCCCAGATTCCTGCTGGGATGGGCCTGGGATGAGCCAGGACAGCCCATGGCCGTGGGTGCTCATGTTTGGCTTGTGGGGTGCCCTGGGCACCTCATCCATGTGTGCACCCTGTCCTTGCTGGGCAGTGTCCTCAGGGGGATGCCCACACACCTGTCTGCATAATGCCAGGGTTTGGGACACAGGGGGGTGACCAGGGGACAAGGGAGCACCCCCTGGGTGTGCCAGGCAGCAGAGGGGGCTGGCTGGAGCAGCCCCACTGAGAGGGGTGCCCTGGGGACAACAGGTGGCATCAGCCTCCCTGTGGTGGCATCAGCCTCCCTGTGGTGGCACCAGCCTCCCTGTGGTGGCTTTGTTTGCCTTGCTGGAAGAGCCATCCAGGAGTAGCTGTCCCTGGCAGTGCCACCGTGGTGGCTGTCCCTGTCAGTGCCACTGGGAGCCTGTGCTCCCCCCAGCTGCCTGCCCCCGCTCACTAATCATTTACAGGCTAAATTAGTAATTAACTCCTCCCCCAGCAGCCTTGGCAGACTGGCCAGGCCAGCACTCGCTGCCCACGGGGCACCTGTCCCACCATGTCCTTGGCCAGCACCACCATGGCACAGAGGGACTGTCACCAGGGCAGGGTGAGGACCTGGCCCCCCTGTCCTGCAGGCACATCCTGTGTCACCCCTGGCTGGGCTGGAGGGGACACAGGACACAGGCACATCCCTGTGTCACCCCTGGCTGGGCTGGCAGGGGACATGGGGCACTGGCACATCCTGTGTCACCCCTGGCTGGGCTGGCAGGGGACACAGGACACAGGCACATCCCTGTGTCACCCCTGGCTGGGCTGGCAGGGGACATGGGACACAGGCACATCCTGTGTCACCCCTGGCTGGGCTGGCAGTGGGACATGGGGCACTGGCACATCCCTGTGTCACCCCTGGCTGGGCTGGGAGGGGACACAGGACGCAGGCACATCCTGTGTCACCCCTGGCTGGGCTGGCAGGGGACACAGGACACTGCATGGGGCCAGGGGAGCTGGCCTGAGTCCTGCTGTCCCACAGGGCTGGGAAAGGAGCCAGGCCAGGCCCTGCCCTCTCCCAGCCTGGGGGTTCTGCTTCAATGAGCTGGTTTGGCCTTTTTGTTTTTCTTAATTTTTTTTCTGGACCAAGAGGAAAATTCCCTGCCTGAGGTGAGGCATCCCTGTGTCATCCCCAGTGGTTTGGGCACTGGCTCCAGCCCTGCTGCCTCTCCACTCCTGGGATAGTGGGAGGTGTCCCTGCCCGTGGCAGGGGTTGGGATGGGATGAGCTTTGAGGTCCCTTCCAACCCAAACCCCTCCAGTGTCTGAAGGGGCCACAAGGAAGCCAGAGAGGGGCTTTAATCAGGAGTTGTAGTGAACAGCACAGGGGGGAACGGCTTCAAACTGAAGGAAGGGAAATGAGGTGGGATATTGGGCAGGAATTGTTCCCTGGCAGGGTGGGCAGGGCTGGCACAGGGTGCCCAGAGCAGCTGTGGCTGCCCCTGGATCCCTGGCAGTGCCCAAGGCCAGGCTGGACACTGGGGCTGGAGCAGCCTGGGACAGTGGGAAGTGTCCCTGTCATGTCAGGGGTGGCACTGGATGATTTTAGGGTCCCTTCCCACCGAAACAAGTCCCTGATTCCCTGTTGATGGGTGGGGCAGCCTCTCAGCCCCAGAGCTCTGGTCCCACTGCCTTTGGGAGCAGCTGTGAGCCCTGGGGCCACAGCTGGGCTGAGCCATGTCCCTGTCCCTGTCCCCACCAGGCTCTGTCCCACCAGGGACACACAGCACCCCTGACACCCCTGCAGGTCTGGGGTGTGTTGAGCTGAGCAAGAATGAGGAGGAGTAGGAAGGACAAGGAAATTTTGGAGCAAACCTGTGCAGGACTGAGCTCCCTGTGGCTGGATCTGCTGACTGGGCCCAGCCTGGGCTATTTACAGCAGCACTCCCATTTTCACATGATCTCAAGGGCAACGAGGGAAATGAGCTCTGGACACACACTGGTGGTGGAAGGGCTGGGATATTGGGCAGGAATTGTTCTCTGGGAGGGTGGGCAGGGCTGGCACAGGGTGCCCAGAGCAGCTGTGGCTGCCCCTGGATCCCTGGCAGTGCCCAAGGCCAGGCTGGACACTGGGGCTGGAGCACCTGGGACAGGGGCAGGTCACTGGGGTGGAAGGAGATGCTGTTTCAGGTCCCTTCCAGCCCAGCCCATGATCCTGTGTGGGGCTGGTTGTGGTGCTGGAGATGCTTCCAAGGGCAGGACAGAGCCAGCCCAGGCTGCTGGACCAGCTTGGACACTTTTCCTTTGGAATCCTGGAGGCAAAATCCACCTCCTGCCCTGGCTCAGAGGGACCAAGGGCTGCCCTGGCCGGGCTGTGACCTCTGAGCACTCGAGGGCTGCCCTTGGGCACCCTGCTCCAGGGCTGTGCCCTGCCTGTCACCCTGGGCTGGGTGACAGCTGTGGTGGCAGGGCTGGGCAGGGGGATGGGCAGCAGAGGAGCTGCTCTCCTGGCTGGTTTCACCCACAGGAGCCTCTGGCTCTGCGGTCCTGGGGCGTGTCCTGGGACAGGGACAAACCTGTGCTTTGTCCCCGTGTCCCTGCCCTGCTGTGCTACGGCCCCGGCTGGCTGGGTGATGAAATGCCCTGTGTATCACGGACACTCGGCTTTTCTCTTAATGAAACGGAAGGAAAAATGATTATTTAGAATAATGGAAGGCTGGGGAGCTGGCAGGGAGGGCTGGAGCGTGGCTGGGAGCAGCAGCCCTGTCCCTGCTGCCTCCATCCCGCCTGTCTGGGGTTTGCAGTGCCCAGAGCCCCCTCCGTGCCCCCCCGGCTGTGCAGCCCCTTCATCCCCCTGCTGCTGGAGCCACCACGTGTGCCTGAGTCACGGAGAGCAGGGGGACAGAGGAGCTGTGTGCCCAGAGGTGCTGACACAGCTGGGGCAGGCGTTGGTGCTGCTCTTGGGAGCCCAGAGTGGCTTCCCCCTGCCAGGAACCAGGAGCCAGCAGGACCTGCCAGGGCCTGCAGCAGCCCAGCCACCCTCTGGGTGTGACAGGGCCGGGTGGTGGCACGGGGAGGGCGTGGGTGCTGCGCAGAGCAGCCCCACAGCAAACACAGGATTGGGAAAGCGCTGTGGGTGGCTGGCTGGGACACCCGGCCCTGGCAGCTCCTGGGTGCTGCTGCTTGCCAAAAGGCTTTGGGGGTGTCTGAGCCCACACCCAGAGGTGTGGCTGTGGGGTCTCTCCCCTCCGTGGCCGTGACCCCTCTGGGGACAGGTGACAATCTGTGTCACACACCTGGATGTGCAGCCAAAGCTGCTCATGGAGGGAGCCATGGGTGGCTGTGGTCATGGAGCTGGAGCACAGAATAGTCTCTGCAGCTCTCAGTGCTCCGTTGTGCTGGCAGGGAACACTCTGCACAGCCCCCAGCGCTTCAGGGAGGCTTTTCCCAGCCCGGTGAAGGAGGCAGTGGGCGGCTGAGGCAGTTCCTGGCTGTGACACACCCGCCCTGCTCGGGTGCTCCAGATGTGAGGGGTCAGGACACGCTCTGGCATCATCAGCATGGGCTCCCACCCTCTGCTCAGGCACAGCCCACCACTCACTCCACTCCTGTGTCACCTCCTGATCCCCAGAGACCCGTGTCCCCCCTGGGCTTGCCACCAGGGCTACCAGGCAGGGAGCACCAGTGGCCCCAGCATCCCCTCAGCACCCAGAGGGTCCTGCTGAGCCTGGGGAGGTTTAGTCACCTCGGATGTTCGACTGCAACTCTTGTTCCAACCTCTGCAAATAATTGACTTTTGCTTTTCCATTTACTTAAACCCTCCTAATTGGCCCTGCTGTTAATCAGGGAAGAATGAGTGACTAAGCTGGCTCGCCTGCCCGGGGACCAGGGGCTCCTTTTTTCCCAGGGACTGAAAGGAAATGAAACCTCAAAACGTCCTTTTAAATCTCAGCTGTCTGCATGGCTGCCCAGAGCCCTGGCCAAAATCACACAGCCTGGGAGACAGGAATTGCAACAGAGGTGCTGTGTGGATTCCAGGAGGAAAGGCCAAAATCCAGGCTGAGGAATTGCTGGGATGAGCTGGGGGTCTCATCCTTTGTGTGAATTTGTGTAATTTCTGGGGGTTCTGCCCTGGCACAGCCTGGTGCTGCTCTGTAGCTTGCTGCCGTGGCTGGCAGTGCTGGCATCTCCTCAGGGATGGGTTTATCCCTCCTCAGGCAGCATTTTCCTCTGGAGCTGCTCATCCCAGGGGATTTGCAGCACCCTGCAGCAAAGCTGCTCCTTGTGCTGCCTTGGCTGCCAGCACAGCTCCGGGCTGGCTCCTGCTGGAGGTTTTGGCTCCTGCTGGAGGTTTTGGCTCCTGCTGGGGGTTTTGGCTCCTGCTGGGGGTTTTGGCTGCTGCCAGGCTGTGCTGAGCCGGCGTGGGGGCTGTTTTGTCTGGGTTCATGCCCCCAGCATCATGCTGGCTCCAGCACTGGGATGCAGAGCCAGGATCCGTCCTCCCCATCGCCAGCGCTCTGGCAAAGCCTGAGCTGTCAGAAATTGTTGGAGGAGACTCAAATTCTTCATTTTTCACAGGCTCTGGGGCAAAGTTGACTGGGGAGTTCAAAGTCGAGGTGCTGTGTGCCAAAAGCAGCTCGGGGGGGAGTTGTTTCTCTCTGGGGATGCTTCAGGATGGGGTTTTGGTGTGGGACCCCAGTGTGGGGTCTGGAGCAGGGGTGCTGGGTGTCTCAGGGTGCCCAAGGGGATCCTCTGGTCACATTGGGGCTGGAAAAGCCCTGTCCCTGCTGGGAGGGTGGGTTTGCATGGGCCCCCACCCCCTGCATTGAGGGGCTGCCTGTGGGATGGGGGGATCTCCTCCAGTGTGGGGTGCAGGGGGACACCTGGCAGCTCAGGCTCATCCCAGGCTGGAGTTTGGGGTCCTGCTGGGGGTCCCTGCCTCCCATGAGTGAGTGTGGGGTCCCCTGATCCCAACCCTGCTGCAGGCTGGGAGCCCCTTGGTGGGATGGCCCTTCTGGGGGCACAGCAGGCTCGGGGGGTGCTGTCTGGGTGGGGAGGGGGCTGCCCCACTCTCAGCCAGCAGGGACAGCAGCTCAGGAAGCCTCAGCACCGCCGGAATCAGCTCAATGTCAGGAATTTCCTGCCGGGGAGAGGAATCCATGAAATTAATGTGAAAGGCCAAAAAAAAAAAAGAAAAAAAAGAGATCATCCTGACCATGAATCCCTGGGCTGCACAGGGAGGGCAGAAGGCACCAGGGGCTGTTCCAGCAGGGTGAGAGGGGAGGGCTCTGTGGGTTCTGAGGGGTTCCAGACCCCAGACCTAACGTGGCTGTGCTGTCCCGTTGCAGAGAGGACGGGGAAGGTGCTGGGCGAGTTCTGCCGCTGCTACAAGGAGCAGTTTGGGGTGGCTCTGTTCAACAGCGTGCGCTACGAGATCGAGGGCGCGGGGGGCCCGCAGGCACAGCTGCTGCACCGCAAGGTAAGGCTGTCCCTGAGCCCAGAGCCAGCACTGCCTGCTCCAGCACTGCCTGGGGGGCTTTTCCTCCCCAGCACACGGCTGTGCTCGATGCCAGCGCCGGCAGCAGCTCAGTGTCCTCCTGCTCCTGCGTGTGAGTGATGCTCCCACCTGGGTAAATTCCTAGGCAGGAGTGGGAAAGCCCTGGCAGGTGTCCCTGACCCCAGAGGTGTCTCCTGCCTGGTTAAAGGGGTTTGTGGGGCTGCTCGCCAGCTGACACAGCTTGGGTTCCTCCCTGGGTGGTTTCCTTGGGCTCCTGGCTGTCCTTGACAGCAGGAAGAGATGGGGTTGCACATGGCTCCTGCTTTGCCTGGGGCTTAGAGGGGTGGCTCTGTTAAGGAATCTAGGAAATGCCTCCCTGAGCTCAGCCCCAAGCCCTGGGTGCTCAGTGTCCCTGACCCACCCATGAAGGTGACACCTTGTCCAGGCACCAGGACGTGCCACATCTCCTCAGGGACCTGCCTGGGCGCTGGGTGTGTTAGAAAAATTAAAGGAGTGGAGGTTCCTGGGGAGGAGCTGGTGTCCTCAGCACCCTTGGGTTCCTCAGATTCCTTCAGCCCCCTGGGAGGTGCCTCCATCCCCAGGTTGGTTGCTTCATCAAAAAGCTCCAGCAAGCAGCCCAGGAATGTCTGAGGGACAGCAGCGAGGTCGGGAGGTCAGGGACACTGCAAGTCTTGGAAAAACCCCGAGTATAAACAGGAATTCCTCCTGCTCAGTGTCCTGTCCCCTCCCAGGGTCCTGGCAGTGCCACTGGGATGTCCCAATACTCCAGACACCACAAGAGTGAGGGATGAGCATCTCCAGCTGCACTTTGTGCCCCCCAAACACGCCCCAAAAAGTTGTGGATGGCACAAGGATGGAGGATGTCATCCTGCCTGGCCTCAGCTGGGATGTGGCACGTGGGATTTTTAAATGTTTGTTGTTTATTCCCATTTTTTTGTGAGCTCTGTGGTGCTCTGTGGAGCAGTGACACCAGGGGTGACACTGGTGGCCCTCCTGGGCAGAGAGGGCAGCAGGAATGGGCTGTGAATGATGATTCAGGCACCTGAAACACCAGCAAGGTACAGCAGCAGTGAGAACATGGAACAAACACATCTGCCTTGGGTCTCTCCAGCAATCCAGAGCTCCTAAAAATCACCCCTGACATCCTGTACCCCTTGGCCCTGTCACAGGGATTTGGGCAGCCCAGGGGCTCGCTGGCCCCTCCCTGCCCAGCTCCAGTTTGGCAACACCTGCCTGTCCAAGTATTTGCTGGAGCTGGGATGAGCCCCCTGGGTGCCTCCCTGGGGTGGGGAGGGTGTCTGAGGAGGGGACAGCTCTGCTGGTGGCTCTCCAGGGTCCCCAGAGCTGTGCCAGGGCTCAGCCTGGGTTTTATCTGTGCAGCTCTCTGCCCTGGGCTGAGGTTCTGGGGCAGTTTTGGGGGGCTCACTGCCCTTGATGGTGGGGACTCCCCAGAGCTGGCTCCTCCTTTCTGTCCCCATCCCTGCTGCTGGCCCCCAGCCCTGCAGAACTTGCTTTGGGCTTTCTTTTCCCTCTTCCAAAGGCTTTGGGAAGCAGTGAGGAGCAGCCAAGCTGCTGTCAGACCTCCCCAGCCCAAAGGGGTGTGTGGTCAGGGCTTGGGGAGGGCAGAGAGGTTCCTGTGAGCCAGGAGAAGAGCAGAGCAGGGAGAAGAGTGGGAAAAGCTCCTCCAGAAGGGTCCTGCTGCTGGGGCAGGGTGGGATCCAAGCCCTGGCTGGTCCCTCCTGGTGGCCAGCGTGGTGGAGGGTGGGTGGCCACAGCAGCAGAGGCGGCCGCACGCTCCAGCCCTCACGAGAGCTCTCAGCTCTTGTTTATGTTCCTGGGGCCATAAAAATTCCTGGGACAAATTCTTGGCTCCCTCAGGCAGGCTGTGTTGGGGATGGTGTAAGTGCTGCTGGCCAAAAGGTGCTGGGGAGGGGCTGCACAGCTGGGGGGCACGGGGTGTCCTTGGTCTGTTCCTCTCATGGAATCATGGACTGGTTTGGGGTGGAAAGGACCCTAAAATCATCCAGTGCCACCCCTGCCATGGCAGGGACACCTCCCACTGTCCCCAGTGTCCAGCCTGGCCTTGGGCACTGCCAGGGATCCAGGGGCAGCCACAGCTGCTCTGGGCACCCTGTGCCAGCCCTGCCCACCCTGCCAGGGAACAGTTCCTGCCCAAAATCCACTCAGAATCTCTCCTAGTTTAAAAAAGCTGTCACTGGTCCCAGTGAAATCCAGAACATCTGAGCATTGTCTGGTGCTGGGCTCTATGGGGTGGCTTCTTGCTTTTCCTCTGCCCTGTCCCAGGGGCTTGGTCCCTGTCCCCTGCAGGACCCTCTGGCAGCAGTGCCACACATCCCCCCTGCCCCAAGGCAGGGAAATGGCAGAGCTGGGCTGGAGGAGAGGCTGGAGGGCTCTGCTCCAACCTTCCCCTCAGCCAGGGGAGCTGGAGTGGCTCAGCTGAGCTCAGTGTGTCCCACTGGGGGAATGCCAGGGGCAGAGGTGTCACCAGAGCTGTCACCAGAGGTGTCACCACGTGCTGGATGAGCCTTGGGGCTTTCCTAGGGTGCTCCTCAAAGCATCACCCAGATGCTCCAGTTCAGGCACCAAAATTTGCCATGCCCTGGGAGCTGATCCAGTGGAGACCCTCAGCACAGCCCTGGAGAACAACCCCCAGACCCCCATGGATGGACCTCTCTGAGCTCCCCAGGCAGAGCTGAACCCTCCCTGACCCCCTGGGCCTGTCCCTTCCCTGCAGGTTCCACTGGAGGACCACGTCATCTACTCAGGGAACATCTTCCAGTACATTGAGGAGAACAAGAAGTGGAGGAACCGCTTCTGCGTGGTGCCACACAACTATGGGCTGGTGCTCTATGAGAACAAGCTGGTGAGGACACCCCCTTCACCCAGCTCCACTGGGGTCATTGCCCACCAGGGGACACCCCTGTTTGGAGGTGTCTGCCAATAGAGGCAGGAGCTTCTCTTTGAGATAGAGAATGTAAACCCCCTTCCTCTAAATTATTATTATAACTTGGAAATTAATGAACTCTCAGGCAAAGATTGGGGAATTAGGAATAACAGTTCTTTACTAGGAAAATTAAAATAGAAATACAGTATTACAGAAAACAATCCCAAAAACCACTGAAAGAGTCAGAATCCAAGCTGACACCCGTCAGTCAGTCAGGGTGTTGGCACAGTCCCATTCAATGGTGGCTGCATCCTCCTGCAGGGGCAGATGTGGTTCAGCTGGAGCAGTGCTCCTGGAGAAGGTGCAGTTTCCTCTGAAGCTCCAGGGATGATGTGCAAAGGTCTGGCTTTCCTCTGGAATCCAGTGGAAAGAAGGTTCCTTGGTGTCCAAAATCTCAGTTTTTATCTGGGTAGGAAAGGCTTGGCTCCTCCCCTGGCTGGAGCATCTCCCAGTGGGATGATGGAATTTTATCAGTCATGCCCTGGGACTCACTGGCCATGAACAGGAGATATCTCCTGGAGGGAGGATGGGCTGTGGGGAGATAAAGATGATTGCCCAGCTGGTTTAAAGATGGCCCATGAGCAGATAATGTGTGCCAGGAGATCAGGGTCACTGCCCCACCCAGATGGGGACAGAATCCAACACACCCAGCCCAGGGGGTCACTGCCCAGCCAGGGGACACCCCACCCATGGCCATCTCTCCTCAGGCCTATGAGCGGGAGCTGCCGCCCCGGGTGCTGGTCAACAGCGCTGGCTACAAGGTCCTCACCTCCGTGGAGCAGTACCTGGAGCTGGTCAACAGCAGCCTGCCAGGTGAGCAGCCCTGGGGAGCCCTGCTGGGTTTGGGGGTGTGATTGTGGGGTGTCATATCCCTGGGAACCTCCAGAAAAGGTGATTTTGGGGTAGATTTAGGTACAGCATTCGTGGGGATCTTAGGGAAGGGAAGGGAAGGGAAGGGAAGGGAAGGGAAGGGAAGGGAAGGGAAGGGAAGGGAAGGGAAGGGAAGGGAAGGGAAGGGAAGGGAAGGGAAGGGAAGGGAAGGGAAGGGAAGGGAAGGGAAGGGAAGGGAAGGGAAGGGAAGGGAAGGGAAGGGAAGGGAAGGGAAGGGAAGGGAAGGGAAGGGAAGGGAAGGGAAGGGAAGGGAAGGGAAGGGAAGGGAAGGGAAGGGAAGGGAAGGGAAGGGAAGGGAAGGGAAGGGAAGGGAAGGGAAGGGAAGGGAAGGGAAGGGAAGGGAAGGGAAGGGAAGGGAAGGGAAGGGAAGGGAAGGGAAGGGAAGGGAAGGGAAGGGAAGGGAAGGGAAGGAAAGGAAAGGAAAGGAAAGGAAAGGAAAGGAAAGGAAAGGAAAGGAAAGGAAAGGAAAGGAAAGGAAAGGAAAGGAAAGGAAAGGAAAGGAAAGGAAAGGAAAGGAAAGGAAAGGAAAGGAAAGGAAAGGAAAGGAAAGGAAAGGAAAGAAGGAAGGTGTGTCTATGGTTCCTTGAGAACCCTAATTTTTAATTACTTTCAATTTTACTTTTCAATTTTCATTCTGATCTCCTTTTTGGAAAAATGAGGCTCTTTCTGCAATTCTTTTATTTTATTTGGGAGCAGCTGCCAGCACTGGGAAGGAGCTGAAGGGTCTGAACCCTGCAGCTTCCCCATCCCTATCCGGCCCCATCTCCCCTCAATCCATCCCCGCTTTTCTGCAGGTGTGACCCCGAAATCTGGGCACTCCCCCATAGTGAAGTGCCCCACGGATTTCCCTCTGCTGCTGTGGCACCCCTACGCCCGGCACTACTATTTCTGTGTGATGACGGGCAAGGAGCAGGAGAAGTGGCGGGCGGTGTTCCAGGACTGCGTGCGGCACTGCAACAACGGTGGGTGACACTGGGGACACGGCCCCGCCCTCCTGCCACACCCAGGGACCTGCCGGGCCAGCTCGGGGGGATGGCTGGAGGGCATGGTTTGGAGTTGGGTGGGAGCTGTTGAGTAATTCTGGAGGAGGGAAGGATTTGGGAGATCCTTGCAGGAGAGCTGGAGAGGGATTTGGGACAATGGGTGGAGGGATAGGACACAGGGAATGGCTTTTCCAGGAATAGATGGGATATTGGGCAGGAATTGTTCCCTGGCAGGGTGGGCAGGGCTGGCACAGGGTGCCCAGAGCAGCTGTGGCTGCCCCTGGATCCCTGGCAGTGCCCAAGGCCAGGCTGGACACTGGGGACAGTGGGAGGGGTCCCTGCCATCCACTGGATGGTTTAAGGTCTCTTCCAGCCCAGACCAGTCTGGGATTCCATGACTGATCATCACCCCCAGCTCCCTGGAGCATCCTGTGCCCTGATGCCAACACACAGCCTGGCTCTAGAGCTGCCCTGGTGCCTGTTTCCCACCCTGAGGGAGAAAATATTAGTTAATGAAACTCATCCAACCCCAAACCCCTCCTGAGAGGCGCTGGGGCTGTGGGGTGCAGGGCTGTGCAGCCAGCAGAGGCAGGACTGCCTCCCACGTCAGTGATACTCTGGCAGGAAAACACGATTTTCCTGCTTGGCTGTGGCCTGGGCACTCCTGGGCTCAGCCCCAGCTCCTGGCCGTGCTTGGGATGGTGAGAAACTTCCTGAGGAAGGCGGTCCCAGAGCTGAAACCTGCTTGGAATCGAGTGTTTTAGTGGGAGTTGTAGGCAGTGCCCAGTTTCTAAATGCTTCTTTCATTCCTGGGAACTCTGGGTAGCCTCAGCTTTGCCAGAACTGCTGTAATGGGGCAGGGTCTGAAGCATGGGTTTCACTGAGGGTTTCCATCCTCTCCTGTTGGATCATATCTCCTGAAAAACTGCTCCTTTCCTTTTTTTTTTTTCTTTATTTTTTCCTTATTTTGTGCTGGAGGTCTCTGAGCTCGTTGGGCTGAATGTGCCCCCTCCATCCAGCCAGGCCTGGGCTTTGTGTGGGGCTGGGGGCTGTGACTCCTCATCCCCCTGGGGATCATTTCTGGGTGAGCTCAGCACCCCAGAACCCCCTGTGCTGGCTGGATAAAATAGGATTCCATCTCCTGCTGACAAACCCCGGATTTTATCTCCAATTCCCCTCCCACCTGCTGTGGGACGCAGGGGAGGTGTGAGCCCCTCCACCACCCCTCTGCCAGCCACAGTCATGCCAAAATTCCTCTCCTGGCTCTCCTCCTGCTCAGCATGTGATGGAAAAGCCTTCCCAAGGGGCAGTGCCAAGGAGGGCTCAGTGCTGGCGCTTCTGCATTCCTGCAGCCCGGATTTGTCTGTGGCAGTGTTCTTCCTGCCCCTCTCTGCTCCTGGGAGCTCCAGGATCCTGTTTCATATTCCATGAAGGCTCTTTTGTTGTTGTAAAGCACTTTAGGTTGGTTTTTTTTTCCCCCTTAAATTAGAGGCTCTGTTTCTGCCTCTGTTGTGATTCGTGTGGGAATTTTCATCTCCCTTTCTCAGACTGTGTTTGTGTAACAGCAGCTCTTGTGTAAGGACTGGGATGTGCAGCTCTGTTCCTCACACAGATGGGGTCTGTGTGTCCCTGGCTGCCCCAAAATGTCCCTTGTCCAGTCTGGTGTCACCTGGGGCTGGGCAGTGCTCACCCTGAGGGCTCTTGCCCCCTGTTGCAGGATGGTTTGGGTTAAAAGGGACATTAAAACCTTGGCCAGGGACCCCTCCCTCTGTCCCAGGTGCTCCAGCCCCAGTGTCCAGCCTGGCCTTGGGCACTGCCAGGGATCCAGGGGCAGCCACAGCTGCTCTGGGCACCTGTGCCAGCCCTGTCCACCCTGCCCAATATCCCATCTAATCCTGGAAAAGCCATTCCCTGTGTCCTGTCCCTCCAGACCCTAAGCCACACGTTGATGAAGGAAATTCATGAAATTTGCCCTGTGAAGTGGCACAGGGGCTTCTCACAGCACCCTGCCAGGACAGGACAGACTCAGGGGTGTCCCCAGGCTCAGCCTGGAGTGAGTGACCTTGGGAAGGTTCTCTTGGTTCACCTGGGAAGGGATCTGAGCTCCCAGGAGCTGTGGATGGAGCAGCACCAACCCCTGGAACCTCTGGCTGCCAGCAGACTGAGAAAGGAACAGATTTTACTTTCTCAGTGGTTTTTTTGTTTTTGTTTTTTTTTTTTTGGCAGATTATAAAGCCGCCCTTTAGCAAAAGCTGCTTAGGCTTGGAGTTAATTGTAATCACCTTAGAAAAGTCTGCTTGCAGTGGGAGATATCTGCTCACTGCCCAGGGCTGTCTCTTGGGGACACCTGGCCGTGTCCCCAGCTCTGCCAGGTGCTGTGGGACGTGTCAGCAGTGCAGGGATGATCCCCTGGAGCCTCCCAGCAGGGTCACCTGGCTCAGATCCCATCCTGACCCCTCCTCCGGGGGGGAGGGTTCTCTCCCAGGGGTGTTTCCCTGCCTGGGAGGGACTCCACAGCCCGGACAGGCTGGAACACGGCAGGGACAGGCGTGGGACATGTGGGACAGCTCGGGGCTGTCCTGCCCGCTGTCCCCATCCCCTCCTGGCCGGGGAGGCCCCAGCCCAGCCTGAGTCACTCCTGAGCCTCTTGGCCGCTCTCCTCTTCCTTCCCAGCCACTCTTCCTCCGTCCCCCCACGGTGCTGGGGCTCACTGGGCGCCGTGTGGTGCTGGGGGGCACTGAACCCCCATCCTGGTGAGCCTCTGCTCCTGCTGTGCCTTCGGAGCTCTCTGAGTCCCTGTGCATCATTTGGGGTCACCGAGCCCCCAGGATTCCATCAAGGATCACTGAGCCCCTGGTCCTGCTGTGCCTTCAGAGCTCACTGAGCCCCCATGTCCCCATGCCCCATTTAGGGTCACTCAGCCCCAGGTCCCCATGCCCCATTTGGGGTCACTCAGCCCCATGTCCCCATGCCCCATTTGGGGTCACTGAGCCCCCAGATCCCCATGCACCATTTTGGGGTCACTCAGCCCCAGATCCCCGTGCCCCATTTGGGGTCACTCAGCCCCCAGGTCCCCGTGCACCATTTGGGGTCACCAAGCCCCAGATCCCCGTGTACCATTTGGGGTCACTCAGCCCCAGGTCCCCATGCACCATTTGGGGTCACTCAGCCCCCAGGTCCCCGTGCACCATTTGGGGTCACTCAGCCCCCAGGTCCCCATGCACCATTTTGGGGTCACCGAGCCCCCAGGTCCCCATGCACCATTTTGGGGTCACCGAGCCCCCATCCTACCCAGCCCCTGCTCCTGGTGCCTCCCTGCCCTCGGGGTGGCTCTGGAGAGGATCACTCTGGATGCAGCAGGAGCCCCCAATCTCTGCTGCCCCCCAGCCCATAAAGGGACCATGGCTTGGGACAGGATCCCCCCAGTCCCGGTGACAGCCCTGGGGGCTCGCACGGTGCGGGGGCAGCACACAGAGGCGGGCTGGGGGTGCTGGGCCGCCCCTCATCCCCAATTCCCGGCTGCTCACACGTCTCCCCTGCGCAGGGATCTCCGAGGACTCCAAGGTGGAGGCTCCAGCCTTCACGGACGCCATCCGCATGTACCGGCAGTCCAAGGAGCAGTACGGCACCTGGGACATGCTGTGCGGCAACGAGACCCAGGTGAGCGCCCGCACCCCCAAACTGCGCCGGGAGGGCTGCGGGGGGCTGAGCAGCCTCCCCAAAACCCTCCTGCCCCCGCAGGTGCTGAGCAACCTGGTGATGGAGGAGCTGCTGCCCGAGCTGCGGAGCACCATCGGCCCCCGGCTGAAGGGCAAAGCGCCGGAGCGCCAGCGCACCTGGATCCAGGTGTGGGGCTGGGAACCTCCCTCCATCCCTCCCTCCCGCTGGGCTCTGTGCCCCCTTCTCCCGGCCCCTTCCAAAGAATCCATCCTTTCTCCTTTTTAAAGCTCCTCCGGTGCCCCTGCCCTGCCCAGCAAACAAGAGGAAGCCCAGCCCCGGAGCGAAACCCGTCCCGGCTAAATTTAGCCAGCCATTTTTAGAGCAGCACGGGCTAAATCCAGCCCAAACCCTTGCGAAAGACTGAGGGCTCTTCAGAACTGCCTGTTAAAAACCTTAAAGCCCGATAATTACCACCAGGCTCGTAATGGGCCACTTGAGCGGCCTGAAAACACACAAACGCTGCTTTTCCAGCGGCTGCGGTCGCCGGGAAGCCCGGGGGAGGGAGGGAGGGAGGGCTGTGCATCCTGCCAGTCCCGACAGCCCCAGAGTCGCAGCCTTTGGCTGCAGAGTGGGCGTGAAGCCTCGGCGAGCGGCTCCGTCCTGCTCAGGAGGTTGGCTCCGGGACCCCAGAGCAGGGAACAGAATTCAGGGTGGGCTGGGGCTCTCCTGCTTGCAGCACCAGTATCCCTGGACCACCAGTATCCCCAGACATGCAGCATTTCCAGACCTGCAGCATTCCCAGACCTGCAGCATCCCCAGACATGAAGCATCTCCAGACATGCTGCATTTCCAGACATGCAGCATTTCCAGACATGCAGCATTCCTGGACATGCAGCATCCCCAGACCTTCAGCATCCCCAGATCTGCAGCATTCCTGGACATGCAGCATCTCCACATCTGCAGCATCCCCAGATTTTCAGTATCTCCAGACATGCAGCATCCCCAGACATGCTGCATTTCCAGACATGCAGCATCCCCAGATCTGCAGCATCCCCAGACATGCAGCATCCCCAGACATGCTGCATTCCTGGACATGCAGCATTCCTGGACATGCAGCATTCCTGGACATGCAGCATCCCCAGACATGCAGCATCCCCAGATCTGCAGCATCCCCAGACATGCAGCACCCCCAGCCCTGCCTGGTGCTGTTGCCTGATGGAGGCAGTGCTCACCTCTCTGCCCCTCCAGCACCACTTGGAAGCAGTTTCTGCTCTGCAGAAGCTCCATCTCACCCAGCTGGGGGGTCCCTGGTGTGGAAACCCCTGCCAGGCTGTGGGGAAGGTCCTGTCAGGGCACAGGGATGGCTCAGCAGGTCCTGCAGCCAGCCGGTGCTGCAGGCGATGGTTGGGGGTGCAGCTGGAGGTGTGGGGGTCTCTGACCCTCCCTGTGCCCCCAGGTGTCAGATGCTGTCTATAGGATGGTCTATGAGCTGGCCAAGGCTCAGTACGATGCAGCTGTGGCCAGGTGTGAGCAGGAGCGGCCGCAGCTGGAGAGCACCATCCGCACGGACATGGACCAGATCATCACCTCCAAGGAGCACCTGGCCAGCAAGATCCGAGGTACAGCCCTGCAGGGGGCACAGGGATGTGTGGCTGTGCCCATGGCTCCGGGGGGGCTGTTCCTGGGGTGCAGCACAGCCCCTGGCACCCTTGGGGGTGCATGTCCTCACTGGCATTGTCCCAGGAGGTCGGGGACAAGGTGGGCAGTCGCCCCCCAAGCGTGGCAGTGGGGCAGGAATGGGTTCAGCCCAGACCAGGGGCACTCTGCAGGAATTCCTTGTGTTGTCCTGAAAGGAGGAGACTCCTCCAAGAGGGGCTTGGGATGAGGGGCAGCTCCTCCTCCCTGGGGTGGGTTTAGGATGTGATGGGGACAGAGGAGCCTCACCACCCTTCCCCCTGCTCTTTGGCAGCCTTTGTGCTGCCCAAGGCAGAGGTGTGTGTCCGTAACCACGTGCAGCCCTACATCCCCTCCATCCTGGAGGCCCTGATGGCCCCCACGAGCCAGGGCTTCGCCGAGGTGCGCGAGCTGTTCTTCAAGGAGGTCACCGACCTCAACATGAACGTCGTCAACGAGGGCGGCCTGGAGAAGCTGGTGGAGGTGAGACCCGGGGGTGACAGGGCCAGGAACACTCTGCCCACATGGGGAGGAACGTCCCTGCCCTGAGTGCAGGGAGAGGCTGAGCTTGGCTTTGTCCCCAGTACATGGAGAAGCTGTCCCACCTGGCCTTCCACCCCGTGAAGATGCAGTCGTGCTATGAGAAGATGGACCAGCTGAAGCTGGAGGGTCTGCAGCAGCGATTCGATGTCTCCAGCACGTCTGTCTTCAAGCAGAGGGCCCAGATCCACATGAGACAGGTGGGATCAGAGGTTTGGGATCCCAGGTGGGCTGGGAACAGAGGTCTGGGGAGCCCAGGCTGGTCCAAACCAGGCTGGGATGTCTGTGCTGTCTCGAAGGGTGGATGGTGGAGCCCCTTTGGTCTGGAGCCATGGTGGGTTTGGGCATCCTGGCACAGCTGCCCCTTTGCCAGCGAGCCCAGTGGCACCAGCAGGGCCAGTCAGCTGATTCTGGGGTTCCAGCATTACCTGGAGTGGGGTGTAGGAGGATGAGGGGGTGCAACACCAGCTTTGAGCACCCTCCTCTCCCAACACCCTTGGTCCTGGGGTGAGGGCTGTGGATGCCATGCTGGGATGTCAGGGATTTCTCCAGAGTGAAGGCTCTTTGTTTGCCTGTTGGATATTGGGCAGGAATTGTTCCCTGGGCAGGGCTGGCACAGGGTGCCCAGAGCAGCTGTGGCTGCCCCTGGATCCCTGGCAGTGCCCAAGGCCAGGCTGGACACTGGGGACAGTGGGAGGGGTCCCTGCCATGGCAGGGGTGGCACTGGATGATTTTAGAGTCCCCTCCACCCCAAACCAGAGTGAGGCTGTGTGCTAAGTGTCATCTCAGTGTGCCCCAAGAGCCCCCTGCCCACCTTTGGGTGCCCCCCACGCTGACCACGTGCCTCTGGTCGCAGCAAATGGACGATGCTGTGTACACCTTCGAGACTCTGCTGCACCAGGAGCTGGGGAAGCTGCAGGGCAAGGACGAGCTCTGCAAGTCCATCCAGCGCATCCTCGAGAGGGTGCTCAAGGTGAGGCAGGGCCAGAGCCCTGGGTGCCCTTGTTCTGGGCCAGGGAAGAGGCCAGGAGTGATGTTACCTATTTCAACAGAATCCTTCTGGGGAAATACTTCCCTATATAGAGGTTTTCATGGATTTTGCTGGGGGCAGGCAAGTGGGAAATCAGCTGGAGGAGCCAGGACCCCTCTGATCACATCTAAAAGCCCCCCAGGGTTCAGACTGGCCCCCAGACCCTCCTGCAGCCAGCAGTGGAGGAGCTGGCTCCTACCCAGCTCAGAAACACTGGGAAACAGCTGGAGAGAGGGATATGAAGCAGAGGGGTCTGTTCATGCCTGTGCAGATGGGTTGGGGGGAAAATCTCAGGGATTTGTGCCTGTGGGCAGGGGGCTGCCAGCCCACAGCCCTCAGTGACTGGGCCCCCTCTCACCCTGCAGAAATTTGACTATGACAGCAGCACCGTGAGGAAGAAGTTCTTCAGGGAGGCCCTGCTGCAGATCACCATCCCCTTCCTGCTGAAAAAGCTGGCACCCACCTGCAAGGGGGTAAGGGGGGAAGCCTGGAGTCTGGGGAAGGACTGTCCACCCCATGGAGGGGCTGGAGCATCCATTCCCCCCACCCTGCTGGGCTGAGCCACCTCTCCCCCGGCAGGAATTAGCCAAGTTTCAGGAGCTGATCTTTGAGGACTTTGCCAGCTTCATCCTGGTGGAGAACACCTACGAGGAGGTGGTGCTGCAGTCGGTGATGAAAGACATCATGCAAGGTGGGGTGCTGGGGCACCTGTGTGAGGAGGGGGTGACCCCATGCAGGGTGCTGGGGGCTCCATAGGGAGGGGTGACCCCATGCAGGGTGCTGGGGCACCTGTGTGAGGAGGGGGTGACCCTATGACAGGGGCTGGATAAGGAGGAGTGTTCCCATGCAGAGTCAGCTGGCGGCTGTGTGAGGAGGGGTGACTCTGTTCTGGGGGCTGTATGAGGAGGGGTGACCCCATGTAGGGTTCTGGGGGGTCTCTGAGAAGGGGTAATCCCATTCAGGGGATCAGCGGGGGGCTGTACAAGGTGGCTGACCCCATGCAGGGTGCTGGGGGCTCTGTAGGGAGGGGTTACCCCATGCAGGGTGCTGGGGGCTCTACAGGGAGGGGTTACCCCATTCAGGGTGCTGGGGGCTCTATAGGGAAGGTTACCTTTTGCAGGGTGCTGGGGGCTCTATAAGGAGGGTGACCCCATTCAAGGTGCTGGGGGCTCTATAGGGAGGGGTTACCCCGTGCAGGGTGCTGGGGGCTCTACAGGGAGGGGTTACCCCATTCAGGGTGCTGGGGGCTCTATAGGGAGGGGTTACCCCGTGCAGGGTGCTGGGGGCTCTATAGGAAGGGGTGACCCTGTGCAGGGTCCTGGGGCTGCCCCAGAAGCACCTTTCCCACCTGGCCTCCCCACTGTCGGGCTGAGCAGTGGGTGGGAACTGCCCCCTCCCCATAACCCATGGGCAGGACAAGCTCCCCCAGCGCCCCCAGCCCCCGTGACCCGTGTCCCTGTCCCCAGCTGTGAAGGAGGCGGCCGTGCAGCGGAAGCACAACCTGTACAGGGACAGCATGGTGATGCACAACAGCGATCCCAACCTGCACCTGCTGGGAGAGGGGCTGCCCATCGACTGGGGCGAGGAGAGCGGCGGGCAGCCCGAGGCCGAGCGCCGCCGCAGGGCCAGGCAGGTGGTGTCGGTCATCCAGGACGACGAGGGGGCGCTGCCCTTCGGGGCCGAGGCGCTGCTGCAGCCCGGCTCCCCCCAGGCTCGGGGGGCTCCTCCCGGGGTGCCCCCCAGCCCCGGGGACGCGGTGAGGGAGATCCGGGAGGCGCTGGCGCAGCAGAGCCCCGGGGCTGGCGCCGAGCGGCTGATGAACGGCAGTGACGGCAGCGGGGCCAGCGAGGAGGGGGCGCTGCTGGCGGGGGCTGCCCGAGGGGAGGGCACACAGCAAGGTCCAGCTCGTGATGGGGACGGGGTGCACCGTGTGGCACCGCCAGCACCTGCAGCTGAGATCCCAGCAGGGACTGGGGGAGAGCATGGCACACCAGCACTGTCACCTGTCCCTGGAGCTGAGATCCCATCAGGGACTGGAGAAGAACGTGTCACACCAGCACTGTCACCTGTGCCTGGAGCTGAGATCCCATCAGGGACTGTGCGGGGAGAGCATGTCACACCAGCACTGTCACCTGTGCCTGCAGCTGAGATCCCATCAGGGACTGGAGAAGAATGTGTCACACCAGCACTGTCACCTGTCCAAGGAGCTGAGATCCCATCAGGGACTGGAGAAGAATGTGTCACACCAGCACTGTCACCTGTCCCTGGAGCTGAGATCCCAACAGAGACTGGAGGAGAGCATGTCACACCAGCACTGTCATCTGTCCAAGGAGCTGAGATCCCATCAGGGACTGGGGGAGAGCATGTCACACCAGCACTGTCATCTGTCCAAGGAGCTGAGATCCCATCAGGAACTGGGGGAGAACGTGTCACACCAGCATTGTCACCTGTCCCTGGAGCCAAGGTCCCATCAGGAGCTGGGACACGCCGGGCTGCACCAGCACCACCTGTCCCTGGAGCTGAGGTGTCATCAGGGACTGGGGGACAACGTTCTGGACCAGCATCACCTGTTCCCAGAGCTGGTGTCCCAGCAGAGGCTGAGGTGCCACACGCCACACCAAGATCATCCGTGCCAGCATCCCCCATGTCTGGAGCTGATGTCCCATCAGGGGCTGAGGTGCCACACGCCACACCAAGATCACCTGGACCAGCATCACCTGTTCCCAGAGCTGGTGTCCCAGCAGAGGCTGAGGTGCCACGTGTCACACCCAGATCGTCCGTGCCAGCGTCCCCCGTGCCCGGAGCTGAGCCCCAGCCAGCGCCCAGCGTGCCACACGCCGCAGCAGCAGCAGCCGGTGTCGCAGCAGAGGCTGAGGTGTCCCTTGTCACAGCAGCGCCACCCGGAGCCCAGAGCCCGTCACCAGCGTGTCACCAGCGCGGTGACAGGGGGACGGGCGAGCGCGGGGAGCGCAGCCCCCCGCAGGGCAGGGCCAGCACACAGAGCGGTGAGGGGCTGCAGACTGAGTTCTAGCCCAGCCCCTGCCGGGGACTGGCCCCGGTGACACCGGGGCTGGGGAGGGGGCCAGGACCCCCGGGATGGAGAGCAGCACACGGGAGAGGGAGGGGATGGGGACTGCCTGGGGGGTCCCACGGCCACAGCCCCCTGGGCCTGCCCTGGGGCATCCCCTGCGCTCTGCTCTGTCCTTTTCTGCCTTATTTTCTTTTCTACTGAGGAGATGCTTTACTGAAGAGCTTTATCTGCCCCCCCTGGCAGTGCCTGGGGCTGCTGGGGGGGCTGGCACTAGCCCTGCCGAGGGTGGTCCTGGCTGTCCCTGGGGGTGTCCCTGCCCCAGTCTGGGGGGGTCCCTGGGACTCTGTCACCCACCCGGGGGGTCCCTGGGACCCTGTCACCCACCCGGGGGGTCCCTGGGACCCTGCCCATGGAGCAGGGGCTGCAGGGGGTGATTGCAAACAGGGACATGACAGGGACAGCAATGCTGGGGGGCTGGAGCCACTGCCCGGGGGAAGAGTGCTGGGACAGGTGGGAGCTGCTGCTGCCCAGGCCGGGCTCACAGCACCCAGGCTGGGCTTAGAGCATCCAGGCTGGGCTTAGAGCACCCAGGATGGGCTCACAGCACCCAGGCCGGGCTCACAGCATCCAGACTGGGCTTAGAGCATCCAGGCTGGGCTTAGAGCATCCAGGCTGGGCTCACAGCACCCAGGCCGGGCTCACAGCACCCAGACTGGGCTTAGAGCATCTAGACTGGGCTTAGAGCATCCAGGCTGGGCTTAGAGCACCCAGGATGGGCTCACAGCACCCAGGCCGGGCTCACAGCACCCAGGCTGAGCTCACAGCATCCAGGCTGAGCTCACAGCACCCAGGCCGGGCTCACAGCACCCAGGCCAGGCTCACAGCACCCAGGCTGGGCTTAGAGCATCTAGGCTGGGCTTAGAGCATCCAGGCCGGGCTCACAGCACCCAGACTGGGCTTAGAGCATCTAGACTGGGCTTAGAGCATCCAGGCTGGGCTTAGAGCACCCAGGATGGGCTCACAGCACCCAGGCCGGGCTCACAGCACCCAGGCCGGGCTCACAGCACCCAGGCTGGGCTCACAGCACCCAGGCCAGGCTCACAGCACCCAGGCTGGGCTCATAGCACCCAGAGCCCATCCCCATCCCATCCTCACCCCAGGGTCTTCTAGGAGCTCTTGTAAGTTCAGTTAATCTCTGGGGGAAGGTGGCACTGACTGTGGCCCAGCTGTGCCTGGCAGGACTGGGATAATTCCAGGCTCAGCTCCCTGTGCAGTGGAGAGGTCCCAGCCCTCGCCCTCCAGATCTCCTCAGCACCTTCCATGGATGGTTTCTCCAGTTTTGCAGATTCTGGCACCTGCTGGGATGGCTGGGGGGGTTTGCTGAGCCCATCTGTCACAGGGATGGGGACAGGACTGCTGCAGCCCCCACACAGTGGTGCCAACAGCCCTGGGGGTGCTGGGGGTCTGCAGGACTCCTGGGTGTGACCCCTGGAGCAGGGAGCAGCACCCAAAACCCACCTGTGCTTAGGTTCCTGCCTCAGAAGGGGGGGTGCCCAGCCTAACCCACTCAGGGGACCCCCAAAGTGCCTTGGGGGGCTCCCCTCAAAGTGCCTTTCTCTGTGAACTTCAAACCTGTCTCTTCCAGGATATTTTATTAAGAAAGTTATACAAATGTTTAAAGATATGCTTATAATAAATAATAAAATGGAAAAGCTTTATTTAAAGCCAGAGGAGACTCTCCTTATTCCTGAACCACCTCCCTGGGTAGGGCTGGGGATCCCCAGTCCCACTGCCACCCAGGGGTGCCACATCCTGAGCCCACCCAGCAGTGACACAAAGCAGGAGTGGAGCTGAGATGATTTTATTAAAAGGAGTGTCCTGAGGAAGCAGCAAGAGGCACCTGAGGCAGCATTTCCCCCCTGGCACAGCCACACCAGCGGCTCAGGGGCTGCTCCAGCCCCATCCCTGACGTGCAGGGCAGGGTGGGGGTGGCAGGGCCCCCCATGTCCCCAAAGGCACTGTGTGAAGAGGGGCTGGGTCAGGGCAGGGCTCCCTGTCCCCAGCAAGTCACCAGGTCCTTCCTGTCCCAGCCAGGATGAACCTCCTCGAGAAGCAGGGAGGGGAGGAAATGCCAGCACCCCCTGCTGTCACCCCCCAAAAAGGTCCCTGAGAGCCGGGGGACAGCCACCAGCCCAGGCCAGTGGCAAGTGCTGGCCATGGGGCCAGCCCAGAGGGCAAGTCCTTGGGGTTCTGTGTCCCACCCAGCATGGGGACAGAGGCAGCCCCAGCAGAAGTGACAGCAGCTACTGCAGACAAAGAGCAGGAGGTGGGACACGGGTGGCACCGGGGGGGCCCTAGCCCCGGCCCAGCAGGGGGTACACCAGGAAATAGCCCAGCGTGGAGCCAGCAATGGCCCCCAGGAAGATCCAGCCGTTGTAGGACATGACAGCCAGCATCACCATGTAGCCCAGCACCACCTGCAGCACGTGGAACAGCGTCTGGGCCACGTGGAGCCAGAACCACCTGGGAACCAGATGGGAAATGCCATCAGCAGGGGCTGGGCAGCTGGAACCACCTCCCACCAGAGCCTGGGGGGCTGAGGGGTTCTGGGGAGCAGGGAGAGGGGTGGGGGCTGCAAACTGCAGCTCAGGGGAAATGCTGCTCTAAAAGCAGTGAGGATGGCAGTAAGAGCAGCCTCGGGAATGACCTGGGATTAAATACAGGAGGAAAAATCCTGGGCTTGGCTCCAAGGAAGGAGCTGCCAGGGCCAGGCTTGTGGGGACTCCCCAAACCAGCAGGACCCTCCTGCACCCACATCAGCTCCTGGATGGGAACACGAGGCTCTAGCCAGCGCCCTGGTCATCTCCCAGAGATCTGGAGGGGCTGGGCTGCCCCTGGAGCTGCACACCCCCCTTCCCTGTGAGCCCATGCTCCTCACAGCCATGGGGTCACAGAGCCACCCCGAGCCCCCAGGTGAGTGCCAGGGGTCCCTGTGGTACCTGCCCTGCGCAGGGCCGCTGTCCCTGCTGTCCCTGCTGTCCCTGCTGTCCTCCTCCTCCTCCTGGGGCTCGCTCAGCCCCTCCTGGCTGAGGCTGCGGGGCAGGGCCAGCAGCGCCCGCTGCAGCAGCACGGCCTTGCCCATCTTCACGGCCTCGTAGAGCACGGACAGCAGCAGGATCACCAGCACTGAGAGCACCATCCCTGCAGGAGAAACAGCCCAAGGCTGCCCAGGCACGGGGAGGGGCTGTGGGGCGCACAGCAGGGCTGCCATGGGGTGTTTGGGAATACCCACGGGGTGAGGTGGAGGGCTGCTGGCACCAGGGGTGGGCAGCAGGCGTGTTAAATGTCAGGAAATGGTGTATTTGGCTTTTTCATTCACAGAATTAAAAAAAAATCTGGAAAAGCCCTTTGAGATCAACCTGTGACCTCACCCTGTCACCCAGACCATGGCACTCAGTGCCCCATCCAGTCCTTCCTTAAACACCTCCAAGGACAGTGACTCCACCACTTTTGGTCCTGCCAAAAACTGCTCCAGGAGCTGTGGGGTGAAGGCTGTGAGGAGCCCCCAGCTCTGCAGGATGGATGGATGGATGATGGATGGATGGATGATGGATGGATGATGGATGATGGATGATGGATGGATGGATGGATGGATGATGGATGATGGATGATGGATGGATGGATGATGGATGATGGATGGATGGATGGATGGAGGGATGGATGGATGATGGATGGATGGATAGATGGATGATGGATGGATGATGGATGGATGGATGGATGATGGATGATGGATGGATGGATGGATGGATGGATGGATGATGGGTGGATGGATGGATGGATGGATGGATGATGGATGGATGATGGATGGATGGATGGATGGATGGATGATGGATGGATGATGGATGGATGGATGGATGATGGATGGATGATGGATGGATGGATGGATGATGGATGGATGGATGGATGGATAGATGGATGATGGATGGATGGATGGATGGATGGATGATGGATGGATGGATGGATGATGGATGGATGGATGGATGGATGGATGGATGGATGATGGATGGATGGATGATGGATGGATGGATGGATGGATGGATGATGGATGGATGGATGGATAGATGGATGATGGATGGATGGATGGATGGATGATGGATGGATGGATGGATGGATGGATGGATGGATGATGGATGGATGGATGGATGATGGATGGATGGATGGATGGATGGATGGATGATGGATGGATGGATGGATGGATGGATGATGGATGGATGATGGATGGATGGATGGATGGATGGATGATGGATGGATGATGGATGGATGGATGGATGATGGATGGATGGATGGATGGATAGATGGATGATGGATGGATGGATGGATGGATGGATGGATGATGGATGGATGATGGATGGATGGATGGATGATGGATGGATGATGGATGGATGGATGGATGATGGATGGATGGATGGATGGATGGATGGATGGATGGATGATGGATGGATGGATGGATGATGGATGGATGATGGATGGATGGATGATGGATGGATGGATGGATGGATGGATGGATGATGGATGGATGGATGGATGATGGATGGATGATGGATGGATGGTGGATGGATGGATGGATGGATGATGGATGGATGGATGGATAGATGGATGATGGATGGATGGATGGATGGATGGATTGATAGGGATGTCAGCCTACCTGTGGGGCTGTGGACATTCCAGAAGTCAAAGAGCAGCACTACTGTGTCCGAGAAGTAGAAGGTCATCTGGAAAAGAGAGGGGAAGGGTCATCACCTCAGGGTGATGTCAGCAGGAACCCCCCACCCTGGGATGCTCATCTGGGGATTCACAAATGGTGCAAGTTGTTTCCCCAGCTCTGAAATGGGAAGAGGAACTTGCACAGACAATCACAGTCACGCTGACTGGGTGATCTCCAGCAGGACAAGTTTCACCCCCAGCAGCAGCTCCTGGGCGTGTCTGGGCTGGGACAAAAAGCCAGTTTACCCTTGGGACAAAGAGAGGGGAATCTAGGATTTAATCCTGGTGGATTGGAGGAGGGAAAGTCCCTGGGGAGAGGTGGGGGCTGAGGGAAGCTGGAGGGCAGAACCTCTGCTCCCTTCTGCCTCCCAGGACAGAGAAACCTCCAGGACACCCAAAAACTCAACCACAGGGCACCCAGAGCCACAAGTGTGACCACCCAACGACGGGGGCCAGGCCCAGGGGAGCCTCCCTGGCAGAGGAACATCAATCCCAACACCTGGAAAGGCACCACCCCTCCTCCCTCACCCCGCTGGAACAGGAGGAGCAGGAACTGCTCTTGTGTAACATCAGCTGCAGAGCTCATACCCAGCTGCTACACCTTGCTCCAAAGTGGAATTCTGTTGGGTTTTCTGTGCTCCCTTGGGTGAATCTCTCTAGGAGGTGTTTGTGGAGCTCACAGCTGCTCCTCTCCTGCCTGGATCCATGTCTGGATCCGTGTTTGGCTGCTCTTTCCTGCTTTTTCCAACACCAGCAGAGGAGACTGACAGCAGCAGGACCAGCCTCAGCCAGAAATACCATCCAATACCCTGTGGGTGTGCAGGGCACAGCCCAGCTCCAATTACACCCCTCGGCCCCTGTTACCCAAAGCACATTAGCTCATGTAATTGGCTCACCCTTTTAAGCCTCCTTTGGCCACAGATTAATGATAATTAGCCTTTAAATGAAGCTATTTCTCCTTTACAGGCTTCACCCACAGGTCTGCAATGTGGTGGAAGGAGCAGGTGACTGTTTTAGGGACGGGGGACAGAAGTGATGGGCAGAATCATTAACTTTGGAAAAACCCTCTAAGATCATGAAATCCAAACATTAACCCAGCACTGCCAAGGCCTCCACTAAACCCTGTCCCCAAGTGTCACCTCCCTATGTTTTTTGAATTGGTGATTCCACTCCTCCCCTGGGCAGCCTGTTCCAGAGATCCAGAAGATCCCTTTGCTACCCTGGGGTTTTTGGGTGTGACACCAAAATGATGCTCCTTGGGCCAACAGCTCCTCTCCTACAGCAATGCCACAGAGAGATTTCTGGGTGGATGGAGGTCAGGAGGGCAAAATCCTAAAATTCCCTGCATTCTTCCCAACAGGGAAGAGCCAGGGAGATGTGCCAGGCTGAGGGCTGTTGTTCAGAGGGAGGGGATCCTGTCCTGCCCCAGCTGCCCACGCAGCAGGGATTGAGCAGCTCAGGTGAGGCTCCTCCCCCGCAGGAATTCACACCGGGAAAGAAAAGCTGCTGGGAAACCTCAACGTGCATTTAGGGCTGGATCTGCTGCGTTTTGGGGTTATTCTTAGCAAAACCAGGGGTGCCTGCAGGGAGCAGTGCCAGGCTGCAGCCCAGCCTGCTGCTCCAGTCCAGCTGGGATGTCTGATCCCACACTTTGGGACAAACTGCCTTCCTGCAGCACAGCTCCAGTTCCAAACTGGGGACACACTGGGGATGGGGGTGTCCCCAAACTGGGATCCTGCTCGGGACTGCTGTCACCTTCTAGGGGTTGCTGCCAGCAAACCAAGGGGTCTGGGAGCCTTAAACAGCAAAGAGAACCACGGCATGGTTTGGTTGGATCTTAAAGCTCATCGTGTCCCATCTCCTGCCATGGGCACGGACACTTTCCACTGTCCCAGTCCCCTCCAAACCCCGTCCAACCCGACCCTGGACTCTGCCCGGGAGATTTAAGGAGTTCTGGGGGGGAATACGGGGTTGCAGAGCGGATTCATGGGGTTCCAGGGAGATTTAAGGGGTTCCAGAGAGGATTGAACGGGTTCCAGAGTGGATCCTTGGGGTTCCAGGAGGGGGTTATGGGCTTCCAGGGATATTTAAAGGGTCCCAGGGGGGGATTCATGTGACTCCAGGGTGGATTCCCGGGGTTCCAGGGGGAATCACAGGGTTCCAGGGGGGTTCCAGACTGGAATCACGGAGTTCCAGGGAGGATTCAAGGGATTCCACGGGGAATTCCAGGACGATTCTATGGGGAATCTCGGGGTTCCAGGGCGGAATCACGGGGTTCCAGGGGGATTCTAGAGTGGATTCTCGGGGTTCCAGGGGCGATTTCCGGGGTTCCAGGAAGGTGTCCCGGTCCCGGTCCCGGTGCCGGTCCCGGTCCCGGTGCCGGCCGTGCCGTGCCCGTCCCGACCCGGGGCTCACCTGCATGGTGCCGGTGCCAGGGGCCGGGGCCCGGCGCGTCCCCGCTGTGCTGCTGTCACCGCGATGTCGCGGGGCTGTCACTGGCTGTCGCGGGGCTGTCGCGGGGCTGTCGCGCCGATGTCACGGCGCTGTCGCAGCCGCGCGGGGCTCCCCGGGAGCTGTAGTGCGGCCGGGCCGGGGCGGTGCCGTGTCTGTCCCTCCTCCTGCATCGCTGGTTAGTGCCGTGTCTGTCCCTCCTCCTGCATCCTGTCAGTGCCGTGTCTGTCCCTCCTCCTGCATCACTGGTTAGTGCCGTGTCTGTCCCTCCTCCCGCATCGCTGGTTTCTGCTGTGTCTGTCCCTCCTCCCCCATCCCCTGTCAGTGCCGTGTCTGTCCCTCCTCCCGCATCGCTGGTTTCTGCTGTGTCTGTCCCTCCTCCCCCATCCCCTGTCAGTGCCGTGTCTGTCCCTCCTCCTGCATCCTGTCAGTGCCGTGTCTGTCCCTCCTCCTGCATCACTGGTTAGTGCTGTGTCTGTCCCTCCTCCCGCATCGCTAGTTTCTGCTGTGTCTGTCCCTCCTCCCCCATCCCATCAATGCCGTGTCTGTCCCCTCTCCCCATCCCGTCAGTGCCGTGTCTGTCCCCTCTCCCCATCCCCCATCAGTGCCGTGTCTGTCCCCTCTCCCCAATCCCCCATCAGTGCCGTGTCTGTCCCCTCTCCCCATCCCCCGTCAGTGCCGTGTCTGTCCCCTCTCCCCATCCCCCGTCAGTGCCGTGTCTGTCCCCTCTCCCCATCCCCGGTCCGGGCTCAGCATCCCTGGGCACATCGCGTCCCGGCCCCTGCGCGCTCGGAGTTTCGCTTTCCCTTCGCTCCTGGATCCATCCGCTTTGCCCCATCCCGATCCCGGAGCTGATACAGAGAGCTCAAGGGTTTTTCTGCTGGTTTGCACCTAAAAATGCTGAAAGTTTTCTAGGGGTGTTCACTTGGAGAGGAGAAGCTCCAGGGAGAGCTCAGAGCCCTGCCAGGGCCTGAAGGGGCTCCAGGAGAGCTGGAGAGGGACTGGGGACAAGGGATGGAGGGAAAGGACACAGGGAATGGCTTTTCCAGGATTAGATGGGATATTGGGCAGGAATTGTTCCCTGGCAGGGTGGGCAGGGCTGGCACAGGGTGCCCAGAGCAGCTGTGGCTGCCCCTGGATCCCTGGCAGTGCCCAAGGCCAGGCTGGACACTGGGGACAGTGGGAGGTGTCCCTGCCATGGCAGGGGTGGCACTGCACGGTCTCTAAGTTCCAACCCAAATAATTTAGGATTCTATGATTTTATATTCCCCATAGACAAAGGGGAACTTTCCTTCCAGCTGTGACTAGAAGCACACAGGCTCTCACTCCATGCTGGGACATTCCAAACACCCACATTACACCCGGGAACAGGGAGTGCTGAGCTGCCCTGCCTCAGTTTCCCCAAGTGCCAGCAGTGCAGATCCCCACAAAGCCACCCAGAGCTACAGTGCCTGGCTCTACACCACTAAAATCCCTCTCAGTGAGATGGAGACTCAAAACCGAGGCAGGGTTTGGGGGGGATTTATATTTTCACCCCTTTGCAGCACTTGGTGCCCAGCTAGGATGGAGGTGCTGGAAGCACCACATTGGGCTCTCCCAGGCTCACCAGGGCCAGTTCCCAGCCCAGTCCTGGGGAATCAATGCTCCAACCTGGCAAAGAAAACCTGTTTTCCTTCCCCTTTTCCCTAAGCCACCACTAGTTGTGCTCCTTGTTTGTTTTTTTTTCTTTACAGACAGTTCCCAGTGATTATAATTACACAAACCTCCCCCAAACAGTAATTAAATCAGTAATTAAACTTTCTCATTTATAATATATACATATATAATATATATATATAATTTATAGAGAAATGACTTTTGTAAACAATATTCCTCTGCTCCAGAAGGAAGTGGAGTCCGGGACATAACACAGCTCCAAACACGGAGCTGGGAGAGAACCAGCAGCTCTGTGGAGCAGGGGAGAGCCCAGCATCCCCATTGGGATGGCTCCTGGGTGGGGACAGAACCGGCTGGCTCGGTTTGGGTGGCAGCACTTTCAGCTGAAGCAAACTGGTCCGACTGTGAAACCGAAGTGGTGGGAGGCGCCGCCGCTGTGGGAGACAGCCAGGTCCCGCAGGGGCAGCAGCCACAGCTGCTCCGTGCTGAACTGGAAGATGGTGTCGGGGATGGAGGACTCGTTGTCCAGCTGAAACGACCGCCAGGGACAGCTGAGCCCTCGGCTGAGGGCTCCCTTGGCCGCTCCTCGATGCACCCCGTCTCCATCCCCAGCCCTCCCTGGCTGTCCCAGGCTGCTGCCCTCCCCCATATCCCCGTGTCCCACCCCATCCCTTGCCACATCCCAGGACCAGGGATCTCCTTGGCCCCGGGGATGGATATTCTCCATCCCCATCCCCCCGTGCGCAGCCTGCTCCACGCGCTCCATCCCAAACTGTGGGGGCTCCACACCCTCCGAAGGGCTCTGAAACGGGAGGGTTTGCAGGGGCAGGGCGGGGCTCACCTGGCAGCCCGGCAGGCTGGCAGCATAGCTGTGATCCCGGGAGTCGGCCAGGAAGAGGATGTCGGTGCGGGGCCGGGGCCGGCGCTCGGGGGCCGCTCCGCACGAGTGGCGGACCCTCTGCGCGGCGCGGCGGCTGTGCAGGCGCAGGAAGCGCAGCTGCACCGCGCTGGCACCGTACTCCAGCTGTGGGGACAGCGGACACACACTGCGGGCTGCTCTGCTCCCCCCAGGATAAACCCTGCCTGCCCGCAGAAGGAGCTGTCCCATCCCTCGGCGCGCTGCCACCACGGCAGGGTGGCGCTCGGGATGGAGGTGACCGCCCTGACCTCGCCTCTGTGTCCCCCCGGCTGCTCCAGCCGGGCACTCACCAGGAAGCCCCCGGGCAGGGTGCTGAACCACTCAAAGGTGTTCTCAGAGCTGTAGGTGCTCAGCCAAGCCTTGATGGGGACCTGAGGGGAGTGGGGACAATTGTCATACAGCAGGGGATAGTGGCACTGACAGGACAGAACCTGTGTGTGTGGCCTGTCCCTGCAGCCTGGTCACACTGTGACCAGGATCCTCACTCCAGAGTGCTCCAGCAGCTCCCTGCCAGGGCAGTGGGAACCACAGCAAGGGATTGGCCACCAGAGCAAGGATCTGGCCACCAGAGCAAGGGACTGGCCACCAGAGCAAAAATCTGGCCACCAGAGCAAGGATCTGGCCACCACAGCCAGGCACTGGTCACCACAGCGAGGGACTGGCCACCACAGCGAGGGACTGGCCACCACAGCCAGGCACTGGCCACCACAGCCAGGCACTGGCCACCACAGAGAGGGACTGGCCACCAGAGCAAGGATCTGGCCACCACAGCCAGGCACTGGTCACCACAGCGAGGGACTGGCCACCACAGCCAGGCACTGGCCACCCTGTCCCTCTCCAGCCCCACCAGCTCTTGTCCCCACCCACCTCGAGGGGCTGGAGCTGCCCCACAGAAGCCACCCCGTACCTGGCTGTGGACAGGGGCTATGCAGGTCTCCCCCCCAGCTGTGAAGTTGCAGAAGGCCAGCAGGGCGTCCTGGGGGCTGCCCTGGTTGGGGTCGATGTAGTATTGCCCTGGAGGGAGGAGAGGAGAGCCCCTGGCACCCCGGCTTGGCACAGGGAGGGTGCCACAGAGTGCCATCCCACCCCAGCTGGCTGCCAGCCCGTTTCTCCAGGGATGCCCACAAAGCCCATCTGGCCTCACTCCCCAAATCCCTATTCCCTGTTTATTTCCAAGAGCTGCCTGTCCCTTCACAGGCTCTGGAGACCAGGGCGGGTCCAGGGGGGTCTCCCTGTGCCCTGTACCATCGGGCAGGCTGGGGTGAGCCAGCAGCAGCTCCTTGCAGGTGGTGGCTGGGTTGGTTCTGGTGCCATTGGGATGCTCCACCAGGGCTTGGAGCTCCCGGCTCAGGGTGTCCAGCAGAGCCCAGATCACGGTGTAGTTCAGGTGCTTGGAGGAATAAATGAGGTGCTGAAAGAAAAAGGAGGGGATATCACCAAGCTGATCACAGATCCCCCCACCAGGAGCATCATCAGGTGCTGAGGAAGGGGATGGGATGTACAGGGGACAAGGACAGGTGTGGGGGGAGAGGGAGTAGCTGGATCTTCTTGGTCCTGGTGCACAGGGGACCCCAGAGCAGCAGGACATGGGACAGCATCGCTGGCAGCTCCTTCCCTCCTGGTCCAGGGTCACTCACCTGCAGCTCCTCCTGGGACAGCACCAGTGCTGGCCCGCTGGGACCAGGGGGGCCAGCCAGACCCTGGGGACAATGACAGTGCTGCTGGCACTGGCTGCTGCCCACAAGCTCCCCAGCAGCTCCTCCACCAGTGCCAGCAGCTGGACATCCCCATGGAATGCCAGCATGGCCTCACTGCCACGTTTGGGGGAGCGAGGGACCCAAATTTGGGGATGAGGGGCGTCTGTGGCTCTGCTTACCGGCATTCCCGGGGTGCCCCTGGGGCCTGGCAGGCCTGGGAAGCCTCTGAGCCCCTGCCAAGGGAGGAGGTGGAGGAGGGAAGGAAAGCAAGGTGGGAGATGCTGCTGTGCTGAGCTGCAGCCCTGGGCTGGGCAGGAGGGGAGGGAGCCCATGGCAGGGCTGATCCCGCCCCAGCTGCTCCCCACTACTCACTTTGGGTCCAGACAAGCCCTGGAGGGACAGGACAAGAGCAGGCTCAGAGGGAGGCAGAGGGACCAAGGCTGCATCCCTGTGGGGCCAGCAGGGAGGCCCAGAGCTGCAGCAGGGGAAGGACTCACCGGTGCCCCCGGAATTCCAGGGTGTCCCCGTGGGCCAGGACGGCCTGTGTCACCCTGCAGGGACACCAGAGGAGCTCAGGGTGCTGCACAGGACATCCCCCAGCCCTGCATCCTTCTACATCCCACTCCCTTCCCCAGGTGGATTTTATATGGAAAAATAAGAAATTCACCCCAAGTAGTCATTTTAGACCTCAACACCCCTTTGCACCTGCCCTTACCTGCTTTCCCTTGGCTCCTGGCCTCCCAGGAACACCATGGGGTCCTGGCTTGCCCTGGGAACGTGGCAGGATGTCACACAGGGTGACAAGGGACCCAGGGGGGAAGGAGAAGAGCCAAACCTGCCACACACCTTGAAGCCATCATCCCCTTGCTGGCCCAGGTCACCCTTGCTGCCCTTCTCGCCCTAGGAGAGAGTCAGGGAGAGCTCTGGGGGCAAAGGGAAGGACAGAACCCCCAGGACACCAGTGTGGGTGGGGAAGCTCCCAGTTATGGCTGGCTGCAAAATTTCTGGAGCAAAAAACCCCCAAACACCCATCCTTTGATTCCAGAGGATCCACACTGCTGGGCACAGAGGCAGCAGGAGGGATGAGCAGCTCCAAACTGAAAGGATCATCTAAACCAGACTAGAATATCTCTCAGGAAAACCTTGGAAGTTGTCAGGAAGCACTTGGAGAGAATAAAGAAGATTCTTGGTGTGCTGGGGAAAATCCCAGCACAGTCTCTTCCCTGCCTGCTCTCCCAGGAGCTGCTGACTGAGCTCATAATAAATTTAAAGTTTTAACAAATTTAATTAATTTAAGGTTTCATTTTCCTGAAGGCTCTGAGCAGCTCCCCATCACCAGGGACTGCTTGTCACCATTATTTATGGCCATGGGGCTGAGGGATGGGATATTTGGGATATTTGGGATATTTGGGATATTTGGGATGTGCTCAGCTTTCCCAGCCAAGGCTCAAGCCATCAGGAATGGGACAAGGGAGGTTCAGCATCAATGCTGAGAGCAGGGATTAAAAGGCTCCACACTGCTGCTTGCAACTCCAGGAGGATGGAACAGCTGGAAAAGGACTGGATTTGGGAGGAAATCTAAAGGTTCCATCTCCCAGCACCTGGTGGCCAACCCCCAGAGAAGGATGGTGCAGCCATCAGGATTCAAAGAGGGGAATTGGGGATGGCATTCAGCAAATTAAATGCCACCCTGTGCCCAGTGTCCCTGCTGTGCCTGGCACGTGTCCCTACCTTGTGTCCCTTTGGTCCAGGGTCTCCTCTGATGCCCTTCAGCCCTGGGATGCCCTAAGAGAGAAACATGGAACTGCCTCACCCTGCAGCTGGGCTGCTCCTGCAAGGAGGGATCTCCCCACCCCTGAGGACTCTGAGGATTTCAGGCAGTTTGAGAAATTTGAGGCATTTTCTCATTGTTTCTTTGAATTTTACTTTCAGGAGGATCCCTCAGCAAAGCCCATTAAAAATGCTCTGGAGGTGACTTGGCTGGCTGAGAACATACAGATTTTTTTTTTTGTGAACTTGCCAAAGTTGGACTTTTTTATTTTAAGCAGAGAAAAAATAGCATTTTCTAGTATTAAAATAATTTGAGTCCTTTTTGTTGGCTGCAGTTTGTCCCTCCAGCCATGACATCTCTCTGGGAAGGTGGGCACAGTCCCACCAGTGCTCAGCACTGCCTGGCATCAGACATACACCTGGAAAGAAGGGTTTGGCCTCCAGAGCCACATTTTGGGAATGATGTGATTTTCCTGACTGCACACACCCTCCTGGGATGTTAATTTGGGAGGAGAAGACAGGAGGAGATGGATGAACCACTTAAAAACTTCCCTCATTTTAAACAGAGCTGGGTCACACAGTGGGGTCACACAGGGAGCAGCGAGCACCCCAAACCCCACAGTGATACTCACATAGGGTCCCTGGGGTCCCTGGGGACCTGGATGTCCTTTGTCACCTGGGTAGCCCTGAAATGCAAAGGGAGAAGCCCTGGGTGATGCTCCAGGGCAGGGGGAGCACCCACGGGGGCTGTGGGTGTGGGAGATGCCCCTGATGGGCTGGGGGGCTCTGGGGGGACAGAGCCCTCAGTTATCATGGTCAATTCTTTTCTAACCCGGGGTTCAGGCAGGTGGGAGCACCCCCAAACTGCCAGGGGGCCAGGGCAGCCCCTCAAAGCCACCTACCTTGTGTCCCCAGGGACCCCGTGGGGGCTGCTGGCCCATCTTGCCTCGCTTGCCCTGGGGACCACAGAGCAGAGACTCACAGGGAGTTCCAAACTGATCCAGACACCCCTTATCCCTCCAGGATCCCCTCTCCAGGGATTCCCAGCCCCCAGAAAACTGGGAGCCCCTGCACGGGCTCCAAGGAGCAGCTCCCTGCTCCCTGCCACCCTCCATGGGGACAGCAGTGCCACTCACCCGTCTGCCAGCTTCTCCTGGCACCCCCTGCTCCCCCTCCTGCCCTGGGTCACCCTGGGGGAAGAAGAGATGGGGGGTGTGGGTCTCCAACAGCTCAGCCACATCCCAGGACTGGGAGGAGGAGCTGCTGCCTGCACGGGGATGGGGACAGAGCCCACCAGGCCCTGGGGGATGCTGGAGATGGGCACCAAGAGCTCAGGAGGCCCCTGTGCCCCCCAGGGCCACCTGAGCCAGGCTGGAGGCAGGATCTGCCAGCCCCTCACCCAAAAAACCAGCCCAAGGGTATCCCCTGTTTGCCAGGTCTCCCTGGGCAATTCCCATTTTCTCTCCGTGCTGCCCACTGGGGTTGAGCAGCTCAGGCTTGCCCACCCCGTGCCCCTCAGGTGCCATCCCCAGGGGAGCACTGAGGGGTTACCTTATCTCCCTTGCAGCCTTTCCATCCTCTAGGACCAGCTTGCCCAGGAGACCCCTAAAATCCCAAAGGAAACCCCTCTGTGAGGATCTGTGCCAGGGATGCCCCTCCTGGCCCCGCTCCCTGCCTTGCCCCAGCGTGCACAGGAGGATCCTCAAAGCTGGAATCTTCCCTCTGGGATTTCCCTCTGGAGCAGGCAGGGCAGAAGGGATCAGCAGGAGAAGGAGATGGTGCCTGCACTGGATTGTGACACATCCAGGAGATGCCAGCACCCCACAGCCTCCTGCAGGGAGAGCTCCATCCCACTCCTCACCATCTGTCCCGGCTTTCCTGGCTTGCCTGGCTCCCCTTTTGCACCCACCAGGCCCTAAGGAGGAAAACAGAACTCAAGGCAAATCCAAAACTTCGGGTTATTCACTCAAATCCCAGTGGGCAGCGAGAGGGACACAGATGTGGGAGGCTGGAGAAGCAGAGCAGGGAATGGGGCAGGGAGGAGCAGGAATGGGGCAGGGAGGAGCAGGGGATGGGGCAGGGAGGAGCAGGGGATGGGGCAGGGAGGAGCAGGGGATGGGGCAGGGAGGAGCAGGGGATGGGGCAGGGAGGAGCAGGAATGGGGCAGGGAGGAGCAGGGGATGGGGCAGGGAGGAGCAGGAATGGGGCAGGGAGGAGCAGGGGATGGGGCAGGGAGGAGCAGGAATGGGGCAGGGAGGAGCAGGGGATGGGGCAGGGAGGAGCAGGAATGGGGCAGGGAGGAGCAGGGGATGGGGCAGGGAGGAGCAGGAATGGGGCAGGGAGGAGCAGGGGATGGGACAGGGAGGAGCAGGAATGGGGCAGGGAGGAGCAGGGGATGGGGCAGGGAGGAGCAGGGGATGGGGCAGGGAGGAGCAGGGGATGGGGCAGGGAGGAGCAGGGGATGGGACAGGGAGGAGCAGGGGATGGGACAGGGAGGAGCAGGAATGGGGCAGGGAGGAGCAGGGAATGGGGCAGGGAGGAGCAGGGAGGAGCAGGGGATGGGGCAGGGAGGAGCAGGGGATGGGGCAGGGAGGAGCAGGGGATGGGGCAGGGAGGAGCAGGGAGGAGCAGGGGATGGGGCAGGGAGGAGCCCGCTCACCTCGGCGCCGCTCAGCCCGGTGACTCCAGCTTCACCCGGGGGCCCGAGAGTCCCCTGAGTTCATGTGGGGACAGAACACGAGGCTGGCACCAGGGCTGGGCACAGCTGGGGCTGTTGTCCCCGGAGAGCTGTGCCAGGGATGTCCCTGCTGTCCCCAGGGAGCAGTTACCTGCCGGCCGGGCTGGCCCTTGCTGCCCGTCACTCCTCTGGCTCCCTCGTGGCCAGCATAGCCCCGGAGCCCGGGGGCACCTGCCAGCCCCTGAGCCCCCTGAGAGCCCTGCAGGGACAGAGGGGGGACACTGCTCACCCCTGAGCCCTGCAGGGACAGAGAGGGGACACTGCTCAGCCCTGAGCCCTGCAGGGACAGAGGGGGGGACACTGCTCAGCCCTGAGCCCTGCAGGGACAGAGGGGGGGACACTGCTCAGCCCTGAGCCCTGCAGGGACAGAGGGGGGGACACTGCTCAGCCCTGAGCCCTGCAGGGACAGAGATGGGGACACTGCTCAGCCCTGAGCCCCCTGAGAGCCCTGCAGGGACAGAGATGGGGACACTGCTCAGCCCTGAGCCCCCTGTGAGCCCTGCAGGGACAGAGAGGGGACACTGCTCAGCCCTGAGCCCTGCAGGGACAGAGGGGGGACACTGCTCAGCCCTGAGCCCCCTGAGAGCCCTGCAGGGACAGAGGGGGGACACTGCTCACCCCTGAGCCCTGCAGGGACAGAGGGGGGGACACTGCTCACCCCTGAGCCCCCTGAGAGCCCTGCAGGGACAGAGAGGGGACACTGCTCACCCCTGAGCCCCCTGTGAGCCCTGAAGGGACAGAGAGGGGGACACTGCTCACCCCAAACCCTGCAGGGACAGGGATGGGGACACTGCTCACTCCTGAGCCCCCTGTGAACCCTGCAGGGACAGAGAGGGGGACACTGCTCACCCCTGAGCCCTGCAGGGACAGAGATGGGGACACTGCTCACCCCTGAGCCCTGCAGGGACAGAGAGGGGACACTGCTCAGCCCTGAGCCCTCTGAGAGCCCTGCAGGGACAGAGAGGGGGACACTGCTCACCCCAAACCCTGCAGGGACAGGTATGGGGACACTGCTCATCCCCAACTCCAGCAGGGCCCAAGCAGTTGCCCCTCCAGGGGTTTCAGCTGCACTGAGCTTTGCAAATGCCCCTGGAGTTTAATCCAGAGCAAATCCACTTGGAGTTTATTCCACAGCAAATGCCCCCAGAGTTTATTCCACAGCCTGACCCCTCCCAGCAAATTGCCCAAGCTGGAAGCTCAGAGCAGCCTGGTCTGTGTCCCTGCTCATGGCAGGGGATGGAATCCAATGAGCTCTGAGGTCCCTTCCAGCCAAACCAGTCTGGGATTCTGGGATTCTGGGGTTCTGTAAGGGCACGTCTTGCCTGGGCAGAGCAGCACTGCAGTGTGGGAAAAACTGGGATGCACATGGGATTTGTCCTGCAGCTGAGCTCAGGGCATCCACAACACACCTGGGGCTCTCTGTCATGACCATAATCCTCACCCTGGGGCACCTCAAGTGTCCCAGGCACTGGGCAGCTCCCAGAGCCTCAGGGACACCTGAGGATCTGCTCCCAGCAGGGGGAAATCCAGAGCCCCGGAGCTGCCTCAGGCAGATTCCAGTGGTGCAACAGCCCTGGCACTCTGGCACGGCTGTTAACAGCTCCATTAAAATTCCTTTAGGGAGCTTTTGCTGTGGGAAACCCAAGGAAGCAGTGACTCAGTCCCAGGGCAGGAGCAGGAGCCATGGCCAGGCTGGCAGAGCTCACTTTGCCACCCCCAGGGCGGGACACGTCCCAAAATGCCACCAAACCTCTTTCCCAGGGGAAATTGTTGTGGGCAGAGCTGCTACTCACCACTGGGCCGGGCTTGCCACCATCTCCCTTTGCTCCATCATCCCCAGCCAGTCCCTGTGGGGACATTGGGGGTTCAGGAAAAGCCCCTCACCACTGTGTCCTTCACCTCTGTGGGGACTTGGGGCATCCTGTCCCACATCCCACGCTCAGCACTGGGAACCACGTGGGAGTGAAGAGGATTCAGCAGCAGGAACAGGTTTTCCCCGAGGCACCCCTGGGTGCTGGAAAGGGTCTGATATTTGGGGTTTAGGCACTGGGAACTCGGGGTTTTGGGGTCCCTGGAGTCAGTGCTGAGGTATGAGGTGTTAAACCCCCTCCTCATTTCTGAGCCCCCCGACCTGGCCAGTGAAGGGACAGTAAATCCTTTGGGTTGTACTGGAAAGGGAAGAGCTGGGGAAGCCTTTGGCAATCTCAGGCACCAGTACCTCGAATCCTGCAGCCCCAGCAGGTCCATCCAAGCCTCGTGGCCCTGGATCTCCCTGGGAAAGGAGAGGAAACAGCTCTGTCCAGGGAAAAACCCTTCCCTGCCTCGCTGGCTGTGGACCTCAGGCAACAAGGGAAGGGGTCCCATGGCAGGTCCCCCTGTCACCAGCCTGCCCAGGACACCAACACAGCCAGTCCCAGCATGTTCCCAGCAGGAAGAGGCCAGAAAAGGGAGTTCCAGCCAGAGATGGAGGGTTGGAGCCATCATCCCCAGTACCTTCTCTCCCTCGGGACCGTCGAGCCCAGGAGGACCCCGGAGTCCTGTCCCCCCCTGTTTGGGGACAAGCAGAGGAGCCCGGGTCACCCAGTGCTGCCAGGCACACAAATATCCCTGACAGGTCAGTGACAGAAATGCACCCTGCCCAGTGCTCCCAGTCACACAAATGTCCCCTGACAGTGACAGAAATGGACCCTGCCCAGTGCTCCCAGTCACACAAATGTCCCCTGACAGTGACAGAAATGGGACCCTGCCCAGTGCTCCCAGTCACAGAAATATCCCCTGCCAGTGACAGAAATGGGACCCTGCCCAGTGCTCCCAGTCACACAAATGTCCCCTGCCAGTGACAGAAATGGGACCCTGCCCAGTGCTCCCAGTCACACAAATGTCCCCTGCCAGTGACAGAAATGGGACCCTGCCCAGTGCTCCCAGTCACACAAATGTCCCCTGCCAGTGACAGAAATGCACCCTGCCCAGTGCTCCCAGTCACACAAATGTCCCCTGCCAGTGACAGAAATGGGCCCTGCCCGTGCTCCCAGTCACACAAATGTCCCCTGCCAGTCTGTGACAAATCTGTGCCCTGCCCAGTGCTCCCAGTCACTCCCATGTCCCCCCACCAGGCCTGTGACAGTTGGAAGGGGAGAGGGGACAAGATCTGACTTACAAACCATCCCCTGGCTCCGGCAGGTCCTGCAGCTCCGGTGACACCGCCCTGGCCCTGGCACACAGAGACAGACGAGTTCCCAGCCCAGCATGACCCCAAACCGCCCCACAAACCCAACCAGACCCAATTTTGGGCCGTGCCTGTGAGACATCTCCCTAATCATGGAGATGTGACCATTGCTATGACTTTCTGCAGCTCCCAGAGCCCAAGGTTTCCCACCAGGGGTGCATCCCCCCCTTGCCACCATCACCCAGCTTTGGGGACCCTGGGGGGTGAGGTAGCCCAGCCCCAGCTGTACTTGCCAGCAAACCTTCTCGGCCCTTCTCTCCCTTCTGGCCTTTCCCTCCAGCTTCCCCCATGGCAGCTCCTTGACCAGGAACTCCAGGAAGGCCCCTGGGGCCAGCATTGCCCTGCTCAGGGATGGAGACAAGTGTCAGCACAAAGAGGGAAAAGTAACAGCAATAAACGAGCTTCTGCATGGAGACGAGCTGTGTCACCCTCTGGCCAGGTGCCACAGAGGGATGTCACCCTGGTGCTCCTCAGCCATGGGGACACCCCGCCCTGCTCCGTCCCCACGTGGAGCAGCAGAGGTGGAGCAGGCCAGGGCTGTTCCCGAGGTGCTGGGAAGAGGGACAGAGCTAGAGAACCCCTCACCTTCTGTCCCCGCAGTCCCGACTCGCCCGGCTCTCCAGTGTCACCAGTGTCACCCTGCCCGGGGGGAAACGCTGCATCAGGCACAGCAGCTGCTCCCCAGCCCCATCCCCATCCCCTGGCTTTGATTTCCATGGGCTTTTCCACCCTCCCCTGGCCGGGATTTTGATGCTGGGTAAGGCATGGCCACACCTCCTGTGCCAGGAGATCACCCCAGCTGTGACCCTGCCACCCCAAAGTGAGTGGGGACAAAATGCTGAGCCCAGCACAGGGACCCCAGAGCATCAACCCCTGTTCCATGGGAGCATCCCAGGCTCTGTGGGGCAAAGCCGTGGCACGGGCAGGGTGCAGAGGCAGCACCCTTCCCATTGCCATTGCCATTCCATTGTCATTGTCATTGTCATTGCCATTGCCATTCCATTGCCATTTCCATTGTCATTGCCATTGTCATTGCCATTGCCATTCCCATTGCCATTGTCATTGCCATTGTCATTCCATTGCCATTTCCATTGTCATTCCCATTCCCACTCCCACAGCCATTTCCATTCCCATTGCCATTCCCATTGCCGTTGCCATTCCCGTTGTCATTCCCATTCCCATTCCCATTGTCATTGCCATTGTCATTGCCATTTCCATTGTCATTGCCATTGCCATTGCCATTCCCATTGCCATTCCCATTGCCATTGCCATTGTCATTCCATTGCCATTCCCATTGCCATTCCCATTGCCATTCCCATTGCCATTGCCATTGTCATTGCCATTGTCATTGCCATTCCCATTCCCATTGCCATTCCCATTGCCATTGCCATTCCCATTGCCATTGCCATTCCCATTGTCATTTCCATTGCCATTCCCATTGTCATTTCCATTCCCATTCCCATTCCCATTGTCATTCCCATTCCCATTGTCATTGCCATTGCCTTTGCCATTGCCACTCCCTGTGGGACAATCCCACACGTACCTCCTTGCCTTGCTTCCCAGGCCGTCCTGGTGGCCCCTCTGTCCCCTCGTCCCCTGGCTCCCCAGGGTTCCCTCTGATGCCTGGAGCTCCACGAGTTCCTGTCTCTCCCTGGACACGATGAAGATGACCAGGATGATCTCTGGCTGCCTTTTCCAGCTGAGCCTGGCTCTGCCCTCCATCGCTTCCCATACTGGGAAAACCCCAGTTTTCTTATGGGACCCCCCTGCCATGCCCAGCAACGTCAATCCCCAGGCATGAGGGTGCTGGGGGGGTTTCAAACACCTCCCATGGATTCTGGTGCCTGTGTGACCCTGCAGGGGTGGGGTGAGCCCAGCAGCACCCCCAGCATCACCCCAGCACCCACCTGCTCACCCTTGGGCCCCAGCTGACCCTCTGCTCCCGGTGGTCCTGGTGGTCCCTGCAGAGGAAAGAGAAGCCCAGCCCTAGCACAGCTCATTGACCCAGCTTTAACCTTCTGGCTTTTTTTGAGGATCAGCAGCCTCCTCCCATCCTTTCTCATCCTTGGAACAGGGAACTGGGGAGGAGGAGGCTGGAGCAGCCCCATCAGGGTGGGGACAGCTCCCTGTGCTGTACCTGCTCCCCGTCCAGCCCGCGGACTCCGGCTGCCCCGGGATCTCCCACCTCACCCTGCACAGGACACAAACGCAGGACAAGCCGCTGTGGTGGTTCTCTGTGCAGCACCCCAAGATGGAAATCTCCATCCCACAGGGATGGGGCCAAACTGGGAGCAGCCCTGGGGAGGTCAGTGGGGCGAGCACGAGCAGCTCCCAAATCCTCTCCTCTGCCCTCACCTTCTCTCCTCTCATCCCTGCAGGTCCTTCACGTCCATTTGCACCTTCCCGGCCCTGAGAACAAACACCCCCCATCAGCAGAGAGGCTTGGCCCGAACTCTGCAGCCTTTGCAGCTCCTGAGTGGGGTCTGGGATGTCCTGACACATCACACATCGCCACGAGGAGAGGATCCACACTCCAGCTCCTCAATCCCCCTGCAACAGCTTCCTTTTCCCCTTTCCCCTTCCCTTCCATTCCCCTTCCCTTTCCCTTCCTGCAGGTGCTTCAGGGAGCTCCCCAAGGGCATTAATGCAGCAAAATCCTGGATCCCTGTGCTGAGAGGATCAGTGAGGTTGCCCCAGCAGCACTCACCGGGTACCCAGCCGGGCCAGCAGCCCCAGCTGCTCCAGGAGCGCCTCTTTCTCCGCCCAAGCCAGGCTTCCCAGGAATGCCATCCTGCCCTCTTGTGCCAGGAACACCCTGCAAGGCCAAAAATCCCCTCAGCCCCCCCAAACACAGCTCTGAGCCCCATGGCTGATGCAGCTGAGCCACCTCAGGGTCCACAGGTACCACCCCATTGCTGTCCCCACACCCCACTTGTCACCTGCCACAGGGTTTGGGGTGTTCCCTGCCCCACAACCACCCCAGGATGAAGATGGAGTGCCTGGAGTGGGCACTGATGTCCACCCAGTGGGAATCACCCCAGCCCAGCAGGGGCTCTGCACTTACAGGCAGCCCTGGGAGCCCTCGAGGACCAGGGTCACCTGTCCTGCCCTGGGAAAAGAAGGATGTTCAGCAGTGTGTCCATGGAATGGGGACCAGGGAACTTAGCTCTGAGAAATCCCCATGGCCTGGGACCATCTCAGCAGTGTCTGTGCTGCAGCAGGACAGAACCCAGCCAGCAGGGAGGGGACCAGGGTCCTGCCTGCTCCCAAAAAGGGGTTTGGGATGGATCCATGCTGCAGACAGCACAGGGGACCAGAGCAGCCAGGAATACAGGGAGCAAGGAGAGCCCTACCTGGGAGCCAGGAGCACCACGAGGACCAGGAGGACCTGGCAGGGCCTGGGGACAGCAGCACCACCAGTGACACAGGGGGCTGAGCCCCCTCCCAGTTTAACTGCCAGACTGGCAGAGATTTCCCATTTTCCCACTCCCAGCCCAGCACAGAGAACTTTCTTGGTGCTTTCCAGGGGGCTGGAGCTGCCAGAACAGCAGCAAACAGTGCTTACCTTTGGACCAGCTTTTCCTGGAAATCCTGGTGGACCTTGAGCTCCCCTTTCTCCCTGTTGGGAGGCAAGAAAGATTTCCTTTCCTCTGTATGTTTTAATGCAAAAACCTCTTTAAAAAGCACAACAAAACAGCTCTTAGAACAATCCAGAGGTGTTTGGGCAGAGCAGTGCTGGGCTGCCAATGGTTCACCTGCTGTGGGAGACACATCCAGCTGTTCTCCCACCAAGGCTGATGAACACTGTGGACACCCCCAAACCCATCCACTGGTTCAGAACTCATCCCAAAAATGCTTCCAGTGTGCTGGGGTGGGTGTCCCATCCCTACCTTGTCTCCCCTGCGTCCCAACCTCCCGCGGTCTCCAGCAGGTCCTGGGTAGCCCTGGGAAGAGCTCGGGGTTAGGGGGCAGCTGGGGCTGCCTGGAATCTCTGTATTTTTGGGAGAAGGTGGCTGAGGGAAAGACAGGAGCCGTGGGAGGATGGGGAGTGCCCAGCTGGCAGCTCCATCACTTACATAGGTGCCCACAGGTCCCTGTGGCCCCTCCAAGCCAGGCTTCCCAGGCAGCCCCTGCCAGGCAAAACAAGGAATTAGCAAATCCCCCACTCCTGGGATGCATCAGGCACCCTCCCTTCCTCTGTGATCCCATGGGGTGTGAGGAGCCCTCAGGCTGAGTCCATGGGATCCCCCCAGGTCTCCCCGTGGCAGCCCAGAGCCCCCCCAAACCCCAGCTCTCACCTTTGGGCCCAAGGAACCTGGGTCTCCATCAGGTCCAGGCTTTCCTGGAGAGCCCTTTGGGATGATTTGGGGAGGGGGTGTCAGTCACAGGCTGAGAGGAGACGAGCCCTGCCGAGCCCCTACTGCTGCCCTGAGCTCAGGGCAGGGGCCACCTGGGCCAGCAGGGTCACAGGGGGCAAACTCAGCCATTGTACTGCCCCTGCTGGCTCCTGCAGCCCCCCTGGTGGCAGGGCTGTCACCAGGGAAGGGGACAATCCTCACTCTCAACATCATCACCATGCCCAGCTCTCGGGGAGGAACTGTTCCGGCTCCATCCCAGATCACTGAGCTGGGGGTTCCTCCAGGATGGAGCCCAGCTCCTGTCCCTGCCCAGACCCCCCAGCAATCCCCCCTGTCCATCCCTGGTGTCCAAACGCTCCTGGAGCTCTGGCAGCCTCGGGGCCGTGCCCATTCCCTGGGGAGCCTGGGCAGTGCCAGCACCTCTGGGGGAAGAGCCTTGCCCTGAGCTCCAGCCTGAGCCTGGGCAGTGCCAGCACCTCTGGGGGAAGAGCCTTGCCCTGAGCTCCAGCCTGAGCCTGGGCAGTGCCAGCACCTCTGGGGGAAGAGCCTTGCCCTGAGCTCCAGCCTGAGCCTGGGCAGTGCCAGCACCTCCCTGTGAGCCTGTGCCACCCTCTGCCACCGGGATCTCCTCCCAGGACTCAGAGCCAGCCCCTGCTCAGCCTGGAGGGTTTCCATGAGCTGCCATTCCCCATGGACACTGTGCTGGGCTCAGGGAGGGTGCTCAGTTCCTGGAGCAGTTTGATTCCTTGAGGGAATGCTTCTGCTCTTCCCTAGCCCCAGTTATTTCCAGCACTGAGGCTTTTTAATGTTTTTTTTATCAACCAGGTAAGATCAGGTGCTACAGATGCCCTGATTCCCAAGGAAGGTCCCACATTCCCCACCAGCAGCACCAGCCCCACTGACACCCCACCTAGAAAAACACACAGTTCATGCAGAGGAACAATTTTTTTTTTGTTTTCCTTACTATGGATCCAGGAGTTCCAGCGTGCCCACGGCCCCCTGGCAAACCAGCAAATCCCTGGAGGAAAGAGCAGCAGAGGAGCCATGGAGGGAGGGCAGGAGAGGAGGATGGGGAGACTCAGCCCTGGGTTTGTGCCCCACACAAAGCACAGCTGAAAGGCCTGGTCAAGGCAGCACTGGGGCTTTTCCTTAAAATCCAGCTGGATTCCTCATGGAATCACTACAGGTGTGTGGGGACAGACACAACACCCACTTGTGCCCCCAGACACTCTGAGTGATGCTGGCAGCACTCAGGTGTGTCTGACCCAGTTTTCATCCTCTCTTTCAAGGGAAGCACCAGATTTTTATTTTTAAATTATTTTTTTTTAAATTTCAGAGTGAATATAAATATATGAAATCCTGCAGAAGAAAACACCTGCTGCCAGCCCCAGTCCTGCTGCTGGATCTGCTCAGGATAGCAGTGCCAGGGGTGGGAAATCCCACTGCCCTGCTCCCAATCCTTCCCCCTCAGCAGGATTCCCAGAGGAGCGTGTCCAGCCCATGGACACGCTTTGGAGACACATTCCCAAAGGGATCAAGCTGAGCAGAGGGATGGAAGGGCAGAAATCAGCTCTACTCACCGATGGCCCCCTCCTGCCTGGGCTGCCCATGATCCCAGGGTGGCCCTGCAGGATGAGGATGGATGAGGATGAGGATGAGGATGAGGAGGCAGAACAGCCTCTCTCAATCTCCATCATGGCAAAGCCCACGGTATCAAGGCTTGTCCCACATGGCCACAGGGATTGGAGGGTGGGAAGTGTCCCCACTGATGGTACCAAGGTCTTGTCCCACACAGCCACGGGGATGGGACATTGGGAAGTGCCCCCACTGATGGTATCAAGGTCTTTCTCCACACAACCACGGGGATGGGAGGTTGGGAAGTGCCCCCACTGATGGTACCAAGGTCTTGTCCCACACAGCCATGGGGATGGGACATTGGGAAGTGTCCCCACTGATGGTACCAGGGTCTTGTCTCACAAGGCCACAGGGATGGGAGGTTGGGAAGTGTCCCCATTGATGGTACCAAGGCTTGTCCCACACAACCACGGGGGTGGGAGGGTGGGAAGTGCCCCCATGGGCTCAGCTGCCCCTGTCCCCATGCCAGCACCCTGTCCCCAGCCAAGTAGAGATGCAGGATGGGAACCTGTGTACCAGGCTTTCCTTCTGCGCCCTCCGCTCCCGGCACGCCCCGCGAGCCCTGCAAGGAGAGTTCTGCCTCAGGGTGACCCCACCAGGGCCCCTCTGGCCCCAGACAGGGTGACAATGGGGACACCAGCAGTGGCACTGCCTGCTGTGTGTGCAGCTGTGTGTTCCTCATGCACAGCCCGTCCCACACAGCTCCTGCAGCTCCCCCTGCTCCACCCCACCCCGGCACGGGAAACAGCATCCATGTGGGAGGGAAGCTGTTTGCACCAGAACTCCTCCTGCCCCAGCTATTTATTCCTGGCTCCCTCACCAGCCACAGCCCTGAATAACAGAGCTGCCTTATAAAGTTCTTTCCTGGGATTTTCTGTTCAGTGTTCCGGAGGAAGTCCTGGTGTTGGGCAGGTGGTTTGTGCCACAACCTGAGCTGCTCATCCCCAACTTCTCCTGCCCAAATTCCCAACCCTCTGATCTGGCCACATCCCAGGATGCTGCTGCCATGTCCCAGAGCTGCCAGCTCCCCATGGCAGCACAGGGATGTGGGATATCCTGCACTTACAGGCAGTCCAGGGAGTCCAACCAGCCCACGCTGCCCCACACGGCCCTGGAAAACACCAGGAATCACAAACCCATCCACCTGCCAGCAGCAGAGCTGCAGGTTTGGAGGAAAATCTTGTGCCTGAAGGATGTGCTCTGCCCCAGCACGTCCCAAGGCAAGCAGGGGATGCTTCAATCCAGGGTTGTTTCAATCCCCCACAGCCAAGATGCTCCAAGATCCAGCCCCAAACCCCCTTAGTTACCCGGGCTCCCCGTGGTCCTGGGGCTCCCTTGGGGCCATCAGGTCCTTGGCATCCCTAAAATCCACACAAAGGAGAACACAGACAGTGCAAATCTGTGGGGCAGGTCAGGGATGGTGTCCCTGGGGCCCTGGCAGGGTGGGCACATCCCTGTTTTCCATGCAAGGAAGTGGGCAGCCCGTGGGAAAGCAGCAAATTCTGGTGCTGACCTTGGGTCCCTCGCTGCTGTTCAGCCCTGCAGGGCCAATCTGACCTTCTTCCCCCTGCCAGGAGAGAGGGCAGGAATCATCCAGGGAAATCATCAGCCAGCCTCTGATCCCAGGGGAGCCACCAGCCTGCTGCTGGTGTAGGGCAAAACACCACAAGTGTGACAGAGGTGACATTAATAAATGTCACCAGTTGAGCTTTGGTGGGAATGGAGATTTCCCCCACTCCCAGTGTTAAAAAAACAGGCAGAAAGAAAAATCTCAACAGTTTGGCATGGCCCAAAGCATCACAGCTGGATATTTTTGTTTCCTGGTGGACAAATTAAAGGCAATTCCAAGGCCTGCAGTGCCAAGGCTCCTTGGCAGCAGGGAGGGTGGACAGGGCAGGAGATGATTCCTGCTGCATCCCCAGCCCCTGGAGAGGTGGGAGGAGTTGTTATTCATCCTGAAGAGCAAAAAGCAGATCCCTGAAGGTATCCCAAAAGCCTTGGAGTGGGAGGGCATCCTCTGCAGACTGGGAAGGTGGGTGGGAAATTAATCCTCCTTTTCCTGAGAGCTGGGAATCACTAGGGAATCAGAGCCTGGCCTCAGTTCCCTGCTCAAACACGGATCTGGAGGTGGGTTCAGTCACCCAGACAGCTCTCTCAGAGCACAGGCTGCAGGAAAAAGCATTCCCAAAGCCCTGCAGGGCTGGCAGCACAGGCTCCAGGAGCAGGGAGCCTGGCAGGAGTCAGAGGGGGGCACAAAATGAGCAATCCAGGAACCCTCTGCTCCCAAAAGCTGCGAAGGAGCTGACCCAGAGCAGGGACTCAGCGGGATGCTGCTGAGGCTGGGAATCCTCTGCCTGAACCCAGCAGTGAATTTTGGGATGGAGAGGGGTGGAGCAGGCACAGCCAAACTCAGTCTGGGTGCTGGGGGCTCTGGGCCAAGCTCCCCGTGGCTGGTGCTGTTAAAGGGATCCCTCAGGAGAGATCCCATCCATCAGCACTGCCTGCCCCCTGTGGTGGGTTGATGTGACAGAAATGTGGATTCTGTCCCCATGTGGGTGGGGCAGTGACCCTGATCTCCTGGCACACATTATCTGCTCATGGGCCATCTTTAAACCAGCTGGGCAATCATCTTTATCTTCCCACAGCCCATCCTCCCTCCAGGAGATATCTCCTGTTCATGGCCACTGAGTCCCAGGGCATGACTGATAAAATTCCATCATCCCACTGGGAGATGCTCCAGCCAGGGGAGGAGCCAAGCCTTTCCTACCCAGATAAAAACTGACATTTTGGACACCAAGGAACCTTCTTTCCACTGGATCCCAGAGGAAAACCAGACCTTTCCACATCATCCCTGGAGCTTCAGAGGAAACTGCACCTTCTCCAGGAGCACTGCTCCAGCTGAACCACATCTGCCCCTGCAGGAGGATGCAGCCACCATTGAATGGGACTGTGCCAACACCCTGACTGACTGACGGGTGTCAGCTTGGATTCTGACTCTGGCAGGGTTGGGATTATTCTGTGTAATACTGCATTGCTATTTTAATTTTCCTAGTAAAGAATTGTTATTCCTAATTCCCCTATCTTTGCCTGAGAGCCCCTTAATTTCAAAATTATAATATATACAATTATATATTATATAAAATATTTAAATATTTATATATTATATGAATAATATATAAAATTATATATTATTATATATATAAGAGAAGCTCCTGCCTTTACTGGCAGACACCTGTCCTCCAAACCAGGACACCCCCTCAGGGCTGTCCCCACATGTCACACAGGTGACACCTGTGCTCCCCCAGGACACTCCAGCCCAGCAGTGGCACTCACCTCTGCTCCCCGTGGCCCTGCTGCCCCTCGGGGGCCAGGGAAGCCCTGCAAGCCCCCCTGGCCCCGGGTTCCTGGGGGGCCTTTTGCTCCCTGTGCTCCTCGTGGGCCCTTGGAGGAGTAAAACACAGAATGTCACAAAGCAGGGGCAGCAATTCCCTGATCCACAGGCAGGAATTCCCCTGCAGAACCCATCACTGGCAGGGGTGAGCACCACAAACCCTCCTCCCCAGCATCCCTGGGGCACCAGAAATGGATAAATACATTTTTTAAACAGCCAAAGCAAAGTGAAGGATGGATCAGGGGGTGGGATCAGCACACAGTGAGCTGCCTGGCTGTCACATCCCCAACACCAGCAGGGCCCAGGGTCCTGGGGCAGCCACACCACCCACAGTGGGTGAGGAACAGCTCAGGGAGCAGCTGGAGGCACCACGGGCTTGGGGGTCGGTACCTTGCCTCCTTTGGATCCCAAATCTCCCTTGGCTCCACCTGGCCCTCGGCAGCCCTGCAAGAGCAGCAGCAGTGGAGGTCACACTGAGAAGCCCCTGGGGCAAGCTGTGATCTGGTTCTGGCACCAAATAAAGGGAATTCTGCCCTGTTCCAGTCAGGGCTGTCCGAGCTGGGAGCAGGGACCTGCTGGATGTGCTCCTCGTGGTGGGGAGGCTCCATGGTTTTGGGTTCAACCCCCACCAAAGCAAGCCCAGCACCCCACGCCAGTGCCAGTCCCAGCTCCCAGCTGCTGGTGGCATCTCTGGCACAATGACAAGTGCCTTATCCTCACTGCTGTGCTCCTTGACTCAAAGCATTCCCACTTCCCTGAGCTCCCCAAGGCAGGGGATCCCTCAGGACACCCCCAGCTCCCCTTATTAGAGCAGAAAGAGCCCGAGCTCAGCTCTGCCTTCCCAAACAGCATCAAGTCCAAGCACACGTAAAGAACACAGAGCTGCAGCTCTGGGCTGCTCTGCCACGGCTCTCCTGCTTCCACAGCAGGATCCCACGGGTGCCATCACTCACCTGCTCTCCCTGGGGGCCTTTTGCCCCTGGCAGGCCAAGAAACCCCTTCAGAGAGAGACAGAATGCAAATTAAAAAGGAAAAGCACAAAGGGAAGTACTGCGTGTGCTGCTGGAGGTGAGATACCTGGCACAGCACAGGGATGGGATGGGAAATGGGATGGGAGATGGGATGGGAAATGGGATGGGATGGGATGGGATGGGATGGGATGGGATGGGATGGGATGGGATGGGATGGGATGGGATGGGATGGGATGGGAAATGGGATGGGATGGGATGGGAAATGGGATGGGATGGGATGGGATGGGAAATGGGATGGGAAATGGGATGGGAAATGGGATGGGAAATGGGAGGCACCAGTTTGGCTCTGCAGAGCTGCTGCTAAGATCCCCCTGTGTGATTTGTTCCCCAAAAAGGGACCAGAAGAGTCCCAAACCTTCCCAAGGCTGCCCCTAGGATGAGGGTGAGGTCCTTGTTGGACTCCAAAGTCCCTCCCCGGATCCCACCCTGCACCCCTCATCCCATTCCAAGCCCCAGTTCTCAGCTCTGTGGGTTGGGGTCCCAGGACACAGGACAGGGACACCTGAGCCAGGCAAGAGGAAGGTCAGGCTGCCCAAAACTTTTGGAAAAAGCAGCTGAGCACCCAAACCCCTTGGGAAAAGGGCAGGGCTGAGCCATCTCTGCTGACAAATTCAGGGAAAGAATAAAAATCGAGGTGCCTGAGAGCAGGAGGGTCAGAGGAGCTTTGGGGGTGACAAGTGTGGCCACAGGAACATGGCTGGCATCTCCATCAGCCCTGTGGGAAGCCAGGGGAAGCAGGGCATTCCCTGCAGGATTTTGTGGGGCTGTCAGGGGGAGGATAGAGCACCCCACATCCAACCACCCCCTTCCCATGCACTTACCCCAGGGCCCTCCTGTCCCAGCTGCCCCCTCACCCCAGGGGCACCATCTGTACCCTGCAAGGAGAACCCTGGAATCACAGACTGGATGGAACCCCCAGGATCGCCCAGCCCAGCCCCTGTCCCTGCCCAGACCCCCCAACAATCCCCCCTGTCCATCCCTGGTGTCCAAACGCTCCTGGAGCTCTGGCAGCCTCGGGGCCGTGCCCATTCCCTGGGGAGCCTGGGCAGTGCCAGCACCTCTGGGGGAAGAGCCTTGCCCTGAGCTCCAGCCTGAGCCTGGGCAGTGCCAGCACCTCTGGGGGAAGAGCCTTGCCCTGAGCTCCAGCCTGTCCTGCCCTGCCCAGCCCCAGCTGCTCCCTGGCTCCTGTCCCTGTCCCAGAGTGAAGAGCTCTCATCAGAGCACCCATGTCCCCATCCCAGGGTGACCAGCGACCTCCAGGTGGCGTTTGGGAGCTCAGCTGGAAGTGCTGCCCCCTCTCCCCTCCAAAAACAGGGACAGGGATCCCCTCAACCCCATATGTCAGGTCCCTGAAGGGAAATCCCTCCAACTTGGGCTTCATCCCCACCAAGGTGCAGCAAATCGTTCTTACTGTGTCTCCTTTGGGACCAGGGCATCCCTCCAGCCCTGCTGGACCCTGGGGAAAGCAGAGGCAGGGAGATGTTGGGGAGAAGAGGGACGTGGCTCCCTGTCCTGCTCTGTGCATGAGACCCCAGCCCCAGGAGCTGCCTCACAGCTCAGGGACAGTGTCCCCAGCAGGTCACCCAGGGACCACCCACCCACTCCCGGGGGCCACAAGGACACGTCCACTTCCCAAATAGATGGGGGACAAATCCCAGCAGCTCCTGGAAGAGAACTGGGGGGATGCACCCACCCAGGACAGCCCCCACTCACCTGAGAGCCCCTGGGGCCGGGGGGGCCACGCCTGCCCTGCAAGCCCTGGGGTCCCTGCAGAGGGGGGACAGCGAGCTGCCATTAGCATCCCAACCTCTCCTGGGAATTCCCAGCTGCTCAGGAGACCCGGAGTTCCCAGCTTATGGCACAGGAAGGATTCCCAGCCCTGACCCAGCCTCTGCAGCTTTTGGGGTGGGTTGGGGTCACATCCCAGCAGGAGGAGAGCACCCCAGGCTAGGTGAGCCAGGACTTGCCTACTCTAATATATGTTATAAAATAATTCGTGTTGGTTTGTAATTGTTGTGAAATAAACAATGTTTGTACAAATAAAGAAAATAATAAGGAAACTTTAGAACATAAAGCTGCAGAGGGAGAAACAGGGATTGCTTCATTGCAACACTGCAGCTGCCAACAAAAGCTGAAGAACCTAAATTAGAAAGTTAACAGAAGTTAATTTTCCCTTTCAGAAACTGTCCAGGGAACATCCAGGCGATGAACACCTGACAAGTATTGTCAATACAACCTGAGTCCTCAGAGAAAACTGCATCTCAATGCCTGGTTCAGCCAAAATCTGCATTCACCAAAATCCATCCCCTCCCAGACATGGTTTTGTCCAGCCCAAGGCAGAGATAGAAAACTACAGGAATATGCAAAACTACAAAAAGAAAGGAGGATCTCTGCTCCAGGCCAGGAAATCTGTATAAAACAGGGCAGTTTGGCGAACTTTGGGGGATCTGAATCGATAGAGTTTGGATCAGGGTGTGTTCACCCAGCTCTGTCCCTTTTGGATTGTGGCTCTCGAGGATCGTGTTCCGCTCGCGAGATAAATACCGTTTATTTTGATCGTGTTTAATTCAGCTTGATCTCTTTATTATTTATCATTTATTATTTATTGTTTACTATTTATTGTTCATTATTCATTATTTATTATTTATTATTTATTATTTATTATTTATTATTTATTATTTATTATTTATTATTTATTATTTATTATTTATCATCTATTACTTATTATTTATTATTTGTTGTTTATTATTTAATATTTAATATTTATTATTTATTACACCTACCCTGGGGCCGCGGGGGCCGGGCATCCCAGCAGGACCCATTTCCCCCTGCGGAGAGAGCAGGGCAGGGTGAGTGAAGGGACCCAAAACCCCGAATAATGAAGGGTGGGGACGGCACACACCCACCTGAGAGCCATTGGTGCCTCGGCATCCCACGGGCCCCGGCTGGCCGGGCTGTCCCTGCAAGGCAAGAGCCACAGGGAGGTGGGACAGGCACTTCTGAGCATCCCTGGGCTGCCAGAGCCCTTTCCTGGTGAGTTTTACCAGGGATGGTTTTAACCAAATGCAGCGTTTTTAGGTGTGAGTTAGACCAGGGGATGAACTGGGAAGGACAAGGTGGCACCCTGGGCAGCAGCAGCTCTGCTGCCTGAATTTCCCTCTGCAAAAAACCCCTGAGACTCACCATGGGACCAGCAGGACCTGGGGGACCCACTGAGCCATCTTCTCCCTGCAGCAGGAGAAAAAAAAAAAGGCATTTTTTGTTTTGATCCTCTCCTTCATCCCAAATCCCCCCTTTCCTTCACATCATTTTTCACATTTCTTCACATCAGCTGCTTGATGTCCCCTTGGAGAGTGCATCCATTCACCACCAAACCACTTCAATTTTCCTTTAAAATCCTTTTCCAACCCTCCCCTGGACAGGATGTCTCCCAGCTGTGTGGGAGCACTGAGATATCCATATGCTGAGAGCAGCCTGGAAAAACCAGGAACAGCCAGCCTGGGATTCATCTCAGCTGGAGGTGGCCACCTAAAATAAATCCCAATGTGCTCTGGAAAAGCTCATTTCATTTCATTTCTCCTCATTCCCAGCCAGAACAGGGGTGGGAAATGCAAAGTGCCTGGATGGAAATCCCTGCTCAGACCCCTCTTCCCAGCAGGAATCCCCAGCTCCTGCACCCCTCTGGGGAGGGCAGGTGGCACAGGAAGGTAAATGCACTCACCTCTGGCCCTGCAGGGCCCTGGAAGCCCACGACCCCCTTCAGCCCTGCCAGCCCCTGCAAAACAAGGTGGGAATGAGGTGTCAGCACCCCCAGGTGACACTGCCTTTGTCCCCTCCCTCACAGGGACCACCAGGGCTTTGTGGGCTGGAGCTCGGGGAGTGAAAGGGTGTGGGACACCTCCAGCTCCCCAGGTAACTCACCTGGAGCCCAGCAGGACCCGGCAGCCCATTCTCTCCCTTCAGGCCCTGGAAAAGCCAAGAGCAGCCTGAGTGATGGAGCAGAGCAGGAGTGGGGCTGGGGGGCTGTGCAGGGAAGGAGAGACCCCTGCCCACCCTGGCAGGGCTGTGAGGGGCAGGGACAGCCACCCTCACCTTCACTCCCTTCTCTCCTTTGTCCCCAGCTGGTCCAGGGGCTCCCAAGAAACCCTGAAATGGAACAAGGATGAAATGGGAACAAGGATGAGCCTCAGCTGGGCCACCAAGAGTTAAAATGTGGCTGCTGTGCCTCAGGGGACACATCAGGGTGGGACAGGAGGATGGGGACCCTCAAGGTTGTGCTAAATGAGGCAAAGCCTGGCTGCTGGTCCCCAGCATGGTGTGACCTCCCTGCAGCTCCTGTTGCTCCGTGCCACCCTCAGCAGGGACACAGGGCTGGCACAGGGCTTGGCACGGGCAGGAGGGACAAAGTGTGGCCCAGGACAGGCATCTGATAACCCACGTGGGTTGGAAAACTAGAAACTAGGTCTCAAACCCAGCAGGATGAGACCTTGAGGAGCCCAGAAATCTCCTGGGCACCTTTAAAAAAATTTGGCCTTAAGAAGAGTAAATGATGGGGAAATCAAAGAATTAAATGGTGGCAAATCACCAGCGTTCACTTTTGAATGGACATTTTCCATCCTGGCTGACAAAGCCCTGGATGAGCCTGGGCAGGAGCAGTGCTGGGACCAGTGGAACCAGTGAGGAAAGGTGTTGGTGTTTGGCACCAGGAGCTGGGGCTGGGGCTGGGCAAGCCAGAGCCAACTCACCTCCTCTCCCTTGTCCCCAGCCAGCCCTCGGTCACCCTGGAAGCCCTGGAGGCCCTGGGAAGAGGGAGGAAGGAGCAGAGCAGGCACTGAGGGCTGCCCAGCACCTCCCACCCGTGCCCACCCCGTCCCCAGCAGCTGCTGGGAGCCCCAAACTTTCCAGCACCATCCAGTCCCTGTCCTGTAGCCCCAACTGAGAAAGCTCCCAAGCCCAGGGGCATTGTCTGTATCCCCAGGGTCTGGAAAAGGAGCCAGATTCCTGGATTGAACACTACCCAGGCATTCTGGAATTACTCACATTTCCTGGTCACCCTCCAATTTTTGAGCCCTCAAGGGCTTGAGCACCCTGGTCTAGTGGGAGGTGTCCCTGCCCATGGCACGGGGTGGAATGAGGTGATTTTTAAGGTCCTTTCCATTCCAAGATTTGCAGTTATTTTCCACAGGGAGGTCCAGGTGCAGCAGCCCAGCCCTCGTGCTCAGACCCACCACCAGGAGCTGCAGCCCCTTCATGCACATCTGGGATTCCCCATAACCCTTTTATTCCTGGGAAACCCAAATAACCTCGAGGCACTAATCCAGGCCTGCCTGCTTTGGGGGCTGAGGAGAAATATTCTAAAGGAGGCAAGAGAAGGAAGAACAGCTTGAGGAGCTCCCTGGCTCCTGCCTGGGCTTTGGAGCTGCAGTTTCCCCTGATCCTGATCCTGATCCTGACCCTTCCCTGGCCCTGCCCATGGCTCACCTGCTCCCCTGGCAGCCCCCACGGCCCAGGTTTGCCATCCAAGCCAGGGAAACCATTGGAGCCAGGGTATCCCACACGTCCTGGCAAGCCCTGGAGCCCTGGCTCCCCCTGGGGAGAGAGATCCGAGCACAGAAAATTTTAAAATCCGCATTATGGAAGCGGTAAAGGAAACACTGGAGCTCTGCCTGCCTCTGGTTCTGGAGCTGGGGAAAAGCTCTGTGTATCCAGGAGCTGTAAGTGGTGGACATGTGGATCTGTCCAGGTTCTCCACAAAACCCTGGGATGGCTGGAGCCAGGGGCTATACAGCAGGAAGCAACAGGGAGGGCAGGGAGGGAGAAATGCAGTGAGAGAAGGTGGAGTGAAAGCTCCTGCATCAGCTGCTGGCTCAAATCAGCCATTCCTGACCCTCTCCCACATGCAGGAGCCAGAGCAGATCCACCTCAGGATCCATCACCAGCTGCTCCTTCACCCCCGAGCTCAGTGCAGTGCTGAATTCAGGCAGGCTGAAGAGCAGAGGAGCAGAGCTGCAGTGATCTGTGAGAGTGGGACACCTTGTCCTGTGCCCACGGGGAGCTGAGATGGGATCCCAGGGAGAGGGGATCCCAGGGAGAGGGAATCCCAGGGAGAGGGGATCTCAGGGAGAGGGGATCCCAGGGAGATGGGATCTCAGGGAGAGGGGATCCCAGGGAGAGGGAATCCCAGGGAGAGGGGATCCCAGGGAGATGGGATCTCAGGGAGAGGGGATCTCAGGGAAAGGGGATCTCAGGGAAAGGGGATCTCAGGGAGAGGGGATCCCAGGGAGATGGGATCCCAGGGAGAGGGGATCTCAGGGAGAGGGGATCCCAGGGAGAGGGGATCCCAGGGAGATGGGATCCCAGGAGGGGCACAGGCAGAGCTGGGGGGCTCCTAGAGGTGACAGCAGGACTCTGGGACAGCTGTTTTGGGACACCTGTCTGGGAGAGCATCACCTGGAGGTGTGCAGTGCCCAAAGGGGCTGTGCTGAGCCGTGACTGAGCCATCCCTGGTGCTGCAGGCACGGCACAAGAGGAGCAGCTGGAGGATGATTTTGTGCAGAGCCTGCACAGCACCGGCTGGGAGGGGACCAGGGCATCCATCCCATCACCTCCAAACCAGGCACACCATCCCCAAACTGTCCCCAGCCCTCCCTCAGAGCCAGGGGCTGATCCAGGAGGGGTTCCTGAGGGTGCCAGGGCAGCCCTGAGGGCACACTGAACCTTTCCCAAGTGTCCCCAGAGCCCCACTCACCGTGTACCCCCGCTGGCCTTTCTGCCCCGGCTCTCCCGGCGCTCCGCAGGGTCCCTGGGCACAGACAGGGGCTGGGTCACCCTCCTGTCCCCTGGGCAGGCTGGGAGGACAAGCAGCAATGCCCAGAGGGGCTTTGGGAAGGGCAGAGTGGGACAATTCCCATCCCTGGTACCCCCACCCTGCCCACCATGGGAAGGGACCAGGGCACCCATCCCGTCACCTCCAAACCAGGCACACCATCCCCAAACTGTCCCCAGCCCTGTCACAACCTCCCAGGGCAGGTCTGGAGTCAGGATCCATTTCTCCACTGCTTTGGCTCCTGATGGGATGTCAGGACAGGGAGTTTTGTTTTTATTTCCTTTTCCTTATGTTCACATGGGGGGGAATCATCCCCCAGCAGTGGCAGGATAGTGGGGCTGAGACCCCCACACCAATCCTGCCCCAGCCCTTCCCTGCCTTGTTTTTGTGACCCACATGGTCCCTTCCCCAAAAACAAGAGCTGGAACCTGATGCCCCAGGAAACAAAGCCAGTCCTGCCCAGCTAGCAGAGATGGAGGGGCTGTGGCTGCCAGGAAAAGCCTGGGAGCTGGATCTCAAACATCCCGGGTTTCAGTGGGTAGCAGACAAGAAATCCATTAGGCTGCTTTGAAACCAAATCCCAAAGCCCCTAATTACAGCCACAGCCTGAGTGCTTGGGGACATCCCCCTGAAAGTGTCCCCAGGGCAGCCAGGGTGGCAGCAGGGCCACCGAGGGGACAGCAGGGCTTTTGTACTTACAGGTGCTCCTGTTTTCCCAGGATGTCCTGGGGGCCCAGGAGCTCCAGGTTTTCTCTGGGTTAAAAAGAAAAACATTGGTAAAACCCATCAAGTGCTTGGAGAGAGCAGAACTCAGCTGCCAGCAAGGAAAAATCCAAACACAGAGTGACTGAAGTGGCACTCACCGGCCAGCCCGCCTGCAGCAGTTGGTAAAATGGTGATTGCTGAAAGAAAAATGAGGGGGGAAAGCAAAATGTTTAAAAAAAAAATAACCAAATTCCTTTTTGCTGGCTTTAAGGACTTTGTCTTGGGAAGATGTAGCAATGAACCACTCCTTTAATTCATTTATTTATTTCGTGCTCTGCATGCAAGGCACAGGAGGAAGGACAGTCTGAGGATAATGTGGGAAATAAGGAATTGCTGCAGTAGCAAACTGGGCAGAGAGCCCACTTCTCCTGAGGTTTGGTGAAATTAGCTCCTCCATGGATGCCCTGCCCTGGAACTCCAGAAATGTTTGGAATATGGAAAGGTCAGAAACCAAAGGACTGTCAGATAAAACCAGCTGCACTTTGCCCTCAGTGGGGAATCTCCTCCAGCCTCTGGAAAACCCAGAGGAGCAGATCCTCAGTAAGTTTTCCTCTTGCTGCTCCCAGCAGCCAAATCTTGGATGCACTTCCAATTTTTCCAAAGAGCAGATGACCACAGAGAGGGGAAAACCCTCCTGAAAGGCCCGGGTGGATCAATCCCACCCAACAACTGCCAATCCTATTTTATTTCCAAACCACCATAAAGCTCCTACGACCACCTGGTGCTGCCTCCTCTCTGCACACTTCCAAGCCAGGTTTTCCCAGATTTTGGGAGGTGTCCAGGTGGCCCAAGGACTCCCAGCAGGTCAACCCAAGCTCAGAGCAGCAGAGGACCATCCTCATCCTCCTCCAGCACCATCCCCACCCCGGGTGTGCTGTGCTGGCAGAGCAGAGATCCTCCTGCTGCACCCTCTCCCCAGAATCCCAGAATTTGCCCCGAGCAGAGGGCAATTCACCAATGCATGAGCTGTGCAGAGCTCAAAGATCCTGCCCAGGGCCACTGGAGCTCCTGGAGAGCTGGAGTGTGCAGGCTGAGCTCCCACCATCCCATCCCATCCCATCCCATCCCATCCCATCCCATCCCATCCCATCCCATCCCAGGGATGCAGGGAGTGTTGGGGAGGTGTGAGTGCAGCACTTGCTCACTGTAACTCACCGTGAAGGACTGCCAGTCCTCCCTGGAGTTCCTCCAGAGGACAATGGTGGGGACACCGGGGATGCCAGCAGGGCCAGGGTCACCTGGGGGCCCCATCCTCCCCATGGCCCCAGGGTATCCCTGCAGAGACAGGGGCAGCTCCTTAAAACCAGCTGGGATTTGGGCTGGACACGAGATCTGACCCAGAGCTGAGCCACCCCAGTGCCCCAGTCTGCCCCAGCTGAGCCATCCCAGTGCCCCCAGTCTGCTCCATTGAGCCACCCCAGTGCCCCCAGTCTGCTCCATTGAACCATCCCAGTGCTCCCAGTCTGCTCCATTGAGCCATCCCAGTGCTCCCAGTCTGCTCTATTGAACCATCTCAGTGCCCCCAGTCTGCTCCTGCTGAGCCATCCCAGTGCCCCCAGTCTGCTCCATTGAACCATCCCAGTGCCCCCAGTCTGCCCCAGCTGAACCATCCCAGTGCCCCCAGTCTGCTGCTCAAGGGCCCCTCCAGACCCTCCCCTTGTGGCCTGCTCTGAATGCTCTCTTACAACTCAATCTCATTTTTATGTGGTGCTCTCTAACAACTCAATCTCATTTTTTCTATCGTGGTGCCCAAAACTGCCCCAGAACTCAAGCCTGGCTTAATCCTGAGCCTGGGCTTAGAGCGCTCACTAAACCCAGCTCCTTCCTCTTCCAAACCCACAGCCAGGGCCACCACCCTGCAGCTGCAGGAGCTCCAGTGCCCTCTGGATGAAAAGCCCCCAGACCCATCAGTGGTGCTTGCCCCACACCCCACGCCCCACACTGGAGCTGCCCCTCTTTTTCTGGGTACTCACTTTGTCTCCTTTGGGTCCCACCAGTCCCCGTCTGCCAGGGCAGCCCTGAAAGGCAAAGGAGGAGAGCTGTGACCCCAAGGGGGAGATCCCACAGTGGCTGAGGGGCCCAGGGAAGCAGGGACTGATTCAGAGCAAACCAGCAGCTTCAAGTCCCCAAGAAAAACCCCAAAAACCAGTGTGGGGTGGGAGGAGCCCCCTGGTTTGGCTGGTCCAGCCCTGCAGCTGAACTGTGCTGTCCTGAATAACCCCAAAAACACCCAGAGCAGGCAGGGGAGCAGGAGAACATCTCCTGACACCTGGGGAGGACAGGCAGTGTGTTAGGGAAAAGAAAACAACCCTAAAATTGAATCATATCTGTGCTCCAAATATCCGTGTTTGGACCAGGACAAGAATATCTGCTGCTTTTAACTGGTGGGAGATGTGATCTGGGTAAAAATGCACATTCCCTGTGTCCTGTCACTCTTCAGAGCCTTTCCCATCCTTCCTGTCAGTTCCCCAGCTCTGAGGCTGGGATGGAGCTTTGGGAATCCATGCAGGATTCTGAGGACCAAGGACAAAAATCCCACTCTCAGGATTTCTCCAGGACAGAAAGCAGCTCCCCCCTGGCTGCCAGCAGGGCTGTGAACGTCGTGACATTTCCTCTGCTCCTGGGATTTTTTCAGCCTCCAGCATCTGTTCCTTTTGCCATTTTCTTCTATTTTTTGCAGGCAAGAGCTGCAGCAGCAAGGAGGTGGCTTGAGGGGGAAGTTAGCAGTCCTAAATTTAAAGCAAGGCTGGCTCAGGGATGATGGATTTGGTGCCTCAAGCACAGCATGGGAATGGCCCTGCAGGATCCCCCAGGGCAGAGCCCACAGGGATGGAAGGGCAAGGGAAGAGAAGGTGCCCAGGGTCACTTCAATGGGGAAATAAAATAAAATTTTCTAAAGAAATTGTTGAGAAAATGGAACCAAATGAGAGGGATAATTTTGGCAGAATAAAAACATACAGAAAAATATTTAAAAACATTTTTCAGCTACTCCTCAATGAAGACAAGACTCATCTAAAGCTTTTTCTATTTCAAGTTTAACTTTTTCTTCCAATTTTCTTTTTTCATCCTCAATGAAGACGTGACTGCACTAAAGCTTTTTCTAGTCTATGTTTACTTTTTTTTTCCCTAAATTTCCCTTTTTGTTTCATCCTCTACAAAAACTGAATGACTTGAAAAATAGTCAGAACTTATTACAAGATAAATTCAGTGCTCTGCTTTGAACCAGGCATCAGTTTGGGGGTGAAGAAGCCAAAACCAGTGATGCCAGTTGGGCCCATGGGTGGAGGGAGGAGATGGCTTGGTCCCCTCTGATCCCCTCAGCCCAATTCTGGGCTGGACCAGTGTGAAATAAAAATCCACAGTGTGATTAAATGATTTGAGACCATCTCTAGAGCAAGGAGGACAAGGAAACCATCATCTCTCCAGTTTTCAGTGAAGTATCTCCAGGAATATCAAAAACCTTTCCACAAGGTCAGTGCACAGCCCCACTGTGCCTGGACAGGGAGGGTTCCTTGTTTCCCATTCTGGAGAAGTTTCCTACACTGGAGGTTTCCTATCCTGGAGAAGGTTTTCTACCCTGGGGAAGGTTTCCTATCCCACAGAAGGTTTCCCACCCTGAAAAAGTTTCCCCATCCTGGAGAAGGTTCCCCACCCACCAAAGGCTCCCCATCCTTGAGAAGATTCCCACCCTGGAGAAGGTTTCCCCCCCTGAAGAAGTTTCCCCATCCTGGAGAAGGTTTCCTATCCTGGAGAAGTTTCCTACTCTGGAAGTTTCCCACCCTGGGGAAGTTCCCCATCCTGGAGAAGTTTCCCACCCTGGAGAAGTTTCCCACCCTGGGGAAGGTTCTCCACCCTGGGGAAGTTTCCCACCCCAGAGGTTCCCAATCCTGGGGAAGGTTCCCAATCCTGGAGAAGTTTCCCACCCCAGAGGTTCCCAATCCTGGAGAAGGTTCCCAATCCTGGAGAAGGTTCCCAATCCTGGGGAAGGTTCCCCACCCTGGGGAAGGTTCCCCACCCCGGAGAGGGCTCCCTGTGCAGTTTCCCCGTTTCCCCCCTGCCCTCTGCACTCACCGGCAGCCCCGGCGGGCCGGGCAGCCCCGGCGGTCCCGGCTTCACACAGCCCCGGTGTCCCGGTGCCACCCCCGGCCCGGGCTGTCCTGCCCCAGCAGGAGGCTCTGGCACACCCCCTGCCCTCAGGGGACCTCTGGGGACATTCCCTTTGGGAGCAGCCCCCCGACGAGCTGGTGGGGACAGCCCGGGGAAGGGCTCCAGGCGGGGTGTGCCGGGGTCCCCCCGCAGCTTCCCCGCGGTGATGCTCTGCCCCCGGGGCTCGGAGCCGCGCTGCTTCTCGGCTGCTCGGGGCGCTGGGATGGGGGCTCCTGGGGGAGGAAGCACGGTCAGATTCCAGAAATTGTGATGGAGAGGAATGTCGGACTTGGCTTTACAAACAAACTGTAGATCTGTTGCTAGATAGAGTTAGCACTGAGAGCTAAAAGCAACAATGGGAGGGATTCCACTGATGAATAGAAAAAGAGATTTGCCTTTACAAACAAACTGTAGGTTTGCTGGTAAATGAAATTGGATATCAGAAGATGAAAGAAGCAATGGGGAAAAACTATGAATGGTATAAGAATTAAAAATTAAAAGGGAGGGTTGGACATTAGAGGGGAATCTCAGGTATCAGGTGTTTGGGAAGTCTGTGCCTCTCAAGTACCTCAGCCCATGGGGAAAGAGAGAGGGAAATTGGGATAAAAGGAGGCTGCATCCTCCAAAAATCTGAGAGATCCCAGGGCAATGCCCCATGGCTCTCACTTTATTGGAATAAAGCAAAAAGGACTCCTCTGTCTCCTTTTGGACATAAACCTCTGGTGTTGGTGGATTAATTTTCCTGACATGATGCAGAAAAGGAGGAAAATCATGGACTCACCTGAGCTTCTCCTAAGAGCTGGCCTGCCAGGGCCGGTGATTTTATTGTAGGTGGAGTTCAGCAGCTCAAATCCTTCATCCTCAATGGAAAGGCTGCCCTCCTCCTCCTCCTCCTCCTCAGCTGATGGCATCTCCTGAGCAGAGAGGGAAGCCAGGGCTCTCCCATCAGGCTGGAGGCTGAGGGTCCCCTGGGTGTCCTCCCATGGCCAAGGTGGCCCCGGGGCCAGATCTGAACTGGAGAGTCTGGAGTCCTGAAAATGAGAAGGGGAAAATGAAGATTGAAGGGCTCACAAATTCCTGCTCAATGGACTGCCCAGGGAGGTTTGGGGTCCCCATCCCTGGAGGTGGCACTCAGTGCTCTGGGTGACAAGGTGGGGATCGGTCACAGGTTGGACTCAGTGAGCTTGGAGTCATTTCCAACCTTAATGATGCAATAATTCCTCATTTCCCACAAGCAGGAATGCTGCTGGGGAACGAGGCAGGAGCCTTCAAATTCTGGGACAGTTCATGCAGGGTGAGCAGGACACTGAACCCACCCTCAAACCAAAACTGAACCCATCCTCAAACCAAAATTGAACCCACCCACAAACCAAAACTGAACCCATCCTCAAACCAAAACTGAACCCACCTACAAACCAAAACTGAACCCACCCACAAACCAAAACTGAACCCAGGTACAAACCAAAACTGAACCCACCCACAAACCAAAACTGAACCCACCCACAAACCAAAACTGAACCCACCTTAAAACCAAAACTGAACCCACCTACAAACCAAAACTGAACCCAGGTACAAACCAAAACTGAACCCACCCACAAACCAAAACTGAACCCACCTACAAACCAAAACTGAACCCACCCTCAAACCAAAACTGAACCCACCCACAAACCAAAACTGAACCCACCTACAAACCAAAACTGAACCCACCCTCAAACCAAAACTGAACCCAGGTACAACCAAAACTGAACCCACCCACAAACCAAAACTGAACAGACCTACAAACCAAAACTGAACCCACCTACAAACCAAAGCTGAACCCACCCACAAACCAAAACTGAACCCACCTACAAACCAAAACTGAACCCACCCACAAACCAAAATTCACTTCCACAGGGAACATGGGCTGCTCTGGACACCCTGTGCCTGCCCATCCTCCCAGTTCCTTTCCAAAATCCCATCTAACCCTACTCTTTGTCAGACTGAAGCCATTCCCTGTGTCCTGTCCCTCCATCCCTTTTTCCCAGTCCCTCTCCAGCTCTCCTGGAGCCCCTTTAGGCACCCAGGGCTGGTGGCACCCAGAGGTGGTGGCACCCAGGGCTGGTGACCCCAGAGGTGGTGGCACCCCGAGGTGGTGGCCCCAGCCCTGCCTGGTGGCTCCTGGAGGAGCTGAGGACGCAGCTGAGAGGAGTCACTAGAGGGAGATGCAGCCCCACGCTTGCCTTGCAGGAGTCCTGGAGAGCCCTTCCCATCCTTCATCCCCCATCCCATCACCTGGCTGCTGTTCTGCCCTGCTCCAAGGGGGATGTGCAGGAGCAGCAAAAACAACAATTTCCGTGCCAGAAGGGGTGATCCTTCAGGTGAGAGCCCCGTCTGGGATGGCCAGGGAGGCTCCAAGGGCAGCAGGAGTTTTGACTCTGCTGCCATCACATCAGAGATTTCCAAGCTCTTACCGTCCCAAGTGCAAGAGAAACATGAAATTTTAACTCATTAATTTTTCAAATTTTAGGTTTGAAGAGATTCTTTCCTAAACACCTGAAGTGGTTTGGTCTCAGTTATAAGCACTTATATTGGGGGTGTCTTTTTTGTTGTTACATATAAGTTTTTGCAATTTGCTATAATTTAAATTTAAATTGACTTTGATTTCAAGGAGCCAGCAGTGCCCAGCACAGGGAGAAATTGCTGAAATAGGGGTTGAAGTCTCTCTATGGTTGGGCTTGATGATCTTAGGGACCCTTCCCAGCTTAAATAATTTTAATGTACTAAAAGCAGCCCCAGTTCACCCTGGTGAGAGCTGCACAGCCACCCATCACCCAGGGATGGGCTGGGGTTACCTGATTAAAGAGAGTCACCCTGAATTCAATCAGCCTTCCCAAATCCATCAGAATCGAGGGGAAAACCCTTCAGAGGCTCCTTCAGGCAATGTGACAGCCAAACTTCAAACCCAATTAGCAGCCACCCTGTCATTACTCTAATGAACTCAGTTTGTGGTTCTGTTTCTGTTTAAGCAGGAGGGCTGTGAGCTGGGGGTGGGCAGGAGAGAGCTGTAAAACAACACCTTTTAAAATCCTTTTAAAGCTAATATATATTTTTAATTGTTTATTTTATGAAATCCTTTCAGGCAAGAAATCAAATCAAGAGCTGCAGAAAAAGCATCCTGGCTGAAAGTCAACTCCATCACTTGTCCAGCTGAAAATGGGTTCAGCTGGTAAATGTGAGCAGCCACATTCCCTGCAAGGTCACCTTCCCAGGAGGAGCCAAAGGGGAACTGAAGGGATCTGGAATTCCTCCTCAGTCCAGTGCAGCACTGGGATCTATCCAAAATCCCCTGAACAACACACCTGGAGCTGCCTCCTTTGCTAATAATGAAATTATTACAGACAGAAACTCCCAGCAGAGCCAGGAAAGGGGATCTGGGCACTGATCAGACTGGAGCTCAGGGAGCTGGGGAGGGGCAGGAGCAGCCCCAGGCTTCCCCTGTGCAGGATTCAGCAGGACACAAGGGACAAGGACAGGCGAGTGCAAGGCACGAGGAGCTCCAGCAGGAGGAAAACCTGGCTGGATGACGTCACATCCCTGCTCTGAATGATGTCACATCCCTGCTCTGAATGATGTCACATCCCTGCCCTGGCTGATGTCACATCCCTGCCCTGGCCGATGTCACATCCCTGCCCTGGATGATGTCACATCCCTGTTCTGAATGATGTCACATCCCTGCTCTGGCTGATGTCACACTCCCTGCTCTGGCTGATGTCACACTCCCTGTTCTGGCTGATGTCACATCCCTGCTCTGGATGATGTCACATCCCTGCTCTGGATGATGTCACAACCCTGTCCTGGATGATGTCACATCCCTGCCCTGGCTGATGTCACATCCCTGTTCTGAATGATGTCACATCCCTGCCCTGGCTGATGTCACACTGTCCCTCTGGCTGATGTCACATCCCTGCTCTGGCTGATGTCACATCCCTGTTCTGAATGATGTCACATCCCTGCCCTGGCTGATGTCACACTCCCTGCTCTGGCTGATGTCACACTCCCTGCTCTGGCTGATGTCACACTCCCTGCTCTGGCTGATGTCACATCCCTGCTCTGGCTGATGTCACAACCCTGCTCTGAATGATGTCACATCCCTGCCCTGGCTGATGTCACATCCCTGCTCTGAATGATGTCACATCCCCTGTCCTGGCTGATGTCACACTCCCTGCTCTGAATGATGTCACATCCCTGCTCTGGCTGATGTCACATCCCTGCTCTGGATGACGTCACACTCCCTGCTCTGAATGATGTCACATCCCTGCTCTGGCTGATGTCACAACCCTGCCCTGGCTGATGTCACATCCCTGCTCTGGATGATGTCACACTCCCTGTTCTGGCTGATGTCACATCCCTGCTCTGGATGACGTCACATCCCTGCTCTGGCTGATGTCACATCCCTGCTCACACCCACATCCAGCCCCACACATCTGTCTCCAGCAGTGTCCAGATGTTCACAGTGCCCTGCACTCCCCACCTGCTTTTCCAGGACATTTTCCCCTCTGCATCCCTGGCTGCTGCCATGGAGACTGGTGTCTGCCAGTGGGAATGCCTGGAGCAAGAAAACCCTTAAAAATCAATGGGTTGTTACTTGGATTTTTATTTTTTTCCATTATTTTCCTCTTAAAATGCTAAAAATCAGAATCCACTTGATGATCAGGCAAAGAGGCTGCAAGGGTCACAATTAATCAATTAAAATAAATTATCAGAGGCACCACTCCACACAGAGAAGCAGAGGGGAGGATTCCAAACACCCTCCCTTCAGCCCCCCACCCCCACAGTGTCCCCCCAGAGATGGTGGCTGGTCAAAATCACCTGGAAAAATGCTAAAACTGGGTCCCTGATGCAGCTAAACCCACCTGGGCTCGACCTCCTCAGCCTCACAGAGCTGGAAAGAAGCTTTGCCCAAAATCTGGGGCATCAGCAGATCCTCCCTGTGCAGCCTGGGGTGGGACCCCTGCACCTCAAGAGCCCCATTCCTCATTTCCACACCCCAGACACGCTCCTGAGGGGGGACAAGGGACAGCAGGGTCCCCACAGCACAGCAGCTCCTCCAGGGGAACACAGGGGATATCTGTTCTCTTCAGAGCAAGTCCTGGAAGGGATAAACCCCACATTTTATCCCATTTTAGCCCATGCACATCCATTTCTTGTGGAGCTGAAATAAAGAATTTTTCTTTCAGAAATTAAACTGTGAAGCAGCACAGTTTTGATGTTACATTTCTGGTGCTCTGAGGGGTTTCTGATTAAAAGCAGGCCTTGAAATACACCTTAAATGGAGAAAAATATAAATCCAAGTACTTCAGTTTCCCAACTTGATTCGTATTTCTCCCTCCAACCATTTTTTCTAGATTTGATCCAAAGTGATCATTTCCTTAAAACATATTTTGCAATCCCCAGGATTGGAAAGTTTCAGCTACAGCAACTTGGTGCCTCATTTTGTAGAGCTTGAAGTGGAAAATGAATGGAAGACAGCAGCACCTCTCTGCTCCACGGGGCTGGTGGATTAACCCCAGGGACACCAACAGCCAAAAATTTAAAAACTGGTTCCTCACAGGACCTGGCAGGTGGTGTCAGGGAATGGTTTGGGTTGGAAAAAACCTTAAAAACTCATCTCATTCCATCCCTGCCAACCTTCCATGGACCAGGCTGCTCAGATTTCCATGCAACTCAACCACCATGAGGAAAAGTGCAGTGAGAATTCCCAAATCCTGTTAACCACGAGCTGTGAGGAGCTGCAGGGGCAGGAGCTGGAACAGCCCCAGGATGTGCCAGCCTGGGAATCCCAGTGGGCACTGGGAGCCCAGAATTCCCACACAGTGAAGAAAAAGGGGTTTTTAATCCAACACTGGACATGGGAAAGGTCCACACTGGAAACTCCCATCTGGCAAGGCTCAGGGGAGAAGGGTCTCTAAGGAAAAATTACTGAGGCACAAGGCTGAATTATATTGGTTTGTGTAAACACAGCTAACAGCCAAAATCAATAGAACCCATCCTTGCTCCTCCAAACTGGCCAAATTTAGAGGAGAACCAGCTGAGAGGGACAAATTTGGAACAGCTCTGAAGTTGTCCAAAAGCGTGAGAGTTGAGTGAGGCATGTGGGGTGGAACTCCCAGAAATTCCAGCTGGGAAGTGGGGAAGGAGCCCAGACTGAAAGCAGCCATGGAGGATGATAAAACAGAAGGGAAAAAAGAAGGAGCTGGCACGTGACAAGCAAGGCAGGGTCTGTGATTTGCAGAAAATTGGATTAAAGAAGGAAAATAATGGCAGGAGAATTCTCTGCCCCAGCCACATCTTGGGTCCAGAACCACAGCAGTGATGTGGGAAGAGCTGGAGAACCCCAGTTGTGTCCACATTTAGAAAATCCAGATGACATAACCAAATGACAATGAAATACTTCCCATTCCAGAGGAGACAGGGAACAGAGGTTTCTCCATCCCAGCCCCAGAACTCAACCCCAAAAGCATTAAAATCAGGCTCTCCCCAAGAGGAGCACTGAATTCTCACTTTGGCTCAGAGAGCTGGGGAAGCTCCAGGGACTGACTGGGAAAAGGCTTTGTGTTGTGCCAATATGGAATTAAAAAAAAAAAAAGGCAAAAACAGAAAAAAAAGGCAAACAGGAAGCTTTGAGTAATTACAGGGCTCTTCCCTCAAGCTGAGCCCAAGCAAAATAACAGAACAACTGACATGGGGCTCATTAATAAAGAAACCACAGATATGTAATTAATGCCATGGTTTTGGAAAGAGTTTCTAACTTGGGATCTTGCCTGAGGAGCCTCAGAGTGTTTCACTGACAAAGATAACAATGCTGTTGGACTTCTGGAGGCTTTTCAGCTGGTAGCACGCTCCAAAAACTCCTAAATGGCAAAGGGGTTAAAGCCCAGCTTGGAGCATCCCTGTTTTCAGCAGCCCAGACAATCAGCATAACATTCTGCACTAATTTTCAGCTGGGTCAGGCTGGTAAAACAGAGTTCAAAGTTCAGAGTCTTCTCGTTGGAAACAGATTTTTTTGTTAATAGAAGTCTCTTCCATCCATCAGGCAAAGGTACAACGTGATTCACTCAAAATCAAAGATAGATGGGACAGGAAGGATGGAATTTTAGGACTGAGTGACCTGAAGGAGTGATTCCCATACCAGCTGTTCTCACTGACAAACCCAAGCACGAGAGAACAGAGGTGCCACGACCCAAACAAGTGTTTGCACAGAGCTTTCACAGCATTTTTAAATCAAGAAGGAATTTTACAACTAGTCTGAACTGCCTAGAAGGTTAAAGTTTTGTCTCTTTGGAAATCTGTGGGATTTAAGCTTTGACTGTTTGGGGAATGGCTTTAGGATCCCAGGTTAAGCTGCCTTGGAAAAGCCATTCAGATCAGGAACCAGCTCAGCCCTCCTGCTCACATTTAGGACAGGCAGTCTCAGAGAAAACAAATTTTTTTTTTGTTTTTTTTTGCAGGAGAAGTGGCTCAGCACCATCCATGTCCCAAAGATTGCTCAGAAATGGCAATTTATTCCTCAAAAAAAAAAAAAAAAAAAAAAAAAAAAAAAAAAAATTGCCAAAAGGAGTGGGCTGCAATTCAGGTACCACTGCCAGTAACAACCTCATCTATTGCCTTCCCCCATTACATCTTCCTCTGCCATCACCCTGAGCCTCCATAATTATTTAGCACTAATTAACAATTAAGGAATCCACCCATGTACTAATTTATTTCTAAATGAACAAAGGAACTGGAAAATAGAGCTGTGGCCTGTCCCTGCAGCAGAGCCGGGCTGCTCCTCATTACTCCCAGACTGCAGTGCCTTTTTTATTCCTAATAAACCTTAATGCCAAAGATTCCAAGGCCTCTCTGCTTCTTATTAAATGCTTGAAAAATAAACTTGTCCCAAATCCAGAATATTGTTCGTTTTCCCCTGCAGACCTATGAATTTCACCACTTTCCTTGTTATGGCAACGCCTTGCCAGGGTCTGGAAGAACCAGCAGGTGGGAATCACATCCCAAAACAGGATCCAGCAGGAGGACAGAGCCCACTTTCCATAAGAGCCCAGGAAAGGTGATTTTGCCACCCCAGTTCATTACAAACCCACCCAGCAAAGCTGGAGCTCGATTCCCCCCTGAGCCTGGAGCAGAGGGATGGACCCGACTGCCAAAATCCCTTGGCAGCTCCAGTTTGGAGTTATCCAGGTATAACCAGGCAGTGAAAGCCAGGTGAGAGAAGAGAGGCTCTCCCCAAAGAGTTAACAGGAACCAGAGGGTGAGGGGAGTGAGGAACTCCAACTGCTCAGTCACACACACACAAATCTCAATTTGCATTTGCTGTTGTTCACTCCCCAGGATGTGTCTGCGCGGAGCTGAACACCAAAGCTTGGCTAAAAACCCCAAATCCAGCAGGAGCACAGAGCCAGCCTCACTCAGAGCTGTCCCTCATGTCCCTGCACATGCACAGGGGCTGGGGGACAGCAGCTCCAGCAGGAGCTCAGCACCAGGAGCAGCAGCAGGTCTGGGGGGCAGCCACCCCTGTGCCAGCACAAGTCCCAGGAAACCACACCAAGGAGGGCCCAGAACTGTTGGTGATACTGCTGGGAACCAGGGGAAAGCAGCCTTGAAGCCTTGGGTTTCTCAGGCTGGGCAAGGACAAGAAATGATAACAATGATCAAACAGCTGCAGGGTGTGTGAGAGATGAGTTGTTTGGCACAAAGCATGTTTTCAGAAAGGTGTTGCCTTCTTGGACCAGTGAGTCTTTTCTACTCTGCTTTGCACGATCTACCCTATGTAGGTGAGTGTTTAAATAAAGCCCTCTCTCTCTTTTGCTTCTCCATTACACAAGGAACTATGTTGCATTATCCTTTTCCCCACTCTCCAATAGCCAAAATGCAACAGAGAACCACAACCACCCCTCCCACAGAGAGCTCCAGCCCTTCCCAGCTCCTCAGTGGCAGGAGCAGTGCTCATCCTGCTTCATCCCAAATCCTGCCACTCTCCTTCCCTCCCAGGCAGATCCACAAATCCTCTGGGGCACCTCATTCCCTGCCCCACCACCACCCCTCTGGCTCCATGCAAACACTCGGGAAATCACCTGAGCACTCACTGTGACCTCCACCAGGTCTGGGACACACCAAGGTATTTTCAAACCATTAAAGAGAGGGGTTGTAGTAAAGAAAATAACAATTACAGCCAAGAAAATCAGAATTAGTGGCACAGGGACACGAGGAATGACAGTGCAGGAGTCGTACCTGAGCAGATGAATCCTGGATTTCATTGGTTTCCTTTGGTACCTGGAGATTTGGAGAGAGAAAAGAGGAGAAATGTCAGTGCCCAAGGGGCAGCAGTGACCTCAGCACGTGTTCATTGTTGGCTCCAGGGCTGAGGAACTGCCTCTGCCGGCACAGGAAGCACCCAGGGAATGCACAGTGGGAGCCAACCCTTCACTGCAACGTGAGGGAATGGCTTCTGATCAAACCTCTCAAGAGTCTGGGTGGGTTTTTGCAGTTTCTGTTGATTTGGAAACTCCTCAGTCCTGAGGAGGGCCTGCCAGGGGTGGGAACTGGGGCGATGTGGGGCAGAATTATCCTGTGGGGATTCACCTGGAGGCAATTCACTGATGCTTAAAATTTAATTAATATTTACTGATACTTAAAGTGTCATTTTGTGTTTAATGGGTGTGACCCCAGAGCCATTCAGGGAAGAGCTCCAGGCCTGCAGAGCTGGGGACAAGGTTTCATTTACAGGTTTGATTTTGGGATGAGCAGGGGTTACACTGGGCACTGGGCCCTTTGTCTGAAGGGAAGCAGTGTGACCAGCTCTGTGTTACACCCTGCCTGCTCCACACTCCAGCAGCTCCTCATCATCAGGGCATTCCCAAAAACCTCCTCTTCAGATAACACACAGCAAGGCAGCCCATCCAGGAGTGCAGCAGCCACTGCAGGGCTGTCCCAGCTGTCACCACTGCATTCCCAGCCTGGATGTGCATCCAGCATCCCCAAGGGATCCCTGGGCACCAGCCCACACCCAGCTCCCTCTCCTGGCACTGCCCTTCCCCAGCAGCTGTGCCAGCTCCTCACCAGAGCACAGGAATGGCTCACACACGGGATGTCCTGCCAAGGTCTGACACCCAGCACTTGCCTCTCCCCAGCTTCTCCCAGCTCCTATGAAGCACTTCCTATGAAGGTGCCTGGCCTAAGATGTGAGGAATTTTCCTGGGCCAACTCCAGCTCCTGAGGAAAGCCTGGGTTCTTCATGTTTTGGGGGATTTATGATGTGATCTGAGCTTTTTGACACAGATATGTTTGTTGAAAATTTGTTGAACGCTGCAACGAAAGCAAAGTCCCCCAAATTTCCATTTTCCAGCAGTGCTGGCAGAACAGAGGGACAGCTTCTGGAAGTGCAGTGCAGTGCTGCTGGGAGTGGGCAGGAATTGCAGGGTGGTGTCCAATTCCCAAGGACAGCTGTCACCTCCTCTCAGAAGCACAGCTCCAGCTGCAGCATTACTCAGAGCTTTCCTGTGCCACACATCCAGTCACAGCCACCCCCAGGCTTTCCCTGGATCCCAAACTCTGCCTTTAACTCACTCTCCTTGGCACCAAACCCATCTGTGACTCGAAGGGATGGAAAAGAACCACCCCCCTTCCTCATACCCCATCCCCAATTGGAGATCCCAGCGATTCCAGGCAACGCCCTGGGTGTGACACCAAGGAAAAGCTTGGCCCAGCACTCTGAATTTGATATCTGCCCCAGCCACACCTGTGGCCAGGCTGTTGGGAGCTCCCAGGGGGCCCTGGTGATGCTGAAGGAGCCAGGGCAGGTTGAGTTGTAGCTGTGGCACTGCTCAGCAGCTGCTGCAGGGTCTCCCATCACGAAGGTCAGCTGTTGCAGAGCGCCCTGGGGGAGACACAGAGAGCAGAGTTTATGCTCCTGCTTCTTCCAGAGGAGAGGGAAAGCTCTGGAAGGGCCTGCAGGGGAGGTCATCTCCAGCTTCTCCCAGCCAGGGATTTCTTTATGGGATGGTTTGGGCAATGAATGTTCCCTCTCCAGCTTCAAGAGTTGCATGGCAGGGACACCTCCCACTGTCCCAGCTGCTCCAGCCCCAGTGTCCAGCCTGGCCTTGGGCACTGCCAGGGATCCAGGGGCAGCCACAGCTGCTCTGGGCACCCTGTGCCAGCCCTGCCCACCCTGCCAGGGAACAATTCCTGCCCAATATCCCATCCATTCCTGCCCTCTGGAAGTCTGAAGCCCTTGGACAGACTTCCCCAAGCAGATCTTTCCATGCTGGCTGCACAGAGACTTCCCTGCATGGTCCAAGTCATGGCCAACACCAGAGGATGAGTGGAAGTCCAACCCAGAGCTGACCTGCCTGCTGCCCCTTGTGCTGCCCTGACCCAAACCCAAGCCCTCTGCACAACCCCAGCCTTTTCTAAGTTCATCCTGCCCAAGCACAGAAATAAATGTTGTTTTGAGAAGAGGTGATGGAATGGATTCCATCAGAGGGAAGCTGCAATCTCACTCACTTGGGTAGAGCAGGCCCTGCCCAGCTCTCACCTTAAAGGGGATCTCAAAGGGCTCGATGAGGCCCCCAATGATGATCAGCCCCTCGGTGTTCACTCCCATCCCAAAATAGTTGGACCAGCTCACTCTGTCCAGCAGCCGACAGTCCACGTGCAGTTCCAGCCTCTCCAGGGAGATGCTGAGAGCCACCTGGTGCCAGTGCCCATCGCCCAGGAAGGACACTGGGAACCTGAGGGGAAGGGGAGACAGCAGCAAACGTCATCCCACACCTTCCCCAGGAGCAGGCTTTACCCCATGGCAGCTCCCAGGGCCCCTCACTCCATCCCTAGAGCACAACAAGGAACCACCCAGGTGTTGGGGAAGATAAAACAGGAATCTTGCAAATATCAATGCCCAGATTCTGAAACCATGAACGAGACTGAAATGAAAGCCACGTTTGAGATGCCAAGCCTTAGTTACTGAATTCCCATGAAACAATGGGATGGCCCCTGGAGGTAATCCCCTCTTGATTGAACAATGCCCTCGGCCAGAGAGCAACTCCAGAGGTCACAAAAAGACCGGCCAGGGTCCAAAGATTAGATCTTAGAGTTTAAAATGTGACAAACTATGCTAATATAAGGATTCCTACAGGCTGTATGTAAACACTATAGAATTTGTATTTTGTATTAGATTGGTTAGTGGAAATTAGAATATTCATTATGGAAGAAGATTTATTGTATTGCAAACAGGAAATCGCTCTCTTGCTCTTCTTCTTGCTCTCTTCTCCCTCTTCTCTCTGTCTCTCTCCCTCCCCCCTTTTATCTCTTTATCCTGCTTTAGGGCTGTGCAGCCCCTAGCAGGCTCCTTTATAATAAACTGCAGCTGTAACCTTCAGCTTCAACAGAGTGCTTGAGTTTTGTCCCCCACTGTCTATCCCGACACAAAAACTCCCGGAGACTCTCGCACCCAGGGATTGTTCCATCACCATCACTTGTTTTCCATGGATTTGGGGATGTCTGCTACCACTTGAGGTGACTGGGTCTTGATTTGTCCCCAGGGATCTGAACATTTTTGTTCTTTCTGGTTCCCAGAGCTGCACCACTTTGGCAAAGTGGAGTTTGGCGGTGACAACCTGCACCAGGTCTGAGGGACATCACCTTCCTTCAGCTGAGCCCACCAGAGAGGGACAGCCTTAACTTGGCCTTGGGAGGAGAAAAGGAAGGATGGAAAAGCAGGAAAAAGGCTGGGACTTACTCGTAGTGTCTCCTTCTGGTGGTGACAAAGACCAGGGCGTGGGGGCTGACCCTGATCTGGAAGAGCACGTGGCTGCGGTGGCTGAGGATGGTCACCAGGCTGGTGTCCTCCTTCAGAGAGTACCTGAGCTTCAGCAGCACGCTCAGCTCCTCTGCAAACCTGCCAGGAAGAGGGGACACGTGCAGCTGCTGCTGGGCCACCAGCAGGATGAAAAAAATTCGAGTCACGGCACAAACGAGCCGAGTGAGAAGGGAAAATAAAGGGAAAAAAGAGCCAACAGTGGTTCCAGCTGAGAGGTTCAAAGAGAAGCAGCCAGGCCTGAATTAGCTTTGTTCATACAGGCCGGGCCAAGGTGTCCTTCCTGCACCCAGCAAGGAACCATCAAAGAACCCCAGGATGATGAGTTGGAGGAAACCTTCCAGCTCATCTCATCCCACCCCCTGCCATGGCAGGGACACCTCCCACTACCCCAGGCTGCTCCAAGCCCCATCCAGCCTGGCCTTGGGCACTGCCAGGGACAGGACAAGCTGCTCCAAAATGTAAGAACTGAAGGAAGTCTGATCTCAGAGCACAGAGAGGCTGAGTTATCTCCATGCCATCACGGTATGGGCTCTCCAAGGAACTCCTCAAATCAACAGCCACGTTTTTGAGCCCATCCCAGCCCCTGAAGGGAGGTTACCTGTCCCCAAAGGCTGCCCTGGTGGGGATGTTGAGGGTTGCATACTGCCCGATCTCCAGGGTCCTGCACTTGCTGTGGTCGTAGCCAAAGGAAACGTTGCTGAGGTCCTGGGCATGGAGAGTGATTTTGTCCAGCAGGTTCACCTCATCTGCGTTGGGGGAGAAGAGAGAGATGCTCAGTAGGCTGAGAAACCTCCACTGCAAGGCTTTGCTCTATTCTCCAACAAGAGAAAAACAGACAAATTGGACAACAGACAAAACCTGCAGGAAGAAGAATGGTAATTTGGGAAATCCATTCACAAATTCAGCAGACTCAGACCATAAAATCCATTCAGACACCTTCACCTTTGAGGAAAAAAATGTTTAAAACCTCAAGGTTCCTTTTCCCTCTCCATTAGCAGGAAGATTTCAGACCTTGGACATCTAAAACCAGGTCCCTCAGTGTGGCAACAACGCTGCCACCAGCAAGGAGTGGGGACAAGGGACAGAGTCAGATCAACCCTTGGTCCAGGATCACCCCAGACCCCACAGCCCCTTCCTGGGAGGGTCTGGACAATCCCACTCGATGATTTGTCAGTGGGAATTGTGCCAGCACCATCTGCACAAGCACCTGCCAGGGCTTGGGAAGCATCCAGCCCCTTGGCTCGCTGTAAGTCCCGCTGTGGATGAGGTGTGAGATTGATGTGAGGGCAGACAAACAGCCCCGGGCATGCTGCGACCTGCCAGGAGATACCCACAGCCCAGACAGGGAAAATAACAAATCAATCAAGCTTTGATCTGCTTCAGACACTCGTGTGTCACTCCTGAGCCATCTCCTTGGAAGATGTTGGATGGGAAGGAATGGAGGAGAGCTGGCTGTTTGTGGGGAGCTGGGATTTCAGCTGGGATTTTCCCAGCTCCCCACATGGGCACAGCATCCACTGGTTTCCAAACCTAAAGCTCAGCAGAGTGAAGGTGCAGCAGCTTTTGGCAGCAGGAACACCAAAAATTGGGTTTTTTTGGGGGGGGGAACTATGAATTCTGTAAGAATTAAAAATTAGAAGGGAGGGTTGTACATTAGAGGGGAATCTCAGGTATCAGGAGTTTGGGAAGTCTGTGCCTCTCAAGTCCCTCAGCCCATGGGGAAAGAGAGAGGGAAATTGGGATAAAAGGAGGCTGCACCCTCCAAAAATCTGAGAGATCCCAGGGCAATGCCCCATGGCCTCTCCCTTTATTGGAATAAAGCAGAAAGGACTCCTCTGTCTCCTTTTTTGACATAAACCTCTGGTGTTGGTGGATTAATTTTCCTGACAGCAGGCAGCTGTTCCTGCTTCTCCTTCCATCCACTGGTGCCAGTGGCACATCCACTCCCTGCTGTTCCCATTTCCCTCCCATCCAAGCATCCCTAAGGGCACCTCCAGAAGGCACCCGAGGTGAGCTCTGAGCTGCAGCTCTCAGCTCCCAGGGCTGCTTATGCAACAGGATTCCAACCTCCTCCTCCTCCTCCTCCCTGCTCCGGAGAACAAGGATAATTCGGGTCTGACCCCGTGGCTGCAAGTCCAGGAGGAGACAGAGCCAAGGCAGGAAGAAAAGCAACCAGGACATTTCCCACGGAGGATGCTGGACCCATTATGGCAGAGTGAATGCAGCCACCCACCCACAGAGAGGACAGCAAATTCCAGGGGAGAGAAACCTTTTTGGGAAGAAAGAGCTCGGCTGCAGGCATTGTCTGGGCAGGAAAAAGGGAGCACAGGTTCTCCTGGAGCTCATTACCCCAGCTGCAGCTGTGCTGCTGCTCCTTTGTGCCTGCCCAGCACGGGGGGCTCTGCGGGTGGGGAAGGGGCTGCTGCAGGCAGGATGACCCCGAGTAAGGATAAGCTGGCTGCAGGGAAAACTGGGGCAGCAAAGGAAGAGAGTTTTAGGAGCAGGGAAGAGTTTCAGAGCTGCTAAAGGTGCAGGGCTGTCAGCTTTGTCCTCCCCGGGGTAAGTCTCAATTAAATTAATTACTGAATTATAGGGAGCCAGCACTGGAATTGCTTATCCCTGGATTCTGGGGGATTCCTTTAGAAAAACCTAAAAAGATCCCAATAAAGTCTGTGTGATGCTGAGTGGGGACAAGTGCCATAAACATTGGCCCTCACTGTCGCTCGTAAATAAACTTCTCTTTATTGCTCCATTGTCAAAGTCAATTAACAGCAAATTCTCCAGTCTCTCCCACTCCAGGGACTTGTTCCCAGCACCAGCCTTCCTAGAACCTCCTTCTCTGTGGTTTTATTAAAAAAAAAAACCACAAAACCAAACATGTTTTATAGAGTTGGAAGACAAGCAGAAATAAACACCAAAGCCATGAAGGGATGATCCCAAAATCCTGCTCTGGATGGGATGGACAGCCCAGGCTGGGAAGAGCTCACAGCCAGGGTTTGTAGCCCTGATTTCCACCATCCTCTGGTTCTGATCACTGAGTCCCAGGATCATATAAACCTCTGGTGTTGGTGGATTAATTTTCCTTACAGTTCCTGCTTCTCCTTCCATCCACTGGTGCCAGTGGCACATCCACTCCCTGCTGTTCCCATTTCCCTCCCATCCAAGCATCCCTAAGGGCACCTCCAGCAGAGCAGGGCAGGAGCACCAGCCCCGACCTTCCCCTTCAACACAGCTCCCAAGAACAAAAAAATAAATTCAAAATGAGTGTTCCCCAGCCTAACAAGCTGCCATTTCCCAGCCAAACAGCGCTCAGATTTTCACCCCAGGCAAAACATGTGCACGTTTGTGATTCACTCTGCTGCCAGGTTTCTGTACAAACGATTGAATTGCTGAGGTTTCAACCTTGACTCAACTCCCAAACGCTCCTCCAGGCTCCTCTGGCAGAGCTCATCACCTCCCACCTCTGGTATTTCTACACCCAAATTATCTTTGGGTGCCTGGGAGCCTCCAGAGTCCCTGAGGAGCTGCTGTGGGAGTCACTGAGAGCCCCAAAAAATATTTCCTCTTCTAAACTCCTTTCAGCAGCTCCCACAACGCTGGAACCAGAGCTCAGGAGGCAAATAAACATCAACCAGGATTTTATTCATGTGCAGAGAAGCTGCCAAACCCCAAAAATGGTGCTGGAGGCACCACCATGCCAAGCCCCAGGAGGGGCTGAACCCTCTGGAGCTCCCTGGGCTGAGGAGGCTCCACAGCTGGAAAATTGGATGAGGATGAGCATGGATGGGGATGAAGATGAGCAGGGATGGGGATGAAGATGAGCAGGGATGGGGATGAAGATGAGCAGGGATGGGGATGAAGATGAGCAGGGATGGGGATGAAGATGAGCATGGATGGGAATGAAGATGAGCATGGATGGGGATGAGGATGAGCATGGATGGGGCTGAAGAAGCTTCCAGAAACTTCCAGAGTGGGTCAGATCCCAAGGAGGACACGCTCAGCACTGGGGCATGGGCCAATCTTTGTGCAAAAGCCCCTTGCTGGACGGGGACACCTCCAGCCCTTTTTCCTCTCCAGGGTTCCAAATCCTCTTTTTCCTCTGAAAAACTTCCCATCCAAAGCCTGCCTCGTGCCCATTCCTGTATTTTCTGCTCCAAAGGCTCCATTGGAGCATCTCACCATCAACAACGATTTCCCAGCTCAAACCAATTTTCCTTTCTCTCTATTTCTTCACTAACCTAAAGAATTTTCCAGATTTTTTTTTTTTTTTTTAATGCAGTAGAAACCAGAGGAGAATATTTTTTTATTTCTTTTTTCCCTGAAACCTCCACTTTTTGAGCCTGGATTATTTATCACAAGTAAAGCTGAAAAGAGCCCAGGTCAGACACACTCCCCCATCCTGCTGCCTCTGCACAGGGAATTACGTGGATTTGGGGAGAGCCCAGACAGAGCTGACAAGTCTTGTTGGAACAGCAGAGATAGCTCTGCCCTGAAAAAAAAAAAAATATATATATATATAAAATCTGCTCTTCATTCCTCCCTCTGCCTTTGAGTGGGGGAAAACATTTGTTAGTGATTCATCACTTCCCTGAGCAGCCCAGACTGAGGAAAAAAATGGATTTGGGATGTGGGGGAGCTCTCAGGGTTAAAGGGAATTGCTGGAAAGAAATCGTGTGTTAAATAGAAAACTTTCCCAATATTTGAGTAAAAGAAAGGGAAAAAGAAAAAAGGAAAATGAGTCAGTTTGAGTCAGCCAGAAATGAAAGGTTTCACTCAGTGGATGAGCTGCCTCTTTCTTGTTTCCTTTTATTCAGTGTAAGTTCACTTTAATTAAACTGAAACTGTTTGAAAGTGAAAATTCAGTGTTATTTTTAACCCCTGGAGATGACAGGACAGCTCCTCCCTCCTCCAGTAAACCATTTTTTGGCTTTTTTTAAAATTTACTCTTTTTTTTTTTTTTTTTTTTTTCCACAAACCCCAGGAAACCCAACAGTTTTAAGGTGCTGGAGTCCCACTCCCACTTCCTGCTTGGACATTTTCCACCTGATCAGACCCAGTTTCACCAGCCTTCACCAATTCCACTGAGCTCCAGACTCCTGAGCTCTCCCTCAATTCCCTGCTCCTTTACCTGGAAGCACCAACCTGAGGAGCATCCCCAAGCAGAGAATCCCTCCAAATTCTATTCCACATCTTCAACTGCCTCAGAATGCTCTGGATTCTCTCACGTCTGACAATGCAGCCAATATTTTGCTGCATCCCCATTCCACCTCATTTTCAAGCCACCCCCAGAACAGAAAAACTCTGGAGCAGTAGAGAGGATCCCTGGAATTTCCACCTGGAAAACCCAGGGGAGGAGCCAAGCATTTCCTACCCAGATAAAAACTGAGATTTTGGACACCAAGGAACCTTCTTCCCACTGGATCCCAGAGGAAAACCAGACCTTTCCACATCATCCCTGGAGCTTCAGAGGAAACTGCACCTTCTCCAGGAGCACTGCTCCAGCTGAACCACATCTGCCCCTGCAGGAGGATGCAGCCACCATTGAATGGGACTGTGCCAACACCCTGACTGACTGACGGGTGTCAGCTTGGATTCTGACTCTGGCAGGGTTGGGATTGTTCTGTGTAATACTGCATTTCTATTTTAATTTTCCTAGTAAAGAACTGTTATTCCTAATTCCCCAATCTTTGCCTGAGAGCCCCTTAATTTCAAAATTATAATAATTTGGAGGAAGGGGGTTTACATTCTCCATTTCAAAGAGAAACTTTTGCCTTTATTGGCAGACACCTGTCCTGCACACCAGGACAGCAGGGCAATCTGCTGGAACCAGCAGCACTGGCACAGCCTGGAGGAGCTGCAGTGGAGGTGACACCTCCAGCATCCCTGTGGGACCAGCAGGTGACAACTGTGACTTTGCAGCGTGGCCCCAAGGAAGGACAGGGTGGAAAAACTGGGATCCCACTGGATAGAAATCTCCAAAATCCCTCTGCACATCTCACTTGGGAGCCCTTGGACATGAACAAGCCCCTGCTGCTGCACAGCTCTGCCCCTCAGGGCTCTCCCAAAAATATCCCTACAAAATGAACAGCTCTGCAAAGCTCCCTGAGAGTCTGGAGTGCTGCAGATACAGCTGCTCTGCTCCACACCTGCATTTCCTGAGGGCACTAAGCCTCACTTTCCTGTCCAACTCCAGCAATTCCTGCAGGATTTATCCAGCCAGCAGCTCCTCCAAACCCACCAGGCTGAGCTTGCTTTGCAGTCATCAGATTAAATGTCCTGGAGGTGGCTGCAGCATCTCCCCCGCCGGGCTGGAGCAGTGTTCCAGCCTTTCCAGCACACTCCAGTGCTCTGGGAGCAGCAGCACCACATCAAGGAATGGCTTTGCTGCTTCTTTCCTGGTTTGGAAGTGAAGCAAACAAAGAAAAGTAAAAAGTGGAGTTGGCTTGAGCTGCTGTGCCATTCCCATCCAAGCTGCAGCTAAAGATCCGAGGGATCAGCTCAGCCCCAAGTACTGCATTCTTTTAATTCACTGTAAAATCTGACAAAACAAGGTTAAATCACACACCTGCACAGCCACGGGGCTGTTCCCTCTGCCACAGCCTCACCAGGACACTGCTGCAGGGTGTGGACAGGCTCACATACCTCTTATCCCTAAAACATTTGATTCCTGCATTTCAAGAGCCTGCCCAACCCTCTGCCCATCCCCCAGCTCTGCCAAGGCCAGCACTGACCCATGTCCCCAAATCCCCACAGCATTTCAGTCCCTCCAGGGATGGGGCTCCACCACTGCCCTGAGCAGCCTGGGCTTGAAAACCTTCCTTCCCACGAAGGAATTTTCCCTCATTTCCAATCTGAACCTGCCCTGGTGCAACCTGAGGCTGTTTCCTTTTATCCCATCAAGAAAGAGCAAGGAGCAGTTTCTTTTCTAGGGAAAACCACAGGGAAGGAAATGGGATTTCCAGCCCAGAGCAGGGAGCCCCATGTGATGGTGTTGGCAGCAAACTGTGGATCACAATGAGGACAAACCCCAGCAGGGGTGTGGGGGATCCTGAGGAGCTGCAGGGGGAGGTTTTGCTCTGCCCCACTGCAGAAGGAGCTCCAAACATGAGGAATTCATGTTTTAAACATGACATCAGCCACCAGCCAGCTCCTGGCTCCTGCTCCCTGCTCAGAGCCAGCAGCTCTGGGAAGTCTTGGAGATGACAACTCTTGATGTGAAGGCTTAAAAAAATAATCCACCTACTCTCCTCCAGCCTTAACCCACTTCTAGGTGTGAGTTGAGAAAAATCCTCTCATTTATCCCAGCAGAGAACATCCATCTCCATGCAGTGGGAATTCCTGTCCCTTGCTTCCTGCAGCCAGCTCTGCAGTATGGGCAGCAGCAAACAGGGAATTGTGGAATTGTTCAGGCTGGAAAAGCCCCCAAAGTCACTGAGCCCCACTGTTCCCACAGCTCTGCCAAGGCCACCCCTGACCCAGGCCCCCAAGTGCCACATCCAGGGATGGGGGCTCCAAACCTCCCTGGGAGTCTCTTCCAATGTTTAATCACCTTTTCACGGGGAAATTCCTGCTGCTGTCCACCCTGAGCTCCCCTGCCCAGCCTGAGCCGTTCCCTCTCCTCCTGTCCCTGTTCCCTGTTCCCCTCCCAGTGTCCTCTCCTGTCAGGGAGTTGTGCAGAGCCAGAAATTCCCCCTGAGCCTCCTTTTCTCCCTTCCCAGCTCCCTCAGCCTCTCCTGGGGCTCCAGCCCCTTCCCCAGCTCTGTTCCTGCCCTGGGTAGCAGCGATTCCCAGGAGTGGGTCATTGCTGCTGCCTCAGTCCCTCCTTGAGCAGGGAGGGGGGTGAGCACAGTCCCAGCCAGGCTCTGGCTGCTTTATCAGCCCGTTTATCTCGGCTACTTCCAGCCCTACTCTGTTTCCAATCAGCATCCCCAACCTGCTCTGGCCTGTGGGAATTCCAGTAAAAGCCTGGGAGGAATATAAAAATGAAACAAAAACACATCCAGGGAGATTAAAGCTGAGAAAAGGCAACTGTGTGCTGAGGAAAGGAGCAGGGTTCATGTTCTCACATCACTCTGGGTTCATTCCATGGGAGGGTGGGCAGGGAGCAGCTGTGGCTGCCCCTGGATCCCTGGAAGGGTCCAAGGCCAGGCTGGACACTGGGGACAGGGGATGGGATAATGGGATAATGGGATGGGATGGGATGGGATGGGATGGGATGGGATGGGATGGGATGGGATGGGATGGGATTTAAGGTCCCTTCCCACCCAAACCAGTCCATGGATTCCATGAAAAACCTCCCTTGGGTCAACACTGCCTCAGCCCCTACCAAGCTGCAGCAGAGCCGTGTTCACAACCTGCTCCTGCAAACTGTTTCTGAAGAGGGAAAGCAAACAGAGCAAATTGAAAACAACAACAGAGGAGCTGTTAATTAGGACCAGGAGGTCATTCCGGGGTCAATTCCCAGCCATGGCCACTCCCTGAGCTGCTGCTCACATGCACAGCAGCTCTGGGCTGCACCTTCCTGGGAGGAGATTTAATGTTCCCCAGCATGGGCAGGACCCTCTGGACTGAAAATCCGAGCCCAGTTCAGTCTCAGAGCGAGCCCAGGGCCCTGGAGCTGCATTTGGGAGCACTCCCCACTTGCTGATGTAGACAAAGACTTAATACTCCAGCTGCTGGACTCATTAACAGCCCTAAACCTCTCTTTAATTAAACTTCCTGAGCCTCACAGCCATGGAGAACAGCACAGGAAACCTGACTGCTCGTGGTTCAAGCACAAAAACTGGATGCAAAAAGTTCAGAGGCAATTTTTTGTTATTTAGTCTTTTAAAACTTTTGGTTTTGTTTTCTTGGGGGGGGGGGGGATGTGTGTGGGGTTTTTGGGAATTTATTTGGGGAGAGTTGTTTGGGGTTTTTTTTTTTGGGTTTCATTTGTTTGTGGGGTTTTTGTTGTTGGGATTTTTGGTGGTGTTTTGTTTTGTTTGGTTTGGGTTGGTTTTTTTTTATTTTGTTTGTTTGTTTTGTTTTTTTTGGTTTTTTGGGGTTTTTTTTTAAAGCCAGGAGCTTATGATCCCATCTGGAAAATCACCCAGCCCCTCTCTGTGCTCAGGAGGATGCCAATGCCCATCCACACACCCAGCCCTGATGAAAGTTTCCATCCCCTCACTAATCCTAAAACCAGGTTGGTGTGGCCAGTGCCTGTCCAACCCCAAACCCTCTCCCTGGCTGCAGCACCACACTCCTGGATGGCCCCAGATGGGGAATTCACACCTGGAGAGAAACTCATCACCTTCCTCCCCAGGGACACCTGGGCAAGGAACAGCCTGCCAGGAGCTGCTGAGGTTGTGATCCATCCCCTCCTGCCCCCTGTGCCACCCTGGCCAGGTGAAACACCCCAGGGACCTCCTGGCTCTCTGGATGGATGAACCCAGAGTGGGCCATGGCAGAGGAGGAACCTGTTTTCCCTTTCTGCACATCAGGAGAGGAGCATGGACTGAGCCCCCTGGGTGTCCCTGTGCTGCTCTGCAGCTCAGCCCCTGGGACTCCCCAGCTGCTGCAGGACCAGGAAGGGATTAACCACAACCAGAAGGTTTCCTCTTCAAAGTATCCCCGAAAATGCACTCCTGGAAGCCAGGAGGGGATCAGGCTGGAGTTCACTCCTCACCCTGTGACACTCAAACTCCCAGCACAGCTCCGACCCTTTCCCTGCAGGAACCAGCAATGAAAGGAGCAGGGATGCTGGGGCCACCCCTGTGTTTGGGGGGGTCCCTTTGAGGGCTGTCCCCACCACCACATCCCAACACATCCCAAAAAAAGGAGCCTGGAGAGACCCCAGAGGCGGGAGCACGTGCCTGCCAGATGCTGCTGCTGTGCAGAGGGGAGGGGAGCTGCGGGCTGGGGTCACCAGCCGTGCCTGAGGGGCTCCTGGAGCTGGGGCCGTGCAGGGGGAGGGAGCAGGGAGGAAATACCAGCCTGGGGGAGGAAAAGCCATCCCGGGTGGATTCCCGGTCACGTTTTCATGTCTGGCTCAGGGATGGGGGTCCCTGGCTCAGGGGAGGGGGCAGAGCAGCCCCACACGCTGGGACAGCCTGGGCTGCCCCTTCCTGCAGCCCCCCAGGGTTTTGGGGGTGTTTTTAGTGGTTTTGTTGTTGTTGTTGTTGTTGTTTTATGGCTTTGTTTTTTTGCAAGGATTCCGTCAGAAATAAATGCAGAGCTCAAATTCAACCCCACTGCAGGCATTTCAAAGGTCTGGTGTCCACTCTGCAAGTACAGTCCAGTGGCACAGCCTCTTCCTCACAGTGGGGCTGCAGGGCTGGAAAATTCCAGATTAAAGGAGTCTCAAGGGGGTCCAGCATCCCACTCCTCCAATTCCAGCACCAAGCTGACCCCAGCATTTGAGCAGGGGCTGCGGGGCTGCTGTTCCTACGAGAAGTGTGGGATCACAGTCTGGGCTCAGCCTCCTCCCCCTGCTCCTTCCCCTCTGTGTGAAATGCTGCACTGGGAGCTGCAATTCCCTCAAATCTGACCAAGTCTGGAGCTGTCTCCATGCCCTGGGAGCTCCTGGAGTGTGTCAGCCCTGTCTCCTTTGCCCATTCTGGTATCACTTGGCTCCCAGCCCTCGGCAGGAGGAAGCTGCAGCCTCTGATGTAACCCCAGACCCTCCTCCCCAAGGCTGGAGACCAAGTTAAACAAAACCAGACTGCAAATCTCGGAAACAAGAGCCCAGACACAAAGGAACAGCTTTGGAATTGCCCTGGATCAGGATGGAGCTGCCCAGAGCAGCTGCACCATCTCCACAAGTCCCCTCCAAGGTGAATTATGCCCTGGAAATGTCTCTGAAACACCTCCTGCCACTGCACAAACACACCTGCAACGCCCCAGCAGCCATGAAAGGGGATTTTTGGCAGCCCAGCTCTTCCAGAGAGCAGCAGGAACTACACCAGTAACACCAGTTAGTGCTGCTGGAGCACTGTCACCCCTGCCCACCAAGAGCCTCGACCACCTGGTACATTTTAAACAGAAAAAATTAAAATCTGGAACATTCAATGACAAAACCCACAAATATGACATTTAAGCACTGCCTGCTATAGCTGTGCTTGGGATAAACAGCAAGGCACAGCATTTTTCCTGCTTCAGGTCAATTTTGGGACACTTTTTCTCAACCAGCACTCAAAAAAAAGGTGATAGAGTGGTCAGTGAGTGTGGGATCATGCAGGAAATAACCCCACTGTGATCTGGCCCAGGGGATCTGTGGCTGCTCCATCCAGGAGCAGCCTGGGACACTGGGAGGGGTCCCTGGTGGATGAGATGAGCTTTAAGGTCCCTTCCACCCCAAACCTGTAATTCCATGATTTTGTGGTCTGCTGTCCTACAGAGAACAGGCCAGAGAGCATTTCCTGCTTAATTCCTACTTTAAGACCAACAGTTGTGGCTGAATTTGGAAAAAGATCTTTCCCTTCAGGAGAAACATCTCATCTGGATTTAAAGCCTTGCCAGCTGCTGAAACTACCACAAGCCAGCCTTGGGGCAGGCCAGGAGCAAATGAAATAATAAATACAAGAAACATGTGGGCTGTGAGAGCTGACGTGGGAGTCACAATTAAAACCAGCAGAGCTGGGGGAGAAAATTAACAGCACTTTTAGTGCAGAAGGTGGAGGGTTTGCAGGATTCCCCAAAGCCTCCTCAGATGGAGAGGAAAACCACAAGTGAGGCATTACAGGATGAATTATTGTGGGTTCAGAGCTCAGTGTGCCCCAGGCAGGAGCCTGAGCTCTGCTTTAGGAAGAAAACTGAGGAAGGGGGAGCTCAGAGACTTTTTACAGCTGAAAGGTGGAAACCTGATAAAGAGGGAACCATGCTCACCTGGTCACCAGCCAGGCCAAGGGTGGCACGAGGGACACCCTGTCCTGTCCCATGACATGAATCCCACCCCCATCTTTCATTTGCCATCCTCAGAACTGAAACATCCACAAAGCTCCAGGAATGCAGGAAAAAAAAAAAAAAAAAAAAAAAAAAAGGGAAAATGAAAAAAGAAAAAGCACAGGAGTTGATTAAAAATCTGCTCACACAAAAGTCGCTGCCAGAAACTGAGATCTGACTTCAAAACTCCTCTGCATCTCTAACGACCTTTTAATAGCTCTCATTACAGAACATCTCCCTCAGCCCTGCCAAAGCAGAGCCCAGATTTCCACAGGCAAAGCCCAGCTGTTTCACTGATCCCTTCCAGGACTTCAAACAAGAATTACCAACGCAGCTCTGTCAAAGGAAAGGTTCCACTCCTGGGTGCTGCTGCCTTCCTTGCATGGCAGCTCCTTTAACCTGCCTCTTTAATCAGGCATTTCCCACTCCCAGCAGGAGCTGCCGTGGAAAATGTGGCTTAGAAATGAAGGTACAGCAGCAGGGAAGCAGAGAAGGTAATAAATGAAATGTCTCTCTTTCACAGTGAGCAGAAATTACCTGTCTCCTGTACTGTTCATCTTCAGTATAAACACATTTAGTTGTTTATAGAGGAAATGAGAGGATGATGGAATGGTTTGGGTGGGAAGGGAACTTAAATCCCATCCAGTGCCACCCCTGCCATGCAGGGACACTCCCACTGTCCCCAGTGTCCAGCCTGGCCTTGGGCACTGCCAGGGATCCAGGGGCAGCCACAGCTGCTCTGGGCACCCTGTGCCAGCCCTGCCCACCCTGCCAGGGAACAATTCCTGCCCAAGATCCCATCTAATCCTGGAAAAGCCATTCCCTGTGTCCTGTCCCTCCATCCCTTGTCCCCAGTCCCTCTCCAGCTCTCCTGGAGCCCCTTCAGTCCCTGGCAGGGGCTCTGAGCTCTCCCTGGATCCTTCTCCTCTCCAGGTGAGCACCCCCAGCTCTCTCACTCCCCAAAACCCCAAGCTCTGGGATCCATGGGTGCTGTGCACATGGAGAACATCCCAGTGAATCCTCTTCACCCCACAACTCCCTGGTGTCCACGCCTGGGATTTCTTCTACTCCCTCTTTGAATTTAGGGACCTTTCAGGGATGGGTGAGGTCCCCCTCAGGCCATGCCCTGCTCCACAGCAGCTTCCCCTGCTGGGATCTGCTCCAGGGAAATCCAGCAGCTCCTGCTGGACCTGGAAGGGCACAAACCTGGCACGAAGCAGGAGTGGCAGGGAGGGAAGGCTGCAGGGCCAGACAGAGCACGGGGGCAGGATCACAGCCCCGCTCCCAAACACGGCTGGCAGGTCAAAAAAGGAAAAGGAGAGGAGCTAATGGAACCAAATCCCTGGCTGGCTGTGTTTCCCCAGCTCAGAGCTGCTGCAGAAGGAGGGGAGGCGTCTGTCTCACACCATTCCCTGCTGGGCAGATGGAGCAGCAGCACAGCTCCCAGGGCTGTGCAGAGGGACAAACGTGGGAGCTGCAGCCCTGCTCTGTGCCACCCACCGGGGCTGCTCCCTTCCCCAGGAATCCCCACCCTGCTGCTGGCTGCTGCACAGGATGGAGAGCAGGGAACAGCACCCAGCCCCAGCCACAGCGTCCCAGGATGTGGGCGCTGCTGGAGGCTCGTGGAGAAACCCAACCTGGATTTTTCCCAGGATGTTGACTTTTCTCAGCTCCAGCCAGGATCTTTCCCAGGCTGGGGATCTTCCTCAGAGACAAAACAAGAGAAGGAAGAAAGAAAACACAGACAGACACCTGGTGTTGAGCACTGAGCTGTGTGTCTCTTTTTGCACAAAGCATGTTTTCAAAGAGGTGTTGCTTCTTTGACCAATGACTCTTTTCTACTTTGTTTTTTGTGATCTATCCTATATAAATGCCATGGATTTTCAATATATCACTTTTCTTGCTGCTTGGAAGAGGAGTGGTGTTGCTGGGTTCTTTCACCACTCCCCACAGTGACACCAGGAATGTTTGGGAGGAATCCTTGGAAGGATCCTTGGGAAGGACCTTAGGGATCCCCCAGTTCCAACCCCACTGTGTCACCTCTCCAGTGACATCGGGCATCTCACAACCAGGCCTCTCCCTATCCCAAAAACACAAAATTATCAGGGATCCTGGGGAGCTTCTGCCATCAAAACCCCCCAGAGGAGCCAGTGGGAGATCCCAGGGCTCTCCCTGCCCCATGCTCCCTCTGTTCTCTCCAGGTTTTCCAGCTCCAAGCAATGGGAACATCAGCTGCATCTCCTGCCCAGCTCCCAGCAGGGAGGATCAGCCCTTCAGCTCCCACAGATGAGTTTGGGACTGCAGAGCCTTCAGATGTGTCTGCAACCCCTCACCCACCTCCTCCTGCCATCCTCCGTCCCTCCATGTCCCTCTGTCCTGCCGTGTCCTTCTGTCCTCCTATGTCCCTCTGTCCTGCTATGTCCCTCCATCCCTCTATGTCCCTCTGTCCTGCCGTGTCCTTCTGTCCTTCCATGTCCCTCTGTCCCTCCATGTCCCTCTGTCCTGCTGTGTCTCTCCATCCCTCCATATTCCTCTGTCCATCCATGTCCCTCTGTCCTGCTGTGTCCCTCTGTCCTGCTGTGTCCCTCCATCCCTCCGTGTCCCTCCATCCCTCCGTGTCCCTCCCTGCCGTCCTGCTCTGTCCCTCTGTCCCTCCGTGTCCCTCCATCCCTCCGTGTCCCTCTGTCCTTCCATGTCCCTCTGTCCCTCTGTCCTGCCGTGTCCCTCCTTCCCTCAATCCCTCCATGTCCCTCTGTCCTGCCCTGTCCCTCCATCCCTCCGTGTCCCTCTGTCCCTCCATCCCTCCGTGTCCCTCTGTCCTGCCCTGTCCCTCCATCCCTCCGTGTCCCTCTGTCCTGCCCTGTCCCTCCGTCCCTCCATCCCCTCCCCTCGCCCCTGTCGCCCGGAGCCACGCGCCGGGTCCCCGTTGTCCCCAGCAGCCCCGGGATCAGCGCGATGTGCCCCGAGGTTCCCTTTAACCCCGCAGGCACCGCGCTGCCGGCAGCGCCGCCAATTAGTGCCGCACTAATTGCCGTCCTTGCGGCGCAGAAACGCCCTGTCAGGCTTGAGGTGCGCTAAACAGAAGCTGCTTTTTGTCATCGCGCTGCTCTCTGCAGTTCCTGGAGCGGCAAAGGCACGGGAGGAGGGTGCTTAAACCCCGCAGAGTTTTGTTTTTTTTTTTTCCTTAATTGATGACCCCAGGAGAGCAAAGCTTTGCAGCCGAGCGCTGCTCGCGGGGTGAATGAAGCCTCCGCAGCGTGAAGGAACAGCGGGGACACGGAATCCCTTCGCCACCAGCCCGCAGGAAGGGAGGAAGCTTTTCCCTGTGCCAGTGTCCCCAGGTGCCCCCAGCATCCCACAGAGCAGGGATGCTCAGCCTCTCCATCCCCGGGGAATGGGAGGGAAGGGCACAGAGCCAGCCGGGTTTGTCTAAAAACGATGCCCAGCAAACCCAGAGTTCAGAGAAGGGAGCCCTGCAAACGGATCTGAAGCACAAACACAGGCGGGTTTTTTTCCTCCTCCCTCTGGAGCACAAGAGGAGCCCATGAAGGAGCTCAGGAAGAAAAGCTGGATTGTAAAAGTGCCCTGGTGGGCTCAGTCTGGGGTTCCAGAACTCCTGAGAGCCCTCAGGGTTTGGTTTTTCATGCCTTGCCCTCCCAGGGGCAAAGCTTCAAGGGGAAGCTCCCAGCTGCTCTCTGTGCTGGGGGCAAAGGCAGTGACCCCTGTGCTTATTCCACTTTAAATGCACAATTTAGGGTCTTGTCAAGGGGAAAAAAATTGGTAATTCCATATAATTGCCTAATTAAGGACGGCATGACACTCCATGGAATGGAGAGTCAAACAGAAGTTACACAAAGGCTGCAAATCTGGGATTTCTGGATTTTTAAGAAGTGTAACTAGGAACTAGTTAAGATTATCAGCACCAGGCCCAGACACAAACATGATATAATATAAACAAATATATATCTATATAAAAATATATATAAAGCACATGCAACTGTACACAGACAGCACTGATACAACACAATTTATATATAACTTTCCATATTTTCATCAGCTTCAATGTTTCATTTACCAAATCCATGTGCACATACATTCCCAAGAGATCCCAGATTTGAGGACCTTGCACAATGCTGGATCTGACATTTCAGAGTCTCAGGCCTCCAGCAGGATAATTTCCTGAAAACCTATTTTCCCCCAAAACCTCAAGCAGAAATGCCATCTGCAGGAGCCAAGCTGTGCATTTTTGGATGCATCCCTTAATTAAGCAGATTTTAATTGGACGACTCCAGCTTTAATTAATGGCAAATTGTTCGTGCACTTTCCTTTTTGGATCTCATTCCCAGACAGGATTTTCTGGGTTGATTTGGGGGAGTTTTGTGTTTTGCAGAGTGGGGTTGCAATTATCATTTACTTCATTTCATGAGGGAAAAGCTCAGAGCTGCTGGGCTCCCACTGAACCAAGGAGCTCTCACTCTCTCCTTCTTAAGCAGAGCATCCCAGGAATGGTGGGAGGGGCTCAGCAAAGCCCTGGAGACCCCCAGGTTGTGAGGATAGGGCTCAGCTGGGGCTCATCCCAAATCCAAAATTCCCTGCCAGTGCCACCCCCATCCCACAGCACTGCAGGGGGAATTCTTAGGAATTGTTGCAGCTCCCAACAAAAAAAGAACCAGAGGAGGCCCAGGAGCTGCTCCCAGGGCTGGAGCCCCTCTGGGGCCAGGCTGGGAGAGCTGGGGGTGCTCACCTGGAGAGGAGAAGCTCCAGGCAGAGCTCAGAGCCCCTGCCAGGGCCTAAAGGGGCTCCAGGAGAGCTGGAGAGGGACTGGGGACAAGGGATGGAGGGACAGGACACAGGGAATGGCTTTTCCAGGATTAGATGGGATCTTGGGCAGGAATTGTTCCCTGGCAGGGTGGGCAGGGCTGGCACAGGGTGCCCAGAGCAGCTGTGGCTGCCCCTGGATCCCTGGCAGTGCCCAAGGCCAGGCTGGACATTGGGGACACTGGGAGGGGTCCCTGCCATGGCAGGGGTGGATCAATTTGAGCTTTAATGTCCTTTCCAACCCAAACCAGTTCAGGATTCCAGGATTCTATGATGTGAGAGATCCAAGAAGCCACACAGAAATCCCAGCAAAGCCGGTGGCTCTGTCCCGCAGGGACAGGGACCCACAGCCTGCTCCGGGCCCCGCTGTGACACAGGGACACGGCACAAGGGTCGGTCCCTGCCCGCCCCCGGCAGCTCACGGGGGACGCCCCTCGCTGTCGGCGAAGCCTTTTCTACCCCGGAACATTTTTGGCTGCCCCGTGGCCGGAACGCCGGGGCACATGGGGGGTCCCCTTCACCCCCATGGCCAGGAACAGCGGCCGCAGAGCTCCGGGGGTCCCGGCAGAGCCGCTCTCCCCTTTCCCCGCGGCGCCGGGCTCCAGCGCATCCCATCGGGACAGCCAGCATCCCGTCGGGACAGCCCGCATCCCGTCGGGACAGCCCGCATCCCATCGGGACAGCCAGCATCCCATCGGGACCGCCCGCATCCCATTGGGACAGCCCCATCCCATCGGGACAGCCCCATCCCCTCGGGACAGCCCCATCCCATCGGGACAGCCCGCATCCCATCGGGACAGCCCGCATCCCGTCGGGACAGCCCGCATCCCATCGGGACAGCCAGCATCCCATCGGGACCGCCCGCATCCCATCGGGACAGCCCCATCCCATCGGGACAGCCCCATCCCCTCGGGACAGCCCGCATCCCATCGGGACAGCCCGCATCCCATCGGGACAGCCCGCATCCCATTGGGGACAGCCCCATCCCATCGGGACAGCCCGTATCCCATCGGGACAGCCCCATCCCGTCGGGACAGCCCGCATCCCATTGGGGACAGCCCGCATCCCATTGGGGACAGCCCGCATCCCATCGGGACAGCCCGCATCCCATCGGGACAGCCCGCATCCCATCGGGACAGCCCGCATCCCATTGGGGACAGCCCGCATCCCGTCGGGACAGCCCGCATCCCGTCGGGACAGCCCGCATCCCATCGGGACAGCCCGCATCCCATCGGGACAGCCCCATCCCATCGGGACAGCCCGCATCCTGTCGGGACAGCCCGCATCCTGTCGGGACAGCCCCATCCCATCGGGACAGCCCCATCCCATCGGGACAGCCCGCATCCCATCGGGGACAGCCCGCATCCCATCCGGGACAGCCCGCATCCCATCCGGGACAGCCCGCATCCCATCGGGACAGCCCGCATCCCATCGGGACAGCCCCATCCCATCGGGACAGCCCCATCCCATCGGGACAGCCCGCATCCCGTCGGGACAGCCCGCATCCCATCGGGACGGCCCGCATCCCATCGGGACGGCCCGCATCCCATCGGGACCGCCCGCATCCCATCGGGACAGCCCGCATCCCATCGGGACAGCCCGCATCCCGTCGGGACCGCCCGCATCCCTGCCCGGGACGCCCCGCTGAGCGCCCAGGGATCTCCCCGGACCCCCGGCCGCCGGTCCTACCTGTGTCCAGCCCGGAGCCCGGCTCGGGGGCGGCCAGCGCCGCCGGGCACAGGGACAGGGCCAGGGCCAGGGCGCAGAGCAGCGCCAGCGCCCCGGAGCGCATGGTGCCCGCAGCCGGCCCCGCCGCATCCCGGCCCCGCCGCATCCCGGCCCGGCCCCGCCGCCGGGACAGGCACGGCCCCCGCCCCCGCCCCCGCCCCCGCCCCCGGCCCCCGCCCTGCCCCGCACGGCGGCTCGTGGCCCGCATCACCCCCTCCCCAAAACCAGCCGCGCCCCCGGGGATGAGCGGTTTGGGGGTGGGGGTGCTCCTTCCCCCCGTGCAGACTCCGCGGCGGGCAGACGGACAGACAGACACACCCCTGACACACACACACACAGATTCAGCGGGTTGCGGACACCCCCTCCCGTGCTGGTTTGTCCTCCATAGGTAAAGGAGACATCCCACAATCTGCCGCCCCCAAGAACTCGCTGCAGGTGTTTCTCGGGGTGCTTCGCCCCCTCCCCCAGCTGTGCCCAGCTCCCCCTGGGGGTGCCCGGCCCTGCTCCTGCAGCGGGAGGGCAGAGCAGCCCCTGCCCCGGCGTTTTGGGGTGAGCGAGGCACCGCAGCTCTCCAATGGGCCGGACTGGTTTCACCCCGGCTTCCTCAGGGTCTGGGTCAGTCCAGCCCCTCCTGAGATCACAGCGGGTTAATCTGACCCAGGCAGGTCCTCCCCAGCCACGCCACCATCCCAGTGGGAGGGATTTGCAGAATCACCCCAAAAGTGAGTACCCCAGTCCCCACTCCAGACCGGAGTGCCGCCCCATAGCAGACCCTGCCCGCTCAGTGTCACCAGTGTCACCAGTGGCACAGACCCTGCAGCTGTGTGTGACAAAGCTCTGGGTGCTCACAGATGCCCTGGGGAGGGTTGGCTTATTCCCAATCCATGATAACACTTTCCCTGCAGCAATCACACAGAGACAAAATACTTGGGAACCTTCAGCAAGAGACAGGCAGCCAAACTCCAGCGGGACATCCCTGCCAGGGAGCAGGAGATGCCCAGGGGTGACACCCAGCTGTCATTTGGCTGGTGAATGCCACACCACGGCATTGGGAAAAGAGATTCTGGAATCCTCACCTGAAATCCCGACTGAGACACGAGCCAAGCTCGGTGCAAAACGTGCTGTGCCCACCTCTCTGCCCCTTCCCAGGCGCTCCCCTGCCACCGGCTCGGCTTGCCAAGGAAATGAAGGTCAGAGACACTCCAGGAGCCTTTGCTTTGCCAGGTGGAGGACTTTATTTGTCAAGAACACGTGACACGGATTTGCCTTTCCTTTCGGACTCTCACTGATGGATTCCCTTGGATGTGACCGTCTGTCCCAGCAGCACGTGTCCCTTCCCTTGGCATGTCCTGCAGCCCATCCCTGCTGGGGCACCCAGGGACTCTGCCCTCTGCTCCTTGCACATCCCACCAGGTCTGCTTTAGGTGGATCACCTGCAGAACCACATCTTTTTTAGGTGGATCACCTGCAGAACCACATCTTTCAAGCACTCTCCAATCCACAGGGAGGAATTGTCAAATTCCCAGGATTTCCGTGCCACAGTCCTGTCTCTCAGCTCAGCATCCTGTTTTCAGCCACCCTCTCATCTGCTGTATCCAGTGACACAACCACATCCACGCCCCACCTCAGCCCTCGGGGAGACAATTTGTGTTTGCAGTGTGCCAGTCTTTGGTGCAGGAGTAGCTGGACAAGGACCACGCTTCCTCCTCCTCCTCTCTTTGTGCCGTGCTGGGCAGAAAAAAGGCTCCCAGAACACGAGAAATAAAAAAAAACAGACACAGACAAACTGGGATATTCTGTTTCAGAACAACGACAGAAAGTGGAGGTGAGCTAAAATGAATAAACTCTGGTTACTGATACTGTTTGCTTCAAATTAACAGCTCTGCTCCATCAGCTTGTTCCTGCCTTCCTCCTTGGGTGGAGGGGCTCCGTTCTGCATTTCCATCCCTTCTCTCAGGGTTGGTTTGCTCAGATCTCGTTCTCCTGCTGATTCACCACCCCAAGACTTCACCTCAAATACCTCCACATCCTTATCAGAGCCCCCAGTGCATCAGTCACTGCCATCCCTCAGTCCCCAGCTTCCAGCACTTCTTCTCTTCCCTTTAAATTCTCCCCAAGTGAATTCCCTCCTAGGGAGATGCCAAATTTCCAGTGACCCCTCCTCACTGGGATCCTACTGAAAACCTGTGGATCTAAAAAAGATCCTGCACACACCATGAAGGAAGAAGCAGAGCACCCTTAACCTTGTCCTCACTTGCTGGGTGACCCTGGGCAGTTTAGTCCCTTTGAAGGGTCTCTAGTGACTATTTTTTTTAATCCCATAAAAATGCAAAATTCACCTCATCTGCAAAATATTTTGGAATGTGCTGAGTGACAGCATTGAGCTGAGGTTTGTTATCACGATCAGGCACTTCCTGAAAACGGTGTTTTCACAGCCTGGAAAATATCAGGAGATCTGCTTAGGCCTGATAAAGAGGGATGAATACACTGGGATGAGTAATCTGTCACCTTGGAGGAGATGTAGGAGTCTGTGGGTGTTGTCTGAAATGTGGCTGCAATGAGGAATCAGAGGATGATCCCAGCTTTTCATTCTCCAGGGAATAAAAAAAGCCAAATTACCTGAGCACCTTGAACTATGGTGTGCTCAGCTTCTTACCCTGAGTTTTCTGCATCCTAAAACAAAATTCCAGGGAATGACTCTCAAGCCTTTTGAATCAGAGTTTTTTTTTCTTTTTTTCTCTTTCCCTAGAAAGTAGAAAAAGCCTGAAAATGCTACCCCCTAATGGCACAACTGAGTGTGGGGTGCTGGCCTAGGAAAAGCTGATCTAGGTTTTATCCACAGGGAATAAAGGGAATGGAAATTGTGGTCTCTGCTAGAAAGATGTGCCCCTGGGGGGAAGAAACCTTGTGCAAACACCCCGAAAACAAAACCTTCCACCAGGAATGGGATGAGGAACAAAAATAAAGCCATTTTTGGGATTCAGCTGAACTCAAACCCAGAAGTTCCAGCTCCAGCATCTCGGATGTGGGAGAAGCTTTGAGTGTGGGATCAGGTGTCCTGCCTGTTCCAGCTCCCTCAGCTCTGGAGAAGCTGATGGGTTCTTGCTGCCTTGGACCCAAAGAACACAACTGGAATAACGAGAAAGAAAAGAAAAAAAAAAACTTTAAAAGGGCAGAGAATCACCAGAAGGCTTTTAGGATTTTAAAACCCTTATGGGGTTGTAAAGTGGGTTTGGAGGTCTCTGTGATCCAGGTGTGAAGGGGAGAGGTTGCCCAGCTCTCCCCAGGCAGATTCCAGCCCCACAGGGGGTTGTGGTGAAGCAAATCCTGCAGGGTCCCCTCGGTGGTTGAGGTGGACACTGATCCACACTGATTCCCAAATCCTCTACTTCAAACCTTCCCCTGTACCCTGCTCAGAAATCTCCATTTCATGTTTATTTGGATATTTCAAAAACTTAATAAAAATCCTGCTCTTCAGTGCCAAGAACCCCAAACCCCACACAGACCACACTGCAAGCCAAGGAAAGTTCTCCTGCCCCAAACTCTAACCACGAACTGTGTGACCTCAAGCAAAACATCTCCTTCCCAAGCTCCAGCCTGACCTGGAGATCAGAGAGTTGAGGATCTTTTCCTTTCATTCCACAGCAAATCTCAGGTGGGACTCATCACAGAAAAGATGCAACAAGAGTCAAGACCCTGTGCTCTAAAAAGTGCTCTACAGCATCCAGGAATTTTTGGGGAGTCCTTGGTGTTGTGTGACACCAGAAGACCCCGATGAAGGAGGAACACAGTGGATTTCTGCCCCTGGGAAGGAATGAGGGGAATTCTCCAGTTATCCAGAGAAATGAGAAATTCTTTCCTTCTATCCTGACAGCCCTTGGATTTTTCTGCTCAGTGCAAGTCTTGGAAGTACCAACTTCCAATTAATCCCACAAGTAGATTGTGACTAATTCTGTTTTCTCCAGGTGCTGCAGCAGGGCCTGGACACGACAGACTGTGACACCAACCCACCCCTCACACTGCAGATTCCAGGCAGGAACACCTGCAGGGAGTGGGGTTAGGGCTCAGGGTCAGAGCCACAGGAAGCCTCACACCCAGCACGCAAAATAATCTGGGTTGGATTTAGGGTTGGACCCCTTAAAGGTCCTCCAGCCCAACCCTTCTGGGATGAGCAGGGACAGCTTCAGCTTGTTCAGAGCCACATCCAACCTGATCCTGAATGTTCCCAGGGATGGGGCATCCACAGCTCCTCTGGGCACCCTGTGCCAGCGTTTTACAGGAGGAACATCCCTCTGCTAAAAAGCTGTCAGGAATCAATCACTGCTGGAGGGTTTAACCCTCACCTTTACAGTTCTGCTGCCTGTTGGACTCCAGGAACTGCCATCTCCGTGCTGGATCCACACCACAAATTTCCAAACAGCTCCCTACTCAAACCGAGCATCTGTGGATGAAAAAAAAACCCCACAGATGCAGCCAATTGCTGGCAAAGTCCCAGTCTGGGATGCAGTTTGTCCCTCCTGGAGGTGGGCAGGCCCTTGGGGCCGGCCCTCGGCGTCTCCCAGTCACAGGCACACCGCACACACCGTCTGGGAATTGCTCACGTTGGTTTTTTTTTGGTTTTTTTTTTTGCTAAGTTTTTATTTTAATTCAAGGACTTTGCTTCATACAAAATGGAATTGTAGAAACAACTGCAGAATTCAAAGTTTGGCTGATAAATATTACTCAGGCAGCAAACTAGGCAATCACAGAACCTTTTTTTTTTTTCTCAAATTTTTCCCCCCCTTTTTTTTTTTTGGGTAAAGTTCCGCTTGTGTTGCATGGTTGGAACTTTGATCGTTTTTCACACTGTTTTTTTAAATATAAAGTTTTGCAACAAACCCCCAAATTTATATCAAATATAATTAAAAATTAACAACTGATGAATACATTGTATCAAAAAAGTACGAAGATAAACATTTTCCATGCACATACTTTTTATAGATATGTATATATGTATATATATTACATGCAAACATTACTTATTCAAAGTACAGCCACTACGAGACTGGTTCTGGATGCAGAAAACTGATCGGTGCAATTCAAGTTTGGCAACTCACTATGAGGATTCTTGGAAAGATGGAGAGACAGCAGAAAGGCTGTAAAAAAACGTCAGGAAAGGGTTATGGATAATTGTGGTCAGGCTTGTCTGTCACTGTCATCGACCCCTACGAGGCGGGTGGAGGATTTGGACAACTTGAGATTCTTCTGTCTAATAACTTAGATGACCCAAGGCTGTGTTAGTGCAGGGCTGGGGGGGTTGGGGATGGAAAAATGGGAGAAAAGAGAATTATTCCGTACAGAAAGGCATCTCTGTTGCTTTCCAGTGTGGGTTCAGTGTTTGCATGCACGGGCAGAGAGATGGTGTTGTCCCTTCCCCTCGACTTCCTGGAGTAAAATAGGAACGTTCCCTTGGAAAAATTCAAATAAAGTGTTTGTGCCTTCATTTCAGGAAAATGTATAAAACATTTGGTCACAATCGTGCTGAAGCCTGAAACAGGAAAATCCAGCAGCTGAAGCTGGAGATGGATGAAGGTCTTTGCGTGGGGTGGGGCGGGGTGTGTCCGGACGTGTCATCTGGTTGCATAGCCCTCCTTTGGGAATGCCAGGAATGCCAGCCGTGACCCCTGGCTACCACACTGCCAAAATTCCGAGTGCACACGAGTACAGAGACAGAGATACAGACAGGATTATCCTTTAGCAGAATCCAGGGATGAGATCGGCCAGAGATTGCTACTGAACAGAACGAAATTAAAACAAAACACCGGAGGGAACAAAACCGGGTTGAGTTTCCTCACGGGAAGAGCTACAGGAGATGTGAAGAACCACCCTAGAGCAGACTGCTCCTGCCTGAGGCTGCCAGACTTTGCTGAGAGCACCTCCTGAGCGTTTTGGTGGCATCTGATCCCCTCCAAGCAGCCCAGGGACAGAACAGGTCACCAGGGCCAGCGGGATTTCCACCCACCCCACGCGACCGCCGCGCCTGGAGAAGTTCCACAGCTCTGGGGCTTGGCAGATCCTCTGAAAAAATTCACCTCTCCAACCCTATCCTCTTTCCTGGTGGTGTTTTTAGGGATGTGCTCAGCACCTCCCACCCTTTCTCCTTTCACCTTTTAACCTCTCCACGTCCTCTGGCTGCCCTGTGCCCCGAACCAGCCCTACAAGGGCTCAGCAGAGCCCTGGGCACGAGGGCCTGGCCAAGCTTTGCCCCCAGCCCCCTCCCACCAGCACAGTGCTTTGGCCCCTTTCCCAGGCTCACAGTGCAGGAATCCACACGGGCACAAAAGAAAGAAACCAGCCAACACAAGAGTCGTTGCAAGAACGCAGAAATCTCATCCCTGAGAATCAGAGTTAGAGGTTTGGATTATTATTATTATTATCATCATCATTTTTTTTTTTTTTTAAACTTTCTATTATCAGGCAATAAAAACAACTCACTCCAACTGCCCTCCACACCAGTGATGCATGGCCAGAGCTCTCTCAGCTGGCCTGTGGGAGATGCTGCTTCCCCTGCAGGAGCATCCCTGCAGGTGCTGCCCTTTCCCACCTGCATTTCCTCCACTGGGCAATGAGACAAGGCCGGCTTTGTTTGCTGCAATCACTCCCCTCCCACCCATAAAAGTATATCTATATATATATTTATATATTCTAAAAAGAAAAAAAAAAAAAAAAAAAAATAAAATGAAAAAAAAAAGAAAGGCCAACAAAACCCAAACGAACCCCAAAGCACATTTTGCCTTCCCCACTGGAAGCTCCCAGCCTGGGGTGCAGTGCTGGGGCCGTGGTGACCCCAGGGCCCCCCGAGGCTCCGGCCCCAGCCCCTCTGCCCTCCCCACGCTCGCCCAAGCTCTGATGCCTCGAAGCAAGAGGTTGCATCGTCACTGTGAAAGATTTCAAAGGTTAGGCACTTAGTAGTGAACAACTGGAGCATTCGGTAGAAACGGTGGGACCTGGAATGACAGTTGGACTAATTTTCTACAGAAAGAGGAAATTTTTTTCTGGTTTTTTTTTTTTTTTTTTTTTGGTTTTTTTTTTACTGTACAATTTACAAAAATGCACACAATGAAAAGTTAAAGTTCTATCTAATAGCTTGATATAAAACCAATAACATTTCTTCTTCTCACCCCTACGCTTGTTTTTTTTTTTCCTCTTTTTGTTTGGGTTGGTTTTTTTTTTTTTGTGGACTTTTTTTTTTTTTTTAAGTTATTTTTTGCTAAATCAAGCTTATATTGTAAACAAGACAAAACAGTGAGGGCGTGTTGCAGTCAACAGGAGAGAGGGATGGATTGAAAAGTCTCAGCAGCAAGGAAACAGTCCTTACAAAGGAGCTCTCTTGTGGCTTTACCGTGTGTCTGTGTGAAGGACCCGATGTGGTGAGTGACATTAGAGACCCCAGGGCAGCGGTGTCACAGCAGGGTCAGCTCGGGGGGGTGGCACCAGCTCTGCCCTAAAGGATTGCAGTGGCTGAACATCAAGTCCCAAAGGACTGTCCTTTGTTCTGGGCTGTGTTTCTCCTCTCCCAGTTTCTTGGGTGCATCACTTCCTTCTGGGCGCTCAGCGAGGCAAAACGCGGGGGGCGAGCGTTGTTGGCGCGAGTCCCTCTGCGACCCCGCCCTGCCAGCGGGGAATTATGATGGGAAATTAACTAAGAAATAGCCCAACAAAACTGCGCCAATCTCGAGAAGGACCCACAGTTCTGCTTTTCCACCGTGGAAGGTGAGGATCGCTCTTCTCCCGGCTCCTCGCGGCCGGGTTGGCGCCTGGTGCGTGTCTCGGGACTAGGCAAGGCAGTGGGGAGGGGGCAGAGAGGGATGTGCTCCTCCCGCTGCCTTCCCCAGAAGGAGGGAGCCTTCTTCCTCCATCTGTCTAGTGCAAAAAAAAAAAAAAAAACCAAATCAAAAAGAAAAAACCTAAAGAACAACAGAGGAGAGAGAGAGGCTGCAGGGGCATCTCCGGCCCCGGGCGCTGAGCAGTTCTCGGGGCTGCCCCGCCGGCCACCTCTGGCCCTGGGCCCCCGTGGGAGCTCCCAGCCCTCCAGATGATAAAACTCATCCTTATTAATCACGCACACCTCGCAGGGTTCCGCCGAGCCGCTAGCACCAGTCGTCCTCATCGGCTTCGTGGTAGTAACCGCGCCCGCGGGCGCCGGCGCTGAGCCCCAGCGTGTAGTGGTACCCGTTGGGCACGCGGCGGGTTTGGTGCGGCTGCGAGGTCAGCGAGGAGACGTAGGAAGTCCTCGAGGAGCGGCCCGAGTTGGTGGCCACGGCCTCCTCGAAGGTGAGCGCGTCCTCGTGCGCGGCACGCGGCGGGCCGGCGGCGGCGGCGTCGCGGTGGCCCAGGTAGGGGTCGGAGCCGGTGCGGGCCACGGCGGGCGGCGGCGGCGGCGGCTCCCCCCGCAGCAGCGCGTTGTGCTCCGACAGCCCGCGGCTCAGGCGGCCCGGGGAGAACGTGGGGGTTTGGAAAGTGGTGAAGTGCACGGGCGAGGAGTTAGCGGTCTTGTAAGTGATGCTGGGGCGTGGGGTCAGTGGAGTCTGTGGGAGCTGCCTCCGACCCCGGCAGGGGGTACTAGCACCAGATGTCGACAGCAAGGGGCTCCCATTAACTGAACCACTGCCCTACATCAAAATTGGAACAGAGCAAATCGAAAAATAAAAAAAGGGAAACGCCGGACAAACACAAAAGCAGGCAGGTATCAAACAGAAGGAGAAGCAACAGAAGGCATAGACGAGTCACAAGAGGAAAAAAAAGCAAAAAAAAAAAAAAAAAAAGAGAGAGTTTAGACAAGCACAGTCGGGGTGGGGAGGCTCTCGAGAGATAATTTAACACGAGATGTGGAGAGTGGAGAGTTCAAGTCTGGGAGCAGTAGGAACAGAGAGGGGCAGAGCATCGGTAGGACGCAAACTGGGACACGGCTCCAACAGAGGGGACACTGCCCAGGGGAGGCACCCACAGCACACAGGGCTCAACATGCGCCTTACCTGGCCTGGGAGCAGCAAAAAAACCTGAATTTTGGGGGGGTTTTTTATAAATTATTGTTGTTTTTTTACAGTTTAGCTTCGGGGTGAGTCTGTGCAGAACTTCACCCCGCAGTTGTGCGTGCTGGGTTTGTGGGAGGTGTCCCTGCCCACAGCAGGGGCTTGGAAGGGAATGAGCTTTAAGGTCCCCTCCAAATCAAACCATTTTAGGATTCCATGAATCTATTTCTGTTGCCAAAACTGGATTATGGGTGGTTGTTATTATTAAGGATTCTGCATGGAAGGAGGATCTGGGTGACTGTTGGGAATGAAATACCTTTGGATTCAATAGCCAATTTCTGGGAACATAACCAAAAGCTTTTTGGACAGGCTTTAACAAGTCCCTTTAACAGAAATGAATTCACATTCTTTTCTTAATATTACACATTTGATTTTGGAGTGGTAGAAAGGTCTGCAGCTTCCTGGGTTACTAATAACACCTTGTGAGAGTGAACTAAGCTGCAGTAACTTACACAAATGCCACGAGTGAGAGGAAAGGGCCCCTGTCTTCCCATTTCTGTTTACATTCTCCCAAGGCAGGACATGAATGCATTGAACAATCCCTCAGCCTTTCCCAACCTAACATTTTGAGACCAGACCTTTGTTTAAAGAGCATTTTTTCCTTCTGATCACCCCATCAGGCTGGTCAGGCTCAGTCACTGCTTGTTCTGCTCTGCCCTGCCTGGCTCTACCAGTGATCAGCAACACTCCAGCATCCAGGGGAAGCTGCCCAGCTTCTCCCAAGGGCCTGAGCTCCTCACAGTTACCAAAGAAAGGAGAACTAAATTTTAGCCTGGAGAGAAGGAGGCCCAGGGAGGACCCTTTTGGTTTCTACAACTCCCTGACAGAAGAATGGAGCCAGGTGATTGTCAAGCTCTGCTCCCATGTGAGAGGAAATTGGACAAGAGGAAATGTGGGAGTCCAGAAGTCCAGACGCCCACCCAGGGACGCCAGATGTCACATCCTGAGGTGTCTCCTTAGACCTGAGATCACCTCTGGAGGACATGCCCCCAGTTGTGTCAGGGTGGACATCAGCAGGAATTCCTCCATGGAAAGGGTGGTCAGGGACTGGAACTGCCCAGGGAGGTTTGGAGTGCCCATCCCTGGAGGTGTCCCAGGAAGGGCTGGATGTGGCACTGAGTGCTCTGGGTGGTGACAAGGTGGGACTGGGCACAGCTTGGACTTGAAGAATTTCTCCAGCCTTGTTGTGAGGCCCCAAGCAGGACCTCCATGGCTTTATCTGCAACTGCCTGACCTTCCTTCCCCCTTCCCACCTCCTCTAAGTGGAACAAAACACAGGGAAGCTGCAGAAGGGGCTGGCAGAGCTCAGGGCTGTGTCCCCACCCTGGCTCCCCTCACCTGTCTGTGTGGGCCGTGCTCTGGGCCCCCGTTGGGGGAGGTGGGCCTGCTCTGCTCAGCAGATTTGGGCTGGGCACGGTCCCGGCTGCCGTAGCGGTCGCAGGAGTAGAAGCGCTGCTTTTCCGAGGAGGAGGAGGAGTGCTGCTTCCTCTCCTGGGAGCGGCCACGCTCCTGCTTCTTGTCCTTGGAAGAAGACTCTCCAGACTGGGCTACTGCAAGGAGAACGTTGGGGAGGGGTCACCAGCGTGTGTGTGGGGTGGGGAGGTCCTTCCATGCACCCCACCTGAAAGGAGGGGGACAGGGATGTGCATTGTGGGGTCCAGGGTGTTCCCCTGGATGCCTCTAGACCCCCCTGGCAGGGGTCTCAAAGGCTTTGGCACAGTACCCAGGACCCCTGTGGACTGGATTTAAGCCCCTTGGAAAAATTACCGTCATTGCCGGAAGAATTACAAGTCACAAAAAATAAGCAGAGTATAAATTAGATTGTCAGAAGGTAGAAAAGTGAATTTTTAGAGATGTTTATATTAGAGGGTTTAAAGCTAAGATGGAGGATTTTGGGAGTGATATGACTTTTCTTCTTCTTGTCATCCATTTTCTGAGCCAGGATGGCGCTTTTGGATTGGTGTGAGGGGGAACTGGACAGGGCAATGTAAAGGTCACGTATTGGAGAGTAATTGTAAACATTAATTATGTAATTTATAGCATAAAAGATAAGACCTGCAGGGTGTGCCTTGACCAGCGTGCTAGACAGATCTCTGTACCTCAGAGAAAGAACTCCTTAGATAAGAGACAATAAACAACCTTGGAAAACCCTGAAAAGCAGCTTCTGCATTTTCTTCAGCGCTGGGGCTGGGAAGAACACGGACTCTAAACCACCAAGCGTCCTGCTGAGAGGGATCTCAGGCATAAAGGCAGCGACAGTGCATCCCCTCCCTGACCCTCAGAGCACTCACCAGCTTGTCCATCAGGCAAGTGATGGGCGGCCCTATCCAAGGACTTCTGCTTCTTGTCCTTGCGCCGGTGGCAGCGGTGGTGGTGGTGGTGGTGGCCCTGCTCCGGGGGCATCCTCTCCAGGGAGTACTCGTAGAGGTGCATGGCGTGAGGGCGCTGCGGGGCCAGCGTGGACACCGAGCGCTTCATGGGGCTGGTGTCGGGGATGGGCTGCAGGGACAGGGAGGGAGGACAGGGTGAGGGTGGGCTGTGCCCTGCCCGCCTGCCTGGCGCCCACGCGGGGAGAGGAAGGGACAGCGAGGAGGGCGAGGACAGAGATGGAGACAACCAGAACGGGCAGGAGGGTTGAGTGTGGAATCTGGGGAGTGAATGGGATCTCTGAGTGCCAGTCCATGGGAGCAGGGGAGCAGAGGCACAGGCGGCACTGCACGGCACAGCCAGGGGGCTCAGCAGGGACAGGGCAGAGCAGCAGCCAAGCCTCACACGGGGAATTCTCCAGCTGCATCCCAAAGCAGCTCCAAAGGGGAAAGCAGGTAGCACAGCACCTCATGGAGAGGGAGAAAAATCAGGAATCAGGGCGAGGTACAGGCCAAGGAACCAGGAAATGCCTTCTATCTCCCTGCAGTGAACACAGCTCCCATCAAACATTTAAACCTCTCTTGCCCCAGCCTCGCTCTCTGAATCCTTTGCTTGGGTCAAGCATAGTGTGTACATCCTGCAGCCCCACCAGGACAACTCCAGAAAGGAATACCTGGGTTTGCTACTGCTGTTTCTAAAACATTTGTGTCCAAACACCCGGGCACTGAGAGCTGTAACAGCATTGCTGCACCCCCTCCCTGTGCCAGTGGCAGCTCCAGACCCTGCTCCTTCCCTTTAGGTACAAAACCTTACAAGGGCTCTGCAGAACCCCAGACAAGTGTCCTGCAGGACAGCTCCTCTCACAGCCTCTGCCCTCCCTCTGCCCAGGGACGAAGCTCAGAAAACAGGGACAATTCCCACATCTCCTTCTCTGCTGGCCTCTGCTTGGCTCTGTGTGGAGACAGCACCTCATCCATCCTCTGGATGCTTCCCTGGGTCTGTCACTGCATCCGAGCCATGTGCCACAGGAGAGATCTCAGAGCAGGGCACTCCAGCTCACCAGTGAAATTCAGGATGTTCTCCACTCCCTCAGCCTCACACTTGTTCAAATTCCCAATCCAATAAGTGCCTCCAACAACAGCTCTCAGGGAACATTTACTCTGCTCACTGTAACCTTTCCTAAGACTCTGTATTATTTTTCCTGACTGTTCTCTTTTGTTTGCCTATTCTGAAATCCAGATACCTGCTTCCCTGTGATATTTACCCAAAGCAAAGCCAATTGTTTCACAGCTCTGCTGATAATTTTGAGTGGAAAAACCACTCTCCCTCCCCTTGAGGGCAGATTATCCTGGGTGTAAAGGCACAATCTGGGAAGTTACCCATATTTTAGTGCTTCCCAATGAAGGGCAGCTGGGATCCTGGTGCTGAAGGCTGGGATGAGGGAGCCCAGCACAGCCTGTAGTGTGGCCCAAATTCCATCAGCAGGACACGTTGTGCTGCTGTTGTGTCACCTCATTTCTATGGGCAAGAAATTATACTCAGGAGCTTCATATCTGTCCTAGCTTAGTGCTGAGTCTGCAGCTAGGGGAAGGCAGGGAGGCTGTAAACTGGACAGCCTGATGGGCAAAAGTATGGGAAGGGAAAGTATTTCCAACTAAAAACACATCCAGATTTTCAAAATCCATACAGGGGCTGCCAGGAAAAAAGCAACAGAAAAATCCCAGAAAACAAACAAACAAACAGAAACACAAACAGAAGCCAAACAACCAAACAAAAAACAAACACATGGATTGACAAGAAAGGAACATTTCTTTTTGGTTCTGCTTCCCCACTTATTCCAAGGACAGAAGTCCCACTGACATGAATCAGTGGCAAAGCAATCAATCCCTTTTCCATAAATCCTGGCCAGGCTCTTGTTATGGGAGGCACAGGCTCCCAAAAAGCCTCGGGAGACTGCATGCACCCCTGCAGAGAGCTCCTAATTGCTCCTTCATTACCAACCCGGCTGCCTAAATTCCTGAGCAACGAGGCATGAAAATAAACAAATAAAAAAAACCCCAAAAAACCACCCACCCCACCCCTGCTACCAGAGCGAGCAGCGTGCAACCATGGATCGAGGGAAAAGTGGGAACAGAGAGAGGCTGTGCCGGCAGGACTCCAGATGAGAGGGGAGAAAAGTCAAGGGTTAAAGGAAGGAAGGTTCATTAATTGCTAAGATGAGTTGAATAGGATACGATTTAGTGCAAACTACATACTGCCAGGTAACTCCCAGGTGACCGTGCTTTGCTCCTCTGCAAGGTGAGGGACATTATTGAAGCAGCCCCACAGTACAGCCAGTGTCAGACATCAGATGTGCAGCAGACATGATGACGACCAGGGAGGGAGGGGATGAGGGCAGGGCAGCAGAGAGGGAGGGTGGAAACACAGGAGCAGGGTTGTTTTTTTAAATAAGTGGAACATAAAAAGAGAGAGGCAAACAGAAAGGGAGATGTCCAGGAACAGAAAGCGTTGCAAATAAGAGTTAGAACGAACTCAAAGTTTGGGGAGGGGCAGAGCAGCAGTGAGAGGGAGGGTGGGGATGTGGAGGGGAGACACACACAGAAAGGACATCAGTTATTCACCCAAGCTACAACCACTGAACATTGTATTATTAAGTGAGGTTAGATCTGAGATCCTGGGCCTGATGCACAGCACGAGGGGCAGTGACACCTGGGGACACAAGCCAGGCTTCTGTCAGGGACACTCCTGCAAACACCTGACTGGGAGAGAGAGAGGAGCTTCCCAAGGGAAGGCTCTGCCAGCTGCACTGCCAGGGAAGGACAGAGGCTGCCAGGATAAAGGACAGGGGCCACCAGGATAAAGGACAGGGGCCACCAGGATAAAGGACAGGGGCCACCAGGATAAAGGACAATTTCTGGGAAGGGAAAGGCTTTGCTTTGTGGGCTGTTGTTTTTATTATGGTGAGGAGTGCTCCTGATTTCTGAGAATCCCAGGGCTCCCACAGAGGCTGCAGCTTCTGGAGCCATGTGGGAAGTGCTCTGGCTGGCCAGGGGCAGCTCCAGCACGCTGGCACAACAATTCCACCTGTTGGAGCTGCTGCTGTGTGTGCACGACACAGGGCTTCACTTCAGGGTGCAGCAGATCTTCACATTCTGCTCCCCACAGAGAGCCACAGAAACAGAGCCCAAGGGCAGGCTGCTCCCTCCTGGCTGTGTGAATCAGGCCCTGGGAATGGGGCAGGACACCAGCGGTGAGATGTGACACAGGAGGCAGGATGGTGACTGGGCAGCGTTGGGGACAAACAGCAGTGAACGTGTGAAATGGCCAGAAATGATCTGTGACATCCTACACACTAAGCAGTGCCCACAAGCTGCTGAGAAAGTCAACTCCAGTGAAGAGATTTCTTTAAAAAATAAGTTAAATCAACAAGGGAAATCCTCAACACCAAATTACTGGCCAAGGTCACAGCAGAGGAAAACACAGCTCAGTGTCCCAGAGCAGCTCCCAGGCAGAGCTCCCTGGGAGTCCCTGAGTGTCACAGCACATCTCCAGCTGTTGGTAAGGACAGGGCACAGGAACGTGGCTTGGCTGGTGGAGAGAAACACACAACCCCCGAGAAATGTGCCTTCCAGGAACACTGCCTGCAAATGGCCTTGTCCCCAAATAGTGACCCAGACACCCCTGGGTGGCCCAGCCAGGGGGATCATCCTGGGCTGCCTTTGCTGCAAGTAGGGAGGAGTGAAAGGGGGGACAGGGCTGTGACTGCACAGGATGGCTGCCACTCCTGCAGGGAATGCTGGCCACACCCTGGGGGGAATCACTGCCACACCCTGGGGGGAATCACTGCCACACCCTGGGGGGAATCACTGCCACACCCTGGGGGGAATCACTGCCACACCTTGGGGGGAATCACTGCCACACCCTGCGGGGAATCACTGCCACACCCTGCGGGGAATCACTGCCACCCCCTGCGGGGAATCACTGCCACACCCTGGGGGGAATCACTGCCACACCCTGGGGGGAATCACTGCCAGAACCTTGGGGGGAATCACTGCCACACCTTGGGGGGAATCACTGCCACACCCTGCGGGGAATCACTGCCACACCCTGCAGGGAATCACTGCCACACCCTGCAGGGAATCACTGCCACACCCTGCGGGGAATCACTGCCACACCTTGGGGGGAATCACTGCCACACCTTGAGGGGAATCACTGCCACACCCTGCGGGGAATCACTGCCACACCCTGCGGGGAATCACTGCCACACCCTGCGGGGAATCACTGCCACACCCTGCAGGGAATCACTGCCACACCTTGGGGGGAATCACTGCCACACCCTGCAGGGAATCACTGCCACACCTTGAGGGGAATCACTGCCACACCCTGCAGGGAATCACTGCCACACCCTGCAGGGAATCACTGCCACACCTTGGGGGGAATCACTGCCACACCCTGCAGGGAATCACTGCCACACCCTGGGGGGAATCACTGCCACACCCTGCAGGGAATCACTGCCACACCTTGGGGGGAATCACTGCCACACCCTGCAGGGAATCACTGCCACACCCTGGGGGGAATCACTGCCACACCCTGCGGGGAATCACTGCCACACCCTGCAGGGAATCACTGCCACACCCTGCAGGGAATCACTGCCACACCCTGCAGGGAATCACTGCCACACCCTGCAGGGAATCACTGCCACACCCTGGGGGGAATCCTGGCCATCCCTTGCAGGGAATCCCAGCCATCCCAGCACAAGGCCTGGATTCCAGTCTCCACATCTTTAAAAACATACATTCCCAAGCCACTTCCAAGCCATGACAAGCGGAGAGAAGGTGCTGAGGCCTTGGCCTGCTCTGTCTCCCACCAGAGCCCCAAATCTCACCTGGGTTTCAGCAGCCAGGCGAGGCATGGAGGCTGCCCGGCCCTGGCTCTCCAGGCCTGGCTGGGGCTCTCCGTTGGCAACTGTGGGGCTCATCTCCTTCATTTCCACCACCTGATCAAAACACGGAATGGTTTCAGTAGCAACAACAGCAGCATCAGCTTGGAAGCCACCAGCAGCTTCTCGCAGCTTGATTTGACTGGGAAGAGATGCTGGTGTGAGAAAGAGCAACTCAAGAGCTGAGGAGTGCCCAGGTCACCCTGTCCCCAGCACAGACACCCCACAGGCATGGGATGAGCTCTTCCACCTGGGAAACACCTCAGGTCATTCTGACCAGAAACCCCTCATCTGAGCTGGGACAATGGAAAATGGGAAGAGAAAGTTTGAGGCAGCGAGACAGAATTCCAGGAAAAGCCAGACCAGGCTGTGGGAGCTGCCAGGTTTGGGGTTTGTCCACAATGCTCAAGCAAACACGAGGCAGAACAATGCTTGTCTCAAGGACAGATTTCCTGCTAATGCACATCCCCCATCTTAACCTGGTTTTTATAAACACTTTCTAAAACTTCTGAAATTCCACCACGGCTCTAAAATCTCCTGCACCTCACTCTGTCTTCACCTTTTTATTAAAGTATTTCCTAAAATTTCTTCAATTCTACCATAGTTCTAAAATCTCCTGCATCTCAAACCACCTTCACCTTCTTTTTTAAACATTTTCTTAAATTTCTGGAGTTCTCCCACTGCTCTAAAATCTTCTGCATCTCATTCCATCTTCACCTTTTTATTAAAGTATTTCCTAAAATTTCTTCAATTCTACCACAGTTCTAAAATCTCCTGAATCTCACACCATCTTCACCTGCTTTTTTAAAGCGTTTTCTTAAATTTCTGGAGTTCTCCCACTACTCTAAAATCTTCTGCACCTCACCCTGTCTTCACCTGTTTTTTTCTAAGTATTTCCTAAAATTTCTTCAATTCTACCACAGTTCTAAAATCTCCTGCATCTCACCTTGTCTTCACCTCCTTTTTTTAAACATTTTCTTAAATTTCTGGAGTTCTACCACACCGCTAACATCTCCTACACCTCGCCCTGTCTTCACCTGCTTTTTCTAACCATTTTCTGAAATTTCTGGAGTTCTCCCACTGCTCTAAACTCTGCACCTCCCTGTTCCCACCCTGGCCCCTCTGCTCACCCTCTCAATGGGGATCTCCTCGGAGTGGCCTCTCTCAAAGGCTGGGCTCCTGGTTTCATAAAACACGTCCTGGGTGCGCTGGGTCCCCCAAGAACTGGACTCTTTGATCCCTCCCTCTGGGGGAGGCCTGGCCAAAGGAAAAGAGGGGAAAAAGATTCATTCAGACTGGAGCATTCTTTGGGGTTTCACATGTGAAAAATCAGTTGTGGGATGGGGACAGTGGCTGGTGAAGCTCTAAGGGATTTTCACTTGTAGAGCTTGAAGATCCCATGAGAATAAGGAAATCAAACCAACCATGTTTTTTTTTTTTTTTTTTTTTTAGTAATTAAGGAAAATTACTTCTGCCACTTAATTCCTGATGGGCAATGAAGAATTTGGGAGTTCAGGGCGATTTTGTGTGAAAACTGGTCAAACACCTCAACCATGCTGAAGTCCCTTCACCAGCTGTTGAGTCTGGTGTTGGTTTCCCCATCAGGATTATTTGGGATGTTTAAACCTCAGCTGTCTCACTAAAAATCCACAGTGTTTATGATCCAGAGGGAAAATCACCTGGAGAGCAAGAAATGGAGAATTGATTAGGGATCACTGTCACTAGGACTGCTTGGAAGGCTCTCCATGAAGGGATAATTTTCCCAAAAAGACAAATTTTATTGTGGCAAGCGCTTGCTGTTACCCAGTGCCACAAGCTCCAGGGATGAATTTATACCCAAAGATCTTTGGCCTCCCAAAAACTCATTGCTGGGATGCTCAGTGGGGTTTCCTTGGCTGTTTTTCAACAGTCCCAAATTCCTCTGAGCAAACCCACCCTGGGAAGCTCCCCAGTGAGGATTCACAAAGGAAACACTGAGATCCCAAAACCACCAGCACAGGGATAACTGCAGTGGGAGCCTGTTGGATCTCAGAAAACTGGGATTTCTGAGCTTTCTGTGCTTTCCAGACCCCCAGGAAAACACTGCTTTTGACCTGAGGCCTTGTAGAAGGGTTCCAAATTTGAGTGATGGATTTGGAATCACAGGTGTGTAGTTAAAATAGAAGTGTGTGATTTCACATGGTGAAGGGTTTTGAATTTGAGGTTTTTGTAATATAACAATAGGTATGGGACAAGATAGAAGATTTTGGGTGTTTCTGTCTTCTTCCTTCTTCATGGTTTCAGGCAGTAGTTTCTGGTTGAACAATTAGTGCTGCACTGAGGGTCATAGGATTTTGGTTATTGGGTCAGAAGTATAAATAATAAAGGTGTTAATTCTCTATGGGACTGTTTAGCCATAAAAGACCTTGTAACTAGCTAGGTTCACCTCCATTCTGCTCACTTTTAGCTGGTGCAAGAAATGTTACAGAACTCTCTGCACTTTAGATAAGATTTAACAAACAACCAAGCCCGAACACAAGAAAATTCATCTCCTTCATATTTTCAGCCCTGACTCTGAGTGAAGACAGAAGGAAACGATGACAAACTGCTCATTGATTCACAGCAGCAGAGCCGCCAGCGGGGACTGTCCCAGCGCGGTGACAAGGGGCTGCTGGCCTTGGTGCCACCAGAGCCTCATGAGCAGCAGTGAGGGGTGGCTGAGGGGTGGCTGAGGGGTGGGTGAGCCCAGCAGGGCTCTGGGGGCAGGGGTACTCACAGGGCTCCCCCGTTGTTGAGGGAGGCCGAGCTCTTCTGGCGCAGGAAAGCCTTGGCGTTGCTGAAGCTCGAGGGCTGGCTCTGCTCCAGGGTGGCCTTCAGCGGGTGGAACAGGGACACTGGCCCGGGCTGCCAGGGACAGGGAAGGTTGTCAGAGCTGCCATGGGCTGCAGGGCTTTGCCAAAGACGTGAAAAGTTCGTTTTGCCAGCCTGGGCACAGCTGGGAGACACTCTGAGGGACACCTGGTACCAGTCCTGCTGCAATCCCTTCCCTCTGGATGTTCCCCAATTCCTACTCCAATCCCTTCCCTCTGAATGTTCTCCCAATTCCTGCTGCAATCCCTTTCCCTCTGAATGTTCCCCCAAATCCTGCTGCAATTCCTTCCTTCTGAATGTTCCCCCAAATCCTGCTGCAATTCCTTCCTTCTGAATGTTCCCCAATTCCTGCTGCAATCCCTTCCCTCTGAATGTTCCCCCAAATCCTGCTGCAATCCCTTTCCCTCTGAATGTTCCCCCAAATCCTGCTGCAATTCCTTCCTTCTGAATGTTCCCCAATTCCTGCTGCAATCCCTTCCCTCTGAATGTTCCCCCAACTCCTGCTGCAATCCCTTCCCTCTGAATATTCCTCTAAATTCTGCTGCAATTCCTTCCTTCTGAATGTTCCCCCAAATCCTGCTGCAATCCCTTCCCTCTGAATGTTCCCCCAATTCCTGCTGCAATCCCTTCCCTCTGAATATTCCCCCAATTCCTGCTGCCATCCCTTCCCTCTGGATGAGGGAATTCCCCCATGGATGTGGCCAGAGGGGCTGAGCAATTCCAGGGGCTCTGGATGGATCTGTTGTAGCCATGCACACGTGGGACAGATCTCAACCCGTGCTGGATGCTCACCCCAAAAACAACAGGTGTTTGTTCTGCTGGAAAGAACTGGGCTTTTAATGCCAGTTGTGTGAAATTATTTTCTAGAATTTGTAAAAATCTTTCAAATTAGAGCCAAAACTACTTTGAATAATTCCTATTTTCAAAAATAGCTTGAGCCTGATAGCCAAACTATCAGCAGCTTTCAATAGTTCTTTGGTCTCCCAAGGAAATCTTTTGGTGTTCCCCAGGACATTTTTAAACACAGGATTTAGACTTTCAAACATCAGTAGTCATTTTTTTGGAAAAGATCTTTCTTTACCAGAAAAGGCAACTACAATGATTTTTTAAAAATATTTTTGAGAGAGACTTTCAGGAGAGATTTCCATTTTTGAGCCAGCATTTTCAAACTCTGCCTGGATGAGCAGCCAGACCCTCTGGATGAATCCTGCTGGTGATTCTTGCTGCCCAAGAGGGAGGATGGAAAAACCCCTTTTGTACCTGGCACAGGCCCCCAGGGGGCTGGACTTGCTCCCTGCTGTTCTTATTCTGCTTGTAGAAGTCAAATATCATCAGGGCTGCATAGACCTTCCCCACAGTCATCTCATCAGCTGCCAGAGCATGGGGAAAACACAGGAAAAAAAAGGGAAAAATGGGAAAAAGCAGAGACATTCCAAGGGTGAGGAGAAGACAGAAATAAGAAATAACAGCAAATGGGTGTGGAAAACAGGGAGCAACATGAGAATAATGAGGCAAAACAGACAAAGAAAGAAAAAAAAAAAAACAAAGAAAGGTTACAAAAGAATCTTCAACTCTTTGCCTGTTGCTGCCTTGCCTTGGTTTGGAGCTCTCTGTGGCAAACACGGGGATTGTGTAGGAAAAACCAGGCAGGAAAATTCAGTGGCATTGTCAGCATTGCTGAGAGAATTCCTAAATTCATCCCAGACCCACAGCCTTGCTCCTGCTTCACTGAATTCCAGTAAACGGGCTGGAATGGGCTAATATGTATTTAAGGAATATTTCATTTCTCCAGGTGGTTTTTTTCACCCCCAGAGCCACAGGACAGCCCTTCCCTGCCCAGAACTGGAGCAGCAGAAATGTAGGAATCAGGAGAGGAGGGAAAGGAAAACTCCAGCAGTCAAGACCCACTGATTTGCACCTCCTCAGCTGCCTCCTTTTTCTTAATTAACATTTTTCTTAATTAACAATGTCTTTTTCTTAATTAACAATGCCTTTATTACTCTACTCTGCTTATCATTAATCAAGAATCCAGAGCTAATCAAGATAACAGCAAATTTCCCATTTTCTCTGTGTTTTTGCCCAGGATATCACCCAGTGACACAAAAACCTTTAACCCCCAAAAATCTCACATGTGAGTCTCTAAGTCCTCAGCAAGTTTTGTGTCTTTGCTGCATCCTCCAGGTGACCCAGATGGGGTTTGGGACAAGAGGAATGTCAGATTTGTCTTTACAAACAAGCTGTGAGTCTGCTGGGAGATAAAACCAGCACTGAGAGATAAAAGAAACAATGGGATGGATTCCACTGATTGAGGAATGGAAAAAGAGATTTGCCTTTACAAATTGTAGGTTTGCTGAGAAATGAAATTTGATATTGGAAGATGGAAGAAGCAATGGGGAAAACTATGAATTCTGTAAGAATTAAAAATTAAAAGGGAGGGTTGGACATTAGAGGGGAATCTCAGGTATCAGGTGCTTGGGAAGTCTGGGCCTCTCAAGTACCTCAGCAATGGGGAAAGAGAGAGGGAAATTGGGATAAAAGGAGGCTGCATCCTCCAAAAATCTGAGAGACCCCAGGGGAATGCCCCATGGCCTCTCCCTTTATTGAATAAAGCAAAAAGAATTCCTCTATCTCCTTTTTGGACATAAACCTCTGGTGTTGGTGGATTAATTTTCCTGACAGGACAGAGCAGGAAAGGAGGGAAAACCTCATCTGGGGTTGGATAGGGCAGAGGAGGAGGGAGAAACCTCCTGTGGGGTTCCTGGGTGTCTGGGATGGACCCAGTGCTTGAAGAACTTACGTTTGTGAGGAGGCACCAGCAAATCCAGAGTCTTCTGGGACAGGTTGGGCCAGACCAGAGAGATCTCCTTCCTCAGCTCAGCATCACACTGGTGCTGCTTCACACCTCCTGCAGCAGGGAGGGGAGGAGAGCAGTGAAACCTGTCCTGGAGTGGTTAAACCCTGCCCTGGAGCAATGAAACCCTGCCCTGGAGCACTGAAATCCTGCCCTGGAGCAGTGACACCTGCCCTGGAGCACTGAAACCTGCCCTGGAGCAATGAAACCTGCCCTGGAGCAATGAAACCTGCCCTGGAGCAATGAAACCTGCCCTGGAGCAATGAAACCTGCCCTGGAGCAGTGACACCTGTCCTGGAGCAGTGACACCTGTCCTGGAGCACTGAAACCTGCCCTGGAGCACTGAAACTTGTCCTGGAGCAATGAAACCTGCCCTGGAGCAGTGACACCTGTCCTGGAGCAGTGACACCTGTCCTGGAGCACTGAAACCTGTCCTGGAGCACTGAAACCTGCCCTGGAGCAATGAAACCTGCCCTGGAGCAGTGACACCTGTCCTGGAGCAGTGACACCTGTCCTGGAGCAGTGACACCTGCCCTGGAGCAATGAAACCTGTCCTGGAGCAATGAAACCTGCCCTGGAGCACTGAAACCTGCCCTGGAGCAATGAAACCTGCCCTGGAGCAATGAAACCTGCCCTGGAGCAATGAAACCCTGCCCTGGAGCAATGAAACCTGTCCTGGAGCACTGAAACCTGCCCTGGAGCAATGAAACCTGCCCTGGAGCAATGAAACCCTGCCCTGGAGCAATGAAACCTGCCCTGGAGCACTGAAACCTGCCCTGGAGCACTGAAACTTGTCCTGGAGCACTGAAACCTGCCCTGGAGCACTGAAACCTGCCCTGGAGCACTGAAACCTGCCCTGGAGCACTGAAACCTGCCCTGGAGCACTGAAACCTGCCCTGGAGCACTGAAACCTGCCCTGGAGCAATGAAACCTGTCCTGGCAGCACCCCCATGCCTGCACCCCCTCTTCCCATTCCTGTGAGCCAGCACAGCCCTTCCCTCCCAGGGGATCCAGGAATTCTCTGTGCCAAAGTGCAGGAACTCAGCAGAACCATCTCTGGGGACCCTGAGCAGTGAGCTGGGACTTAAATTCGAGCTCAGGTTTATTCCATATAACTGCAGGTGCCTCTTCCTTTGGGGAGTGCCCATGGAGGCAGCAGCACCTCCCAGGTGGGATGCAAAGGACCCAGACAGGAATCACAAAATGCCACAATCACAGATTGGTTTGGGCTGGGAAAGACCTTAAAGATCCTCTAACCCAACCCCCTGTACCATGCTCAATGGATCCCACAGCTCTGCCACCAGCTCCTCCCAAAATCCGTGGCAATGACACACGAGCTCTGCCCCAGCAGCTGCACCCTGAACCAGAGCAGAGCCAAACCCTGTCCCAAAGCCAGGCCTAAACGCACACATGGAGAGTGATTAAAGGCTGGGGGAGCCCCAGGCCAGCTCCAGCTGAATTCCCCACGCAGCAGGCAATTAAAGAGTTCATCTGAATGACACTGATGATTTCAGAGGGGAGGAGGCTCCGGGTGCTCGGTTACACCGCGGGTTGAACTCCCACACGGGAACTCATTAGGCAGGTTTATTAAGGGCCTGTTAAACCCACTAAAGACTCAATTAAATGTAGCACATGAAACCTATTCAAAGGGAGCTCATAACAACAAAACAGGTCAGAACCTCACGCCCCAGAGCAGAGCTAAACCACAAAATAATCCAGGCTGTCAGCTGAGCTCTCCTCCCTGGCTCCCTTCCAGCTTTCAAAAGGGTGGGGGGAGCTTTTCCAGTTGAAAAAGGCAGACAGGTAACCAGAAGCTGAAAATTAAACTCTCAGCATCTTTATCTAGGAGTTATTCCTGATATAAGGTGCTAGCTAAAAGCTTCCATAGAAATAAATGAGTGTCTGATCCTTGTCTTGATCCCACTCCTTTGGGGAGCCCCAGGCACCTCAAAATTTTGTCTTCTTCCAGCAATGCCTCCCCAAAGCATCCGAGTTTAACCAGCCCGGGAGGGAGGAGATGAACTCAGCTGTTTGCACTGGCCTGGAAGTGCTCAGGAAAGCAGAGCAGCCTAACCCTGCCTTGCTCCCTGCTCCTGGGAGCGCTGCTACCTCCTGTTAACTCTGAAATGAGGTGTGAGAGTGCCCTGGGCAGGCCTGGCTGACCCCAGCCGGGCTGATGAAATGGGGTAACGACCCGGAGAAAAGGCTGCAGCATTTTATTACATTGTGAAGTTTAATTGGGAGCGAGTTAACGCCTGATTAACCAGTCGGTAATTCCATTTTATCTCGGGGCAGAATGTGCTTCAGGGCACGTGGAGCTCCTGCCTTGCTGCCAGCACAGAGGGATTGAGAGCTCAGGACAGAGGTGTGGAAACTCATTTCTGATTCAGAGCAAGGAGAACATGTCCTGGGCTTCTCCTCCCAGGGTTCTCAGCTGGGACAGGTGAAGTTCCCAGGTTTCATTGCCACCCCAAAGGCACAGGGATGCCCTCTGTCCTCAGGGATGGGAATGCAGTGGGGACACAGGATTCCCACCTGGGGCAGAATTCCCATGGTTTTGGGACACCAAGCCCACAGACCTCACTGAATACTCTGAGCTGGATGGGACCCACAAGGATTAAATCAAACTCTTCAGTGAATGGCCCATCAGGGATCAGTCTGAGCCCTTGCTCTGACCTGTCCGGGGGCAGGAGCTGGGCTTTGAGCCAATGTGCTCTCAGAAAACCCCAGTTTTCTCCTGTTTTTCTGGAGCTCAGATGGCAGCAGATGCTCTCCCATCCTGCCAGGCACAGGCTGGAGGCTGACAAAGCTCTGGCAGAGGCCACACAGGGCACTGCTCTCTTGCTGCTGCTGTTTGGGGTTTGTTCCACACACAGGAAAACCTGCAGCATAAAGAAATCCACACCTAGAGGAGCTTTCAGCTCTCCCAGTCCCTGTGGGACCATGGTGACAGAGGAGTCCAAGGAGCTGAGCTGCCCTTGGTGGCTCTGCTGCCTGCTCCAGGTGAGCCAGCCCCCCTCAGCCCCTCCCTCTCACCTGAGGCCAGTTTGATCTCCAGGGCTGTTCGGATCAGGGCCATCAGCGTGGAGGTGAAGTGCACAGTCAGATCCTCGGGAGAGATGGGCATGTTCATCCTCACCAGGCGCTGGGGACACGCAGGGCTGGCTGTCAGTGGGGACCAGCATCCTCCCCCCACCCTCAGCTGCCCCTCCCTGAGCCCCCAGAGCACCCAGGATGCAAAAGGAAGGAGCTCTTTGTGTGCTGAGCTGAAATTCTTCTGCAGGTGGATGGCTCCTGCCCAGGAGCAGGTTTGGGGTGGAACTTTGGTGTTTCCAGCTGAGGGGTTTGCCAGCACTGCACTGCAACCCTGCAGAGCTCTCCCAAAAGGAGCCAGGTGGGAGGCTCCCATCCCATTATCCCATTATCCCATCCCATTATCCCATCCCATTATCCCATCCCACCATCCCATTCCATCTCCAGTGGGACTGTCCTGGGGAAGATCTGCACAGAAACTCCTCTGCTCAAGGGCATTTCCTGCTGGTGAAGGGAATGTGGAGCAGGGACCTGCTGGAGCCTCAGGCAAGCTCAGGGTCAGTGGAGCCCTGGCTGCTGCTCCTGTGTTCTCCCCAAACCAAGCCCTGGCTGGGATGAAGACTTGCCCAGGTTTTCCATCTCTGGGGTAACCTCCCTGCTTAGAGCATCTTCCAACCTCAAATTCCCAGATGTGTGGGGTTGAGCTGCCTCAGAATCCCAGACTGGTTTGAGCTGGGAAAGTTAAATATCTTAAATCCCATCTCATCACCCCCTGCCAGGGACAGGGACACCTTGCCCTACCCCAGCCTGGCCCTGGACACTCCCATGCCCTCAGACCCCAACCCTGGCAGCTCCTGCCAGCCAAGGAGACAATTCCCCTCCAGGGGGACACTTGTTGGTGTTTGCACGAGCAGACAAAGGGCACAAAGTGCTGGTCCGGTGTAAAATCTGCTCAGAGGAGCTGAAATCCCTTTGTTTATCTATTTACTGCATCCTGCAGGGACGAGATCACTGTAACAATGTCCCTGTCACCTAAAGTCTGGGACAAACCTCCTGCATCTCCTCCCAGCATGGCCAGAGGTTATTCTGTGCCTGCCCAGCCTCAGGGACAGGGAAATCAAAGTCCAGCCTTTCCTCCCCTTTCAGTGACAGTGGCAAGTGCTGGCAGAACCACCGGGTTTTTTCTGTTCACTCATGGGAAATGAAACAGGGTTTAATTCTGATTCTGCCCTCAGCACACAAAAAGCTACCAAAAACATCAATGAGAGCCCACAGTCAGCAATCACAGAATCTCAGAGTCCCACTGGAGTGGGAGGCAAGGGATGCAGAGAGAAAGGTGCATGGAAGTGAAGAACAGGCAAACAAGGAACAATTCCCCACAGGAACTGAGAGCTCTATCCTCACCAAAGCCACCACCAAAAAGCACTTTGTGGCTGGCACATCTCAGTTTCCCAGTTCCCAAAGGCTGCAGCTGCAGAACACAGGCCACCCACAGAGATTTCCCCCTCGATTTTAGCCAGGGACAGAAGATTCAGGGGAAGATTTCCCAAGGGGATTCCCACTTTTGGAAGTCTGGCTGAGCAAAACCCACATTCTGCTGCAAACAGCTGGAAGAGGCTCTCCCCACCCCACCCCTGCATTTCCCCCTGTGCTGCCACTTTCTCCATCCCAGTATCCAAACTGGTGGAACTCAGACACCTCCAGCTCATTGGAATTCCCAACCTGAGAACCCAGCAAGGAGCAGAAAGGGGGTTGGAGCTGCTCCTCCACCAGGGATGGGCAGCTGTGATGGGATGAGAGTCCCTGTGTCCCCTCAGGGTGGCAAAGTGGGATTCACCTCCCTTGGGGCAGCACTTTGTGCCCTGCCAAGGTGAGCTGCAGCTTGCACCTTCCAGTTGTTTTATGGCCAAAAAAAAATGTCATAAAATAAGAGAGAAATGCTTCAGAACCTGCAGCAGCCAAAGCCAACAAGCCTCAGCTAAAGCCACCCAAAATCCTGCCAAAAGCAGTGAAAATTCCTTTCTTGGACTCCCCTGGCTTGAGAAAATCTGTTCTTTAAATGAGTATCTGGCATGTCTGGAGAGCTCCTGCTGGGGATGGAGCAGTTGGGAAAAAAGAATTGATTCATCTTGGATCCAAAATAGCCTTGACACCGTGGCTGGGGTGGTGAGGGAGGGCTTGGAGAGACATTCTCACCCCAAATCCCAAATCAATGTCCCAGATCACCCAGAGGAATCAGCCAGACACTGGCACAGCCAGGAGGGATTTGATCCATGAATATTGTCTGGTGCATTTTCCCAATGCCAGAAATGCAGCCAAAAGGCTGAAACAGCAAACAAAAAGTGGTATTAATTTTTTTTTCCTTTCAGGGTCACAAAATAATCTTTTACATAAAAATATCTCCTTGTGCAGAGTGTGAAATTTCAAGCCTTTCCAGGCTGCTTTCTAATTTTATCTGTATTTAATTCCTCCCTATTTCTAGTGGATCCATTTAAAATGAATCCAATGGAAATTGGTAACATTTTTCAAACTCAAAATATTCTGCCTGACCCAAAATTTGCCCTTGAAAAAATTCAATCAAGAACTTTCGATTTTCATTCTGAACCTGTCTAGAAGAAAAAAAATATCAAGACTTAGGGACAAGAACATAGGTAAAAATAAAATTGAACCAGTAGTTTAGAGTGTACTCAATTTTTTAAAAATTAATTTTTCTCCCATTTTTGTGGTTTCTTCTGCCTGAAGTTGTGCTTCATGACTGTGTCAGAGCAGTGGCTCATGGTTTGAAAAGGGCTGAAAAAATATAAAAGGGAAAGGAAAGGAAAAGGAAAAGGAAAATACAACAACCAACCAAAGAATCCCAACAACAACAAAAATAACTGAACCAAAACAAGGTGGAAAGAAAAATCCCGGCTCTAACTTGGATAATTTCCCATCTTTCTGGAGCCCAGAAGGAAATTTGAGGAGCCTGCTGCTCCTTCCCTGAGCCGATAAAGAACGCGCATCACTCGGGACGCGCTGGGAACCGCCCAGGGGCGCTCGGGTGAATTAATGATGGGCAGCACGGGGAAAAAAAATAAAATTTAAATAAAATAAAAATAAAAAAAAGCTCGTTAATGATTCTGCAGGAGAGGGCCCCAGAGGCAGGAGCCGCCGCTGTCTCCCGAGCCTCCTAATTAGCGCTGTGCTGATAACGAGCGGCTGATGCGAGCGGGGTCCGGGCGCGGGCAGGAGGCGGCCCCGGCGCTGCTTTAATTGCCAATTAACACGGGCAGCGCTAAGGAGGGACCGAATCTCTGAGACAGGAATAAATTCCCTTTCTGCTTTGCTCAGGAGCTCCTTGGACAATGGCCCAAAAGGCAGGGAAAGTGTTGGAGGAATAGGGGGGAAAATTCATTGTCTTGCTGGCCCCCAGCCTGATCCAGAAAAACTCTAAATCCTCTTCCCTGGTACTTCCATCCAGAGGCAACTGGAAGAGGAGCACACAGTGCCTGGAAAACTACTGACACCCCGATGGATTTGAATTATTAAGAGCACCCCATCAGCCTCTGGGACAGGAACTGCTCTGGGAATGATCCCCAGCCAGGAATAAATTTAGGACAGTGGAGCGCTGCTGTGGGAAATGAGGTCAAGTTTGGTGAATAAATTATTTGCCATGAATAATTCACCCCGACCTAGTTGGAATGATTCTGTTCTGATGTAATTCTGCTGGTTTGAGAGAGGCTCTGCATGGCCTTCATCCCTCTCACTGTGCCCAGCCCTGAGACCTTCCCAGGAATCCCAGAATCCCAGGAAGGTTTGGGTTGGAAGGGACCTCAAAGCTCATCGAGTTCCACCCTCTGCCACAGGCAATGACAATCCTAAAAACAAATCCTAAAACATCAGAGTGGAGTCAGAGAGGTTTTCTTCCCCCTTTTCATCTGATGGGATAGAAAAGACTAAAATTCGTGGAATCACAAGAATCATGTAGGATGGAGAAAACCTCCAGGAGTCCAAACACTGATCCAGCACTGCAAGGCCACCACTGAGCCATGTCCCCAAGTGCCACATCCACGTCTGTAGGGTTTGAAATCCCTCGTGGTGATTCCACCACTGCCCTGGGCAGCCTCTTCCAGGGCATGAAATTGGATAATTTCCCATCTTTCCGTGCAGAAATTCCTGCTGCTGTCCACCCTGGCCCAGCCTGAGGCCGTTCCCTCTCCTCCTGTCCCTGTCCCTGTTCCCAGAGCCGACCCCCCCAGTGTCCCCTCCTGGCAGGGAGTTGTGCAGAGCCAGAAATTCCCCCTGAGCCTCATTTTCTCCAGCTGAGCCCCTTCCCAGCTCCCTCAGCCTCTCCTGGGGCTCCATTCCCTTCCCTGGGTGTGCTCCAGCCCTTCTCACTGTGAGTGGCCCAGAACTGGAGACAGAATTTGGGTTTTTGCAGCCTGTCCCCCAGCCCAGTGCAGGATAGAGCTCCCTGATCCCCGGGGTCCCATGCATCTGGCAAGCAGCAGAGCCACACACACAGAACTGCAGAGCTGAGAAAGGGAAACCAGAAAACAGCAGAAAGGAAGGACAGCAGCCAAGGAGGCTGCAAAGAGGGGAAATCCAAACAAAAACCAGTGTGGGCATACTGAGGCAACAAAGACGTGGGGAGAACACACAGAACCTCTGAAGAGGACTGGGGAAAGTAGACATGGAAAGAAAAAGGGGGGTATGTGGGGCAGAAGAGCTTTTGCTGGACAGAACAGTCAGGGGGTTTGAAAATCAGAGGGAGAAAAGAGGGCAGAGACAAAGCCCTGGCTGCTGCTGGCACTGACTGAGCTACACCTGCAGGAGCAGGGCCCGTGCCCCTCTCCAGCTCTGGGGAGGGATTTCAGTGTCCCCCCGAGTCTCTCAGCACTTGGGAGTGATGTGACACCAGTGACACCGCTGGGGACACCCGGCAGGAGCAGGGCAGGGCTGTCACATCCCAGCACAGCCGTGGGGGAAGATGCCCAGCACCAATCCATGGAGAAGTGCAGGAGGGAGAGAGCAAAAACCAGTCCTAACCCACAGGAGTTTCATTTCATCAGCAATAACTGGGTGAGGGACCAGCCTGATTGTGTCTTAAATCTGCACTTTGTAGTTCAGGGCTCTTTGATAAGGGGGAAATGAATGTGATCATCTCCAAACTCAGAGAAATCTGATGTTCACCTAGACTGGAGCTGTCTGAGCCCCTCTCTGCCTGTGCTTGTGGCACACAGACACAATCCAGAGATGGGGAAAAATTAATGATGTCTTTAAAAAATCAGGAGTCTGGGTTATAAAAAGAAGCCATTCCCATGTACCCAGGTTCTGTAGGGACAGACAAATTAAAGGAGGTATCAGGAAATCCTCAGGGAAAAGCCAGGCTGAGGAAATGCCTGTGGGCACAAAGTCTGCTGTGAAAACCAGCCCAAAAACTTGTTTAAAATGCTTATTTTAACACCTCATCTCTTTATCCCCTTTTGTTTTCTTCCTTTTTGAATTCTGCAAGATTTAGGGGGAAAAAAAGTTTTATCCTTCTGGTACAGCCCCAGAGCAGATCTGGTGGCCCACCTGCAAACACCTTTCAGCAGGACACAGCTCCCCTAAACCAATGAAACTCACAGGTGGCAGATCCTTGGGTTTCTGTGGATAATTGGTGTCTAAAATAGCTGAAACTTGGAATTTTGATTTAGTTGGGTTTCTCAAGCTCAGCTATGGTGGCCAGAAATAAATCAAATACAGCAGAGCCACCTAACTGGAGAGATTTAAGGTTATGTTTAATTTTCCTTTTATTTTAAATCCTGGCACACAGAGGAAGGATCTTGTAGGAAGATTTATCTGGATTCTTCTTGCTGCTACATGCCCTGAGTGAATCAGACCCGGGTTTGGGTCTAGCTTGAGCCTCTTCACAAAAATCTTGGGTTTGTTTGGTCTCAGTGCAAAATCCCTCAGTGCAGGAGGGGCTGTTGTGGTGTGGATCCACTGGGCTGAGTTTTGGGGTTTGGGGGGGCTGGACTGACACTGACAGCCAAGAAATCCTCTTGGGTTTGATGGTGGTGGAACTTCCAAGGAATCACCCTGGAAATGGAAGTTTCCAAGCACCCAGAGAGTTTTTGGGAGGCAGCCTGGCCTGGGGTCTGCTCCCTCTCCATCTGAATTACCACCCAGGCCTTTGGGACAGGATTCATTCTGCTGGCCAACAAGAAGCTGGAGTGATTTCTCCATCTCCCTGTCCTAAATGTTTTCTGTTAAAGTCATTTCTTCACTAGGGTGTTTAAGGAGCCCTTCTGGTGTTGTCTCTGTTTAATTGCTTGCTCACTCCTACAGTACTGCCTACTCTAATTACTCCAGTCTAATTAAGAGGACAAAAAAACAACATTCTGTTGAAAGGTTACTGAGACAAAGAGCCCCAGGAAGAAAAATGGGAATCTAATGGGGGGTAATTTGCTCATTAGCAAGGTCCCTCCCCAAATTAACCTAAATGGAAGCAGAATGAGAGAAAAGAGAGAGAAACACTGATAGAGAGCAGAGACATACTCAGAAAGACAAACTGATGTGCCAGAGTTTCAGAGACCAGAAAAAAGTTACCCAGAAAAATTATATATATATATATAAATTAAAAAGAAAAAAAAAAAACAAACTCAGAAGATCCAAACTCTTGCTTGGAAAGCAGAGAAAGCACCAGAAAAGTCCCGAAGAACAACACCAATGCCACAGAAACCCCACTTCAGCCACGGCACAAAAAGCTGCTGCTTGGGCAGGAGCTCCTGGGGAAGTTTTCTACCTTATAGGCAACACGAGCTGGGCATTTCTTCCCAAGGCCTAGAGGTGGGGACATGTGTCTCAGCATCTCATACATGTCTGTGTAACTGATGCGCCCGCTGGGACCACAGGGATGGAGGCAAAAGCACAAAACACAGAAATCCAGGATTGAGGGGGCGGGGGAAAGGCAACACAGTGGAGCAAATGAAAAGGAGGGGAGAGAGAAGGGAAGGCAGACAAGAAAACAGAGATCTGGTTAATCAGATTTCTCCGGGGAACAAAACCAAACTCGGGAGGTGGGGCAGGAGAAAGGTGGCTCCAGTTCCATGGCTGTGTTTGCATCCAGCGTCTCCTCATCCTGCAGAATAATCCATGTCCCCCTGGGAACGCTGGATGTCCCCTGGGGAATGCTCCATATCCCCCTGGGGAATGCTCCATATCCCCCTGGGGAATGCTTCATGTCCCCTGGGGAATGCTCCATATCCCCTGGGAATGCTCCATATCCCCCTGGGGAATGCTGGATGTCCCCTGGGAATGCTCCATATCCCCTGGGAATGCTGGAATCCCCCTGGGGAATGCTGGATGTCCCTTGGGGAATGCTCCATGTCCCCTGGGAATGCTGGAATCCCCTGGGGAATGCTGGATGTCCCCTGGGAATGCTCCATATCCCCCTGGGGAATGCTGGAATCCCCTGGGGAATGCTCCATATCCCCCTGGGGAATGCTCCATATCCCCCTGGGGAATGCTCCATATCCCCCTGGGGAATGCTGGATGTCCCTTGGGGAATGCTCCATATTCCCCTGGGAATGCTGGAATCCCCCTGGGGAATGCTGGATGTCCCCTGGGGAATGCTCCATGTCCCCTGGGAATGCTCCATGTCCCCTGGGGGAGAAGGGGAGGCAGGGCTGGCTTTGGCTGGCTCTTGGCAGGGTGGGGATGAGGGTTCCCCCATCACCCCCCAAACCAGTCAGGTCACCCTGCCAGGGAGAGCTGGGAGGCAGAGTTATGGGACAGGTGGGAGAACAGCCCAGCTTTCCTTCCAGGAAGCAGCACTCTGGGTTGGGGTGATGGGATGAGGGAGAAGCCCCCACTCCCAGCTCAGGCTGGGATTCTGCAAATTCCTGCTCCAGCAGAAGCAGAGCCCAGCCCTGGCAGGAGGTGGGAAGGGGACCTGTTCCTCCCTCACTTTTGGTGGGGCTTGTTTTTTTAGGAAATTGCAGAGCTTTGGGAGAAGTCTCTTGCTGAGGGCATCTCCCTTCAGCACACAGTGGTGGTGGTGGATAAACCCTGGCCTGAAAAAAAAGGGGAACAAAACAGCAGCAAATTCCTGCTTCACCTTTTTGTGCCTGCTGGAACTGGGAGCAGAACTGTGACAATCTCCTTTTGTTTTCCCAACGAGCTGCCTGCTTATACAATGTGCAAATCTCTGCTGCCTGCCATCCAAGGAGACACAGGGATGTTACTAATTCAGGTTTAACCCCAGGAAAAGCAGGATAATGTCATCATCTCTACAGCAGCAGGGAAAACCTGAGCACCCATTTAAATCCCCTTTTCTGAGCAGGAACCTCCTCAGCAGCCCAATGCCCTGACACAGATCTCAGCTCCTATGTAAAGTTTGGTGGAGGAGGAGGAGAGAACTCACCCAGCCCCAAACATCTATTCCTGTCCCTGGTAACTGCTGCAGATAAAATCCCACCCAGAGCTGATTCAGAGGCTGCTGAGAGACACAAATGGGAACTGGGGCTCCCTTGGCTCCTTCCTGCTCCTGGGCTGGGGTGTGGGGTCTGCTCTTCCTCTGCAGAGCTTCTGAGCTCTTCATCCTCAGCCAGGTGAGGGAAACACCTGGGCTGGAGTGGAGAAGAAAAGGGAGCTCTGGGCTGGCTGCTCCAGCCTTCTCCTTCATCCTCTGTTTTCTGAGAAATTCCCTGCCTGCCCTGGGTCCCCACTGAAGCCCATCCCAGGCTGATTCCTCAGTGAGATGTGTCCCAAATCCCCTCCCTGTGCCAGAGCAGCTTTCCCTGGGTGTCCACCAGAACCCAGAGACATCATTTAACCCCCAGGCCATCTGTGGCTGTGGCACCATCAAAAGCTCATCCCTCATCTCTGCCCAGACCCAATGGTTTTCCAGCTCAGGAAAGGGCAAGTCCATCACTCAACAATGCTACAAAGCCAAACCCAACTTGCTGCTCCCTGGAAAGCTGGGGATGCCATTTCTCTCTGGAACATACTGAAGTGCTGGGATGCTTTTTCTGGCCTGGAGGCAGCAGGATGGAAGCTGGAGGGTTCCCTGTGCCATAAAACTGCCTGTCCCCAGCCAGCCAGGGTGTGGGAGGACACAGGGAAGGGATGCATGGAGGGAAAATCATTCCTTTGTCCAGGCAAGGGGTTGGGCACGTCACAGTTTCTTTTCTCTACTGGCTGCATTTGCACTCAGGGGAGGGAAGAGGGGAGAAAAAGAAACAGAACCAGGACTAGAGATGCTGGAGGGATCTCTGGAATTCCAAACCTTGTAGGCCACCCTATGAGGGCACTTCTTTCCTAAGCCCAGGGGTGGAGCAATTACACGTAACAAATTGTACATATCCTTATAGTGAATGCGGCAACTGGAAAGGAAACACCAGAGGTTATGACAGCAAAATCCAACAGCAAGCAGCTTTTCCACAGGCAAACAGGGGAGAATCAGCTTTTCCACAGGCAAACAGGGGAGAATCAGCTTTTCCACAGGTAAACAGGGGAGAATCAGCTTTTCCACAGGCAAACAGGGGAGAATCAGCTTTTCCAGAGGCAAACAGGACAAGTTGGAAGGGCAGAACACGCTGAAAAGAAAGGTTAGTCTGGAAAGGAAGGAGCCACTTTAACACACAGAGAGAATTTCCAGCTGTTCACCCAACTTTGTGTCCTTGCATTTTTCTCTGGGAAGACTTCAGTGCCATGTGCAAAGCTTCCCAAACATTTGGTTTCCTTTCCCACTTGAGTTTTATTCTCTGTGCCTGAGCATCAGGCTCTGCTGCCCAACACCCAGAGCCTGCAGGCCACAAAGAGCCTCTTGAACAGATAATTCCTGGGATTTTATTTTACCTCTTCAATGGATTATTCCCAGGATTCAAATTAGCTTTAAAACCTTGGGAACTTTCCCTGCTGCTGTCACCTCCTACATATCCCCAGCAGGGCCATTCCTGGGAAAAGAGGAATTTGCTGGGAGAGGAGAAAGTGCAGAGCTGGCATTGGCAGTGGGAAAATCCAGCTTTCAATACCATTGAGGGGCTCAAGTAAGGAAAGTGGATAAACACTAATTCCCTTTTCCTTGGGATAATCGAGGAAAAGACCTTGGGAGAAGTGATCAGTGAGTGACCACATTCAGCTCAAATCATGGAATAATCAAATCATAAAATCAGTTGGGTTGAAAAAGACCTCAACGATCAGAAAGGTCTTAAAATTATTGAAAGCTCAGTTCTGGCTTCAAGTGTGAAAAGATTTTAGATTTATGGAGATTTTAGTCCCACTTCTGAAAATGTGATTTCAGTGCAACTATTCACACTCAATAACTTCCCACCAGAGCGAAAAGGGAACAGGGTTAGAGAGGAAAAAAACCCAGAATTAGCATCTTAATATCTGACATTTTCTGCATTAGCAGCTCTGGGAGTGGAAAGGTTTGGCCTCTGAGTGACTCAGAGTTAATAGAGCGAGAAATCTTCTGTAAACTCAGTGCTGGTGCCTCTGCTGGGTGCAAAGTTCCTGAATACAAACACTAAAAATCCACATTGATCCCAAGTTTTTTCCCTTGCAGGTGTGTTCCTCCTCCCATGGATGTAGAGCCAAGGCTGTTTTTTTAAGGAGCAACCAGGCACTCCTGAGTTTTCAGCCTCATTGAGGTTTTCTGGTGGGAAGAGACAGGATTGGATTGGAAAAAAAGGAGAAAGAAAAGCTATTTATTCCTGCTAAATCCCCACAGAGGACTTGCTGTGTCACAGAGCTCGTGGGGATGAATATCTGCCTGGTTGTAACTGTGGAGTAAATATTCAGGTTGGTAGTAGGGGTGGCTTGGAGCAGTTAAAATCCCCCACAGTTCACAGAAATGCAGGTTTTTGGAACAAGTTTCCACATAAAGTTAGGCTAAATAATTTCAAGTAAGATTTTAAAGCAGTTTAATTGCATCCTAGCAGGGAATTTGAGATGTTGATTATCCAAACACTCCCTGCCTCTGTCTCTGCTGAAGGGAAACAAAAAAGAAAAAAAAGATTGGAGGAGCTGGAGGCATCACAGATGCAGAGGAGATTCACAGCACAGGAACTCACAGGGAGGAAAAAGGGATCCAAAATTAGGAGAGCTTTAAATGAGCAAAGAGTCTCCCAAAGGCAAATTCCCAAATAAAATATCAAGGGAATTATTGAGACAGAGCATCCAGCAATGAGAATAACCCCATCACCAGGGCTGTGGAGCAGCAATACAGAAAAGCAATTTATTAAATCAGTCCTGCTCTAGAAGTGGTCACTGGGCAGGGCCATTCCCTCAGTTTTAAAAAATTCCTTAATTTGGGGTCTGTGCTGCTGCCCAAGCCCAGTGTGCAGGTCTCCCTGTGTCTTGGAAGAAATGAAATTTAAAAATGAACCCCTAAAATAAACATCTCATTGTCCAGTGTGTGAAAACCATCCCCTCCTTTAACCTACTCATAAATCAGGAATGTTTTATAGGAGAATTAAAAATAATACAAGAATTAAACACTTCCAAACTTTGGCCCATTTCATTTTGTCCTGATTATTTTGCACATCTTACAACCTCAACTGCAACTCCAGAGCTAAATATTACTCCAAAGGCCAAAATTCCCACGGAGAGTTTGATGTCACTACAAGGAGGCTTCCAGGAGAAAAATGTGTTTAATGAGCAAAGGCTGTTTCAAAAAAATCCCGTTTTTTCAGGAAACCACGCCGAGGCTGAGGAGCATCACATCATTCCCGGTGGGAGCGGGCGGGATGATGGAACAGATCCTGCAGGACCTGGCTCAGCCTGGGCTGGCTGTGCCGCGTTTGGGAAACCACCAAGGTGGGTCTCAGTCAGAAAAACGCTGCACAAATGAGGTGTGAGCCTCTCCCACTCCCTCCCGGCTGCCAACAGCCACAGATTCCCGGATCTGCATCTCCGGACGGGACCCACCGACCAAAAGCTCCTTTTGGAAGTGCTAAGTAGCTTTTCTCCACCGCTCGATGGACTGAGGGCTGTTAATCTGATAATTTGGTTATTTATCCAGGCTCATGGATTGAGGCTGTTAATTTCTGGTTATTTAGCCAGGCTCACTGGATTAAGGCTTTTCATCTGATAATTTCTGGTTATTTAGCCAGGCTCAGTGGATTTAGGTTGTTAATCTGTTAATTTTTGGTTATTTAGCCAGGCTCACTGGATTGAGGCTGTTAATTTTTGGTTATTTAGCCAGGCTCAGTGGATTGAGCTTGTAAAACTGTTAATTTTTTATTATTTAGCCAGGCTCAGTGGATTGAGACTGTTCATTTCTTAATTTTGGTTATTTAGCCAGACTTGCTGGATTGAGGCTGTTCATATTTAATTTTTTGTTATTTAGCCAGATTCAGTGGATTGAGGCTGTTCATATTTAATTTTTTATTATTTAGCCAGGCTCAGTGGATTGAGGCTGTTCATTTCTTAATTTTGGTTATTTAGCCAGGCTCAGTGGATTGAGGCTGTTAATTTTTGGTTATTTAGCCAGGCTCAGGGGGATTGAGGCTGTTCATCTGTTAATTTTTGGTTATTTAGCCAGACTCACTGGATTGAGGCTGTTCATATTTAATTTTTGGTCATTTAGCCAGGCTCAGTGGATTGAGGTTGTTCATTTGTTAATTTTAGTTATTTAGCCAGACTCGCTGGATTGGGGCTGCTCATCTGATAATTTTTGCCCGTGCTTTTCATTCAGGGGTGGCTGCATTGGGTGTGTGTGAAGGAAACGCCCTTGCAGTGACACCAGGCTTGTTCCCCTCCAGTGCTCAGGGAATTGGAGCATTTAACACCGATGTCACCTCAAATCCTGGAGCTGTTCCCGTTAAAACGGGCTCTGAGCGTGCCCAGGCGCAGCATTAGAGCCGCAGAGTCCCCCCTGTCCCCAGCCCGGTGTCCCCCCTGTCCCCAGCCCGGTGTCCCCTCTGTCCCCACGGTGTCCCCTCTGTCCCCCCTGTCCCCCAGCACGTACCAGGCTGCGGGGTCGTACTCAGCCCACACCCGGACAAACTCGTCCAGGTGATGTGGCCCCAGGATGGAGGAGTCCCGGGTCAGGTACTCGAAATTGTCCATGATCACAGCCACGAACAGGTTCAGCATCTGCGGGGGGGAGATGGGGTCAGGGAGGAGAGGGAAAGGAGGAAGGAAGGTAAAAAGAGAAGGGAAAGGGAGAAGGAGAAGGAGAAGGAGAAGGAGAAGGAGAAGGAGAAGGAGAAGGAGAAGGAGAAGGAGAAGGAGAAGGAGAAGGAGAAGGAGAAGGAGAAGGAGAAGGAGAAGGAGAAGGAGAAGGAGAAGGAGAAGGAGAAAGGAAAGGTGAAAGGAGAAAGGAGAAAGGAGAGAAGGAGAAGGAGAAGGAGAAGGAGAAAGACGGAGAAGGAGAAAGGAGAAGGAGAAAGGAGAAGGAGAAGGAGAAGGAGAAGGAGAAGGAGAAGGAGAAGGGAGAAGGAGAAGGAGAAGGAGAAGGAGAAGGAGAAGGAGAAGGAGAAGGAGAAGGAGAAGGAGAAGGAGAAAGAAGGAGAAGGAGGAGGAGGAGGAGGAGAAGGAGAAAGAAGGAGAAGGAGAAGGAGAAGGAGAAGGAGAAGGAGAAGGAGAAGGAGAAGGAGAAGGAGAAGGAGAAGGAGAAGGAGAAGGAGGAGAGAAGAAGGAGATGAGGAGAGATAGAGTGAGTTTTTCCTGCTGGTTCCTCCCAGCTCCCTGCAGGGCAAGGATTTGCTGCTCCAGTTTGTGTTTCCATCATCAGGAACTGGACCTCAGGTCGGACATTGTCCCCCTGCCCTCTCCAGTGCCCTTCTTCACAGGGATGCCATAAATCAAGGCAAACTGATTAATGCTTAATTCCAAATATTAGACCCCCCTGTGAGAAGAAAGATAAACCCTTTCCCTTTAATGACTAAATGATCTCTTTGGGGATTTTGTCAGCAGGATGATGAATGGGGTTTAGCACAGCTGGCTTGGTGGTGTCTAAATTATAATTAGGGATGAGGAGGAGGCACAGAGGTGGGGAGGGAAGGGTTTGGGGGATCCACACCAGCACCCCCACTTTGGGGGGTCAGGACTGACTTACCAGGAAGGAGCAGAGGAAAATGAATGACACGAAGTAGAAATAGGCAAAATCACTGCCACATTCCTTTTTGGTGAGGCCAGAGAGGGGATCACAGGCTCTGTTGCTCAAGCAGGACAACATGATCTCGTGCCAGGCTTCCCCCGTGGCGCTCCTGCAGCAGCAGAGCAGAGGCTGAGTTTATCCAGCCCTCCCCATGACAGCCCCCTGCAGTAATCCTGCACCCAATTAACCAAATTCATTAGCTGGAAGCTTGTGTCCAGGAGCAGAGACTGTGTTTACACTGGGAGCTGCAACTACTCATGAAAGAGAAAGGAGAAGGAACATTTCCCTCTGTTACAGGGGGGTAAAAGAAACCAGACAGGCTCAGGTAGGCTGAAAGCTTTATTGCTTCTGTGGAGAATAAACCCAGATTGATTTAAACAGTACAAATCTGAGTAAACAGAGTTTGGATTGTTGCCTTTTGAACCTAGTGCTGGCTCTAAAGCCAGTGGAGAGGATGGGAAATGAAACCAGGCTTCTCCACTGGAATCTCTTATTTCCTTTATCAGACAGATAAATTCCAGCATGGGCTGCTTGGACTTGGGTCTCTTTTTGTGTCATGGTCTCCTGGGTGTTCTTCACCTATTCCCTCCTCCTTCTCTAACTTCTACTATTGAGAGAAAAGAGCCTAAAGGAAAAGCTCTGGAGTCCCAGAGAGTTTGTCCTCAAAATAAAACAGTCCCTGTGAAGTGCACCCTGGGTTTGGGTGTCAGGGACTCTCCACATGCACTTACTCTGAATTCCTCTTTCCCTCACTCTGAATTCCTGCTTCCCTCACTCTGAATTCCTGCTTCCCTCACTCTGAATTCCTGCTTCCCTTTCTCTGAATTCCTGCTTCCCTCACTCTGAATTCCTGCTTCCCTTACTCTGAATTCCTGCTTCCCTTACTCTGAATTCCTGCTTCCCTTACTCTGAATTCCTGCTTCCCTCAAAGTTCATTTGCCTTGTATTCCCACAGCCAGCACACAAGGTTTTTTTGGGGAAAACTCAGTGCTCCATCTAATCTGGAATAACTTCCAGGTTACTCTGAATTACAGCAGATTTCCCCACTGGTGCCTGGGTGCTTAAGACCCACTCCCTTTGTGAGGAATTGTGCAGAAACCAACTCCCATCCCAATCCTGCTGCCCCTGCTGCTCACTCCCACTGCTCTGGGGCTGGTAAGGGACCATGAAGCTGAATAATGACCCAGTTTTATTAAAATTCAGAGTTCAGAGCCCAGTGATTATTCTGAGCTAGAGAGGGCTAATCCCATCTCTCCCTGGCTTCCCAGAAATTCCCAGGCAAGGCATCCAGTTCCAAGCACCACAGAATCCTCAGAGCTGAGCCTTGCCAGGGCTGGAAGGGACTGGTGTTCACTGGGGGTCTCCACAGCTGGATGAGGAACCCAAAATCTCCCCCAAACTGCCCCAAAACTGGAGCAGGACCCATTTTGCCAGATCTTAAAATAAAAATCTATTTAATTATTTAATTGACTTGTTTTTCACTTGAAAATGCTTCATTTCCAAGCAGGATGAACCCAGAGGGAAATACTTGAATTCTGAAGCAGAGGTCAGGTTGGGTGTAGGAGCTGTTGACTTCTGTTATGCAAAAATGGCCAATTAAAGCAATTCTCACTTAAAAAAAGAAGTTTCAGGACAGGAAACCCATCAATCAGTTAAACCAGCAGGGTTCTGATTTATATTCAGCTTCTGCCTGAGCTGCCATGGGGTGTCACAGCTCCAGGTGACACTTGGTGGAGGGATTGAATCTGACCTGCCAACGGGGCAGCAGGAATGGATAAATTTACACAAATATCTTGGATTTCCAAGTCTGAGCAGCTCAACTGGCACCTGCACAAAGCTGTTTTTGCTGTTCACACACAAACCAGAGGGGTTTTCATCCTCTCCTTACCTGAAGAGGAGCATCAGGGCTTGGAGGAAGGTCCGGAAGTTGTTGTGCCGGTTAATGGAGGTTTCATCATCTAAGGCAATGTTCCCAAATACCTGCCAGGGAAACAGAAGGGATTCAGCCAGGCACATCAAGTGCAGCTGGAAAATGAGGCAGGGACAGAATTTTTCCTTGTTTAAGGGCTCTCAAAAGCTGGAATAATTTCTGTGCTAAAAAGGGAGATAAAAATGCGTTGTGGAGATGAAACACAAGATTGATGTGCTTTGTATTCACACAGGTCAGCTCCATCCCAGGCCAAGAAAAGTTTATTATTTCTTCTCGGGAAGGTGCAGTGCCTGGGCTGCTCCCTCCTCTCAGCCTCTTGGTGTGTCCATAGCCAGGGGAAGGGATGTCCAGTGCTGAAATGGGATCCAGCCTCATGTCCACAGCTGGTTTGTCCAGCTCACTGAGGACATTTCAATATAAAAGCTGACAATTAAAGTAGAAAAAGAGGCAAATTTTTAATTTCTAATTTACCTGACACCAGAAAAAAAAAAGAGTTTTGCCTCATCCCAAATCAGTGCTGCTCCTGCTGTGGAGGCAACAACCATCTGCACCCTGAACCAACCCAGGCTGCTTATGGCCAGAATGAAAGAATTAAATATTTTACCTGCATGCCAATAATGGCATAGATGAAGAAGAGCATTGCAATGAGGAGGCACACATAAGGCAAGGCCTGTGGGAAAGGAAAAGGTGGCATTAATGACAGCAAATGCAAACACTGAATTGCCTGGCAGGACTGAGCTTTGTGGCTCATTTGTCCTTCAGGTGTAGGAACTGGGCAGAGGATGTGAAGAGTTCTGTCAGCCTTGAGCAGACAACCCCCTGGAGCCAGGTATTCATCCATCACACAGCACTCAGGGCTTTCCAAGGGCTCTCTCTGTATCCTTGGAAGCAGCAAGCACAGAAAACACAATCCAAGGCTCATCAGTGAACACTGGAGCTACCAGCAGGTACTGGCACTTTGTGTGCATAACTGTATAACATTAATTGTTAATGACCCAGCTGTAAATTCAGTCTGAGGAAAAAAAATCTCCATCCCAGAAATGAGTTCCTGCTCTGAAACTGGCCCAGTTTGGGATCCCAGGAGGACAAAAAGATTCAGAGTTTTAGCAAGAAATCAGTGAAGGCTGCAATGTAATTATGTCACCCAGGCTGAGAGTGACAGTTATTTTCCAGTTGGGCTAAATGAATGGGTAATTAATGCTTCTTAATTAGTAATAGCTCAAAAATGGAGAAGTCTTGCCCTCAGGCCAGCCCCTGTGGTGCCTGGGGCAGGAGTTCTGCAGATCCAGCAGGAATTGTAGAATCATAAAATATCCTGAGTTCAAAAGACACCCAAGGATCACCCAGTGCAGCCCCTGTCCCTGCCCAGACCCCCCAGCAATCCCCCCTGTCCATCCCTGGTGTCCAAACGCTCCTGGAGCTCTGGCAGCCTCGGGGCCGTGCCCATTCCCTGGGGAGCCTGGGCAGTGCCAGCACCTCTGGGGGAAGAGCCTTGCCCTGAGCTCCAGCCTGAGCCTGGGCAGTGCCAGCACCTCTGGGGGAAGAGCCTTGCCCTGAGCTCCAGCCTGAGCCTGGGCAGTGCCAGTGTGTGATGTTTTGGTGAAATCATGTTTACCAGGGGTGTCGCCTTCCTTGCACCAATGAAATCCCTTCTATCCTTAGTTCCATGATCTACTCCATATGTGTGTGATTTGTTTCTTTAACAAAGGGGCTTTTGCTTCTCTTCTGCATGAAGAAAGTATTGTTGCTTCATCCTTTTCACCGCTCTCCTGGCCCAATAGCAACAAATTAACATCCCTTGTTATGCTAACAATAATTAATATTCTTGGTGCTAACCATTTTCTGCAGAACTGATTTGACTGAACAGAACTGATTTCACCAATGCTTTTTTTCCTGAAGAATTCCAGAACTGTGAATTCCTAGAGGTGCAGAGAGGCCGTTCCAAGACACGGGAAGCTGTTGGATCCTCACTGGGAGATGCTCCGTATGCGCCAGGCAGGACCCTGTTCCCAAATCTCCTCCCACCCCGCCGAGGCTCACCTTGAAGGACTGCACGAAGGTCCAGAGCAGGATGCGGATGGTGTAGCCCTGGCGGAGGAGCTTGATGAGCCTGGCTGCCCGGAAGAGCCGCAGGAAGCTGAGGTTGATGAAGTTGTCCTGTGGAAAGTAAAGGTTTTGTGTCCTTCAGAAACGACCGCGATTCCGAAACCACAGCCCGCAAAAAAGAAATTAAAATTACCAGCTTCACGATCTAAGCAGCAAATCGGCCACCAGAAAACCTTCCAAAAGAAACATTCGTCAGTGCAGATCACTCCACATGCAGCAAGAATGAGAAAACCCCTCTCCACAAGAGCCCTCCCCTCTGCTACTGGGTCAATGAGAGAAAAGGAAAAGGCCCTGTCACGCTGTCCTTGGAGGGCTGGTTTGCTTTGAGCAAGGCAGATTTTCTCCCCCTCAAGACTCAGGGAGAGGGAGATGGTGCCAGATTTTCATTTAGAAAAGGAATGATGTTGGTTGAAAGTCTTGGTCAGCTCGGTTTTGACAGGGAATTGAACTTAAGCCAAGACACTCGCAAGGGACAAAGAAAGGCATTGTCCAGTGAAGATTCAAACATCCTTGGAAGAATGAGGATGTTTTCCAGCCTGGAGGTTTTCACTGTTTGTACAGCGTGTAACTGGACAGGTTTGCCAAGGAGAAACGGCACCAGAAGATTGTTTGGAAGATGGATCAAGTCAATTGGGGAGGTTGAGCTTTCACCAGCAGGAAGATGCCTTAGGAACCTGCTGGTTTTCCAAATTCTCATTAAATGTGTCTGCACAAGTGGATCAAAGAACTGCTGGAGGCAGGTTCTGATTTCCGTTTGTTTTCTAAGATTTTCCCCACCCCTCACCCCATTTTGTTTTTTTTCTTTTCTTCGGGGAAAAGAGGATTCTTGCCCCAATGAGCTAATCTAGAGAGGGTTCTTTCCAAAACAAAACATGCAAAAGCCAGATCCCTCTTGCCCTCCTATTTTAAGGAGATGAAAAAATATTCCCCCTTTCCATAATTCACTTTTTTTGTGGATCTCTGATCACAGCCACTTATTTGACTGAGTGAGCTAAAGAGAGAAAACATCCCACTTTAAAGTGTTGAGCAGTGAAGCAGCAAATATAATCATAAGGAGCTCTGCTTGGTAAAGATGAGCAAAAATTGTATTTCCCTTGGATTATTGTTTTTACCAGAAGTCACATTGAACTGACCCACATTGCTTGCTCAATTGGCTACAGAGCTCATGCTGAAATTGGGGGGCTTGTTGGATCTATGGATTCTTTCAATGCCAGCTCAGTTTTGGGGCCATTAGCATTGCATTCCACCAATCCCATCAAAGAGTTCCAGAACTCAGTCTCAGGCATGCACTCGGTTTCTCTCAGGTTAAAAACACAAGCAGCTCAGAGTTAGGCACAGACCGAAAATCAGACTCGATCTTCAAATAAAGAGAAAAGAGAAAAGCACAGGAATGTTCAATGAAGGAGCAGACAACACTGAGCTCATTCAAGCCAGCAACAGAAGCCACCTCTGGCAGGCAAAGCACGAGCGAGGATTCCCCTGGGTTGGGCAGTAAAACAGGCACTGAAAATGTCCAGTTTGTCTCAGGTTTGTTTGCACAGCGCTTACCTTCCCTTCACAACACTCACCTGAGCAGGGCAGGGCTGGGTGAGGCCCCTGAGCAGAGCTGGAAGCCAGCTGGGTGTCAGGGACCATCACTAAAGGGGCTCTTCTTCCCCTGGTCCCACTGTGAGCTGGTCCCAGGGCAGAGGTTTAACCACGAGCCCTTTGAATCAGGAAAATCTCCCCAGCACTGGGAACTGGATCAGCCCTCGTGTAATGCTGGCAGCATTTAGGCCTGAAAGTCTGATTGTAACTTCAGAGCAATGCTCAAGCCTGATCTTTCCTGTGCACAATCCTCAGGCTCCAAGGAGGAGCAGGGGCACAGGATCCATCTCTGTGGGATCCTGGGGGATCTCCCTCTTCCCACATGAGTGCAGCCCAACAGCAGGAACGTGGTGCTGCTCAGGCTTTGCTAAAACCATCACACTGACAGATGTTAACACCTCCTTTGGGCTGGGCTCCCTGCAAGCTGAGCTACCCCAGTGCTACCCACAGAAAAGGGAGATAAATGTCAAAAGGGTTCAAGACTGTTCGAGACTAAAAGGGTTTGAGAATATTATGTCTGTGACGCCCCCATTCCCTGGGATTTAGATGAATAAACATCCCATAGATTTTCTTTTCCTCCACATTGCCTATTTGACTCTGGCATTGCCACTTCCTAAAGAGCAGTGAAAGCCCCAGCTCCATGTGGAATCACTCCCAACCCAGGAAAATCCCCCATCACCCTGGGGCTGTTGGAAGGACCGTTCTCAGCACTGCCTGGAGAGAGGCAAATTCCCCTCGCTGGTGGTGGCTGCGAGGGCTCCAGGTGTGTGGCACCCTCAGCAGCCCAAGAGAAAACCCACCCTCCCACACCTCAGCTCTCCAGGCAGCAGTTGGGGTGGCATGCAGCCAAAGGGGAAACTCCACATTGCCATATTTCTCAGGTAAAACAGTTTATGGCATCAATTCTCTTCCCACCGAGCCACCTCTGTGCCATGCTCACATCTGATATCTGGGTTATCAAGGTCATCCTTTCCAGGTTTTTGGTTGGTTTTTTTTTTGGTTTTTTTGTTTTTTTTTTTTGCTTTCCTGTTGCACAGATGCTCATGGTGCTCACAACAGGCACCAGAGCCTTAGGATTTTATCATCCATCTGAGGAATAACAAATTATTGGGAAATCATTTCCCCCTGGCCTATCACTATTTTCCTGAATAAGGAAGGGCTGGTACTGAAGGGACCCAGGCATCCCTTAAAAAACTGGGAAGCAGTGGGGAAAGAGGGAGAATAAACACCACGGATGGAGAGCTGCCCTTGAAGTCTGTCCTCAATGGAGCCTGCTCTGTTACCCTTTCTTAGCTTGTTTTCACAGAATCCCAGAATGTTTTGGGTTGGAAGAGACCTTAAAGCTCATCCAGTGCCACCAGGGAACCCTCCCTCTGTCCCAGGCTGCTCCAAGACCTGTCCCCCCTGGCCTTGGGCACTGCCAGGGATCCAGGGGCAGCCACAGCTGCTCTGGGCACCCTGTGCCAGGGCTGCCCACCCTGCCCAAGATCCCATCTAATCCTGGAAAAGCCATTCCCTGTGTCCTGTCCCTCCGTCCCTTGTCCCCAGTCCTCTCCAGCTCTCCTGGAGCCCCTTTAGGCCCTGGCAGGGGCTCTGAGCTCTCCCTGGAGCTTCTCCAAGACTCTGTCTTTGGAGGGACACTCTATCAGTCCATTCCTTCCATCCTGAGTCAGGAATGCTGGAAAAATTATTTTGTGTGTTATGCCCAGAGCACTCTTCATTCCCTACTTGACAATCTCATAATATCCTGAGTTGGAAAAGACACCCAAAGATAATCCAGTGCAGCCTCTGTCCCTGCCCAGACCCCCCAGCAATCCCCCCTGTCCATCCCTGGTGTCCAAACGCTCCTGGAGCTCTGGCAGCCTCGGGGCCGTGCCCATTCCCTGGGGAGCCTGGGCAGTGCCAGCACCTCTGGGGGAAGAGCCTTGCCCTGAGCTCCAGCCTGAGCCTGGGCAGTGCCAGCACCTCTGGGGGAAGAGCCTTGCCCTGAGCTCCAGCCTGAGCCATCCCAGTGCCCCCAGTCTGCTCCAGCTGAGCCATCCCAGTGCCCCCAGTCTGTTCCTCTCCAGGATTCCTCTCAGCTTTGCTGTTCCTGCTGTGTCCCTGCAGCAGCCCCAGAGGACAATGTTGTGCTCCAAACACCTCACATGTGTGCAGAGTGGTTGAAGGAGCCTGAACCTTTCTCTAGGGATGTCCCAGGTTACAATGTAAAGATGTGCCCCAAAGTCTGTATTCTGTTACCATCTGCTGAAACCTGGAGGGCAGTGATCCTTATCTCTGTGGAGATATCCTCTGCTAATGGGCCAGCTGTTAAAAAACAGCTGGGCAATCATCTTTATCTTCCCACAGCCCATCCTCCCTCCAGGAGATATCTCCTGTTAATGGCCACTGAGTCCCAGGGCATGACTGATAAAATTCCATCATCCCACTGGGAGATGCTCCAGCCAGGGGAGGAGCCAAGCCTTTCCTACCCAGATAAAAACTGAGATTTGGAACACCAAAGCTGCCCTTACCCACTGGATTCCAGAGGACAAGAGCCACCAGACCTTTCTACAGGATCACTGCTTCAACAAGACCAGTTCATCTGGACTGCTACTACCACCCTAACTAGCAGGATGTTGGGTTTTATTCTGACTCTGACAGTGCTTTTCTTTTGTACTATTGCATGTATTTTATTTTTCCTTTTTTTTTCCTATTAAATTGTATTTCTGACTTGGAGTCTCTCACTGGTTTTGATTTCAAAACCATTACAATGGAACAACAAGCCCAATCCTAACAAAGTGCAGGATGAGCTTTTCAATCTTCAACCTCTAAAAGGGACAGCAGCCAAAATTTAGCAAACGGATTTTTCCCCAATATATTTTTATGTTCACAGCTAATGCCAGAGCCCTTGTCTGTGCTGCCTGGGCCAGGTGTGCAGCAGACAAATCTCCAAATTTATCCTGGCTGCTCCCACACATCTGGAAGGGATCCAGCACCATGGAAGATTCCCTTCTTGGCTTGCAATGGGCGAGCTTTGAACTTACTCATTGTCTTTTTCTCTGCTGCATCCCAGCAGAAAATTCCCCCCAAGGACCCTCCATGAATGTTCATTGAGCTTCTGTGCAGCCTGGAAATAAAAATTCACCCTGATTCCTTTCTTGACAGCAACTGTGCAACAGGAAATGTGGGTGTTCACAGATCCAAGAGCTGGTGTCAGGTGGTTGAGCAAGGATTTTTGAGAAGCTTTTGGTCTTGTTTGTGTTATCAGCCATAGCCAAGATAATTAAGAATGGAAAAATATATATATTTCTGATTGCATTTTTCTTTATGGATTCTCTTTTGTTTAATTGGTGAATTTCAAAGATAAAGGTCAATATTTCCAAAGGCATTTTGGGAATGAATTTGCACTTTGGCACTGAATTCCCAGTGGGATTTGGTTGCTGGTACTTTTCAGCTCTGTTCATAACATGATTTATTCATTTTATTTGGGATCTTGGGGTTGCATCCAGTGACTGTGTCCACTGAGGTGGCAAAATGGGTTGGTGTCACAGAGAATTTTCAAATTTAAGATCCTTCTTTCCCATCACTTTTGATTTGAGGGAAGCAAGTCTGCCATCACCCCAATAATATTTTTGCCTTACAATACATAAGTTAAAACACCTGCAAGGCTGTCAGGTGCTTCCTTCAGCAGCAAGCTCCATCCTCTCATCCTGAAGGAAGCCAAACCCACTGACAGAGAGCTGAATTTGGTACCAGCACCTCCAAACCCCAGCGTTTTGAGGTGCAGAACATCCTTCCCTCGCCATCTCCTCCCATTTCCCACGGAAATACAGCAAGTGGCAGTGTCCCCTCTGGCACAGGGGGTGGCACAGGAGCAGGGACGGGCTATTGGCAACTGCTCAGGTCACCAATGAGCCCAGGGAGGGAGGTGCAGGGCAGAAGCCACTTTGGGGCACGCTGCAGTGAGGCTTTTCCACCAGTGCAATCAGAACTTTCATAAAATAAAATAAAAAAAACAAAAAACCAAACAAAACCAAAAACGGATCAAATCAAAGAAAAACGAGAGAAAATCAAAGCAGAGAATTTAAAGAATTGTTTAAATTCAATGAAACCAACCGTGTCCTATATGTGATGTTGTCATGGATGGATATTTGCAAGATTATTTACAAAGTTTTATATTTTTTTTTGAGCAGCAGGTGCACAACATACAGACGGAGACATGGTTTTCGCATTGTATGTTGATTGGATGGCGTGATTCAGCAGGTAGATAAGGAAAATAAGGAACAAAAACAGGAAACAAAAGAGAAAATGAGTAATCAGGACAAGCAAAAAGGAAACTCTGAAAAATTTCACTGGAAAAAAACCGTTGGGCTATCGGGGGAGGTGTTATTTTATGGGAACTCCAGAAATAAAAAATGCTTTGAACCAAAACAGATTCGGAGATCCTTGAGGTAACACACACAGTGCAGTTGTTATTTGCATTTCAGTTTGTAATGAATGCAAATTTGGAGACAATTCACAAACACTTCTCAGGATGGTTTTTTATATTTCCAGGCATAGAAATAGATGTCAGTTTGTCAAACACCCCCTCGGCCTCCCAAGGCCAGCTGTGTCCACAGAGACACCTTTTCTTTAATCCCACCTCTTTTCCCTCAATTACTGAGGGTAAAAAAAACTGACATTCATGCTTTTGCCTGAAGAAATAAAAAAATAAATATCCCACTACAATCATAAAGTAAATTACATGTGATATGACCAGGAAAATTAAAACAAAGGAATTAATCCACACATTTCTTTTCCTTTTGTCTTTACTTCTCAGAGGTTTAAAGGTACCAAACAAGGCTGGTGGAAGCCAAGTCTCTCAAGGTGAGGATTATTTACCTGTGGAGAACACTTCTAGCTGGAAAATACAGAGGAGAACGGTGCTCTGGCAACAATTTGTGAGCTGAGCTCAGTGTCACACCTAGAAAACATCTCCACAGGGACCTGGAGGGTGGTGGGGCAGGGACAGCTGCAGGCTGGCAGTCAGGGTCACCTTGTGGCTGTCACCTGGACTTCCCAGCTGAGGAAACTCCGTGGGAATGGCTGCCAGCAGGGCTGGAGGGATAAAGGTGGGACCAGCACCTCCAAACCTCAGCATGTGCAAGTGCAGAACATCCTTCCCTCGCCATCTCCTCCTATTTCCCGTGGAAATAAAGCTTTGGCAGTGTCCCCTCTGGCACAGGAGGTGCCCAGCAGAGGAGGGCACATGGAGAAAGGGCCATTCCCTGCTGGGACACAGCTCTGGGAGTGCTGAGCTCCTGTTCTCCTCTCTGGTAATCCCCTGCTCCAGGACAGCTCCTGTACCCTGCTCGTGCCCTGAGCTGGGCTTGGTTCAGCAGCAGCTCAGGGGATGCTCATCCCCAGCCTTTATTCCCTGCTCTGCCCTACCTGGAATTCCAGAGGGAAAGGGTTTGGGCAGAGGCCACAGCTGGGCTGTGCTCTGTGAATGAGGCACCTCCTGCTCTCACCTCCATCCCTGAGCCTTCACATCTCTGCATCAGCTCTTTCAGCCTTTTGTTTTTTCCTATGTTTTCTAAATTTGGTCCTATTTTGGAGCTATTGGTTAAAAATTGGATCAAACTGGTTCTATTGGTTCATTTTTCTACATTAGTTCTCAACACCAGAATTATTTAAATTAAGTGAAATTGCAGTTTAACAAAATATCCCAAAGCTGGCCACATGGGGCAGGAACAGAGGGCTGCATCCTTCTGCTGCTTTTCCATCCTTAGCACTGGAAGGGGAGAATCATAAAATCATGGAATGGTTTGGGTTGGAAGGGACCTTAAAAAAAAAAAAAAAAGCTTCAGTCTTTTTAAGGCTGATTTGCAAATATTTTCACTAATTTTCAAACCATGGCAAAATTTTGGGTGCCCTTGGCAAGAAAACACATCCCATGGCACAGGGAGTGGGGACAAGCACCCTGTGCCATCCCACAGCATTTAGGGTGAGTGAGTGAGTAATTTCAGCCTGGCTGCACTGAAAATCAAATACAAATCCTACAACACAGGATTCACCAGCAGATAAATGAGCATCATTTGTGTACAGAGGAAAACTTGGAGGTTATGCATTATTTTGTTCCAATGAGGTTAAATAAAAATGCATTTTGTTAGAAACAGTCACAAGGTCTTCACCAGCACCTGTAAAGGAACGTGGGGAGCACAGTTCTGAGCACACACAAAACAGATCTACAGGCAAACCCCTGGGACTGAGGAGAAAAGTCATGGTCAAGTTCAAATTCATCACACTCTGATCATCATCAGCTACAACATGCACTGGGAGGGGAGAGGAGCAATTTATACATGGGGGAATATCAGACTGTCAGGGATTGAGACAGACATTGGCTGCCCCTCTGGAAAAATCCTTCAGAATTTAATGATGAGTCTGTCCACTGTGTGAGATGTACAAGACTGTTAGCAGGGAGACAGCAGCCCTTGTAGGGGCTGAAATCCTATATTCCCTGTAGAAATCCTATGGGAAAGCTGTTTGTTTATTCATTGCTCCACAGAGCATTTGTGACAGGAACATTCCTCCAGTCCAGACCCTTCACCTCTTCCCTTCCCACTGTCCCTGTGTCCCTGTCACTTCCCTTCACCCTCACCCTGCCCCGTGACTCAGACTGGACAGGAACCCCAAGGGCCAGACGTGCCCAGCAAAAAACCCCTCACATTTACACAGCAGAATCCCTTTGGTCCTTTCCCTCTCTAAATTCAGCAGGATTTTTCCATGAACAGGCAGACAAGCCTGGGGACAGAGTGGTTTGCTGCAGGAGACAAGGAGCTGCTTGCTGGCAGAGTCATGAGCACCGTGGTTCTCATCACAGCTTTCCCTCCTTGGGGAGCTGTGCTCAGCTCCAGGGAAAAGCAGAGCTCATGGAACAGGGTCAGCCAAGGCCATCATGACTCCCAGAGGCAGCTCCAGGGAATAAGGCTGGTAGGGAGAAGGTTCAGTGTCTTGACAGGGCACAACTTTATTTATAAATGAAATAAATCGAGCAAACTGTACTTACCGCAATCTCTGTTACTAAAATATCAGTAATACTTCCCAACACTGTTACAAAATCAAAGACATTCCAGGCATCTCGGAAATAATTCTGCCAAATGAGAACACAAAGGGGAATAGAGGGATCCAGGGGTTATTTTCTTTTTGCCAGCACAGGTCGGGGGGTTTTTTTTGTTCGCTTGTTTTTAAATGCGCGTCACAAAACGTGAGCATTTCGTAGAGAGAGGAAAGAGGTGCAAGAGAATGAGGAAGGCACCTACCAGCACACCAAAGGCAATGATCTTCAGCACACATTCCATGGAAAACATGGATGTAAACACAATATTCAGGCATTTCAGCATTTCTTCGTATGCTTCTGGAGCATCATAGAACTAAAGCAGGATGGAAAAAAGGCTTTTACTGGAAGATCACTGACAGATTAAAACCTTTCCCAGCTGATTCCTGCTCATTTTAGTCAGGATTCTGTGCCCACTTTAGTGGGATTTGGGGTTACAACACAGTTATTCCTGTCTCTTTTGCTCTATCCTATACTGAGGGGCAGCTGGAATGTCCTCAAAGTGGAGGCTGTTGCTGAGGGACATCCCCCTGTAAGCACAGCATGGACCAGGAGGCAGGAAGGGCATTTTCAGCCCAGAGGACAAGTGCAGAACTGTGTGTCTTCCACTGAGAATATGGGGACCCCCTGACTGTGAAAAAACCCTAAGGCAAGGGATAGGTGGGGACATCACCCACCTGTGTCTCTTCCCCCACTCTGGATCACATCCCAGGAGCCTGGTGCTGTTCCAAAGTTGAGTAATTTCACAGAATCATAGAATGGCTTTGGTTGGAAGGGACCTTAAATCCCATCCCACCCCCTGCATGGCAGGGACCCCTCCCACTGTCCCCAGTGTCCAGCCTGGCCTTGGGCACTGCCAGGGATCCAGGGGCAGCCACAGCTGCTCTGGGCACCCTGTGCCAGCCCTGCCCACCCTGCCAGGGAACAATTTCTGCCCAATATCCCATCTAATCCTGGAAAAGCCATTCCCTGTGTCCTGGCCAAAGGAATCCCACCAGGCACCTGGGGAGTGGTGGCTGCTGTGCTGTGCTCCCCACCTCTCAGGGTGAGAACCTCTCTGGCCAAAAGCCCAAAATTCCAAGATTCAGGAAGATCCCACTCACCTTCATCATGAGGACGATGGTGTTGAGAGCAATCATGACCATGATAAAATACTCAAAGGGAGGGGACACCACGAATTTCCACATTTTGTACTGGAAGGATTGCTTGTTCTGAGGCATGTAGCGGGTCAGGGGCTTGGCACTTATGGCAAAGTCTATGCAGGCTCTCTACAAAACAAAAAGGGGATGAAAAGATGCCAGAAAAAGGGCTGGAAGTCTTTATCCATCAGGATGTGGCTGGGATAGTGAGCAGAGCATTTACACCCAGTGAGTATTGACTGTTCCTGTAAAATGCAGCACAGGATCCCCAAATCCTGATCAATTTTCCTGGAATATTTACCCTATAACATTCCTATGCCCCTTGCAGTCCTACCCCATTCCCTTAGAGCCCAGCTCCTCCTAGGTCCTGATCCCTTCCCACTTCTAAAAACACTTCCAGTTCCTCCTGATGGGCAATTGTGGGAACCAGAGGATTGGTAAAGGTGGTATTTGTGTTTTTAAAAAGTATTGTGGAACTTGGATGTGTCCTCACACACAGTGACACCCAAAGAGCTCAGAATGTTTCATAAAATGAGGATTGAATTTACCAATAAATTATCCACCAAAAGCACTGGGGGAGTTCTCATAGATGCCCTTCACTGGCTATTCTGTTCACTTCATTATGAATATAAAACTATGATAAAAATTGCTTTCTACAAGATTGGAACGTTTTCTCATCTTGGATTTCCATAAGAATTGCAAGTCTGAAATCACTTTCTACTCAGTTGGAAAATACCATGGGGAAAGCTCTCTAAATATTCTGCTTTATTTTGGACTTTGTGTTCATTTAGACAAACAAGAAACTAATTAAAAATCGCTTTAAAATTCATCTCTTTTCATCAAAAATCAGGTTCCAGTTTCAAAATATATGAAAAGAGATGGTTCTTCCCAAAAGAGGTCATTGAGGCTGTGGGACCTCCCAGGAAGGATGTTAAAATCTGCATGGATTGAGGAGGAAACTGGATACACCCATGGAGGGAAGATAACAGATGCCAGTAACTAAAGAAAAACCAGCTCAGGAGGTCCCTGAGTGGCAAACAATGGGATTTGGGGGGGCATTAAAGAAAAGCCTCACAGCTTCTCTCAGGGCATCTCCTTTTGGCTGCTGGCAGGAGGAAAAATCCCAGCCAGGCACAAAACCAGCCTGGAGAGGGTTTTCCTCTGGGCAGCCACAGCACTTGAAGCTCAGTTTGGTTCCTGAGGTCTGGCCTCAAGGTTTGCCTCTTTCTACCCCTCCATTCGAGCAAACATAAAATCACGGAATGGTTTGGGCTGGAAAGGACCTCAAAGCCCATCCCATGGGCAGGGACCCCTCCCACTGTCCCCAGTGTCCAGCCTGGCCTTGGGCACTGCCAGGGATCCAGGGGCAGCCACAGCTGCTCTGGGCACCCTGTGCCAGGGCAGACCCATCCTCACTTTGGTGTGGTCCTGGGGGATGTGACAGTGATTCCCAACAGGAAACACTTGGGGGCTGTCCCTGGTTTAGTTTTTATGCAGAAGCTGAAACAGCCACTGATTTCTTTGGTCTCTGCACCACACACCCTCCAATGACCACTGCTCTCCATCCCCCCAGCACAGGGGGAACAGGGAGTGGCTTCCACCAGTATCCAGGTGCTCTGAGCCCCTGCAACACCAGTTCTGGAGTCAGAAGAGGTGGGTACCTCGTTTTTCTCGAGGCTGCACTCTGACATCACTTTATCTCCTTGCTCCTGGAAGGTGATGATGATTAATGCCACAAAGATGTTGACAAAGAAAAAAGGGAAGACAACAAAATACACCACGTAAAAGATGGACATTTCCATCCTGTAGCCAGGGCTGGGCCCCTGTTCCTCGTAGGTGGCATCCACTGAGTGCTTCAGCACACTGCAAGCAAATGCAAAGAGAGAGGAAAGGTCAACACAGTCCCTGGGAAGCACCCAGGACCCCCTGAGAATCACTCCCTGGCCTTCACTCACACGCAGGGTTTCCCACATATGCTCAGGAAAAGCTTGCTCCTATCCCTGAGGCTGGGAAGAAGTTTTCCTGGAGGATATTTTCAGGGAAACCCTTAGTTCTCACCATTCTGCAGAATGGCAGAGATTGGCTGTGTCCAGATCCACTGATCCCCCCTGGCCAAGGGGAGAGGATCCAGCTGGATCTGGCTTCTCTTCTCTGGTCAACAGGGATGGAGTAAGAGTGGGAAAAGAGAAGTGTTGATGACATCCAAGTAGGGGAACACAGTGAGGGACTGGAAAAGGCAGACTGATGCTGTTTTAGTCTTTATTTTATGAAAGAGTTGAACGTGGAGGCGGAGAAGCCCTGGCCACACACTGCACTCCACATGTGCCAAAATAAAGTCGTGTACTGAACAGGAAATGTCATTTGGACACTGTCACGCCCAGCAGACTTTCAGTAGAGCTCACAAGACATTTCCCCCTTCATTTTCTTACATTTCCATTACCAATTTTCCCCTGAGAATGGTGTGTGAGTCCAAAACCCTGAAGCAAGCACTGAAAACTTTCTGTGCGAGCTCAGAAGGGCACCGAGGAAAATGCAGAGCTCTGCCTGCTGGCTCGCCCAAGAACCACACAAAACTTAGCTGATAGAAGACTTTTCTGATCTCCCAGGTCACCTGCTGTCCCTCAGGGCTTTGGGGACCTGCTTTACCTGCACCATCAGCCCCTGCCAGGGCCATGTACTCACGTTGGCCACCCTTCCCCAGTGGACACGGTGAAGAGCGTGAGCAGAGCCCAGAGCACGTTGTCGTAGTGGAACTCGTATTTTTTCCATTCCCTGGGCTGTGCCTCCACCTCATTTTTTTCATAATCGAGGTACTGACCCCTAGGAAAAAGAGATTCAGAGCCAATGAGAGAATTGAAGCAGATCAGGCATTTCTCAGCCCCAGAAGCACAGTCTGGACTGTGCTGTGGGTTAAAGACAAAGGGGCTTCCTCAAAGTCCATGACAGAAGTAAAGGCCAATCTTTGAGCCAGTTTTAGCCATGGGAACTGGACCTGAGGTCTGAAAATGAAAGAGATTTTAATCAGGGCATTCATTAATTCATTAGGCAAAGCCAGCCATTAACACCATGTCTGCCCCTCAATTGTCTGACCCCACAGAAAACTTTTACTTGATGGGGAAGCACCTCTGGCTCCTAGTCCAGGGTGGGATCTAACTTCTAAATGTGTCCCATTCCTAGGAGCCTGGCACGTGGAGAACTGTCTTAGGTTGCAATACAGGATGTGACTCAAAGTATGTGTTCTGTCACTATTTGTTGAAACCAGGTGGAGCAGTGATCTTTATTTCCATGGGAGATACTCTCTGCTAAGGGGTCATCTGTTCAAACCAGGTGGGACAGTCATCTTTATCTTTTCCCATCCTTCTCCTAGGAAGATACTTTTTGTTAATGGGCCATTGAGTCCCAGGGCATGACTGATAAAATTCCATCATCCCACTGGGAGATGCTCCAGCCAGGGGAGGAGCCAAGCCTTTCCTACCCAGATAAAAACTGAGATTTGGAACACCAAAGCTGCCTTTCTTCCACTGGATTCCAGAGGAAAACCAGACCTTTCCACATCATCCCTGGAGCTTCAGAGGAAACTGCACCTTCTCCAGGAGCACTGCTCCAGCTGAACCACATCTGCCCCTGCAGGAGGATGCAGCCACCATTGAATGGGACTGTGCCAACACCCTGACTGACTGACGGGTGTCAGCTTGGATTCTGACTCTGGCAGGGTTTGGGATTGTTCTGTGTAATACTGCATTTCTATTTTAATTTTCCTAGTAAAGAACTGTTATTCCTAATTCCCCAATCTTTGCCTGAGAACCCCTTAATTTCAAAATTATAATAATTTAGAGGAAGGGGATTTACATTCTCCATTTCAAAGAAAGCTCCTGCCTTTCTTGGCAAACACCTGTCTTTCAAACCAAGACAAGAACCCTCTCCAACCTATCCTATTCTGTAATTTCACATTCCTTTCCATAATTTATCTGCATTTTTCCAAGGAAGAACTGCAGTGACAGCCCCAAGGATCCCACCAGGACATGCCCTGCAGGTGCCAGGCAGCAGGAGAGGGATGGGCAGAGCAGGACAGTGCTGAGGAAGTGCTTTGAGTGCCAAGAAAAAAGCAAATGCAGTGCACATTGTGGAGTAACACACCTTGCCTGGCTGCTGGGAAGGACAAAACATGACAGGGCTTTTAAGATATTCACATTCTGTTCCTCTCCTCACTAATTATTAGCTCTGTAACATCCCATGCTTCTGATTATTTATTCAGTGTGTTTTTCTAATTCTCAGCAGCTCTAAGAATTGAGGCAACAAGTGGAAAGAGTCACACTATCAAAACCCCTTCTGAAAAACCACACCCAGCTTTTTCCCAGGGAAGAAGATCCTGAATGACACAGCTGTTAAAGGAAAAGAAGGGAAAATTCCCCTCCAGAATGCTGTGCTGAATTATTGCTATTTACAAGAGCCTCTTCCCAGTCAGAAATCCTGCCTTGGGGCCAGCCCACACTCCCTGCTCCCAGCTGTACCTGCAGTCCTTCTCCAGCTCCTTGGACTCGTCGGTGCAGTAGAAGAAGCGTCCCTTGAAGAGCTGCACGGCGATGACGGCGAAGATGAACATGAAGAGCATGTAAACGATGAGGATGTTGAGGACGTTCTTCAGGGAGTTCACCACGCAGTCAAAGACAGCCTGGGGGTGCAGGGGGGCAAGGTCAGGGGGTGGGAAGAAAGGAAAAGTTCATCCAAAATCTTGGCACCGCCGGTTAACCACGCTCAGAGTCACAGAAGGGTTTGGGTGGAAGGGACCTTCAAGATCATCATTCCCTCCTCCCACTGTCCCCAGTGTCCAGCCTGGCCTTGGGCTCTGCCAGGGATCCAGGGGCAGCCACAGCTGTGCCAGGGCCTGCCCACCCTCCCAGGGAACAATTCCTGCCAATATCCCACCTAAACCTCTCTCATTTGGGACTCATTACCCATCCCACCACCCATGGATGCTTCGATGGATTTTCACTTCCCAAACACTTCCCAAAGCTGTGAGAAAGAACTCCAGCTTCCTTCATCTCCTGCTTTTTCCACAACTTTGGCTGTGAATTTTCTGATGCTGCTCATAACATTTATAAAGACAACCACATTATTAGTCCTGAGCAAAAATTCCATTATTAAATGAAAATTGCACTTGTTTTGATTTTACTTCCAGTGGCTGGGTGAAAGCTGTTGGAATAATAAGGAAAAAATACCAGACACAAAACAACAAAATGCTTTAGAAAAATAAATATTTTTCTAAAGAGCTGTCTGTCAAAATGAGTCAGCACATACACCCCTGAACTCCCTGCAAAGAACTCCTCAAACCCATTTCCTACGTGGGTACGAGGCCCTGATTCATTACAAGTAATTTGCAGTTTTATTTTAGTCAGAAGTTTGTCATAATACCAGAAATTGAGCAGCCCCTGCCTAAGCACAGGGTTTGTACAATCCTGCTCCTGTTCTTCTGAATGGAATAATTCACAGAACTACACTCCTGATCAACCCAGAAATCCTGATGGAAATCCCTGTGACCAACTCAGAAATCCTGATGGAAATCCTTCAAATCAGCCCAGAAATCCTGATGGAAATCCCTGTGATCAACTCAGAAATCCTGATGGAAATATCTGATTAATCCAGAAATCCTGATGGAAGTCTCTGAGATCAGCCCAGACATCCTGATGGAAATCTCTGATTAATCCAGAAATCCTGATGGAAGTCTCTGAGATCAGCCCAGACATCCTACCTGAAATTTCTACATGCTCCAACATTAATGTTTCTTTTCAGATAAATTGAGTGTGCTTAAAACTAAAATTATTTAAGCATGAATGGGCTCAGACAAAAGCAAATCTACAGAACAGCTGACCCTTATTTTTATTTGAAAACAGGAATTGTCAAACACATTTTCCAAAACATTCATTGCTTTTTCCCCAGCTCTCACAGAAAACAGCCCACAAAAGGTACTGAAGAGTCCCTAAACCAGAAATTATTGAGTTTGGTTAACTCCTTCCCTTCTCTCTTTGCAGGGTCTCAAATTGTTGGTGTTGGATTAATAATCACAGGCCATTAAATTGATTTTTTATTTTTTAGATCAGTGTTCTAGGGATAAACCCCTGAACTATGGATTCTTTAATAGAAAGATGAATAAATTAAAGCTTCACCCATAGCAATGAGAAATCTCTTTGGACAGCCTGTGGAAAACCTTGCAATATTCATGTTAAATTCTCCAGGGAAAGCCAAACCCTCCCAACCTCATTTCCTCCTTTATCACATTGAAGAGCATCCCGCTTATAAACTGTAATTTGATTTATTTCTGTTATTTTTTCTATTTGTAGAGGTTTTATTTTCATGTGGATTCACACAAGTCCCTGAGATTGCCCAAGCACCAAGTGTTTGACATTGGCTCAACATCTGCCCAGCTGTGCTCATCTGGCAGAGAGATTCATTGCAATGAAATCAAAGCAACAGAAACAACTTGGATTGAGTAGAAGAAGGAAAAATTTGGATTATTTTCTAACCTTCAGTTTTGGCAGCCTTTTTATGGTCTTCAGGGGCCTGAGGACACGCAGGACTCGCAGGGACTTGATGGTGTTGATGTCCTTGCCTTTGGTTCCTCTGCAGGGGAGAAAAGGGCACAAGAACAACAGAGGGAATCATTTGTTCCCCAGGTCACTCTCTGGGAGATCTGTGGCTGTCCCGGGTGGCTTTGGTGGTGGAGTTGCTTGGGTTTGGGGATGCTCTGAGAGGTTTTGTGTCCATCCCCACCAGGGCTGCAGGCAGGGTGACCCAGCCTCACCTGGGATGTCTCAGCAGCACAGAGGAGGAGGCTGGGGCAGGACAGGTCCTGGCAGGGCTCAGGCTTTGTCACCTCCCAGCCACTCCTGCCCCAATTCCACAGCTGGACACTGATCCCAGGCTGGGACAGGAGGCTCAGCAGGAAAAGGGACAGAGCCACACCTGGCTCTTCCCTCCCAGCTGCACGAGGCAGGGGGTGTTTGTGGGTGAGCAGGGGGTGTTTGGGTGTTTGTTTTTGGAGGTTGGGGTGTTTCTGGATGAGCAGGGGGTGTTTGGGTGTTTGTTTTTGAAGGTTGGGGTGTTTCTGGATAAGGCAGGGGGTGTTTGGGTGTTTGTGGATGAGGCAGAGGGTGTTTGGGTGTTTCTGGATGAGGTTGGGGTGTTTCTGGATGAGGCAGGGGGTGTTTGGGTGTTTCTGGATGAGGTTGGGGTGTTTGTGGATGAGGCAGGGGGTGTTTGGGTGTTTGCTTTTGGAGGTTGGGGTGTTTGTGGATGAGGCAGGGGGTGTTTGGGTGTTTCTGGATGAGGCAGGGGATGTTTGGGTGTTTGCTTTTGGAGGTTGGGGTGTTTCTGGATGAGGCAGGGGGTGTTTCTCCGTGCACTTCTCTGGCAGGAACATTGTGCCAAGAGGGTTTTGGAGCCTTCCTGGTGAGGGACAGAGCTCTCCTGGGGCTCAGAGCCTGTTCCCTCATCCCTGAGTCTCCCCTGGAGGACATGCCACCAATCCCATGCAGGAACATGTAATATGCAATATATTACATGCCTGGAACAGTGCTGGGCCAACTCCCCACTCAGGCATGCAGGTGCTGTCAGTCACAGTTGGGTTTAGGTTTTGTTAAAACCGAGTGCAAGGCTTGAGAATGTTCCTCTTGTTAACATCAAGAGGGGATTTAGGGGAATACAGAGTTCCTTTCCTCGTGCACTTCCAAAATAAAGAAACAAAAGAAGACAACAGGTACATCTTCTTCCAACCCCACAGCAAAACAACAACATTCCCTTCGTTTCACATGGAGTGGAAAATGGATGGAAGTCTGGAACAGAGTTTTATTCATGGCTGGAGTTTGGCTCTGGGACTGAGGTGGGGATGAAGAAGGTGTGGGACAGATGCTGACACACCTATTCTGTGCTCTCCAGGCTGCTGAGCATTCCCCTTCTCCAAGAGGGAAATAATGGGAGTACCAGAGATCCCTGGAGCTTTGTGAGGGGCTGCAAAGCTTCCCCAGCCTGCCCTAACCCTGTGCTGAGGGAGGAGCACCAGGAGTGGAGGAAACCCCCCAGCCCTGGGAAGGATCTTTCAGGAAATGCATCCACTTCCAAAGGATGAAGAACTCACTCCTAAAACTGTAATTCTCAGTAGTGATGCTGGGCAGGAATCTCCACCCACACCCACATTCCTGCCTCCAGTCCCCCTGGCCCATCACCAGGCATTGCTGTTGTCTGGGAATGCAGTAAGAGGGAGACAGTAAGAGAGTGTTTGGCCTAACAAAATCCCCGCAAAATCCAAATGAAAATGGCCAGAAATAGTCCTAAAATCGACACTGAAACACCCCAAACTGGTCAATATTCCAGTTATTATTAACAAAAACATCGGGAAATCTCCAGGATAAATTTGGCCTAACAAATTCCCACTAAGACGTGCAAAAATCCCCACAATATCCATTTGAAAATGGCCAGAAATAGTTCTAAAATTAACACTGAAACACCTCAAGCCAGTCAAAATTCCAGGCATTATTAAGAAAAATATCGGGAAAACTCCAGGAGGTTTTCCAGGAGGAATTCTCAGAGGGCTGTGGGTTGGATCTCGAGGAGAAATTTCCTTCCCACAAGATTTAGTGGAAGTGGAGGAGAGGGGGAACAGGACAGACAGGTCCCTGAGCTCTCCCTCTCTCCTTCAGGGCTTTTTTTGGGCCATTTTAATCCATCCCAAGCAGACCCTGACTATTGACATGGCTCTAAATCCAGGCACTGGATTTACTCCCAGAGCTGCAGGACCAATTTAAAAATAACTAAATAACTATTATATATTTTTAAAGCAATATTTGATTCTGATTAGAGACCTTTGATCTGCTCTAGACGAAGCAGAGCTTTTACTGCATTTTTTGTCAGGTTTTAGCAGAGCTGAAGGTCTGGCCTAGGCGTGGCTTTGCAGGTTTGCTTTCAGCTGTGTCCCTGTTTGGTCACCTGGGTGTCACCAGAGCTGGAGCTCCCCAGTGTGGCTGCAGAACAGCCTCTCCAGGAGGGTGGGAATGGCAAAAGGGGAAATGGGTCGTGGCCAAGGAGATGCCACAGATGCCATCTGTTCAGGGCTGGTGGCCACCCCATGCCCTGGGCTGGCCCCTCTGCTGCTGCACCTCTGCCAGCCCCAGCCCTGCCCTGCTGGGGAAAGCCAGGTGTGGGAAATCCAAACTCCCCTAAAACTGGCCCCTGGAATCTTATCCCTTAGAACAAAGGAATTCCTAAGGACAGGGGCCCTCTTTCCTATCTCAGCTCCCGTTATCTTTTAGGATTTCCATTGGTTCTTTTTCTTACTTAGAATTTAAAGATAATTGGTTACTTTGAAATGTGTGAATCCTATTGGATAAAAAGTCAATCCTCCAGAAACCTATAAATACCCTTTTATTGTTTAATGTAATTGGACTGTTGTTAGCAATTCCCTTCTAGGATAATAAACTGTCTCAAGCCTTTGTCTGTTGCTAGCGAGTAGCTGTGAGCTGCTGCTAAAGTTCTGAGCTATCCAAACTCTAAGGAGCTGCTTGAAGGGGGGGCTAGGGAGCTCCTGCACCCCCAAAATTACAGCTACACCAGGGGAGGGCTGAGGGAGGGGAAAGGGAGACTTTGGGCCAGGGAAGGGGACACTGAGGACACTGAGCCCAGAGCTCTGCTCTGCTCTGCTCCCCTCCAGCCCCCAGCCCAGCAGGGCTCAGCTCTGGATATTCCTGGGAATATCCAGGATATTCCCACCTGGTGCTCCCCCCTCTCCCCTCTCCACAGACCCAAACCACCATTGTGGCAATTAACAACTGCCCTAACGAGGCCTCCAGCCAGGACTGAGACATTGCCCTGCCCTCCCTCCACGCCTGAAGCAAGAATTTCTGCAGATTTAATAAATTTAATTGTAATTTTAAAGAGCAAACCCTGGATGAGCGAGCTCAGAGGTGGAGCAGACAGCTCCAGTCACACAGAATTCCTTCTGCCTCAGCAGAGGACACTAAGAAGAGCTGACTGATTTCTTTCCATTCAGGCACTTAAGCAAATAAAGAGCGTGAGCCAATTAAATCTTAATGGGATTTATGCTCTGAGCCATATAGAGAATCCTGGGGAAATAAAAAACCTCCCATTTCTTGTCACAGTAAGGTCCCTGCCATAGGAAAAGCTTTTGCTGGTGCTCTGACCCAGAGTGATGCAAATTGAATTTTAATTAAAAGGATCCTCTGCAACTCTTCTGTCAAATAAAACCCTAAGGGTTGGGTTTGGGTGTTTTTAAAAACCCTCTCTGCCAATATTGGGGTTTTATTGCTGCTTTCATACAAAGCCAGATGTCCAAGAAAATAAAAGGTCCAGATGGAGCTGGGATTCAGTGAAAAGGTGTATCCAAGCACACATCTGACCTGGATATTCCTCACGACAACAACACATTGCCATGGAAGGAGAAGGTTTTAATTGACTGCAGAATAACAACTGCAACATCCAGGAGAGCTGAATCTTGAGTAAGAGCTATAGAGGAGAGCAGGACAAAGGCAGACAGAAGAAAAAAAAAAAAAAAAAAAAAAAAAAGAAAAAAAAAAAAAAAAGAGAAAAGAAGAAAAGAAAGAAGGAAAAAAAAAAGAGAATACCACAAAAAAAAATTGCATTAGATCAATTTTGGGTGCATTAGGCCAGTGCTGTTTTGTTGCTGTTTTCTGTGTCAGTTTGCTGCCTGTTCATTTAAAACATTAAGAATATTTTGAAAGAGCTTTGCAAAGCCTTTTCTCCCTTTAATAAATAAAAGAACCTTTAAAAATTTAGTGGCTCTTTCAAATGGAAGCTGCTTGTTCCTGTTGCTGCTGCCAGCAGCTCTGATTTCAGGTGACATGAACCTCTCAGAGCCAGGGCATCAAAAATTCAGGGTGAGGTGGAGCCTCTGCCTTCTGTGATTGCCTGGAATCCTCCTGGCAGAGTCAGTTCCTCCCTGGAAGAGTAAATGAGGTCACCCCACCCTGCCCAGGCACAAAGCCACCCTCTTCCTGCCCTAAATCCTCTGCTTTCCTAGAGAGCAGAAAGAACCAAGTGCCAAATTTCCTGGACCACGTTAAAGGCTTTTCTTGGCACCCTCCTTGCTGTGGAGGATCCCCCTGGAGCTCCTGGGGACACAGGACACAGCTCTGCCTCCCACCCTGCCCTGCACTGACAGCAAACTGCCTCTTGCACAGGGTTAAATACAATTTAAGAACTCTTTGTTCACAGATCTCCCCTGCTAAAAGCTCCCTGAGCTCTGTGTTCGTGGCAGAGACTTTCCCCAGTATCAGAGCCTGGATCCCAGCTGGGTCACTGAATTAGTGCTGGAGCTTCCAGCTTGGCTGTTCAGAGGTGGAATCCTCTGAAAGAGACTCAAACTGCTCCTTTAAACCTGGTTGTTAAGATTTTCATGAATTAAACCTCACCCATCAGTGCCCACTAAGTCAGCCCCTCAAATCTTTTTGGTACAGATCTATCTCCATGTGGTTTTTGACTCTCTGGCTTGGATTTCCAGCCTGCTCCTCTCTCTGCTGAAGGAAAATCAGGATGGATGAGGAAAAATAATACATTTCACTGGATAATGAGCAGTAAAGGGACAGGGGGTCGATGTGATGGGTGGAACATGGCTGGGGTGTCTCCACAGTGGCAAAGTGTGTGGACACGAGTTGGACAGGCAAAACAGAGCAGCAAGAGACAGGAAGAACATATTACCCCATGAAACTCCTAGAGAGAGATTCCAGCGAGGAGAAGACAAAGAAAGAGCAGAGTCAATGACAAACAGAAACATCAGAGAGACCCCCCCAGCCCCTGGCCCACTCCCACCAACTCCACAGAGGAGCCAGAGGGAAGGGACAGAAATCCCCCATTCCCTGCTGGACCAGCCCTTCCAAAATCACCTCCACAGCTCTTCTCCCCCACTCTGGGAGAAATAACTTCCACTAGTTGTTGTTTTTCCCCAAAATTCTGGGCATCTCAGCCACCTTTCCTCTGTTCCAAATTTTTCCAGGCCACATCTTTGCTGCTCTCCCTCAGCTGCTCCTCCCAAGTACATTTTGCACCTGGGGCTGAGAGATTTTGGTGACAAGTTTCCACGGGTTTTTTGTGTGCTTCCATTTCAAACATGTCTGGGTTTTTGTGGAGTGTTTATCTCCAAAAAAAGAAAGGGATTTCTCTTTGAAATCCTTTGCTAAATGGAAAACATCAGTTCATTATTATCATCATCATATTATTGTTCCCAGCATCACTCCAGGGGTGTTGTTTGAAATTTGTTTTTTATTTTTTCTAACCACAGAGCTGCTTCTAAAGAGCTGCAGGCAGGAAGAAAACCCACAGCTGCTCTGAGAGCTGGGTTTTATCAGTCTTGTACCAGTGACTGATACCATCTCAAATGCTTAAATGAACACAGGCTGCTGCAAAATTCCAGAGGGGAGCGTTTCAGGGAGCTCTGCTATTCCCAGGTTTTTGGGGATGGGATAATTCAGCAAGAAGTTGGTTCACATCACCTTCAGTGGACAGCAAGGAGGCCAAACCCATGAATTAAATCCCACCCTGCACGTGACAGTGCTGGGTTCTTGCAAACAAAGTGGTGACTGCACTTAAATCCCATTTTTAATGACATTGAGGAAGGTGACAGGGCTGTAGGATTTGCTGGAAAAATCCAACTGATGGAACAACAAAGAGTCTCCAGAAGCTCCTTTTTGGGATTAGCAACATCCAGCTGGCTCTGTGTGTCCATCTGGTTTAACCAAACCAGCAGCTGGGCCTAAGTCACAGCTCTGCCCTGTCAGGATCCAGAACTGGGAGAGGGAAAAATCATTTCCTAGGAATGACTGATTTTCCAGAGAAGCTGCAGGAATTCCCTGGGTTTGATGTTTCCTACAGGGATGGGGAGCAGGGCTTACAAAAAGCACAAAAATCACAGAAGAAATTCAAATTTTCCTGAGTCTCACAAATAATCTTGTCTGACTTTAATCTGGGAGACAGTAACTAGGCAGGGTTTATGCAGTCCCTGGCTGTAAAACCCTGCTCAAGACTCACTCACAGTGGAAAATAAAAGCAGCTTGGGGCACCCATTATAAAGCAGGGGATGTAGAAGTAATTTATTTAAAGGCTGATGAGGTGCTGTTAGATATTCATGGCCCAACATCAGCAACAGAAGAAAACCTGAGCAGGAAAAGCCTCAGAAAGATTAAAAATTCTTCATTTTAATGCATAAATCAAGCAAGGAAAATCTCCCTCCAAAGAAAGTCGTGTTCAAAGAGAAGATGTTTTAAAGGCTGTCTGAGGTTTGTTCTCACAGCACAGGGCTCCCAAAATTCCCTTTCTCCCATCAGGCTTGGAAGTTTGAATTCCTGATGGAAAAGGGAAATTCTCATGGAACCTCAGACTTTGGGTTATTTTTTGTGATTATTTTACTTCTCTACCTCTCTCCCATTCAGAGGAGCTTTGTTAAATTCTAATGTTGCTACATGGCTTTTTAAAGTTAATTTTTCTATTAACTCAGTCTGGCTTAAGTCAATCTAATTTTGAGAGATGTTCCACAGATATATTTCAAGTGCAGGGAAATAAAACCCTGCACATGTCGAGTCAAGTTTAAAAAGCAGCTTGATTTTGTATATTAAATTTTAGGTTAGCAGGATATTCACCAAGACAAGGAGCAGTCTGCTCCTCCAAAAATCTGATTTTTAATGAGGGACAAAATGTTTAAAGAGGGCAGGGCAGCATCCCTTTGAAAACTTTATGTTGAATATGATTTTCTCCAAGACCAAACTAAACTGGTGAAGGATCAGGCACCGCCCAGATTTCAACATCCCCAAAAATCACACCTAAAACATCAATCCTGCCCATCTACTTTTTGGTCAATTTAACTTAGAGGGTTTATTTACATTCAGCATTTGCACTGAAGAAAAGCAAAATTAAAACACAAATCTCCCAGCCTCGATGTGACAGGAATTTTGACAGCTCAGAAAACGAAAAATTGCTGAGGAACATTTTCCTAGAAAGGCAACTTTTTTTTTTTTTTTTTTTTTTTTTTTTTTTTTTTTTTTTTTTTTTTTTTTTCTTTTGTGCAGAGTTGAGGCAGGAGCAGGGATTTACCTGTGTTAAATAAATTTCCAAAGCAGCCCAGCCACGCTCCCTGACAAAGGTGGATGCTTTTCTCATTAGCGAGTGAAACGCTGCTAATTCTCATTTAGCAAGTGAAACAATTTCCTCTCCTCTAATCACCAGGCTCCAAACCGGGGCTGCTGAACATCCCCTAATTGCTCGGGGCTAATTTAGCAGGAGATTAAAGCGGTCATGTCCCGCTGCCTGCTTCCAGGTCCCTCCTATTGTTTCTCAGGAAAGGATTTGCAAACAACAATCCCAGTGGAAAATTTCTTTCCATTCTCCAGCTCGGCTCCTGAAGGTTGGGAGGACCTGCATTGCTCTTCCTCTGGTTGTCTCCAAGAAAAAAGGCTCAAATGAGAAGCTAATCTTAATTTTTTAAGTTATTTCTCCTATTCTCTCTATTGTTTGTTGCTCAAAATCCTCCTTGACATGAAAGAAGATCGTGGGTATTATTTAAAGGCATAAATACAGAGCTGGGTTTGAGGCAGGGAGCACTGAAAGTGAAAATAGTGGAAATACAGAGAGAGGAGAGAAAAGGAGAGAAATAGGAAAAGTTTGTGAAGCAGAAATATCCACAACTCTGAAAATAAGGGTTTGCCAAGAGTTCACTGAGTAATCAGCTGATTTCTTGAACTGTTTTTTCAAGATGAGAGCAATTCTCCCAACCACTGACTGGAGACACAAAGTGTTACAGGGAATTCCTGAAAAGAACTTGGCCAGAGAGTCACAGAAATCCTGGCTGCGAGTTTGAATGAGCAGTGAATGGGCTCAGCCTAAAGCTGGGAGGATTTCCACGAGATTCCACAGCACAAATTCCCTTGGGTTTATTCTTTTCCTTCCCACCCCCACCCCGAGAAGAAAAAGGGCAGGAACTGAACATTTCACTGGGAAATGGAGCCACAACCACTGTGCCAGGGACTTCCCCCCCTCACTCATTTGTGGGATGTGGGAGCAGAAGGAAAATGAACTTACGAGAAGGCAAAAGCCACCAAGGCCCCACTGACCACAATGAAGTCCAGGATGTTCCACAGGTCACGGAAATAGGAGCCAGGGTGGAGCAGCAGCCCCAAGTCAATCATCTGCAGGGAAAAGCCAGGGAAAGGAGGAGGTTTAATAAAACATGGCCCAAATGCACCCTGCCAAGGGGCAGGAGGAGGGTCTGGGTCAGAGCACCCTTCACACATTGCTGAGATACTCGGCCAAGCTGCTCCTCTCCAACAGGAAAACTCTCCCAGAAATGAAGCTCAAATCAATAAACCAAAATGAGAAATGAGAGCTCTCACTGCTCCCTAGGATGTTTTGCACACACCTGCATTAATCCTGGGTTTATTCTGCATCTCTTGCATCTTGCTCTGACAGGAAAACCCAACTCCTGCCTTGCCCCAGCACTGAATCCTGACTTTATGGAATTGCTCTCTGGGAGGTCACTGGCCCTCAGTTCTGGCAAAACCTGTCACCCTACTAAGTAAAAAATAATTCTCAGCTCTTTGAAACATGCCAAAGCAAGAATCAGCTGTTATTAATATTCCTGCTCAGTGCCAAAGGAAAAGGGAAGAATCAGGAGTGTCTCAGGAAGGTCTGGAAGCTCCTGTTGTCTTCCCAAATTCTTATCCTCTTACACAGCCACAGCTCCTAAAGATATCCTGATTTTCCTGCATAAAATATGAGATTAAGGAGAGAGCTGCTCCCAAGTCAGAGCTCTCTGTCCTGCCCCACCCTTCCTCCAGCTTCTCACAAATAAATCTGACAGAGGAGGTGAACCTCTGCTTGGAGAAGTTCTTACCTTGATCACCATCTCAAAGGTGAAGACTCCTGTAAATATATAATCCAGGTATTTCAGAGCCTGGGTGGGAAAGGGAAATGAGTGTTAGGGAAGGCCACACACTGAAATAACCTGCACATGAGCAAGGAGTAAATTATCTAATCCAGCAGTGCTCTGTCTGCTGGGATGGACAAAAACCAGCTGGGTTGGACAAAAACCAGCTGTGTTTCAGATAATTTAGGCACAAACCTGAATTATCTGATTTAAAGCAGTATTTTCCCAGTCCTTGCCACACTGCACCTGCATTTCTGGCAGGTTTCCCGAGGCAGAAGGGCTATTTCAAAATGAAAAGTTTGAACATCCTTTTCTCAGGAGTTTATCCAGCAGCTTTTCCCACTGCAGAATGCAGTGCCAGCTTTGCAGAGCCACAGCAGCCACACAACCCCTGATCTCCAAACACTCAAACTCAGATGTGGTTGAAGCAGCAGAAAGGGACAGGAATTTATCCTAAAAGCCCCTTTCAACTCACTTGCTCTTTGCCTTCCTAGTTACCCAGTAAAACTGGCTCTGCAATTCTTTTCTTCTACATAAAAACTTGTTATCATTTATATTCCTTCTTCAGATTCTGTATTCAAAGATCTTTCTGTTATACATACATATCTGTGAGACCTTCCTGTCAAATCTTTATCCTTCCCAAAAATGTACCTTATCATATTTTTATGTGTGTCTTGGGTTGCAATACAGGATGTGACCAGAAATGTGAATTCTGTCCCCATCTGTTAACCCAGCTGGGGCAGTGACCCTGATCTCCTGGCACACATTATCTGCTCATGGGCCATCTTTAAACCAGCTGGGCAATCATCTTTATCTTCCCACAGCCCATCCTCCCTCCAGGAGATATCTCCTGTTAATGGCCAGTGAGTCCCAGGGCATGACTGATAAAATTCCATCATCCCACTGGGAGATGCTCCAGCCAGGGGAGCAGCCAAGCCTTTCCTACCCAGATAAAAACTGACATTTTGGACACCAAGGAACCTTCTTCCCACTGGATTCCAGAGGAAAACCAGACCTTTCCACATCATCCCTGGAGCTTCAGAGGAAACTGCACCTTCTCCAGGAGCACTGCTCCAGCTGAACCACATCTGCCCCTGCAGGAGGATGCAGCCACCATTGAATGGGACTGTGCCAACACCCTGACTGACTGACGGGTGTCAGTTTATATTCTGTCTCTGTCAGTGGTTTTTGGGATTGTTTTATGTAATACTGCATTTCTATTTTAATTTTCCTAGTAAAGAACTGTTATTCCTAATTCCCCAATCTTTGCCTGAGAGCCCCTTAATTTCAAAATTATAATAATTTGGAGGGAGGGGGGTTTACATTCTCCTTTTCAAAGAGAAGCTCCTGCCTCTATTGGCAGATACCTGTCCTTCAAACCAGGACAATGTGTTATAGGGAAACACGTCCTTGTCAGCTACAAGGGAGACTGCCCAGGTTTTGGCAGGTATAAATTCCAGGAAATGTTTCCAAACCAGCAGAGTGAGTCACCAAAGGCAGCTTTAGCTCTGCACTGCCAGCACAGGGCTTTACCCTGCAGAGATGGGAGCAGACACGCCCTGTGCTGGGAGGAGAAAATCCCAAATTGTGGGAATTCTGGGTGGCACTCACATCATTCCTGGGAGACTCAGCTTGCACAGGGTCCTCTGCAGCCAGGGCGATGCTGCTGAGGGCGATGACGATCAGGATCACCATCTCAAAGTAGCGCAGGTTGACGATGTAGTGGAACAGGCGCCGGATCCTGCGGGGACAGGAGCACGGGGGGTCACAGTCAGGGGGAGAGCTGGCACAAACCAGCAGGAGCAGCACGCTGGGATTCCTGCTGCAATCATTATTTCTATTCTATTCTATTCTATTCTATTCTATTCTATTCTATTCTATTCTATTCTATTCTATTCTATTCTATTCTATTCTATTCTATTCTATTCTATTCTATTCTATTCCATTCTATTCCATTCTGTTTTGTTCTATTTAATTAATATGTATTGCATTGTATTGTATTGTATAGTATTGTATTGTATAGTATTGTATAGTATTGTATTGTATTGTATTGTATTGTATTCTATTCTATTCTATTCTATTCTATTCCAGTCCATTCCGTTCTGTTCTGTTCTGTTCTAGTTAATTAATATGTATTGTATTGTATTGTAAAATATTGTATTGTATTGTATTGTATTGTATTGTATTGTATTGTATTGTATTGTATCCTATCCTATCCTATCCTATCCTATCCTATCCTATCCTATCCTACCCTATTTAATATCTATTCTGTTCTATTCTATTCTATTCTATTCTATTCTATTCTATTCTATTCTACTTTATTCATTCTATATATTATATATTTATTCATATTAATATACATTAATATTTATTTATTATATGGGAAGAGAATTAAAAAACAGCCTTTGAATTCCAGTCAGCAGCAGATCTCTGGTGAGAGTTAAGGGAGTTCAGCATCTCTGCACTGCTCTCCATCCCCTCTGCAAAGCAACAACATCCATTCATCTCTTTATCTCTTTATCTCCCTATCTATTTATTTCTCTATCTATTTATCTCTCTACGCATCTGTCAAAAGAGCACTGAGAGCTTTCAAGCCTCCACACTCAATTCTACAAATTCTGTTTATGGCACTCCCCTGTCCTGCTCCCTCTGAACTGCCAGGTTAATGCCCTGTGAGTTCAAAACAAGGTTTGAAATCTTTTTAATGTCAACTAATCCCTTTAAAATGTTGAGACTCTCAGCTGATTCTGCAATTGTGGCTCTCCACCAATCTCTCTCTGCCTGCACTTTACTCCAGCTCACACTTTACAGCACAAATACTTTACAGGAATAGATTTGATTACTTCCACCTAATCTTTTTATTGACGAATTGTGTCCGAGGAAAGTGGTAAATGCTCCCATTTCTAAGCAATCCAAAACTCTTCACAAATTGCAGCTAATAATTCCTCCTGGCCACAATTCCCAAATCCTTAACTGCACACAGAGCTCTGCATTTGCACATTTGTCAGCTGAATAAAGGACTTAGCCCAAGAATCAAATTATAGATTTAACTCGCCAACAACTTTGTTATCTGAGAATGTATTTCAGCTCCTCTATCCCATTTTCTCTTAAGCAAATATCTGAACAGTGAGAATTAAAGTCTATTTTTCACATCTACTTACATACTTTTATTCTTTGGCTTGCTAATGGATTCAGAGTGCAGAAGAGCCACAAATACCAAGGAAGCAAATTTGATAGAAAATAACCTGGAGAAAAGTGCATTTGTGGACCCCTTAACTGTGGTTTTCAATCTGCCACGAGAAGATGATCATCCCAGTGCTCCCAGAAGCCACAGAAGTGAAAGGCAACGTTTCCAGGAACGTTTGTAGCCATAATTCCTGCATCCAGCTCAATTCATCAAAGCACTAACAAGCCCCTATTTTTAGCTCCTCATCATTCATAACCAGCAGTGAGATGTGGGAGCATTTGTGAGCTGCCAGCGGGGCTTGAGAAATCACAGCCCTGCGTGCTCTGAGAGGCTGGTGGCACTGGGGAAAAAAGGGAATTTATTTCTGCTTCCCTGAACTGTTTTCCCCTCTGGCAGCACCCCGGTCATGGATCCCCAGCAGGGTTTGGAAGGAGATGGCAGCAGTGGAGTGGGGAGAAGCTCTGACCCCAAAAAAAGCTCTCTGGAGGAGTTCCCAGCAGCCAGAACACCTGGGGGCACACAGCTGGCTCTGCACCTTGCCCAGAGGAGGAAAAACAAGGAGGAAAAACAAGCTGCTGACATTCCTGGAGTTTGGGATTTGTCTTGTTATTCTCCCTTGGCCTGCTTGTAACACATTTTTTCTCCCAGTGAAATTTGTTTTTCCAAGAGTTTTTCAGCACAACTTTTTTTTTTCTGGGGGAAAGTATAGGCTGAAACAGGGAGGTGAAACAACAAAGCAGCTGAAAGAACCCCAAAATCCTGGACTCTTGAGGCTCAGAAGGTCCTGACTGGGATGAGGGGACAGAAAAGGAGCAGCCATAAGAAATGAAGAAATTTTGCTGCTTCTCTGCCTGCCCAGCCCAGCCCTCAGGTCAGAGCACCTCTCACTCCCCACCCAGTGATGCTTCCTTGGCAGATCTTTCCCAGCTCATTTTTGGTGGTCACTTCACAGCAAAAAGATCAAATATCAGGGAAATGCCATTTCCTTATCCACCCAGACAGAGGCCAAACTCCACAATCCTAATGTGGCTCCTCAGGTCACGGTCCCAAGGCTGCCAGTGGCATTTTTGGGGTGCCTGTGCAGGGCCAGGAGCCAGATCAATGATCCTGGTCAGTCCCTCCCAGCTCAGGAGGTTCTGGGGTGCTTTCAGCCTGCCCAGGGTCTGGGGGTGCTTCCACCACAGGGGCTTTTTGGATGTCAAATCTGAGAGCCTGTTTTGTTCCATGACTGCACAGGATGTCACAGTCCTCAGCAGCAGCAGGAGAACTCATCCTTCTCTTCAATCCAGCTGCCAAAGAAGAGCCTGAGTTCCCCTTTGGTATCTGAGCAGGGAGAAATTCTGAGATGTACAAGTTTACCTGAGCCAGAGAGAAACCTCTGCTCCAAGGGGATCTCCACAAGTTCCAAACACCCTCCCTTAAAATGCTTAAAATTACTCACAGCCCTTCATGCCACAGAGGAACAAATTCAGAATTTCCAGACTTTGAGCCCAAAGCTCCCCAGGAGGCAGCACTGCCTGAAGGGGAAGAAATGCCCCAAAGATCCCACAGCCTGCACTCCCAGCCTTGGCAAATCAAAAATATTCAGGTTTTCCCAGAAGTTCAACATTTGCAGTGATGCAAAATCACTTGATGGAAAGAATGGGAATTCCAGCTGAGGAACCTGCAGGAATTTGCTGCTATAGTCCTCAACCTGTTATTCCTGATAAAATCTTTTCCCAAGAAAACCTGTGCTCCCACTTTTTGGGATCTATATCAGCAATGTCTGCCTAAAGCATTTTCTGGTAATTTATGCCCCCAGGAAAACCAACAGAACAGCATCTGGCCTAGAGAAATAAGCTTTTCTTTCATGTCCCAATGTATTCTCAGAGGTGAAAATCCCACTCAGTTAGTGCCTGGGAGCACCTGGAACCCCTGGCTGGAGGAACTTACGGGTTTGTGGGGCTGAGGATGAACATGGAACTGTAAGGCAGGATTGGTTTGGGCCCATTTTTCGTCAAGTCATCGACGTCTTTCTTCTCCTCCGTTTTGCTTTCAAACTCCACGTTGTTCACTGGAGGTGGGAATTCAGGGAGAACACAAAGAGGGTTAAAAATGGATTCACAGCCTTGCTGCTGCCTGGAACAGCTGGAAAGGCAAAGAGTGCAGCTGGGAGAGCACACGGCTTGGGAAGGGCTGATTAAAGGGATGAACAATCATGAGCACAGTGAGGCAGCTCTGCCCCTCCACTGCTGATGAGCCATGGCAGGAACAGGCAGCAAATGAAACCATGAGCTGATTTACCCCAGAGCTGCCAAATCCCACCCCAAAGAGCAGCAATTCTTAGTGAGAGGGATCAGCTCGGGAGCCTTGAAAGAAAATAAAATAAAATCTGACCAGCCTCGTAATTTGGTGTTTTCTCCCATGGAGCAGGAGCACAACTGGCTTTGGAACACATAAAAGAGCAGATTCGTGGATGGGGTTTAATAATCTGGGGGATGAGACTGCTGAGCTTCCCAGAAATAGGAAAAGAGACCTGGGAAGGATTTCTTGGAGCCCCAGACTGTGCCTGCATTGTGCAGCTCGCTTTGCTCAGAGCTCCCCACGTGCAGAGGGGTGCAGCTCCATCCTGCAGCAGCTTCTGGGGTCTCCTCCTCTGAGATTGCTCCCAACCTCCCTCCCAAAGCTGGAAATTCTCCAGTTCTCACCCTGACTTCACTTGCAGGGGGTTTAGGGGATAATTTACTGAAGATAATTTCCCATCTATGAACTGGGTAACATTTCATGCTGCAAATTCTCTTCTTAGACACATATAAAGGCTCTTCCATTAATTCCCAGGACCTAAAGCTCAGCAATCCCACCCTTTGGAACGTGTTCAGTGCAGGGCTGTTATTACTTTTTATTTTATTTTGCAAGAAAATGACATTTCATTGTGTTTGAGTGACAGATTCAATAAGCTCCTTATTGGATCTCCAGTCAGATCCAGAGGAAATGGCCAGGGAAGGGAGAGCTGATAAATTGTGATTGACAGGAAGTCAGCATTGCAATATAGGGAAATTACCACTGAAGAGGGGAAAAAAAAATAAAAAAGGAGAAAAAGAAGGAAAAAAAATAAAAAAGAAAAGATAAATCTTGTGGATGATAACAAAGTGAAAAAGCACAGAGAGCCTGTCAGGTCTTGGCTGTGCCTCTTGGAAAGCAGAGTCCTGAGAGCCTGAAGTTTAATGTGGACCTCTTGGATTTCACAGCAGGGTTCTCCTCAGCTCTCCAGACTTGTCCAGGCTGTTCCCAAGGTGGTGGGAACAGGCTGCTGCTGGCTGGGCACAAGGACCTTGGGCCCATCTGTCAATGTGTGCTGAGAGCTCTGGGGAAGGCCAGGGAGGGTGGATGTGCTCCAGCTGTGATGCAGAGGATGCCACAGCATCCCAAAGCAGCAGCATCACACAGGGGTGCTCCTTTCCCTGCTCCCCTTCCCCTGCACAAAGGATGTGGCCTGGCTGAGCCCCCTCCAGGGAATCTCAGGTGTTTTCCAGAGCCACCAGGCCCCCAGGAACGCCAGCTGAGCTCCTGCAGTCAGAGTGGCAATTCCAGATCCTCTGTCCCCAGCTTCCCTGCCCGCCCCTCTGGGGATGGCAGTGCCCAGGAGAGCCCCCATCCCTCTGGAAATTTCCATTTCCTGCCAATCCCACCACAGAGCACTCACTTGGGATGACAGTGGTGTCCCCTGGAGGGGCAGTGATGGTGACAGGGATGTTCACAGTGGTGGTTTTGTCCAGGGGGGGCTGAATCATCCTCGTCACGTTCTTCTGGTTGTCAGCATCCTCTGGCTGCTCAGGCACCTTCTGCAGGTAAGTGCTGGGCAGGGTGTGCACAGGGACACTCCCAGGGCCACTGCCACTGCCACTGGCCTCCAGCTCACACTGGTTCTCCCTAGGAAAAAGCAGGATTTGGTCAATATGGCCAGGGAAGGGTTCAGAGAACACATCCCTGATGCTGCACCTCGTGCTGGGTTTGCTTCCTCCATGCAAATCCAACCTCTGACAGCAAAATTTGGGATCTTTGTCTCTGAGATCTCCCAAGCCAAGCCTCAATCCCAGCATTAGGAGGGGGCTGTGCTGCTGGACATCCCTGGGGTCACTTTAATGATGCTCCCAAGCCAGGACCACGTGTGGCCCTTGCATGGAGCAGTGCCATGAGCCACTCCCCAGAGCATCTGCTGGATGGATCCTGACATGCTGCTCCCTAATGCTCTCCCCAGGCCTTATTTAAATGTGGTGATTCTCCTTCCCAGCCTGGACCCGTTCTGGAGCGTGGCTGTCAGCAGCTGAATGGCTCCTGCTCTCCTCTGCAGCAGCAGCTCTGCTCCAGTGAAGAGGAAAGTGAGCCCGTGCACATGAGCACGCTGAACAGCAGGCAGAGTGTTTGGAAATTCAGCTGAAAGGAAGATAATTCAGACAGGAAAATTATTATCTCAGTGCCACTCACGGCTCTCCACGGTGACATGAACTCTGTTCTAAAGAATCCCAGTGCAATTTCTTTTCCATCAGACTAATAAAGCTGAAAAGGCAATCTATCCTTCTTTATTAACTACTCCAAATGCTTCACCAGGGCTGTTTTTCTCACTTGACTTACATAAGAATTAAAGCAAATGGGGGCCATCCTTGCTGTTAATGGAAGAGGCCATGTGCTGGAACAACTGGTGGTGCAGCTGAAGGCTCCCCATTAAAAATGAAAATCAAAGGGCTGTAAGCAAGGCTGGCTGAAATTTAAAAATATCCCTCAGGAGTTTCCTTCAGAAGCTGGGAAATTCTCTGCTCCACTTGGTGTCCTACAGGGCCTGTTGGTATTTACAGCAAGGATATTTCCTGCCTTAAACCTGAGCTGGTTTATGAACCAAAATCATCTCTGGGAGCCTCTGTCACTGCTGACTGAGGCAAAAGAGAACTGCAGGTTGTGCTGGGAGCTGGTGTGGGGACAGGGACAGCAGGGAATGCCCCAGGGAAGCTGAGAAGGGATTTTCTGGGACACATCGGGGGCTTTGTGAGCCCTGAACCAACCCGGGCAGGGTCTGGCAGCACTCACTTATAGCAGAACCCACAGCTGGTCTGTGGGTTAGAGAGGGTTAATAAACGGGGTTTGTTTTGAGAGGTATTCTCTGACCATGGAGGCCAAGAGGAGAAGAAGGAGAAAAAGAAGATAACTAGGAAAAATACCCCACAGCTGTGGAAAGTATTTTTAGAAAGGTCCTGGGAAGAACAGGGGTGGAAAAACTTTCCACCAACGGGTTTTCTGTTGACTTATTGTGACCAATGACGAAAGTGTGAAGTGTGTAAAGGGTGTAAAAGACGGTGTCCAGTTGTGACAAACAGATACCAGCACGCCGTGCCTTCCGCGCCGCTCTGCCTCTCCGGCGGCGCTCACTCACTTGGGCTGGTGGTTGCGGTGCTCCTTGTCGCCAGCCTCGCCCTCCTTGTCGCCGCCGTCCTTCTCCAGGGGCTCGCAGGCGGCCAGAGCCCTGTTCCTGGGGCGGTGCCGGCGGTGCGGCTCGTCGGCGCTGTCGTTGCGGGGCTCGCCGTCCCTGTGCGCGCTGCGGGGCGCGCCGCGGTGCCGGGAGCGCCGCTCGCCGCGGCTCCCGTTGCCGTTCCCGTCCTTGCCCGGCCGCTCGGACGGGTGCCGGTGGCTGCGGTGCCTGCGGTGCTCCTTGTCGGCCCCTTCCTCCACCGAGCCGCGCCGGTGGTGCCTCTTCCCCCCTTCCTGCCCCCTGCTTCTGTCGCTTTTCCCCTCCACCTCCTTGCTGCGGCTGCGGTGCTGCCGGTGCCTCTCCTCCTTGCCGCCGGGGTCGCCGCTCTCATCCTTGGTCCCGTCTCCCTTCTCCTGCTCGGCCAGCTTCTCCTTGTCCCGATGCCGGTGGTGTTTCCGCGGCGCCTCCGCCCCGTCGCTGGCGGTGGGTTTGGGGTGCTCCCCCGCCTCCTGGGCATCCCCGGGGCTCAGCTTGCTGATGTTGTTCCTGCCCTCGCTGCGGGGCTCCACCACCAGCGGCCGGTCCAGGTGCGTTTTCATGTCGGGGCGGATGTGCAGGGTGGTGGCGTAGCGGACCCGCTCCTCGGGGTCCAGCTCGTTGTACAGCGCCTCGCAGCTGGCTCGGAAGTTGTGCATCCGGATCTGGCTCGTCCTCTGCTCCCAAACCGACTTGGATTTGGAGGAATTCTGCTGCTTGCTAAGGGCGGGAGAAATGGGAGAAGTCAGCACCTGACTTTGCAATGATTCCCTAAAAACCAACAAAAAAAAAAGGGGGAATTTTCAGCTGAGGTGGGGAATTAGAGGAGTAACAGGGATGGAGAGAGAACATGAGCAGGGAAAGCCAGCGGGATCATCCGTGTTAGTTTGCCCACACACTATGAGATCAGCCCTCTGGAAAGGAGTTATTCTGCATTTCGGAAATGTGGAAGCCTCGGGAATAGTCTGAAGGATTAAAACGTCAGCACACAAAAATCACACACCCCAGCCAGAGCTTTGGAACAGCCCACAAAGCTCCCCAAAATTAGCAGCACTTTTCTCCCCACCTGGAAATATCTGGATGAGGAAATTAGCGGTGAGCAAGAGAAGTTAGATCAGCAGGAGAAGCAGGGAAATGAAACCTGTCCCTGAGGATCCGAGCCTGCCACCAGCCCCTTCTCCTTCCAGCCAGCCCCAGGGGTTGTTTTCCAGCAGGTCTAAAACTGCTCTAAATCCAAACATCCTTCCAGGTGAGCATGGACCAGCCAGCCCACACATCACTGGAGCGTGGAAAACTGTCCTGTGCACCAGGGAAAGACACACACACAGATCCATGAACGATCCTGAGCTGGAGGAACCCACCAGGATCACCCAGTGCAGCCCCTGTCCCTGCCCAGACCCCCAACACTCCCCCCTGTCCATCCCTGGTGTCCAAACGCTCCTGGAGCTCTGGCAGCCTCGGGGCCGTGCCCATTCCCTGGGGAGCCTGGGCAGTGCCAGCACCTCTGGGGGAAGAGCCTTGCCCTGAGCTCCAGCCTGAGCCTGGGCAGTGCCAGCACCTCTGGGGGAAGAGCCTTGCCCTGAGCTCCAGCCTGAGCCCACATGGGAGGCAAACACAACTTCCTTTCATGTTCTGGGCTCCCCTGGCAGTGGAAAAAAAGCAGTTTTTGCGTGTTCTGGTGCTGATTGGGACTGTCTGGCTCTGTCACCATGCACAGACCCTGGGGAGGTGACATCCAGCCACGCTCATGTGGCACAGTGGGAGCTGTCAGAAGGGTTTTGTGTCACTGGGGCTCTGCTGGGGAATCACTTCTTTACCGAGGTTGCTGCTGCCTGGTGCTGCTATAGAGGCAAAAATTCACTAGAAGCCCTCATGAGAGCACCCAGGCAGATGTGAAGAAACTCATTTAATCCCAAATTCAGAGCTGATCACCAAAATTAAATGTCTACACCCTGTTGCCAAGTTCTGGACTCATTTTCCAGCAGCCGAGTCCCCCATTTGCACCATGGCAGGAGAACAAGTGATAAAAATTACAGTTCTAAAAGTAAATAATGCCAGAAGGTCCTGGAGACATGGCTCAGAGCTCTGCTCACCCCAAATCCCACATTCAAGGGAGGACAGGCTCCTCATGAAGAGCAAAAGGATGAACAGCCTCATCACAGTGGGCACTCACTTTCTTTAGTTCAAAATTGTGAAAAATTAAAATAGTCTCACTCATCAGCAGCTTTCTTTGGATTGAGAAGGGATGAGGAATGAGCAGAGCCTCAACTGCCCAGCCCTGCTGCCCTGCCCGAGGATTTCCCATGGGAAGGCACAGGAGAAGCTCTGCACAGGGAACAGAGTGGAGCTGCCTGGGATGGGCACCCCGGGGTGTCCTGCACATCCTCTGCCAGGGCTGGGTGCCTTGCTGTGCCACACTCCAGGTTTTGGCTCTGCTAAACCCAACTGGGCTATAAATCTCTTCAAACCCAGGCTCAGGGAAAGCTCAGGGATTTTCTGTGCCTGGCTGAGTTCCCTGAGTGCTGCACAAACATCTCTGTGCTTAGGGAACATTCCTCAGAGCACAATGAAAGTTCCTGGGGTGGGGACCAGCCTGTCCTGTGCTTTGGGCAGCTGATCATCAACCTTAATGATTAATTAGAAAAGAGAATTAGTGCTGAAACTTCCCAGCTTATCAGCAACCCAGGAGCAGAGGGAGGAGCACCAGCACTCCCTGCTCCATCCTGTGCCATGGGACAGAACCAGCAGGGCTGGGACATGAAGCCTCAGTGTCCCTGCAGTGATTCCCCAAAGGAAAACACGGAGAAGATCAGCAGGCAGCTCCCATGGGCACAGCCTGGCCCCACTGCCCTGAGCCCATCCCAGCCAAGAGGGAAAGGAAATCCCCTCAGTCAGGCTGGATGTGTGAGGAGGAGGGTTGGGATTCAGGGCTGATCCTGGAGCTCTGTCACTGCAGGAGGGTTTAGCACTTGTGTTTCAGTTCCACCAAGGACATAAATCAGCTTTTAAATGGTCTCTGGGCTGTTCCCACTGCCCATCACTCAGGGCCAAGTGAGAGGTGCTGCCAGGCAACTGCAGCCCTGAGAACCTGCAGGAGCCAGGCAGTGCACACATCACCCCAGCCTGTTCTGCTCAGATCCCTGTAAATCAGGCACTGCCATTCCACCCTGGAATTTCCCAGCAGCTGCAAATCAGCTGCATCCTTAACTCTGACACAAGTCATGGAGGTGAGTGCCAAAAACCCCAGCACAAAGCCACCTGCTGGCTCTGGGCACCACCAGCCCAGAAAGGAGCTGCAGAGGCAATAACTGCTCAGCCATTCCTCTTTCCACATGGAAAACACTCCAAAAAAAACATATTTTTTAAAGGCAAAGCAGGATATAAAAACCCAATCAGCAAAATGCAGCATATATGAGCTCAATTGCATCTCCAGGGCAGTGAGGAGCATCCCAAATCCTGCCATCCCAAAAACACCACTCAGGAGCCAGAGCCAGGCACAGGGGCTGCCTGGCAATGGGGACAAAACTCCCAAGCAGGATGGGCCCCACGGGGACAGCACTGGGAATTCCAGAGCTGGAGCAGCTGCTTGTCCAGCTGGGTTTGTCCAAGCCCAGTTTCTTCAGGTCCCCACAATCAGAGTCAGGATTTGTGGCAGCTCCTCCTGTCCTGGTGCTCTCTGGGCATGGGGACAGCCTGGGAGCTGATTTGTGGCACCCCTTAAAACAAAGCAGAGATGCAACAGCAGGAGGGGCTCAGAGAAGATGGAAAAACATCATTGGGGCAAAAATTATTTCCTCTGCTTCCCCCCTCGTTTGAGGCAGGAAATTCTGCACAAATCAGGGCAGGCACAGCACGAGCAGGGCAGGACTTGTCTAAGCTGATCAAAAAGAGGATTTGTCATAACAAATATTTACTCCACCAAAAAAACCACACAGCAAACTGCTTATCTGAACCCTGCTCAGTGCTGGCTGCTCCAAACCCTCCTGAAGCCAGCAGGGAAATTGCCCTGCACATCACCCCTGGCTTGCTGACATCCTACAAACACTGCTGCTAATTCACTGCTTTGCTCCCCACCCCTATTTTCAGGAATATTTGGAACTTTTGGAAGGCTCTGTTCCATCCCCAGATCTCCAGGCTGGAAGTGCTGAGCTGGTACCAGCTCCACTGGTTTTCCTTGGATTGAGACACCAACAAACAACTGCCTGTGGCTGGAAAGAAAACCCCACAATTCCTGGAGAATCAAATAAAATTCATATTAATGAATCAATGACTAATATTGGTATAAATAAAAACTGCAGCTGCTGTGTGGTTTGTTCAAGAAAGGGAAGTGTGTTTTTAGTCAGATTCTAATTTTAGGGTGTTCCTTAATGATTCAAGATTTTGTTCCCACAACCTTTGAAATCACTGCTGCACTTAATGGAAATCCTTAAAATTTTGCTGCAGTAAATAATGAATGAAAGCAGCCTATGGAAACATAATAATTCAATGTTAAAAATAACCACACATTACATGGTGGCTGTGAAATTCTGTGTTTCAGATAAAAGGGAATTTGTTGTTAAAATGCAACAAAACCTTTCCACTCTAATCCTATTTTCTGTTCATGAACTCAGGGCTCATAAACTCCACATTTCCATTTTCCACTTGGAAAACACAATGGGATATTTCACTTTGGGTGTGCACAAAGCCCAGTGTTTTATCTCCCTGTGAGTTGCTAAAAGGATTTTCTCTCAGCTGAACTCAGCTCTGGGGTTTAAATAAATGTGTTTTCTCAGTGACCCTGGAGTTGGTGCTTGGATGCTTCAGCACCTTTTTTATCCTTCTGAGCTCCATCTCCTTCCTGAGCTCCCTTGGGAGATGCTCTGAGCATCACAGACACCAGAGCCAAGGTGCAGAAAACACTTTTTAAATGTTATTATCTCTGAGGGGAGTAACTATCTTGGTTTGAGGTAATTATTCTCCAAATTTGAATAACTCCAAAATTATTCTTGAACCCCTCGTTCTGTGCAGCTCTGAAGGGACACAAAGCTCAGCCAGGCCAAAGCTTCCTGCTCTGAATGGAGCCAAACTTTTCCTGCTTTCTGCTGGAATTTTCCCTGCCAGAAGGATTCCTGCACCCTCATGCTGCTCCTTATTTCTCTAACAAGAGGAATTTTCTCATTGTTTTCAGTACATCCCATCCTCGTCCCAGGAATATAAATCTGGGTTGGTTGTTTTTTTTTTTAAGGCTTTGTTCCTAGTTGGGAAAACATTGACTGGGAGCAGTTTGGGGTGAGTTCTGCAGGGGAAATTGGAATTTTGGGGAGAGGGCAGCTCCCAGCACCTCCCTTTCTCCATCCTGTGCCCCTGCCAGGGTGGGAGGCACCCAAAGTGCAGCTGAGCCCTTTCTGCTCCTTTCTGCCTGTCAGCCCAGGAAATGCATTGGAAGGAATTATCCAAAAGATGACTAAATCTCATTTATTCCCCTAATTTCCCTGGGCACAGACAGGTCACACCTACTTTGTCACAAGAGCTCAGTCTTGGTCCCAGGAGTTCAACCCATATAACAGATTTTAAACCCATAAAAAGCATTGACAGATTTTAAATCCCAACTTGTCCAAGATCCACCCAGTGCACGAGGAGCCCCAGAACAGCCAGGGAAACATCAGGGAGGAAAAGCTGCTGGAAAAGCTCCTTGGCTTCACAGTACCTTGGTCCCTGCTGTGGGGCCAGGACAAACCCCCAGGCTGGAATTGCACTTACTTGAGTCTCCAAAAGCATTAAAGAAGAAAGACAAAGTCACACAGTTAAAGGAGAACCCAAAGGATGCTCAGAGGGGTGGGACAGGAGCTGATGAGGAGATTTTGGGGTTAGTCAGCAGCAGTAATGATGTTTTTACCAACCTGCTCGGTGTCAAAGCACACCCTGACTCACAGCACAGCAGCAGGATTGGATTGGGAGGAAGCACATGGAGTGGGAGAGAGTTTGCCACTGTGTTTGCTCAACTCCAGCTCCAGAGGAATTGTCAAGAGCCTCATTTGGACAAAATCTGTGGCTTTAAGCTCCAGCTCAACAAGGTCAGAAAGCAAGGACATAACCAGCTTTTCAGGAGTTTTCCAATTTAGTCTCACTTGGACACCGTTTCCAGAATTCTTTTGAAGTCCTCCTCCAGTTTTCCCTCCAAGAGAGCTCTCCTGGTTCTCCCACTGAACACAGAGTGCAAACACTGGTGGAACATCAAAGCCAACAGCCCAGCACAGAATAAACACAGAGAACAGAAAGAAACACAAGTGAGAACAAGACAAACCATCAAATGAGGGGAGACAGGAGAAGAGAGGGCAGTAGTTCAGGAGAAAGGACGGAAAGGAATTAAGGGAGAAAAATGGAGGAAGGAAGAGGAGGAAAAGTCACAGTCAATGTATGAAACACAAGAGTTGCTCACAAGTCACAAGCATCAAATGACAATGACACCTTCCAGTCCTTTCCCTGGATGTTGGTCTGGAGGCTTTCCACAATGATGGGAATGATTTTTTTGGGGAAAAAAACCACAGGGAGAGCGAAGGAGAAGGGGAAGGTTAATAGAGCTCTAGATGAGGAATCCACGTAGTGAATATCGTAACAGAGAGCAACTCACGGTGAATTTACGCTGGAGACTGACGAGCTGCGAGATACAGTACCTCGAGTTTGCTTTACAAAACTGCACATGCAAAAAAACAAAACAAACAAAGAAAACAAAAAGTGAGAAAAGAAAAAGCCGAAAAAAAACAAAAAAAAAAAACCGACCCAAAGGAAAACAAAAGGGAAAAAAAAAAAACGAAACCAAACGAGCAGAGAAACCATAAAAGACATCGGGAGGAGACTCGTACAGGCCGTGTCCTGTTGGGTGCAGAGGGAGGAGACCAGGCAAGCTCCAGGGTTGTGGAAGCCATGGACACCCCCTGGAGAACGGGCACACAGCCAGAGAGTCCAAAATGGAACCAAAAAGGAGCCAAAAGGCAAAGGTGACCAAAGGCACACGGCGATCGCGGCGCTCACACCAACAATCCTGCAGGAGGAGGTCGGGCTGCAGCCACGAGGGGATTGTGCTGCAAATCCTCCTTCCCAAGGGCAGCAGGACCCCAGCTCCTGCTCTGGGCACCAGGAGGAAGCTCCAGCACCGAGCAAGGGCTGGACAGAGGATCTCAGGCTCCAAAATCCACCTGAGCTCCAGGTGCCAGCAGCTCCTCCTCAGCCCCTGCTTTGCTGGCTCTTGAGGCACCACCTCTCCTTGGACAGGGACTGGGATGGGCTGGGCTCAGACTGCCCAAAAATGGGCCACTGGGCCTAAAAACTCAGCTCCAACAGGGTGAAAGGAGCTTCCTGCAGCTCAAGGAATTTTGTAGATTCTCCTCCATCTCCTCCACATCATTTAAGTGGGGGGTTCTAAATATGGAAATCACAAATCCCACAGAAAAAGCAGGGAATGCAAAGAAAACCAGGATTCTAAATATCCTGATCCTGGCTTGAGGCATTAATTTTTTCCTAATCCTAAATGATCATTTTAATAATCGACAGCATTCCAAAACCCTCGCCAAGACTGAAAATAAAATCTCTTCACCTCCTGATTTCCCTTTTCAGTTCCAGCATTTTTCCTCTTGCTTTCATGAGCATTTAAATCTGTTAAATATCAATTCTAGCCAAACCAGAAGGCCCAGTTAAAATCTAATGTTCTTTGGGTATCACAGAAGTAAAGTTTTAAATATATATTTATTAAAATTAATGGATTGTTCTGAACAGAAATATTGGCTCAGATAACGCATATAACAGAATCCAGAGGTTCAGAAACCTGGAGTGAATATAAGAAAAATTATGGAAGGCATCATTAAAGTTTTGCTTGAAGCAAATAATCTGCTGAGTAGCCAGGTGAAGTATTTAACCTAAACCTCAGGATTTCTATAATTTTCTGGTGCCAAATGAAATAGGAGCAGAGGCAGGATGGGGGTGGCACGTCCTGCATGCTGGCCAAGGAAATTATTATTTCCAGGTTGCTCAAGCTGGGCACCTTTTTACTCTTTGGCAGCAAAATCCTGCAGAGAACAAGCCCCTGACTGCAGGAATCTCTCAGACAAAACCAAGAAATTCCTTTGGGGTGGAGGAGAATGCACAGGGCTGCCCTGAGTTACTTGGGATCAGCACCAAGCCTGATAGGTGTGCAGGTTTTGGGAGGAATTGTGGAGAGCAGATGAACATCCCTCAGTGGGATGAGCCTCTGTGTGTCTCCCCTGTGTCTGGAGGCCACACTCTGTCCTTGTCACCTGTGCAGGGAATGTGACACAAATCCTGCAGCACTCCAGGGTCACTGCTCTGCTCCCGTGGCTGGATCTGCCTTTTTGGAACCATGGATTTGGTGAAACCACAGAGCCAGCACAGCCTCCTTTTCCATAACAAAATGACAGCAGGAGTTGATTTTCACCAGATGCTACTTACCAGGAAGGAGGGACAGAGCCCAGAGAGTGGCTTTGGGTGTGGCTGAGTGACACCAACAGCGAGGACAGAAAGGAAAACCCATGGGAAAAATCAGAACCTCACACACAGACACACTCCAGGGGAGCAGGAGAGGGAAGGAATCACAACCAGCAAGAGCAAAAGAACACCTCTTCTAATCTACCCCCCACACACAGCACAGGGCACAGGGCTGGGTGTTCAGGCAGCTTCTTGCTGGGTCCTGTTGGGTCCCCACAGCCCAACAGAGGTGAGGAAATCAGCCAGGGCACTCCTGAGACAGAAGGAAAACGTGGAACCTCCGAGATGGAAACCCTGGAGAAACAGAGCAGCTCTCCCCTCCCTGCACCCTGTGCAAAAGGGCCAGAGCAGTCAGGGGGAGAGGCTGAGGTGTCACCTCTGGTGGCTTTTCTGCCTCCCCCACACTGGCAGGCACTGTCCCCCCGTGGGGCTGCAATTCCAGCAGCAGTTCTGGGAACAAGCCCAGGTGGGACCAGCAGGAACCAGCCCTGGAGACAGAAGGAGGTGTCTGCAGGCTGGAACCTTGTCCTGGAAGCCCAAATCACCCTGAGCAGCCGTGGGCAATGTGACAAACTGTGCTTAGGTCTGGTGCCCACGTCCAGGAGCTGTCTCTGCCACTGCCCACAACATTCCATCCACCACCCAGGTCTCCTCCCACCCAAAACTCACCCCTCACACCGTGATTAAATTATTTCCCTGGATCTGGCTCCAACTGTAATCCATTACCTCATGGAATTCAAAAAACCCCAAACCTCGTAAATCACAGGGTGCAAAAAGTTCCTCAAAGTGTGGCTGACTACTTGGAGGGCTCCTACAAATTTAGGGGTGCTGAAAAATTCCTAATTTAATGTGGACACTGCTGAAGGCTCGTGGAGAAACCTAATCTGGTTTTTTCACAGGATGTTGACTTTTCTCAGCTCCAGCCAGGATCTTTCCCAGACTGGGGATCTTTCTCAGAGACAAAACAAGGGAAGGAAGAAAGAAAACCCAGACAGACACCTGGTGCTGAGCACTGAGCCGTGTGAGTGTCTCGTGATGTTTTGCATAAAGCATGTTTTCAAAAAGGTGTTGCTTCTTTGACCAATGAGTCTTTTCTACTTTGTTTTTCCCCACCTATCCTATATAAATGCCATGGATTTTCAATAAATCACTTTTCTTGCTGCTTGGAAGGAGTTGTGTTGCTTTTGCCACTTCCTAGCCTTACAGTGCCAATTGAAGGCTTTTCCAAGGAATGGTGAGGAGAGGGCTCTGGGGAATGCTGTGGGTTGTGCCCTGCCTGGGGCAGGGTGTGGCAGCCCCTTTTGTACTGGCCATGGGATTGGAAAGGCAGAGGAGGAACCCAAATTCAGGCATCAGGCCAGGTAAAACCAGGGAAAAACCCATGTTTGCTTTGTGTGACCCACAGGGCTCTTCCTGAGGGCTCTTCCTCCCACTGGCAGTGGCACCAAAAAGTGCTTTGGACACCCAGTGCCTTGGAATTGTCCCCTTGTCCCCTGTCCTGGGGTCTGGCTGCCAAGGAAGCTGCACCAATGGTTTGCCCTAAAGACCCCCTGGCTCTGTGAAGTCCCTCAGGTGCAGAGGCTGAGCAGGGCAAAGGACACAGAAGGGCTGAACAAACCCAGAACTCACCTCCAGAAACAACAAAGCAAGGAAAATGCTAAACAGAAAACAAACAAACAAAAAAAAAATCACAAAAAAAGAAGAATGAAACAACGGGCTCGAATCAAACACATCTCCTGTTTTCAGGCAAACATTGCAAACAGTGACAGAACCAATGCACCACCCTCGCTTTTCATCCTAAATAAATCCTTCAGGACAGAGTTCACCAGGTGAAAAACCAACTGTGGTCAGATAAAAGTGCTCAGGTGAATCCCTGTGGTGGAGCAGAGAAATGTTGGGAGCTGGATGAAGAAGGAGCTCCAAACCAAGGCACCAGCCTCGCTTTTCATCCAGAGAAAACACCAAATAAATCCTTCAGGACGGAGTTCACCAGGTGAAAATGGAACTGTGGTCAGACACATGTGCTCAGGTGAACCCCTGTGGTGGGGCTGGATGGAGCAGGAGCTCCAAACCAAGGCACCAGCCTTGCTTTTCACCCTGAGAAGCCACTGAATAAAAAAGGCCATTCCAGGATAAGAGTTCAGCAGGTGAAAAAGGAACTGTGGTCAGACAAATCTGTTCAGGTGAATCCCTTTGGTGGAGGAGAAGGTTTCTGGGAGCTCCAAACCAAGTGCAGGACGTTGAGAGGCAGATCAAGATAAACGATTCCTCCTCAGCACTGCAATGAGCTGTTATTAAAGGTGTCCATCAATCACAAACCAATTCCATCCAGCTTCCAATTCCAGCTGGGAAGGTGAAGGTGCCTCTTCAGAGCCTCTGAGCAGGCTGGAACCCTGAACAACCAGCTCCTTATGCTTAGGAAATGAAGTTTAGTCACCAACATGATAAATGGAGCTCAGAGCAGAGGAGGGGGGACAGGGGGACAATTCCAAGGCACTGGATGTGCAAATTTTATGGAGCTTGGTTAGGAGGGGAGGCTGAGGCAGGAGAACTGGTGATTAAATGATTCCCTGGATCTGGCTGCAACTGTGATCCATTACCTCAAAGAATTTAAAAAAACCCCAAACCTCTAAAGTCACAGAGTGCAGAACAATTCCTCTTCAGGCACAGCTCACCCTGTACTGGCACAGGAAAAACGCCAGAGGTGGAGGATCTGGAAGGGCTGAAGGAGGTTTAGGGGGAGCCACACTCAGTGCTCAGAGCAGGACTGACAAGGGAAGGGAAGAAACAGCACCTCAGCCCTGAGGCAGCACAAAAAACGTGACTTTTCACCAGGCTCAGCCCAGGGACAGCTTTGTCACCTCTGGGGGAGGTGGCCAAACCCTGGGAACACGAACACTGTGATTAAGGAAATGCACATTGTGCTGTTCTCTGCCACCACCCTGTTTGGACTGATGCAGGCAGGGAAAAATCAATGTTTTCAGAATATTGATCTGTGCCACCGATGCCAGCTGCTGTTACAGAAATCCATTTTCACTTGTTGGGAAAATAGTATTAAACTATAAAACTAAAAAAAATATATTCCTGAGAGGAAAGTACAAATATAAATTGATTGGGTAGAGCCACCTGTGCAGGAGCTCAATCCCAGTTTTCCTGGGCTTTGCTCACTGAATCCTACAGGGGTTGGATTCTCAGTTCTTTGTGCCTGAGTTTTACAGGGTCTGGTTTCTGCTGATATTTCCATTTGCCAAAAATCCCATTTTTAAGAACACCCAGCACTTTTGGCATGTCCAGCTCTGGATCTGGTCTGCCAGGACTTGCCATGGTCACGGCATCTGCTCCACCCTCAGAGCACTGCGGGGGTTAAGAGCAGGAGAAATGAAGTGCTGGGGTGGATTTGGGTGCCAAAAGGTCCCTAAATCTGCCCTGCTGCATTGGAGAGAGATATCCAAGAGATGGGGGCTGCAAACCACCCCTTACTCAGGATTTAGGGCTTCAAATCACCCCTTATCCAGAATTTAGGGGCTGCAAATCACCCCTTATTCAGGATTTAGAAGCTGCAAACCACCCCTTATTCAGGATTTAGGGCTTCAAATCACCCCTTATCCAGAATTTAGGGGCTGCAAATCACCCCTTATTCAGGATTTAGGGGCTGCAAACCATTCCAATCCAGGATTTAGGGGCTGCAAACCATTCCAATCCAGGATTTAGGGGCTGCAAGCCACCCCTGATCCAGGGGCAAAATAAAAATTTGAGGCAAAAATCCACAGTTTTGTCCTCACTTTGAATTGTTGTCACAAAACTCTCCTTGTGCTTTTGAAAACCTGGTGAAAAACCACAGGAAAAGGTGATTTTAAGCAATTTCAACCTTAGCTCCGTGGAAGTGTGTTGGTTTTTTTCTGCTGATTTCTAAGAAATCTTCCCATGTAAACTGCTTTGATTAAAACAGAAGCAAATAAGCACCATCATCATCTTGCATTTTAAAATACCAGAACCAAGAAATTCATCAAAGAGCAGGAGCAATTATCCTCATTTGACTTCTTTTCAAGGCTGGCCAGAAAATAATTGTAAGGAAAAAATGGTATTTAAAACTATCAAACAGCCAGAGCATAAATAGGAACTGATTACAGCAGTAATGACAAAATAAAATGGTAAGAAGAATAAAATAGGCAAATTAATAATATTCTTTTCCTTCACATGTAACAAACTGGCTCCACTTGGCCTTTTGTTATTGCTAAAGTGGATTAAACTCACAGTAAAAAGAGATTTCAACCGAAGGAATCCGGCTGCAGTTCAGTATTTTTTCCAATAAAATTGAGCAGGAAATTTCTTTTTTTATTTTTTTTATGCTTGAGCTTCTCCAGCCCTTGGAGGTCTCCTTGTAAAAGTGGCCTGGAAAACATCAGCAGCTCCCAGTAAAATGCAGGACCAAACTTTTTGGTGCTGATGCTGAAATTCCAGAAGAGTTCAAGGAACCTTTTCAGGAAATCATTGAGAGGTGCCCCAGAACAGAAAAATGGAATCCCATCCCATTCCAAGCTCTGCTAGGACACCCTCCACTAGCCCAGGCTGCTCCAAGTCCATCCAACACTTGGATATTTCCAGGGATTTCTCAAACACAGGAACCTGGACAAGTATTTCCACCTACACCTCATTTTTGCACCTCTGGGATCCAGGAAAAGTTGGGCCCAAGGCAAATCTTTCCAAGGGTTTTGTTACCACAGAGCCTGTCCTCACCCAGGCATCTGAGAATTCCAGATGGATGTTCTTACATCCAAACCAGTTCATTTCATTGCACCCAGCTCTTTCAAACAGCAAGGAAAGAGAATTCAAGCACATTTTTCAGCTATTTAAGAGGGTGTCTTTGCATTGAATTATCAAGATCATTTAAAAATAGTTATTTCCATGCACACACACTCATTAAAAATCCAAAGTGGGATGTTAACACTTCACCTGGTGAAATCTATCCTGGGACAGCTTATTAAAAAAAATCCTCCTGAAATATAATTATTCAAAGGTGAGGCATTACAATGAGAACCAAACTGAAAGAAATCCTTAATTAAACTCCTAATTTAGTGCTCAGCACTGACATATTTGAGTGCCAGAGATGGTGCAGGAGGGCTCCCCGACCCCAGGGGATGCTCCAGCTGGACAGACACGCAGGGACACTGGAAAAGGGGAATTTTCAAAGGTGCTTACGCAGCTATGGAGATGTTGGCTGCAGACATGGGGCTCACTTCAGCCACCTCCTTGGCTTTCTGCAGGGCCAGCTTCTGGTTGGTGGCTTCCTCCATCTCCTCCTCGTCCTGGGGCACAAAAGCAAGAGAAATCCAGGAATTAATCGTGGAATAACAACCAGCAGAGCTCCCCAGGGGCTGGGTGGGGGTGGCTGCCACTGATGTGCTGCAAGGACATAAGAATTTTAATTTAGTGCAGATTTTCCTGCAAGGAGCCTCAGGTTTGACACAAGTTGAGGTGAGAAAGGCAAGGTTGGGTCAAGAGGGTTGTTTTGGGTTGCAATACAGGATGTGACCAAAAGTGTGGATTCTATCACCATCTGTTAAACCAGCAGGGATCCTTATCTCTGTGGGAGATATCTCCTGTTAATGGGCCAGCTGTTAAAAACCAGATGGGACAGTGTTCTTATCTTTTTCACAGCCCATCCTCCCTCCAGGAGATATCTCCTGTTCATGGCCACTGAGTCCCAGGGCATGACTGATAAAATTCCATCATCCCACTGGGAGATGCTCCAGCCAGGGGAGGAGCCAAGCCTTTCCTACCCAGATAAAAACTGAGATTTGGGACACCAAGGATTCCAGAGGAAAACCAGACCTTTCCACATCATCCCTGCAGCTTCAGAGGAAAACTGCACCTTCTACAGGAGCATTTCTCTCTTCCTACCCAATATGAAAAGCACTACTAAAACTCAAAATTAAGGATCTTAATTTAAAAAAAAAAAATTAAAAATTAATTTAAAAAATTCTAAATTTAAGGATCTTAAACATTGAGGTGAGATCAAAACCCAAAGGAGCAGCCTGGCTGCCCTTCAATGGTCACCAAGGGTCGACTTTCCTGGAATTTTTTGACCAAAATAAAGTCAAATCGTGGCAGGGTAAGCACAGAGCTGTGGTAGCAACACCAGCATCTCACAAACCCAGGGAAAACCACACTGAGAGCAGTCACAGACTCTTCTGTCAAACTTTATGGAATGCCACAGGTCTGCTCTGCTCTCCCAGGGTATTGCTGGAGGAGTCATGATTAAAATAATGAGAGCAGACAGATCTCCAGCTTTGGAAGAGGAAATTATAGAGATTTATCCACCCTGAATTCCATCTGCATAAACAGCTCCTCGCTCTGCCTTTGGTGCTATTTGCTTCAACTGAACTCATTTGGAAACTGTTTTTCAGAAGGGAAAAAAAAAGATGGAAACTCGATTTAAAAAATCGTTACCATATAAGTTTCTCCTTTTTTCTTCCCCTTTGCAAATATTTGCAAGACTATAACCAGGCTTGAACAAAAGACCTGCTGAGCAATTATACAAAGTCAATATTTCTCAGCTGCCAAATTCCAGTAAATTTATCAAAGCTTTGGGAGCTCGTTGCAAATCAAGAGTGTTTGGTTTAATCCTGGCTCACAGCTCAGCCCCAGGCACCTGTCCTGTCACCCTGTGGGGTGGGAAAACAGCAGAGCAACCATGGACTGGGAGAAATTCAGTTTATTTGGGAAAGAAAAAGCTGTGGAGACAGAGAAAGGAATTAATTCCACTTTTGCCATCCCCAGGACAGCAGAGCTCCCTCCATGGAACAGAACTGGGACAGACAGATGTTGTCACTCTGCCTGGAGTATCCCTGGGCTCAGCTGTCCCAGCTGTGTGTCCCCAAATCCTTGTGCCCCCCATTCCCCCCTATGGGCTCTGTGGGGTCGCTGCTCAGCAATAACAAAACATCCCAGAGTGGTTTCAGCACAAATCCTTGTTTTCCACACAAATCCCACAGCAGCTCCTGTGAATGACATTAACTATTCCCATCCCAATCCAGCAGAAATGTTATCCTCAGGACACAAGTTTTAAAAGAAATTAGACCCCAATTAAAAAAAAAAAAAAAAATCTTTCAGGTTTTCCTTTCATCCTCCAGGTATATTCAAGTTATTTCTTTTTTGAGGGATCTCCAGCAGCCTGCAAACCAAAGGATGCTGATTTTTCTTTCTCTGCCCCTAAAGCACCAGGTGCAGGTTTTAAAACCTTTTTTAAATTTGTGGCTTCTGCTCCATTCTCCCGGGGGCCTCTGTAATTCTGCTGGATTTGACATCCTGAAGGAGCAGCAAAATGCAGCTGCTCCTCCCTCACAATGAGCTCAGCCCTCAGCAGATGTTTGCTTTATAATATCTCTGCAGCTCCTTCCATGCAGATATTGTAGATGACTCCAAAAATTAATTAATTTTTTACCTGCTATTTAAAATTCCAGCTCACACTGAAGCTCTAGTGTCATCCCCATTTCACAGGGGCAGGTGCACATGAAGCTCTTGCCCATAAGGACATCCCTGGTTTATGTCCCTTTCTGTTTTCTAGAGCTCTAAATCTTAATTTAAATCCATTTCTCACAGGTTAAAGCCCAGTTTTGGTGCCACCCATCATGATGTGCATCATTAACACTGAATTTTCTTTAATACATTCAGCCAGTTAAAGCCTGTTCCATAGGGGAGCAGAAGGAGGGGGAATTGTGGATGTTCAGCTCTTGGTTCAGCCACTCCCTTCAGCCCAGAATTTCTGGGCATTCCTCAAGAATTTGATACAAATTTATATAAAATTCCCACAACCCTCATATGTATTTTTATCCTTCTTTCTCAGAGATCACTGGCAGTGGACAGAGATGAGAAATTGAAGATATTTAGGAAAATAAATCCTCAGTTGTAGTGGTTTTATACTCCAGTTTAATGAGGATGAAGCAGGAGCTGCTTGATGTCACCAGAGGCGTTCTGGATGATCAGCAGAGAGATTGAAAAGCAAATTTTGGGGGCAATTGTAGATTCTGCTCTGAGTAAGTGAACAGGAAGAAAAACCTGTCAATATCTTTAAAAAAAAAAAAAAAAAAAAAAAAAAAAACCCCAAAAACCTAAAGGGATTCAGGAGAGTTCTCAGGATTCACTAAAAATTGGGTTGGCAGAGTTTGAGTCAGTGCAAGGCCAGAACAGGAAGAGCAGGAGAGGGAGCTGGGAGCAGATTTTTTATAGATTGAAAACAAAGGTGGTGATTCTTTACTTTTTGCCCCAAAAATGAGTCATTCCTAAGCACTGGTGAGTTCTGTAACAGCCACGGGATGATCAAGCTGCAGTTAAATATAGTCCAGCTCTGAGAACTTCTCTTACAGGTCACAAAACCCAGAAATGGTCAAAATACCACAAAAAAAAAAAATCCAAATTAGCATCCAGAAGTGGGGAAAGTTGAAATGTTCCAGTCCTGAGGGCAAGAAAGTTTTCTGTCTTCCCTAAACAGAGGCAATTTCATTTGCTCCTGGTTCTCCCACATTAAATTCAGCACTGATCTCAATTAATTTCCCAGAATAAATGTCAGGAAAGTCTCCTGGGACCAACTGACTCCTGAGTAACTTCCTTGTATCTCTGGGCCATTTTTGGGGCTTGCATGATCATATTCACTCAGCAGGAAATCCCTCATTCTCCAGGTATGTGTCTAATTGAATTTTAGCTTTTTCCTCTTCTTTTGAAAGCCCCAGTGATCTGGGGGGAGATAATAAATAAAATTAAACTAAAAAAAAAAAAAAAATGTCCCCAAGAGAGTTTCTAGAGAAGCTTTATGATTTGGCACTGCTGCTGAATCCATCAATATTTAATTAGACTTTATAAACATCCCCAAAGTCAGGTTTCTAACCCACCCTGTCAGCTGCTGAAATATTCACAAGGAAGCACTTAAAGGATTAAGAAAGAAGGAGGATGAGCTTCATTATCCAGGAATTGTGCTGGGCCTCATCCTCCCTCTTAGCACATGCAGGGGATGCCCATAAATCTGGGAGGATCTTTGTCTCCAGGCTGGAGATTTCTGTGAGCACACAAACAGCTGAGCTGCTGGAAGGGAAAAAAATTCCCATTTAAAAAAAACCAAAAAAGCTCCAAAAACAACAGCCAGCCATTAAATACAACCCTGAGCAGCATTTTAGGGGAGGAAGGATACAGAATATGGAATTGGAACATTTATTTTTCACCTGGCTGTTTGGAGGGTTTGTGGGGAACAGCTCCAGAAAAGCTGGGAGCTGGAGCAGGAAAAGGGGAGATGGCAAAGAGCAGCTCAGCTACAACAGGGATGGAGTTTTGGATGGGAACATTCGGCTGGTTTGGTCTTCAGCAGCTGGAGGAGGGTGGGAAACTTGGGGAAATCTCTGTGTGGGGATCCAGAGAGCCAAAAATGTTGGACAAGACTGAGTGCCAGATCCACCCCCAAAGCTCAGCACTATCCCTGAGCACATCTCTGTGCTGTCTGAACATGGAATTTCTGAACAATTCCATGGAAGCCACCCAGTGCCACCCTGCCATGGCAAGGACACCTCCCACTGTCCCAGGCTGCTCCAGCTCCTCCAGCCTGGCCTGGGACACTGCCAGGGGCAGGAATGGCTGCACCTTCCCCCAAACACAAAAACCACCCTTGCCTGCTGCTGCCACAGCACGTGGGCAGAGAGCTCTGCCTCTGGCAGGAGTAAAGAAATTAAAGTTATAAACCAACCACCCCAACGGGGACACTGCTGCCTTTGCCCCCAGCAGTGACTGGTGCTGATGGCAGCAGCACAGAATGGGGGAGAAAAGCTAAAAAGGTGCAAAAACTCCTTCTTTCTCCTCATAAATCCACCTGAGTACACCAAAAAATCCAATCTGTAATAACCCAAATACCAAGTGCAGCTCTCACTCTCCCTGCACAACCCTGGGGCTGAGCTGCTCTCCCTGGGGAGAATCTCCAACAGAAACCTGTGCCCACACCCAGCAAAGCCACATCAGTGTCATTGCCATCCCCTGCCTGGACCTGCCTTTCTGCTCTGATTTCTCTTACACCTGGGGAGAGGCAGGAATATTCCAACATCTCCTCTGAGTGCTCACAACAGCCTCTGCAAATTGTTTTGCCTGGAGGTGATTGGAAAATTTTAATTCTTTAATCCATCACCAACCTCAGTGAGGTGAGGGACACAAAATGTGAGACCAAACACAACACAAAATATTCCCTGCAACGTGAAATTAAGAAGCCTGAAGGTGAATAAACCTCTCTGCAGTGCAAACTGGCCACCAGAGGTGCAAAAGCACCTGAATTTGCTCCTGTCTGAGCTTCCAATCAGCCAAAAAAAACCTGCTAATTGCTTCTCCTCTGCTCCTGGAAACAGAAAATGTGAGATGAGCAATGCCCACTGTGGGATAAACCAAGCACTAAATATTCCCTGCGAGCTGAAATAAAGCAAGCTGAAGGGGAATAAACCTGCAGGTGCCTCTGTGCAGGGCAGAGCTGCCACCAGAGCTGAGCAGGGCTCCAGGGACTCCTCGGGGTGTCACCCACACCTCGGCACAGGAATTGTCACCTACCTTGGTCAGCTCCTGGGCGTTGGCCAGGTTGTCCACGGCGATGGCCAGGAAGACGTTCAGGAGAGTATCTTGGGCAGCAGCTGAGGAAAAGCTCTTCACACAGCACAGACAGCAAATATTCCCTTCCTGCTGCCCCTCAAGCTTTGCCACCGTTCCCAGCCCAGCAGGAATTTGTGTTTGTGTGGAGAGGGGACAGGACCAGAGGGGCTTCACCCCATCACAGGGGCAGGGTGGCACCTCCTGCTGCTCCCACAGGCAGCACAGCCCCTGGATTTCCAGCCCAGAAATGCAGATTTCAGCCTCATTTTCCCCCTCTTGTTTAAAAGGGCAACCAGTGGAGCTGCAGGAATTGGTCATTTTAAGCCAACATTTACATTTTTACACACACAGAGCTGTACAAAGTCATGGAGTGCACAGAAAAATGAATCTCAGGTCATTGCTGCTGGGAGGAAATGATCCTGGGTTATCCCTCTGGAGTCAGGATGCAGTGAGGGCACCCCAGCCCAGCTCAGCACCAGAGAGCACACCCAGCCCCAATAATGAGCCCTGCTGATAAAACAGCCCCTAAGCCCAGCCCAGAGCCCAGCTAAGGCCTCCCAGCACAGATCTGCATTCCATCACTGAGACATCAGAATTATTTATTCCTATTTTACTTTCCTTTTTCCACCTAATGATTCCATCCATTGCTGAGTTTATTGTTGTTATTCCAGCCTTGTGGCTGCAAAACAGCCCCAGAGCAGTCCTGAATCAGCTGCCTTTGCACAGGGAAGGGGGGCAAGCAGAGCAGAACCACTCTCCCAAGGAGAAAATGCACTTGGCTCCTGCACATCACCTGGGACAGGAGAGTCACTCATTCCAGAGCCCTGTTTGCTCCTCCAGATAGGAATGGTGCATAAACCCAGTGAAAGGACTGCAGGAAACAAATCCAGGTATTGGCAGGAGAGCTGGAGAGGGACTGGGGAAAAGGGATGGAAGGACAGGACACAGGGAATGGCTTTTCCAGGATTAGATGGGATCTTGGGCAGGAATTGTTCCCTGGCAGGGTGGGCAGGGCTGGCACAGGGTGCCCAGAGCAGCTGTGGATGCCCCTGGATCCCTGGCAGTGCCCAAGGCCAGGCTGGACACTGGGGACAGTGGGAGGTGTCCCTGCCATGGCAGGGGTGGGATGGGATGGGATTTAAGGTCCCTTAAAATCCCTTCCAGTCAGGAAACACTTCCAATCTGGGAATAAATGTCTGAGCAATAAACCTGCCTGCCCTGCCCTGCCTCCCACGCTGCAAGGGGCTCCAGCAACGCCAGCAGCCCCTGGAAATGGAATTAATTTATTTTTATCAGATCAGCCTGGCCTGATCCAGTTCCCAGCAGACACAGTCTGGCAGACTTGGGTGTTTCTGCCCCAGAAAAGGTCCCTCAGTCCTCTCTGCAGAGATGGGGCATTCCCAAATTTCTCCCAAGCTCCAGGTTCGGGCTCAGGCTGTGGAACCTGGATGAGGCAGTGCCTGGAGCCAGGAGTCACCTCCTGCCTGGCACCTGAGGGCCAGGGAAGGGCAGCATCCTCCAGGCAGTTCTGCTTTTCTTTTCAGGCTCCTCTGCAGTTTTTGTTTTGAGTTTTTTTCTTTTTTTTTATTGTCTCAACAGATGCCTCAATTCATCAATTAAGTGGATAACAGTGAACGCAGGCATGGTGTAATTTCCTGGAAAATGGGCCAAATCCTGTTGTTACTTTAATCATAAAACTTTCATTAAACCATTTCTGGTTCCACAGAGACTCTCTGGAAATGGAAACATAACATGAGACACTTCCCACTTAGAAAAACAAACTTTTCCTTGCCATGATCCTTTGAAAAAGCAAATGGATTCAAAGAACCAAAAATGGATTCCACGAGCCAAGTGCAATGAGGAGCAGCAGAATCCAGCCCCCCCCCAACCTCCCTTCCTCAGGAAAAGGAATAATCACAGAGCCCTGAGCAGCTCTGGGAGGAGAAACGAGTCCCTCAGGTTTAAAAAGAGAAGCTTTGGCCCAGCTGAAACCAAATCACCCCAACAAGGTTTGATCCAGTGTCCCCAAGCTCTTAAAAGTGACCTCACCAAATGGCAAAGTTCCCAAGGTGACAATAAAGCCCCCCCAGCAGAGGAACCCAAAATCAGCATCCCAAAGGGCTCAGACTTTGATATAAGAAAATAGAATGAGTAAGAAAACAAACAGCAAAAAGTTCCACTTAGGAAATTAAGGCTCAGCACAGATGTATGGGGATGGATGGCAAAGCCTCACTTGAGAAATGAACAAAAACCACATTGCAGGGGAAAAAAGAATAATTTTAAAGCTTTTAGGAGGGAGTTTTATAAGGTAAAGGGAGATCTATCAGAAATCCCAAGATATAGCAGTATAGTCACATTAATCTAATCAAATAATGAATTTATTGCAAATTAATTGTCCCTTCCAACTCAGGATATCCTGTGATTCAATGTTTCTAATCACTGTGAAGCTGATCCCAACTCCCAGTGCTCTCTGTGGTGTTTGCTGGGCTCTGGGGGTGTCCCTGGGAAGGTGTCCCCAAGGGGCCTCACCCTGCACTCACCCACCCCTGCAGCATCACAGTCATTAATCATTATTTTACCTCCTGCAGAGGATGCTCTTTTCTGGCAAACTAAAGTTGATTTTCAGATGTTCCTGGTTATGTTTTGACAGCTCCTGCTGACTGAAGTTCCTGCTCAGGGACACAGCCCAGCCTCCTCTTGGGGATAAATCCCTTTCTTTGCTTCCCTCTCAGCATGCAAAGCAAAGCTGCTGAACAGCCCTGACCTTCCTGAAATGCTGCTGCAGACATGTCCCAGGTTACAATGTAAAGATGTGCCCAGAAGTGTGGATTCTATCACCAGCAGTGATCCTTATCTGTTGTGGGAGATATCCTCTGCTCATGGGCCATCTTTAAACCAGCTGGGCAATCATCTTTATCTTCCCACAGCCCATCCTCCCTCCAGGAGATATCTCCTGTTCATGGCCAGTGAGTCCCAGGGCATGACTGATAAAATTCCATCATCCCACTGGGAGATGCTCCAGCCAGGGGAGGAGCCAAGCCTTTCCTACCCAGATAAAAACTGAGATTTGGACACCAAGGCTGCCCTTACCCACTGGTTTCCAGAGGACAAGAGCTACCAGACCTTTCTACAGGATCACAGCTTCAACAAGAGCAGTTCATCTGGACTGCTACTACCACCCTAACTAGCAGAGTGTCAGGTCGTATTCTGACTCATCAGACACGTCAGTGCTATTCTTTTGTACTACTGCATATGTTTTATTTTAACTCTTTTTTCCTATTAAATTGTACTTCTGACTTGGAGTCTCTCACTGGTTTCGTTTTCAGACCAGCATAAGACCTGCCAGAATGAGATTTAGGGGGAAGGAGGGTAAGGTTTCCACTCTCCAAATCCCAAATCCATGGCAGGGGCAGCAGATGCCCTCCTCTTGAACATCCCCTGCTCTTTCCCTGGTGATGGAAACCAAAGGGCAGGGGAGAACTCCCCTCTGAATTCAAGGTGAGGAAGGAATGAATGCCCTGTTCCTCAAAAAAGCGGGATCGTAGCAGCTCAGAGGTGAAAAGTTCCTTCCTCAGCTGTGCTGTCAAGCCTGATTACAGCTTAATCTCATTTCCAAATGCCAAGCCCGGAGGATTTGGAGCTCTCCCTCCCTCCCTGCTCTCCACTGACCCAGTTTTCCTGAGCTGGTGGTTTTGGAAGGGGCTGTGCTGGCTGCTGTGAGGAGATGTCTGAGAATCGCTGCCACAGCTCCAGGAATGGGATAAATCCCACGGAGACACTCGTGTGACAGGCACAGCTCCCACTGCCTGCTCTGCCCCCCCTTCCCCGCTCCTCATCCCAAAGGAGGGAATTCCAGCAGAGCCAAAGGGCTGGAGCACTGCTGTGCCATCCCCAGGCACCAATGTCACCACTGGCACCTTTTGTCACCTGCACTTCAGCTGGAGCAGCCCATTTCTGCAGGAACTCAGTCTTTAGCCCCATATTGCCCCCAGTTCACCCCTCCCTTTCTCCTGTGTCTCCAGCCCAAACAAGAATCCCAGGAAAAGAGGAATGCTGGGACTGTAACCAGCAAGAAGGTTGGGAAATCCTCATGGGAGCTCCAGGTGGAGCAGCAGCTCTGGGTGTCCCCATCCCACTCTGGGGCGTCCCCATCCCACTTTGGGGTGTCCTCGTCCCACTCTGGGGTGTCCTCGTCCCACTTTGGGGTGTCCTCGTCCCACTCTGGGGTGTCCTCGTCCCACTCTGGGGTGTCCCCATCCCACTCTGGGGTGTTCTCATCCCACTTTGCTAAACAAACAAAACAGCCAGGGCTGCCTCAGCTCTGCTACAATTCCTGGCTTTCCTGTTTTAGGGATTCTCCCTCTGGCTCCACACAGCTCTTGGCTGCAGCCACAGAATCAATCACATAATCACAGAATTACTTAGGCTGGAAAAGCCCTTAGAGATCAACCTAGACCTGACACCTCCTTGTCACCCAGAGCCACATTCAATCTTTACTTAAACACCTCCAGGGGATTCCAAACCTCCCTGGGCAGCCCCTTCTAATGCCCAGCCACTCTTTCTGGGAAGAACTTCTCCCTAAATCCCAGCCTAAACCTCACCTGGTGCAGCTTAGGGCTGTGTCCTCACACCAGTGACGTTGCTGGCTGGTGTCACTCTGCGACAGTGCCACCACTGGGACAGGGACAGGGCCACCACAGCCCCTCTGCCCTCCTCTTCACACCCAGCTGCTCCAGCACGGAGCTGCTTTGCTTGTTTGTGTATCAAATGTAAAATACACATAAAATACAAAATGACTTCTGCCCCAAATGCCATCCCAGTGTCACTCTGGGACAAACCCCTTCCCCAGCACACACCCTGGGACACTGGGGGGATGAAAGCTCCCAGTTTCTCGTTACCCTCAAGAGATTTCCATCTCTCAGAAGAACAAAACAGACACTTCATGTGCCAAGGCTTGGAACACTGAACACTCCCAGAACCTGAAACCCAAGATCCAGAATTCAATTTTAAGCATGATGTGGAGATGAGATAATTCAGAGATAATTTGGAGCATTTGGGACAGCACAGCTGGTTAAGGTGCCCTAGACAAAGGGACAAGAGGATGGAGCCTCATCTCCACCAAGCCCACCTCAATCCTCCTCTGAGTAAAAACAAAGTTTTTCTGAAGATATTCAAGGTCCTGCTCTGACCTGCCCTCAATTACGTTTCCCACAATCTAAATTACTCTCAATATAACATTTTCAAGGTAAACCACAACAATTAAAATGGAATTTCTTTAAATTAAATTAAAAATTCTTACATTGCCCTAACAAAAGCCGACGCCGAGTTGGACAACTCACCTTCAGCGCTGTCAGGAGCAAAGCCATGCCAATAATTTGGATAAACTGGGAGAATTTAGGGAGAAGTGGGGATTTCTGGCAGACTGTGGATATCCATGGAAGGATACAGTTACCAAACAGGGTGAGGACGATGAAGTAGATGGAGGAGAACATCCCCGAGTGGACACCGCCCTGCGACTCGATCCCGTGGTACATCACAGCGTTCCAGTCCTCCCCTGTCAGGATCTGCAGGGAGGGACAGACAGGGTCACTCACAGGAAAGCAGCTGGAGGAGAACCAGGCAGAGCAAAACCACCCAGGAACGTCCCTGGGAAATGAGGAGCATGTGGGGGGCACCTGGCACAGGCAGGGGACACCAGGCACAGCATCACCAGGTGAGGGAGGGAGGGATTGTCCTGCTCTGCTCAGGGAGTTTTGGGTGTCCCAGTATGAGAGAAAGATCTAAAGTGTGAGAGTGTCCAAAGGAAGGGCACAGGGATGGGGAAGGGTCTGGAGGGAGGAGCAGCTGGGGGCACTGGGATGGCTCAATGGGGCAGACTGGGGGCACTGGGGTGGCTCAATGGGGCAGACTGGGGGCACTGGGATGGCTCAATGGAGCAGACTGGGAGCACTGGGATGGCTCAGCTGGGGCAGACTGGGGGCACTGGGATGGTTCAATGGAGCAGACTGGGGGCACTGGGATGGCTCTGCTGGGGCAGACTGGGGGCACTGGGATGGTTCAATGGAGCAGACTGGGAGCACTGGGATGGCTCAATGGAGCAGACTGGGGGCACTGGGATGGTTCAGCTGGGGCAGACTGGGGGCACTGGGATGGCTCAATGGAGCAGACTGGGGGCACTGGGATAGCTCAGCTGGAGCAGACTGGGGGCACTGGGATGGCTCAGCTGGAGCAGACTGGGGGCACTGGGATGGCTCAGCTGGGGCAGACTGGGGGCACTGGGATGGCTCAGCTGGAGCAGACTGGGGGCACTGGGATGGCTCAATGGAGCAGACTGGGGGCACTGGGATGGCTCAATGGGGCAGACTGGGGGCACTGGGATGGCTCAATGGGGCAGACTGGGGGCACTGGGATGGCTCTGCTGGAGCAGACTGGGGGCACTGGGATGGTTCAATGGAGCAGACTGGGGGCACTGGGATGGTTCAGCACATCCTCTGCCTGCCCTGGCAGATTCAAACAATGACCACTTTTAGAGCATTAAAACACCAGGATGTGAAGATCCAGTTCCTAAGCAGGAAGTTGCCTTTGGGTTTAATAGGTAAAAAAAAAAAAAAGAAAAGAAAACAAGCCCAAAGCCTGATGTGTGCTGTAGTAATGGGGCTCCACGTGCACACAGGAATGAGTGCAAATTCCAGCCAGCCAATTCCAGCCTGGCTGTCAGCTGCTGAGAGAGGAAATTTCTGGCTGCAGGGATGGTGCTGATGACAGCACTGGGCTAAGAGTGAGTCTAGACACAAGGACACCCAGTACAGACACCAACTCCTCTCCCAAATTCACAATTCAGCTTCAAATAATTCCAAAATCAGGATTCAGACCCAACACTGCTGGAACTACTCTGGATTTTGATGAGAACTAAAATCTTATGCAAATCCTAATCCCCCATGATGGGCAATATCCTGGTGAGCACTGAACCTGCCTCACATCTGGGCACGTTTTCCTTGAGACTCTTTTCCTGTCTTAATCCAGAAATTGTCATCACCCCCTTCCATTCCTTTTTATCTCCTTTTTGGGTGGTGACACTGAAATACATGAGCCAGGCCTTGCTGAGATCTGGGGAAGTTTGGATCTGGGGAGATCCAACACATTGTGCTGGAAAGGCTGGATCTGGGAGGGTCACCTGCACCTGGAGCAGCCCCAACTCTCCTGAGTTGGGAAACCCTGAAAACATTCTTTTCTAATTATTTTAAATGATTTTAAATGATTTTAAATTATTTTAAATTATTTTAAACCTTTTTTTTCTTTTTTTAAAGACAGGTAGAAAACAGCTGCAAAATTAAGCTTTGAATTTTACAGCTGCCAGAGCTGCAACTCCAATGGCAGGGTCTGGAGAACACAAAGGGCACACAGAGATTTTAATTCAGCACAAAAAATACCTATTTTATCAGCACTTCCTCCCCTAGCAATAAATCTTTTGTTCTAGTTTTCCTTAATAGCACAGCTTTGGTTTTTAATTGGATTTTTAGTGATGCATGTATTGGTCAGCAAAGTAAAACATGAGAAGGAAGGATTTCCCCTTTCCTAAATTCCACAGGTTTTTTTGGGACTTGTTTGCCCTCCCTAAGCAGGAAGAAACACCCAGAAATTTCACTTTTATCACTGTCCCAGGACCAGGAATGGCTTTACCTGGAAGACTGTGAGGATGGCAGCAGGGAAGGTATCAAAATTCGTGGTTGGAGTTTCATCTTGGAAATTGAACCTGGAGAGAAGGGAGAAATAAAAACCAGAGTGGAGACAGGCAGCTCCAGGCAGCCTTGGAATATCCTTTAACACCCCATAAACCAAGTCAGGGAGCTACATTTGTTCCACCTGGCTGCAACAGCCCAGGCAAGCTCAGTGGGGAACATCTCAGAAGGTGCTTAATAGAACCATCAGCAAAAACTCAATTTCATTCCCAGAGAAAAATTCGATGCTTTGAAATTCGTTTTCATCCCCAATTAAAATGAGCAATCAAAATCTCCAATGATTTTGCAGAAGGAACCATTCCAAGAAGTTTTCATCCTCAAGTGAGCCCAAACTGAAATTATTCTCATAGTAGATAATTTCTTTTTAATATTTTAAAGATAAAATAGGGATTGACTAGGAAAAATAAAAGACCAAACAAAACCATTTCATTATTTCAGTTCAGAAGTGAGGCTGGAGTTTAAATGGCAACACTGTGATGGTCCTTATTACAAAATCCACCACTGCTGGCATTTCTAATGAGAATAATCAGATCCAACAAAACTGTGTTTTCCAGCAGGAAAATATTCCAAGTGGATAAATCCAGTGGCACTCTGGTTATCAGGGAAAGAAGCAGCACAGAAAGTGCAGCCCCCAGTCCTGATTCAGCTCTGGGTGTGCTGGGGACTGTGGGGTGATGGAGCTTTGGGGACATTCTTCCTTAGGAGAGAATCCAGGGAAACACCAGAACAGGAATTATTTCCCTTTTCCCAGCCCTGAATGATGTGAGCAGGCAGAACAAAGATTCCTCAGACTTACTGTCCTCCAAAGAGCTGCATCCCCAGCAGAGCAAAGACCACGATGAACAGGAAGAGCAGGAACAGCAAACTGATGATGGACTTCATGGAGTTCAGCAGGGACACCACCAGATTCCTCAGGGAGTTCCAGTACCTGCGTGGGATCAGAGTGGGGAAAAGCCTTTGGTGAGAAATTCACAGGAATTTATTTCCCTTGGAGCAAAGGGAAACAGCCTCAAGTGGCACCAGGGGAGGTTGAGGTTGGGTGCTGTTCATGGAAAGGGTGGGTGGGAATTGGGAAAAGCTGCCAGGGGCAGTGGGAGTCCCCATCCCTGCAGGGATTTAGAGATGTGGCACTTGGGGACACGGTCAATGGAGGGCTGTTCCTCCTCCTGTTACTTCAAGTCATGAAGAATTCAGGGAGTGATGGAAACCAGCGAGGGCTGAAGAGGTAAGAGTGTAAAAAATAAGGTGGAAAACAACAGCAGGAGCACCAAAATTTGTCATTTATTTCCACAGCCTTGGAAATGCTGCAGCAAGGGCTCTGGATGGGTTTGGAGATGGCACAGGAGCTGTTTGCTAATGCCAGCACACATTAACTCAAGGCAGGAGCACGAAAACAACAGAAAAGCTGTGGCAGAAAAGCTGAGTGAAAATTCACTGAGTGAAAATTCAAAATCTCCAGGCTGAAAAACCCCAACATTCCCAGCCCAGGAACACATTTCAGATTCGTGTCAACACAGAGGCTCAGCCCTGGGATTAGCACCCAAAATCCCCAGGGAATCTGCTTTAACAGAGCCTGAATACTTCAGGAATTGTCATCAGATCAGTGGGAAGCTGATGGGATTCAGAAATAAAATAAAACTTGGGGTTTTAACCACAAAATATGAGTGATAACCTGAGATTTTTGTTTTAAACAAGCTTAAAACCAAAGCAAAAAAGGACATTTTCCTGTCAGCCCACTGTCATTCCCACTTAAGGAATTGTCATCAAATCAGTGGGAAGTTGACAGGACTTAGAAAATAAATGAAACTTGGGGTTTTTACCACAAAATACAAGTGACATTACAATATTTTTGTTTGAAACAAGCCTGAAGACAAAGCAAAGAAGGACATTCTCCTGTCAGCCCACTGAGGAACCAGGGGCAGACAAACCTGGACATGAGGCTGGGGAGAGAAAGTGCTGTTAAAATTCCTTGTGGGTGTAAATACAGGCTCAGGAATTCCCAAAATGTCCAACTGCCCAGCCAAGGAAAGGAGAATTCTGCATCTGCACTTTGAATCTGCTTTTGTGGCAGCTACCCCAGGGGGTTGGGGCATTTTTTTTTGGGATATTTTTTAGTTTTTTAGAGATGTAATGATCAATTTATTGGTGATAAAGGTGGAAAGCACTCCTCCTGTCCCTGGGGCTGGGGTCAGGGATTTTTGGGGTGCCCAAATTGTGCTGGGGCTGCCCAGGGAGCTGCACTTACTTTGTCACCTTGAAGATCCTGAGCAGGCGCAGGGCTCGCAGGACGCTGATGCCAAAGGAGGTTCCCGGTTTCACTGCAGCCCAAATCACCTCAAAAATGCTGCCCACGATGACCTGCAGGGACAGAGCACTTCAGAGAGGGCACAGCTGCTGCTGAGCTCCCTGAGAGGCTCAGCAATCTGAGCTGTTGGTTACAAAAACTTCAGGAGAATCCCAGGAGAGCTGGAAAACCTCATCCCAGCTTTCTCCATACCCAGAGAACACCCTGGGATTTATAGCTCGTTGTTTTCTTCTCTAGCAATCAAATTACCTTAAAATACCTTTTTTTTTTGAAGGATGCTGTAATTTTTAATTAGATTTTTTGTAATGCTGGCTCAACTGCAAATGCCAACAGTTCCTTTTCCCAATCCCACACAACCTGCAGAGGTGCAGGATCTTCTCCTTCCCATCAGAAGGAGTAAAACTCCTCATCTACAGCAGAACAGCTCTGGTAAGATCTACCAGAAACTTCTGGCAGCTGAGAGTCTTTAGGAGAGCAATTAAAGCAATAATTATTATGAGATCCTGCAAAGCCTCTGGCACACACATCCCATCATCTGCCTGGCCCTCAGCCCTGGGGGACTGAAAACAATAACCCAAGTCAAGGTGGGATTTTCAAATTTTGTTTTGCCTGGTTGGTTTAAGGATAGCAGAGAATTCATCACAAAAAAAAAGAAAAAGTCTCCTCAAAAATCCTTCATTAGGAAAAGGACAAACAGTGATGGGCTCAGCCCAGCTGGGAAGGACAATTAAACCCACACAGGTTTCTGCAGAGTTAATAGGATCAAACAGGCACTTCCCTGCTAACTGCTGGCATAATTCACATTTACCCAGGAGTTCTGAGCTCCCAGTGCCCCAGCTGGGCAGAGCACACCACAAACACCAGCTCAGAGCTGGTTCTCCCCAGAGCCCAGCTGGTCTGTGCTGTGGGAGGGAGGATTAATGGGAACCCCTTTCCATGGACAAAAACATGGATGTCTGAAAATTCCAGCACTGCCTCAGTGCCCTGCAACACAAGCTGTGCCCTGAGCTTCCAGAAAATATGGAGGGAAAGGGAGATCCACAATAGTCAATAATTCCACTGTCTCCCAGCTGAAGAAGAAGGAGCTAAAACTTCTCTCACACTGAGAGGAATGTTGGATTTGTCTTTACAAACGAGCTGTGGGTCTGCTGGGAGATAAAACCAGCACTGAGAGAGAAAAGAAACAATGGGATGGATTCCACTGAATGATAAATGGCAAAAAAAAAAAAAAAAATTACCTTTACAAACAAACTGTAGGTTTGCTGAGAAATTAAATTGGATATTGAAAGTTGAAAGAAGCAATGGGGAAAAACTATGAATTCTGTAAGAATTAAAAATTAAAAGGGAGGGTTGTACATTAGAGGGGAATCTCAGGTATCAGGTGTTTGGGAAGTCTGTGCCTCTCAAGTACCTCAGCAATGGGGAAAGGGAGAGGGAAATTGGGATAAAAGGAGGCTGCATCCTCCAAATATTTGGGAGATCCCAGGGGATGCCCCATGGCCTCTCCTTTTATTCAAATTAAGCAAAAAGGACTCCTCTGTCTCCTTTTTGGACATAAACCTCTTGTTTACGGTTTGTGGATTAATTATTAATTTTCCTGACACCACCATTGGGAATCCCTCCCAAATCAGCAAAAACCTTTCCCCAGCCCTTTCCACGTGGCACTGGTAATTAATTTTGCTCGGCAGCCCCTCCTGGGAGCTGTTCCACAGCAGGCCCACGGCACTGGTGCTCCCCAGGCACCAGGGGGCTGCTCTGGTTTGTTGTTCCACCCTTTGCATTGAACAATTTCACCTCTGTGGTTTGTCAGACAAAACCGGGTACAGAGCTCTGTGATGTTCCAGTGCTGAATTCATTCTGGGGGCTGGAAGGTGGGTGAGGGAGGAACAAACACAGACAGAAGGAGGATCCCTGTGGATTCTCTGAATTAGCGACAGATCAACAGCTTGCCCTCCTGGGAAAGCCTCGGCACAGCTCCCTGCACACCCCTCAAGGCTCAGGCACCTCCTAAGTTCAGCTTTTGCTTTGTGCAAGCTCCTAAATCACCTGTCCCCAACAAGCTCTTGCTGTGGAAGGAGCATCTTGGATCCAGGGATCCAAGGAAAGGGGCAGAGCCCACCCAGTGCAGGACATCGACCCTGCCTGGGTCACAAGGCAGTGACACCCCTAATTTAGGGACAATTTATGGGCAGCCTGGGTCTGGGACTGTCCCTTGGGCTGTGAGGACATCCCATCCCATCCCATCCCACCACAGCTGCCAGGACACCCCAAAAACAGAGCCCCACATTTGGATTTGGGACAACCTCGGACATGGGTGGGTGATTTAATCCCAAATTCTGTTCACTCTGAGCTTTGCTGCTGTCATGGCCAAAAAGAGAATGAATTGGCTCTACTCAGAGCCTTGGATTTGGGAGGGTCACTCACAGAAGGTGACAACAGCTCCTCATCCCTTGTGGGAGCAGAGAAATTTGGCTTCATGGAGGAAGAGTCACTCCCAGCATTTTGGGAGATAAAACCTCAAACAGCAGCCTGAGTGTCAGAGCAGGGCTGGGTGATGAGTGCAGAGACCCGAGCCAGGCTCCCTCTGCCCCTGGCTGCATCTAAAGCTCCATATCTGGATTGTTACAGCAGACTGGGAATTGTGTGAATTGTATGAATTGTGGGAATTGTGGGAATTGTGTGGCCCAGTCCTGCTCAGCCCACGCTGCAGATAAGAGAGGCTGAGTTCTCCTCTGTGAGCACAGATTACAGCTAATAGCTCCTAATGAATAAATCACCATCCACACACCAGGCTCTTGGTGAGCTGCACTGTCTTGGGCAGCAATACAGGATGTGGCCAGCAATGTGAATTCTGTCCCATCTGTTAACCCAGCTGGGGCAGTGACCCTGATCTCCTGGCACACATTCTCTGCTCATGGGCCAGCTTTAAACCAGCTGGGCAATCATCTTTATCTTCCCACAGCCCATCCTCCCTCCAGGAGATATCTCCTGTTAATGGCCACTGAGTCCCAGGGCATGACTGATAAAATTCCATCATCCCACTGGGAGATGCTCCAGCCAGGGGAGGAGCCAAGCCTTTCCTACCCAGATAAAAACTGAGATTTGGAACACCACATTTTTCACACTCAGCCTGTGTGACTGGGGTGAAGGCTGCTCAGTGGGTGACATGAGCAGGAAGATGTGTGGGGGGTTTTTTGGTTTTTTTTTGTTTTTCCATCAGCTCATTGAAATGGGAGGGGCAGAATCTCCTGCAATCAGAGCACTCAGGGGTGCTGATGCTGCAGGAAATGAAATCCCCCAGCTGTCACATCCCTTCCTAAAGGAGGATAACGAGGGGAGCTAAATGCATCTCACTGCTAATTTATACCAGGATTGCTCCCCACAGGAGACACTTCCTGTGGATTTCCACACTCATCCTTGAACACCCAGCACCTGAGTGACAGCAGAGACTCCTGCCTGGCACAGGGAGGGTTTTCAAGGACAGGGAGTGACAGGAGAGAGGTTTCCCACTGCCAGAGGGCAGGGTTGGATGGGATATTGAGAAGGAATTCTTCCCTGTGAGGGTGGGGAAGGGTTGGGATGGAATTCTCAGAGAAGCTGTGGCTGCCCCTGGATCCCTGGAAGCATCCAAGGCCAGGCTGGACACTGGGGTTTGGAGCAGCCTGGGATAGTGGGAGGTGTTTGGAGCAACCTGGGACAATGGAAATGTCCCTGCCCATGGCAAAGGTTAGAATTAGATGATTTGAAGGTCCCTTCCACCTCAAACCATTCCATGGTTTATCCACCCTTTTGGATGTTACTCACCCCAAAGTCAAAGCAGTTGAAGGAAGAGTGGAAGTAATTCCTTGGCCCCAGCCCATACATCTTCAAAGACATCTCAGTGAGGAACAGCCCCAGGAAAACAAACTCTGCGAAATCTGGAAACAGGAGAAGAGATTAAATCAATCCATGAGCCCTTGGTGGGCAGAGCTCTTCATATGGGGAATTTTTGCTCCTTTTCCCATAGCACCTAGGGCCTGCTGGCAGAGGAAAATCCCTGTGCAATGGCAAAGAGGAGCCAGGCACCATTAGTCACAATTCTTTCTGTGTGCCCATGAGCTGTGAAGGCAAATGTTCACCTGTGGGCAGGATGGGGGCAGGAGCATTAAATAACATCCTCATTGTCTGTATCAAGGAATTTCAAAGGAAAGCCCTGGATCTAACATTTTTAAAGGTCAAATTTAATTGCAGAGATGTTTTGGGACTTCTGTACTTGCAAGAGATGGAAGCTTTTGGGTGTGGGGTGTAAGTTTCTGTACCATCCTCTGATGATAAAAATACTCTTCTACCCAACAGAAGTGCTGACTCTGAGGGCTCATATTCAGAGGTGTTGTGTCTCCTGTTACCACATTTATTTTTATTATGCCTTTATAGCCCTGTAATTATGGAAGAGCCCCTTCTGCTTCCTTTTCCTTCACATATCACAGGCTGGGAAGCTTTTGATGGGAAACTTTATCACCTATGATGAAACAAAGGGCAGAAGGAACAGAGCTGGAGGCTTCAATTTCCACATCAAGTTTTGAGCACTTGAAGGTACAGCAAACACTGCTTTTGGCATTTTAAGTTTGGATCTGGAGGCCAATAAGCAACAGCAAGAGCGAAAAACCACCTACACTACCAAGAAAAATCAAACAGCAGAAGGCAAACCTCTCTGGAGAAAAGATGAGGAAAAGAATCAAACCTCAAAAGGTGGGGATTAATCACCTTGTTTTGTGCAGCACAGGAGGTTCTCAGAGGCTGCAGCAGCACAGATGCTACAAGAAAGTCTCCTGTAATTTCAGTTTTGTGATTCCAGGAATGATAAAGAGGAGATGGTGCCAAACATGGGGCAACAGATACACGGAAAATTTCAGCAGGATAATCCTGGATTGCAGGTGCTTTGCTTTCTGGGGCAGCTCCAGGCTCTGCTCAGGGACAGGGACAGGAGCCAGGGAACAGCTGGGGCTGGGCCAGGGCAGGACAGGCTGGAGCTCAGGGCAAGGCTCTTCCCCCAGAGGTGCTGGCACTGCCCAGGCTCAGGCTGGAGCTCAGGGCAAGGCTCTTCCCCCAGAGGTGCTGGCACTGCCCAGGCTCAGGCTGGAGCTCAGGGCAAGGCTCTTCCCCCAGAGGTGCTGGCACTGCCCAGGCTCAGGCTGGAGCTCAGGGCAAGGCTCTTCCCCCAGAGGTGCTGGCACTGCCCAGGCTCCCCAGGGAATGGGCACGGCCCCGAGGCTGCCAGAGCTCCAGGAGCGTTTGGACACCAGGGATGGACAGGGGGGATTGCTGGGGGGTCTGGGCAGGGACAGGGGCTGCACTGGGTGATCCTGGTGGGTCCCAGCTCAGGATATTCTGTGATTCCACCATTCTCCGACCTCCTGCAATCTGCAGCTTTAGCTGAGTGTGGAGAGAGACAGAACAGGGAATGAGGGTTCTTCCCACCTGCCTGGATTTCCATTCCCAGCCTGGCACATCCATAGGGACTGAGCAGAGCTGGCCCAGCTCCATTCTGGGTGTCTTTGGAAGTGCTTTGAAAAACTCAGCTTCAATTACCCAAAAATAAAAAGGGGTTTTAAATTTTAAATTAAAGACAGTCATGGAACACCATGGGCATAAAGTTCCCTGAAATCCAGGAAGCAATAATGAGATGAGAGAGGCTTTATTAACACCTTAGTGAGGAGCCTGCAAGGACACCTGTGCCAGCATTTGCAAAAAGGGAGGAAATTTTAGCAGAGTATTAATTATCCCACGTGACCTGCTCTCCTTGAAAACAGGAGGAAGATCATTAAAGGAGACTCTCAAGGGCAACGTGTTCCCAGCTGAGGAATAAGATGACAAAATCTGAGACCCACAGCCTGTTCCCCAGGAAGAGGCAGGCTCCAGCCTCTGGATCTCAGTGCTCAGGGAAGAGCATGGGGACAGCAGCACAATTCCCTGTCACCCTCAGCTCACAGCTTTGAGGAGAAGCCTCTTTACACCTGACGCAGCTGCAGCTTTCCTCTCCTTGCTGACAGGAGGTGCAAGGACTCAGGGAGGAAACTGCTGTCTCCAGCAGGATCTCAGAGTAAAGGGACATCCACCCCTATGCTGTGAATCCATCTGACCTTCTGTCCCAGGTTACAACATGAAGATGTGCCCCAAAGTCTGTATTCTGTCACCATCTGTTGAAACCAGGGGGGGAATGATCCTTATCCCTGTGGGAGATATCCTCTGCTAATGGGCCAGCTGTTAAAAAACAGCTGGGCAATCATCTTTATCTTCCCACAGCCCATCCTCCCTCCAGGAGATATCTCCTGTTAATGGCCAGTGAGTCCCAGGGCATGACTGATAAAATTCCATCATCCCATGGGAGATGCTCCAGCCAGGGGAGGAGCCAAGCCTTTCCTACCCAGATAAAAACTGACATTTGGAACACCAAGGCTGCCCTTACCTGGTGGATTCCAGAGGGCAAGAGCCACCAGACCTTTCTACAGGATCACTTGAAGAACACTTCATCTGCACTGCTACCACCACCCTAACTAGGGGGGTGTCAGGTTGTATTCTGACTGTCAGTGGTTTTTCTTTTGTACTATTGCATGTATTTTATTTTTCTCTTTTTTCCTATTAAATTGTACTTCTGTCTTGGAGTCTCTACTGGTTTTGCTTTCAATGCCATTACATTTTCCATCTGCTCTGCTGAGGCCCCACTTGTAGCTCTGGGACCAGCAGGAGCTGCTGGAACGAGTCCAGAGCAAAACTGGAGCTGCTCCCAGGGCTGGAGCCAGGCTGGGAGAGCTGAGGGTGCTCACCTGGAGAGGGGAGAGCTCAGAGCCCCTTCCAGCCCTAAAGGGGCTCCAGGAGAAATGCAGAGGGATTTTTGTTTCACAATCAGCAGGTGATGCTCACTGGAATGACTTCCAGGTGTTCTCCCTACCCCAAGGATTGACAGCCAGCCAGTGCTGTGAGACCTTGTTAAACCAGCTGATAAAATCACTGGAGGTTGTGGATCCTGCAGGAATCAGTGCACAGTCCCCACAAGTGTCATAAATCCAGCAGGGAGATTCTCATCCCCTTATCTCTGCCCCAGCCTCACCTGTCCGGGTCACACCTCAGGTGTCCCCCAGATCCTTCCATACAACAACAAAAATCCTCAGTAGTTTTTTTGAACTGCAAATTTGCACCAACAGACCTCAGGACACTTTGCCAAGACAATTATTATCATCCCAAAGGAACAAAAAAAGAGGAAGGAACCAAGAATTAATGTTCAGTCACTGCTCCAGCAGTGAGCACACCCCAGGTATCTTGAGGGCAAAGGTGTCACCATCAGACAGACACATCCTGCAAACACATGTTCAATATCACACCAGAAAAAAGACAGAAAGTGGCAAAAGAGAATCAAGAAATATTTGATTATAAATTTAAAAAAATAAAAATGTCAAGGCAGGAAACGCTTAAACCTCAGAGCATCTAAAAATCAACTTCCTTCTGCTGCTCCTGCAAGAGCCACCCTTGGCCTTTCCCAGCTGAAGAATTCCAGAGCAGAGCCCAGAGCTGGCAGCAAGAGCTGTGTCTCAGCAGGTACCAGATGCTACAAATCACAGCCCAGTGAGGCTGGGATGGAGGGAAGGGAAATTCAGACCCTGAACTCCTCGGGCAGAAGGAATTCGCTCCATGGAGAGGCTGCTGCATCCAACACACGATTTCTTCTGAGAAGGCCCTGCCTAAATAATTGAAAATGCAATTTTGTTGTTTGGGCCTCCTGGTATTCAAACCTCACCTAATTTCATTTGCCTTACTCAGAAGCATTTTGTGATGTGATTTAAGGAGGAAAAGTTTGATACAAACACTCTTATTTCATTTCCAAGCTGTGCTGTTGGCAAAGGCCATGCAAGCATCCCTTCACCTCACACCTTTGAATTAGGTTCCTAATTAGAGTTACCACCTCCTTTTTGTCAATCACAATGGATTAATTCCATTTCTGCCCCATCTCCAAGTCCAGTGGCATCAGAACCAGGTGCTGAGCCTGACACTTCCCCCTCCTCACTCTCCTCTCACATTAAACAGAGCAGGAGAATTTCAGCAGGGCAAAACTTCCCCCTTTTTTCCCAAGCAGATATGAAATGCTCAGCAGACAGAAATAAATTGCTCCAGAAGGCCTCCTCATTGCAAATGCTGCATATTGATATCCAAAGGGAGCTGGTCTTGTCTTCAAAGGCAACAACAGCACCAAAAAAATGACAAATTGCCCCAAACATGAGGTTCAGCACTGGGCAGAGAAGAGGCTCTCAGGTCATAATGGCTCTAATGCTGTGTCCAAAGACTGGGTTTATCAGGAAGGAGACATTTGGATTGTGGATTTGGGGTTTAGGCCTACACAGATTAAGGAGCCAGGATGGATCCTTGCAGGATTTGAAGAGAGCTTTAGGAAGGGCAAGTGAAACTTGAGTGATCCAGGGCTGAAACCTCATCCCACAGTCCCTAAACCCCATCCCACAGCTCCAGAGAGCTCTGCCCCAACCCCATCCCACAGCTTTAGGCAGAGGAAGAGGAGCCCCATCCCTGGGCCTCCTGCACTGCCCCAGTGCCTGCTCCTCTGCTGAAAATTCATCTTTGCTGCTACCAGACCTCAGTGGTGCCATTCCAGAGTTGGTTTCTGGCAGAAATCCCTTCTTTCTCAGAATATTTGCAGGGGTGGAAATGAACATGAAGAGATGATAATAAAACCATTAAATACATGCATGAAATATATTCTTTTATAGGCAACTGCAGCTGATTTAACCAAAGTTCTGTGCTCCATCTGCAGCATGAGAGAAATCTTATTTGGCCCTGGAGTCTTTTCCATACATAGAAGAAGAATCTCTGATTGAATTTGAGAATAATTACAGGGGCATGAAGTAGGACCTGTTATTAATCATACCACAAGAATTCAAAGAATTCCTCATCAGTTCTTTCAATAAGGATAAAGAAATCCCAAGCCTCTCTCCAAAGCTCCTGCAGTCCTTCTTTCAAAGCAGTTGTAGAGATATGGAGCATCAAGCAGAGAAAGCTGCTCAGAACAATTCAAAACAGAAAAGTTAAAAGAAAAGACCAAGGGAAAAATAAATCAATGCAGACCCGTAGGCTTTTACCAACCGTTCTTTAAGTAAAATTAATTTGTAATGTAATTAAACTTCTCCCCAGAGGGACAGGTATAATTGAATTAGAGGTGCCTGGGTAGAGTTGCAGGGTTTAGCAGATCCTCACAGGCTTTCCCGTGCTCCTCTCCTGCTGCTACAGCTCACAAAAAAACTCCTCAGCTCATTCCTAACCTTCCCTGAAACAACATCATCGGAATTTCTGATTTCTCCCTTGCTCTGCATCACACCAGCCAGGTCCTGCTCCTCTGCAGAGATGTTCCCTCATCATGGATAATTTCTAAGCCATTTTTAAAGAAATCCCAGTGTTTGGTGGTTTTCTGCCTGTTCCATTAAATGTAAGGCACTGGGATCCCCCACTCCCAGCTCAGGGGGGAGCTGGGATTTCTTTCTACACCACAAAATTCAAACTTGCTGCCCAAGTGCTTCTGACACTAATTGACATTATGGACAAATGCAGAGCTCCTGAAAAATGGATCCATCCATAATTCCAATCTATTCCCTAATTTTTTGTCTTCACCTGGGATAGACTGGAAGCCTAATTTGTGCCTCTGTCTCAGATCTAAGTTTCCCAGCTGGAGGTGAATCTTTAATTCCAAGAGGCAGAACCAGCCCTTCCAGCCCTCACTGGAACGTGAAGGAGTTTCTGGTTTGGGATTTCTTCCCTTGGAAAAGTCACTGCATAAAGTGCTCCCAAAATTGAGTTTTGTAAACCTGAAGCTTTTTTCTTTTAGTTGAAAGACTTCAAGTGTGGGGTTTGTTTCCTAAACATTTACTCCTAATTCCAGAGGAAATCCTAATCCTCAAACTTTTAATTACCTTGCCAATCTAGCTTATTATTTCCTTTGGTAAATTGAGGTAATGAATAAGCAAGAGTGACTTCTCTGTATGGTCTGTCTCTCTTTTCAGTTGAAATCTTGCAAAAAAAAAAAAAAAACTTGAAAGAAATTTCTGTCCTTATTATACATCTCTCATTAGAGCTCCATTACCTGGTGGCATTAAATATTTCAACAAATATTAATAAGGAGCTTTTGATGTCACAGCAGTCAGTATTCCTGACCTCTTAGGTCTAATAAAAAAAAACTTCAAAAGTTTCCCTTCCTTGTAATAAGGTAAGACCTGAAGATCTGAGGCAAGAAATATTTAAGTATCTAATTTATAGAGAAATCAAGGCAAATTAGGTAGACAAGGATCTTTAAAGATCTAAGCCAATATCATTAGACTGTTGGAAATATTTGAGGTTTTTTCCCAGCCTTCTGTTTGCTTTTTTCAGAAGTTTTACTTGAATTTTCATCAGGTCAAGTGCTGAACAACAGATTTGTTCCTGGCCATTTTATAGAGTGAGAAATGACCAAAGAAATGGCTTTGTTTTCCAGGAACAAACCTCATCCCATCCCTTCAGAAGGAAAAATTTGCATTATCAGCATCAGGAATTTTAGGAGTCCCAGCCTCTAAACTTTATTAAAATAAACAGAAAAGCTCCATCTCTCACCTTCCACATTTTTTTAAAACCAAGATTTGTGAGTGAGTCTGTGACCTCAGGGAGACACTATTTGTTATTCATCAGATCAATTTAAAACCCCAAAATTCATCTTTCCAAAGCACTTCTAGACTCTCTGAGCTAAACCAGGCGACCACAGGAAGCAGCTAAAATAAAATCTTTTCATAAATAGAGGATAATCTTCCCTCTGGGACTATTTCTGTCACTTAATGTCACAGGAGGGCACTGTGACACCCATCCCCTGTCACCACACCCCATCAGGGAGGACAAAGAGCTGTAAAGTTGCAACATTTGAAAGGCTCTGACAGGAATCACAGCACCAGTGGTGACAGTTTCTAATTCCATAAGCACTGTGTCCTAGGTTACAATGTAAAGATGTTCCCAAAAGTGTGGATTCTATCACCATCTGTTAAACCAGCAGTGATCCTTATCTCTGTGGGAGATATCCTCTGTTAATGGGCCACATTTAAACTACATAGGGAAATCATCTTTAGCTTTTCATAACCCATCTTCCCTCCAGGAGATATCTCCTGTTAATGGCCATTGAGTCCCAGGGCATGACTGATAAAATTTCATCATCCCACTGGGAGATGCTCCAGCCAGGGGAGGAGCCAAACATTTCCTACCCAGATAAAAACTGACATTTTGGACACCAAGGCAGCCTTTTCCACTGGATTCCAGAGGACAAGAGCTACCAGACCTTTCTACAGGATCACTGCTTCAACAAAACCACTTCATCTGCTACCACCACCCTAACTAGCAGGGTGTTGGGATTCTATTCTGACTCTGTCAGATGTTTTCTTTTGTATTATTGCATGTAATTTTTTTTTCCCCTATTAAATTGTACTTCTGACTGGGAGTCTCTCACTGGTTTTGATTTCAAAATCATTACACACTGGCAGGATTTTTATCTCACAGACCATTCCACCTGCTGCTATCCCAGGAATATCAGAGCTGGCAGAGCTCTGAGTGTGTCCCCAGCAGGAATCATCCATGGGTGCAGATCAGCTGCAAAAGTGACACAGATTTGCAGCTCTCTGGTCACAGGTTAGCCAGAGAATTCTGCTTTCCCCGGGCACCATTGCCCTTATTTCTGTGCATCATGCTCCAGGAAAATTCCTCTTGTCCCATTCCAGGACAATCCATCCTGCCCCATTCCAGGACAACTCCTCCCAACCCTTCTCCAGGACAATTTATCCTGCCCCATTCCAGGACAATCCCTCCTGTCCTGCTCCAGGCTTTACACCTGACTGAATCTGACCTTTGCAATAACCTTTAGGATAACATTCCTCTCTCAAACTAATATCCTGGTGGTTTTTTTCTGAATTGTGCTTCAATAATTTGCAATAAGATTTGAAAGAGAATTGGAATTGTTCAGTCTGGAGAAGGGAAGCTTTGAGATGACCTAAATGTGGCCTTCCAGGACCTGAAGGGGCTGACAGGAAAGATAAAGAGAAATAATTTAAAAGTGTCAGGACAAGGGGAATGGTCTCCCACTGCCAAAGGCCGGGATGGATGGGATATTGGGAAGGAATTGTTCCCTGGGAGGGTGGAGAAGGATTGGAATGGGATTCCCAGAGGAGCTGTGGCTGCCCCTGGATCCCTGGAAGTGTCCAAGGCCAGGCTGGACAGGGTCTAGTGTGTTGGGAAGGATAAGGATTTGACAGGAAGGTCTCACAGATATGTGTGCATAACAGAAAGATATTTACATGTAGAATCTGAAGAAGGAATAGAAATGAAAGCAAGTGTTGATGTAAAATAAAAGAATTGCTGAGCCAGTCTTACTGGTAACTAAGAAGACAAAGAGCAAGTGAGTTGGAAGGGGCTTTTATGACTCTGAGCAAAGGACAAATCCACCTCAAAAAAAGATGTTTTTACCAAGCAAAAAGATTTTCACAGACAAATAAAAATGCTACGTTGCAAGTAGAGAAAATATCTCAGAATTTTTCACTGTGAGAAAACTGAAGAACAACTTCTAGCTTAAACTGTAACATACAAACTTTTGGTGAAATATTGGAAAATAGTAATGAATGAATATATATCACAATGAATATGGTAATGTTAGTAGTTATGACAGGCTATAGTAAATAATAGTAAAGGTATTGATTGGTTGCCATGTATTAAGATGCTCTGTAATGAAAAGTAAATAATACATTGTAACCAGAACTAAAGTTGACTTCAGACTAAAGTTAACTTCAGCTGACAGGCTGTGGGCTTGGCCCTTGTCACCCACAACCCGTGAATTGCTGCATCATCTAAATACAATAAACAGCATTTTAAAGAGCCTGCCTGGAGTTCTGCATCCCTCATTTTAGGCTCTTACACTAGTGGAAGGTATCCCTGCACAGAGGGAAGAATAAGCTGGGCTTTAAGCTCCCTTCCCACCCAAACCTGTGATTCCAGGACTGGTGAGGCAGGAGATCCAAGCTCGGAGGGAAGCTGCGAGCGGAGCGTGACCGCGGCACTGCGGGATCAGAAATGCCACAGCTGAGAGGGAACAGCAGCGGCCAGTACTCACAGAGAGCAGTGGTCAGCTTCTCAGGCTGGTCATAGTGCACCATGGCCACACACAGGGTGTTGAGGGCCACCACGCAGAGCACGACCCAGTAGAAGCTCTGAGCCTTCACCATGCGCCGGATGAAGAAGCGGAACATCTTCTCTTTCCTCCTGAAGTAGGACGAGCTCTCATTCTTGCCACTCTTCAAACTGGCACGGGCAAAGGGAGACCCTGGGACAGAAAGAGGAGTCACCACACCCCACCCCAGCAGGGAAAGGGCTGCAGGGGGTTCCTGAGCACACAGAGCCTCTCCAAGCACCACGGCAGCTCAGCGGGAAGCTGGAATGTTGAGAATGGGCTGAGCAGGGGCATCTCGCTTGTAATGAGGGATGAAGGCTGGGATTTTAAACTCCATGGCTCAATGACCAGCTCCACCATCTAAACTGGCCTTCCAAACCTTTGCAGCAATCCTGACTGTCCCAGTTTAACTCATCACTTTTTCCTGGCTGGCAGAGACAGAGAGCAGCGGGCAGAGGATATTTCTGCCCTGGTGTGGAGCAGTCCTGGTGGAGCTGGGTAGGTGCAACAGGAAAGCTGGTCCCTATTTTCCCTGCTCCAAGGAACAATTACTATGGAATGGAGTGAATTCTCCTTATTTTACTCTCCAGCCTCAGGTATTTCCTCAGCAGAGGGCTCAATCTCCTCTGTATATCAGGTTTTGGGTGCAGCCACTCATTTGTCTCAATTCTGCCTCTATCAGCTCCATTTCCACTCCAGGCCGAAACCCTGGCAAAGAGTCAAGTGTTTCAACAATAGGGAGCTGATGGAAGAAATGATTCCTGATGTCAGCTCTCACCACGGGGTAGAGGCACTGCTCAGATGAAAAGCAATCTCCAGCCAGTGCTGAGGCAGGAGAAATCAGGAGTAAGGGCATAAACACATGGACCCCTTGGGGCTCCTCTGCAGCAGCCACAGCAGCTGCTGCAAGCAGAGGAAATGGTGACTGTGCCAGGCTGGCCACTGCCTGTGCCCGTGGTTTGTGACAAGATATCACTACTGCCCTTCCCCATGCTGGGCTGGAGCACCCCAGCAGGATGAGCAGGACATGTCCTCGTCCTGTCCTGCAGCAGGTGACTCCCCTGGGCTCAGTGACACGAACAAAGAGCTCTGGCTTCAGCAGCCACATCTCAGAGTGTGATCACCTCCATGTCAGCGCTTGGAAAGGGTGGGAATCTCACCCAGCCTCATCCTGCAGCATCAGCCACAGCAGCCAGAGAAGGGATGAGGCATGCAGATGTGGCAGCAGTGGGTTCTCTAAGCCTCACATCACAAGTGTGATGTTCCCCCATGGAAAGTGAGCTCTCTGCTCCATTTCACATTTCTGGCCATCCACCAGCACTCTAAAAGCAGAGCTGGCTTGGCCAGGCTTTGAACAAACTCCTTGCTGAAAAAAAATCAGTGTTCTTCTTTGGTTTGAAAATTCTGCCTTTGGCAGTTTGGAAGAGAAGAAATCACAGTACTGCTCCTCTGCTTTCAGACAAGAGGAGCCACAGGTTGGGATTTAGGCAGCTTCATATCACAGCAGTCCTTAGCAGCTCCAGAGCTCTCGGATATCTGAGCCCCTGTGTGCTCCCAGACTGGCAAAGGGACAGTGCTGCCCTCTCATTCCTCTCTGCTGATCTTCCAGAAAAGCAAAGCAGTGATATTTAAACTGCTCTAACATGGAAAACGTCTCGTTCTCTGGGATTTGGTGTCTGGGAATCAAGGCAGTGCCTGGTACAGCACAGAGAGTGTGAAGCCAGTGGGAGTGGAAAGAGAAGAATAAAAGAGGAGAATAAAAGCTAAGAACAACTGCAGAGAACAGCCTGAGAAGTGTTTACCACTACAGAGCTTTGTACTGTGGCTATAAAGCTCATCAAGGTGCCTGTGTTCAAATTAAAGTGAAACATTTTCAGCCAATGGCCAGAGAGAGACCTGGCAAAGTCTCCCCCACTCTGAGCTGCATCTTCACGTGGCACTCAGGGATTATTTGTTAGTTCTTCCACGCTCCTTCTGTTCCCATCTGAACACATTACAGAAAACCATCCAAAAACCCCTTTTCTCCAAAACAGATCCTTTCTGTGTAATTGCCCACGTGATCTGATTGTTTATGCTCTGCATTTCAGCCTCTTCACAAGCCTGCAGAAGTAGCTGCTTAATCCAGTCCTTCCTTTCTGCCTCGTTCCATGAATCAAAATCAAAAGCACTTTTCCCAAGTGGGTGAGGCACTCGCAGGAGGTGGAAAGCACTGCTGTTATTTTCCCTGCCATATGCTCCCGAGACAGTTCCCAGCTCTGCCTCGGATTATTCCCGAGCCCAGCTGCTCTGTCATCCGTTGCCACCTGAAATTCTGAACTCCAAGATCTGTTGGTGTGGCTTTGGCTGCCCAGAGCCTGGAGGGACTTGGACTTGGAGGCAAAGATCTTGTAATTATTGCACCGTGAGCAAATATCCCAAAAATGACCGTTCCTTGTTATCCATGCAGGGATCCCAGAAAAAAACAACAACAAACCAAACCAAAAATGCACACAGGCTGCTGCATTTTTGCCCTTTTTCAGCACCAAACCTCTCCTGGGAGTGGCAGCAGTTTCACCACAAACCCTGCAGCCCAGGGGACGGTGGCAGCTCAGTGCTGGTGTCAGGAACATGCCAAGCCACACTCATTTTTTTACAACCAGGTCTTCCTTTAAAGGGGGGAAAAATAATTCCAGCATCAGCTGTGATCCCTGAAAACACCAGTGCCAACTTTCCAAAGGGCAGTTGAGGCACTCATGCTTTGCAAGCAGCCACGGACACGGATTCTCAAATGTGCTGTTTGTGCTGCTCCTCCTGTGCATCCAGGATTTGCTGCTTGGTGGGGACTGGGCTGCCAAGACATTTCTTTGGAAGATAATGAGAACATCTGCTGCTTCAGCAGCAAAACACACTCCAACAACAGGCACGGGGATGAGCAAAGCACCCGACTGCAGAGCAGCAGGAGACGCCTCTCCCACGGCTCAGAGGCTTTGGCTCCAGCAGCTCCCTGAGGTGGGTGCTGGGTGCCCAGAGGCTCCCCTGGCAGCCCAGAGCTGCCTCTGCCTCCCCACTAGGCAGATCTCAGCAGGGAATCAGCTCTGGGAGCTGCAGAACGGGCAGCACCTCCTCAGCCTGAGCATCCAAATTCACCCAGCAATGCCCCACAGTGCAGGATGCCCTGCTCTGCACTGGATCTCCACATCTGGCTTTAAAACTGCTTTAAGATCTTTCTCTAAGACAAGAATGAGAGAATTGAAGGCACTGTCCAGCACATCCCAGTGACCATTCCCACAGCAGAGGCTGTGACCCCCCAGCTGGGCATTAGTGACAGTGGGACTGTGGCCACTTCCTCTCCTCCCTCCAACAGTGTTGTCTGGCAGATTTGGGGTTTGTTAGCATGAGTGAGCAGGTTCCAAGCAGAATCCCAGGATGGCCAGCCCAGCAGGGATTGTCCCAAGGCTTTGCAGGGCTCTCTGGAGGGTGCAGCATGCAGGAGCTGAGCCAGGCAGGGAGAGGGTGAAGCCACGGAGCTTTTTGCTTTGGGAAGTCGAGTGCTGCTGCAGCAGCAGTGGAAATTCATTCTCCTTCAGGAAACTGCAGCTTCTGGAGCAAAGGAGCCGCTCCAGAGGAGGAAACATGGCATGGACAGGTTCAGGTGGAGTCGAAACCTCGGGGGATGCGAAGCCAGTACTCACCAACGGAGCAAATGTCTGTGAAATGGTCCTCACCTTCCTCTGCATGAATCAGGTCGTTTTTGCTCTTCTTTATTGCGGCTCTTTTCAACACTGCGTGCAAATCAAAGAGAAAATGCCCCATGAGGATGCAGAGTGGATTCTGTCTCCCCCTCCCTTCACTCTTCAAGCTCCCCCACCAGGGTACCCTGGAGCAAACCGGACAACCCACAACCCTGCAGGGGCTCTGCACACCTCAGTGCCAGGGTGCTTCACCTCTTTGCCCTTCCAGCTCCTGAAGGTTGGCCAGGCACAGCTCTGCACGTCTCAGTGCATGCAGCAGATGCAGGAGGGTGGGGGTGGCTGCAGCTGCTGGGCCTTCCAGCACAGCACAAGGGCTGGGCAGGACTGGAGCATCCCGAGCCCCACGGGGCTGGCAGAGGAGAGTGCCACCCCTGAACCCATCGGTGCTGCTGGCAGAGGGCACCGGGAGGGAGTCAGCGTTTACAGAGCTCAGTTGACCACCCAGCCACGCCTCAAGGAGCAGAAATGCTGCGTGGGAAAAGCGGCCACACATCAGTGAGCAGCCTCTCAGCAGCGCCCAGTGTGCAGCCCCTGCTCTCTGGGGATGGCGGAATCCCTTGAAAACACATTTTTATTTCCTCCAAAAGAAGCTTTTAGTTGGGAAGGACAAACACCACTATGTTTACTCCAACAGGGAATGAGAGCTCTGCACTGTCCACCCAGAGCACGGGGGGTGAGGCAGGAGCACTGAGGACGCTGCTCCCAGGACCACCTACCTGCAGAACCTTGAGAAGTGGCAGAAAAAAAAAATCACGTTGGTACAGTTTGGTGACAGCTTCGAGACAGACAGTAACTAAAGCAGCACTTTCTATCAGCAGTAAGACACCCCACGGTGTGGTGATACAGACTGGTCCGTGGGCACACACAGCAAAGCCACTCACGCTGCAGAGACTGCCCCGGGGAGGCTCCTCCACAACACCCCCTCACCCTACGGACTGCCCTGCCCTGACAGACACACGGATGCGCTTTTCCTAAGGGCTGTGCTTGAGTCACTTCCAGGGAACACCCAGAGCGTCACCCAGGAGAGGAGAGGATGCTCTGAACCTGTGATCTGGATCCGTTGATTTGCAAATGCTCTCCTTGCTGCCCCACCCAGCTCTAGGCTGAATCCTCAGTCCCAGCAATCGCAGCCTGGGGGTCCCTCCGGCTGTGTCTGTCCCAGTTCACTCCAGCACGGCCAGGGCCATCCTGGAACGCAACCAGCTCTGGCATTCAAACTTCCCAGCACTCCCTGGCATGAACTGAGCAGCTCTTTATCTTCTCTCCCAGAAAACTCCTGCGTGTGTTTGGCAGTGAGGTTGTGCCATCTCTCCAGGCACCCTGGATGCCACGTCTCTCTGTTTTGGGGACTCAGAATTTACCACCCCAGACGTGGGCTGCTCCACACCAGTTCCTCCAAGGCTGGGAACATTCTCGGGCTCCTTCAGCTTTAGGACAAGAGGAGCCTGAGCATCTCTGGGTCTGTCCGCCCTGCCTTGCGCCCACCTGGAGCTTCTCACAGCACTCAGCCTCTCAGACCGCTCCTGCAGACACCGGGTCCGGCTGCAGCCAGCGCCGGCCAGGCTCCCCCAGCTCGCACACACCCCCGCACTCGCACTGGCCACGCACACCTCAGCCCTGACCTGCTGCAGCCCCAGCTCTTCCAGCCCCAGCTCCGGCGCAGGTCACCGGGCTGGCCCAGCGGGACCAGCGGGGATGCTCCGGGAGCCGCAGGGCTCGGAGCCGGGCGAACAGCGCCCGGGGAGGGATGGCACCGGTGAGCTGGGCACGGCGGCCGTGGGGGGAAGCTGCCCCTGTGTGCCACCCTGGTGATTTGCAATCCACTCACTGTTGTAGCTGCTGCCGCTGCCAGTCTCTGCCGGCGCCGTGCCTTGAGGAATCGGCCCTTCCGAGGCGGCCCTCCCTGACAGTGAATGGGAGGAGAAAAAAAAAGAGGGGGGGGTAGGGAGGGGAGGGGAAAGGAGGAGACATGGGAGGACGAAAGATGGTCAGAAAAGGGAGAGGGAAGAGTCTTTAACTGAGCTTTGAGTGGCTGGCGCATCCTAAGAGCTGTCGGGGCTGGAGGCACAGGGGGAGCATCCCCGTGGCCTCGCTGCTCGGCTCCTCCGGCCGTCCTGCCACGCCGGGCTCGCACGTCGGAAGGAAGGATCACCACACCCTGTTATGTCTTACTGCTTACAGCTAACAGGGGGCTCAGTCCCTGGGTCAAATCCGCTCGCAGCCCTGCCTTCTCTCGGTCAGCGCATTCGCTCTTCTCCATCCTTGCGCAGCCTGTCCCCCCTGCACACACAGCCAGCCACCCTCGGCAGGGCGTGGGCACCGACCCCGAGGGCACATCCCCATCCCGGGCCGGTGTGGGGTGTCCCATAACTGCTCCTCAGCCCCGGGAGAAGCGGCTCTGTGGCCGGATTTGCGCCGGGTGCATGCGGGAGGATCCGCGTGGCAGTGACAGCAGTGGAACCTCTCCCGTGGCACAGGAGGAAAACGGCCAGCAAAGCCACCTACCGTCCAGAGGGGACTTCTCCTCCGCGTTCTTGTCCTCCTCGGCCAGCATGACCTCCTCTGGAAAAGGAAAAGCGGGCAGGGTCGGCTCAGGATGCTCCCAGCCTGTCCCGGTGCCACCCACCCATCCCCGGCAGACTCTGCAGAGGAATTCTGGCCTCGGGGATGTTTCTCAGCCCGTGTCCCTCCGGCACAGGGGAAGGATTCCAAACAAAACCACTTCCCCTGTGAGATCCATCCCCCCTCTGCGGGTTCCTCACCAGCTCTCATCCCCACAGCACCTCTGCAGAGCAAGGGGCTTCCTCCAGACCAGGCTGGACCACAAGTCCCCAAAAACCTCAGGAAGGTCCCTCCTGGCCACCCACAATGGAGACAGTTTGGGAAAGATGCTCCACACCCATCACTGCTCTTTTGTCTCCAAAAAATCAGGGTTCAGCCATGGGGAGCAGAGTCGTGGCACAGGGTGAGAGCAGCAGGGCCACACGGCAGGAGACTCACTGTCACCACAGAGCCATCACATCAAATCTTTGTCCAAATAAAATCCAAGTTTTCCATGAGGGAAATCTGCCTGGCACACTGATTGCAACACCACCCTTCCATTCCTCTGCAACTCATCTCCAAAATACAACCTTGCACTTGCCTAAACTTAAAAAAAAAAAAAAAAACAAGAAACACTAAAAACCAACCTCCTAAAATGGAATAATTTTTATCTGTGTGAAAGACAACCCAATTTCCTGAGGTTTCCCAGGTCACTGCCACCCCATGGCAGATTTGCAGTGCTGTGCCAATACTTGAGACCTCGCTCAGAACCACAGATTTTTAGTTTGCTGCTGGAAACTGATGTGGGGATCTGCTAAAGGACAACCCAAAGCAAACAAAACATTGAGTTGGCAGCTGGTAAACTCCACCCTTCCTTCTGTTCTTATACATGGCAAATTCACATGCCTGTAATTCCATCAGTGTGATTTGGGCTCTTACTAAAACATCTGACACAGTGTTCCCACCAAATTTTTACTTTAAAGCCAGTCTAGATGGAAGAGTAACTTCAGAAAAATAAATACAAACAAACCAGAGGCCAAACATCAAAGTGTGTAGCTGAGAGCTGTCTAGAAGGATCCCACAGGGATCAGCCTTATATAAGCCCATATAAGCCACACAAACCTTATATAATCTCTTTATTAATCATCTGGGAGAGAGAAGGAATGATACTTTAATAAGACAGCAAATTGAGAAGGCTGAAAAATAATACCAAGGACTGAGGGAGGCTGGAAACCCAAAGAGATGGGAAGGAAATACAAAAGTAATGCACCAGAGATGTGAAAGAAAGGAGAGGGTTAAAAAATTGGAGGAGCTCTGATTTTAAGCTGCATTTTAAAAGGTATAAAGTCCTTCCAAAATCCCACAAATTGTGCCTTCAATTCCCACCTACCATTCAGGTGGTTTTCAAGTCTTCTTAAGACAGGTCAGGAGAGTGAAATGGGATATTTTGAACAGGTCAAGAAATTTCTCTGACCAACCAGCAACTCACACCAAGAGATTCTTTTGAAGTCCTCCCCAGGGAAAACCCTACTGATGTTCAGGGTTAAAATATGGGAGGAATGAAATGGCAATTCCCAGTCTGAGTGCCCTGAAACCCAAGGAAGGGATTGGCTAGGCAGGGACACCCTTCCCAAAGGCTGTACTGGATTCTCACCTAGAAATTACCCTTACAAGACAATTCTGCAAAACTTTGCCCCAAATTCAGGGTCCTGAATTGGTTCCAAAACAAATCTCCATCCATAAACACAGCTGGGCTCAGTTTTGCTGTTCCTTTTAAATAACCCAACCCTTTTTCACCTCTGAAATTCCCTCCAGCCTCACTGCAGTGCTCCCAGGTTCTCTCCCTTGATAACTATTCCTGCCTGCCTCGTGTCCTCTGGGAATCCAAAGCACCACAGCAGCCCCAGGAGATTTTCAAGGCTAAAAAGAGAGCTCAGCAGGTCACTGAGCACTGCTAGGAAGGGTTTTTAACCATCCTGACAGAGGCTCACGAGCTGCTTTGCCTTTAGTCATCACTAACAGAGCCTGGAAGGAGATAATTTGGCACCTGAAAAACCCCCCAAAAACGGTGCCTCTGCTTTAGGAGGGATGTTCAGCAGAAAGATGGGGCCAGATCAGCAATTCTGAGCCTCCAAACAAAGGCTAAAAGGTTTTGCCAGGGTATCAGAGCCAGGGGTGTCTCAGCAGCAAGAGGAATTTTTGATCATTAAGTGCTGGGTGTGACTGGGCTGGAAATAAAGGCAAAGCAGCCAAGATCGTGGTGCCCCTTCTCCTTCTCTTTGGAGTGGGGAGAGAGGACACTGGGGGCTCAAAGGAGCAGCAGATTACTGGAAATACCTGGAAATAACTCACACTCAACAGGCAACAGAGGTGAGGAAAAACAAAGACTAAATGAATTTAATTTCTGGCTGGGTAAATAGAAAAAGTTGATAAAAATGCAGCCCTCAGAAGTGGCTGTCACACTCTCCCAGGGAGCTCTGCCTGGTCTCCGTGGCAATTCCCCTGCCTTGGCATCTCACACAGGGCTCATTGCTGGAGGTGTCTGTTCCCATCCCTACCCAGGGGCTCAGGGCTCTGTTCCTCTAAAAAAGCTGAAACCTGAAGCTCAGAAAGCTCTGTCGTGACAGAAGATGAGAGGATAACCATTCCCAAAGCCTGGCACTCCAGGAGAACAGAAGCACTCCAGTTTTGTGTGAAAAAAGGTGGATTTGGAAAAAATTAAAATGCAAAAGACGTGAAACTTGATGAGCCCTGGACAGGAAGACTTTGAGTCTCTCAGCAAAGTGTTTTCCAAATGATTCATGTCCTTGTAAGATAAGAGAAACATCTTCAAAAGAATATTTGTGGGCTTATAAGCTCTTTACTCTGTGTGAAGAACTTGTAGTTCCCTGTTCTCCAAAAATTCCAGCCTTGGAGTTCCTGCAGTTCTGCAGAGGAGAAAGCAGCAGGGGCAAAATCATTTGCATGGATTGCATCCATTGCTTTTCTTCCCCACTTTTTAATTCCTCTGGAAAGCACAGCTGCCTTCAAACTGAAGGAGGGCAGGGCTGGATGGGATTTTGGGCAGGAATTGTTCCTGGGAGGGTGGGCAGGGCTGGCACAGGGTGCCCAGAGCTGCCCCTGGATCCCTGGCAGTGCCCAAGGCCAGGCTGGATGGAGCTTCCACCCCAAACCAGTCTGGGAATCTGAGATAATTCAAATTACAGACATTAATGGGAAACATTAAAGACACTTCAGAGTGGTCAGTGAGCAATAACCACGATGTTAAATTACAATTATTGTTGGCTGTGGGGAGGTAGGGCACACACAAAGGAGTTATTTTAGTCACTCACACTTCCCTTGGTGCTTAAACAACCCTTGAGGTAAAAACCTGAACACTACAAACAAGGGCACCTCCTGTCCAGCTCCAGCAGCTGCACAGAATATGTAAAAAATTACAAAGCAAAACCCATCTAGGGATTAAGACATCATTTTATGAAGTACTGGAATGCAGCTTTCCACTCTTTCTGCATCAAAAATAAATGAGTGGGGAAAAAACCAAACAATCCAAATGCTCAGGGAGGATATTAGAAATACTGGAAACCTGGTGAGGTGTGCAGGGGAAGAGAAGAGATTGGGCTGATTGGTTCTGGCTGCTCCAGAGCAGGAAAAAATAAGATGAAACAAGGTAGAGGGAGATTAGAAAAAGAAAAGTCATTAAAAGAACTGAATTTTTCCTCCAAGGCAACAGATTTCAAGTGGGGGCAGGACACAGCTGGGTGGGGTTGGTTTACTTTTTAAAATCAAACTGAGTGTTAACATGTGGCACTCTTTGCTCCAAGAGTCAACGAGGTCAAGGCTGGCAGAAGGATTTAAAAACAATTAGATATTCCCAGGAATAATAACAAATCCTCCAGAGTTCCATTAGTGCAGAATCCCAGGAGTTTCTGCTCTTCCCTTTATGCAAACAGCTCCTGCCTGGGGCTGCTGCAGGGGATTTCTGTCCACTCCTGGCTGTATCTGCCCTTCTGAATCCTGCCCAAGGAATTCCAGATCATTTCCCAGCTGAAATCCCCAAAACAGATCTGGGAAATCCCCAGACACAGCACAGTCCCAGTTTTCAGTGCCTCACTCCTAAAGCCTGGATTCTCTGCTCTGCTTTGCCTTCACACTTTGCATTTTTATTCAAAGATTTTATTAACACAGCTAAGCTGATTTTAATTACTGGTATTATTCAGCTGTACTAGGAGGCTCTTTTATATTCCTATTGTATTCTCAGCAATGCCTTTCCAGAGTATTTTTAACATTCCCTGATTCAGCTCTTTTGCATGCACTTCCCTGTTCCACAAAACCTTCTGCATCGTGTGTTATTAGGCTAAAAAATGTGCATTTTCCAGCTGTTTCACTCGAGATTGGTGTGGCATTTATTCAGCCCTGGCAACAAAGAAATGGAAGAGACAGGAATTCCCACAGGAAATGGAATTGGAGCAGAGGTTGACTGTACATTTTATAATTTCTCCATCCCAAGTTGCTCACAAGTTCAGCTGGTGATGGGCAGAGCAGGCCCCAAAGTGACACAAAGCCACCCCCAACCCTGCAGGGGAATTCTCAGCTCTGTTTGATTGATGGAGATCAGGAGTTAGAGACCAAAAATCACCAAGAGCCTTAAAAGCAAGACAGGGTGAGAAAGGGAGAAGCCCAGAGAGCCCTGCTCCAGCCACGGGGCAAGCCAGGAATTAATCTGAGTTTGAGGCTGCACAAAAGCTGTAAACTAATGAGAAGACAAATTCTAAATGGAAAAGAAAGGGAATTCTTTATTTTCTGATTCCTCCAGAAGCACAGAATGAAGGGTGGCTGCCTGAGCTGCTGCTGAAGAGCCACAGTGAATAAAAGTCTGACAGCACAAGTGGCCCTCCATGGTCACCCTGAGCAGTGCTACAAGAAATAATGGGCTTAAAAAGCACCACATAAATTGATGATATTTCTATTTTACATCTCAGTTGTAAAGAGCAAAAATTAAGCTGATCTGTCTAAAATGACACCAGGAATCCATTTGAGAAACCAGCACTTCTTTTCCTCCCCATCATTGTTTTAAAAGGTCTTTTCACTTGGCTCAGATGTTGAAAATCAAGCAAGGAGGAAATCACCTCCTGTTTGCTTGATGCTGCATGAAAGAATTGACTGTGGTTATGTCAATATATAAATATCAGCTCCTCCATGAGGCAGGAAGGTTATTGGTAATTGTTGCAGTCTGATAAAAATGCTATTTTCTGTTCAATTAATATCTGGGTCCTAGTTAAACTTGCTCAGGCCTTGCAATAAAGAGCAATATTCAGTTTCAGTGGTTATAAAGCAATGTTAATATGGGATGGGGGGAGTTTTGTGCACATGATCTTTGTAGCTCAGCTGGGTTTCACCAGCACAGAAAAAAGGCTGAGAAAGCAGCTGGGGCAGTGTCCCAGGTTACAATGTAAAGATGTGCCCAAAAGTGTGGATTCTATCACCATCTGTTAAACCAGCAGGGATCCTTATCTCTTGGGAGATATCTCCTGCTAATGGGCCATCTTTAAACCAGCTGGGCAATCATCTTTATCTTCCCACAGCCCATCCTCCCTCCAGGAGATATCTCCTGTTAATGGCCAGTGAGTCCCAGGGCATGACTGATAAAATTCCATCATCCCACTGGGAGATGCTCCAGCCAGGGGAGGAGCCAAGCCTTTCCTACCCAGATAAAAACTGAGATTTGGACACCAAGGCTGCCCTTACCCACTGGTTTCCAGAGGACAAGAGCTACCAGACCTTTCTACAGGATCACAGCTTCAACAAGAACACTCCATCTGGACTGCTGCCACCACCCTAACTAGGGGATGTCAGGTTCTATTCTCTGTCAGAGGTTTTCTTTTCTATTATTGCATGTATTATATGTTTTTTCCCTATTAAATTGTATTTCTGACTTGAAGTCTCTCACTGGTTTTGCTTTCAAATCAGCACAGGCAGGGAGTAAATAAAACAGCAATTACTCATGGAAGGGAACAGTTCCCCTCTGTGCAGCCTTTGGGCACTCGATCTCTTTTTATATTATCCTGTGGTAGGACAATTGCTTTGATCTCAGCAATAAAGTTGGCTCAGCTCCTTTAGCTTTGCTCAAACCAAACTGAGATCTTTTTGCAATAACTTTGGTGCAAATGCTCAGAAAGAATTCCAACAAAACCAGCAAGTGCTGGCTGGGGCCTCCCCAGGCTTGGCCACACCAAGGGCTGTGGTAACTGTAAATGAGACTGATAGTACTGGGGATTTAATTAGCAGATGCACTTTGATGAATTCCTCAGCAAGAGCAAACAGAGCTTTGAAGATTACAAGAAGATTGGATCAAGTCTGGCTGGCAGGAAAGACTGAACTAAGTAGAAATGTAAAGTTTAGTCTGTGTGATGTTTAACCCAATGAATGTAGTAAAAGTCTTCCTGAAAATGCTATATAAGCATGTGCAGCTCACCGTAAATTCAGATTCTGATCACAAACCAGTGTCTCTCTCAATTAGTCAATAAAGGATTAATTCTGGAGCCCACCAGCAGGCCTCACTTGCCCCAGAGCACACCCAAGCAAGCCCAGGAGGTTCCTGCCTCACCTGCTTTGAAGATCCACTCCAGGTACCCGTTGAGCTCCCGCTCGATCTGCTGCTGCCGGCGCAGCTTCAGGAACGCCCGGCGGTTCTCCACCCGCTCCCGCTCCTTGGCAAACTCCCTGGGGAGAGAAGAGAGGAAAACCCATCACAGGCAGGCACAGCCCTCCCTCAGCTGCCAGAGGAGTTCAGGGAGCCTCCAGGATGGGAGGAGGGGGTGGAAACCACAGCAAGGGAATTATTGTTGTCCAACAAGTTATTCCTCAGCTGCTTCTCTGCCTCTCTCATCCTGGAAAGGAGCTGAAAAATTCCATGTGCATGCTGCACAGCCAGTCATGAAACACAAATTATCATCCTCAGAGATAAAAATCATCCTCCAGCTCTCTCCACAGCACAAGTCTCCTCTAGAAGATTGTCACAGACATTCTAAAGGGAACTACTCTTCCGTTGTCTTCCTTCAAGTTTTCCCAGGCTTCAGGTGATTGTGACAAGCTCAAATCAAATGAGAACTGAGTGGGGATGGGTTGAGGTGAAATAGCCCAGATGTCCAGGGCTGGGGGTAAAAATGATCCTGCTATTTGCTAAAATCCCATGGAAAGCAAGAATCTAGATATCAGCACTAGGACAGGGCAGGCAGAAAGGAAAGGTCATCCAACCATCTCAGAAATCGTGTCCAGCTACATCCTGCTGGTCTAGCTTGAAATGAAGGTGACAAAAAGTGCAGCCACCAGCCTGACATGCTCACACTGGGGCCTTCCCCAAGGTAACTGCTGGCACCTCTAGAAATTTTCTGATTTTCTGGACACATGAGTGTGTCCAGCACCTACAATCCCTGTTTTAAGCACACACTGGAGTTTCTCCCACGAGAACAGAGTGTAGATAAATGAGGGATCATGAGGCAATCAGTCCCCAGCACACCTTAACATTTTTTGTGTCCTTCACACCTTCAGTTAACTATTAATTAATCAGCTAACTAATGATTTTTACTAAAATCCCTCCTAATCAGCCCACACGGGCTCATCAAAAGCCAGCAAGGAGCAGGAATTGGGAAAAGGTGGAATAATGGGGGGAAAAGGAGCTCCAAGTGCCAGGGACAGCTTTGCATTCACGATCTGCAGCTGCTCCTTCAAAGGTGCCACTTTTGCTTTGTTTGGCAGGAATGTGACCCACAGAGAGGGGACTGAGGGAGTCCTGGCCCTGATGGGAGAGCTGAGCTGGAATCTTCATTTTGGCAGCACATCATGGGCTCCTGACTCCCCTCTCCTTGCCAGGACAGCCCCTGACCCATCCTTGGAACAGAGGGAGTCAAAACTCTGAGCTGAGAGCTCCTTGGCGCTCAGCACATCCCCAGGGTGATCCAGGATCCTGCACGAGTCTCCATTCCCTTTTCATGCTCTCATCCCTGCTTCAGCCCCTGCTGCCTGGGGCCAGGGACCTTCCCTCAGTCTGGATTTGTGTCTGGAGCAGGAGCAGTGAGATCACACAGCACGAGGTGACAACGTGCATTTCATTTTCCAGGCGTGGGATTGCGGGCTTGCATCAGCACAGAGCTCCCAAAGGAGGAGACAACAGCAGTGGGAAGTTTCCTGGAGGAGCCCCGAGGGCAGGAAGGGCAGCAGAGGAGCCATGGCACTGCTCCCTCACCCCTCAGGAACAGCAGAAGGAGAGATCCTTGCAGAGCTTTTCATCTTCTGCCAGGTCCTGTCTGGCCTGAGGACAGTAAAAGTTACCCAGGACTTGTCCCTTTTATCACAACTTTATATTGCAAAATCACAAAACAGAGAGGACCCACAAGGATCACAGTCCAAAATCTCAAGTGGAAGGTCTGTACTTTGAAAGTGTAAGAAAATGAGGGAGAAACTGCTGAAGTTGCAAACCTTCAGCAATTTCTGTCCAGCCAAACACAGATCTGCCAATGCACCAGTGGGGTTAAAGCCACCTGTGCCCTCCTGCTCCCTGTGACTGGCAGCTTTGAATCCCAGACTGGTTTGGGTTGGAAGGGACCTCAAAGCTCATCCAGTGCCACCCCTGCCATGGCAGGGACCCCTCCCACTGTCCCCAATGTCCAGCCTGGCCTTGGGCACTGCCAGGGATCCAGGGGCAGCCACAGCTGCTCTGGGCACCCTGTGCCAGCCCTGCCCACCCTGCCAGGGAACAATTCCTGCCCAAAATCCCATCCAGCCCTGCCCTCTGGCAGTTTGAGCCATCCCTGTGTCCTGTCCCTCCATCCCCTGTAAAATGTCTCTCTCCATCTTTCCTGCAGCCCCTCCAGGCCCTGCCAGGCCACACTGAGCTCTCCCCAAAGCTTCTCCTCCCCAGTGAACAATCCCAGCTGTCCCAGCCTTTCCTCCAGCAGAGCTGCTCCATCCTCTGATCCCCTGGTGCCTCCTCTGGGCTCTGCAGCAGCTCCAGCTCCTCCCTGTGCTGGTTCCAGCTCTGCAGGTGGGGTCTCACCTGAGCCCAGGGCACAGGGGCAGAATCCCCCTGCCCTGCTGCCCAGGGTGGGCTGATCCAGGGGTTGTCCTGACCCAGGGGCAGCTCCTGCACTGGTGACACCTCCTGAGTTCTGTGGCCACTGCTCCAGCTTCTCCAGGTCCTTGTGCAGGCTCTGCTGTAGGAGTTGGGGATGTGACTTCCAGGAAAGGCAGTTCCTTGGGTCTTTGCCCATTAAATTCCTTCTGAATGCTCCACAGCTGCTGCTCAATCAGCTTCAAGACTGGAGGGTCTTGATTTAGGATCGTCCTGGTGAAAGGAGCTCCACTTGTTCTTTCTCATTTCAGGAGATGGGAGAGAGGTTTGGTGAAGCTGGGACTTGTTAAAAAGAGAGTTTTCTATATGAAATGCAATAATAAATGATGCGTGTCTCTTCCACTACATCCATCACCATTCAGGAACTGAAATATTCCCCATTTGCTGCAACTGGAAAACTCCTAGAATTTCCCTTTGAGAGCTCTTCAGCAAATTTCAGAACACATTCAAAGAAATGGGGGGAAATTATATCAAAATGCCATATTTCATCTAAAAATATTTCAACTGAAGTTTCCCTGCCAGCTCCAAATGAAAACACAGAGAGCCCCATGGGAAGGGCTGGGAGCAGTAAATAGGTTTTCTCTTTTATTCAGCATAATTCCCATTTATGCCATTGACTTGCAAAAATCTCCCAGAAAGGAAAAGCCTGGGCAGAAATTTGCTGCTTTCTGCCCAGTTTTGCCTCCAGGATTTTTTTTCAGAGCTGGTTTTTCACCTGTTGGCCATTTCTGGAATGTGTAACGATGTTTTTTGTGAGGCTGGAGAGGTCTTGGCACACAGTAGAGCGCCCAGGGCTGGGCTGGGTGGGGTTTGGAGCAACCTGGGACAGGGGAAGGATTCCACAGAGCCAGCAGGGACAAACAGGGTTCCAGGGCAGTGGAACCACATCCAGCCAGGCCCCTTGTGTCACATTTTTCTCCTCCAGAGTGGCCGGTGCTGAATGTCACCAAGGGATGGATGGGGGTTGCTCTCCACCTTGGTGGGTGGAGGAGTGAAATCAATCTCGGTGTGAAAGATGCACTGAAACAGCCACTCCAGGGCAATTCCAGAGCCCTCAACCACACAAGAGACAGAGTATATAACCACCAGGGTCAGTAAACATAATAAACTAATAAAATTCATACAGGTACTTTATCCACGCTGGCCCTAAATTAAAAATTCTGTCACACAAAAGAGAAAAAAAAACAACAAAACAAAACCAACAAACCACAGTCTTCATCCCCTGAGTGACAGCAGAGAGCTGGGATGGAGCATCCTGATGCTCCTGCTGCTCTGGGTTTCACGGCACACGCCCAGGGCGAGGCTGATCGCATCCCCAACCTCTGCAATTCACGTTTGCTGCTCAGAAATCAGCCAGAAAAATCAATCAGCCACAAAAATCAGCCAGAAAAATCAGCCACAAACGCTTCCCACCGGCGGGGAAAGGCAGGGAGAGATGAGACAGCACCGCTGCCATCCCACCGCTAACAGTGCTGGTGATTAGCGACTCCTAATTACAGCACAGGTAATTAGCTCCTCATTGAGAAGGATCCCACGTCCGGATCTCAGGAAATCTCAGACTTTACACAGGAGAGCAGCACGTCCGCGGAGCTGGAGCGTTGTTGAGAAAGGAGCAGATCCTGGAAGGACTCCGCTCCTGGAAAGCAGCCGTGGAGAACTTTTCGGAGTTTCAAGTCTTCGAATTAGCATCAAGTAAATAAATAAATAAATAAATAGATAAATAGATAAATAGATAAATAGATAAATAGATAGATAAATAAATAAATAAATAAATAAATCCAGTGAGTTTTAGGATTGGCTTCGTCTAAGTACATCCAAGGAAAACATAAAGCCGAGCCTGGGTGGCAGGTGACACCTCAGGAGCCATGGGGACACTTCAGAGGGCTTGGGGACATCTCAGTCCCATGGGGACACCAGTCCTGCCCGTGGGCACACAGCCCTGGCCCTGCAGTGGCTCCCCCAGGTGCAGAGGTGAGGGTCTTTAGGGGGGGAAATGGGTGTGGATATCTCCGAAATGGTTTAAATGTCTCTCCCAATCTCAAGCCACACAAACAACAAAAGCCAACAAACAAACAAACTCAGGTTTGTTACAGAACCCAGAATCTAACCAGCTTGAGTTCCTAAACTTCAGGGTAATGAGAGAAATGGGTCAATGACCCTGAATTTCAGGAATAACCACCAAGGCCTGAATTTTTAATAAACTAATGAAATTCTTACAAGTGCTTTATCCACACTGGTCTTAAATTAAAAATACTCTCACTCCAAAGAGGGGGAAGAAAAATCAAAAACCACAATCTTCATCCCCTGAATGTGTGATTAACTTTCTGTGTGACAGCAGAGAGCTGGGATGGAGCATCCTGATGCTCCTGCTGCTCTGGGTTTCATGGCACATGCCCAGGGCAGAGGCAGCAGCTTGTGCAAAACCGATCACATCCTCAAACCTCTGCACTTTCTGCACCTGGGGGGAAAGTGACGGGTCCAAGGGGTGGAATATGAGGAAAAGAGTAAATTCCTAGTGCCTCAGCAATGGGGAAAGGAAGAGGGAAACACACAGCTGGGGATAAAAGGAGGTTGCACCCTCCAAAACCTCGAGAGAGAAACCCTGCAGGACAATGCCCCAGGGGAATACTCCCTTTAATCAGCAAAGCTGCAGCACTCCTCTGTCCCCTTCATGGACACTGGCTTTTCCCAGCGGGATTTTCCACACCCTCAGAGGCTGCAGTGGAAGTGCAGAGATCAGAAGATTCTCCTTCAGCACCCCAGACACTGCTCAGATAATAAAGAGGTGAGAGCAATGCAATGTCATCTGCATCTGTCAGTAAAACCACACTCCTTGTCTTGGGCAGCAATACAGGATGTGACCAGAAATGTGAATTCTGTCCCATCTGTTAACCCAGCTGGGGCAGTGACCCTGATCTCCTGGCACACATTATCTGCTCATGGGCCATCTTTAAACCAGCTGGGCAATCATCTTTATCTTCCCACAGCCCATCCTCCCTCCAGGAGATATCTCCTGTTCATGGCCACTGAGTCCCAGGGCATGACTGATAAAATTCCATCATCCCATGGGAGATGCTCCAGCCAGGGGAGGAGCCAAGCCTTTCCTACCCAGATAAAAACTGAGATTTGGAACACCAGAGCAGCCTTTTCCACTGGATTCCAGAGGAAAACCAGACCTTTCCACATCATCCCTGGAGCTTCAGAGGAAACTGCACCTTCTCCAGGAGCACTGCTCCAGCTGAACCACATCTGCCCCTGCAGGAGGATGCAGCCACCATTGAATGGGACTGTGCCAACACCCTGACTGACTGACGGGTGTCAGCTTGGATTCTGACTCTGGCAGGGTTTGGGATTGTTCTTTGTAATACTGCATTTCTATTTTAATTTTCCTAGTAAAGAACTGTTATTCCTAATTCCCATATCTCTGCCTGAGAGCCCCTTAATTCCAAAATTATAATAATTTGGAGGGAGGGGGTTTACATTCTCCATTTCAAAGAGAAACTTCTGCCTTTATTGGCAGACACCTGTCCTCCAAACCAGAACACCAACCATTCCTTGATTCTCTGAAACACACCAAAAAGACACATGTGAGCTCCCCAAACTGGGACAACAGAGTCTCTCCTGCCCCTACAGCCCCAACACCATCCCACCAACAAAACCTGGCAGGGCAGAGGGAGGCAGGCAGGACAGCAGGTAGGAAGGGGGAGATCTGGAGGACAGCAGGATGGCCCAGGATTGAGCAGGGACTGGGGGCATCATCTCTCCTCAGCTCCTGAAGCATTTTCCTTCAGCTCTGTCACCAGGGACCCATCACCTCCAGCAGCTCCAGGGCTCTTTGGTGTCTCCAGGACACAGCTCAGCCTCTGAGAGCCTGGAAGGGGCTGCCAGGGAGGCAGCAGCACAGCAGAAGGGATCAGATCAGGGATCAGGCACCCCCAAGGCACCAACCTTTGGAGTTTCTCACTGAAACTCCTGGAGGAGAGGAGCAAAGGCAACAGCAGAGGCTGAAACAGCCACAGCAGCAGCAGGAGACAAGGGACAAGGGAAGGGGTGGGGGAGAGGAGGGAGAGATTTATTCCCTGTGGCACACAAAGCTGGGAGGATGTTGGTGAGTTAGAAATAAACTGTTAGAAGTTAGAAACTTGGCTCAGGGAAGAAAAATCTGAATAGATCCAGGAGTGAATAGAAAAGCAGTGCAATTTCCAGCTGCCTGGACATGACCCAGAGCTGGGAAGATGCAAACCAAGAGGACAAATCTTAGCTGGCATAGCTGGCACTTTGCACCCACAAACAGAATGACAGGAGAGCAGTAGAAACATGGATTTCTTCTCCATAACATCATTTCTTCCCCACAGCAAGGATCAGGAAAAGTTCAGGATGAGCTGACTTTGATTATTCTCATCCACAGACCAAATCCTCAGAAATCTGCAGGCAAAACTAAAAATAATTTGATGCCTCTGACTTCCTGCTCTGAAAACATGAATAGAGATAAATGTGGTGTATTGTTAAATCACTGGTTTCAAATAGTTCTGAAAATCAGGACCAGGTCACCACTGAACACAGGCAAAGCATCTTGATTGGAAAGGCCACATGGAAGAAGAAGAAAAAGCTTGGAAATGCACCTCATTTGGGGTGGAAAAACCTGAGGGAGGTGCAAGGCAGCCCATCTGTGGGGCACAGGGAGAGCAGGCTGAAAACTGCTGGAATGAGAGGAAACCAAACAATGGATTCACTGAAAAGCCAGAATGTGTTAAGAATTCCTTTGTGCTGGTGGCAGTTGGCACCTCTAAGATAAGTTTTACTGCAGTTTGCTGAGAAGTCAGAATTTATTAAAGAAGGAAAGCCCAGAGCTGGCAAAGCTCTGTGACTCCTCACCCACCCCAGGCTGTCCCACCAGCTGCTCAGGCTCCCAAAGAAACTCATTTTTGTTTCTGTTTCACTGGAACTGCAGCCAGGATCCCACTGGGAAAGGTCCAGATTGAGCCCAAAGAGCTGCTTAACCCACCCCAATATCCAGAGCTGAGGAATAGGCACTGCCTCCATCAATCCTGCACGGGGAGAGCTGCTCCTGCTTCCTCCTCATTGCTCTGGAGAGGGGAAAACTCAGCTCTCCTCCAGCAGCTGGTAAGGGATGGAGTATCTCAGAGAGAATCTCTGAGCACCCAGAGCCACTTTGATCACTGCCACAGCAAGCAGAGGCTTCAAATGCAGGCCAGGGGTGGGAAATGTCCTGTTTTCTGGGAAGAGAAGAACAGCACAGAGGTGAAGCCTTCAGTGCATCTTCCTCCCTCCTTTCCTTTGTCCTGGGCCAATTTGACTTTGATTCCCCCTAATCTGATTAGAAAACTGCAAGTGCCACAGCTGGGCAAACCTGGCTGGAAGGAGGCACCCACAAAGGGAGGAAAAGGAGTTGAAAAGCCCCACTGATCTCCTGCCTCAGCCTGCTGCAATTGTGGCATGAACCTCTGGTTCTCTTCAAGTTTCCACTCCCAGGACAAAGCAGAGGCCCCAGGAAATTCAAATTTAGGTCTCCACTGTAACATTTTTGTGTTCCAGGCTTTGATTTCCATTGTGGCTCGAGAGAAGGGCAAATAAAGGAAGTGCAGCTCTCCTGGACTAACCAAAACCACAGAAGGAGCAAAGGACCCACATTCAGTAGGATCAGTCACTGCTCTCTGCCCCCTCCTGCAAGAAACACACATTTCTCCCTCATTTCATGTTTGCAATGATGGCTTTGTTAAAAAGGGTGATGAGCAAAGAAAAGGGAGAAAAAAATTCTGCTTTTTTTCTTCTCTTTCCCCTCTCTTTTAAGCACAGACTAAAAGCAAGGAGAAAGGCAGGATCTCATCTCTTTCCATGATGCAGCTCTTCTGCTGCAAATAATTAACACCAGGCAAAGTCAGATCACAGCAGGTACAGGGAGCAGGGAACAAATGTGCAGGGAAATGAAGGATTGTCTCTAAATGAGGGGAAGGAGGACAGAAGAACGCTTTGCCTTTGTGACAAATTAATCAGCACCGCTCTCCTCCAGCCCCTGCACGTCTTGCAGGCAGAGGTTTTATGATCTCAATCTGGCAAAAGTCCTGAGGATGGGAAAACTTGTCATGAAATTCAGCAGGGCCAGCTGGGGAGGGTTCAGGGAGGTTGGGATGGGGCTGTGCTGCCTCTGAGGAGCTGCTCCAGCACCACAAAAACCCCCCTGACCCCAGGACAGCAGAGACACAGATCCCCAGGGAGCCTGGGGCACAGCACAGGGAGGGTGTTTGCTGGGATGAAGCATCCAGGCTCCAGACTGCTCAGAAAAGGGTGAGAAAAAGAATTAAATCCCTTTTTTCTGCCCCTTTTCCCTGCAAGGTGCCAGCACAGCTGGAGCTGTTCCCCTGCCAGGCTCCCACTGGCACCCATTCCAAGCATCACCCCTTTTTTCTTCCCCTGCTGCCAAGAGGCAGAAAACAATCCAGATTTTAATAGATCTCTATGATCTCAATCACCTGCATGATCTAAGAAGAAACTCAGTGCAAAATGAGGTGCCAAAGTCTGAGAGCTTTATAGTCCTGGAGTGTGTTAATTCCAGATCACATCTCCCCTGATGCTGGGGATGTTCCAGATTCAGATTTGGCTCCTCAATTCCTGCAAAGGTCCAAACCCAAAACTGAGCTGCAACAAACACCAAATCCCTGGCTGACCCCTGGGGTTTGAGCATCAAGGGACCAGCGTGTCCCCAAAATCCAGATATTGGCTCAACCAGGAAGAGTTCAAACAAACAAAACAAGCCAACAAAGAAATCAAATGCAAGAAAATAAAAAACCACCACTAAAAAAAACCCAAACCTGAGATATTTTAATGGCCTTGAGTTTGAGCTTCCCCTTTCCCCAGGCTGCACAGTTACATTATCAACATTCCCATGTCCCACCCCAGCATTTCCTTGGCCCCAGCAGGTTCCTGGTGGCTTTTCAAGGCCACACAGAAATTTTGGCTGCACTGACCCAATCAGTCTAATTCCACAGAGTTCACTTCACTCTTGGGTCTGGATTCAGAATCATCTCAGTTCAGGGTTTTCCACCAGCCTTTCCCCAGCCTAGGACTCTACAGAAATATCCAGAAATATCCCCCTGTGAGGAGAGGGTGGGGCAGGACACAGAATGATCTGTCACCCATCTCTGTCACTAATATCCCAGTGCTAAAGTCAACACATTTTCCCTTTTAATATCCAAGTGGGGATGAAAATTCATGAGTGCCTTACCCTGATAAGACACCCAGCACCAAGTTGAGCATGAAGAAAGAGCCAATGATGATGAGAGGGATGAAGTAAAGCCAGTTCCAGGTGTTTCCTGCAGCATCATTCGTCTGGAAACAAAGAGAAGAGACAAACATAAATGTTATTTCACCTCAGAAAGAAAACACCAGGGCAGAGCAATTCCCCTTGGAATTCCACAGGAGTGTCCCACTGGTCAGTTCTGCTGTGTGCACCAGCTGAAACTCCAGCCCAGGAACTGACTGTCCCAACATCCACACCTTGCTTTTCCTCAGCTCCAGTGGGGAGATCCCTCTGCTCTCCCTGCCAGTGAGGGGATCAGAGTGTGCCTGCACAAATCCTTCCTCCAGGAGGGATCCAGCACCAGGCAGGCATCTCTCCAAACAGCAAACACATCAGGAATGGCTGTGTCAGTGCATCAGTGACCCAGAGGAGGGAAGGGGCACTCACCACACCCCCTGTCCAAGGCAGAACCAGCTGGTGAGGGACAAATGGATCTAAGGAGAAACAGGCTGGGAAAAGAGGAACAGAAATGCAGGGAGAGCTCTGAGCTGCCCAGTGAGGGTTTTGAAAGCCTTTGGAACACCCGACATCCCACCCCAATTCTTCATTCCCTGTTTTGTACTCTTTGTTTCCAGCTCTCTCCTTTCCCCATTCTCCTGCCCTGCATCTCTGCAGATGGGCTCAGAGGGGAACTCATCCTTCCCAACACACGGGAAAAAAGAGCCAGTGATGATGAAAGGGATGAAGTAAAGCCAACTGCAGGTGTTGGCTGTGGCACCATTTGTCTAGAAGCAGAGAAAAAGAGGAGTGGGACAGTGCCTGGGGCCATTTCCAAAGCAATCCCAGGGTTTATATATTTATATTTATATTTATATTTATATTTATATTTATATTTATATTTATATTTAGGGGCTGCTCTTCAGCTCTCATCTTGTCAGTCAGACATCCCTGGTTGCAGCAGGCAGGTCCCATCCAGGGAGGACCCTCAGCTCAGGATATTCCATGGCTCTGGAGGCTGGGAACGCTGTCAGCCAGGCAGGGGGGCTGGGGAGCCCATGGGGAGGGGCTGGAGGGAGGAACAGATGGGAAAGCAGATAAACATGCAAAGGGAGTGCAGCAGGTTCACTGCTGCCAAACGATCGTTTATCATTTATTTCCCCATTTGAAACCCAAACTTGGCGACAGATCCACAGTTCCATGCCACGACCAAAGCCCTTAAAAACGGAATGTGTTGAAATAGGAGCAATTAAGCCCCCCCTGGCTGAGCATGTGCTGGATTAGCTCCTGCTCAGGGCAGGGCAGGGCCTGCTCTGCCTCGCTCACCAGCACCCAGGACAAACTTCCCTTTGGTTCAGTGCCAAACACCTGGCACAGGTGGTGACAAACTGCTCCTGGGAAAGCAGAGCCTTCTTGGATGTGCAGCACCTTCCCCAGGGCTCCCGAGCGAGCTGGAACCCAAGCACTGAGTGCAGGGAGGGGATTTAATTGCTGCCAGGAAAACCAAACTCCTTCCCCCAGGGAAAGCCCCCAGAGTCTCACAGGCAGCTCTGCCTGCCCTGAGCCCTTCATCCACAGAGCCACCGAGCTCCAGGCTCACTCATTCAGCAGGAGGAGCCAAGAGATCAAATCAATTTTTATGTTCCAGCTACAACATTTCACTGCTGTGATGTCTGGCCGTCTGTCAGTGCCACTTGTGCCCACAGAGACGTAGCAGGAGGGCAAGAGAAATGAAATACTCCACACAAGGTGCCAGAATTGCATCCAGAAATTCAGCAGGGGCTCTGACACTGCTCCTGAGCCTTCTGGTTAAAACCAGCCATGGGGCTCTTCCCCCTAAGCTGTGCCCACCTGGCCCCAGGAGTGCCCTGGCTGGAAAGATCCACGTCCCCTAAATGTGACAGCACAAGGCTCCACAGCTGCACAGAGGGAAACTGAGGCACCTGAGGGGCACTTTCAGGGCCACCTCAAACATCTAAAGCCCACACAAACTCTCTCCAGCACCTGGAGTGCTCTCCCTGAAAAGTCTGAGCTCTGCTCAGTCCCCAGCTGCTCCCATCCCTGTCCTGGCAATGGCAGCAGGGTGCACCCAGCATGCTAAAATACCAAATACTCAACTCCCAATTCCCAAAAAACATCTCTCTAGCCTGTTCCAGGTGACTCTGCTCCATCAGCCACCCTGGAGCTGCTGTCACTGCTCACAGCTGGGTGTTACAGCACAACCTTTCCCTGGTTTTTATTTTTTTTTATTTTATTTTATTGATGCCTTTTTGGGGCCACCTAGAAACAGAGGCCAGAAAAAAAATCAAGGGAATAAAAAGCAGTTCTATTTACTGAGGGCCTTCAGGTACATTTTGGGTAGATGAAGCCCCCCAGACTCAAAATGGACAATGGGTCACAGGATTTCACACTTTTATAAGTTTGGTCCATTTGCACATTGGGGGTAAATCTTCCAATTGCAGCTTCAGGTAATGAAGTCATTTACCCCAAGTTTGCTCCCCCAAAACTCACTTTTGTTTCCATCTCTGGGGCCTGAGGCAGTGAGGTGTCCTTGATTCCCAGCCTGGAGAGGAATTGTTGTGTCTGCCCAAACTGGGAGAGCAGCAGCTCACACTGTGTGTGGAGTTTGGAGTTACACACTACAGAACTGCAGGGTTACAAATAAATGGAAAATATAAAAGCTGAAATGCTGAGGGATCCCTATATTGTCTCTGAGCAGCCAGGGGCTCTCTCCTCCCTCTGTGCAGGGCTGGTGTCCCCAGGCAGTGACAGGGGCAGGGCTCTGGGGGGACACTGGCAGCTGTGACACCCTCAGAAGCCAAAGGTGCTGCCCTGCAGGGGGGTCAGTGCCCTGAGCTGCTGAGCTGGGCCTTCTCCAGCACAGCACACCAGCCTCCCACCTCCAGGCCTTTTGGGAGGTGCCCAAGAGCAGAGCAAGGCCAGGACTAACCCTGACTTTGTGTCTCAGGCACACAGAGCTGCTCAGGCAGCGCTTCCCCCGTTAACAAGGTGGCAGCTGTGTCTGCTGATTAATTCATCCCAAGATATGTTTTGAAATGATCGACTTGAAAGCAGCCAACTGCTGCTTGTGCTGTGCTGCAGAGCCCAGAAATGCCTTTGCATCACCTTTCATCTCCTTTCCTGCAGCCCTGGCCATCACCCACCTTCCCAGGGCACCCAGGGGGAGTTTCCTCATCCCTGGAAGTGTCCAAGGGCAGCCTGGGATGGTGGGAGCTGTCCCTGCCCACGGTGGAGGTGGGATCAGGTGAGCTTTAAGGTCTCATCCAGCCCAAACCAATCTGGGATTCTCATGGTGGAGGTTCTTGTTGCTGCAGGACCAGCAGCAGCTCTGCTCCAGCCCCATCCCATCGCCAGGAAATGGCCAAAAAAAGCCTGGCTTGCTCCAGCATCCTTCTGCCATCCCATCCCACCCCAGGGGCTCTGCCTGCTCTTGGCTCCCTGTTCCCCATCCCAGATCCCACTGCTCCATCCAAGGGATGCTTTGGGAGGGGAAGGAACTGCACAGAAAACAACCTCTAATGTGAAACACAAACAATTAAGGGGCTGAGTGGGGGTCAATAACGGGGTTTAATTGGACAGATACAGCCAAACACCACAGACCATTTGCTTTTACCGTGTTTTTAATCAAAATACAAAACGCAGCACACCTAGATTTACTCATCGAATCTAATCAATGGCACAGCCTGACTTATTCAGGGCAATTAAAGGGTAATATTCCCTTAGTTAAGTGCTTTTGCATTTTGCATTGAGAAGTCTCAGCTGTCTTGGAGAGATGAACTCTCTTTACCCTCGGTCTGGTTTTTCACAACTCTCTTCCTCACCACTTCTGATAATTAGCAAAGCTATTTACGGGTGATTTATTTCTATCTGCTCCTATTCTGACATTTAAACGAACGCAGGAATTACTAAGATTAAAACCAAAAACATTACAAGCATCTACAAGAGCACGTGGAACCTGCCTTAGGGTGAAAACAGAAGGAGAAAAAAACCCAATTTTTAAATCTTCTGTAGCCTTTGTGACCAGAACAGCCCTGAGCCTGCTCTGGGGAGGTCTGTGCTGCAATCCCAGCCTCCAGCAGGTGAGCAGGTCACAGCCAGGTGAAAGGTGAGCAGCTCCCACACTCCCCAGCAGAACAGAGAGGGAAATCCCATTTCTCAAGGGCTGACCCCGTGTGCTCCATACAGAGCACCAGGATCTGCAGGGAGCCTTTCCTTTCTCTCCCCATCCCAGTTTGAACGTGCTCTTGGCTGGAATCCAGCCCAGTTTCTCTGGTTTCTGATCTTCCAACACATTTTAGGGAGCATCAGGTGCCTGGCAGCAGGGCTGGGGTGTGCTGACCCCCAGACCCAAACCCAGCTGGCACAGGGATGTCCCCATGGGCTGTGTCCTGGCCCTGGACACTTCCAGGGATGGGGCAGCCACCACATAATTCCCTCAAATACACCAATCCCGAGCTGGGCTTTCCTCTGAAAGATCCAAATGCAATCCAAATCCATCCAAAATCAACCCAAATACGAGAGGACTCCGAGTAAAATCCTCAAAGCTGGCAGCATTTTAATTTTGCACAATAGCAGGAGATGTAGGAACACGTTTTAACTGTGGCTGTTGCAAGCAATATTAATGTTAATTCAGCCAAGTTTAAACAGAAGCAAATCCTCTCCTTTGTTTCTCCTCTTCTCCAGAGCTGGGGAGGCTGAAAAAGCAGAACCACTGCTCTTTTATGCCTTGATCCAAAGGCTTATGGCACCAATATATCAATACATAAATATGCTAACAGAGTTTCTTGATAAAAAATTCATTCTTTCCCCAGCTAGCGTGAACTCACTCAGCTGCTTTATTCATGAGGCTGCCTGGCACTGGGAAAGCTCTGCCACTGTCAAAAATAACAGGCTGGCCAAGGGACTCTGCCTCTTTTTGAATGTTTTTATTTTGATTTCCTAGCCTGTCCTCCCTCTCTTTCATTTTTAAACAGCTGTGTGTTTGCATTATGGATGGGAGCTGGGTGCAGGCTGTTCCTGCTGGGGACAGGTGGGAAGGGCAGCTGTGCCTGGGGCTCTCAAGGGGAAGTTTTGCCCCAGCAAACTCCTGCCCAGCCCCTCTCTGAGCCCCACAGGGCACTTATCTGGAAGAGCAGGAGGATTTGAGGGCAGGTTAGATGAGGCTTGGACTGGTGGGAGTGTCCCTGTCCTCAGCAGGGAGGTTGGAACAAGATGAACTCTCAGGTCCCTTCCAACCCAAACCACTCTGTGACTCTCTGAAGATGCTTTTCACACACTTTAGCACAAATGTAGAAGCTCATGAGACCAAGTAACTGCAACAGTTTCACAAAATGTGACTCAAACTGAGATGCTACAGGGGCACCTAGTTCCAGCAAAACTCCAAATATTCTGATTCCCACCAGCAGTGCCTCCCTCAGTCACCCATCAGGATCCTCTGAGCACAAAACTTGTATTTTCTGGAGAAAAAAGGAAAGGAAAGGGAAAAGGGAAAAGGGAAAAGGGAAAAGGGAAAAGGGAAAAGGGAAAAGGGAAAAGGGAAAAGGGAAAAGGGAAAAGGGAAAAGGGAAAGGGAAAAGGGAAAAAGGGAAAAAAGGGAAAAGGGAAAAGGGAAAAGGGAAAAGGGAAAAGGGAAAGAAAGAATTTCTGCTGTTGAGCTTGGAATTCTGATCAAGAACAAATCATTCATTCCCTGGGAGAACTCCTGCATGAGTCAAGCTGCACTTGGGGTAAATTCAGTCAATTTGGGGCTTTCTGGACATGATTTTCTTACTCTGCAAAGGCTGCAGGTGTCTGAAGAGCCAAAGCTGTCCCCAAATGTGCTCTGAAAGTCGTGAGGAGGGAGAAATATCCCCAGGTATAAATGTATAAAACACAGACAGATTTAGAGCCCTGCTCACTCTGGCTGCTCAGGGACACACGAGATTTTCAGATAAGGATGGATCCAGACCCACACAGAGTTTTGCTGGTCTAGTGAGTAGATGCAGAATAAACTTTTGCTGCCACTCAGCAGCCCCTGGGTCAGCAGGGCAGAGCCATTCCCACAGCAATCCAATACTCCAGCATTTGCTGGCTTTGAGCAGAGGAAACTGTGGGGCAAAGCTCAAAATCACTGCAAACAACAACAGCCCTGAGGACAATGCACAGGCTTCCTCATCATCCTCATGCAGATCCAGATTCTTCTTGATTTTCCCTCTAAACATCACCAGCAAAGACTCCTAAGACATTTCCAGTAGCAGAAAAGTGATTCAATGAATTAAAGCCTTGATTCTGTGGTATAAAATCATAACCAAGGGCTGTTGCACACCTGCATCCTCCAGCAGAGGATTGGGAATGAGCAGAGTATTGATTGATTTAGGTTAGGCCACCTTCTCATTCTTGTCTTCTAATGAGACACCTCCAGCAGTTCAGCTTTTCCTTAATTATGAGCAAAAACTATCCTTGCAGATAAATCTGTGGCTCAGGAGCTGGAGCTGAGAGCTCAGTCCCACAGAACTGAGAGCCCTGCAAAGCCCCCAGGCCCTGCAGCCCTTTGTCAATGCAATCCCTACTCAGAACAAGATTCCAAAGGTCTTTTATCCCTCCCATTTCCCTGCTTCAGACAAAAGAGAACAAGAAATCAGCTGGGCACGATCCTCTTTGCTCCATCTGAAGATGTTTCACAAAGTTTTGTGAAGACATTTTAAATAAAAAGGACTCTCTGCTGGAGGAAAGGAAAAAAAAGGTTTTTCCTAACCACAAGCTTTGCCAAGTTGTTCCAAATTTGAATGAAAAGTGCCTGAGAAATTCCAAATTGAAGTGTGAAAATATTTACTATAGTCTATATTCATTAAGCCTGCTTTGGGGTTTTTGTGCAAGGGTTTGGTCACCCCAGGTGTGTTCCTGCCTTCCAGGACCCCTTTCACAAAGCACCATCCACAGGAGAGATTTTCCTTCCTCCTTTCCCTCTCACACCAGCCCTGCACTCAGCTGCTGCCAGGCTCTTGGCTGCCTGCTCCAAACCCTGCCATCACTGCCCTACTTTCCTGCAGATGATTGGTGATACTGAGCCACAAAATCTACAAAATCAACATTAACCCCACAGCTCCAGGCTGGGAATCATCGTTTGTGTGCATGCCCAAGGTGGTTGGTGCTTATTAGCAAATTCAAATCACCCTAACTCGATAGTGAGTGCAATTGAGCACTAACAGCATTAGGAGATTTTTCTGTCCTTTGTGAAGCTGCAGGGAGAAAGAGAGAGCACAATTACAGGGTGGCAGAGCTCAGGAGCTCAGCTCCATCCCCAGCACAGTGACACCAGCCTGTGGCACTGGCCCTGCTGTCCCCAGCAAAGCTCAGTGACAAGGCAAGTTCAGTGCTGAGCATCAAGTCCCAGGGGTGACCTCTCCCTAGGTCAGGGCTCCAGGGGATTTCACACTAAATTTGTGTCCCCAAACTGGGACAACAGAGTCTCCCCTGCCCCTACAGCCCCAACACCATCCCACCAACAAACCATCTGTGGCTTGGGCTGGAAATGGAACAACAATTACATCCCAGCTTTTCACTTCTGTATCTCCTTAGGAATAAAGAAATTCAAAGGCACAAAAAGAAATAGAAAATACCGAGTGAATCATAAGCTATTTTAATTCAGGGAGGGTAAAGTTCCAGTTGGGATCCAACTTAAGGTAGATTTATGTCTTGTTTGAACTGTTCAGCCCTATCCCTACTCACAAACATATTAGGTTAGGCCCAGTGGAAGATCCACTGGACACTAATATTTGTCAGTAGGAAACAGAAGAAACATAAAATCTCTTGCCATTAAGATCAAAAGAGAGTGAGGGTGCACTTTGACATTTCTCCTCCCCTGCAAGGAGCCCCTGTTTTGCAAAGCAAATTCCACTGTGGAGCTTTGAACTCCTGGGGAGGAAAGAGGAAAGGTGAAAGCCCAGCTGGCTGAAAGTCAGCACCGAGGTTTCTGACAGCTCTGACCCACGATTTTCTGGGACCACAAACACAATCCTGAATTCCTCAGAAGTTCCTGGTGCACATCAAAGGCTGCACCTCACAGAGGGAGCAGAGCAGAGCAAGCTGTGCTGGCTCTGGAGGACAGTGAGGAGCCCCCTCCCCTTCCCAGCCCACTGAGGATCCCAAGGAAAGCTCTGAGCTTCACTGTCAGATCTTCAGCACCTCCCTCAGAAAGGCTCCCAGCTGCCTCCTCTTTGTAAGGAATGCTCAGCCTTTCAAAATAATTATTTTAATTGAGGAATTCATGGGCAGGAACAAAAGTTTTCAGGCTTTTCACACTCTGCAAAAAAAGGGGAGCTCCCCATGGCAACCAGTGGAGGGTTTGGTGATGGACAATAAGGTTCTTGCATGGGCAAAACTGGGAATTACTGCTCAGAAAAGGAAATCAGAGTTGTACTATTGGTCTGTAAAATGTTTTCCACCTCCACAGAGCCCATATTAGCAACAGATGAATCACTGTCATTCACAAACACCAAGCACGTAAACAAGAGGTTCTAAAATGATCCAGAAATTATCTTAATTTGAAAATGAGCTCTGGAGGGCAAGCAGGGCTCAGGAGGACTCAGATCCCAGGGCACCACAGCCTCTCCTGCTGAACAATGGCATTGTCTCCTCCCAGCCCAGCACAAGGATTTCTTCACCCAGACCTTGCCCTTGGAGTCCATCACTGGAAATATTCTCCCTCAGCAGCTCCAGCATCCCCTGGATTTTGTTAGAGCCCTGCTCAGAGCATGATAACAAATTCAGCATAGCCAGACCCTTCATGGAATAATGAATAAATCCAGAGCTGATCTGAGCACCTCTTACCTCAGACATGAGCTAAGTGGGTCCTTGCTGTCCCAACCTCAGCAGCAGCCTGTGGTGTCCCATGTCACCCCAAGGCCAGTGGGATGCTCCAGGTGAGCCCCACGAGCTCCAAGGGCCACCCTGAGGCAGAGAGCCCAGAGCAGAGCCTGCCCCAGCAGCACCACACCAGGTGCAGGACAATAAATGCTCCCAGTTAATGCTGAATGCACGCTGCAGAGAGACAGCTCCAGCCTGCCACAAAGTCAGGCCTAGGCCATGTGGCCCCTGAGCAGCACTGCCCCCACAAAAGCTGCTGATTTTGTGGTCCAGAAAACTCTCTGCCCACGCTTGAGGGGTTTCTGTCTGTCTGCACTGAGTTGGAGTGAAAACCTGCTCAGAGCACTGAGCTCCCACCCTGAGGAAAACCCTTGGGTTACTCTATTTTAATACATTCCCAGGTGAAGCTGAAGTTGGAATTAGCAGGAGCTGCTCAATTTGATGGAAAAAAAATGTTCTTCCCCATCAGCAACTTTGCTAAATCACCTGTAGCTCCCTGGGCACTTTTGAGCACAAAGAAGCCACAGCTGAGGCAAAGCTGCAGCTCCCAGAAGAGCCTGGTTGGAGTCATTGTTCCAATGCTTTTGTGCTGCTGAGGCAGCAAGGTCTTTTCCCCAGATCATCATTGAAGAATTTCACCCTGCTGATGATTCAGCCTCTTTGCTCCAAGCATAAATCACCTCCCAGATAAAGCCTTCTAGAAAGCTTTCATGGGCCCCAATTAAAAGGAAAAGTCTCTGGAAGTATAAACAGCGGATCAGCAAGGAAAAAAAACGGGCTGGGATTTGTGAACTTGCTTTCTCCTTGCTCTCCTGATTCCTCAGTTTATCACAGGACAAGGAGTGAACATTTACAAGGTAGATTTCTGGCTGCAAAGGCTGTGCTGAAAGCTTTGATGCTGCGACTTTCTAAGCCTGTAGGAAAGCTGGATCTGGACCACCTATAAATCCACCTCATTCCTTTGGGAGTGACTGAAAAATCCTTCACAACAAAAGCTTTTGACAGACCTGAGCCAAGCCATCAAACCCCTCTCTCCTGAGCAAACAAACTCCTCAGTTTGCCTGGTGCCAGCACAGACCAGCCTTTCCAGCCACATCTGCTCCCAGGACAGGGCAAAGCCTCCCAGGTTTCTGCACATCCCACCCAGTGCCTGATCCCTGACAGCAGCACAGGCTGGAGCCCTGGGCAGCACAGCAGGGAGGGGAGTGATGACAGAGCCCTGTTGATGCAGGACAATCAATCCAGCAGGAAATGAACGGCCCATTAAGGGAGAAGTTGTAACCTCAGCCTTCCCCTAATGGGTCTCAGTCCCAGACTGCCTGGCTGCAGAGGGATTTGGGTCCCAGCAGGGCTGGCTGCTCCAGCAGCACTTTGGACAAGCAGGGGACAAACCACCCCAGCAGAGCCAGCCTGTGGTGGTGGCACACACGGGGAGGGGTGAAGGAAGGGCTCAGATAAGCCTGAGGTTAGCAGCTTTTACAGAATCACAGATTTGGGTTGAAGTGATCTTAAAGATCATCCCATCCCACCCCTGCCATGGCAGGGACCCCTCCCACTGTCCCCAGTGTCCAGCCTGGCCCTGGGCACTGCCAGGGATCCAGGTCTGGGCACCCTGTGCCAGCCCTGCCCACCCTGCCAGGGAACAATTCCTGCCCAAAATCCCATCTAATCCTGGAAAAGGCATTCCCTGTGTCCTGTCCCTCCATCCCTTGTCCCCAGTCCCTCTTTAGGCCCTGGCAGGGCTCTGAGCTCTCCACACAACCTCTTCTGTGTCTTCCTCTGTGTCCATAGGGGAGGTGCTCTGTCCCAAATTTGTGCCTTTCTCTGGACTTGCTCCCACATTCTATTGGGGCACCAGAACTGTGTTGTTCTCCCTGCTTTCATGAGTTAGCAGGAGAAAAAGCTCCAGCCTCTTTTTATATTAATGCTTAATCACAGTTTACACAGACCACATCTTGCCTCCCATGGTCCCACAGCCTTTTGCAAATCTTAATTAAGCAAAAGATTAAAAGTAGGTTCACAGCTCAGCTCTGATGAGTATCCTGCATCAGGGGAATGCTGCTCTCCTTGAGGAGACCAGAGCCTGGGGCTGACAGACTAACTTCTCCTGATAAAATTTTCACGAAAAAAAAAAAAATTAATATTTTCCTAGCAGTAGAGAACTCAATTGGTGAATCAGAGCTCCCTGAACAAGGAATGACCTCTGACACTCACCCTTTGTCTTTGGATGGATGATGGATGGGTGGATGGATGGATGGATGGATGGATGGATGGATGATGGATGGATGGAGGGATGGATGGATGGATGATGGATGGATGGATGGATGGATGATGGATGGATGATGGATGGATGATGGATGGATGGATGATGGATGGATGGATGGATGGGTGGATGATGGATGGATGATGGATGGATGGATGATGGAGGGATGGATGGATGATGGATGGATGGATGGATGATGGATGGATGGATGGACAGACTCCATCTACAGAGGAGTGGCCAGGATGAGGGAGGTGATTCCCCCACTTGGGGTTCTGTGATGCTCCTCAGCATCAGGAGGATCTGGAGCTGCTGAAACGAGTCCAGAGCAAACCTGGAGCTGCTCCCAGGGCTGGAGCCCCTCAGGAGCCAGGCTGGGAGAGCTGGGGGTGCTCACCTGGAGAGGAGAAGCTCCAGGGAGAGCTCAGAGCCCTGCCAGGGCCTAAAGGAATTTATGAATAGGAGGGAGAGGAACTTTTTATCTGGGCAGAGTGACAGAACATAAATGAAATGATATCAAACTGAAAGAGAGCAGGGTTAAACGGGATACTGGGGAGAAATTCTCCCCTGGGAGGGTGGACAGGGCTGGCACAGGGTGCCCAGAGCAGCTGTGGCTGCCCCTGGATCCCTGGCAGTGCCCAAGGCCAGGCTGGACACTGGGGACAGTGGGAGTGTCCCTGCCATGGCAGGGGTGGGATGGGATTATCCCTTCCAACCCAGACCATTCTATAATTCTGTAACTTCACTGCTGGTATCTGTGCACAGCCTGACAATGCATCCACAAACACCCATGGAGGATTTCCAGCCACTGCTGCAGCATAATCTGGGCTTTTGTCTCCTTTTTCAATTTGATGAACTTGGAGTAGGCACAGAAGGCGCCAAACCAAGAAACAAGTGGCCAGGAACCAGCACATGACTGAAGCTGTGAAAAGGCTGAGGGCTGCACAGAGTGGATCTCCTCCACCCACAGCTTCTCTCTGCTTCCAGCCTGCACAAGCACAGCCAGGTGCTCCTAAGCAGAGCAGCACAGGGAGGGGACAGGTGGCAGGGGTGGCATCAGTCACTTGTGCTGAGAGTCCCATGGCACAGCACAAACCCCTCAGTGAGAACACCCAGAGCCCCTCAGATCTGCCAGATCCCAACATCCACCCCTCAACTCTGCATCCAACCCTGCAGCTGCTCCAGGAGCTGCTCCCAATTAATGGATGTCTGGAATGAAGCTACAGCAGCTTCAAAGCAGCCCCCAAAATCAATACCCCCATAGTAAGCTCGGGGTTTTGCATGTGGTAGGTTGGGAGAAGATGATCTCATCCACCACATATTGATTAATCAATTCCAGCCAGGATGCTAATGGGCTTTTCTTACAACACTTGGCACCAGCAGGAAGGAGCAGGAATGCTGAATGAGAAGGGGAGAAGCTGGTGGTGTGGTGAAGCTTCAGGGTGAGGGGAGAAATGCAGTGGGGAAATCTTCTGGAGATGGCTTGAAGTGGTCAAAGACTGGGAATAAATGGAGGAACTGAGCAACAGAGGGAGAAGGGAATAAATCAGATTTATTGGCTCCAACACAGCAGAATTGTACCTGGCAATTGACTGTGGCTGAGGATAATCCCTTCCCACTCCTAGGAAGGACTGAAAGGGCCCAGCAAGGCTCTGGGGTCTGTGATGAAGAAAGCTGAGCACAGCATCATCCTCCAGCCAGAGAAATGGGCTGAGGGCATCAGTAAAACCTGCCTTGGGGATTTTTCCCCAGAAACTGCACCCTCAAATGGGCATTGCACAGCTGGAAGGCAGCAGAGCCTGGGACAGATTGTCTTGCTCCTTGTAAAAACTGGGAAGAGCAAAAGTGGCCAGCCAAGAGGTTGTGCCAGTCGTGGTCCTGCAGGGAAATTCAGCCTGGTGCCTCCTCTCTGCAGCCCACAGGGTCATGCCAGGGGTGATTTGTAAAACTGTGAAAGCAAAACCAGTACTGGAGCTCAGTGTTACCAGTTTGATCAAGGACCACACCCAGTCAGGAGGGGAAACCTCCAGGTACAAAATATTAAGGAGTTGCTGCTTTTGCCACCCAGGTTTGCACAATTTGGATTTTCTGTGGGACATTGTGAGAAGCTGCTCCTACTCACCCAGCAGAGCACAGGAGCACCTTGGGGTGACACCAACACCAGCTGCCACCACCCCACTGCCCACCCATCCCACCTCTGCAGCCCCAAAGCTGATTCAGATTCAACCAGAGCCTGGGGAAAACAGGAACAGCCCTCCTGAAAAGCAGGGGGCAGGAGGTGAAAACCACAACAACAGAACTGTTTTTTTCTGCCAGAAGCAGCTTTTGGCAGCCCCAGCAGAGCACTCACGTTGTAGAGGATGTCAGTCCAGCCCTCCATGGTGATGCACTGGAACACGGTGAGCACGGCGAACAGGATGTTGTCAAAGTTGGTGATGCCGTAGTTGGGGCCCTGCCAGTACTCCCTGCACGTGGTCCCACTCTCACACTGCCTGGCAGGAGGCTCCTCTCCACAGGGAAAATCCCCCACCTCCTCACCTGCAGGGAGGGAAGAGAAGTTACTGCTTGGAACCATCCTGGAAAGTTCCTGCTTGTTGGAAACATCCTGAAAAGTTCCTGCGTGTTAAAACCATCCTGAGAAATTTCAGACTGAAACCATCCTGAAAAGTTCCTGCTTGTTAAAACCATCCTGAGAAATTTCTGACTGAAACCATCCTGAAAAGTTCCTGATTGGAGCAGTCCTGAAAAGTTTCTACTTGTTAGAACCATTCTGGAAAGTTACTGACTGAAACCATCCTGAGAAATTTCTGACTGAAACCATCCTGAAAAGTTCCTGTTTGTTAGAACCATCCTGAAAAGTTCCTGCTTGAAACCATCCTGAAAAGTTCCTGATTGGAGCCATCCTGAGAATTTCCTGCTTGTTGGAACCATCCTGAGAAATTTCTGACTGAAACCATCCTGAAAAGCTCCTGATTGGAAATATCCTGAAAAGTTCCTGATTGGAACCATCCTGAGATGTTCCTGACTGAAACAACCCTCAAAAGTTCCTGACTCAAACAATCCTGAGAAATTTCTGACTGAAACCATCCTGGAAAGTTCCTGCTTGTTGGAACCATCCTGAAAAGTTCCTGACTGGAGCCATCCTGAGAATTTCCTCTTGTTGGAACCATCCTGAGAAATTTCTGGCTGAAACCATCCTGAAAAGTTCCTGACTGGTGCCATCCTGAGAATTTCCTGCTTGTTGGAACATCCTGGAAAGTTCCTGCTTGTTAGAACCATCCTGAGAAATTTCTGACTGAAACCATCCTGAAAAGTTCCTACTTGTTAGAACCATCCTGAAAAGTTCCTGATTGGAACCATCCTGAAAAATTCCTGATTGGAAATATCCTGAAAAGTTCCTGATTGGAACCATCCTGAGAAGTTCCTGATTGGAACCATCCTGAGAAGTTCCTGACTGAAACAACCCTGAGAAGCTCCTGACTAAAAAAATCCTGAGAAATTTCTGACTGGAACCATCCTGAGAAGTTCCTGACTGAAACAACCCTGAGAAGCTCCTGACTGAAAAAATCCTGAGAAATTTCTGACTGAAACCATCCTGAGAAGTTTCTGCTTGGAACCATTCTGAAGAATTCCTGCTTGTTAGAACCATCCTGAGAAGTTCCTGTCTGGTGCTGCTGCATCCTCCTGGCACCACAGCAAGGATTAAATTCAATTTCAGGTTTCTTTGTGCTGCTGTGGACATGGAAAAGTGGCTGTGTCCCTGTAATCATTTCCACAGAGATGGGTCAGTGGAAGATGGAGCAGAACCATCCCTGAAGTGCCCAAAATTCACAGTTTGCCATCTCACATTGTGGAATTGTTTAGGTTGGAAGAGAACTCTGAGATCATCAAGTGCAGCCACAACCCAGCAGCACTAACCCATGTCCCCAAGTGCCACATGCACATTTTTTTGAGCACTTCAGGGATGGAAACTCCAGCCTGGGCAGCTCCTTCCAATGTCTGACCACCCTTCAGTGAGATTTCCAGTCTGAGCCTCCCCTGGTGCAACTTGAGGCCATTTCCTCTTGTCCTGCCACTTGCTATCTGAGAGAAGGAACATCCAAACTGCAAATAATTTCTGGCTCATGACAGCTCAGTACATCTGAGAGGCCTGGGAATGGTGTAAGAGCAACATGAAAAAATCTACACGCAAAAAAAATCCCCAAAAACCCAAAATAAAGCAACACCACAAAAATAAAACTCGACAGTGTGGTAAAAGCAGAGCTTTGGGAATGGCACACACTTCAAACAGCCTCAAAGTGCCCAATATTTGCTTTATAACCTTAAAGCAAAAGGGCACCTCCTGCATTAGTGCTGATTTAGTGCTCATTTTTGCTCCAAAAGGAGGGGAAGGATCTATGTGGGATCCCTGCTGAGTCTCAGTGCAGACCCAGAGAGAGCCAAGGAGGAGAAATTCCTGGAGGAAGAACCACCAGGAACAGCCAGGAGGGTGCCCAGCACCTTCCAGGCTCAGCTGGGAAGTGCTGCAGGTTGGAAAACTCCAGTGCTGGGTTTTCAGAGCGAACAAATATCCCAAGGAATATCCCTGCTTGGAAAACTGGGATTGGGGAAGCACCGAAGGGTTTCTAAAGGGACAAGGACAGCACAAAATCCAATACAGAAGGGGGAAAAGCAGGAGCAGGCTAGCAAGAATTTGGAATAATCATTCCATGGAGCAAAGCCTGCAGGAGGAGAGCAAAATTGTCACTGTGGAGCAGGATATAAGTGTGTGTAGATAAATATAAATATTTAAGATATATATAAATATATAAGGTATATATAAATATATAAGATATATATCAATATATAAGATATATATCAATATATAAGATATATATAAATATATAAGATATATATAAATATATTAGATATATATAAATATATGTGTGATGCTTCCCTGTTGACTCAACACCTCGGTGCAGGGCAAAGCTCCAGATCCCAGATGGGTCACCACAGGCTGGCACCAGGGCTTGGTGAGAGAAGAAAATGCCAAAGCTGGCTCCTGCTGGCCCTTTGTGAGTGTGCATTAAAAGAGGATCCAGTTTCATCTCAGTTTGGCTTCTGCTGCCAGGGAATTCTCTGAAAATGCAGAGCACATCTACCACAGAGGGGTGGGAGGGGCAATTTTTCCTTTTTAAAGCAGTGACCAGAACTGGCCCTTACTCCTCGTGGCTGGAGAAGACAGAGAAAGGGAGAATCTCAAGGAAAAATGGGAAATAAATGTGGTGCCCTTCTCTTCTTTGGGGCAGCTTTGGGGCATTTGGGATGGGTCAGGTGCTTAAAAATAATCCTGTGTCAGCAGAATGGGACAGCAAGGAGGGTGCAGGGAGAGGGAAACCAGACTGGAGCACGCACTGCCATTGAGTTTTACCCACTTTTCATTGAAATGATGACATGTTTCCATCCCAGAGCAGCCAGGCTGAAGGGGAAAGGCCCATTTTGGTGCCCAGCACCCTCAGTGCTGCAGTTCACCACTGACCCACCTCAGCAGAGCCACACTCAGTGCTGACCCCTCTGCTTGGCCCCCTCATGATGCACAGCTGGTACCTGTGGCTCCTCATTGCAGGAAAAATCCCAGGGGTTTGCTCACTTAGGGGGTTTGGAACAGAGAGAAGCAGGATCAGCTTCTCCTCCTGCCATTTCCCACCCCTAGCAGAGGCATCTCTTTAATGAGTTCACATTTCCACCCTCAGGCTGGTTTGGAGCCATGGTCTGTGCCCCAGCTCCTTAATGCACCTCTGTGGAGAGGAGCAGCACTTAGGTTTTAAAAAGCTTTGTGGGATGCTGTGCTGCTCTGCTCCCAGGGGATGCAGTGCTGGGAAACCTCAGCCCAGCTCCTTTCCAGAAACAGCATTTCCAGCCCAGCAGTGGAAAGGATGCTCAGAGCAGCCCTGCAGAGCTCAGTGACAGGCACAGCACCTTGCCCTGCCTGCTCAGGGGCTGAGGGAGCTCAGCCACAGCTCCCACCCAGCTGCCAGGGACGCTCTCACTTCAGCTTTTATATCCTCAGATTCTGCTCTGCCTTGGTGTGTAACTCTGAGCTGCATGTCAGGTGTTACCACAGCTCTGAAACAATCCTTGTCCAGCCCCAGAACCAAGAATATTGCTGCAGCTTCAGGCCCAAAAAGTGCAAACAGCAGCAAATTGAGAGAGAATCTGGGAGGGTGGGACTGCAGAACCTGGAGCTGGAATTGCACAATGAACCCCAACATGGAAATGGACCAAAACTTCTAAAAGTGTAAAAACTCCTAACTCTGAGTCCATCTTGGGTGTAACCTCAGCCAGGCTCTAGCACTGCCCAAGGTGAATCCTTTGAAGGCCTTTTAATAAATCCTGCTTTATTCAATGCCACAAAGAGAATTTTCCCTCCTACAAATCCAGTCCAAAAACTCATTTTCTCCAGGAATTGCCAGGATTTTCTCACAAGTCACAACTCCCAACTCTCCCTCACAGCCTGTGTTGTTTTTCCAGCAATCCACAGGAACGTGAGCAAGAATTCCCCTTGCAAATCCCTGTGCACACTGAGTGTATTAAACTGCTCCCATCACAAAGCACTGTGAAGGATGCCCAGAGACTTGGCAGGGATGTTGTTTTATTTCCATTGGATTGCATGGAAATAAATCAATATTAAGACCTATTAGTGATAATGACTGAAAATACAAGGCTGTGTTTTAGAGAAGGTCAATTGCACCTTAAAATGCAATGATTTGGAGACAAGAACCACATTTTAATGTGTGCAGACATATATTAACACCACTATAAAGGAATGAGGGGGAAAGAGTTTAAAGTCCCTCCCAGCCCAAACCATTCCATGATTTGACACAGCCAAGAATCTCTGGGATCATCCTTCTCCACCTGCATCCTCTGGGGTTTATCACTCAGACACAGATTTACTCTTCAGTGCCCAACTCCCCTTCTCTGAGGGTCATTTTTATCCTTTCTCCACCAAAGGACTCCTTGCCTTCCATCTATTGTGCTTTTATTTTCTGGTTGCTCCCAGACTTTTCAGAGTTTGATTATTCCACACCAATGTTTCCCCAGGAAACTCAGACATTATTAATATGAAACAACAGGAATTTGGTTCTGTGCTTCTGCTATGAAAAAAATCTTTTGGGATAGGAGGTTCTAAGAGTTTTCATCTCACTTTTGGGCAGACTGGGAGCAGCCCAGTGGCATCTGAGAGAGGAGAATGTGTCCCAGTGCATATCAGGGTGGGCACAAAATTCTGTTAACTCTCAGAAAAGAGGGAGAGAATGCAGGGAATGTGGAAGAGGCAAAGGGAAAAGCAGCACAGAAGCAGGAGAGGAAGGTGCAAAGGGCAGAGCTCACCTGTCTCGTTGGAAAAGCAGGTTTTGTGGAATTTGCCCATGTAAAACTCCAGCCCAATGATGGCAAACATCACGATGGCGAAGAAGAGGAGCAGCCCAATCTGCAGCAGGGGCACCATGGCCTTCATGATGGACTTGAGGACAACCTGCAGGCCTGTGGGGACACAAAAACACCTCAGGGAGGGAAGGAAAACGAAGAAATAAATATACCTTCGGAATCTTTGCTGCACGATCTCAAGGGCGTAGCTGGGGCTCTGCCTCAAGAGTTCTGAGCTGTTTGGGCTCTGGTAGCATCCCAGGGTTGGAAACAACCTAACCCCAAAACAGCCACAGCAGGGGGAGGAAATATTGCTGAGAAGAGCAGTGACACCCCAAATCTGCCGGAGTTTTTGTGTTGGGATAGACAGTGGGGGACAAAACTCAAGTGCTCTGTTGAAGCTGAAGGTTACAGCTGCAGTTTATTATAAAGGAGCCTGCTAGGGGCTGCTGGCACAGCCACAGAGCAGGATAAAGAGATAAAAGAGGGAGAGAGAGAGAAGAGGGAGAAGAGAGCAAGAAGAAGAGCAAGAGAGAGTAAAGAGTAAAACAGAGAGTAAGGAGAAGAAGAGGGGAGGGAAAGAGGGAGAAGAGAGAAAAGAGAGCAAGAAGAGGTGTTAAGAGTTAAGAGGAGCAAGGGGTTTCCCGTTTGCAATACAATAAATCTTCTTCCATAATGAATATTCTAATTTCCACTAACCAATCTAATACAAAATACAAATTCTATAGCGTTTACATACAGCCTGTAGGAATCCTTATGATTAGCATTATGTGTCCCATTCTAAACTCTAAGATCTAATCTTTGGACCCTGGCCGGTCTTTTTGTGACCTCTGGAGTTGCTCTCTGGCCGAGGGCATGGTTCAATCAAGAGGGGATTACCTCCAGGGGCCATCCCATTGTTTCATGGGAATTCAGTAACTAAGGCTTGGCATCTCAAACGTGGCTTTCATTTCAATCTCGCTCATGGTTTCAGAATCTGGGCATTGATATTTGCCAGATTTCTCTGTCCCATCTTTCCCAACACGAATCCACAGGGCAGAGCCCCGGGGCTGTGACACTCACTTGGGATTCCCGACACGAGTTTCAGCGGCCGCAGCACCCGCACCGCTCGCAGGGTCCGCAGGTCGAAATCTGTGCCAGCAGTCGCCAGAATCCTGGTGGGAAACAGGGAAAAAAACATCCAGATTAAATGAAAATTCATCTTTCTGAAGCGTGGGTGAGCGGGGTGTAAAGCCAGCAAATATTGGAGCTGCTCTAAACTCTGCACTTTGTGGATTGTGTTCATGGAATGGTTTCTCACAGACTCCAGGGAAAATCCTGCTGGAGGAAAATCCCCAATTTCTGCCTGGTCATCATCAGGCTGCACCATATGCCCAGGAAATCACAGCCCAAAAGGAGACAGAGAGAGGGAACTGAATCCCTCAGCTATGCTGGAAATTACCTGCCAGAATTTCCTCTAATAAATCCACAAATCCCTCAATTTGATGTCTGGTGTTTCCCAACACCTGAAGCAGTTTCTTCTCATTGTTTCCTCTCTGTGTGCAAAATTAATTTTTGTTCAGAGCATTCTCTTGGAGGAGAACAGGCAGAGAGCAGGGTGTGAGTCTGACACACTGGAGTCTTAAAAATGTGATGTGAAGATGAAATGGATTCCCTGGTTTAGGGCACAGGAAAAAGGGAAGAAATGTTGTCCCAGTGTCCACATTCACAGTGATGAGAGCTCCCAAAGCCAGCACAGCCACCTCCCCCAATTCCTGAAACCCAAAACCCCACCAGCCCTCCATGCACTGCACACTCCCAGTGACCAGGAGAATTTGGCCCTTTTTCGTGTTTCCTGATAACAGGAGCCCCTTTTTCCCATTTCCTTGACAACATGAGCTCTTTTTTTTTCCCTTTTCTTGCTAACAAGAGCCCTTTTTCCTCATTTCTTGACACCAGGAGCCCTTTCTGCTTAGTTTCTCACTAAGAGCCCTTTTTGCTTAGATAACACCAGTCCTTTTCCCTCCATTTCCTAATAACAGTTCTCCCTCAGTTTCTTGACACCAGGAGCCCTTTTTCCTGATTTTGTTTTTTATGAGAGGAGCCCTTTTTCCTTCAGTTTTTGATAACAGGAGCCCTTTTCCTCATTTCTTGACACCAGGAGACTTTTTTCTGCAGTTTTTTGATAATAGGAGCCCTTTCCCCTCAGTTTCCTGACACCAGTAGATTTTTTTCTGCAGTTTTTTGATAATAGGAGCCCTTTTCCCTCAGTTTCCTGATAACAGGAGCCCCTTTTCCTCAGTTTCTTGCTAACCAGGACCCCTTTTTCTGCAGTTTCTTGGCTGCTGAGCATTCAGCAGTGATCAGCCACCACGAACACCAATCCCAGAGAAAAGCAGAGTTTTCCAAGAGCAGCTGTACAGTTGCACTCTGAGCTGTGCAGGACGTGGCTGAGGCAGTGCAGGGGGAATAAATCCAGAATAAATCCTGTCCTTAAGTCCCTGACTGGCTGAGCCTGGCCCAGGGAAGAGCAGGCTCAGCACTGCTGGGCGGAAAGGGCCAGACTCCATCAGCAGGAGGTGCTGGAGATCAGGAAAAAATCCTGCTGGGATCTTGGCTGGAAGCAGGCAAAAGCCAGCCAGGACCTGAGGAGATGAGTATTTATTCTATAGGACACCTGTCCCCACATTTTCACGACCTTAAAATTCCCATGACATCAGCTCCATGCATGCAGTTGGAGCACGAGCAACAGGAGAAAATTTAAACCAAGACCCAGCACATGCAGAGCCTTCTAATTTAATCTTCTGCACCCAGGCCAATGATTTCATCCTCTGCTCCCTTCCCTCCATCCTCACAGCTTAATTGCTCACTTATGGACCTGTGCAGGGTGGGAATGGCACAGGGAGGAGATAATCCTGAACATCCACCTTGGGGGATGCTCCCAGCAGCTCCTCAGTCTGCACTGAGCCAGGGTGGGTTTGTGCTGTCACCAGGCAGAGCCCTGCCTGGGGAAGGGCTGACAGGAAAGGTCCTTCTTGCCCTTCTTGTTCTGGTTTTAAATTCAAAGAGAAAATGGGAGGGAAGGGTCTGAGGAAGTACAACAAAGCAGCTCAGGAGGGGAAACTGTGCCAGGGTGGGGATGGTGCCTTTCCCCCTACAAAGCCAAAGCTCATTTGCAGGATTCCAGTGCCCTAAAGTGCCTGGAAAAACACCTCAGTGAGGGGGAGACCCTAATTAACATCTGAGACCCTAATTAACATCATCTGGGGCATTTGCCAAAGTGCCACCTTTGTTTTACTTTTCCCCTCTGAAGCTCATAAAAGCCACTGCGAGTTAGGTCAGGATGAGTGGGAAATTATCCTTGAAAGTAAGAGAAATGGAGAGATCAAAGGAGCCACATCCCAAAATCCTGCTGGAGATCCCTGGCTGCACAGCCAACAGCTGAGAACAAAGCAGAGGTGATGGGGACCCAGTGCCAGAAGAGAAAATTGGTTGAGAAAAGCAAAAACCAAAAGAAGAAATCAGATTTTAGGTGATAAGTGGCTCGATCTGCAGCCATGGCTGTGTCTCAGTGGGGTGGACAGAACACAGACATTGGAAATGTTTGGGATGTTGCCTTGGATTGCACTTGCAGGGGTTTAAGTGCAGCAAAATCAATTCCTCTGTGGAAGTGTCTTTTTTGTGACAGCCCAACACCAAACCTTTATGTCCACCTGCCATCCCTGGGGCTCAGGACTGTGGCACTCATCCCCCAATTCCCCAACATTTGGTTAAATGCTGCTTTTCTCTCTCTTTCCTCCACTAACCAGCCCTGACTGACAGCTCTTCCCAGAGACAGCCCAGCTGTGGGATAAATGCTTGATAACTTTGATTCCAGCAATGCCTGGAATAAATTATGAAAGCAGCTTGTTCCTCTGGGTATAAAAGAAAGCAAAGAACGAAGGGAAAGTTCCTTCCCTGAACGTTCTGATAACATAAATAATTAGCAATCTCTTCCTGTAAGGGGCTGGGAGCTCAGGATTGATTTGTTCTGGTTCAGCAAGAGCATCCTTAGTGAAGCCCTGAGCAAAGAAAATGCCTTGGAATTCCTTCAGGTTCACCAGATCCTGAGGATTGGAGTGGGGAAAAGCAAATCCTGTTCCTCAGGATCATCCCCACCCTGTCTGAGAGCCTCCCATGGGGTTTCACCACTGGGTAACACTGGTGCCACTGGTGAGAAGGAATCACTGCAATAACTTGTGGTATTTTTATGTAACCTTGCTAGTTTTTATAAATCCTAGTCCTAGAAATAACCTCAAAACCTCTGAGAGAGAAAACTCCAGTAAATCATGCCCATTCCCCAAACCTGAGCACCAGCAGGTAACAAACCCCAGTGACCCCTGGGAGTGGAAAACCCAGTGGGAAAAACAAAATAAAGAACTTCATGAAGATTGGCTGACCAGGCTGGTTGGAAAGGTGTCCCCTCCCACTAAGCTTGATCTCATGGTGTGTGAGCTTCACCAGGAGTACCCAAGGCAGGGAGTGGAGCCCAGGCTGGGCTGATAATCGATGTCAGGTGCTAATTGCTCAGTTTAACTGGTGGCTCTGTCCCTGCCACACAAAGGGCCCGGCTTGGCAGGTCTGTGCCTCTCTTTGGATACCCAAACATCCCAGCAGACCTGCATGTCCCATCTGATCCGTGCTGGCCCCCACACCCACAGCACAAGGGACAGATCCCACCCATTCCTTCCAACAGAGCACCTCAGGCTGGTCCCTGAGCTCAGATAAACAGGTCTGCTCCCAAATGGATTGTATCCCTCAAACAGTGAGGGGTAAACCTCTCTCTAGCTCTAACACTAAGAGGGCAAAGTTAAATACACCCAGGAAATGACAATATTTGGCAGCAAAGGGCTTCAGAGGCACAAACAGCCCATCCGGAAGAGGAGATTCAGAGGAGATCCCACCAACCCATAAAATACCTCCAAGGGGTGTCAGAGGATGGTGCCACACTCTGTTCAGTGACAGGATGAGGAGCAATGGACATAAATGAAAATACAAGAAGTTCCACATCAAAATGAGGAAGAAATTCCTTCCCTGAGGGTGGCAGAGCTCTGAGAAGCTGCCCAGTGGAGTGTCCCTCTCTGGAGACATCCCAAACCCACCTGGACACGTTCCTGTGTCACCTGCCGGGGCAGGGGGCTGGCCTGGATGATCTCCAGAGGTCCCTTCCAACCCCAGCTGTTCTGGGACTCTGGGATTCCCTGGTCTCACCCCAAACAGGTGCATTTCTGAGCCTTTTGTAGCCAGCACTAAACCCACCACCAGCCTGCAGCAGTGCCCAGGTGTGAACACAAACCCCCTCCTCCTCCTCCTCTGCATGGCAGAAACGCTCCCAAGTCTTGGTGGGAGGAGACAGAGCAAAACAGGAGCAGAATCCCCTCCCCAAGGCACCTGAAATCCACTTTTGTGGGTGTAATTCCTGAGCCAGGCTCCAGGGAGAAGCAGGGGAGTGTCTGGAGCCAGACCCTCCTGTGCTGCAGCCAGGCAGGGAGAGCCACTCAAATCCACCACAGGAGGATTTGCAGGGCTTGGATGGTGCCCAGGATGAAGGAAGATGTTCTGATTGTGAGGCAGCTGCTCCAAGGAGTCCTTGTAGCTGCTAAGCAGGAGAGACAGGGACATGCCCCACTGCAGAGAGGCAGAGGAGGCTCGTTTGCAATCAGCACTGACAGCTGGCAGGAAAATGCTCAGAAGCATCGCAGGGAGCTCGGGCTGGGAGTTAAACACCCTGCACTGCACTGGGGTGGGGAAAGCAGGTCACACCTTGAGCCCCAGCCATGGGCAGCACAGAGGAGAGATGCTGCTGCCTGTCCTTGGCAATGGGCAGCCCAGAATCACTCCAGGGGTTCCCAGGAGCTGGGAAAAAAAACATTTCCTGGGAGTTCTGGTGTCACCCCACAGTCAGGATAGGAAGGGTTTTGTCTGAGCAGCAGACAAAAGGGGAATCTTCAAGGGGAATTTCAGGATCAGCAAAATGTTTCAAGTGTTTTTACTTTAGGGGATGTAAATGAGAGAGCAACAGAGCAACATTTGGGGATTGTTTCATTTGTCAAGTTCTAAAATGAAGCATTCCCGGCTTTAAATACGTTTTCCTTTTTAGTGGAAGCAATTCTTGTCAAGCCTGCAAATAGTTTTGCCTTGATTTAACGCTGCCATTTTCCAAAAAAATACCAACTCCCGAGCCCTGTGTGAGTGAAAAACGTCACCCACAGCAAGCCCTGCCCTTCAGAGCTGTGCCAGGAGGGCTGGGGGAGCAGGGCTGAGCCCTGCACGGGCTGGAAGCACAAAGCAAAGGGCACAGGCCAGCTGGTGGGTGGATGGGGGATGGATTTTTCTGCCAGGTGGGCTAGCAGGACAGCACAGACTGCGGCAGGAGAGAGCTCTGAGTCACCAAAACACATCCCAAGCCTCCTTCCCTCCAGGAGCCAGGGAGCAGAAGCTCCTTGCCAGGCTGCCCTGGGAGCTGTGCTGAAGGCTGTGTTATTTGGAGGCACAGCCACCTCACCCTCTGCACTTGGCCAGCCCCCAGGAGGAGCTGGGCAGAAAATGTCAGTGCTATCAAATCCCATCAGCGTTTGGAAAGCAAAAAAAAACAAAAAACAAAACAAAACAAAAAAAAACGGGTGGGAAGAGCTCAGCCTTCCCCAGTGGTGCTGCTGGAGCTGCTGGGAGAGGGATGGGAGATGGGAGCAGCAGCCAGAGAGGGGAAGGAAAAACAAACACCTGCCAGGGATGGGAGCAGCAGCCAGGAAAGGAGAGCTCGTGGCAGTCACTCTTTCCTGGGCCCTGCACTGGGGGGTTTTCCCCAGCCAGGCACAGCTGAAGCAAGCACTGGACTCTGGAGGGCTGGGGGATGTCCCAGTGTCCCCAAATCACTGCTGGGGTGGGCAGATAGTGAGCAAAGATCAACCCTCGGGCAGAGTGAGAGCCAAAAACATCCATCACATAAAGGGGAAGGCAGAGAGGACAGGGAGTGGCTCCTGCTGCCACCTTTGCACTGCTCTGTGCTCCCTCCCCAGCCTCAGGGCACAGCCAGAGGGGGAGAAGGGGCAAAATGGATCCTCAGGGATTGTGCACTTCACCAGAGAGGGCCCCAAACCCACCAGGGACTGTGCCAAGGTGGAGAACTTCACCAGGATGTCAAACATTCCTGGGCTTGCTTTCCTGCAAAAGCACAAAGTAGGGACAGACCAGGGCTGCCTGCTGCCATCAGCACCCCAAACACCTCTGCAGAGGTGAGCTCACCCACGGGGGCTGTGGGGACACGTGGGACACCCTGGAGGGACAGGGACACCCAGGAGGGACATGGGACACCCAGGGAGGGACAAGGGACACCCAGGGAGGGACAGGGACACCCAGGGAGGGACATGGGACACCCAGGGAAGGGATGTGTGACATCCAAGGAGTGATATGGAACACCCAAAGAGGGACATAGGACACCCAGGGAGGGACAGGGACACCCAGGAGGGACACGTGGGACACCCTGGAGGGACATGGGACATACAGGGACAGACATGGGGCATCCAAGGAGTGATGTGGGATACCCAAGGAGGGACAAGGGACACCCAGGAGGGACATGGGGCATCCAGGGAGGGACAAGGGACACCCAGAGAGAGACAAGGGACATCCAGGGAGGGACAAGGGACACCCAAGGAGGGACAAGGGACACCCAACAGGTGTCCACATCCAAGGAGTGATGTGGAACACCCAAGGAATGACGTGGGACACACAAGGAGGGAGGTGGGAACACCCAGGGAGGGATGTGGAGTGACATGGGACATCCAGGGATGACTTAAGCCACGGACATCCCATGGTGCCAGTGCTCACACAGGTAGGCAGCCCCTAAATCAACAAAACTCAGGAGATCCTTAAAAAAAATAAAATTTAAACTCTCCCTTTGCCCTGTATCCCTCAGCCTTTGGAGGCAGCTGGGGTCAGGTTTTCAAGCTTTATCCACAAACCACAAAATACAGAAATCAGTGAAATCAGAAACTCTCCTCTTGCCACAAGGATTGAAATAAGACCTCAGCTCTCCTAATTCTGACTTGCAGTGTAGTATTTCTTTTTTAAATACACACCTTATTGCCCCTCAAGGGATATAATTATTCCTCTTTCCCTGTTTTGTTGTTTTATTTTTGGCCAGAACTCTCACACCAAACATGCAATGTTGTTCTAAGGAAAACACAGTTTGCCAAGACATCTAAAATATTGTGTATTCCCTCCATCTGCTTCTCCTAAATAAACCCAGGGCCTTATCTAATATAATGAGTAGCTGTTGGCAATAATTTCACAACCATCTGTACCATGCTTTAAACCTGTTGCAAGCTGGGCTGTGGACAGGGAAAAGTCAGAATTTATTCTTTCAGTATCAAAAGCAGAATTTGTAACTCCCCCCCTTCTGTTTTTTAGGATAATTTAGCCATGACAGCTCCCATGCTGGGTGCTTGGGGAGCAGTATTTCATGAATGTGGCAAAGAAATGCCATTTTTTTCTCCCGGTTTTTTGTAGATTAAAGCCAAGTTGTGCAGCTGAGAAGGTGCAGGGCAGTTCCAGGTGGGTGCTGCCTCCAGGAGCTGGGTCTGCCAGCACCACCTGAGACCTTCACACCCCCACAGGCCCTGCTGGGCATCACCAGCCCAGAAAATTTCATTCTTGAATTAAAAAGTCTCTTCTGGCTGCACTCAGCTGCAAGAACCACAGCCTGAAAATACGCTGGGGAGTTCCTAGGATGATAAAATCCCAGAATATCCTGAGCTCAAGGCTCATCCTGCCCAGCTCCTGAACCCCCCCACCAGCCTGAGCACAGGGTCCAGGTGTGATGAGGTGAATTCTCTCCCCATCCCCACTCCAACAGAGCCTGCACCAACCCAACAGCTCAAACAAATTGGATTTTGTTATTTTTAACCCTTGTTCTTGCCCTGTTGGAGTGGAGCTCCCACAGCCAAACCACTCCCCACTGGCAAAGCTGGGGAAAGAGGGATCCAGCTGTGAGTGCAGACTGCCAGATGTGCAGCAGGAGGAGCGAATTTATAACCTTTAGGACATGACAAAGCATCTGTAGGACAGCAGTAATGCTCCACAACTTTGCACAGGACTCCAAAAATACAGAAATTTTGGATAAAGAGAATGGGAGAAGAAGAACTCAGTGCCAGTCTGAAGAACTCAATGCACCCAGGTGAACATGGGCCAGAATTCAGATATTTAGAGATGCCAGAACAGATTCTGTGTGCCCAAAGGCCACCTCTAATGGCCCCAAGGATCACCTCAACACCAGCACAGCTCACACCCATGGTCTCACTCTCCCTGGGCATTGGTTTGCTGCTCCTGCTCTCCTCCTTTTTCATCCCATTTTTCTCCACCTTACCCATCCCTTCTCCCCCAAAGCCAGCAGGAGCTCACAGCCACTCCCTGGGCAGCACCCAGGGAATGACAAAATGGCTCAAGCTGGAAGGGACCCCTGGAGGTCATCAAACAAAATCTGAAAGAAGGGAAAAATTTCAACAGAGATGAGAAAAGGATTGTTCCCTGGCAGGGTGGGCAGGGCTGGCACAGGGTGCCCAGAGCAGCTGTGGCTGCCCCTGGATCCCTGGCAGTGCCCAAGGCCAGGCTGGACACTGGGGACACTGGGAGTGTCCCTGCCATGGCAGGGGTGGCACTGGGTGAGTTTTGGGGTCTCTTCCAAGCTGTAACATTCCATAATCCAGTCCCTCCCCACCTGGCAGGGTCCCTGGAGCTCTCAGCTCCAGGTGGGGTTTGGACACCTCCAGGGAAGAGTCCCAAACCTCCCCGAGCTCCTGTTGCAGCCAATGAAAGGGACAATGCACGGGCAGGTGGGACCAGAGCGATGGCACTGGCACAGGGAAGTGACATCTTTATAGCAGGAGAGGGGAATGTGCTGAAATTAATTGGCTGTTCAGATAACAGAGCCTCCTGCTCTCCACTGGGCTGTTACCAAGCCTGGAATTGCTGCAGATAAAAGTCTGGCAGCGTTTTCATCATAAACTCCACATTTCTGGGCTGTAGATTCCACCCCTGAAAAACATCCATGCTGTGGGCAGAAATCTGCCATCCCAGCTCCCAGCACAGCAGCAAATGTTTGTGTTTTCCAGCTCTCCAGAGCACTCCCAGGGGCAGCTCTGGAGCAGAGATGGAAGCTGCAGCTTTGCAAGGTTTCAGAGCCCAGGCAGGGAGGTTTTCCCGAGCGCTGCAGCCACCTGAACACGGAGCAGGGACAGCCCCGGGTGTGGAGCTGCTGCTGTGCTGCAGCCACTGCTCATATCACAAATTCAGTATTTATATGGATTATTTTATATATATGGATTTATGGAGCAGGAGAGAGATCCGTGGGGGATTTCTCAGGCAGCTGCAGGAGGAGCAGCTTTGTGCCGAGGCAGAGCAGGAGAACATCGCGCCCAGGGCTTTGGGATGCCGGCCAACAGCATCAGATGCTCGCTGTTGATGCAGCCCATTGCTGTGAAATGGTCCAGAAACCCCCCCCAGCTCTTCGGCAGCCGAGCTAAGTGTTGTGTTCGGAGCTCCATCAGCCCAGGCTTGGCTCTACAGAGGAGAGCAGGGACAGAGAGCCCCGGAGCAGCGCTGGCAGTCCCTGGGCTGGGCTCAGCAAGGAGGGCTGTGAGACCTGATGAGCTTCATCACCTGTGAGACAAGCCACTGTTCCGCTCCGCGCTGCTGTTCCTCTCTAAAATACGTTGGTTTTGCCCAAACCGGGATTTTTGGGGCGGAGACGCTTCGTGTTTGGGTTAAATCTGAGGTGGGTGGTGGTGCCCAGTCTGTGCCCCCTCAAAGCCCCCGGCTCTGCTCTCGGGGCACGGAGATGCCCAGCGGGGATCGGGGCTGCAGGCGGGCGGGGCAGGAGCCGGGCGCTCCTAGCCCTGTGCCGGGGTGGGGATGGGGATTGGCGGGGACAGAGCTGAGCTCCGGCCGGGCAGGTGCGGGAGGGCTCAGAGGGTTTCCAGAGAAGCGATTCTGACATTTGCAGAGTCACCGCCTCCCCCCGGCCCGGACCAAGCCCTTCCCTCCGCCCGCAGCCCCGCAAACAGCAGCGGGAGCGGCGCCAGCGTGCCCGAGGGGGCTGCGAGGGCACTGGGGGAACTGGGGGAACTGGGGGAACTGGGGGAACTGGGGATACTGGGAGATACTGGGAGATACTGGGGGAACTGGGGGAACTGGGGGCACTGGGGATACTGGGGATACTGGGGGCACTGGGGGAACTGGGGGAACTGGGGGCACGGGGGATACTGGGGGAACTGGGGGCAATGGGGGAACTGGGGGAACTGGGGGCACGGGGGATACTGGGGGAACTGGGGGCACTGGGGATACTGGGGGAACTGGGGATACTGGGGGCACTGGGGGCACGGGGGGATACTGGGGGAACTGGGGCACTGGGGGCACGGGGGATACTGGGGGGAACTGGGGGCACTGGGGGCACGGGGGATACTGGGGGAACTGGGGATACTGGGGAACTGGGGGCACTGGGGGAACTGGGGATACTGGGGACACTGGGGGAACTGGGGATACTGGGGACACTGGGGGAACTGGGGACACTGGGGAACTGGGGGCACGGGGGAACTGGGAGATACTGGGGAACTGGGGGATACTGGGGGAACTGGGGGAACTGGGGACACTGGGGGAACACTGGGGGAACTGGGGGACACGGGGGATACTGGGGGAACTGGGAGCACTGGGGGCACTGGGGGAACTGGAGACACTGGGGGCAATGGAGGCACTGGGAACACTAGGGGTACTGGGCTTTGTCCCTCCAGTCCATCAGGGGAAATTTATCAGGTAAATTCTGTATCTGGTAATTCCTGCATCCAGCCTCAGGGCAGGGGACTGAGATGAGGGAGGGCTGGAGTGACACCAGCACCTAAAACCAGTCAAGTCCTACAATAATCCAGCTCCTTCTCTCTTGTTGGGGCCTCCAGAGCTCCTCGTGCTTTGTCCCTGCTCGGATTGCTCTCCCCAGATGCCCTGGAGCAGTGCTCAGCTCCGGCAGTGGCCAGCACGGGGACAGTGCCACCTGTCCCAGGCTGTGACAAGACCCAACACTGCAGCCTCAGTTCCAGCATTGGAGCTGCCCTGGCAACGTGCAAAAAGAAACACTTGAATTGCAGAATGGTTTGGGCTGGAAGGAGCAGTGAATCCATCTCAGTGTCCAGCCTGGCCTTGGGCACTGCCAGGGATCCAGGGGCAGCCACAGCTGCTCTGGGCACCCTGTGCCAGCCCTGCCCACCCTGCCAGGGAACAATTCCTGCCCAATATCCCACTTAAATTTCTGCTCTTTCACATTGCTGTGGATTGGAAAGGACCCTAAAGCTCATCTCATTCCAGTCTTCTCCAAGAGCAGGAACACTTCCAGGTCACTCAGATAAGTGACACATCTCTGTGGCAATAACTCCAGCAAACTAAGAAGTGTTGCTTGTTCTTAGAAAAAAATAAAACACTCAAAGAAAGCTGGAGAAAGCCCTTTTTTTTTCCACCAAAAATGTTTGTTTTCAGGGAAACATCAATTTGAGTTTTCCAGTGGGAAATAACAAAACATTTTGGTTTCGCTTTAAGTTCAAATATGACTTCAGATTTTATTTTTATTTGCTTTTAACTGCAGCAATATTGTAAAGCAGGCTGAAAGCAGCATTTCCACTTAAAATCAGGCTGAAACCTCCCAGGGGGAATCTCTACTTTCTAAACCAAAAATTTCGGTTTAGAATTGGAACGGGGATTATTCCTCCAGTATTTTTCAGTAGGGAAAAATATGGATTTCTGGTTGACCATGCTTCAAACCTGGAGAGAAAAAATTGCCTCATCACCCTTTCCCATTGGGATGGGGTTTGGGGTCTGAAAATTTGGGATGGAGCCAGTTTGGTGCTTCAGAGCCACCAGGAGAGGTGGGAGCAGCAGGACCCTCCTGAGGAGTCCCCAGCTGCCTTTCTCCTGGCTCAGGGAATCCCACTCACCTTTCAGCTGTGACAGCTCTGATGACTGATGGCACTGTGATATTTACCCAAGCATGCTGCTTGTCACAGCAGCCTTCAGCACATCACACTTTTGGCAGGCAAGGAACTCCTTCAGCTCCTTGCAGCTCGTGGCAAAGCCGTGGATTTATCACGGCCCTTCCCTTGTCACACTCCCCCAGAGCCTGGCTTGGCCTGCAGGGAAGGAAAGCCCAGCCAGATCCAAACACCAGGAAAAGAAAGAGGCTCCAGGGGGGTTGGATGGAGGAATGAAGCAATGGGATCAAGCAGGATCCACCCCAGAGGGACTTGGTAAAACTCCTCCTGCTCCTGGAGCTGGGGATGTGCAGGATGCAGAGCTCCAGCAAACGAGGAGGGAGCAGAGGGAGGGAGGCTGGGAGGTGCCAAGCACCACCAGTGCCACGGCTTTGGAAGAGCTGAGGGACAAAGCTGCCACCTGGCTTTGCAGGTGACAAAAGTTACAGGCTGGGCTAGAACCAGGATTTGGATTTTATCTCAGACCTGGCCTTTCTTCAGGGGACAAGAAATAAAAAGAGCATTTTAGCCTGGAAATTCCCCAAACCCACTGGAGCTGCTCGGATGGAAGGAGCAGGTTTTGGGGGACACAGCTCCCCCCTCTCCTTAGCTCAGCTGCAGTCTCCTGGCACTGAGACACCCAGCCAGTGCCACTGCTGTCCCACCCTGCCCCTCTTCCCCCAGGGATGCTGAATCCTGGAGTGTCCTGTCCCAGCCCTCAGCACCTCCTGTGAGCCAGCAGCTCATCCTCACCTGCCCTTATCCTGCTACAATCACACAAATGCCCTGCCAGGATCCATGTCTCCCCATCCCCAGCATCCCCTGGATTCTGAGCACAAGCTCTGCCAAAGCTGATGAGCCCAAAGTGAGGGGGAAACCGAAGACACCAAACTCATTAAAGTAATGAGTGCCCTGGAGCAGGATTTGTAACTCCTTGTACAGAAAGGAGAGGCTGAATCTGCACACAGAGCTACACCAAACCCCTGCAAGTCACAGCTGAGTGCAAGAGTTAAACTTGCAGCTTTTCCCTGTCCCAGTTGCAGGAGGGAAGACTTTTTTTCCCTTTTATTTTCCTCTCTCTCCTCTTGTCTCCCTTGTTACACGAATGAGGCAGCAGAATTTTAAAAGCTTTTGTGTTCTGCAAAAGCTCAGAGCAAACGGGACTGCTCTGACCTTTGCAGTGCTCTGTAATTCCAGCAGCTGCCCAGGGAGAGGGGGCAGCCAGGAAAAGCACCTTGTTGCTCAGAGAAAATCAGCCCTGGGATTTTCCTGGTGGGAGAAGAGCAAGGAGATGCCTCCCACAAAATCAGCATTTGTAGGATCAGCCAAGAGGGAATACTGGGAATAACTGGGGCTCTCACCAGTCCCTGCCACACATCCCCAACCAGGTGGGACCAGGGTGGGGAAATGAGGGCACAGCACCCCAGGAGCTCCCAGGGACAGAGTTTTGTGCTTCAAAGGGAGGAAAGCAATGGAAAACCCTGGTGCTGCTAAAGGGGAGAGGGCAGCCAGCTCTTCCCACAGCCACAGCACAGATTGGGAAATGGAGATGCAGTGAAGTCCTGAGCCTTACACAGAACCAAGCCCAGCCAAGACCCAGCCCAGCCTGAGCTCTGCCTTCTGTTTTCCTCCTCCTTTGCTGAGCTGCAGCTCCACAGCCCCATTCCCATCGGGACAGCCACAAACCCACCCTGCTCACAGCCTGCTGCATCTCCCTCCCTGCTGCTCAGAAACCCTCCCTGCCCTGCTCCTTCCTCTTCCCCAGTCCTCCTCTTTCCCTTTCACCTGAAATCCCCTCGAAGCAAACAGAGAAAACAGCCCTGGCTGCCACAGGCAAGCAATAACCCAGGAAATTTTAATCCCTGCCTGTGATTGTACAGAGGAGCACAGAGTGAGATAAAAGGCTCACCAGTGCTGGCATTATTATATTAGAAAGGTAATTATCTCTTCTGCCACCTGACTTTGGGCTTTCTTCATATAATGAAGTTTCCAGCTCGTGTTTGCAGGCACAGGAGCAGCCACCAAACCTTGCTAGAAACAGGAGAGAGAATTGTCTGGCTGGAGAAGGGAGGGAGGGCAGAGGAAATCTGAGCTCCTGGAAGCTGCTGGTGCCACCACAGACCTGGCCCAAGGCAGGGTCAGCCCAAAGCACAGCAGCACACACCCAAATTCACATTTGTTTCAAGGCACCTGCCCTGTGGATCCTGATCTTCTGGGCTCTTTCCAAACCATCAGGAGGGCTGAGGGGATGTTAAAATGAAAATATGGTTTTGCCTTTTGATGCTGCTGAGTAATGCAGAAAAGAGAATGCCCAGCCCATCAGAGAAGCCAGGAATGGCTTGGGTGGAAGGGACCTTAAATCCCATCCCATCCCATCCCATCCCATCCCATCCCATCCCATCCCATCCCATCCCATCCCATCCCATCCCATCCCATCCCATCCCATCCCATTCCATTCCTGCCATGGCAGGGACCCCTCCCACTGTCCCCAGTGTCCAGCCTGGCCTTGGGCACTGCCAGGGATCCAGGGGCAGCCACAGCTGCTCTGGGCACCCTGTGCCAGCCCTGCCCAGGGAACAATTCCTGCCCAAGATCCCATCTAACCCTGGAAAAGCCATTCCCTGTGTCCTGTCCCTCCATCTCTTGTCCCCAGTCCCTCTCCAGCTCTCCTGGAGCCCCTTCAGGTCCTGGCAGGGCTCTGAGCTCTCCCTGGATCCTTCTCCTCTCCAGGTGAGCAGCCCCAGCTCTCCCAGCCTGGCCCCAGAGGGGCTCCAGCCCTGGAAGCATCTCAGGGGACTCCTCTGGATTTGTTCCAGCAGCTCCAGATCTTTCCCACCATCACCAAACCAGGTGCCCATGCTGCTGGCAGGTCCCAAATGAGAAGGGAAACTGAGGCACAGAGCAGGAGAGGGACCTCAGAGCAAGACCAGGGGCACCCCAACCTTCTCCACCCTAAAGCTTTCTGTGTGCATTTGGACCAAAGCTGCTCCAGGCCCCTGAGCCACCCCTGTTTGTGCCTCTGGGCATGGCAGCAGCACCAGGGCTCTTCCCCTGCAGACAATCAATTATCCAGAACAGAACAAACTAAATGCAATTTAAACGAGGACACATTGTACAGATCACACCATGAAGATGTTGCTGGACACATGTTGGCTGCATTGCTCCATAGAGGGATTTTTTTTTTTTTTGTGCTTTGTACCCTGAGTAGAATAAAGTGGAATAAAAAAGTGCAGACACTTCATTGCACCAATTACAACCTTTGGGGGAACATTTTTGAAAAATTACCAGTGCAGAAGTGACCATATAACATCACTGCCACCAAAGTTTCCATTTCAGAGGTGGGACAGTGCCATGGAAAGCTCCAGAAGGATCAGTCTCTGCTTTGTGCTGTTTGTTCCCAGGCAGGGTGGGCAGGGCTGGACACTGGGGCTGGAGCACCTGGGACAGAGGGAGGGGTCCCTGCCATGGCAGGGGTGGAACTGGGTGAGTTTTAAGCTCCTTCCAACTCAAACCAGTTGATAAAATCAAACCTGCCCAGCCCAGTAACTGCAGCACCTTTGGAGTTCTGCAGCACTCTGTGCTGAGTGGATTTCAATTAAAGCCACCACAAAGAGACAGGGCCTCCCTCCCCATTGAAATCACAGCTGCAGATCAGAAGGAGCAGAAAAATTTATTTTTGGACTCTCTACCTCAGATGGTGGAGAGCCCCATCCTCTTCCACTGAGGGGAAAAACAAATTAATTGATACAGGTCAAAGCAGAGCAAGACTCTCAATTACTCCCCAGTAATTACCTCCATAAAAATTTAAACACACATAAAACCAACTTAAAGTAAAGTTTAGCCTCGAGATTTGCAACACAGGAAACTCATCTTGTAGAGAAAGAAATTTAAGAGTCAGCTCCCAATACCAGCCAGATGTCCAGACAGGTCTCATTTATGCACAAAATCATTCAGGGCACACACACGTGCAAATTCCCAGCTTGTGTGTGAACCTGAGGAAACTAAAAATCTCTTTATAATATTTTACAGCATCTTCCCTCCACACACAGAATATCCCTTACAAAAGCACTGGTGTGCAGCCTAAATAACACAAGATTCCCATTCAACACCCCGGGAGGATGAGAAATCTGATTTTTATTCTCATTCTAAACACTGGGAATGGAAGAAAGCTGAGCAAACTCCTTTTGGAAAATACTTTCTCAAAGGAAAATGCATGTGGAGTGAAACCAAAAGTGCTGGTTAATTTGAGCTGAATACAGTAAATGGCCTCAGCCAGGAAAAATGAGGAGCTGAAGGAGTAATCAAACATTTCCTTTCAGTGTTTGCTCAATTAGGGGGTTCAAAATGGGGCTTTAACTTGGCTAATTCTCCATGAGTCAGCACAAATGAGCTTTTAAAATCATATATAAAGCCAGAAAAATGGAGCAACAGCTGATTTTCACACCTTGTGAGGAAAAGAAATGAGAGAAGTACTTGGGTCCACCGAGCACACTGATCTGATTTTCCTCAAGTTGTTCAGCAGAAGTGGAAAATATCAGGCCAAGCTCTACAAATCAGCATCAGAGGGACAGCTGGAGTGCTCAGCCAGCCCTGGACTCCCTTGGATGGATATCCTGGATATCCAGCACCAGCTGCAGATCCTGCAATTCCCTCCCTGCCCTGCCCAGCACAGCTCCCAGCTCTCCCAAACCCCAGGGCTGCCCAAGGGCAGCATTTCCACCCTGCTGGTTCTGCTCTGCCCAGGGGTGGGCACAGCTGGAACAGCTCAGAGAAATGGGAATGTTGTTGCAGGAGCTCTCATCTCTCCCTTTTCCCTGCTCCCCATGGAGCTGGGTCCTCTCAGCTTCAGTAAATCAGGAGTTTGACTTGAGAGGAAAATGTGTGTTCAGCTCTGTTCCCCAGAGGATGTAGCTGAGAACCCCCAGTCAGCTGAGCTGTGTTTGCCCTCAGCTCAGATATTGAGGGTTGGGATGAGAGGGACGAATCCACACCCACACTGCTGCCCTCCCTGTCTCCTCCCTGCTTTCCCAGGATCTCCAGCTCAGCAGCCACAATTCCCACCCTGGGCAGCACATCTGGGCTCCTGCTGCCAAAATGGGTCCTTGGCCCGGGCCAGGGGAGCAGGGAGAGGTGGCTCTGCTCCTGAGAGTGCAGATTGCAAGGAATGAGAGGGAGGTGGAGATAAAGTCAGACACTGAGAGGGGAAAGAAGCAGTGGAAGGAACCAGAAACTCCAGAGGAATCCCACTGATTGGCACAGGCTGTGCTAAATCCCTGGATTTAGGGGAAAAAGAGCAGAAACACAAGGAAGAAGAAAAGAGGGGGTACACATTAGAAGGAGGTCTGTGTTGAATATTTGGGGAAGTCTCTACCCCTCAAGTACCTCAGGAAAAGGGGAAAGAGAGAGGAAAATTCAGATTAAAGGGAAGCGCCGTCCTCAGACAATTTGAGGGAGCCCAGGGGAAATGAAATATTTAAATGGAGTTACAGGAGTCCCCTGCCTCCTATTTGGACAAAAACATAAACCTGTGTTTTATGGTGTTTGTGGGTGGATTTTCCTGACAAGGTGAAGCTGTGCAAGAGGCCAAGGGCAGGGGAGAGGGAGAGGGAGAATCCCCAGAAGGGATTGAAAGCTCCCAGCAGCTGATGAGCAGATCCTCTTTAAAAATGCAGCCCTGCCCTGAAATCCAGCCGAGCTCAGATCTGAAGTTTGCTCTCCTGACTCCAGAAGCTCTGAGCACAAACTGCAGGAAGCTCCTGGGGAAGCTGGAGCTGCTCCCTCTGCCATAAATCCCCTCAAACCATCAGGGGGTTCTCAAAGCTCTCACAGCCTCTCCCCTGCAGCAGGACACCCCCACTCCTGTCTGGTTAAGCAGTAAACCAGGGCAGGAACAGGCTTCAAACAGGACAAGATGTTCTTTTCTTGTTCCTCCAAGAAAAATCCCTCAGCTCTCCACTCTGGCCACCCAAACCAGGAATGAATCTCCCAGCCTGGGGAAAGGTTGTTCTGCTCCATCATCAATTTTCTGGCTGGCTCAGTGTCTGTAAAACATTTTTAGGGGTTCCCATGTCCCTGTAAGTAGCAGCATTCCCAGTCAGCCCTGCAGTAACCTGCACATGGCATTTGGGACAGGGTGGGATGTCCTACAGCCCCTGCTCACCCACAGCCAAAACCAGGAGCAAATTTCCCTGGTTGGAGTGCCAGGGACAGGGCAATGAAACATCTCCTCTGTGCCCACTGCCAATGGGAAAAGTGATCCCAAAAAATCACATTAAAATCCTCCAGCAGCCACAAACTGGGACCAGCCCACCCTGCCAGGAACAATTCCTGCCCAATATCCCATCTAACCCTGGAAAAGCCATTCCCTGTGTCCTGTCCCTCCATCCCTTGTCCCCAGTCCCTCTCCAGCTCTCCTGGAGCCCCTTCAGGCCCTGGGAAAACATCACCATCAACCACACCAGGACATTCATTCCTGAAGTTTCCCAGAGCACAAGAAAAAAAAAAAAATTGATTGGAAGTGGCTGCAGATTTGCTGGAAGAATGGTTTTCTGACAGAAAATGACAATTTGATCATATCAAAACTTCCTGCTGGAAGAGGTCAAACTTAGCAAAAGCTCATTTAGGAAAACAGTCACAATCTGTCTGATTGGGTTAAACACACTTGTTCTTGTTTTGAAAACATGTTTATTTTCATTTTATCAAGACTCATGCCAGAAATAAACTCTAAAAACAAAATTAAAATATTTTTATCCCCACCTAAACCAGTCCTTCTCTTTGGAAAATTCTGACTTCAGCTTTCCAAAGAGGGATTTTGACACTGCAAAATATTTTTGGCATGGTGGAAAATCCAGGTTCTGCCCTGACTTTGAGGCTGTGTGAGTTCTTTGTGCCCAAGGAGGTTAATAGGATGAATAAATTATATAGAATATTTGGAATATTTGCAAAATTGTTTTATTTTTTAAACTGCCATCAACTGTAATCACATCTCCTAATGAGAATGGAGGAGGATCTTTGAGGGGATCTTTGGTGTGCTTTTGTGGAAATATTTTGTTCGGTAGTTTGGGATTTTTTTTTTTTTTAGGGTGGGTTTTTTAAAGTTATTAGCTACAAATCAAGGTCCTGATCCAGGAGACTGGACAAAATCCTCCTTTCCAGCAGACCCAGCTGGGATGCAGAGTGTGACCTGTCCCCATGGATGGGGGGCAGTGACATCCCTGATTTTCCCCCCGTGGGAGCACTGGGGGCTCCTTCTTCCTGATTTTACCAAAACAGAGCAAAAACCTGCAGTGTGAATAGCAACCAAAATTAGGCAAAAAATCTGAGCACCAGAGCCACAGCAGTGTTCATGTTCCAGCTCCTCCTGATTCAAAGGCTCCAGGAACCAAAGCAGGCTGCAGATATTATTTCTCTGTTCTGTTCCCTGGTTTTCACTGTTTCTCCTCTCCCCTGTCATCACACACTTGATTTCATTCACCAGTGCCTTTGCCTTGTTCCCTCTGGTACTCCCAAGGCATTTCATTTCATTTCCATTTTTTCAGACATTAAAAGCATTTCTTTTGAATTCTGGTGCCTTCAGCACATGAAATGAGCCTCAGCTGCACTGAAAAACCCCCAGCCTGATCTCCTTACACGCCTGTTCTTCAGCAGGAATTAAGAGAAAAGGGGAAGCAGCTGCCTCTCAGATCCCCCCTGCATTAACCACGCTCCAAGTTCAAAAGCTGAATGCAGAGGACACAGCTCCAGGTGCCAACCCTGCTGCTCTTGCTGCTCCCAGAATCCAGAGCTGGGCAGGAGTGGTGGAGCCTGCACTCGATTTTAACAGTATGGTGTTAAAAATCCTGGGATCACAGAATATCCTGAGCTGGAGGGACCCACCAGGATCACCCAGTGCAGCCCCTGTCCCTGCACAGACACCCCAACAATCCCAGTGCCCCCAATCTGCTCAGCTGAGCTATCCCAGTGCCTCCAGTCTGCTCAGCTGCTCCTTGTGTGGCCCCTCCAGACCCTTCACCAATTTCTCAACTCTCCATCCTTTAGATCTTTATTCTAAAAGTAGAACCAGGGGCATCCAGAGCAGAGGGGATTCTGTGCACTCCCACCTCCACCAGGTGAGGCAGAGCCACCACCTCATCTCCTCAGGACAGACCCCCTTTCTTGCAGGTCTCTCTGGGACACGGCAGGACATTCCTGTCCTGGTTCATCCTGTCCTGTCCATCTTCCCACCTCAGGGATGTGGCTCCTGCAGCTCAAAGTGATGCTGAGACAGAGCTAAGCCAAGCTGCTCCACTTTGCCTGCAGTGAGCCAGGAACCAGCTTTAGATCTGGGTTTGGGTGACCTGATTTTACCTTCTCCTATTCCCTGGCAGGGTGGGCAGGGCTGGCACAGGTGCCCAGAGCAGCTGTGGCTGCCCCTGGATCCCTGGCAGTGCCCAAGGCCAGGCTGGACACTGGGGACAGTGGGAGGGGGAGATGAGATGAGGTGAGATGAGCTTTAAGGTCCCCTACAACACAAACCATTCTATGTTTCCCCCTTACAGAGGGTGAGGATTTTCCCATGATTTTCATCATCACCTCCCATAGGGAACAGGATCCGTGTCTGCAGCACTTTGCACAGCACAACCCCCAGGCAGCCTCAGCATCCCAGCCCAGGCTGCACAGCAAACACATCCTGAACATGGCCTGGCTGGGCAGGGCAGCTCAGGCTGGAGCTCAGGGCAAGGCTCTTCCCCCAGAGGTGCTGGCACTGCCCAGGCTCAGGCTGGAGCTCAGGGCAAGGCTCTTCCCCCAGAGGTGCTGGCACTGCCCAGGCTCAGGCTGGAGCTCAGGGCAAGGCTCTTCCCCCAGAGGTGCTGGCACTGCCCAGGCTCCCCAGGGAATGGGCACGGCCCCGAGGCTGCCAGAGCTCCAGGAGCGTTTGGACACCAGGGATGGACAGGGGGGATTGTTGGGGGGTCTGGGCAGGGACAGGGGCTGGATTGATGACCCTTGGGTATCTTTACCAACTCAGGATATTTTATGATTCTCAAACACCACGAGCAGCTCATGCCCCACACCAACCCACAGAGCCCTCCTGGCTTTGTTCCCTGTGCTGAGCAGGAATTCCACAGCCACAGGAGCAGGCTGTGAGGAAGACCCTGTGAGGCTTAGCAGGGCTCCAGGGAAGCAGAGAGCTCCCGTGTTATCCACACAACAAAGCCAGCCAGCTTTTCCCGTGGGGATTGCTCAGCACTGGCGTCTCCCTTGTGAGTGCAGTCACACACAGAAATGCTCAGCCCCCCTGGCCCTCGCTTACCCCAGCAGCTTTACAGGCTCTTTGGGATTTAGAGCCTATTTTAGCCTTTATCCTAAAGCAGAAAAGCACCCGACCAAAAGAAAACAACCCCCAAAATCATTAGACTGAGAACTACCAGCAGTGATTAACAGAGAAAAACAAGGAAGGAGCTCCCAAAACACACGAGCTGGGAACAATCATGGGGAGTTCTTTGGAAGGAAAGCTTTTCATCAGGCTCAGCAGGCACTGAGCCATCCCTCTGATCCATCCTTCCCCTGTCTGCCACACCAAACACCCCGTGCAAGGTTTGTTTCCACCACCAGCCAGCCACCTCTCATCATTAGCAATAAACCAGGATAATCCCCTGCTAACACAGGTGGGTGGGGAGCAGCAGGTCAGCCCCACATGCCCCAGGTGCCCCTCCCAGCACCAGCTTGGGGTTTCAGCAGCAGCTCCCCCAGCACTTGGCATCCCTGCCAATGGAGCAGGATCAGCTCCTCTCCCCCAGCCAGGCAAACCTGAATGCCTTGTTGTGTAAAAACCACTGGAAACCTGGGAGAAAGAGCCCACTTGGGCCTGTTCATGTGTTTTTCACATCACTCATGTCCCATAGGAGGGATCTGGGACAGAGCTCTTCTCTGCAAAACATTTAAACCTGTGCTCAGAGCTGAGCTTGGGCTCAAGGCTTTAACAGGAGGTTCTCAAGGTCTTGTCCAAGAGCTTCCAGAATGACCAGGAGTGCTGGCAGTGACCACTGTGGGGTCTCACACTCCCATCCATCATCTCACACTGCTCATCCCAATATCCCTGCTCATCCCAATATCCCTGCTCATCCCCATATCCCTGCTCATCCCCATATCCCTGCTCATCCCAATATCCCTGCTCATCCCAATATCCCTGCTCATCCCCATATCCCTGCTTGTCCCCATATCCCTGCTCATCCCAATATCCCTGCTCATCCCAATATCCCTGCTTGTCCCCATATCCCTGCTCATCCCAATATTCCTCCTTATCCCAATATCCCTCCTTATCCCAATATCCCTCCTTGTCCCCATATCCTGCTTGTCCCCATATCCTGCTTGTCCCCATATCCCTGCTTGTCCCAATATCCCTGCTCATCCCCATATCCCTGCTCATCCCCATATCCCTGCTCATCCCCATATCCCTCCTTGTCCCCATATCCCTGCTTGTCCCCATATACCTGCTTGTCCCCAAATCCCTGCTCATCCCAATATCCCTCCTTGTCCCCATATCCCTGCTCATCCCAACATCCCTGCTTGTCCCCATATCCCTGCTGGTCCCCATATCCCTGCTCTCCCTGGGTGCAGCTCTGGGCTCCCCCCGAGCCCCCAAAGCAGGCAGAGCCCAAAATCCCCGTGTGCTGGATCCCACACCCATCTCCAAGCTCCCTCTGCTGTTCCCGAGCGTGTGTTACATTCCTGATCCCCTGGTCCTCCAGCCAGGGCAGGAGCCACGTCCCCCAGAGGACCCCAGACAGCTCCCAGCCCACCCCAGCCTTCAGCAGCCCCACAAATCCCCATCTGCTTCCAGAGGGAGGGAGAGGACGGAGCTCAAACACAAAGCCGTGTTCCCTTGGAGCTGCAGCTGTCTCCATATGGGAAGTGGCCCAAAAGGGAGGCACAGGTTCCTATTACTGAGGAGCCTAAAGACAGCACACGGCTTCCCCCGGCTCCACCAGCACCGCCTCGACTGGGAAATGATTCATCTCCATCTCCCGAGGATTTTTCTGGTAACTGCTGCACATCCACCTTGGGATGACAGAGCAAAACTAGCAGCAAACCAACCTCGTCGCTGCTATTTTTTCCCCCCACTGAAAAAAGCCATAATTTAGGATTGAGGTATCAGAATCACAGCTAAGGACGAGCTGGCTCCTTACGCAGAGATTTTTATTTTTTTTTAATATATTTTTTTAAACCTGTTTTCAGCTGACAACGTTAAAGCTGCCACCCATAGATTTATTGGGGGAATTTATGAGCCAGCCAGGAAAGCCACCAAAAAAGGAGGAAGCAGAATCCATTCCAAATCTGGGGACAAGGAACATGTTTCAGTGGGATTGAAAGGTGTTCAAGTCAGTAAGCCAGAGAGAAAGCAGCACGAAATAAATACAGATACCCTCTAATCCCTAAATACTCTGTCTGGAGGACACAGAGAACTGTGCTGCAAACTCAAAGCAATAACTCCTAAAGGGCAGCCAGAGCTGCCTCCCAGACTGATGGGGAGTAAGGATGAAAGCAAGGAAGCAGCAGGACAAGTTAAACAAACACAAACACGTGGCATGGCATTTAGAAAGGGGGGAAATTGGTTTTCCTTGACTGGGACTTTATTTCCAGTTGGCCCCGGTGAGGGAGGCTGCTCTGCCAGAGCCTGGGGATTGCTGGATCCCACCACCACCCTCCAACATCCCCACACCTGGAGAGGTTCCCTGCCCTAAAAATGCCACAGCAGCATTTTCTGTGCCCACCCCACAGCAGGAAGGATGAACACATGAAATATCTCATGGCACATGGGAAGGAAGTGCCAGGGGCTGTCACCACCTCTGCCTAAACCTGTCCCCAACAGGGCCTCAGCAGGGCCACAGAGCCACGACAAAGAGAAAAGGGAGCAACAATGGGATCACAGACTGGCTTGGGGTGGAAGTGACCTTAAAGCTCATCTCATTCACCCCTGCCATGGGCTGGGACACCTCCCACTATCCCAGGCTGCTCAGAATTCCTTGAGCACTTCCAAGGATGGGCAAGAACAAGGCTACAAAATTTTTTTTAAGTTCAAGAGGCACACTTGCAGTTCATCAGATTTTTATATGTGTGTGTGTGCATATATATATATGTATAATATATATATATATCACAGACACAGCATTTTTTTGCACTTTTTTATTCAGCTCCTGGGCAAACCAGGCAGTTTATTATTTTTATTTCTCTCCCCAGCACATGCAGGAAGCTCAGCAAGAACCAAGCTGCACACAGGCAGCACTTCATCTGCAAATGCCTCCCCCTCCCTTAAATCCTTTTAGAAATCCCCCAAAGGGAATCATTTACTGAAGAAAAAAGAAATTGGAGGTCACAGCAGGAAGGCAGTGGAGGGCCAGGGCAGACTGTGCTGAGGGAATGCAGCAGACAGGAGCTGAGCCCCCAGCTCACATTTATCAGGGCCAGCAGGGCAGCCTGGCTTGGATAATCCAAACCATTTTCCAGGTCCATGAGAACACAGCACTGATGGGGAAAGCTGGCAGGAGGCAGAGCCAGGGCCAAGTGAGAAATAAGAAGCAGAACACCTGGCTGCAGAAATGGTCTAAAACATCCCTAAATAATTAGCTCCTCAGCATTATCCCTTTCAGCAGGAATGACTGGAAATGAATTGATATTTAACCAGCCAGGAGATTTTAACACTGCAATATTTTCAAGCTAGACAGAGGGAAGGGGGGGTGTTGTTCTAAATTTCTCAGGGGCTGGGTTAGCAGAGCAGTATAAATTAAAAAATAAAAAAGGTTGAAATTGGAACATCCAAGTGAGAGAATTTATGGGAATTTCTTTAAGGCTCAGCTCAGTTTGGGGTCCAGCAATGGGCAGTGCAGGGGGTGCTGCTGGCAGGACAAACACCCCACGAGGTCACAGCAGGGCTGGGCATGGACAGGGCTCTGTGCCAAGCAAAGGGTGGCAGAGCCTGAGCCAGGCCCCCTCAGCCTTGGGGCAGAGGCACCAAACCCCACAGCAAAGGGACTGAGACAGGAGGGACAGCACAGAGAGCAGAGCACAGCCCTCCCCACACGCTGCCCCCTGGGCCTTGCACCAAATTCATTTTGGAAACGCTTCCAGCAGCTCTCCAGCCCAGCCAGCCCTTCAGCCACTCGCCCTTCACGGTATCTGCCTTTGTCAGAGGGAAACCTCCCACAGCTACTCTGCAAAATTGTCCTTTGGGTGAGCCCCAGATTCTCCTCTTTCCTAAGAAACAACCTGTGGAAGGGTTTTCCAACAGCCACCATCAAATCCTGCAATGACCACAGCATCCTCATCCTCCCTGCACAGAGCTGATGGAACACGAGCTCCCCACCTGCTGCTGACCTTCACCCCAAGCAAGGCAGAGGGAAAACCAGGGGACAATGAATAGGGAGGAATTCGTTCCTTTAGCAGCTCCAGCTCCATCAGGCATGGAAGTTTCGGGTGCTCTCGGGGGAGGGAAGATTCTTGTCTCAAGGCAAACTGGCCTACTCACTCTATTTATAGAGGAGAGGCAGCATTTGAGCCCTGCAGCTCGGCAGAGCCCACTGAGATGCTCTGCTCGTTATGCAAGTGCTCCAGAGCCACGTTTGTCCCCTGGCCCAGCCCCACAGGGATGTCCCAAGCAGGGCAGGAGTCCCCACCCAGCTCATCCGTGGGGGCAACAGGGGAAACTCGAGCACAGGATATCCACTGACTCAAACTGGGCCTGGAAAAGGAAAATAGAGAGTCCAGCTTTCCCTAAAGCCTCAGCTGGGAGGGATGTGGAGCTGCAAGGGAAAACAGGCAGCAGCCAGGCTGGGGCAGCAGGAGCAGAGATGCTGCAGCAAAGGGATCAAACAAATAATTCTGGGCACAGAGGGACTGGCCCAGGTGGAAATGGAGCCAGCAATTAACAGAATTCCTCTTCAACTCATCTTCCTGTGGTCACTAGAGGCAGGGAAAGCAGCTCTTAGTCCTTGCTGGAGGCCAAGGAATGGTGGAAGCCACTTCAGGCTGGGGTTTGGGGCTGCCCCAGAGGAAAAATTGGTCTGGGGTTTGACAGACTGCCTCAGTCCTGATGTACATCCTCAGAGTGAACCTGTATAAACCAGCCCCACACTGTAGATTCCCAGAGTAAACCTGTAGTAAACCAGCCCCAGTGCACTCCTCAGAGTAAACCTGCACTCAGGGTGGGCAATGCAATGGGTTCTAATTGAAACCTGGGAATTGTCCATATACAAAAGTGGATTCCATTGCAGGAGCCTGGCTGGAACGTGGATGGTTTTGCCCCGGCCTTGGGGTGGGAGATTCAAAGAAAACAAAAGCAAAGCAGCAGCTCTGGGTGTGGGAAGGGCACAGATGGCTGAGACTGACACTTCAGGGAGGAACAAAAGCTGGGTGACAGCAGAACATTTCTCGAGACAAACGCTCCTAATGGCAATGACAGAGCCAGGGAAAGCCCTGATGTCCCGGGCAGAGGCTGAAAAGGAAATGAGAATCCTGTAAACACACCCAGAGCCCCAGGTCAGATGTGAATATTGGACAGTTCATTGCCTCAGGCTCCATCACAGCAATGGCATCGGTCCTGAAATGGGGGTGACACCAAGTGACAACATGGCATTGATGGGAAAGGGAAAAGGAAGAAAGGAAAGGGAAAGGGAAAGGGAAAGGGAAAGGGAAAGGGAAAGGGAAAGGGAAAGGGAAAGGGAAAGGGAAAGGAATCAGAGCACTTCAGCTATTTAGGCCCAGAGGCTCTTTGCTGAGGCTCCTGGAGGTTTCACACAGTTTTGCCTGATTTCCCCACAGGCACAAACTGGGATTAGCAACAGCAGCCTCCCAACTTCCAGGGGTTATTGCAAGGCTGAGTTTATTTCTTCAGCTGCTCCACAAGGGAAGTTAAAAGCACGTGGCACTGCTCAATTATCCCTTGCACACATTTGCCATGTGTCTGCAGTGTCCTGAGAGCTGTTTGTAGGGGACAGAGCTGTCCTTGTCCCTGGCTGTGCCTCCCTGGTGGCAGGAGGGTCACAGCTGAGTGGCACTGCCACTGCCTGTCCTCCTTCCTACACAAGGACAGCAGCTTTTAATGGGAAAAACGAATAGAACCGTGCTGAATATCAAGGGTAATGCCAAGTCTGAGATACTGGCAGTGCAGCTGCCACCTCAGCAATGCCTTGAGTCGCTGCAAGAAAAAATATTGAGATTGCCACAGCCCCAGAGCCATCCTGAGGATCACAAGCACATGGAAGGCAAGGAAACTGCTTTTGGCTCTTCCATCTGGGAAGGCTGGGCACAGGGCAGCTGGAACAGCCAGGAATGGCTTCCTCCATCCATCCTGAGCCCCTTCTCCCCAGGCTTGCTCAGGTGCTTCACATCCCAGCTGGGAAGGCAGAGCTGTGCTCACACACAGGGGCTGCACTGCCTGGGGAAGCTCTGCTGGGAGAACGTGGTTATCTCGTGATATATCATGGTTAACTCGTGGTTATATCATGGTTATATCATTATTATCTTGTGGTTGTATCATGGTTATCTTGTGGTTATATCATTATTATCCTGTGGCTATCTCATGGTTATCTCATGATTATCTCATGATTATATCATGGTTATCTCGTGGTTATATCATGGTTAACTCGTGGTTATAGTTCTGGGGATTTAATTCTCTGCTTTTGGGCTCCAAGGGGGAGCTGAGGACTTGGCAAAGGAGAGGAATGAGTGTGTGCAGGCAGGCTGGGAGGAGTGAGCTGTATCCATGTGGAGGAGCGAGTACGTCTGAGCAAGTGGGCTGCAGACGTGAGCGCCACGGCAGCACCCAAAGCTGCCTCATCTCCAACCAGGAACTGCACAGGACCCACAGTCACACCCCAGCAGGCAATTAAAGAAATAAAAAGAGAGGAAAAAAGGCAGGAATCAGACATGAGAAGGGAGGACCGTGGAACAGGAAGCCAAACACAGAACTATTTCCAGGAGGAATAACAGCCATATGGAAAAAGTTACTGAGATGATGAATTCTGCCTTCAATATGTTCAAGAAAGAAACTGCATCAGACCCAGTCTGGGGGTGGCCAGATCCTTCAAGAGGGGAGGAAAAAAAAAAAAAAAACCTGCCACCCCAGCTTGAACTTGAACATTTGGTGTTTCATTTGCATCTTGGAATGAGGCAACAGTTATCAGTCAAACTTTGCATTCCCTGCTTGGATCCCTGCCTTGCCAGGTCACATTTGTGGCTCTCACATAACCAGGAATCCCCCTGCTGCAATATGCTGCTTCTGGCTCGGCCCTGCAGCCGAATTCCAGAGCAGCTGACATGGAAATTTACCATCAAACAAGGATTCAAGTTTTACCTCGGGCTGTAAAAGCCGGAGTTGGTGTGTTCTGCATGAGGAATGGGCTCACGTGCTCGGTGGCACCGTGCCACCCTGCTGTCCTCACATCCCAGAATCCAGGCTGGAGCAGTGCAGGCGTGAGAATCAGCCCCAGCCCTACAAACCTGCAGCTCTCTGCACTGGGAAAATGCAAAAACCACCCTGAATGAGCCAAGGATTCGTTCCGCTGGGTTTGTGATCCCATCTCACCCAGGGCTCTCCCTCTATTTTCACACCCAGTTTTGTTTCCTCACTCGAAGGGCTGGGGGAAAGGGAAGCACAAAGAGCCACGGAGGGTTTGCACAAGGACACCTCAGGCAGAGCAGCCCAGCAGCTGCCCTTGTGCAATTTCCCAAATTTCTCCCTTCTCAACTCACTGAGGTGCCCCCAAGGTAATTCCACCATGTGGAGACACTTCTCTGATTCCTAATCTTCCAAGGCAGGTACATCACTCAAGAACTTAAAGATATTTGGGATAAATCCAGGGGTTTTTTTCTCCAATTAATGGCAATTTCTTTTTCTCCTTTACATCCCAACTTCGTCTTGTGTCTTTCTTTCCATGCAAATCACCACCCACTTGCCTCCAAGGGTGGACAGCCTTTGCCAATACAAGTATCCAGCAGAGAATTAAAGCTAGAAAGTATTAACCATCACTGGGTTTTTTCCATCACCATCAAGCTCTAAACACTCTTTATTCAAGCTACAAGTGGGCTGCTGTACATCTCCTGCAGATGTCTGTGTTCCAGGGGAGAAAACACAGCAGCAGTGAAATCCTCTGGTGGCTCATTAACAGGAAGGATTTGCAGTTGGGTTCTTTGCTGCCAAAGGAGCTGTGGCTCTGACAGCGTTGCCTGAGAGGGGCTGATTTGTACCTGTAGTTTTACAGCCCCCCAAGCACCACCACACCTCTCTTGCTCATCCTTTTTGTCCCCAAAATTCAGATAATGATGGCAGAGATTGCTGTTCTTCCCCATTCCTCACTGTGTCACACAACACAGCGACATCAAGCTTATTTTCCCAAATTTCTACCCAAAACTAAACCCAGTGAGACATTTCCCAGCACAGAACAATCCCAACAGTGTGTCAGACCCTGAGCCCCCCAGATGAAATTGTTTTGCCCGAGATGCAGAAGTGACTCTGCAGGATTAAGGAGCCCAAAGAGATTTTGCCACCAGCAAGGTTAAACAATTGCTTCTTCCTTCCTCCTCTCCAAAGTGGCTGATTAATTCAGGAGCAAGGTAAACAATAAACAGTGATTATTGCATGGGGGTGATGATTCAGCCAAAGCAGCAGAGCAGCATTTGAGGAGCAGGCTCCAAACATGGGTTTTATTTTCCCTGTGACGATTCCCCCGTGAGCAATGGAACAAGATGTCTCAAACAGCCACCAGGCAACAGCACAGCCCCAGTGTCCAGAGCTCCCCATGCCAGCAAGCCAAAGGAATGACACCAAAGTTTAAAAATAAAAATAAAAAATAGAGATCAGCCCCTAGGGGATCACACATTCCAGGAGCAGCAGCGAACACAAACCAGCTGGGACATTTCAACTGGCATGGCAGTGCCTAGGAGAACATGCTGTGTCAAAAGAGATCTTCTGGAAAAGTGAAAATGTAGCAGGACACCTGCAAAACATCTCCTTTCTGCCTGCATAACCAAGCCCTGAAAAATTGAAATGGATACTGTAAGAAAAATGTGCTGGGGGAAGTTCTGTGAAGCCATAAAACCCTGAGCACTGAGAGGATGAAAGAAATCATGAAGGCAAGCATTTGTGCTTCTGCTTTATGCCTCATATTTTTGTTTTGCCTCATCACAAGCCTGATTGGATCCTGTCTGTTCCTTGGATAAAGAGAAGATGGAAATGCTTTCTGTTGCATCAACAAAAAGCAGCATGAAAGGAGTGCACGGGCAGGGAGCCAGCTCAGAGCAGCACTCCCCAAACTGCTGGGGCATTTCACCTCCCTGCACCTGCAGCAGCTTGCAAGCCCAACAAACCTTCCCAAACACCATTACCTGCATGGGGAAAGAGGGAACAGCCCCTCTCCCTCTGTCCCTTTGAGGGTGGGCAGCTGGGAGTTGTACCAGCACATCACCAAAATGCCAAAAGTCTGGTAAATTCATCCTCACCTCTGGGGCTCGTTCCCTCTCCCAGCTCATCCCAACTCTCCTGGGGGTTTAAATTCACCTGATGCCCCTGGTGACACCTGCCAGGGTCATGGCAGCAGCAGCAGCAAACAAGAGGTTAACAAACCCAAGGAATAGATCCACTCCACTTAAGCAGAGCAGAGCAGCAAGGGGGCCCCGTGGTGCTGACAACTCTAACAGCAAATTAAGAAGCTGAAATAAAATGCACCATCAAGCAAGCAGCTGGAGCAAGGCCAAAAATCAGAAATAGATGTAAAGAAAACTAGATCGAGAAATCAGCTCCAAGCAGGCTCATTGAGCTCAATTACTAGAAATTAGAAAAGGAAATGGAAAAATTGATATTGGAAGGGCAGAATGCATTCTGTGGCATCAGTGATGGCTGCTCTGGTTATTGTTCCCTCCTAATGGTGTTTTTCCAGCGTGGGATTGGTGGTACCAGCCCCAGTGCCATCCATACCAGAGGACAGCCTGACACTTCCAGGCAGCAATTCACAGCTTGTGCTTGCAGCAGCAAAGCTGAAGAGAAGCTCAGTGGCTGGGGTCTGTCCCCATGCCCTGGTGACAGCCTGGGGAGCACTGAGGGGCTTCAGGAGCTCCCATCAGGTTTCTTCCTGTGCATTTGAAGTCCTGGTTTGAAACTCTGCTCTGCAACCAAGAGCACTGATAGAGAGGAGACATTTATTTAAAAAGCAAAGAATAGCAAAAACCCTCATAGGCAGCACGGAATAAAAGAATATTGTGAGTTCAAGAGACCCACGAGGATCATCAAGTCCAACTCTTAAGGGAATGGCGCAGAAAAAACAGCAGAAAACAACAGAAAGTTTTAACAGAAAGTTTTTGTAATAAATAAGAGGCCTTTTGTTCGCCTGACAGACTTTAGACCTTGGAGGAATATCACCAAGATTTGTGAGGTCAGAATGGGAGTTGTTCTGCTTTGATCCTCTGACAGACAGACCTTGAAAAAGATATCGCTAGAACTTGTTAATTGCTTTGCTCTGCTTGATAGGCCTTAAAGTAAAGAGCCAGAATGTGTTTTGCTTTGCTTGCATAATTACATATTGTTTTAAGTGCCAAGAAAGGAGTCAGTGGCTGAGGAAGACTACTCGCCCTCATCCCCCGACCACCAGAAGGCAGAAAAAGACCCCCTAGCAACTGGAGGAGCATGCGCAGAATTACTAAAGGAGGAGCACGTCACCCAAAAACCTAACAGCTTAAAAGGAACAGACTAAGGGGGGGTGGGCGCAGCAGGTGGTGGAGTGGAGACTCCCCTGCTGTCCAGCGCTGAATTTGCTTTTGCTTTCTGTAACCAATAAATCTTTTAAATTGTTATTTGATCTTCTATGGCCCATTGCGCTCATTTATAACAAATTTGGTGCCGTACTCGGATCGAGATTTTGGAGGGGCTCTCTGCCTGCGGGGAGGCGCGCCCCACCATTTTGGTGGCCCCGGGGACGGGAGTCCTATCCCAACCTCGACCGACGAACCTAAAATTAAGAAAGCAAAAGCAAAGGTAGGAGGGCCCAGTTGACCCCTTAAATTTTGTGCACAAAGTCCGGACGAAGACGCAGGACGCGTAAGTATAAGGGATCCGTTCGGGCGGGGTCGGGATCCCGGAGTACAACGCGTGGTGTGTGTGTGAGAGGGGGACTGGCAGCCAGATTCCCCAAGCGAGTGCGGACCCTTAGTAGTGCGGTTCCCATTGACCCGCAAGGGCGTGGGCCACGAAACAGGGGAAGCGAAAGTGATTTTTGGTGTGAGTGAAGGTACTCCGGAGGAAATGGGGCAGGGGAAGAGTAAACCTCCTGCAAGTGTTAAACTCCCACCCATACCTAGAGATAGTCCCTTAGGATTTTTACTAGAAAATTGGGACCATTTCCCTGGAATGGAAGGGAAGGATAAGGCAAAAATGATATATTACTGTGTAGAAGTTTGGGGTGGGAAGGAGATTTCAAGAAACGTGTTTTGGCCAATATTTGGGTCAACAGAGGATTGGATAAAACAGAGATTAAATATTTGGGTAAATACAAAAAAACCTGTTTGTTTGGAGGAAAGTGAGTATGCAAAAATCTGGATAGCCCGTCCTGAGGTTTTTATCTTTAAATTGACCGAAAAAGGGAATAACAAAAATAAGAAAAAGGGAGGTAGGAAAGAAGAAATCCTGATGGTACCCCCTCCACACGTACCCCCACCGCAGGCCCCTGCCCCCAGTGCACCTCCCCCAGAGGAGGATTCGGATTCAGATCATTCGAGCTACTCAGGACCAGTCACTAGAGGGAGATTTAGGAAACAACAAGAAAAATTATTTCCATTAAGAGAAATGCCTATGGGGGGTCCTCAGGCAGGAATAGGATTTATATCTGTGCCCCTCAGTTCAGGGGATGTTAGGGAATTTAAGAAGGAAATGGGACACTTATTAGAAGACCCGCTGGGAGTTGCTGAAAGAGTGGACCAATTTCTGGGTCCTAATATGTATACCTGGGATGAATTACAGGCCATTTTGAACATCCTGTTTACGGCCGAAGAGAAAAATATGATTAGGAGGGAGGGGATGCGTATCTGGGACGCCCAACACGCTCAGGGTCCTGCAGCTAACACCAAATGGCCCCTTCAAAATCCTCAGTGGGATCATCAGAATCCTGCACATCGAACACACATGCAGGACCTGAGGACAATCATAGTTCAGGGAATTAGGGAATCAGTCCCGAGAGGCCAGAACATCAATAAAGCATTTAATGAGAGACAAAAGAAGGATGAAACCCCCACAGAATGGTTAGAGAGGTTGAGAAAAAATTTCCAGCTTTATTCAGGAATGGATCCAGATGGTCAAATGGGACAGGCAGTGTTGAAGGTACATTTTGTGTCTAAATCTTGGGAAGATATAAGGAAGAAGATACAAAAGCTGGAAGATTGGCAGGATAGAGGCTTAGATGAGCTATTGAGAGAGGCCCAAAAAGTGTATGTCCGAAGGGAAGAGGAAAGTCAGAAATGGCAAGTTAGAATGATGGTTGCTGCGGTACGAGAAAGTAGGGAACAAGGTCAGAGGGAGACACAGAGGCGGCCAGTAAGAGAGCTTAAGGAGTCTAGGAATTCAAGGGAGAGACAGGACATTAAGGTGTGTTTTTATTGTGGGAAAAAAGGACATTTCAAGAAAGAGTGTAGGGTCAGGATTCGGGATGAAAAGGAGTTCAAGACAGATTAGAGGGGTCAGGGGCTCTATCTCTTGGGGACCCGAAAACATCATAAGGAGCCCTTGATAAAACTGAAGGTGGGTCCCCATGGCCAGGAAATAGTTTTTCTGGTTGACACAGGAGCTGAAAGATCAACTATTCAGTTCTTGCCAAAAGGATGTAGTCTATCTAAAGAGACTGCCACGGTAGTAGGAGCAAAGGGAGAACCCTTTGAGGTGGGGGTTATTAAAAGGGTGACAGTTGAATCAGAATCAAGAATCGGGTTGGGAGATTTTTTGTTAGTATCAGAATCTGAATATAACTTATTGGGGAGAGACATGATTATAGAACTAGGAATTAGGATAGAAGTAGTAGAGAAGGAACTGCAAATTAAACTTTGTCCTCTCAGAGTGGAGGACGAAGAAAAGATAAACCCTGAAGTATGGTATAATCCAGGAAACGTGGGGCAGTTAAAAATAGCCCCATTTTCGGTGATTATTAGAAATCCGGACGTCCCGGTAAAAATAAAGCAATATCCAATATCCCCTGAGGGTCGATGGGGATTAAAACCTGAGGTAGATAGATTGTTGAGCAAGGGGCTGCTAGAACCATGCATGTCACCCTTCAACACACCGATACTCCCTGTGCGCAAATCAGATGGCACTTATCGGTTAGTGCACGACTTAAGGGAAATTAATAAACGCACAGTGGCTCGGTTCCCCGTGGTGGCAAATCCATATACACTCTTAAGTAAATTGGGGCCTAATAACTTATGGTATAGTGTTATAGATTTAAAGGATGCCTTTTGGGCTTGCCCTCTCGACGAGGCAAGCCGGGATTACTTTGCATTTGAATGGGAGGACCCCGATACAGGGAGGAGGCAACAGCTGAGGTGGACAGTGTTACCCCAGGGGTTCACAGAATCTCCAAATTTGTTTGGACAGGCATTGGAACAAATTTTGCAAGATTACCAAACAGGACCGGGAGTAACCCTGATACAATATGTAGATGATCTGCTTCTAGCAGGAGAACATGAGGAGGATGTAAGGAAAGAAAGTATAAGGCTGTTGAATTTTCTGGGACTTAAGGGGTTAAAAGTTTCTAAGACTAAACTTCAGTTTGTAGAGGAGGAGGTAAAATATTTGGGGCACTATTTAAAGAAGGGAGAAAAGAAAATAGACCCTGAAAGGATCCAAGCAATTATGTCACTACCTATTCCAAAAAACAAGAGACAAGTTCGTCAAATTTTAGGACTTACTGGGTACTGCAGGCAGTGGATTGAAAATTATAGCAGTAAAGCTAGATTTCTTTACCATAAATTAACACAGGAAGGGCTAATGAAATGGAGTCAAGAAGACACAGAGAAACTTCAGGAATTAAAGGAAAGTTTGGTCCATGCCCCGGTCTTAAGCCTCCCGGATGTGAGGAGACCATTTTTCTTATTTGTAAACATAGAAGAGGGTATTGCATTTGGGGTACTTACTCAGGATTGGGCAGGGAAAAAGAAGCCTGTTGCATATTTATCAAAAATTTTAGATCCTGTGAGTAGGGGCTGGCCAACCTGTTTACAAATAGTGGCCGGATGTGCCCTATTGGTGGAAGAAGCTAGAAAAATTACTTTTAATGGTAATCTCAAAGTAATGTCCCCTCACAACATCCGGAGTGTATTACAGCAAAAAGCAGAAAAATGGATTTCGGATGCTAGGCTTTTAAAGTATGAAGGAATTTTGGTAGAGGCACCCAATTTGACATTAGAAACCACTGCACTACAGAACCCGGCTGCATTTTTATATGGGGGACCGGAGCATGAGTGTTTGACCCATGACTGTATAGCTACAATAGAGGAGCAGACGAAGATTAGACCAGATTTAGAAGAAGAGGAATTAGAAAGTGGTGAAAGACTTTTCGTGGATGGATCCTCCAGGGTAATAGAAGGAAAGAGAAAATCAGGGTATGCAATAGTGCAGGGTCCGAGCTTACAGGTGGTAGAGTCGGGTGCATTAGATAGATCATGGTCTGCCCAGGCATGTGAATTATATGCAATATTAAGGGCCTTGAAACTTCTTGAGGGGAAGGAGGGGACAATATATACTGATTCTAGATATGGATTTGGAGTAGTCCATACATTTGGAAAGCTGTGGGAAGAAAGGGGCCTTATCAACTCACAGGGGAAGGATTTGATACACCAGAAACTTATAGCTGAGATATTAAAAGCTCTGAGAGGGCCGACAAAGTTAGCAGTGGTTCATTTAAAGGGACACCAACGAGGAATAGATTTAAAAAGCAGGGGGAATAACGCTGCAGATCAGGAGGCAAAACGGGCAGCCCTAAAGGAAATGGTCCTAAAAGAAAAAGGGGGGCAAAGGGGAAAAGATGGAGTCAAGGACGGTGAAAACACTGACACAATTTTTACGAATGAGGAGAAAGAGAGACTTAGAAGAATGGGTGTTACAGAGGAAGCAGGAAAGTGGATATTAGCAGACGGCCGGGAAGTGTTACCAAAGGCAATAGCTCAGAGGGTATTGTATAAGTTACATCAGAAAACTCACTGGGGAGCCCAGGGGCTGGTGGATCACTTTGCCACTAGGTACATGAGCATCGGGCTCCACGATATAGCTAAACATATCACAAAGGGATGTCCTACCTGTTTGCGGGTAAATCGAAGCAACCTCAGAAAATTACCCTATGGGGGAAGGCCTCTAGCAAAACAACCCTTTGCAAATATTCAAGTGGATTTTACCGAATTGCCAAAGGTGGGGAGAATTAAATATCTTTTAGTAGTAGTAGATCATCTTACTCATTATGTGGAAGCCTTCCCGACATCAAGGGAAACCGCACGAACAGTAGTAAAAGCCCTGCTGGAGGAGATAGTCCCCAGGTATGGTGTACCAGAAACAATTGACTCTGACAAGGGGCCGCACTTTACATCAAAGGTAACTCAGGAGCTGGCAGCAGCATTAGGAATAAAATGGGAACAACATACTCCTTGGCCCCCTCAAAGTTCAGGCCGGGTAGAAAGGATGAATGGAGAAATAAAAAAACAACTTACTAAATTGGTACTAGAAACAAAATTATCATGGGTTAAATGCATTCCCCTAGCCTTGCTGAACATTCGGGCTCAACCCCGGGCGGATTTGGGAATTTCCCCATTCGAGATGTTATATGGCATGCCCTATAGTTTAGAAAAGGCACAGACAAACCCAAATGTTAGTGAACGATACATTAACAAGTATTTAATAGCTTTGATGAAATTCAAAAAACAGTTATGGGAAAAAGGAATGTTGGTTCAGAGACCACCATTAGATCTTGTGTTACATCAGGTTCAGCCCGGGGACTGGGTACTGATCCGAAGTTGGAAGGAAAATCCGATAACACCCAAGTGGGAAGGACCTTACCAGGTGTTGCTTACAACAGACACAGCAGTACGCACTGTGGAAAAAGGGTGGACTCACGCAAGCCGAATCAAGGGACCAGTAGATCCGTCTAAATTCACCAACGACCCCGAGTGGGAAGTGAAGGGCACACCTGGGAGTCTGAAACTGACACTTAAGAAGCGAGTAAGCTCTAATTAAAAGACAAATTACATTATTCTCACCCCACCACAGGTATGAGACTTTTTCCACATGGGAGATAGACTGTGGGATCCAACATACTATTCCTTCCTGGAAGAGCTCCGAGCAACAGGAGCACCAGTGGGGGGGGGGGAAGATCTGCTGAATGCAGCAGTAAAAATAAGATGTAATGCTGAAAATTGCTGGGGAAATTGTAACCCTTTTGTATGCTTTATTTGTTTAGTTTGTAAGGAGGAGTGGTGGACCCATTGCAGCAACAGCTACCCTCCAAGGGGAGTGTGTAAAAATTGTTATTCGGACCAAAGGCTACTCACCTCTCAGGTCCTGGCTACCAAAGTGGCTGCCAGAGAACTTTTAAGAGGGTCTGAAGAGTGGTGGAAAATTTTTACAAAGGGGATAAACCCCCAGTTTTATTGTTATCACTCTAATGAACCTGCCCCATTTGTGGCTAGGATAGTAGCCGCCCTGTGCAGACGGTGGGTACCTGAACTCAGTTGCTATACCCCTCAAATTAAGAACCGCAAGTGGTATAAATACATAAAACGTATCAAAAAGCATGGGTCAAACACCCCTCCTGAAGAATACTCCTGCTGCCGAGAAGATAGAACTCCCCATAGCTCGTAGCAACCGAGTTGATGGGCAAGGCAGAGGAGATGAGAGCAGTGGAGGGGGGAGCCCGAGCAAAAGGGGAAAACGAGGAACAGGTACCCAGAGCCGTCGAAAGTCCAAGGGAAAAGAAAAGTCTGAGGTAAATTGGAAGGAAAATAAAAAAGGCAGTTGTGGAAAATGGGGAAGCTACCACCTCCAATTAGGAATCTTATATATAATGCTTTTGAGATCTGCGCTTGCAAGCCATGAACCCTTTAAATGGTCACTAATACAATGGGAAGGTCAGAAGGAAATTCAAACACAAATTACTTCGAAAGGTCCTAGCTTTAACATAACCCTGGATGACCTACTTGATAGGACGGGTTCTAGCCCCTATAGTGTATTCTACATGTGTCCAGCATCTAACCCAGGGAGGTCATACTGTAACTACCCCGGAGAATTTTACTGTGGATATTGGGGCTGTGAAACAATTTCCCTGGGATGGTCGGTTCAAATCCAAGATAAATACTTAAGGGTTGAAAGAGGTCCACATGGATGTAAAAAGCCCTGGACAGATCCGTCAGGGGTGGTGACTTATATCGGTACTTGCAAATGGGTCTATCTTAACATCACGCAACCCCAAGACCCAGGATGGGTAGTAGGAAAATTCTGGGGAGTTAGAATATGGGAACCCGGGAAAGACCGGGGGGGGGCATATTGTTATAAAGAAGGAAATTGTACCCCACGATCCTCAACCTGTTGGACCGAATCCTGCAATAACAGACTCAGAAGCCACAATAATAAATCAAGGTGATTTAGACAGCATGACCCCAGAAAATTTCACGGAGGCTAATAATAAATCACAGTTAATGGAGACCACGGCTGTGACACAACCAAGTAGAGGGACCCTATGGAAAATCCTACAAGCCACCTTTAGGGTGTTAAATGGCACATACCCCAATTTAACTAAAGAGTGCTGGTTGTGCTACAGTATTAATCCACCCTTTTATGAAGCCTTAGGTTCTGTAGCAAAGTCTAGAAGAATAAACGGGACCAATCCTTCCTTGTGCCTTTGGAAAAGGGGAAAAGAAAGCACCCCAGGGGTATCGGTGGCTCAGGTAACTGGGAAGGGGAGGTGTATAGGCAACATACCTCGGGATAAAGACCACCTCTGCGGGGTAAAAATGGCTGTAACCGACTCCCGCAAACCGGCCCAATGGTTGATCCCTGCTGCAAACACCAAGTGGGTTTGTAACACATTAGGGGTAACCCCGTGTATATCAATATCTAATTTCAATGAAACATCCGAATACTGCATTCAGGTCATGGTAGTCCCCCGGATTGTGTACCACCCAAAAGACTATGTGTATGCTCATCAGTTCACTCCAAAACACCACTTAGACAAACGAGAACCGTTTACAGCCCTCACAGTTGCTATATTACTAAGTATAGGAAGTGCTGGGGTGGGGACAGGAGTGGCTTCCTTAGTGAACCAACAGCAAGGATTTAAGGATCTTAGAATTTCAGTAGATGAAGATTTAAGTAAAATAGAGAAGGCAATAGACGGTCTCGTAAAATCAATAAGATCTCTTTCAGAAGTTGTATTGCAGAATAGACGGGGATTAGACCTGTTGTTTTTACAGCAAGGGGGACTGTGTGTGGCTTTGCGAGAGGAGTGTTGCACCTATGCAGACCAAACTGGGATAGTAACTGACACCATGGCTGAGCTCCGAAAACAACTGGAGCAGCGTAAGAGAGAAAGGGAGGCCCAGCAAAATTGGTATGAGTCTTGGTTTAAATATTCACCCTGGCTAACGACCCTCTTGTCAAGCATAGCTGCACCAGGGATTTTAATAATTTTAGGGCTTGCTTTCGGCCCCTGTATTTTCAACAAAATAATTAGCATTGTAAAAAGCAGGTTAGAAGCCGCTCACCTCATGTTAATACGAGCAAAATATGAAGCCTTAAATGGGGAAGAGGAAAAAGATTACCTGGAGTTAAGTAAGAGGGAATTACAAAGATTTAGCGAACAAAAGTAATAATATAGAAAAAGGGGGACTTGTAATAAATAAGAGGCCTTTTGTTCGCCTGACAGACTTTAGACCTTGGAGGAATATCACCAAGATTTGTGAGGTCAGAATGGGAGTTGTTCTGCTTTGATCCTCTGACAGACAGACCTTGAAAAAGATATCGCTAGAACTTGTTAATTGCTTTGCTCTGCTTGATAGGCCTTAAAGTAAAGAGCCAGAATGTGTTTTGCTTTGCTTGCATAATTACATATTGTTTTAAGTGCCAAGAAAGGAGTCAGTGGCTGAGGAAGACTACTCGCCCTCATCCCCCGACCACCAGAAGGCAGAAAAAGACCCCCTAGCAACTGGAGGAGCATGCGCAGAATTACTAAAGGAGGAGCACGTCACCCAAAAACCTAACAGCTTAAAAGGAACAGACTAAGGGGGGGTGGGCGCAGCAGGTGGTGGAGTGGAGACTCCCCTGCTGTCCAGCGCTGAATTTGCTTTTGCTTTCTGTAACCAATAAATCTTTTAAATTGTTATTTGATCTTCTATGGCCCATTGCGCTCATTTATAACAGTTTTAACAGAAAGTTTTAACAGAAAGTTTTACAGGAGCTGGCAGCGCTGCAGCAGTGAGCAGAGAGGAGCAGAGCCCACCCTGAAGAGCTTTGGGGCATTATCCAGCAGCCTCAGCCCCCCCAGAGCAGCTCAGAGCAGCAGCCCCTCCCTCCCTCTGCTCTCCCCTCTCATGAGCCTGCCCAGCTCCTCCCTGGGAGGATCAGCCAAGCCCTGCTCAGTTTTCCTTTGTGACACCCCAACCTGTCACTGCAGGTGTCCCAGGGACAGCCCTGCAGTGTTTGTGTTTCCAGCACAGGGCAGCACTGCCACCTGTGCCCCCTTCCCACTGTCCCCCCAGTGCCAGCACCTCCCAGGAAGGTCCTGAGGGCACAAGAGGTGCAAACCCCAAGTTCATTAAGGACACTCTGAACTGCATCTCCTTCAGGCTCTCAGGAAGGTTGAAAGCATTTTCCTTGACCTGGTAACTGCCAGGAGCTCAGGTAAAACCACAAATTCTCCTAAATCCAGAATTCCTCAAATCCCTCAAATCTTTTGTCCAAAAAAACTTTTTCAGGGCCTTGGTTTGTACCTGCTCAATCACAGTTTCCCTCCAGCCCTCCTGCTGCAGCTCCACCTCCACTCCTTGCATCCATTCTCTTGTCCCAGCAGGACAAATGCTCCTCCTGGAACAGAGCAGGAGCACAGGTGTCCCCAGGAGGGGAACAGCTCAGATTTGTCCCCAGGAATGTCCCCAGAGCAAGGCAGGGCTCTGCCCCTCTGTCCCTGAGCAGGACTCAGCCTTGCTGTCCCTTTGCCTCCCTGGAAGTTCCATTCAGCTTTCCCCTGGCAGGGATGGAGATGGATGGAGAGCTGGAGGAAGTGTTCTCTCTCCAGCTCACTGCTTAAATTGACTTAATTTCTTCAAAATCTTTTCTGTTATTAGATTTCAGAAGAGGAAAAAAAACCACTGTGAAGTTGCAGGAGCAAAAGTAAGGAGGCTGATGGTGCCAGTACCAGAAGTTTATTCCTTCAAAGAATTCTGTCCACTGGGGTCAGCTGCATCATTCATGTTTTAAAGTTACCTGGGTTGAATCTGAGTTTTTTCTCCAATAAATAGCATCCCATGCATTTCCCTTTGCATCCCAACTTCACTTGTGTGCTCAGCAGCTCTCTAAAAACCAACAAAACAACCCTGTCCTCCGAGGATACCTCATCCCACATTTGGCATTCCAGCGAATTTGATGGGATGACATTCCCTGCCCCTGAGGAAGGGCAAGGCCAACGCTGCCACTGGCACCCTCACCCTGCCCAGCACGTGCCCAGCCCACGAGCTGCTGGTCCCAGTCCAGCCCAGCTCAGCAGGATGCTCAGCCACCATCTGATGCTGCCTGGGGCCTTGTGGGAAGCCAGTGGGATTGATCCAGGTCCTGGCAGGGATCCCTGTGCCAGGACTGGGCTGGGAGGGAGCCAGGCACGAGCAGGACAGGGTCCTCTGAGGTCTGCTGGCACCTCCCAGCTCCTGCCCCAGGCTCAGACACTCCAAGTCTGGCACCTCAGAAAAAGCTTCTCGTGCCCTTTGGGGTGTGGGAGTCCAGGGTGTTCCCCTGGCATCCCTGAATGCCTCAAGACCCCCTGACAAGGGTCTCAGAGGCCCTGGGGGCTGGACTTAAGTCCCTGGAGAAATTTGCCAACACTGCAGGAAGAATTACAAGTCACAAAAAATAAGTGGAGTACAAATTAGATGTTAGAAAGTAGAAAAGTGAATTTTTAGGAATGTTTATATTAGGGGGTTTGAAGGTAATATGGAGGATTTTGGGTGTGGTATGTCTTCTCCTTCTTCTTCATGCCATCCATGTTGAGTGCCAGGATGGCATCACTGGATTGGTTTGAGAGTTGGACAGTGTAATAAAATTGTCATGTATTGGAAAGTAATTGTAAATATTAGATATGTAATTTATAGTATAAAAATAAGTCCTGCCCCAAGGACAGGCAGTGTGTGCCCTGGATCTCAAGCTGAACAGACCTCTGCTAGCTAGAGAAAGAATTTCTTAGATAAGAAACAATAAACAAGCTGGAAAACCTCAGAGAACATCCTCCTGAATCTTCTTCAGTGACCAGCTGGGAAAACCTGAGCTTTAAACCACCAGCATGTCCTGCTGTGGGGCTCTCAGGCTCAGGAGATCTCACAGGCAGTGACATGGGGGATGCAGTTCAGCCCTTTTCCAACTCCAAGGGGAACAGCACAGAGCCCCAAAGTTCCCTCCCCTGGCTCAGCTCAGAGCAGTGAGCTTTCCTTTTCCTTAAGCAAAGTTGCTTTTTTTCCCAGGAAACCACAGCATGGAAAAGAAACCAAGAGGGTGGTGTAGGCCTGAGGCTCCCAGGAAGGCACCAGGGCTCCTCAGGATCTCAGAGAAGTGTCAGGGAGAAGGGGGTGAGGAACACCCAGCAAGGAAGGACTGCAGGCAGGGTGGGAGCTGGAGATGCTGGGGAAGCTGCTGAAGGGGTGGAGTGATGGGGAGAAAAAAAAAAAAAGGTAAAAAAGGGATTCAATTTAGGACTTTGGTAAAGTAGCCCTGATTTGCAGAAGGGAAAACGTGGCCAAATCACCAGAAAAATCCCAGTCTGCCCATCTGAGAGCAGCAGAGGAGACTCAGACAGAGCACAGAGCACAGGGGTGGGGTCCAAAAATCCAGAGCAGCTCAGCCTGGGTGAGGAGCACAGCCCCAGGAGGTCCCAGACAGGCCAGGGCAGTGGGAATTTGTCCATGCCCAGAGCTGGATCCTCCCGGGGATGGGAGCCTGGCTCTGCAGAGCTCAGGGCACGGCTCTGCTCCCGAGCGGGCGGCGCAGCCTCGTCCTTCATGAATGAAAATTTAAAAAAAAAAACAGCAATACAAGAAAGAATCACACCACCCACCAGCAGGTACTCTATAAATACCATGGCAGGGGGTGTCTGCAGAGGAACTGGAGGCTCTGACTTCATGGTGTGCTCAGAGCCACAGATGCAGCTTCATTGCCATGCAGAGCTCTTGGCTGAGACCTCAGAGCTGTGCTGAGCTGCTCTGAGCTTGGCCTGGATCTTGTGCCCCATAAAGAGCAGAAAAACTATGAACAAGCCCAATTCCTTCCCCTGGAAAACAGGGAAATTGTATTTACACCACCTGCAGGCACCCCAATCCTGAGGAGAATTTAACTATAAACTCTGCTTGGAAGATCCTGCATGAAAACACAAAGTCCTTCCTCAAACATTCAAGGTGTCAGTTGGGCTGAAGAAAGTTGGTGCAGCTGACCTTCAGTTCAGTGTAAACGTGCTGAGCTCTGCAACAGCCAGAGCAGGGCAGAATTAAAATATTTGGCAAGCTCCAGCTGAGCTCACCTGCCTGGTGTGCTGCTAGAGCAGAGAGAAAGGAGGAATCCCAGCAGAACCCTTCCCAGGAACCAGTTTAGGGGAGAAAGTCACCACTCTGTGGCTGAAGCACAGGGTCAGGGCCCAGATCTAGGCTGAGCTGCACATAAATCACAAAACCACCTCATTTCTGCATCAGCATACCCCATATAGAAGTGACCAGACCCCAATCCTTTCATTCCTGCAAGACCCCTAAAAATCTCCTGCAATGCAGATTGCAGCAGCATTCATTTACAAAGAGAAATAAAATCACATAGTAGCACAAAGAGACCTGTCTGCTGAGAAAAATGTTTGGGTTTACTGTTGCAAAGAACATTGTTACCTGGAGAATCAGCCCAGAGGAGGAGCTGGGATGATGGGAGGGAAAACTGGATGGATCACAGAAGGCAAAAGAGGCTCAGGCACAGGCAGAAGCTGCTTGTGAGAGGCCCTGGAGTCACCTGCACCAAATCTCTGCAAAGGAGAGACCCTGGAGGGCTCTGCTGGGCTGCTGAGTGTCTGAGCTTTGCCTGCAGCAGCAAAGCCAAGAGAGCAGGGAAAGCAGGTCCAGCTCCAGGGAGGATTCAGGGTATTCCTCACATTCAGGATGTGGGTGGCCAAAAGGCCTTTGCTCCTCTGGCACAGAAGGTGAAACAACCTCAAGTTGTTACCAAGCAGAAAAGCTCCAAGCAGAGCCAGGGCTGAGCAGGGACCAGAGAGAAGCAGGACTAGCTGAGCCCAAGGTGTCACCTGGAGCCACCAGAGGGTTTTGTCCCCATCTGGCTCACTGGGAAGAGCTGGCACTGGGATCCCCATGGGCATTGTCACCCCAGTGCTCTGCAAGCAGGGCTGGCCATGGCACTGCACAGCTCACAGCAGCCTCAGAGGCTGAAACCCAGCACAGCCAAGGCTCCAGCACGGGCTGGGGCTGCTGCAGGGGGAACAATGAGCAGCTCTAGAGCTGCCTGTAGAACCTCCCTCTGCTTTATCCTGGAGATTTAACTTAGTGTGAAGATGCTCACAGACCTTAGCTGGCTCTTGGGAGCTAACAGGATGTAACTTGGGGTTTAACCCTCTGTGAGCACAGCACAGCTCACCTGAGCAGCACAGCACAGCACAGCACACCTGAGCAGGACAGCAGAGCACAGCACAGCACAGCACAGCACAGCACAGCACAGCTCACCTGAGCAGGACAGCAGAGCACAGCACAGCACAGCACAGCACAGCTCACCTGAGCAGCACAGCACAGCACAGCACACCTGAGCAGGACAGCAGAGCACAGCACAGCACACACAGCACAGCACAGCACAGCACAGCACAGCACAGCACACACAGCACAGCACAGCACAGCACAGCACAGCACAGCACAGCACAGCACAGCACAGCACACACAGCACAGCACAGCACAGCACACACAGCAGAGCACAGCACAGCACAGCACAGCACAGCACAGCACAGCACAGCACAGCACAGCACACACAGCACAGCACACACAGCACACACAGCACAGCACAGCACACACAGCACAGCACACACAGCACAGCACAGCACAGCACAGCACAGCACAGCACAGCTCACCTGAGCTGCACAGCTACTCAATCTCCAGCTGTGGAAGGAGCAGAAACCCTGACAGGGCCTCCCTGGAAAATCATCTCTTAGATAAGAATTTACTTTCTTAGAATAACTAATACTAGAAATATTTCACCCCCTCTTGCAGACCCCTGCTTTCTCTCTTTGTGAGTTAATTGGTTCTTTTTTGATCCCTTGGGTGATTGGTCACTTTTTACCTAAAACCTTTAAGTAATTGCTTAGCTTTTCAATCCCTGATATCATTGTTTCATTTTCTAAGGCACCCTAACCCTATAAAATCCCCTTTAATACCTCATGTATTCAGACTGCTGCTCAGACCCTTCATGGTTGAAATAAAGTGTCTGCAGAACCTCTGTGCAGCTTTCTCAATCTCTGTTCTCTGCTGGCCAAGAAGGAACTCTGCAAGCAAAGATCACTAAAGAGCTAATATTCTATATTCCAGGCTTGCCTGCATCCCAACACCTTCTCATTAAAAAGAGATGTACTCAAATTTTCCCAACATCGAGTTTATGTGCCTGTAACTCTCACTGGAGCTGTGAGTGGAGATTTTTATTCTGTTCCTTCACCTCTTTCAGCAAGAATGAGACTTCAGGCAGAACCTCTGCATGCAGGTGTAATAATGATAATGATATTTTGGTGCTTGTGGAGGTGTTTTTTACACAGTTATTCCTTGGATTAATTCCCACACCAGCTCCCCACGTCTCTCATGGGACAGGGCACAGTTTATGGTTTAACCCAGCACTGGGTGATTCAGGATGGGACAAATGAGTGAAATGTCACCACCCAACTCATCAGGGAGCAAAACAACAACTCAGCAACTGCTCTGTAATTCACCTCCTCCATGGACCAGGCCCAGAAAGGAACAAACACAACTAACCAGTTACCAACAGCAACCTGGTGATGATGTCAGACCCACAGCAAAGCATCTCAGCCTCACTCTTCCAACCAAACCCATTGCCTGAAGAGCAACAAGGAGGGAATGAGGCTTCTCATGGAGACCAAAACAAACCAACTGTAGTCACAGGCTGGCCCAGCTTGAACTGCCTTTCTAGACCCTCTAGAAAAAGAAAGGAAGGGGAAAAAAACTGCTTAGCAAGATGATTAAATAAAATGTTAGCTATTCCAGCTACCCACTGGCTCTGGCGTTGACGTCAGAGCTGAATGCATTAACTAAATTTGTCCCTCAACAGCTAAAAATATCTAAGGCATTAAAAAAAAATAAAATAGGGCAGTGCTGGGAGAACTGGAGGTCCTCAAGAGGCACAGAACCCCTCCAGGTGGGGTTGACAGTGCTCCTGGGACTGGGATGCTGTGGAAGAGCTGTGGCTGTGAGCACCCAGAGGAGGGAATGGGATGCTGCTGCCTGCCTGCAGTTAGAATTCCTGCATTGCCAAGGAGCCTGAGGTGTTTGAAGATTTCCCCTCTTCCTCAGCTTCCCAGCTGATGGCCAATGGAGCTGGGATGCTGGAATGAATAACCCACACTTCCAGGGGTCACTAGAGGAAAGAAAATTCCCTTTAAATGATGGAACAAAACTGTGTGTTGAGTTTAGGAGCCCAGCCTTGTTGTTTTCCAGCCCCCTCCAAGGTTTTTGGTCCAAAAGAGAGCAGCCAAAGCACAGCACACACTGGGGTAAAGCCTCCAGCAGCCATTTGCTTCTGTTCTTTGTCAGAGGGTCAAACACCCTTCACCACAGCTGCTGCTGAAATCCAGAATTCCTGAAGGGGCTGGTGCAGGGTGGCAAATCAGCTGCACAGCCTGGGGTGTGCTGAGCTGCTCCAGGGTCTGTGCAGCAGAACAAAGGAAAAGGGACAGAGAACTTTGGCTACAGGACAGAACCAAGAGAAAATAAATCTGGGGATTGTTTCAAATAATGGAAAACAAACTTTTACTGCTCATGTCTGTGCAGGTCCTGATCCAGGGATCTATGCACTGAACCCCAGGAATAAATCCTGGCTGAAGCGTGTCATTAATGTTTCATTGATAGGGACAGAGCCAAGCTGGTGCTTTGGGACAGAGACCTGGAGCACAGGAATTACAATAAAAAGGTGCTTGAGTTTCCTGAAGTCCCTTCCTGCTGCTGTTCCTGTGGCACAGAAGAGGAGGCTTTGTTCACTAATATTTTACAGCAGGTTTACTTCTTACTCAGCCAGGATTTGCATGGGAAAAGCAGTGGCAGGAAACAAAAATCAGAGGATTTCATGCCCACACTTGGAGGGATCATTGCAATTGTGCTGCTGGATACTAAAAGAACTCACAGAGAGTAATCCTGAAAACTCCCACAGCAAAATCCTGGCACTACACATCAGACACGAGTCAGTGAAGGAGCAGAAACAGCATTTCAAGTGATTAAGTGGCATTAATTGCTGTGAGGGTGGGGAGGGCCTGGCACAGGGTGCCCAGAGAAGCTGTGCCCCATCCCTGGCAGTGCCCAAGGCCAGGCTGCAGCAACCTGGGATGGTGGCAGGTGTCCCTGCCCGTGGCAGGGGGTGGCACTGGATCAATTTTAAGCTCTGTTTCCACCCAAACCCTCCTGTGATTCCCTCAAACACAGCTGGGGTGAAATGCCACCAGGGACAGCAGGGAGAGCAAAATCTATTTGCATAGAAACACGGGTGATCCAAGGTTGCAGAAACCACCCGAGGTGGAAAGCTTTAATGGAAGAGCAGATGGATAAAAGATATTTCTATTACCAGCTGGGATCTTTAATTTTGCTCCAGCCCACAAAGTGCTGACTCCCCTCACCTGAGCCCGTGTCACCTCCCCTCCTCCTGCCTCTGCTCCTTCCCCACCGTGGGACATTAACATATGTCCAATCTGCTGAAGGTGAGCGAAGGAATTTCTCCCCAAGAAAGGTTAATAAACAAAGAAGTCCTGCAGTAACAATACAGCCATTGTGTGAAAACTTAATTGGATCAGCAATGCATCAAATGTGCCAACACAGGGACAAACTTGCAAAGGAATTGTTTAATCTCAGCCCTAGGTCAGAGTCTAAATGAGTGTCTTGAAACAGAGAGTTGTTCTAATTGCACTGAGAAGCTACAATATGCTGGAAATAAAAGCTGTGGGGAGCTGGCTCTTATTTTTAAAGCAAAAAATTATTTCTTTCGAGATTCAAACAACTCAGAAAATACAGCTGTAATATTTTTTGAAATAATGCATTTTAGCAAAGAGAGGTTTTTTTAAAAAAAAACAAAAATAATACTTATTCAATGCCAGCCTGTTTGTAATCAGATTGGACTGGTGAGTACAGGAATCCACCAAAGGGAAGATCTGGAGGTCACTCACACAAGTGTCCACCATCTTCCCATGAAATAGGGGGAGGAAACTCAACACACAAAGTCCAACATTATATTTTTGAAATAGCTGCAAAATTGATTGAGTTGTTTTTTCTTGGAAATGTTCCAGTGAACCAACACACTCCAGGAGAGATGTCAGCAGTGCCCCGTGAGGATCCAGTGTTTAACTGGAGAGTGAAACTCTGTCACTCAATGTGAGCAGCCCCTGGGGAACTCAATTTACAGCTCTGCTCACAACAGCCCGAGCTCACTTTGAAGCAGGATGGAGTCTCCTCATCAAAGCAGCTCATTTCAACCAAGGGGAACAAACTGCTAAAAAAGGGGTTTCTGGGTGCCTTGATTGTAATTGGGAGAAAATTAAAAATAAAGAGGAGCTGACACTGACAGCCTGATGAGCACTGTGTTCTGTAGGTGCTGTATATAATATCCTGTATATACACACTGCATAATGGATACTATGAGCATTTAGTAGATATTATGACAGAATCTACTATTGGCACCCCCAAGGCTGCCAGGAGTGTTTGGACAGGCAGAGATGCCCAGGGTGGGATTGTTGGGGTGTCTGGGCAGGACAGGAGGGACTGGCTGATCCCTGAGGGTCCCTTCCCACCCTGAGTATCCTGTGATTCTGTACTACACAGGATTTGCTAAAGGGACCAAAGTTATACAGGTATCTCATCCAAAGGATGGTTTTTTAAGTGACCACAGGAACAAACCAGCAGGAAAATGTCAGTTTTCCCCCAAATATAAATGGAGGATGACACATTTCACAGTGACTAGGAGGGAGTGCTTTTCTTGCTTGCTGTTCCTCTGGTTTCCTCCATCTCTGGGCAGGAAATCCATCTTGATGCAGGATGAGCAAAATGGCAGCTTCCCTTGGGAGAAGCCATTCACAGTGACAAACAGCAGAGCAGTGACATTTGCCATGCAGCCCCTGCTCCTGAGGACAGGAGTGAGGAGTGGCAGGGGGAGGAGGTGCTGCCAGGCCAGACACCAAACCAGGTACCCCAGAACAGGCACAGCTGCCCCAAGGCTTGGGCACATCTGGAATCATAGCACAGATACTCCAGGGCCACAAACATGGGGTGGGCACGACCTCTGGGGGGGCAGAGATGGCTTAACAGCACAGCTGGAATGTTCCTTTATCCCAGGGCACCAAAAAACCCCAAATGGGAACACAATCCATAGACTGACACCCCAAAAACCATCCCACAGCCCCCCAGCCTCTGTCTGCCCATGCCTCAGCCCCTGTAGCATCAGGAATTTGTCTCTCTCCTGCCCCACCCAGAACCCCCAGCCTGTTTTCCATGTGCTGGATGGATTTCAGCAATGCTCCAGTGCACAGGATTCAAGATCCAGGTTTAAAGCTGCAGAATTTGGGGGTTTGGAAGCCTGAAGGTGCCCCTGCTTTGGGGCAGGATTGGCAGCAGACAGACAGATGCCACTGTCCCTGGTGCTCTGTCCCAAAGGGGATGATGCCACTGTCCCACAGTGTCCCTTTGTTGTGTGGCTCTTTGTCATTTAACCCTCTCCAAAGCCTTGTCTGGGCTCATTCCTGAGCTCTGGTTCAGAGCAAACCCCACTGGGCATGGAAAGGTCCCTCCCTGTGCAGCCCACACTGGGGGTGCTGCCACTGGCCTGTCCCCACAGCACACCCTGAGCTGAAGGGACCCAGCAGGGTCATCATGTCCAACCCCTGGCCCTGCACAGACACCCCAAGGGTCACATCAGAACCTGGGGCTGGCCCAGAGTGCTGCAGCATCTCATCCAATAACCCCATTCCCGGCCAAAGGATTCCCCCAGGCTTTTCCAGCACATTCCTCTTAAGGAGCAGACCTTCAGGGCACAAATTCCTCAAGTGCAACTGCCTAAGTGGTCCAAACACAGTCCCCATGGGAAAGGAAAGCCAGAGCAGAAGCACAGGTTGGGTGCAGAAGGGAAAGTGAGCTGGGAAATGCCTGGTCCTGGCTGGGATTCTAGCTGCAGTCAGGGAGGACCAGAGTGGAGGAGGATTCTGTCCCACGTGGGTGCTGTGTGCCCAAACACTGCTGGGCATCAGCAGCCCCTCCCTGTGCCGCAGCTCATCCCCTCCATCCTCAGTGTCAGGAGACAGCTCAGGTCTCTCCAGGGACAGCACTGCCCTCTCTGCACCAGGGACAGACCCCAAAACACAGCAGAGCCTGACCCCCACCCTGCCTGTTACAGGGTTGTCACCACCCCCCTGCTCCCAGCCCTGAGAGCACTCATCCTCCCTCTTCCATCTTCCAGCCTGAATTATTCATGGGTGTCAGCAGTGGTGCAGAAGAAACAGAACTCAGGGACACTTGGGAAGCTGTCACCCCATTCCCAGCTGCACATCCCCCAGGACTGGGCTCCAGCCACTGTAATGAGCTCTGGGAGTAGCTCAGCACTCAGTCCCCAGCCCCAGGGGGAGAGAAACCAGCACAAGAGCAGCTCTAATGGTGCAGCACACAGGCAGGGATGAGAAACTCCTGCTGAATATGGAGGAGAGGAGACATATATGCTCACACATAAAACATAAATGCTCTCAGCCATCAATATTGATGTTTCCCTGTTCCCATAGAACCAGACCAAGGATAATTACATGCAATTTTTATGCTGCCTCTAACATACTTCAGTCTCTGCACATCAAAGGCCGGGTAGGTAACATTACAAGTTGCCAGGAGTGTCATGGATCAAAATGGAGCTCGTGGGGAGAAGCCATGGGTGGTGAGGTGGGGGAACACAGCAGCCTCTGCACACTGCCTGTGGTGACAAAGGGAATCAAAACAGAGCTGATCACAGGCTGGGCCCAATTATCCCCGTGTGTTAGAGCCTGGAAGGGCAGGGGCAGCTGGCTGGGAGCCTGGCGGGAAGTCTGTCAGCAGAGCCATGGGATATCAGCAGAGCCATGGGATATCAGCAGAGCCATGGGACATCAAAACATGGGATAACAAAGCCATGGGGTGTCAGCAGAGCCATGGGATGTCAGCAGAGCCATGGGATATCAAACTATGGGATACCAGCAGAGCCATGGGATATCAAACCATGGGATAACAAAGCTATGGGATATCAGCAGAGCCATGGGATGTTAAAGCCATGGGATATCAAAGCCATGGGGTATCAGAGCCATAAGATATCAAAGCCATGCTCAGCTCCCAGCCAAGCACCTTCAGCAAAACACCAGGTGCCAGGGAGCAGGAGCAGAACTCCTGGCCTGGCCTGGCCTGGAGCAGAATTCCTGGCCTGGAGCAGGAGCAGAATTCCTGGTCTGGCCTGGAGCAGGAGCAGAATTCCTGGCCTGGAGTAGGAGCAGAATTCCTGGTCTGGCCTGGAGCAGGAGCAGAATTCCTGGCCTGGAGTAGGAGCAGAATTTCTGGTCTGGCCTGGAGCAGGAGCAGAATTCCTGGCCTGGAGCAGGAGCAGAATTCCTGGCCTGGCCTGGAGCAGAATTCCTGGCCTGGCCTGGAGCAGGAGCAGAGTTCCTGGCCAGGGAGCAGGAGCAGAATTCCTGGCCTGGCCTGGCCTGGAGCAGAATTCCTGGCCTGGCCTGGAGCAGGAGCAGAATTCCTGGCCTGGCTGGAGCAGGAGCAGAATTCCTGGCCTGGCTGGAGCAGGAGCAGCTGGAGGAGCTGGAGGCAGATCCACGGCAGCCTCCCATCCCCAGCACGGAGCCAGGGCTGCTGCAGAGCCTCGGGGGAGCCCTGCTGAAAGCATTTCCAGAGCTGGCACATTTCCACCCCACCTCCATCCTGGAGACAGGCACACCCCCAGCCTCAGACCGTAAGTGCCTCTACATCAGAGCCTGGGAAGTGTTTTCCAGACTTGGGAGGCAAATGGAGGCTTTCCTTGTGGAAGCAGCTGATAAAGAAGCTCTTGCTTTCCTGAGGGAGCACCTTCACCTGTGGCTGGATAAAAGGATGACACAAAACACGGCTCCAGCACACCACACCCAGCTCCTGCTGCCACCTCTGCCACACCACGGCTTTCCAGGGAGCACCAGGGGATGGAAATGTTATAAATGATAAACAAAAAGTCTCGATATTCAGCAAAATTGAGATTGCTTTATTTTATATGGACAGAGCAAGCAGCGCTGGGCACTCCACGCTCCATCAAACCTTGGTTTGCATCCTCTTCTCACAGTATGGTCTCTCCTTGTTCAATAATTTGGGTTTTTTTCCTGTCATAATTTTGCCAGGTGGTAGAAATAAACATCCATAAAGTCCTTGGGCAATAATCAAGTCTCATAGATAACTCTCTGGTCTTGGTAGATAAAACTGGTGAAAATCAGGAAGTCTGGTGCTCATAGATGAGCAGCATTGATTAAACAAAGGCAGGAAATCTGATTCTGCAAAATCTATCAGACTATCTATCAGTCTGGTTTTGCAAGCTGGTAGTAGATACAACTTACTTAGAAAACACAATATTCATAACAGAATTACTTAATCCTGTATTTTCCTCTATCTAGTGTCATGCTTCACTTCAGACCTTAGTATTCTGCTTTATACAAACCATAATACATTTATGATTGACACAAATCTTTTATCAACGATCACAGAATCAAACACAACTTGGACCAGCTGCCCCAAGCCCATTTCTTTCTTTCCAGACAAACCAAATTCCCAGCCAGCAGCACCCAGATGTCCCCATCCCGTGGATACGAGTGGAGTTGTAGCAATTTAACGTTTTCCCTTGAATGACAGTTTTAATGAAAGACATCTCAGCGCTTGGAAAATCAGCATAAATGATCAGTTGCTAATCTTGTTCTCCCAGTAACTCTGGGAAGGCAAAAATAGAGCAGGCAGAATAAACTGGGGGCTGCACACGGGGGTGAGGAGGGAAGTGAGGGTGTGTTTTGCTCCTCTTTCTGAGCACTCACATAGCAATTGCCACTGATTAAAAAACCCACTTGTCTTACAAAAGGCACGATTTGCTGAGCACCAGTGTTGAACAATAGTGGGGGCTGTCTCCAGGCTCAGCAGAGGGAGCTGGATCAGTCACTTTTCGTGCAGACTTTAACCTCCCACACCCAGCACAGCCCTGCCTTCACCCAGGGCCTTGATCCCAACCTGAGGAGCCACTGGCTGGGAACTCCCTGGCCCAGAAACTTTGCAGGATGGGAACAGTGTTGGGTTGGTATGACCAGAAATGTGAATTCTGTCCCGATCTGTTAAACCAGTGGGGCAGTGACCCTGATCTCCTGGCACACATTATCTGCTCATGGGCCATCTTTAAACCAGCTGGGCAATCATCTTTATCTTCCCACAGCCCATCCTCCCTCCAGGAGATATCTCCTGTTAATGGCCAGTGAGTCCCAGTGCATGACTGATAAAATTCCATCATCCCACTGGGAGATGCTCCAGCCAGGGGAGGAGCCAAGCCTTTCCTACCCAGATAAAAACTGAGATTTGGGACACCAAGGGACCTTCTTTCCACTGGATTCCAGAGGAAAACCAGACCTTTGCACATCATCCCTGGAGCTCCAGAGGAAACTGCACCTTCTCCAGGAGCACTGCTCCAGCTGAACCACATCTGCCCCTGCAGGAGGATGCAGCCACCATTGAATGGGACTGTGCCAACACCCTGACTGACTGACGGGTGTCAGCTTGGATTCTGACTCTGGCAGGGTTTGGGATTGTTCTTTGTAATACTGCATTTCTATTTTAATTTTCCAGTAAAGAACTGTTATTCCTAATTCCCCAATCTTTGCCTGAGTGCCCCTTAATTTCAGAATTATAATAATAATTTGGAGGAGGGGGGTTCACATTCTCCATTTCAAAGAGAAGCTCCTGCCTTTATTGGCAGACACCTGTCCTCCAAACCAGGACAGGAACAGAGAGGAACAGCAAAAGATGAGTGAGTGATGCAGATTTTCTGAATAAGCACAAAGCCACAAGATCCCAGTTGAAGACAAACACCAAGAGGATGCCTCTGCTGTCACTGGACAGAGGGGGTTGTGTGCACAGAATCCCAGACTGGTTTGGGTTGGAACGACTAAAACTCCTCTCCTTCCCCCCTGCCTTGGGCAGAGACACCTCCCACTCTCCCAGGTCAATAAAACTTCAGGCTAAAGCCCAGGGGGAACTAATTCCCCTCCTGTCCCCCCCCAGCCCCTGCTTTGATCCAGGCTGGCATTCCCCACTTCCCAAGGCCAACAAAGCATCCTCTACTTTGCCTTCAACTTTTCCATCTCTTCTGTTCTCCAAATCTAACCCTGGCCCTGTCACCATGGTTCCTGAGCTCCCAGAGGCAAATTATTAATCTTTACAGCATAAGGAGGGACAATTTTGACATCAATATATGACTTGTAATAGCTGCTGTCTGTATGATAGCACTGTTTTAGTGCTTCTTTTCATTTCTGTACTTTTTTATGAGGCTATTTTCTTTATTAGTGTATTTTTATAGCTTGTGCAACACCTTAAGTGCCTCCAAGAAGGTACTTCATAAATAAAATTTTAATAAGATTAAGGATTTAACTCCAAGAAAAAAAACCCACTTGGCCAAGTTATGAATCACATGGTCCCTGTTCCATCCCCTTCTTGTTTGTGCATGTCCTCATATAGCCCACAGGTTTCCAGTTTTGGTGCCATACTTCTGGCAAAACAGTTGGAATCTCAGCAGATCTCCATATTTCACATGGAGAGCTAACAGGACCTTTGGATAGGTTATGTTTCTTATTTTCTGCACATTTCAGAGCTGAGTTCCAAAACTAGAACAGTTTCTATCACTTTGTTCGAGGCTTTTTAAAATTTTAATGGCACCAGAGCCACCAATTACCTGCAGCCAACAGGATACTGCCCAGCAGGCCAGAGGGGTTATATAAACCTGCTCCTGTGGCAATTTGATTTTCACTTGCACCACACAAACAGGAAAATTAGGGCTGGACAACCTGGGCTCACTAAATTATCATTAAAGATGCAGCTACAGAACAAAGAAAGAAGGATTTGATGTGAGGCTGAGTCTCTCCAACACACACTCCTAAATTACAAGTGAAACTCTGGTTCTCCAAGGAAATTCAGCTGTAGTTTGGTTTAACTCAGGAGGAAAGGGAAAAGTCTCAAGCTCAGCAGAAAGAGCTGGCTGCCTTCCCTGGATCCTGGAGCACAGGAATTTCACAGGCCACCTTTGAGGATAACAGCAGAGCCTTTTTTTCCTCTTCCCAAACAAACCTCAGCAGCTTTCCCTATCAATCCAATCCCATCTGTGGGAAAACAAGGGGCAGACTCAAAGGGATGCTGCAGCATCATTTGAGTTCAAAACTGGCACCTTCCCATATCACATCCTGGGACACCACAGCAGCCCCACAAGCTCCCTGTGTCCCTTCTGCCTCACCTCACCCAGGCAGACTTTAAATACAAATAAAAAACCCCCAAAAAACCTCCATTCTCAATAGAGACAACAGTCAAAGACTTCAACCAGACACCTGCTGGTCCCTGTTTTCTCAGAGAGGGGGAATTCAGGAGCAAACACATCTTCAGCCCCAAAGGTGATGCCAGAGTCCAGGTCTCAGCCTTTGTGCCCAAGCTCAGCCAGCATCACTCTGTTTTTAGGATCAGGGCAGAAGCTGCTTCTCTTCTGCCTTTTGCAACCTTCCCCTCACTGCCCTGGTCCCAGGATTCCAGGAGGGCTTGAGCCACCTGGAAAAGTTCAGCTCCAAGCCAAGGGTGTCTCAAGGCCCTCAGACAAACCCCTCCTGCTGAACTCAGTGATCTCTCATTCTGCCATCAGTGTTCCCCACACTCTCAGGCATTTTCCTAACAAATGGGATCTTTCACCAGGATCCTTGGGGAAATGGGCGGGTGCTGCATTGACAAAATAAATTAATTCCTGAAACAACTCCTGCATTTGGAGGTTGCTTGTTGAGCTGAAGGAAAGGTTGGTAAAGCCCCAAAAGGGTCAAGATTTGAGGGCAAATTCATCCCTTGGGTCTCTCAGGTGGCCAGGCAGGACCTGTGGGCAGGAAGCAGCATCCCATGGGTGGTGGCACCCTGGGAATGGCTCAGTACCTGGATGGAGGCACTTAGAGCTCCTCCTTTCCTTCTCCACAGACACTCTGCTGCAAATTCCTCCTTCAGCTCTAAATCCAAAAGCCTCCCAGAACCCAAAGTTCCTTTATTTCTCCAAATCCACCTCCCTGAAATGAGCCTTCAGGCTATCAGCAGCAAAGACCTTTGCACACACAGTCCCTTCCAGTGCTGGCCCATAACTGCTTGTCAGAAATGCCATCATCAGCCCACTTTGTATTAATCAGAGCTATCCACAAAAGAAAAACAATTTCTTCCTGCTCCCTTCAGGTAATTATATTTTGCCCTGCAGCATGAGATTTTATTATGTTCAGTCCCATTTTATTTTGAGCCTGAAGAGAGACCACGAAGTCTCAGATAGGAGCGATAAAAGGAGATGATGCTCAAGCCCAGCCTTTTGCAAGTCAGCATCTAACCTGAGTTAGAATCATTCAAGCACAATAGGGGAAAAAAAGACCTTCAGATTTGTATCTATTTGGAGAGGGCAGGAATGCTGGCTGAATCATGAACTCTGGGGAATAAGAATGCCTCCTGAAGGAGAGAGCCCTTCACTGTCAATGTGCTTTAAAAAAAAAGAATGTTTCATGTGGGTGTGTGCTGTTGTTTTATTTCCACTGTAGAGCAAGTGTCCCATCTTATTTCTCAAATGGTCTTTTCTTTGTTGAAGCCTCATCTATTAATAATCCTTCACTGGAAGGGGAAAGAAAAAAGCAAGCTTCTGTCAGACATACAAGCTGTTAGTCTGGGATGGACAAAAATAAACCAAAGCTGCACAATTAGCTGCACCACAGGTCACTTGTCTGGAGTTCTTACTGGCTATTATTGCAACCTTGCTGAACTTTCCTCAGGAAATGTGGAGTTGGGCAGTGCTGGAGACCTGGAGTAAATGGAGGAGGTTTCCTGAACTGTCCAACAGCACCTGCTACATCAACACCCTCAGTTTGGGTCCAAGAAAATATATTGGTCTTGAAAACACAGAGGAACAAGATCAGTGGAATTACAGAATGGTTTGGTTTGGAAGGGACCTTAAAGCTCATCTGTTCCACCCCTGCCATGGCAGGGACACTCCCATTGTCCCCAGTGTCCAGCCTGGCCTTGGGCACTGCCAGGGATCCTGGGGCAGCCACAGCTGCTCTGGGCACCTGTGCCAGCCCTGCCCACCCTCATCCTGCCCACACTCCTTCTGGAACTCAGACATTCAGGGAGCTGCCCTGGGTTCAGCAGCTCCCCCAGGATGTGCTGTGTTTTGTCCATAACATCCCTCTGAGTTGGCTCTGAGCCCTGCAGAAACAGGAGTGCTTTTCCCTCAATCCCTTCTCCAGGTCCCAACTGGCCCAGGAGCTGAGGTGGATCACAGGTGGCTGCACCTGAGCCCTTGGTTTGGTGGTGATTGAGAGGAATGATGGATTTGTCTTTACAAACAAGCTGTGGGTCTGCTGGGAGATAAAACCAGCACTGAGAGATAAAAGAAACAATGGGATGGATTCCACTGATTGATGAATTGGAAAAGAGATTTGCCTTTACAAACAAACTGTAGGTTTGCTAGTAAATGAAATTGGATATTGGAAGATGAAAGAAGCAATGGGGAAAAACTATGAATTGTGTAAGAATTAACAATTAAAAGGGAGGGTTGTACATTAGAGGGGAATGTCAGGTATCAGGTGCTTGGGAAGTCTGTGCCTCTCAAGTACCTCAGCCAATGGGGAAAGGGAGAGGGAAATTGGGATAAAAGGAGGCTACATCCTCCAAAAATTTGAAAGATCCCAGGGCAATGCCCCACGGCCTCTCCCTTTATTGGAATAAAGCAAAAAGGACTCCTCTGCCTCCTTTTTGGATATAAACCTCAGGTGTTTGTGGATTAATTTTCCTTACATGATGCTCCACCCTCAGCCTGCAGGGTGTGGGCAGCAGCCTCAGGAGAGCTCTGGGATGAGCTTAAATCTGCAACTTCCCCGGTGAAATCCTGCCGGGTTTTCACAGCTCTGCTCCAAACGCGCCCCTTGCGAAGGAGCCGAATGTGCTGGAAGCGTCAGCGCGGAGCTGCGGCGGCGCTGGGGATGTTGAAATGCCACTGGTGAGCTCAGAGTGCCTGGGAGAGGTGTGAAGGGAGGCAGGGAGGCAGCCAAGGACCTGCGTCAGCCCGGAGCGCCGCGCTGAGCGATGGCACAGACACCGTGAGAGCGGAGCCGCTCCTCGCTCCGGCGGCACGGCCGGACACGGAGCGTGCCGGGGGGACACGGAGCATTCCCGGGATGGGACACAGGGCATTCCTGGGGGGGATAAACACAGAGCCTGCCTGGGATGGGCACCCAGAGCCTGCCTGGGTGGGGTGGGATGGGGACACAGAGCCTGCCTGGGGTGGAACACGGGGCATTCCTGGGATGGGATAAACACAGAATCTTCCTGGGATGGGCACCCAGAGCCTGCCCGGGTGGGATAAACACAGAGCCTGCCTGGGATGGGCACCCAGAGCCTGCCCGGGTGGGATGGGAACACAGAGCCTGCCTGGGATGGGAACCCAGAGCCTGCCTGGGTGGGGTGGGATGGGGACACAGAGCCTGCCTGGGGTGGAACACGGGGCATTCCTGGGATGGGATAAACACAGAGCCTGCCTGGGGTGGGATGGGAACACAGAGCATTCCTGGGGTGGGAACCCAGAGCCTTCCCTGGATGGAACCCAGAGCCTTCCTGGGATGGGATGGGAACACAGAGCACTCCTGGGTGGGATGGAACCGAGAATCTTCCTGGGATGGGCACCCAGAGCCTGCCTGGGGTGGGATAAACCCAGAACCTGCCTGGGTGGGATGGGACACTGAGCCTGCCTAGGTGGGATAAACACAGAGCCTGCCTGGGATGGGAACTGCAGCAGCTCCTTGGGGAGGGAAAGGACTCACCTGGAGTCCACACAGATCCAGCCCCTTCCCCACTGCTCCCAAAACCCTTCCCTCACTCGTTTTCCCTCCCACATCATGCACTGCTTTCCAGCCCAGCCCAAGCTGCTGTCCCTGAGCTCTCTGCATTGGGGAACCCTGAGCAGGAACAGGAGAATTCACATTTATTTCCCTGTGCATACTGACCCATCGGCTCCAGGGCCACCACAAACAATCCAAATCTTATTCCATCAGCTAATTCCACCCACTGCCAAATCCAGCACGACTAACCTTCCACCCAGAGCCACTCCAGCTCAGTGGCACCAGCCCTGACTTGTTGCCCAGGCTGCAGTGTACAGCACAGGCTGCCTTATCTGCAGGGAAATAAACCCAGACCTGCTGAGCACAGCTGAGTGCAAGATCACCATAGAAACCAGGCTGGAGCTGGGGGAAGTGGCTCTCCCCAGCTCCTTGCAGCCCTGCCAGCAGCAGGCTGAGGGGGACACCTGGGGCAGCACCAGCCCAGAGCTCTGTGTCCCGTGGGGAGATCCCCCACTCGCCCCTGGGCTGTAATTTAGCCTCATGTTTCCTCCCCAGCCACCCACCAGCCCTCTGAAGCACCCCCAGGATGCTGGCGTGGTCCTGCACAGCCCCAGCAGGCACCAAACTCATTTTCCTTCTCACCTGGGCATTCCTTCAGTGGAGGAAGGGAATAACCAGCCTGGGATGAGACCACAGAGCCCCTGGAGCTTCCACCTCTAGCACAAATTGAAACCCATCCCCACTCTGGAGTCAATTTTGTGTGTGACATTTTCTGGCTGAGAAAAATCCATCCTCAATGTGGTCTTGCCCAAATTCCTCAGATAAAGGCAGGAAATCCCAGAGAGTGTCACATTCAGTCCTTCCCTCCCTTCAGGCTTGCAGGTGCCATGAAACACAGCAATGAGAGCAGGTTTGGTGCTGGGCTGTGGGGACACCACAGGCACAGCCCCTCAGCCCTGAGAGATCCTGGGCTGTGTCAGTGCCAGGGAATCCTGAAATGCTCTGGGCAGGAAGGACCTTAGGGATCACCTCATTCCATGGCAGGGACCCCTCCCACTGTCCCCAGTGTCCAGCCTGGCCTTGGGCACTGCCAGGGATCCAGGGGCAGCCACAGCTGCTCTGGGCACCCTGTGCCAGCCCTGCCCACCCTGCCAGGGAACAATTCCTGCCCAAAATCCCATCTAATCCTGGAAAAGCCATTCCCTGTGTCCTGTAAATTGTCCCTCTCCATCTTTCCTGTTGGCTCCTTCAGGCACTGGAAGGTCACAATTGGGTTTCCACGAGGTTTCTGTTCTCCAGGCTGATCAGTCCCAGTTCTCCCAGCCTTTCCTCACAGACAGGTTCTCCAGCCCCCACCATCCCCTGGACTCAGGAGAAGTCCTGGGCTCCTCTGTGAGCACAAACACAGCACTTCCTCCCATGTGGGGTCACTTTCTTATCCCTTTTTTCAAGAATTATTTGCAATTCCTCCCTGTGCTTCCCAAGAAAGAAAAGGAGCTGCTGATTCACTGGCAGTCATCTTTTCCATTAACTGATCCTAGATTTTTCATGAATGTTGCTCCAGTGCTACTGGTTCTCATCCTGACAACTTCCATTGCACTTCCATGAGCTCCATTAGGGATCAGAGGGTAGCTCAGGAAAGGATCTTTTGCTAAAATACTGACTTTTTTTAATCCCAGTGTAATACTAATGGGTGTATTGCTACTTTCACTTATTTTATTACTATTTTCACTATGGCCAGGCATTGAAGAGGTTTTCCACTTGCTCTCCACAGCTTTACCTGGATCTCTCACCCCTTTCCCCACAGTTACCACTCCCTTAGGATGCATTTATCATCCAGAAACCCAAATTCTCCCCTCCATGGGGTGAGCTGTCTTTCCATGGCTGTCAGCACTGATTCCCCCTGCTCCCATCCTGCTTGGTCCTCACTCCTGAAATCCTTGGCTAATCTCACTAATTCCATGAGACTTTGACCCCTGCATCCTCACACTCACTTTCTGGGCCATTAACACATTTTCCAGCACTGCTAACCAATGTTTCCTGCCAGAGGAGATGCAACAATTACAGCCTCACATGAAAGCTTCATTTCTTCTGAATCCCATTCCCAAATTCAGACACAGATCCATTGTGCTGGAGAAAGGAGTTAGATTGTCTGGTAAATCAGAGATTAATAACTATCCCACAGGTTGAAATTGAGCCTCTAATTGGTTTCAGATCCAATTCCTGTTGTATAGGACCGAGTAAAATACAGGCCTGGATCATCTATGGACTCTTTACAAATGGGGATAAATAGGTTCATAAAATGAAATGTTAGATAATAGTGTCTTAAATTAAAATATTGTGGATGTGATGGCTGGGAGGTGAGATTACCCAGGACAGAGCCCTGCTTCTGCTGAGGAACTATAACAAGAAATTCACTTCAATTAAAAGCCCTTTTCAGATGCTTTGAATTTAGGAAAAGTGGAAGAAAGCACTCAAAGACAGTGCTGTGTGCAGGGGAAAGGGGATTGTGTGTGCCCAGAGCAGCTGTGGCTGCCCCTGGATCCCTGGCAGTGCCCAAGGCCAGGCTGGACACTGGGACAGTGGGAGGGGTCCCTGCCCATGGCAGGGGTGGAACAAATCCAACCCAAACCATCTCTGATTTCATGTATAAAAAAATACTTTTTCACCTTAACAGCTGTAGAAATTACTCCTGTTTGGAATATGCAATGTGAAATGGATGAAGCTCTAGGTCGTGGGTGGAGAATACAACTGATTAAAAATTGGGGCAAAAAAAAACCAAACCAACCAACCATGAAAAAAACCTCAAATTTCTAACAGTATTTTAGGCTCCTCCTCCTAAATCAGTTGAAACCTGTCCTGGTCTGTCCTGGGTGAAACTGGTGGGAAAAGCACCCAGAGAAAAGAGACTCTAAGAGCACAACAAACCTCCCAGCTCAAAACAACAACAAAATTGTGAATATTGACTGAGCACACATCGAGGGCAGAGGAAATCCCAGGCTGGGAAAGGAGGGACAGCCCAGCTGCTCCTCTCCTGCCTGAGGGCTTCCAGCACTGGCCCACAACTGGCCCAGGGCCATCTTGGGCAGATTGTTGTGTGGAGGAGTCACAAGGAGGCTCTAAGAGAATCCTGCCCAGGAACCAGCACAGCAGAGGGGATGGGAATAGGGTGCTCACTCCAGCCAGGAATTTGTCTGGAAAACTCTGCTCATTCTTCACCCAGCTCCTTTTCCCCCTCAGGGAGAGGCAGAGGGGCCCTGGGAATCCTTGGTTTGGCAGAGGGGGTGGTTATTGAAATCCAAAATTCCTCCCCTTGCAGAGCAAAGCCTCGTTTTATGAGCCACAGCTTCTGAAAGAGCAGTAAAGCTTCAGAGCATTTGTGAGGGGTTAAATGAGGAGAAGGAAACTTTCTCACAGCTTCACTGACATCCAAGGAAAACTGGGGAAACTTCCATGTGCCACCAGATCATCAGCACAGAGGCTGAGGAAGATGAAGGAAATCTGAAATGGAGTGAAATCTTCAAGTGCCTCTCCAGCAATTCATCAATCCTGGGAGGAGCAGGGAGGCCTGAGGGTAGAACTGTCCTTTGTCTAAACACCTTAAACTTGAGATAATCACTGCAGAGGTTTTTTTCAAACATTTTCCTGAGGGAAAAAAAAAGAGAAAATAAAAGGTCCCTGTGAGGCAAGAGCCACCTGTGTTTCCATCCCCTGGGAATTTTGCTTGGAGCTGCATCTTCCTTCCTCTTGTCTGCCTTGGGTTCAGCCTCTCCTTGGCTCCAGCCCTTTTGATTTCCTGTGTTTGAAGCCTGCTCCAGCTCCTCTTTGTTGCACAAAACCTGCCTGTAATGCTCTGTGTTTTCCAGGAAAATGCTGGCAGGGGATCCATAACCTCTCACCGTCCCTTTCTTGTTTCCTTCTGAGGCCTGAACTCTCTCAGTGGCCCCTTCAGATGTTTTCAGCTGAATTTAACAGCCAGGACCTGCCACCAGCAATGCCCTCTGAGGAACTGGGTTTATTCCAGGTGTTTCTGCTGGAATTACAGGCCACAGACACAACAAAGCTTTGCATAAGATCATATCCTTCCTATCAACATCCTTCCCAAAAAAAGGTTTCAAACCAGCCCAGATAAACAGAATAAAAGCTTCTTTTTTCTTTTTCTTTTCTTTTTTTTTTTTTCTTTTTTTTTTTAACATCATGCTTTTCTTTTCCCCAGAATCCCTTTCAGGGCTTGATGCAAGGCAGACAAATCATCTCAATTACAAATAATCTGATTCTCTATTGACTCTGCTGTGTTTGTGCCAGGTCCAAGGTCTTCCCAAGGCAGATCCCTTCTAATCCCAGAGGAATGTGTTTCAGAGGAGATTGGCAAAGGAAAATCCTAATTGTTGACATTTTCCTGAGGGGGAAACCATATCTCTGAGAGCAGAAACCACAGGAAAAAATAATCCTTGCCACCTGGAGCTGGACAGGGGAACTTTTCAGTTGGGTGATCCAAATAAATTTTCAGTTGGATGATCCAAATGAACTGGAGAAAATAATTTTATGGAATCACTGAATGGTTTGGGTTGGGAAGGACCTTAAAGTCCATCTCATTCCAACTGTGAGCAGGGACACCATTTGCAGACATTTTGCTTTCCCAGTGAAAAAGCATCCGAGAAAAGCCACCTCAGGCCAACCAAATATTTCATTTGACCTGAAGGTAGCAGATTTATGGTGTCTGAGTCACTTAATTAATTTTTATTTACAGTTTAGATCAGTGCTATTTCCAAGCATAAAGTCAAAAGAAGCATTTCAAGTACATAAAAGCAATATATTCCAAAATGAAACACTTCAATTTTCTTCCTTCTCCATTTTTGGCTTGAAACATCCATATTTCACCAAATGGATTAAGAGATTGGAAAAGAAATCTCATGTTTTCTTCATGGTGTTACTTTTTTCCCTGTGTATGCTCTTAATGGGCTCTTTGGCCTTCAGGAGAACCTTTTGTTCAGCAAAAAGTGCTGGGACAAATTGCAAACAGCTCTTAATGAACATGTCAGAGTTTAGAAAATGAGGCTGAGGGAGGCTGGGGTGGCCCAGCCCCTGGAGGAAATCTGTGTGTTGGCTTGGTGTGGCCAGAAATGTGAATTCTGTTAAACCAGGTGGGGCAGTGACTCTTATCTCTGACAGAGAGTAGGTTTAGATGGATTTTGGGGAGAAGTTTTTATTATGAAGGGGATAAAACACTGGCACAGGGATCCCTGGCAGTGCCCAAGGCCAGGCTGGGCACTGGGGACAGTGGGAGTGTCCCTGCCATGGCAGGGGGGGATGAGATGGTTTTAAGGCTGCTCCATGATCCCATGATTACCTGGGCAGGAGCTGAGAACAGAAAGGTGTTCTCTGCTCTCCACAGCAAGAAGGTTTCCAAGACACAACTTCACCCTTAATGATGCAATAAATTTCCATTTTTACAGATGGGGAAAGGGAGGAAATCTGGCCTGGGGTCAGCTGTGATAATGGAGGAGTTCTTGCCTGGCAGCACCTCATTCATCCCATTTCATCATCATTTAATGCAAGGATCTCATTCAGCCTGGCTCTCAGAGCCCTGCAGGGACTCTTTCAGTGTCACCCGAGGTATTTCAGGCTGGGGGCCTGCAAGGACAATTCCAAGGATGGCATCAATTGTGTGCATCCAGTTCCTTGACCCTTTCCTTTGCAGAGCTCCCCTGCTCCAGCAGCAGGGGTTAAATGGCCCTGATGAAGATGAAATAACCCCACAGCAGCACATCTATTTATTCAGATCTTCAGGGTCGTCTCACTTGTGATCCTGAGCATGGGAGAAAGGAGTTAAACCTCTTTTGAAATCTCCTGCTAGAAGAACTAAGGCAGATTTGCAGCCTCCAGAGATTCATGAGGAGACAGACACCCAAGAGATTATATTTAAATTTTAAATAGCTCTGGTTGATTGGGTCAGGGCCTGTTTAATGACACAGACTGATGGTCCTTCAGGTTGGGGTGGATTTTTCTTGAGGATTCTGGCACCAAGTAGTCATTACAGCATGAGGTAATTATGGAGCAGGCTCATTAGCCCACAAACAGGTTCAGGTCTCTCCTCCACCTCTCTGCATCCTTAGATGCCCTTTGTGGGATAGAGGGAACTAGATTGTGTGACTTTCTGCTCATGATTTTCTGTATCAGATGATAAGGAAGTGTAAAAAGCCCCATCATGGAGCTCAGATTTTTACAGAATAGATTGAATAGCACTGTAAAAATTAACAAATTGGAAGTCTAATGGTGAAAACCACAAAAGGAGAAAGAGGGAAAAGTCTGCTTGTTAGAGTGTAAGAAAGTGAGAATCCTAGAAATTGGGGAGATGTTCATTTGTAAGGTTTCTTTTAGACACCAGGGTCAGTTCCTCATCTATAGCCAAGAGAGCACTTTATGAATTCAGCAAGATAAAGCACAAAGCACTGGTGAAGTGGGAGAAAAGGCTCCTGGAAGAGAACAGATTGAAAATTCCTGATGCTCCGTGCCACCAGTTGTTTCTCACATGAAATAAGCAGGGTCAGATTTTCCATCCTTGTGCCCAGGGCACTGAGAAACAGGAGCAAACCTGGCAGGCAGAAGGACAAAAGCTACAGCAGCCCAGAGCTGGAGTTCTTCCTCTTTCAGCAGCAAAATTCCTGTCCTGACACGTTCCTGAAGCACCCACTCACAGCCAGAAGGAAGGCAGAACTCACTTTCAATGACAGATGACCACAGCAATCTGTGTTTTGCTCTGGGAGCTGATGCCACAAGTGCCAGGCTGAGCCCCAAAAAGCAACAGGGCTCTTGCAAATCACTCTGGTGTCCAGGACAAAGTCACAGAGATGCTCCAGCCACACTCCCAGCCTCCAACAGCTCCACTAAACCAATTAAAGGGCTAAAAACTTATCAGGACCCACAGTCCTTGTATATTTTTGGTTCAGAGCAGCTTGAAAGGGACAGTTTGAAGGACTTTGGGCATGAGGGAGGAGTAGAAAGCCTCACCCAGAGGTACAAAGGATTCCTTTATGGGACAGTAATTACTTGGCAGTAAAGGACATTAATTTGAAGTTAGTAGGGTTCAAGATATTCCATTATTCATCATGGACCCCATTTGCAATGAAATCATTTCAAAGTGATGGATTCAAATTTAGGCAAGTGATGTTGGAATGGGACAGAGGATAGACTTGCTGTGTTTTATGGGCATAAAGAGATCCATAAATTTTGAATGTTAAAAAGTCATTACAAAGAGAAAAAATATTTTAGCTGTCAATCTGGCTGTCTTTATTGCTGAGGGAGTGATTCCATGGGATACAGGAGCTCTGAGCTGGGAAATCTGTCCTGCAACATGGCCAAAGGGTTTGGGGATCTGATCTGAAACCCACTGAAACCAGCAATAAGAGGGTTAAGGATCTGCCACCCACAGCAAAGTGCTGAAATGTCAACCCTGAACCTCTGCCCTTCCCAGTGCAAAAGGAAAAGTCTTTCCAAAGGTGGAAAAAGCAGCTGCACAGGGGCTCAGCCAGGTTCTCATCCCAGAGACTGCAGGATGGGAGGATGGATGTGTTGAAACTTCCCTTGCACACCAGGACATTACTGAGAGCTCCCACACCTTCCCAGAGCACTTTCCATGCAGAATTTGACAATTCTGCCCCAAAATCCTTGGAGCTGTAGGTCCCAGGAACACCCTGAGCCTGCAGGAACAGCAGCACCCAAACCAAACTCAACTGCAGAGCCCAAACCATTACAACAGCTCCAGAAGGGATTAATAAAGAGAAGGAAGAACAAAACCCCTGTGTAGATTTGTCCCAGAATTGAATTCCCCTGCCAGTCCCACAAGCCAGCCCAAATCAGGTGGGATTCACATCTCCCCTTTGGAGCAAGAAGCATCCAAGTGTTACCCCAAGACAGCTGCAGATTGCAGGATCACATGGCTGAGAATGTGCTGCCTCTCCACAAAAGAGTCTCAAAAGTGGCATTAGACTTGCTATTAAACAATGTGGGGAACATGATCCTACCTCAGCAAGAATAGAAAAAGAGTAGCTATTTCCTCCTAACGATCTTGTTCCAAGAAAACTTGGAATAAATGCTTAACGTTGCAGACAGCTTTTCCTATGCCTGCTAAGCACTTCTGTTTGAAACAAATATAAACCTCGTTTCATTTTATATATACCAACAAAATGCAAATTACAAGAGCAAGAGTCTGGAGTCTTCATCCTTTAGCTCATCTGTATCCCAGGCTCCCTACTTGCAAATGATGAATGTCTGCTCATGGATTTTCTTTTTTATTTTTTTTTTTCAGCCAAATAACTTCTGCCACATTGTGTTTCTCTCCTGCAATATAAATAATGTTCACTTAACAGTGAATGCATTAGAGACCTATGTTTCCATTGAGTTGTCATTTCCAGAAATGTTCTTCTTTTGGGTAGAAATTTTCCATTCTCAGTCTCAGCTGAAGAACAGTTTTTCACCTCACTTAATTCTATTTTTTCAGTATATCTTGCTTTTATTTTTAATTTTAAACTAAACTCTCAGTAAGAAATGCACTGCAAACACAGACATTTCCCCAGCCTGTAACTAGAGATTTATCTGGGGGCTGCTTACACCCAGCTGAATTTCTGAGTGCAGGTCAGTAGTTAAGGTGAATTTTCACTGGAACCAGAGCAAAGCATCAGGAATTACACAGGGAAGAGGAGGAAAAGATGAAGAGCCCTCAAAACTCCCAAGATTTCCATATTGTGGCAGCTGAGAAAAGCAAAACACTGGAATAGCTCCTGAGCAGGTTACAACTGTTGAAGGGAGGAAGAGGTGGAGACAGAGAGAAATTCTTCCCTTACTTTATTGACTTCCATCCTTTTCAAGTATTTAAACAATACTCAGTTTGGACAACTGAAATAAAACCAGAGAGGTTTTATTCAAAGTTCTCATTATTCCTTTTTTATTTTTTCCCTCCACAACACGGACGACTCAACATGAAAACCAGCTGGATTTTGTCAGCTCAAATAAACCCAAGAAATCCTGCCCATCACATGAAGGTTTGTTCAGTTTATGGTTACTCAGTTTTCTGTCCTCTCCTGGAGGGAGTACAGGATCTGGGCCAGCAGCTCCATCCACTCCCCAGCCCTAAAAATAAACAACATTTGTTCCCTGCCCCTTTTGCTTCACAAGATCTAAGATGTTAAATATTCAAAAAAAGCCACATATAGAAACCTGATTAATCTCAATTATTCTTGGACATTTTCCTCCTAAAGAACATATACACCAAGGGAAGAAATAATGTCACAAAATTTGTTCCTCCACCAGCAGCAACTTCAGACACCACTTTTGGCTAAGAGAGGGCAAAGAGGGCTCAGTGGTGGGATGGGTGATGGAAGGTTTCAGACCTATTCAGTACAAGTTGAATAAAATGCCAGCTTTAAGTTAAATGTCCACTGGGACCTTCTTTTCCACCATCACCTACAGGATTTTTATTTCCTGTCTGCATCATGAGATGAGAAATATATGAAGTTACCAACAGGCTTAAAGCCACACACTCCCACCTCTTTTTATTGTTTATAGTTTTCTACTTTTAGGTGTTTTCTAGGTGATGTCTGAGCCCTAAATAAAGGAAAAATCATAAGAAAACTCTGGTGTGAGTTCATGAGAGGCCCTAGAAATCTTTTCATTTGGATTAGTGCCCTGAAACTTGTCAGGGAATGAGCCCATGCAGGAGAAATGAGCCTATTGCTGTTCCCAAAAACAGGTTTTGAAGGTATTAAGTGAAAATTAATGGTTACTTTTGTCTTTGATATTCCTATACCTCCCTTTGCACTGTAAAATAGGAAACATCAAAGTCTGTCTCGCAGGGGTGTTGTGAAATTGAGTTAATGCTGGTGTGAAGCTCCCAGACTGTGGCAATGAGGTCCATAAAAAACAGGCCTGGAAGGAAATGACGATTCCCATGTTCAGCCCACGGTTTGAATAAGACTGTAAATAAGACTTAGGGCTGTGCAGTGAACGATAAAGATGGAAAATGAGATTGGAACAATCCCTTCTGCCACCCCAGAGCTGGAGCCTGGTGGAGAAATGTTGTTGGGTTCTGCTGGAAAAAAGCAGCCTTGAAGTTTTGCCTTTCTCAGGTCTTCACAAGGACAAGAATTTATAACAATGATTATGCACCTGCAGGGTGTGTGAGAGCTGCATGTCTCATAATATTTTGCAGAAGGTGTGTTTTCAAAGAGGTGTTGCCTTCTTGGACCAATGAGTCTTCTCTATTTTGCTTTCCACGTACTACCCTGTATGTATGTGTAGTGTTTCTTTAAATAAAGCTTTTCTCTTTTGCTTCTCCATTGCACGAGGAGCTGTGTTGCATTATCCTTTTTGCCATTCCTATATCCTAAAATGCAACAGAGAGGTGTGAGGGTGGTCAGAGCCAGGCAGGTCAATGCCAACATTGCCCCACTGCAAACAAACAGGTTTGGGGCACCAAGCCTGCTTTGCACCTGGAGAAAACACTCTGGGGAAGCAGCAGGGGCCTGATGGGTGTCCCTGCTCCAGGATTGTCCCCACTGTGCTCCCAGGTAGGTCATGTCCTCCCAGTCACACCCAGGATGAGGCAGACCTGAGCCTTCCTCCCCAGTGCTGTACCCACAGGAGCTGAGCCCCGAGAGCAAACAGAGCTGGGCCAGGACCCATCAGGTGTGTGCTGCATGCACAGGTGGTGGAGGCTCAGGGACAGGTGTGTGTGGAGGGACAAGTTAATGTTTGACAGCGTGAGGAGCCCACGTGCCCCCCGGGAGCACGGGATGAGCCGGGTCCATCCCAGCTCACCTGAGCTGGGCTCACCTGCCCCCTGTGCTCCATCCCTGCCCTCACCCTCCCCAGGAATGAGCACAGCCAAGGCCTGTCCATCAGGGATGGCCCAGAGCTCCTCAGCAGGTGGAGACCCATAAAATTCCCCATAAAATTCCCCCTGGACTCAGCACTCGGGTGCTGTGCTCAGTTTTGAGCCCGTCACAAGAAGGACATTGAGGGGCTGGAGCGTGTCCAGGGAAAGGAATGGAGTTGGGGAAGGGGCAGGAGCCCCAGGAGAGGCTGAGGGAACTGGGAAGGGGCTCAGGGGGAATTTCTGGCTCTGCACAACTCCCTGACAGGAGGGGACACTGAGGAGCTCAGGCTCTGGGAACAGGGACAGGGACAGGAGGAGAGGGAGCAGCCAGGGGAGCTCCAGCTCAGACATCAGGAAGAATTTTCTTCACAGAAAGGGTGATTAAACATTGCCCAGGGAGGTTGTGGGGTCCCCATCCCTGGAGGTGTCCAAGGAACACCTGGGTGAGGCACTCTGTGCTCTGGGCTGGTGACAAGCAGGTGGAGGTCACAGGCTGGATTAGATAATCTCATAAATAAATCTGTGATAGACCAAAAAATCTCCAGTGACCACAACTTTGGGATGCAACCCTAAAATTAACCTGGCTGGGCCATCCCTCTACATGGATAAGCACAGAGAAAACATTTCATCCAAAAAGTGCATTTTTAAGGATGCTCTGACTCTCAGCTGGTTCTACCTGCCCAAAGATTGAGTAGCACAGCAGCAGCAGAGAAACTTTTTGCTGCATAGTGTTTACTGAATTCCTCCCTCCATATTCCCCCTGGATTTAGGTCAACCACAACACCTCAGTAATTCAAGCCAAGTTTGCCAAAACCTTTCCTTGAAGAAAGGAAGCATGGAGAATGTTTTGTGTGCCAACACTGTTAAATCGAAACCTTTAGAGTCTGGTCTTTTCTACTTGAAAGGATGTCACAGTTTAATTTCCCAAATAAAACCAAAGTTAAAAAATTAAAATTGAGAACATTAAAAGCTCGAAATCATCATAATCCAGATTAGACAAAAACATTACTCCTCATTTTCCCCAATTTTCTTGCCTTTTTAATCTGCTTTTCTTATGAAACTCAGTTCTTTCAGTGCTTCTGCATGGCACGAAACAATTCCCTTGATTTTTCACGGAAGCTGAAATCGTGGTTATTTGCACAACCAAAGCTGTTGCACCACTTGCATTTCCATACCTCTCAGACAGCTAAATTTAACGAGTTAATTACGTGGGGAGGAGAGGGGAAGTGCAAGAAAGGCTGCACCTGGCAGCAGGAAACCATCTCTGCTTGCTCCAGGAGCAGCTCTGGAGCCCTTTCATGGAGGAGCCTCTTCATCATCCCATTCACCTGCTCAATGCTGGCACATCTCATTTTGTACATTTTGTCCCCATTTGAAAAACTACAATAACTCAAAAAAAAAAAAAAAAAAAAAAAAAGGAGAAAGCTGAGAGGTTTAATTACTTTTATCCCTGTCTGAGAGGCACTTTCAAGTATAGCCAGGGTTCCTGGAATTGCAGTCCCAGTGCCAGGGAGAAAATGAACAGCAAGAGACAGGCTAAAAAAATCCCGGGCTCCCGGATATTTGCCTGAAGCACAGCTCGTTTCCAAGAAGGAGGATCTGTAAATCTGCCTGGGGCTGGGCTCCAGCAACGCCCTTCCCATCGCTCTGCTCCAAGGTTACACCGAGCTCGGGGATTTAGGGACCCTCCACGTGCACAGCTCAGGCTGGGTGAGGGGGGCAGTGTGAGAGGTGAGGGTGGTTCTGTGGATTTAATGAGAGCCTTGAAGTTTTGCCTTTCTCAGGTTTTCACAAGGACAGGAATTTGTAACAGTGGTTATGCACCTGCAGGGTGTGTGGCAGCCGTGTGTCTTCTTTTGCAGAAGGTGTGTTTTCAAAAAGGTGTTGCCTTCTTGGACCAATGAGTCTTTTCCGTTATGAGAGGCTCTGTGTCCAGCACAGGCTCCACACAGGAGCTGGTTCCCTGACAGAGGAGCTCTGGGAAAGGCACAGCTCTCCAGCCTCCAACCCCAAACACAAACTGAGCATCCCCAGAGTCATTTCCATGGAGTCACCTTGGCGGGGTCTGCAGCACCAGGCAGTGCCAAGGCAGGACAGGCAGCCCTGGGAGCCCAGGTGCCAGCTGAGATGCCAGCCTGGGGTGTTCAGGGTGATGAGACACCGAGTGCAGCCCTTGCCTGGGATGCAGGGATGCTGCAGGGTACCAGCTCAGCAGTTTGGTACCTGTCACCTGCCTCAGTGCAGCGGGGGTTCTCCTCAGCTGCAGTCTGAGTCCTTCAGCCAAGGCACACAGAGGGACCAGGGGATGCTCACCTCACTTCTACTTTAAATCTTTTCACGGTTTTGTTTGTTTTGGTTTTGCTTAAGCCCCTCGTTTGTAAAGAGGAAAACAAACCTAGGTATGATCTCATGAGTCTGGGGATGGTGAGCTCCTGTAAATCACAAATTTCTCGTGGACAAGAGGCAGTAGCCAAGGCTTGTGGCTTTCCCTGCACCTCACAGACAGCCTTGCCCTGCCTGGCTGTGCATGCAAACAAACACCACAGCTCTGCCTCAGCTCAGTCCCTCAGGCCACTCGCTGCAGCTGAGCTGCCCACGCAGCGTTTGGGAACTGCCACGAGGCAGCTGGATCCCACAGACCCCCCTCTACAAACATCCCTGCAAAAAAAACATCCAAGAGGCTCAGAGTATGATGGGAAGTACACAACAGATACACCAAGGCCTTGCTCTGTCCCTCTCCTGAGCTTTCTTCACCCTGAGTCACCGTGGCCACTACAGGATCCAAGCCCACCTCAGTCCCTCATCCCAGCAGCACAGGGATTCAGGCTGAGCTTTCCCAGCACATTCACTGCAGTCCCAGTCCAGTCACGCCTCCTACAGCAGCAGCAGGACCAGAGCAGTGCCACCACTGAGCTGTGAGGGGAGGCACTGGCTCTGCCCCTGCAGCACAGCCATGAGCAGTGGGAACCCATCAAATACCACCCCGTGGAAGGGACAGGGGACAGGGAGCTCCCAGGGGACAAGGATCTCTTGGGGGACAAGGATCTCTTGGGGGACAGGGACCTCTCAGGGGACAGGGACCTCTCAGGGGACAGGGACTTCTCAGGGGACAAGGATCTCTTGGGGGACAGGGATCTCTCAGGGGACAGGGACCTCCCAGGGGACAGGGACCTCTCAGTCCCACCCTCATACCAAGTCCTGAGCAGTCTCACAGCAGCACTCACCTCTCCATCCACCTCTCCTGCAAGGACACCCAGCCTCTCTCTGTCACTCTTCTTTCCATGGGTCAGGATCCTCTTTCACAACCCACCTTAGAATCAGTTTAACATCCCAGCAGCCATGGACAGGAAGTTCTTTCTCACCATCCCCTCATACCTCCAGGCCCTTTCTCACACAATAAGCTCGTGGCCCCTCTGCAGGGTCAGCAGCAGTTCCCAGACACCTCTAAGCTGCCAGATCAGACCCTGCAGTTGGATGAGCAAGGCCTGGAGCATCTCCTGGTGCTGCCAGTGGTGCTGGGGAGGTTTTAACCAAGCAGTCCAACACCATCTCTACCAGAGCAAGGGAATGACTCCCTCCTAACTCCCCTGACAGTGTCACAGTTCATGACACTGACCTCCCATCCCTGAACAAGCTCAGCTTCTGCAGAGCTGACAACATCCATTTGGTCCACACAGAAACCTGGGAAGATCAAGAGGGATAAATGGCTGAAGCACCAAGGACCCTGTTTTGCAAAGTCACTTTCCTTGATCCCATCCATATTTCAGCACAGCTCCAACTGAGCCCCATTAATGTAATTGATTCTTAATGGCATTCTCCAAGAAACCATGTGAAGATTTTAACAGGCTATTAGATGGAAATTAAGCCTCACCCAAACCTTCCTCCTGTGGAACAAAGGTTTCCAAAGATGCAGGGGGGCTATTCCATTCCTGCTAATGGACAAGAAGGTTTGATTTGAGGAAAAGAGACACTAATTCTGCGTTTTCCAGCCCTCACAGAGGTTTGTAGTTACAAGGAAAAGGTTTCTCATCCTTCCCACACAAGCCAGATCAGAGGGCAGCCCTAGAGGGATCAGAAGCAGAAGTGCTGTTTGATGAGCTGGAGGGCTTCCAGGTTTCAAAAAGGAAAAATAAATACAAATTTTATTTGCTTTTGTCCCCTGGGCACCTTCATGCTAAGCAGGCCCTGGCCAATTGCTCAGATGTGACCTTTGAAACCCAAAGAGTGAACCTGGCCCGGGGTCACAGCTGTGGTTCCAGCATTGCTGGAGCCCTGGGGAGGATTCTGCTGCAGGAAACCTTCACAGCCCCTTCTGTGCAAAGAGGCACCAGGAAAACACTCCCAACTTCTCCCTTCCATTCAAGAGCCACAGCTTTTGAAAGCCAAGCCATGACTGCAGCATTTCAAAGCTCAGTGATGCTGAGCGCTGCCTTCGCCGTGGGGAACATTCCCCTCTCTCCATCCCAGGTGGAGCCCCCCATCTTCACACCACAGCACTCGTGGACATTTTGACTCAGAGCATGTCACCTTCCCTGTGGGAGTCCAGGCTATTTCCCTGACTCCTTTGGGGATGCAAAAACCCCCATGGCAGACCCCTCTGAGACCCCCAAGTGGTGCCCAAGAGCTGCAGGGGCTGGATTTGGCTCCTTGGGAGAGTTTGCCAACACTGAGGGAAGAATCACAAAACATGAAAGTTAGCAGAGTGTAAATTAGAATATTAAAATGTAGAATAAGTAGGTTTTAGATTGTTTATATTAAGGGCCATGTGGTCAAGATGGAGGAACCTGGGTGTGGTGGGCTCCTTCTTCCTTCTTCTTCATGTCATCCATGTTGGGGAGGCATCCTGGGAACCACAGGTTGGATGGGGAAAGAACTGGACATTGCAAAGGGATTGCATGGCATTGGGAAGAGTCTGTAAACATTGTATAGGTAGTTTTAGTATAAAAGATTTGGCACAGCCCGCCCAGGGACAGTTCTGTGATGGTCGCCTTGCAGAGCTGATTGAAACCTTTCAGAAGATAAGATAAATAAACAGCTTTGCAACAACACAAGGTCGTCTCGAGAAGCTTTCCTGCTGAAAACTCCGAGAGAAGCCAGACTGCTGACCACCTGCATGTCCTCTCTGAGGAGGTCTCGTGCCTAGAGAGACCCCAAAGGTCCAAGCCTGCCTGGGGTTCAGCTGTGCCAGACACCCCCAGTGCAGCCCAGGGTGCCAGGCTGGATTTAACACGTTTAACACGAGCGCTCATTCCGTGCTCCCACTCACTGTGAGTGAGCAGCTAGGAGGTTTCTAGCTGATGGTTTCTAGAAGAGGATGCTGTTACCATCTCTTTTACTTCTGATTCAAGTTCCCCACACTGCATTTCAACATTTTTAAAGGCTTATTTTTACTTCTTTTGAGATGTTTCAAACGCTGCTTTTCAGTGCTGACAGCCAGCCTCCTTCACGAGAACATTGCAAAGTCAGGTACCAGCACTGCCTTCATTTTTAAAGAGGTGGAAACGTGGAAACAAAAGGGAAAAAAAACCTAAAATCTCTTATTAGCCAAAGACACGAGCAAAAGAGAAAAACAACACCCAAAATCCCATCCATTGCCCAATCTGCTCATCCTGCATCATTCTGGATCTGCCTCACACACAGCACCAACTGCTCCCATGGTCTCCTAACTAAAACAAGAAATTGGATCATGCTGAGCTTCCTTTGTCCTTCTCACTCTTTGTGAAAGGCAGGGGTTACCATCATCTTGTATCTGTTTTAACTGGCTTTAAAGTTGTAGCCAGAGAGTGAAAAAAAATTAAACCTTTTTTTAAAATATGCTTTGGGTGGTCCTGTCTGTACAACTGGTAACCAACTCGAGCATTTCCAAATCCTCTTTCATTGTACCTATCTAATTTTAGTACTTTTTTGATTATTATAGAACAAGACATTTAAAGAAGCTCAGGATTCATCCAGCCAGTCCAGGAGGAAAGTTTGGCCACAGAACTTCAGGAATTTGGAATGCTTCTGCCCAGGAAATGGATAAATAAGGCTGAGATTTGGCATCAGAAGACAAGAAAGGTAAAATTTTTCATTTCAGCACATTTTTCAGAGCAGAGATAAGCTGCAGAGATCTGTGATGAGGTTATTTGTGTTATCAGCTAAATGGTTTTGAACAGATACAGCATCACTTACTTGGAGCACAAGGATATGAACTTCTGAAAATAATGGGATTAAAAATAAATGTAAGGAGTTTTCTGGGCTTCAGGCTCCATCCTGCAGCCAGAGCAGCCAGAATTCAGTGGTCCATGTCTTTATCAAATCACCTCATCTTTTCTCCATGACCCTCAGGAAAGGTGCTACCCACCCACCAGCAGCCAAGAGTGCAGATCCTTCCCAGTGTGGAAATAACTCCCTGAAGCTCCCACAGCCTTGGCTGCCCCTTCTCCAGCTCTGGGGCCAGAGCAGCAGCAGAGATTTGTCCCTGGCACTGGAGGGAGGTTGGCTGATGCTCCTCCCCAGCAGGACAGCTTTCATGCCTGACTTGTGGCAGCTGGACGAGCTCTCAGGTCTGACTGAAGCCTCATTGAGGACAGGGCCCCCCTCTGATTAGATCATTTCACCTGCCAGAATCTTCTCCTGTCTTCCAGACCCTGCCAAGTCGGGAGGCTGGGGCTGAGATCCTCCCAAAGCCAGGTCAGGGGGATGCTGCACAGGGACAGGGAGCAGTGACACCCCTGCAGCTCTGAGGGTGCCAGACCTCCCTCTCTACCAAACCAGCCCTGCTGTATCAAAGTGACAGCCTGGGATTCTTTTTAAATGAGTGATAATTGTCAGCCCCAGATCTTTTCCTGAAGCTGAGGCTCGTGGGGATGGAGGGCACACCCAGCACTGGAGAGTTGACGTTTCTCTCTGAGCTGCAGCAGGAAGATGTTTGATCTTTAAATCAGACATGAAGTGATGAAACAGCACCACTCCTATCGCTCTTGTTTCGTGTCTGAACTGACAAAGTTCCCAGGTCAGGCTGGATCCTGCTCTGAGCCCTGGCTCCTGCAGGATTCAGAAGAAATTACAAGATAAAGAAAAGGACAATTATGAAACAGCCTGTTCACATTTCCACCTAACTTATTCCAGGGAGCACCAGGGAAAGGCCTGATCATCCCCCTTCAAAAAAACCCATTTCCCTTCTGCTGGATCTGAAGATGATCTCAAGGCTGCTTTGGTCTCCAGACCCAAACCAGCCCATTTCAGCTCAGCAGATGCTTGTGATGATTTCCATGAGTTAATTACATTTCCATTAGTGAAGAAGTTCTAAAACTTCATTTTCGTCACTGATGCTTTTTGACTCCTACCAAAATAGAGAGGGAAACATGATTTCCTCTCTGCTTTTCTTTATCTAGCTCACCCTCATGAGACTTGGGTCTTAATTTTAACTCTCTCAGCCTTTTCATTTCTCCTTAAATGGACATTTCTTCAACCCTTTAATCATTTTCACAGCCTTCATCCTAAGCTCCCATGCCCAAACTTTATTTAAGGGTGCTGGTTCAGGGTGCTTGAGGGGGGGAAACTGAACCTAAAGGCTGAAAGATTGAACTATCTTCCATTTTTTAGTTCTTTTTAATTGGAAAATAAGCAGAGAGCCCCAAATTAAGTTCTTTCAAGGCTGTTTTGAACCAGAAGCAAGCTACATTCAGCCAAGTATTTCTGATTATCAGAGTTCTTCAGCACAGGAGCATTTTGTAGCTGAAAAAGTTTCAGTCTTCTCCAAGCAGCTCATTTTTGTCCTTCACTTATGAACTTCTACATCATCCCATGGACCATCAATGTGCTCCTAAAGCCTCAGTCTGGCTCTGGGACCTTCCAGTAGTGCAGAGTGCTACAGGGAATTTGTGTGACAAGGCAAAAAAGGGGAGTCAACTTTAACCCCTCTTCCAAAACTCCCCTGAGGAACCTTCAGCCCACAGATTCCTGGCTGAGAGCAGGAACTCTCTTTGGAGAGCCCCAGGAACAATTTCTATTCCCAGGGAAGCCCAATCACTGCTGCTGCTCCTTTCCTTGCTTAAATCTCACCCAGCCCAGCCTGAACTGACTTGAACTGAGCCAACACTAAAGCCATTATTGTCTAAAATTGGGTTTAACTCAGGAGTGACCTGAACTTCTTGCTCCAGAGGGAGGTTTTTAAAATCCTGCAGCTGATCACGAGAACCACCTACACGAGCACACCCAGCCCTGCAGCCAGCTCAGAAACCAAGACAGCTCCAGCACAGGATAAGAATATCCACCAGAAAAGCCTGACCTGTTTCCTGAAAGCTCCACCCTGAGATCACTGAGCAAATGAGTTTGTTTCATTTCTTAATCCAAATTAATTTGGATTAATTTGGACTTTTCTGGCCACCAAAATGTGGGAAGATGGAGGAGGGAGGAGACACAATAGTGTCAGACATGCACTGATGCTGACCATGCCAGGAGGGAAAGGTTTCTCCTGTGTATTGTTTAGGTGGGACTTTTAGGGAACATTTCAAACCTCTAATCTCACCCCACAGGTTTGATGTGTGCACAGGAGGCACGACTTTCTCAGGCTGAGCTGCTGGGCCTGCCCAGGGCAGAAAAATGGTTTTGTCATATCAGGAATTCATCCAGAGGAGTCATCCTGCAGCCTGACCCCAATCACATGGGATCCCTTCCTCTGTCCCAGCCCCATCAGACCCTTCAGCACAGGGAAGATGAAAGAGAGCTGGAGTTAAACAAAAAACTTGTGGAACTGTGTGGAAAAGCATCTCAAGGTGCTGATCCTGGGCTTGGCTTGACCTGGAATTCAAACATTCTCCAGATTCCAGTATGGAAACCTGGCCCTGGCTGGGGCATCCTACACACCTCATTGGCTCAGCAAGAACGGAATGGAAAATCAGTTTTCCAAATCCAAGTTTCCCAAATCCAAGTTTTCCAAATCCAAGTTTTCCAAATCGAGGTTTTCTTGATATTTTTAGAGAGCCCTGAGGAAGGGAATGGTCTGAGATCACCCAAATCTTTGGGTTGGATGTGGATCCAAGGATATGTTCAGCCTAGATCACAATTAAACCAGGCTGATTTCCCAAATCCTCACCCTTTTCCACAACCACAGGCAGGTTCTCCTCTCTTTGCCATCCCAAGCTGCTCCCTTGGGAACTGGGACACAGCAGCAGCACCATTTGAGAAACAGGAGTCTGAGGTAACCTGCACCCTCCTCCTCATCTAATTATGGGACAGCATTCAACACCACACACACCACTTGGGTATTTTGGGCTTGGTGATATTTTTTTGTTGTTTGTTTGTTTTTAAAGAAGGAAGCATTAAAAATAAGAAATTAAAGCACTTTGGAGCTGCAGTTTGATTTGCTGGTTTGGGGTTGAATTCCCAGTATCCACCCCCAGTGTTTTCCACCCCCAGGTGCCCACAGGACACGGTTGCCAGGGCAGGATCAACATAAGGAGCAGATCCCAAGGTCCAGAGTCCTCTTCCCACCTGCAGGTTCCACAATTGCCTGTGCAGCTGCTTCCCTTACAAGAGAAAATATTTCCCTGCCACCCACCTGCCTTTGAGAGCCATAAAAAGCTAAAAATACAGTCTGGACTCTGGACCAGTGATCCTGTGTGCCTCTGATAAAGCCCTGGCTGCCATGAGATGCAGCCCTTGTTTCACTTGAGGTGGTCACTCCTACTTGACAGCTGCCCAGCTTCAGGGAGAGGCAAACACCCATCAGTATTGTCTGGTGAGCACAAAGCTTCCACAAACAGGCACAAGATGGAAACCTGGATGGTTTTGTTTCCTCTCTCTTTAATAAAAAGTGTTTGTGCCTCAACTTCCTGGCTCCCTATGCTGTCCCACCATTATCACTTCCCACCCCAGGTATTCAAAACCTCACAGTCCCTTTTAATAAAGAGAGCAGCACATCAATCTCATTATCTGTTTGCCCTTGAGAAGTTCTCTGACCTGAAACGTTTGGTTTGCCACCATCAGAGCAGAGGCAGAGAAGGATCATTCCTGCCAGGGAAGGGCTGTCCCCACCTGCAGGTGCTCTGAGGGGCTGGGACCATCTGCAGCCTTCCTCTGAGCACAGCCTGGAGTCCTCCTCTGCCCAGGAAAGTCTCCTGATTTAGCAGCCAGCCACACAATTACTCACCCACCCGCTTCTCTCAACCTGCCTCCAGCCACCCCCACCAAAATCGATGCAGAAAAGCCACTACAAGCAACAAAAAAAGACACGAGCCCTAATTAACTCCCTGAGAGGCTCAGCACAGCCTGGGTCCCCCTTTGCTCAGAGAAACAAGCCCAGAGGGAAAACCTTCCATCCCAAGGAAGCTGCTGCTCCACTGGGCATAAAAAAGGAAATGGGGACATTTGCCAGGTGGGTTTAGAGGCCTCAAACCCTTCCTGCCTGTCCAGTCTTCTCTGAAGGGAGCAGCTTCTGCAGCTTCCAACAGCCCAGACAGCCAAGGGACAGAGGACAGAACAACTTCTGTTCAACCTGAGACCTCACACACCCTCCTCCCTCCCAGTTACAAACCCTCTCTGCTTCAGAAATGAAAATTTGGTTGCTTGTCTTGCTCCCTTGCTGCCCTCACCCACCAGCCAGAGCCCCAGGTAACACCTGATAGGTGAATTCCCTGCCTTGTCCACCTTTATCTGATTTAATTTCAGAAGGGCCCCTTTATTCTTCTGAGCCAGCAAGTGTCCATCCATCACTGGAGCACAAAAGAAATTGAAAGGAAGGATCAGCTGCATTAAAATCCACCAGGGCTTTGCTCCTCCGTGTGAGTGCTGACAGCACTCACCCCGAGTCCATCCCCACCCCACCCAACAGCTCCTTCTCCTTGTGGCAGCCAACCAGGGCTGAGCTGGTTCCTCCTCAAAGGATCCCTTTTCCCATCTCCTGTTGCTGCTCTGCTTTGCTTTCTAGCACACAAGTGCCAGAATCTCCACACTGGGGAAGCAGAGGGAAATCTGCATTTCCCTGCTCCCATCCCTTCATTCCCTACATCTCCAGACCCACAGCTGGTACACAAAGCATTGAGCAACTGCCTAAGGGGTGCTGCAGGGCATCCAAGGGGGCTGATTTCATTTGAGGTTCATTTTTCTAGTTAGTTCTATGGTTATTTGCAAGTGGAATATCGAATCAAAGGATCACAGCAAGGTTTGGGTTGGGAGGGACCTTAAATCCCATCCCATCCCACCCCTGCATGGCAGGGACACCTCCCACTGTCCCCAGTGTCCAGCCTGGCCTTGGGCACTGCCAGGGATCCAGGGGCAGCCACAGCTGCTCTGGGCACCCTGTGCCAGCCCTGCCCACCCTCGCAGAGAAGGATTTCTTTCCTAGTATCTCATTTAAACCTCCCTTCTGTTTGGAGCCATTTCCCCTCATCTTGCCAGCCTTGCACACAAAGTACACCAGAGCTCAGATATCCTCATTTAAGGGCTCCTGAATGCACAGGAACATGCACATGGAGAGAGAGAAATGCTGGAGCCAGAGCTTCTATGAGTATTTGACAGCTTTAAGAATTCCAGCCCTCACCAAGGCATTTCCTTGGTCACATCTCCCCTCAAACCCTGTCTGGGAGGCACATCCACCTCAAAGGGGCAGATCCAAGGTCCAAACCTGCTGCACAGCCAGGCTGGGTGGTTCCTGTGCCTCCCACTCTGTCAGTCATCACTGCACCCAAGGCTGCTGCTCCTCAAACTCAGCACCAGGAATAGCAGCTCCCACTGCCCACATAGCAGGATGATCCTGGTAACCAGCAACGCTCACAGCCAGGAGGAGCAGGGCTCGATGCTGGCACTAAACGAGCTGCCTTCCAAATGATTAGCAGCATCAGGAGCTGGGAGCACATTTCTCTGATAATCAAGATAATTCTGGCTTTTGTAATTTGTTCCAGACAGCCTGAGACATCCGCAGCCGCCCGGAGACTTTGTGCACATCGCTTGGCAGCTCCGGGGCTGGCACACGCTGTCTCTGCCAGTCCCACCCAGGGATGCAGGCAGCTGATCCAACTGGCTCAAGAAGCCACCAGAACTCTTCGAGAGTGTTTAATCCAGGCTGATTGGAAGCCAAGAGAAATTAATTCTGCTCATAAAGGACAGGGCACGATCCTTGTCAGCGCTCCATTATTTCATACCAGCCTCCAGCCACTCCTGGTGTTGGGCAAACACCCCATGGTTGTGGTCACTCCATGAGGATGTGGCAGAACTGGGAATGGACCAGGGCAGCAGAAAAGGCCTGTGGTGCACAGAAAAGCCCTCAGGCCAAGGGAGGTTGGGCAGCATAAATCTCTGACTGGGGAAATGCTGGTGTTTCATAAACCACAGGCATGCAGGAAAAGGAATTCCTCTTCAAACCTTACTGGAAGGCACCAAGGGGAATCTCAGGTAGCTGGTGATGAAAAAGGGACATGCAGCTCCTTTCTTGGGGTATGGAATTAAATCCTAAAGCCCATTACCCATGATATAATTAAACCAAAAGTACAGACAAGCTCCAAAACACAAGTGAGGACAGAGCCCTTGGACATCATAGTTTAAAAGCCTTTTTTTCCCCTAGACATCTGAATTTTTGGGAATCACAGATCAATATCATTTTGTCCATGCCTTGTTCTCCATCCTTCCCCTCAGCACACAGCCCCTGACACCAGCTCCAGGTAAAGCCAGCAGTTCTCCAGGCTGTGCATCCAAAGGGAGAAAACCTGCCATGAACTCCAAGAGGAGCAGGTCTGAGCTCATGGCTCCAGCTGGGGAATTTGGGGACAGGACAAATTTGTTCCCAAAACTGTGAACTTCTGAGATTTTTAACCCAAAACACATAGCAGCAACAGAGTTAAAAGTCTCTTTGCCTCCAGCTTAGCAAAAGTGCATTAAGATCACCCAAGCCCAGGCCAGTTAAAAAACTACAATTTTGTGTGATTTAGAGCTGCTAATGGGTGATGTCATCACTGGAGCCAATGCAATCCCACATGAGCAGGAGCTATAAAATTTGTATTTTTTCTCCCCAACAGCAACAGGCCCATCCCAGCAGGTGCAGATTTTATTGAGACTCTTCTACAACTGGTGGAGATCACAAGAAATCACTTTAAAAAATCACAGAGGAAACAAAATCTTTCAAGGGGAGCAACCTATTCTTTCCCCAGGCCTTTATTATCAGCAGATCCACAGGTTTCCTTGGAAGCAAATGAGAAATAGGCACCACAGCATTGCTGGGGAAAGAAACCGAGGGAGTATTTTCTGGAACAACAAACCAAAGCCATTTTGGGCCACTGTCTGTTAGACTCGAGTTTAGCTCAATAGGATATTGATCCTGGCTGCATGGAACACAGCCCTGATGTATTTCCTGATTAACAACTTCTGCTGTCTGCTTTGGACAAACTAAATCTCCCTCGTTGCAGGTAGGTAAAAAATATATTTATCAATAATTGCAGGGTGCAGGCATTGAGTAGCCAAAAAAACAAGAAGGAAAAAAGGGTTGGAAAAAGCAGGTGGGAAGGATTGCTGCATGATCACTGGAATATTTACATAAGGCTAAGTTCAATCAATGCAGAGCCTTCCCCCACAGCCTCCTCCAAAGCACACCCAGACTCTGGCTGGCCTTTTTCCTATGGAAACAGAGAATGAGAGCAGAGCTGCTCTTTGCTTTTCTGGGGCTTAGCTAAAAGCTGAAAATGAGATCAGGTTTTCTGACATTCACTGTTTACCTTAATAAGAGCGGGGTTAGCAGGTACACAACTCTGTGTGGGGTATCATGGGACATTTTCATGATCTTTCATGCTTACACAGAGATAAAAAAATTAAAGAAGAGGAATCAAAATCCCTCTATAATATTGAAGATCAATGTAAAACTGAGCCTGGGAGCTGAGCACTGCCTGGGAAACATGAAGCAACATTTTCAAGAAGAAATCTTGCACATATGGCAAAGAGAAGCTTTTGATAGAGTAGCAAAATGATATTTCAAAAACTGATGTCCTACCTCTCTATATTTATAAGAAGGCATTAAGTACTGCCTTAGCACTGTCCTTTTTTATTATTCCCTAATAAATTACAGCTTGATCAATTTTGAAATGCACAGATCTGAGTCTGCCTTCCACAGAAATTAAAATTAAAGGTCTCCTTCGTGTTAGCACCTTGCAGCCCCTCCCTGGAGGGTTTGTCAGCAGGAAATTTCTCACTCATCAAGCTGACTCTGAAGTCTTGATGCAGAAACGAGGAGGATTTTGTCTCAAATAAACAGCACAGGTTTCCCCTCTCACCTGGGCTCGTGCAGGCAGTGGCACACTGGAGGAAACCCAAGGAAGAGGAACTCCAAATTTCCAGCACGACCCCATGGCAACACAGGGGCGAGCTAAGAACTTAATCATGATCTGGGCAATGCACAGCAAAACACACCAGGCTACAGAGAAAACACTAATTCAACCCCTGTGTGAAGCTGCAGAGCTTTCAGTGCTCCCTCCACCTGGGCTGGAAATATTCAGGAGAGCATCAAACCAAGCATGAGTAACTCTGTTATTTTCAGTACCTTCCCCATAACGCCAAAAATCGGGCACGGGCTCAAGTGCCTTGTTCAATCCAGCCCTCGAATTACAAGGATTAGAGGTCTGGATTTCCTCAGTGGAGATGACTCTTGGGCTCGATGCTGATGAGTTCAGCCTTTGCCAGCCCTGCTCTGCTGCCTGGTGGGAAGCCCTCGTACGAGGCGGTGTCACCATTGGAAACAGTGACGGGAACAGGACGGCACTTCAGAGGCACCCGCGGGGCTGCAGATGGCCCTGGGGGTCCTTGTTCCAGCTGCCTCGTCAAGCTGAGATCCCACAATTCATTCCCAGGATCAAAAAGCTGCAAAAAGCTCCCACAAGAAACCCAGCGCTGGGAGATGCTGGAGGCGCCGCACGGTCAGGGGGATCCCGCACATTTGGGGGGATCAGCCATATTCTGGGGGGATCCCACACATTTGGGGGGATCCCACACATTTGGGGGGACCCAGCACATTTGGGGGGATCAGCCATATTCTGGGGGGATCCCACACATTTGGGGGGATCCCACACATTTGGGGGGATCCCACACATTTGGGGGGACCCAGCACATTTGGGGGGATCACACACATTTGGGGGATCCCACACATATGGGGGGATCCCACACATTTGGGGGGACCCAGCACATTTGGGGGGATCACACACATTTGGGGGGATCCTCACATTTGGGGGGATCCCACACATTCTAGGGGGACCCAGCACATTTGGGGGGACCCAGCACATTTGGGGGGATCACACACTTTTGGGGGGATCCCACACATATGGGGGGATCCAGCACATTTGGGGGGATCACACACATATAGGGGGACCCAGCACATTTGGGGGGATCACACACACTTGGGGGGATCCCACACATTTGGGGGGATCCCACACAACTGAGGGGATCCCACATATTTGGGAGGATCCCCACATTCCAGGGGGATCCTGCATATTTCAAGGGGATCCACACATTTTGGGGAGATCCCACATACTCCAGGAAGATCCCACACATTTGGGGGGATCCCACACATTCCTGGGGGAGCCTGCACATTCCAAGGGGATCCCGCGGCCGTTTCAGCCTCTGCTGCAAAACTTGGAATGTCTCGGTTGCAAAATAAAACCAACAAACTCTGAAGTCCAGGGTTTATGGAGAAAAAAAATTAAATTTAAAAAAAGGAATTCAAACCATGCCTGAACAATATGGTTGGGATTCAGCAAAGCTTTTCTGTAGAGCTTGAACTTGAAGTAGAGAACCACTGGAGCCAGCTGAATTCCAGCAGACATTGGAATGCTTTGCTGTAGGATAAACTCAACCAATGCCAAAGCCCTTTCCAGAATCAGGGCCTTAATTTTTTTGGGTTTTTTTGGGCCTTAATTTTTTTTTAACACAAACAACAGTGTGGAGCTAACTAGGAATCAGAGCAGAGCGTCAGTGAGAGTAATTGTAGCATCTGTGCTAATTCTCTTTTCATCCTGGTACCCCCTGCTTCTAAGTATGGAAATCTGATTCTCCTTGTGCCTCCACTGAAGTTTCTATTGATTAAATACCCAGCCCCAGCAGCAGGAGAATCAAGCCCTGCATATTTATTCTCTTCCTCTTAATACATCAAGAATTCCCTTTGGCCTCTCAAGTGCTGTATCACAGGGTGCCCTGAATGCAAATGGAATTACAGTGATCATGGAGCTAATGAATACATTTGTATATGTATGCAAGCATCTCCCTACTCCTCACCAGCAGCAGGAGCAGGGAATCTCCACCTTCACCACACACACAGGCAGGGAAGCTGTGGGGAAGGATGGATATGGGAAGCATATCAATAGCAGGAGCCAGGCTGCAGTTTCTGGGGAGAAATGAACTGAAATCCTTCCAAGATGAAGGCTGCAAGCTCAGGACCTCACACAGACCTTTGGATCGCTTCCTCTGAAGCTTTAAAGCCCAATTTGTAGACTAGAAGTGTTCATGTTTATGTTTTTATTACCCACCAGCATCACCCTCTATTTATATAAATAGACAGAAACTGCTGCAAAGCATAATGTAAAATATTGTCAGCATTTTCAAGAGACATCAGTGATATCATCTCAAACCAGGGTACAAAATGCACATGTAACCTTTTCACCTCCATCCTTAATAAGACATTTTGAATTCTTTTCAAATACCTTTAAATTCTTTTGAGAAAAGTTATTTTATAAGGGAATAAATTCTTTCCTGCAGAAACTTGGCCGATTTCAGAGTTGTAACAGCTTAAAAACAGGATGCATTTAATTTGTTAGCACACTCCATGTTGACTTCAAAGTCATCCTGTAATATCAGAAACTAAATTGATTCAAATCAGGTTCAAGTACCAGTGGCAATTAGAACCTGCAAAGTCACAGAAATGTCAGGGAGTGTCTGGATCAGATACACACTGGAATATCTACAAGGAAATATCCTCACAACCACTTTTGGGTTGGTTCAAACGCTTGGCAAGTGACTCACTCAGCACAAGAGCCATTCTCTGGGTTTGCTACACACAGGTTTTAGTTCTGTTCCACTCCAGTCAGTCCCAGCCCAGCCCAGAATAAATAAAAATCAAGGTGAGAGTCCCCATAAGCTCAGGGGGAGAGGAGGTCACTCACCCTGTGAGGACCACCACGAAATCCATCACGTTCCAGCCGTTCCTCAGGTAAGAGCCTTTGTGAAAAACAAAGCCCAGAGCGATGATTTTGATCCCAGCTTCAAAACAAAATATTCCAATAAAGTAGGGCTCGGTGTCGTCCTGGAAAAGAAAGGAAATTCCAGGAGTCAAGGAGATATCCATGTTATATCCATGATAACCCATCCTCTAAACTGCCACAGGCACCAATTCACACCTTCTCCACTCTTTGAACAGCTGAAATTAGAAGGTTTAAGTTTACTGGAACTAAGCTCAGAGAGGAATTTAATTATTATTTCTCTGAAATGAATTTTCTTTACAAATTGGCAATCCTCTTGGCTTCATGTTGGTTTCATGCCACACTTTCCTCCTTCATGGAATGTTCTGGAGAGAATTTTGATGCGGAAATTTTGCTCTAAGGGTATGTTTAAATTAGAGATGACAGATTTCTGGAGTTATTGGCATGGAAAATGCTCCACAATTCATCCAGGAACCTGAAACAAGAAGGTGTCTTGGGGGGTAATAGTCAGCACAGCAAGCCTGACAGCACTGACAGGAAATTATTTATTTATCATTTATTCCATCAGTTCTTTCTTCACTCCTTCTCCTCCATTTTATCAATTTTTACAGCTGCAGCCTCATTTGTTTTCTTTTCACTGGGGATCTGGTTCAGGGAGAAATCCCCAGCCCCTCCCACGAGCAGCAGGAGCAGCAAGATTTGTGTCAGGTCCATGGTGCAGACTAACACATCCCTTGGGATGGCAGATTCGTGTCCTTGCTCACTACAGAGAAAATCAAGCTCAGTCCCTACAGTTTTACTAAACCTTTTATTCAATCTCTGCACCAGATCTCTCAGGATTAGACTTTATTGACAGGAGTTTCAGCTCTAATTCAGTGCCAAATGGAAGCATTCACATTTGGAAGGAAGATTTGGGCAAGAAATGAGAACAAAGCAAGAGGTAAAAGCAGCAGGCATCAATTGCAAGAACTTGTTCATCAGCTTTGGCACCAGTAACCCATTTCCAAATGTGCCTTAGATCCTGGTTTTCAGTTGAATTCAGTAGATGTAAAGCAGCCCTGCCCAAAAAAGAAGCAAACTTCCACACTGAGAGATTAGAAATCTCTTTTCCAGTGGCTTTGGCATTTCTGGCCACCAGAACCAAAGAGCTGAGCTGCTGTTAGAGGCATAGCTGTTTATATTTTGCAGTTCTCCCAGTGACAAAAGGGGATTGTTTATTCTCTGATGGAAAAAGAGCAGGAATGTCGAGGTTTGTGGCCCCAGAACCAGGGAGGGTTTGGCACAAGCACAGCAGCTCCTGCTCAGCTCTGGCACAGACCCACATCTCAGGACAGTGCTTGCTCCACAAATTAAAGTTTTCACCCCTAAATTTGGGCTTGTTCAGCCTCCAGAGGTGATGCTGGGAGGAGCCCTCAGCCCTGGGTGTCCCTGCCTGTCCCTGTGTGTCTGTCTGTCCCTGTCTGTGTGTCTGTCTGTCCCTGTGTGCAGGGGGCTCAGACCTGAGCCCAGGAACTGCCCCAGCACAGGAGGCAGAACTTGTGCCCTGGGCAGTGCCCAGCCCTGAGCAGAGCCCAGACAGGCTGTGGGGCCTCCTCCTGGGGATATTCCAGAGCCACAGTCCTGTGCCCTGTGACCCTCTGTGGTCCCCTCCAGCCTGACCCACCCTGGGATGTGTCACTTGACAGCACAAGGAGGCCTGGCTGGACATGACTGGAAAATACAACACCTGAGAGGCTTTTCCATCAGCAGCTGAATTCATCTTCTGTTCCCCATATCCCCACACACCTCAGTGGGAGCAGCTCTCCCACATATTTCATCTTTCACCCCAGGTTACCTCTGTTCCCCTCCACCTTTCTGAGCTCCCAGCCCCAGCAGCTCCAGCTCCCATGCCCCTGGGGTGAGGTGAAGTCAGTCCCAGGTGCTGCCTGGCCAGGGAGCAAAACACAGCAGGGGCCTCTTAAACTCACACTGAGCCTCTGGCTGAAATGGAGAGGAGAAAATGAAAACCCACCCCCAAAACTGGCTTTCCCTCCAGCCAAGGAGGGGTTTGCACAAGCAGCAGCCCCTCTGTCCCTCACTGCTGCTGCTCAGAGGACACAGGAGCCACCACTGCCAATCTCAGAGCTGTTCACCCACAGGGAATCAGGAGCAAAGGCCTCAGACCTGTTACAACCTTCAACAGAAATCCTACAATAAATATCTTCTTCCAGCAGCTGCTCCACAGTGAGAGCTGGAGGCATCCCAGGGCTCCAACCCAGCACAGAAAAGAGGGAACAAGGGAGAAGGGGTCAGAAATCATCCTGTGTGATTCCAGGAGAAACTCCTCACAGCTCCTCATGGCCACAGGAGCCCTGTGCCAGCCCAACCCACCTGTTCAACCCCCCAGCAGCTCCTGGTTCAACAGCTCCAGATAATGTCTGCACACAAAGGCCTCCCAGCCCATCCCAAATTCCCATCCCACAACTACTCGTGTGCCTCTAAAAATAGCTCTTCTAACACACACAGAAAAAGCTACCTTTACCCACATCCACTCCTCCACACTACTCCCTCACTTCCTTGAAGCCTGGTATCTACTCCAGTCTCTGCTCAATCTAGGTCAGGTGCCTGGTGATTACAGCTCCCAGCTTTAAAAAGCCAGGCTCCAGGTACTCCAGGCTTGGATGGGATGTGCTCTTCCCAAAGCTAGGGCTGCACAGAGCTCTCAGGAAGTGGGTCAAAGGAGTTTTTGTCAGCTTCTAGGGAAGCAGGAAGGCTCACAGGTGGATTTGGGTATTTATTACAAAGAAAAACTCTCATCTGTAGGGTTGGCAGGGAGCAGTTAGGGAAATAAGAACTGAAAGAGAGTCTTTTCTAAAGCCTGCCTAAATTAACTCTGATTCAGCCCAAGAATCAGGGCAGTAACAAGATGAAAATAAAATTTATGCCCCGATAGGGAGAGGTCTTACAACTGAAAAAAAAAAAAAAAAAAAAAAAAAAAGTAGGATTTATCTGGCTCTGTGTGATGGAAGGAGGGAAGGATGTGGGTGAACGCCCTGTGCAGCACTGACACAGCCCTGCCTCAGCTCAGAGTCCTGCCAGGACACCCTGAAGCCCCTTCAGACCAAAGGCTGTGCCCCTGCTCGGGTTCCAGAGGGGCAGAGCAGGTGAGGATGAGGATCTGTGTGCCTGCTTGGAAGGAGGGCAGGGAATCTGGGCAGCAGCCAGAGCTGTGCCAGCAAGTTGTTTGCTGTGGACACAGCAGAGCTTGAGACTGGGCCAAACACACATTTAATCAATATGTTTCTGATCAGAAGCAACTTCTGAGGCTGGAAAGTCATTACCATCCCTACTTCACGTCCTAGTGTCTTTCCTTGGCCTTGATGTGACAGCCTGGAGAGGTTTGGGTGTGAAAGGCTTTGTTCATGCAAAGGTTAATATGAGCAGCTCACATATTGCTGCTCTAAGTGCCTGTGGATGGCAGAAAGCATTAAATCCATTAGTAAATTGCCAGAGCTGTCATAATGAAAATCTAGGAAAAGTTATGTTCAGTCCTCACAGCCTAAACATGGGAGCCAAAAATCCTCAGCCTGCAGGGAACATCCCACAGCCCCTCTTGGTTGATGGTCGAGGACCTGAGCCAGTCCTCCAGCTCTGATTTTAACCAGAATTTCCAGCCCAGAGCCAAGTAATGCTTTTTGTGCAAATAGAAAACAGGCAGAGAGAGAATTCTCCTAACTCAGACTCTCAAAATCCTGGAATTTGCATGTACTGAGACATGTGCCCAGTTAACCCTGTTTGACAATAACAGGAGCACACAAAACAGCCCAGTAAGATTGCATTGCAGGATCATATCCTGGGTCTTGGGGAGATAAATAGAGGAAAATTTTGATTAAAAGACAAAAATAATTAAAATGTTTGCATGGTCTCCTCCCGTTTTTTTCTCAGCTTTAACAAACAGATAATCTTTTTTTTTTTTTTTTTCTTTGTATTTGTGGAACAAATTATGTGGGCAACTTTCATTTTCCTTCAACAACTCTGCCGACATCTCCCAGTCATAAAAGGCTTGTGATGTGCACCTCATATCCTTAATATCTGGTTAACTCTTCACTGATGATCTTCAATTTAGAGATTTTAATGAATCCAGGAAAAAAAAATTAAAAAAAGCCATATACATTAACCATTACCCAAAAAAAAAGACCAATTCCATTCCTGCTAAAGACAGCAATAAAGCACCTGCTGTTCTGCATGGACTTAGAATTTGGCTGAACAAACCTGCAAATGTATGGGAAATGTATGGGAAATGTATGGGAAATGTATGGGAAATGTATGGGAACGTTCCCCCACTGTGGTTTAACATGGATTTGAAACATTTTCAATGAAAAAACTTCCAGTTTATAGAAGTAACAGGAGAATTCTAAAGAGGTTTCACTTTGAAAACTAGAAGACAGTTTTTCTCCCTCACAATGCTTGTTCTTTCCAGCTTATGTTGAAAATAAAAATTATTTCATGACTTGTAAAGATTCTCAGTGCTACTCTATGAAAAATCACTTTATACTTCAGAGTTAGGAATGTGCTGGAGTAAAAATGGCTTCAGGATATCTGGATCAAACATAAAGGTGCTTGGGACAAAAACCAGGGGTTAACTCTTCCTTCTACCCGAGGCAGAGTCACCAGGACAGAGATTGTGCATTTAACTCACAGCTCTCTCACACTGTGCCCTGGCAATGCCAGTGGCTCTTTTTGGAATGATTTAGGCAGGATCTGAAGGTGTGTGCGCTGTAAAATGGAATTAATACACTGGGGAAAAGGACAATAAAATACCTCTAGGATGCCCTTATAAATTGAGGGATACAGAAAACATAAAACCAACATGAACCAAAGGATTGCCAAGCCAGAACATCCCCCAAACTGCTTTTCCCCCTCACTGAGCCGTGTGTTTCTAACCACGGGCGGCGCTTTCCTGCTCAGTCCTGGCTCTAAACCTGTGCTTTGCTCACACCCCCAGGCTGGCCTTGCCAACCAACCCCAAAGCACACAAAAACAGGTTTAATGGCAGAAAGATCTACATACAATCATTGATTCACTTTATGCTCGTATCTTCTTAATTAAAAATAATCCAACAGCGAGAGACAGCAAGCTCCGTGCAGGAGGGCAGCCAGCAGGAGTGGATCCATTTCCAAACCAGCAGCAATTTCTGACCCTGACACTCCAGATTTCTCACCAAAACACTTTTTCCTGCTTCTGGAGAATGAGATTCTGAGAGTTGCCCACTGGCATGGGCCATCCTTGGGAACTGCAGCAAGCACTACTCAGTGGCTCTCGTTCCTGGCAGCATGCCTAGTGTTATCTTTGTTTGCACAATATAGCGTCTACATGGAAAACACATATGGATCCATATTTATCCATCCTTTGAACAGGCACCAGGATTAATGCATTTAGGCATGCAAGACATTCCAGATCGTTAAAAGTAGGAGAAAAATCAAACTAAGAATTACACAGTTTTCCTACAGTGATGATAAATGGGAGAATAATTTTGAAGCTATTCTTCTATTTTCTTTTGAAATAAGGTAATTGGGCTCATTACCATAAAGCCTGCGGGTAGATTATTTTTCTCTGTAAGCTGGTTGCTTTTTTTTTTTTTTTTTTTTTTTTTGGGAAAGGATGTGTAATCATCTGAACCCGAAGTTTGCTTTGAAGGATCTGTGCTGTGGCAGGAAGAGACACACAAATCCTAAAAGGTTACTCTGCTCTACCACTCCCAGGGAAAATTAAAATTACACAGAAGTTCATTTGATTTCAAAGATAATTTTAAGATTCATCAGCTCCTTCCTGTCCTGGTTTAGAGACAACCCAAGTTTGAAGCCCTTCTGATCATCACACAAGGTGCAGCTCTCTCCCGTGGCTGGGCAGGGCTGGCTGGAGTGATGAAGCATTCTTGTGCAGATGGGATCGGGAGGGGACACTTCTCCTTGCAGTGACGGATTTTTTTCGGATTGTCAGATCAATGCCTGTCTGTTTACGTGTGGATCTCTAAAATAGATCCAAACACTCTCAACACCCAGCAGCAGACTGCTTTCTGTGTTAGACCAGGAACAAAAAAAAAAATGCAAAATGAATGAATGCAACTCACCAGTCTCTCTGACATCGGTGTCTTGTCTCCATCCGGCAAATGTTGTTCCAGAGCCAGCACAATACAATTGGCTATGATTGTAGCTAAAATCATGTATTCAAATGGAGTGGGGACCAGAAGTTAAAGAAGACACTGGACAATACAAGGAGAGCCCCATCCAAATCCTGGTTCTACCCACAGAGTTGCATTAATTGAGCATTCTAAGATTTCTCATATTTTTTTTAGATGTTTGGTCTCCTTGACTCCCTTGATTCTTTCTGGGGTGTGCTTAGAAGAAAAGTAGGCAATTGGCTCCTCTCTTCTTTGAGAGAGTTAGAGACTCACACACAATCTGAGCTGCTCAAGGAATTTGGGAGCAAGAAAGTGAAAGGTCCAAAGGAAATAAAAAACTATAATACCTATTGATTTTCAATGAGATTGATAAGCTAAACTGCCTCCAAATAGATTATACGGCCAAACACCATCTACTGAATTTTTCTTCAGAAACATTTACCTTTAGCATATGGGGCAAATAAGTGATGGGCATAAAAAGTTTAATTTAGAGTATCTACTCAGGTCTAAAACATGAATTACTGCTCAATTGCAATGCCCACTCTCGGTGACAATAAAACCCTCAGCGTCCTTTTGGGATGTAGGAGGGAAGTGGGAAGGGAAAATAATCCAAATCCAGCTCAGGTCCCACTTTGCTCTTTGCCACCATCTCCCACCCTGAGCTGTGCCGAGCCCCAGCTCTCCCAGGGTGGAGCCGTGCCATGGGCGGCAGCGGGGCCGAGGGCGGCCATGGCTCCGCTCAGCACCACGGGGAGATGGACCCAGAAACGTGGAGAGATGGACCCAGAAACGTGGAGAGATGGACCCAGAAACGTGGAGAGATGGACCCAGAAACATGGAGAGATGGACCCAGAACTGCGGGGAGATGGACCCAGAAACGTGGAGAGATGGATCCATAAACATGGAGAGATGGACCCAGAAACGTGGAGAGATGGACCCAGCACCACCGGGAGATGGACCCAGAAACGTGGAGAGATGGACCCAGAACTGCGGGGAGATGGGCTCAGCACCATGGAAAGATGGACCCAGCACCGTGGAGAGCTCAGCTCAACACCAGGGACAGCGCCGAGCGGCACCGCAGACACAACACCCCGAGGGCTCAGCTTGGCACCCCGAAGCGCTTGGGCACGGCCGGGAGATCGGTTCAGCATCGCGGGGAGCTCAGCTCAGCACCGTGATCAGCTCAGCTCAGCACCACCATCAGCCCGGCTTAGCACCACAATGAGCTCAGCTCAGCACCGTGATCAGCTCAGCTCAGCACCACCATCAGCCCGGCTTAGCACCACAATGAGCTCAGCTCAGCACCGTGGTCAGCTCAGCTCAGCACCACCATCAGCCCGGCTTAGCACCACAATGAGCTCAGCTCAGCACCGTGGTCAGCTCAGCTCAGCACCACCATCAGCCCGGCTTAGCACCACAATGAGCTCAGCTCAGCACCGTGGTCAGCTCAGCTCAGCTCTGCACTGTGGGCAGACTGGCTTCAGAACCATGGTCAGCTCAGCCCAGCGCTGTGGCCAGCCTGGCTTCAGAACTACGATCAGCTCAGCTCAGCTCTGCACTGTGGGCAGACTGGCTTCAGAACTACGATCAGCTCAGCTCAGCACCACCATCAGCTCAGCTCAAGCACTACGATCAGCCCGGATACAGAACTGTGATCAGCTCGGCTCAGCACTATGATCAGCTTGGTTTCAGCACCATGTTTAGCTCGGCTCAGCACCATGATCAGCCTGGTTTCAGCACCATGATCAGCCTGGTTTCAGCACCGTGATCAGCTCGGCTCAGCACCACGGTCAGCCTGGTTTCAGCACCATGTTTAGCTCGTCTCAGCACCATGATCAGCCTGGTTTCAGCACCGTGATCAGCTCGGCTCAGCACCACGGTCAGCCTGGTTTCAGCACCGTGATCAGCCTGGTTTCAGCACCATGTTTAGCTCCTCTCAGCACCACGGTCAGCCTGGTTTCAGCACCGTGGTCAGCTCGGCTCAGCACCGCGGACAGCGCCCGGCCCCGCCCGCCGGCCCCGCCGCTCGGGCGCGGGGAAGGGCCGGTGGCTCCGCCGGTCCCGCCGGCTCCGCAGCGCCGGGGGTCTCCTCCCCACATCCCCCGGAAAGATGCAGCAGAATCGCCCAAGAGGAAGGAGAGGGAAAGACTGAGTGTACCCGCGCAGCCAAGGCAGTGCTCTGCCTGTCACTGGGGGTTTGGGGCTTGTTTATCCAGACTTAAATGCAGGGAAGGAGAAATGGATGAGGAAATGCAGCAATCGCTGGGATTGTATAATATGGACAGAAAGATCAATACGTGTTTGTGTGATTTCAGAGAGAAGGGAAGTGCATTCACTCCACTGGTTATTTTTCCTGTTAGCCCCTCAGGAAGTGAAAACTGGGGAAGTCTAAGCAGGAGCTGGCCTCTGTGGCAACTGAAAGTGTTGCTAGGAGGCTGGGAGGAGGCCCTGCTGCTGTTAGCTGGGGATTAATAGGGGTGTGATATGAAATGAAAAGAAAACAACCAGCTCCCCTGAGACCCCCAGTGTAAAGCAGTCCTGTACACACACACACACACACACAAAATCTGCTCCCTGGGAGCCTCAGCCTGCTCCCCTCTGCTCATGGCTTACAACCATCACTCCGAGCAAAGCCCCCTTCTCACTGCAGCTCACTTGGCCTGGGAGCTGGGTCTCAGACAGAAAGCATCTGCCCCTTTCACAATACAGCAGATGATCCCTCTCCTCACTTACTGCCTCCTTCTGCCACAAGGCTTTGCTAATTTTAATTTTTTTTCTTTCGTGCAGCCTAAGCTTAGGCTACGCACCTAATCCAAGTGCCATGATTCATGTTGATTCGAATGGATTCCGGAGGGGATGTGCTAAAACCGAGCTGCAATGATTGCATTCCTGGGATTTACCTGTCAATGTCCCCTACTATCAATGCAGCTTCAACGCTAAGGTGTCACCATTTTTATCCCACATTCCTTCCTCTATTCACAGGAAGACAGAAGAGTTGAAAGGCTTCAGGATGAAAATGAAAATCAGGATTCATGGGCACGAATCTCACAGAACCTGACTTGAATTGTAGGAAATGTCAATCCATGCACCTGTACATCTCACCCCTAAAGACACCCTGACATGGCTTACACACACCCCGGCATCAAGCACATCAAAATCACCCTCGGTGCTCCTACAGAAGCAATTCCCTGATCCCCTGATTCCCACATTCCCATATTCCCACTGCCACGGCCGTGCATCATGTCGGGCACACGGCTCCCCGGCACACACACCCATGGCTCAGCCCGATCACAGCGTCTGCACCAGCACCAGCCACTCGTCCTGCGCTGCCTGGAGGGGTCTCTGCCCCTCAGCCTCCCTCTCCCCTCCCCACCTTCCCCCCGTGCCCGCACAGCCTCCCTGAAAGGATATGGCCACTCTGTTATTCGCTTGGCGTATTTCCGTATAACATTATCTTCACTGAAGATGAAGAGGGATCTGTTGACTGTGAAGCAGTTCTGTTTGACAGGGATGGGGTTGTAGAGAGCCATAGTCCTGGCTCTCTGAGCCATCGACTGTTTATACATCCTTTGGCCGGCTTGGGGGCCACCTTGCCGGCTGCTCCCTCTTCCAGCCCCGGCCGGCCCTCCACCTCCATAGCGGGTTGGCAGATCATCCCCAAACCGAGCCATCCTCGCAGTGCACGGAGCCGGGCGCTACAATCCAAACTGGCAGCCGAGGCGAGAGGAAGACGCATCACAGCGCGCAGCACTTCTCCCTCCGGGGGCTTCAGTTGCGGGATCGGGGTCGATCGCGGCAAAAAATAGATCGATATAGAATAAAACAAAAAATATCCCTTTTCCTTCCTCCACCCCCTGCGCTTCCCCGCCGCTGTGGCTGCCCGGGGGCAGGAGGAAGGCGCCGGGGCTCCGCTCACCTCCCCGCACAGGTGGCGTCTCTCCGGCCCGACCTCATGGCCGGGGCGGCGGGGGGTGGCCGCGGTGGCCGCGGTCCCTTCGGCGACCACGGGGCGCTGGGCTGGGAAGGGGCTGCGCTGCTGCCGTGCCCGCCGCGGGAGCGCTCCGCCGTGCCCAGCCCAGCCCAGCCCGGCACGGCTCCGGCACGGCCCGGCCCCGCCGCATGTGATGCCCGGAGCCAATGGGCCGCCGCGGCTCCGCCCGCTCCAGTCACCGGCACCGGGGGGCGGGCGGGGAGGGAGGAGGGAGGACGGAGCCGCCGCCGCCCAGCCCGGTAAATACGGCGGAGCCGCGGCCACTCCCCGGGGGAAGGAGGGCTCGATCCCCCCGCCCTGCGCGGGCACGGCCCCGGCCGGGGGTGCTGCGCTTGGGTGGGTGGGGGGCACAGGCGAGGCAGCCCCCGCGCCTGCGCGCCCTGCCCAGATGTGCCCTGACCAGATGTGCGCTGCCCAGATGTGCGCTGCCCGGCCCAGCTGCTGCACCCACGGGTGCCCCGAGCTGAGCAGCGAGGCTCCCGTCACCCCGCCCGTGCCCTCAGAACCCCGCGGGCGCCCGGGCTGCGGGGGTCGCAGTGTGAAATGGGGTGCGGGGTCGGGGGGTGCTCAGCCCGCTTCCCCCGGGGGCTCGGGGCCGGGGCCGGGGCCGGGGCCGGGGCAGTGCGGGGCGGGGGATGGATGCGGTCCCCGGGGCCGGGGCGGTGCGGGGCGGGGGATGGATGCGGTCCCCGGGGCGGGGGATGGATGCGGTCCCCGGGGTCGGGGCGGGGGATGGATGCGGTCCCTGGGGCCGGGGCCGTGCGGGGATGTGCGGCACGGGCTGGCTGCGAGCAGAGCTGCGCCCTTCTGCACAACTTACTTTGTTTCTCCTTGGTTTGAATGACTCCTGCAGAGCGCTGGATACCTTTAATCCTGTATTTATGGATGAAATCCTTTAATCCTGTTTATTCCAACACCCTCTGTTGCTTCCCTCCAGCACAAGTCAGAGAGATAACTCCTCCTTGTTCCTGGAGCGCCGCACGGCAACAGTCACTGCAGTAGCTGGCGAGGAAATGCTTTTGCATTTTAGGCTAAATTTGGGGTAGAAACTATTAACTTCGAGTAGGGACCCTCCGGAGAAGCCAGGGCCGTCAACAAGGGGACATTTTCACTTCCTCCAGAGCAAGGAAAGCCTGGACTGCCGCTAATGTGGTTTTTGCCTTAGTCATCCAAGCTCAGTGCAAACCAACCCACCGACCAGGCAAGCCGGGAGCAATAACATCTGCTGGCTTCAGGAGCCGGTCGGAGGGCTGGCAGCAGCCACAAGTGACACAAATAAGGGCTGGCAAGACGCAAAGGGTGAGTCTCGGGAGTCACCGGCTCCTTACGCCGGGCTCGGGGTCTGAAGGGCTCTCGCACTGCAGCACAGCCGGAGACGCTCCCGGAGGTGGCACCGGCAGCCCAGGGGAGCCGGGAGCGCCTCTGAGGCACGGAAAGCAGCGAGGGGAGGAGGTGAATCACATCCTGCTGCCTCCAGGAACCGCCAGCCCGGGCACGGACAGGGGGCTGCAAGCCCTGGGCAGAGAGAAGCGGCTCCAGGAACTTGCCTTCCCCTGCACTCGCTGCCAACGCAATAAAAGATCTTTTTCCCCTCAGCAGGTTTGGGTAATTTGCAGATTAAGCTGAGTGCTGGAGTCTTTGGGAAAAGCTTTGCCCGGAGACAGGTGCTGGAGTGGTTCAGCATCCACTCAGACAAACCCTGGGCAGAGACTAGAACGAGGGTTTGCTCCTTCACCCCTGAGCTCGGCTGAGCTGATCCACACCAACGGGAAAGTTCCTTATTCTGTGGGTTGAGAAGGAGGGTGCAGGGAGCTCTTCTTTCTTTAACATTTTCCCTACAAAGTATTTTTATCCTCACTGCATTGTATTCTACCATGGATTTTTCTTCCACATGAAAGTCAAGTTTCCCCCAGCTGACTTATTTACTCATTTTGTTTTTATTAAACTTACTTACTTAGTGGTTTAATTTTTCACTTTTGTGCTTCTGGCCACTACATCTCCTACATCCTTTTTCAGTGGAAAAGCCTGACTTTTTCTAAGTGACCCCTAGAAGAAGAAATGGCATTTCCAATAATCCCTCACCTCATCAGATGGAAATCAGTACATGGAGAAAAAAATACATTGGTTTCCACAAATCTTCATCCTCCTATGCTTGCAGAATCAGGAGGATGGATGATACAACAGCTCTGAAAAGGCAAAAAATAAATTTTTTTAATTGTCTTTTGCGTCAGGGCTTATTGAGAATCGTGGAAAATCCTGACCTCCATTCCTCCTTCTCTCTTCCTACAGCCACCAAACCACTCTGCCTCTCCCAGAACAAGCTCCCCACCACAGCACTGCAGTGAAATCAGCAGCCAGGGCGGTGGGGGTGTTTGTGACTGTGAGAAAATGATGTGAGCGTGTCGTGAGGATGCTCTGCTAAACCGGTTTGCCCTTTCCTCAATCTGCATGCTCAGGGCTTTTTTCCTGGATTGTTTTTTTTCCCACCCTAAGGAAGATCACGCAGACCTTAAGCACTGAAAGCCTTAAAGAACAGAGGGAGATTGCAATTGGGAGGATTATTTGGCTTTGAGAGGGGAAGAGTCGGGATTTAGTTGGGCTTTTTAAGATTAGGAGAAAAGCAGGGGAGTTAAGAGAAAGCAAAAAATTTGGAGCACCGAAACAGGTCAGACATCCATAATCTCCCATTATGGGAGGGCAAAGAGCATTCCATGGAAAATTCTAAAAATGGGCTCGGTCATGAGTGACTCCTCCTCATAAGCCCCGAAGACAGAGGAGAGTAAATCACTCTGCTCTCAGCACTGCTTAGCAAGGAGCCTTCCTCCTCCTGAGCAGCTTTGCCAGGCAACCAAGCGTTTCCTGGACTTTCACTTCCATCCCAAGGCTGAGCAGGTGACTGGGCTTAATGGAGCAGCACTTCCATCTGGCCAGGGCAGAGAGAACAGCCCAGTGCTCAGGAGGGTTCCTGCCAGCTGCTGGCACCCCTGGCTCTGCTTGTCTGTCCCAGGAGCTGCTGGGACACTCTGGACCCATCCCTGCAGGGTTTCAGGGATTTCCAGCCCAGGCTTCCAGCCTGAGGGACAGTGGCTAAAATTTGGGGATACAACCCCAACATCCCCCTGTGAGCAGGATAGAGGGGGGACATTTGCAAAAACAGAAGCAGGAAAGAAAATTTCTTCCTTCAAGAGAGGGAAGGAGTCTCTCCATGCCCTGACTTCCCTGGATCCTGCCCTACACCTGGAGTAGCTCAGAGGGAAGGTCAGAGCTCCCCAGCACACCTTTTGTCCAGGTGAGCTCAGGGAGCTCCAGGTAGGCTGTTATTTACTCACAACTTGCAAGGCTGGGGAAAAAAAGGAGCATTTTCAATCCCATCTTGAGGCTCTGGATCCAGGGTATTGCTAAGCAGAGCAGCTCCCAGAAGCACATTTCCTTTAAAAATAAACAAACAACACAGACTGCACATCTCCTTCCAGCCCACAGGAAGATCCAGAGCTTCAGGCCAAGGAAAGCAGCTTCCCAAGGTGTTCCTGGCCAGGGATTTCTGCTCTCCTCACTCCCATTTTGCACCAGCTGTGCTGAGGAAAACCCTGCTGCCATGCAGGCAGAGGAGATTGTTAAAGCTGGTCAGGTCTGCCAGGGGATGTAGGATGGCTTTATGTCAAACCCATGAGGAAGATGCTCTGATACTTTTCATTGAGAATAAGGGAGTGAAGAAAGGGGAAAAAGGCATTTTGAAGATACAGCTCCCCCTATACAAATCCTGATCATGGCATTGTTTAGTGTCCTAAACCCCCAGGGCCTATTTCCCTCAGCTGCTGCACAAATGTGGAGCAGGAGAGACCCTGAGCTGGTGGCTGGGGTGGGGGCACTGCTGGCACAGGCTGGCACAGCAGTTCCACCTCTGCATGAGGGGCTGCACAGACCCTCAGCTGGAGCCACCCCAGTCCCACAGCTCTGCCAGGACACCACAGGCCAAGGGGTGTGGAAAGAACCAGCTGAAGGGGGTTTGAGGAAAGGGGGATGGAGGGATGGTGCTTGCAGCCCACAGCAGGGCAGGGAGAGAAAGCAGGAGCTCAGCACCTTCCCTTGGCACCTCCTCACTCTGGGGGAGCCCCAGGGGAGCAGGAGCTGCTCTGCTCCCTCTGTTCCTCCAGAACTGAGCTCCTCTGTGGGTGGATCACGACTCCAAACCCAGCTGTGGCAGGAGCCAGCTGAGTTCAGCCCCAGCTGGCTCCAGAATGAGGTTTTCAGCTCAGAAAACACTTCAACAAGCAGGACCAATGTCTGAACAACACTCACAGGAAATAACCAGGAAACCACAGGACAGGGACACAAAGCTGCCCACGGGTTGAAGAGGAAAAGAAACCTCAGTGGTGCTCAGAGCTCCCTTCTGAGCTCCAGCACCAGCAGAACAGGGTTTGCTCTGTGGGGAAGCAAAGTGTTTGCTCACAGACAGAGCCTGTGACAGGGAGCTGTCAGAAGATGAGAGATAAAAGGCACTTAAAAGTATATCAGGCTTCATATTTTTATTTTCCACAGCATTTCTAAGATCATTTCTACCCCATTGGTCTCCAAGACCAGCCAGCAGGAAAAGACAAGTTCACACCTTCTCTTCCATTATTTGGACCTCGATTTAACTGAGGACTTGATCACCAGGAGAGGGAGATTTGGGGAGTCTTTGCCTTTCAGCACATATCTGTCTGTGATAAATGATTAGACATCTAATCCTCCTTAAGATTCAGGTCTCTCCTCTCCTTAGGCTCTTCTGAACATTTGCCTGGATGCTTCTCAGTGTCTTGATGTCAAAACAACTTTTCAAATCTGACTTTATCTGAACTCGAGTCGTGTACAGGCTCAGCTCTGCACAAGCTTCACTCTGGAAATCAAAGAGGCAGGAACATCCTAAGAACTGACAGAGCACCAGGTCCCATCTGGAGCCAGATGGGCAAAGAAGTCAGGGAAATTCAGGAATTTCACCAGTCACTTGCCCAAAGGTGAAGCTGGCAAACCCCAGCCCTTCTGAGCTTGTCCCCCACAGGAGTTTGCTGGACATTACTCAAAGTTCCCAGTGTCACAGGAGTCACAGCCTGCCTGGGCTGTTTTCAGTGTAATTGATTAAAGACTGAGAGCTTTTCATCTTCTCAGTGATGGGCAAGAGAAACGATTCAGGCATGGAAGAGAAATGATCAGCCAGGGCACTGCTCCATGCTCACAGCTGTCACATTTTGGGATGAAATGCCCAAAAACAAAATGCAGGAGAGCCCAGATTCCCAAAGTTCTCTGAAGTTTTGAAGAACTTGGGGACTGAGGGAGAGCACAACATTTCAAAGCCTTCTCCTTCCTCAGCTGGAGGGTGACTATTGCTGTGGGATTAAGGGAGGAAACAGAGCCCTGCAGCTGCCACGTGGGTTTCTGCACCCAAAAGATGCAAAAATGTGGCCAAAATGTGTTTGCAACCTCATCAAGCTCTGGTTTATGCCCCACACCTGAGCCAGGGCATGGAGGGGAACAGAGAACCTCTGTGGTGTTTTTTGTACCAAAAAATGAGTCTTTGCTCTGGAGCAGCTGGGAACAGCTGGCTGGTGAGCCCAGCTCCCAGGAGGCATCACCAAGGAGCAGAGAACAACCTGGAGCAACCACAGCACCGATTTCTGCAGCTGCAGCTGGGGAGAATTCACCTCCATCCTTTGGAAATGCCAGTGCAGCTCGAGCCAGGGTGGTGACACCCACCTCACACATCTCCAGCTCTGCAGGAAAACAGGGAAAGGCTCCTGGGATTATCTCTGAATTCATCTCAAATATTCCCATTTTCAAGCTGGTTTTGGCCTTTTTAACTAGGAAAGAGAATAAGGTTTAGTGCTACATGCTCAAACAAGGATCAGTTTCCCACATGGGGTCTTCGGTTCATTGTAGCACAACCAAAATGAATCGTGCATGCAAAAATGTGGGGCAAGACACCTGAAAAATCGGGTGTTTAATAAACTTTTCCTGGATGAGGTTGCAGGTACCTTCACTCACATGTGGCACACACAGAAACCAAGCCAGGGCAGGGGGAACTTCTGCCCTTTTCCCAAACCCTGCAGGTGCAGGAGTCGTTGCCAATGTGCTGCTGTTTGTGCTCTGCAGAGCTGAGGTTTGCTGGCCAAGTGCTGACACCAGAGCCAGGACACCTGCGGGTCCCCAGGGCTTGGTCGCAGCACTTTTAACACCCCCGGGCACACAGCCACGCCTCCAGCCTTTAAACCACCATTTATCCGTCTCAAAACAGGCATCAGCATTCCTCTGCTCATGTTTTCCTTGTTTGAGCTGTTCCATGATCCTGGGATGTTTTCTCCTCTGCAGAGTGCTCAGCTCAGCTCCACTTCCAACCCTCTCGGGACCTCCAGTCCACCTAAGACACCAGTTCAAGGTCTGATGAGGTGCTCAATGAGCTGCAGTTAATGGGGGAATGGCTGTCGCCCTGTCTGGGACTGGATCAGGAGCCATGCAGCAAGCACAGATAATAGGAATTAAAAAAAAAAAAAAAAAAAAGAAAGGGGAAAAAAAAGAAAGAAAGCAATGCCCACTGCACTGTCTTCTAAATCTGAAAGGTTAATGCACACGGAAAGGGAGAAACACAATAAAAAGCTCTGCAGCTACAGATTAACTCTCACTTCCTAGAATCTGTCATTGTTCTTAAGGAAGATATTGAGAGGCAGGAGCAGGAGCTGGCTGCCCTACTTCCACTGCCTTGCACTGGGAGTTGGGCTTTGGGTTTGCTTTACGCCTTTCAGTCTCTCCCTCATTTGTTGTTGTTGTTTTTTTGTTGGTTTTTTGCGAACCTGCAGTGAAATGCGAACGACATCGACTTCGAGGAGGAGCCGGAAAGCTGAATAGCATTGCTGGGCAGGGGATGCCCGGGCCTGGGGCAGGCTGGAGCTGTGGAAAGCAGCTCGTCCTTACCCCAAACCCGCCAGGCAGGAGGGGAGGGGGCGAGGCTGCTCCGGGGGAAGCCCCGCATCCATCGGTGATCCGCTCAGCTCGGGTGCTCCTTGTTTGTTCAGCTAATGGTGAGAGTCATGTCCACGTTCCCGTCTAAATGAAGTATTCAGCTATTTTACAGCCACAGTAAGTCGGTCAGCCTTAGCCTCAGTAATTAGGGCTTACTGTTTAATTAATCTCTTGTGGTCACACAGAGTCTCTCTGCTGGCTCACACGGCGCAGGGAGGAGAGGCTGAGGGACAGGAGGAGTTAATCCCTAAAACTGATCCCCACTGCCGGGAAGGGAAGGGAAGGGAAGGGAAGGGAAGGGAAGGGAAGGGAAGGAAGGGAAGGGAAGGGAAGGGAAGGGAAGGGAAGGGAAGCTGCTCTCTCCCGCTGACGGGAGGAGATCGGGATTGGGATGAGCAGAGCCCGGGCTGCGCTGAGCTCGTGTCCCGGAGCCGCCACACCGGGATGGGAAGGAGGGACCTGCCCTGCCCCACCTCTGCTCC